>NC_140948.1:135781158-137129908 GCF_014529385.1 Adiantum capillus-veneris
GAGCGACTGCGGCGATTGAGATAGAATGGCTCCAATAATTAAGCTTAAGGTATTGAGGTTAGTTACTGGTTGGTTGTAGAAACTCTTAATGACTACGTTTATGCAGCAAGGGAGACTACTTGGCTCTGATACCAAATTAGGACAGGATTATTACAGATAGTAAACTGGGTGACTAGAAGTAAACACAGGAGAACAACCTTCAGAGGAGATAGATATAAACGTGGTATAACAACCTTTAGAAGAGAAATAAATCCTTTGTATAGATTACTCATACAGATTACTCACAGTTACAAGGTAAAGGCTAGAGATAACTTCAGGAATGAAGGAGAGCTTCAAGGATACAAAAGATAGAAGGCTTCCTAGAGTGTTTCTTCCTACATCTGTTTTCCTTTCTTATATACAAGAAGAGGGATAGGCATCTTTTGACTCGTGGAAAAAGGGTAGGTAAGTGCAATACAACTGTTATCAGGAGACACATAGTGGGTTGTATAGTAAATTATTGCAATAGGTGGAATACAACTCTTATCGGTGAACACATAGTGGGGTGAACAGTAAAAGGTGGTTTATTTATTCTTAGTGGAGATGTGAACAATGACATTTTATGCTTCACCTTTTTTGATGGGAGAGAGTAAATCCACAATATTTGTTTTAGTGGCCTGACACATATTCATAGGAGATGTCGAAGTGATTGAGCTTATATGACCATCGAAAAATTCGCGTATTTTCCTTCTGGCCAGCATTCTTCTCTTCCAAGAATTTATCAAAATGCCGTGAGAACTCAGAATGTCTATCAGGGCGTTTAAGCCGTTTCTGCCTGCATACTCGCACTCGTAAAGTGTGGGGTCACGTTATGTCATCGACCACTATTCAAAACATACAAGGAATCCATTATGTTAGAATTTAAAAGTACAAATAGACGTAACTATCAAACCTAAAAAGCAATGCAAAAACACTTACAAAATCGGCCTCAAATGATGTCCACCCGCTGCTCCCCAAGTGGTGTGAGCTCCCTGCCTCTACTCGTGCTTTGGCTACCTCCTTTTGTTGCTTCCACTTGTCAGGATTCTCGCGTGCTGCTCACTTCGCATTATTCCAATCTTCTTTGGCCAGCCAACCTGGTCTATTCCACCTATGCTTTATTGCTTTTTGCACTTAAGAATGCTTGTGCTTGCAGTATTCGCGCATTCAAATCTTCATCAGGTCTTCATTGAAGCAGTCATCCCGTGTTGACACGGGAAACTTGTCATGCAGTATACTGATGACTCTGTCTTTTAATTCACTTGGTACTTCACTCTAGGTGTTTAGTATGTAGTGTCTAAACACATGAGAGCAAAGACCGCGCATGCGTAAGATCACCTTCTTGCCTTTATCATCCAAGATGATGCCACCGCTGAAGTCGACGGAGTAAGGCAAGCCCTCTCGTCTGTGATGCGTGAACCTGGGTGTCCCGACAGGGGTCTCTAGTGGCGTGTCGATGGGGGTACGGACGTCAGGTGTCTCCATTGGAGTCTGGGCCCCGAAGTGAGGAGTGTCGATTGGATGACTCTCGGAGGAGTAGGTAGTGGCGTGTAGCTAGGAACGGCCGATAGCCGCACAAAACCTGGCGTAGATGGTGATGCCGTGGCTGGTGTGGGGGCAGGCAAAGAAGGGGAAGGTAAAGAGCTTCATCGAACACGAGGCGGTGTCGAGGCATCAGCGGCGGCATCCCCACAACAACCGCTGCCGCCACTAGTAGAGCGCCGGTGCCTAGACGAGTGTGAAGATCGTCTCAGTGACACCGAAGCATCGGAGCGTGCTGAATGCTCCAAAGTATGTGCTCTTTGAACAATCTACACATCAAAAAAAATGGGGTACACTTGTGTAAGTAATCTATTAGATCATTATACATCTAGAGTTTATTATTAAAGTAAACACATTGTAACAAATCACCTGAAAAGCGTTGTGACGCTAATGTCACTCCATCCAAACTTTGCTTACATGTTGAGAAGAACCAAGAGCACCTTCAATCTAAATACACATGCTCCATCATACGATGGCGTATCGGCTTCACTTTTCATATCATCATAGATAAGCCTTTCTGAATCCATGATCGTCTCAATCATTTAATTGATCTCGGGCTCAAACATTGCCTCATTGGGAATGTGGTCTGCATGATCATCGTTGGAGCTGTCAGAGGCTACATCTTGTACCCTCACGTATGCTACTTGACCAAAGCGCCTGCGAACACGTCTATTGGGTTGCAAGGTTGCTGACTGTTGGCCAACGTCAGAGTCCAACGAGTTATAATTGGCAATAACTCGATCTATAATAGATAGATCAAACTTGCCAAATTCGTGAACGTGCTGCAAAGAAACGCGTCTTGTCCGTCGCAGAGCATGCTTGCATTGATTACAAGGACATAAGATCCTTGTTGAGAGATAGGTGTTTCGGTTGGACGGCCCCACATCCTCGTCACTACTCATAATGAAGGTAAAGACCTTATAACCTGGACATAAATTTAATCTTCTATTGGCATCCTCCGTCTTTTATCTCTCTCTCTCTCTCTCTCTCTCTCTCTCTCTCTTTGTTCACACTGTAAACTACCTCACATTCTCTAGTCATGTCCAATCCCCGCACACGTCAGTCTAGAGGTGCATGAAGATCGGAACCACCGGGTTATAATCTCATCTTTATTGGTCAATGCCTATATTTGCGGGTACGAGAAATCTACACACCCACGTCTACATGATAGTGCATGTAGTGGACAAAACCCCTTTGCCTCTTTTCTGTAGAAATTCACAGCATCTAACATCTGTTCACAACAGATCATTGTTCGAGGGATTACTTAGCACATTATATGTTGGTCTCCAATCTGAGTATCATTCCATTGAAAGCTTTCCAACTTAAGGTCGCATCCGTAGAGAGCAAGAGAGGGATCACCGTTCGCCTAACTCTAATTTTTTACCGTAATTCCGAAGGTAGACTCTAATATAAAAACTCAATCCAAAATCTAATCTTAAATCTAACCTAATTGAGCATGTGGTGATTTGTGGCTAATTGAATATGGTTAGTGTGTGAGTTAATAAGTGTCAGATTCTGATGGGAATATACATATTGTTGTGTAACTGGTGTTTGCTCTTTGGGCAAAGCACGCCTTCATTTACATGCACTAAAATCTAACCAAAATCTAATCTAATCTTTTAAACTTAAAATAAACCTAAATCTAATCTAATCTTAAATCTAACCTAAACCTAAACGTAGTTTCACTTAAATCTAAATTTAATCTAGTTAATTTTAAATCTTGTTTTAATCTTAAATTTGAATCTAATCTAATTTTAAACTTAACATAAACCTCAATCTAATCCAATCTTAAATCCTAAACCTAAATGTAATCTAACTTAAATTTAACATAGCTAGCTAATCTTAAACATTGTCCTAATTTTAAATCTAACCTAATCTCAATCTAACGTAAATCTAAATCTAACCTAATTTTAAAGTCAATATAAAAATAAATCTAAATGTAATCTAATCTAATCTTAAATCTAATTTTAATCTTAACCTAATCTCTCTCTCTTTGTTTTCTCCCCTTACCTCTCTCTTTCGTCTTCTCCCCCCCTCTCTCTCTTTGGTTTTTTCTCCCTCTTTCTCTTTCTCTTTGTTTTCTCCTGTGTGTGTGTGTGTGTGTGTGTGTGTGTGTGTGTGTGTGTGTGTGTTTTATATCTCTCCCTGTCTCTCATTATCTCTCGTTACTTGATCTCTGTGTGTGTGTGTGTGTGTGTGTGTGTGTGTGTGTGTGTGTGTCTTCCTCTCTCAATGTGTGTGTGTATGCATTCTTTGTTTATGCATGTGTGTGTGTGTATGTTTTTTGTTTATGTATGTGCTCTCTCTCTCTCTCTCTCTCTCTCTTTCTTTCTTTCAAAGACACAATGTGTGTGTGTGAGAGAGAGAGAGAAAGAGGGAGAGAGAGAGACCCCTGTGTAGCTGTAGTAATTAATAGCGATTATTTACTTTTCTCAGCTTTTTGCACTTTTTGGCTTGATTTGCCAAGTATACAACCTGTTATGGTCCCTGGACAAGTTTCACTAAGTTTGGATAAAATTTCTTCAAGTTATCACTTGTTTCGCGCTGCAGACTCAGTTTTCAAGAATCTGGCTTAGGTCTCACTTTTGTGATCCGAATTTCATCAAAATTGATTTGTGGGGTCTACTTGATATGCTTGACCTTGTGGTATACTCAAATATGCAAGATTATCAATTTTTGTAGCAGATGTAATTTACTCCAGCTATTTTTTTGCAAGTTTTTGTCCCAATCTTGACACATGTCTGTTAAATATCTTAACTTAAGGTCCCTAGCCAAGTTTCATCAAGTTTGGATAATTTTTGTTCAAATGGTCTTCAGTTTTGTATTTGCAGACCAACTTTGCAAATTTGGCCACAATTTTCAATCCAATGATCCAAGTCCTTCCAAATTTGGTTGTGGGCTTAATACAACATGGTAAAGCTAGTGGTATGCTAACTTGGTCAAGAAAGTTGCAAAATGGGACATATGTAAATAATCGTGATTATTTACTTCTGGCAAATTTTTGCATCTTTTTGGTCAATTGAGCATGTACACATGTCTATCACATCATTATAAGCCTATGAATCAAGTTTCATTGAGTTTGAACAATTTTTTTTCCAATTTTCACTCAAGTTCCCGAAAGTCAGTATAGACTTTAGTTTTTACCCAGCTTTTGGTCAAGTTGGTGATCCAAATTCTATGGTCCTTTACAAAAGTTGTTTGTACACATGCATAGAGTATCTGGTATCAACCTTGGTCAGTTTTAAGCTGAAAGTAATAATCGTGATTATTTACTTTAAGCCTGAAATGAACACTTTTTTTTTTCACTAGACAGTCTTTTCATGAGCTATTTTAAGCCTTTGAGTCAAGTCAAAACTTAATTTGGCTTAAAATGTCAAGAAAAAATAAATAATTTGAGTTTTTACAAACTCTTAAAATTTTTACCTCAATGTGTCCTTGAGCTTACCCACTGGTTCATACAACTTCTAATCATACTCTCTAGTCGGATTAAGTGGTTGACAGTTTTTTGGTGCTATTTCTAGCTGCCGTAGACATAAAATTTGTAATTCACATAACAACTCACAATTGAATCTTCCGGAGAGAGCAATGTTTGGAATTCTACCTCGGATTCTACTTACCCTACTCCTAGGTTCTACTGCAATGGGTTGTGGAAAGTGTCCACAAACACTCATTTTTTTGCTTTTTATGGTTTTTTGAGCCTTGATCTTAAGATTTGTTTCGTCCATCAATGATTCTCAAAAATCTAATTCAATTCTCCATCTTACACTCCTAAAGACACTCAACAAGTACGATTACTTCCAAGCTACCTCTACATAACAAAAGACGACAATCTTAAGCTATGCGATTTTAAAAAGAAAGTTTTTACTCTAGGAGATCCTAAAGGAAGTTAAAGGATAACTTCACAAGACGCTCGTATTTTTTTATAGTCTAGGTCTCTTCGATCCTTGACAGCGGCGCCAAATGTGGGATGGGTGTCTAACCTCACTCCTATCTTATTGCAGATGTAGCGAGAACCACGAATAAATTGTCAATCCGAAGTTGACTCGTCTAGTGCATAGAGGCTACAAGAGGTTTTCAATCACTTGGAAAACAACAAACAACTCGCATCTAACTCGCTACACTCAAATGACTGAAATCACCAAAAGCCAATCGCTCATCGGCAAACAAATCACATCCGTTACAACATCAAATGACATCCAAACGTAACAAAACTTATAGGACATGTTTATAAGACCTAAGCACACATGCTTATGGTCTCAAATCTCACTTTAGGTCAAGTGCAAAAATCGTAATTATTAACAGTAGTGGATTTTTGACCTAGTCGAAATACTTACGTCAATGTGTAGAGCTCTTACCTGTGGTTGCAACGCAACAGACACGATTGCGATGTGACAACCAGGGAGGGAGTAGAAAGCGCGAGAAGGAGAGAAGTGAGCACTGTTAGCTCACACTGTGTTTCTATTATCCAAAACTTAATAGTAACGTACAAAAATTGGCTTTTATACCTTAGCCAATGTTTTTGGTAGTCAAAACTAATAATCTGAGAGCTCTAACTAAAGACAGGTTGATACAATCTGGAAGCTTGTAGCCCCGGCTCATCAATTACAAAGTTTATCCGGAAAATAGGAGTTACAATATTCTCGATTCATCAAAATAATAAATGTTTTTACAATGAGAGCTCCGAAAAATGATATCCGAGTTAGCTTGCTGCTAACAACGGCCATGTCAACGAGCTAACAACACTCTAATCAAGTGGATACCAAAGTCATCCTAGAAACAACAACCCAAGAGCAAGCAAACAGTAACTTCCCATAACTAGCCAAACCATAAAGGGAAAGTGCTAGAATCCACCCTTCTAAGAATAGTAGCAATAGTGATGATTCTTCTGACATTCCCTACCAGCAACTCAGGTCATCACCATTACTAGCATCTTCCATAACAACCAAAGAAGGTCAAAAGAAAAGAACAACAAGTCAGATCCAAAAAGCTCGATAAATCTGGATACCAAAGAGCGAGCTTGGCCAAAAGCAGGTATGTATCACAAATATGAAGATCTCTAATGAAAAATCACAAGATCCAATGTTAAAAGGATAACAATAAAAGTCTACGAGAGTGGCTAAGAAAATCACAAAGTTGCAAGTTTTCACAAATCATGTTTGGATTCCAAAGAAGTTGATTCAAGCACAAAGAGGTGAAGAGTTTATTTGGATTTCAAAAACAAATAAAGCATCAACTCCCAAAGTCTGAATCCCACCTTCAACCAAGAGTACAAGGGCCGAAGCAAAGATCCCTGAAGTCTCACACAAAGACACGGTGGATCCAAAGAAGTCTCTTCAAGTACAAACGAAGTACGGACAAGTATGGGTTTCCAAACGAGCAACATCAATGAAACAGCCAGTGATCACGAAGAAGTGGGCCCCAAAGGTAACAAATAGAAATACCGTCACTGCACCACCACTTGAATTCTTTCAATCCCCCCTACGGTTATAGTACAATTAGAAGAGAACCCATTGCTGAGGAACAATGCCAGATACGACAACCAACCACAAGGCTAAAATGGAGCTTCAAAGAACATCACATTGCTTAGAATAGGAAGCCTCACCAGCAAATGCGAATAAGAAAATTGCTTATACACACATCTTGCATATCATAAATCTTTTTCATGCATTGACTGTGTATGCATAATAGGGCTACATTACAAGGCTTACATAGGCACAATTTTTAATTGCCCAAGCACAACACATACCATTGGTGATACCCTATCATCAAGGAGGACCCCAAATAGGAGAGGAGGAGGCATTATAAATGTGGACCTAATATTATGAATATTAGAGGGAAATGTTTTGTGAATTGCATTGAATTTTTTCGTTTGATTGTGATAATTTTTTGAGAAAATTCAGAGTATATGCCCTTATAATAGCGTTACAAGAGGAGTACGGGGGAAAAAACCATATATGAGCCCCTAAGGATGTGTATAGTGTACCTAGCATTTAGAATTCTATTTGAATGATTTTGTTTTTGGAGTTGAGTTGATTTTTGGTTTTATTTTGTTATTTTTGAGATTTTTTAAAAAATAAAATAAAAAATAAAAAATCCATAATCTAGATGAAGAAAAGACTAAAGAGATACCTGAGCAGTACAAAGAGAATCACGTACAGAAAAATGACGACACTTCACTAGGTCTGCCTCAAACACCATAAGCAAGGGTAATGTGAGAGGTAAGAACAGATTGCTGATCAGTCTTCAACATGAGGCAAAAAATGATTGCGAATGGCCATCAAACTCCGCGATGGACTATAAGGACAAAGGAAGTTGGTGATGTGACTAAATGAAAGTACCCATCAAGTGTAAAGTTGCCTACCAACATTTCATGGAACTACAAGGCCGTGTACAGGAAGTAGTTCTTTATACTATAAATCTTTTATCTTATATGTGACTTAATGAAGCCTAACAACAACAACACGTTATTTTGGTTTTATTTTGTTATTTTTGAGATTTTTAAAAAAATAAAATAAAAAATAAAAAATCCATAATCTAGATGAAGAAAAGACTAAAGAGATACCTGAGCAGTACAAAGAGAATCACGTACAGAAAAATGACGACACTTCACTAGGTCTGCCTCAAACACCATAAGCAAGGGTAATGTGAGAGGTAAGAACAGATTGCTGATCAGTCTTCAACAACAACATGAGGCAAAAAATGATTGCGAATGGCCATCAAACTCCGCGATGGACTATAAGGACAAAGGAAGTTGGTGATGTGACTAAATGAAAGTACCCATCAAGTGTAAAGTTGCCTACCAACATTTCATGGAACTACAAGGCCGTGTACAGGAAGTAGTTCTTTATACTATAAATCTTTTATCTTATATGTGACTTAATGAAGCCTAACAAACAAAAGGGACTAATAGTACTAACAAGCACAAAAGGGGAAAAAGTGGCAATTTAGTCATCTTTTATGATAGATATCTGCAAAAGCAAGCAACGATCAAGCCAAATTCTGGTCTCATCATTAGTTCTACATGTAATTGACATCCAGAAGGTATCATAGATACCCATCAGCCATTTTTGACACTAACATGCAAAAAAATACCAAATACAAGTCCAAATCAAGCCAAAGGCTTTGTCAGGAGGCTACAAATAGAGAACTAAGAATTATTTTTTTTAAAAAAAAATAAAAAAATCTAACCCCTGGCTAGCCAAAGCTGCTTTCAAATCTAAAGCCATGATAGCCATCTGCATACCCTGTATATCATGTATATGTGTTTTAGGGACAAATGGACAATGATAGCTCATAAGTGATCATCTATCGTGATAATGTCGAATAAAGCCCTTTTGAAGCAAGCTACTAACTTGGGAGATTAACTGGGGTTTGACGGGCTTTAATTAAGTCATGTATCAAGGAGAAGCAATACAATGGTTTACACAACACACAAAAGCTAACAATGGCAAATGCAGCTTTGATCAACTTGATGCAGGAACAAAGAAGTCCCCAATGAAGAAGAGCAGACACAGAAGTAATCATAGGATCTCAAAAGATTTTCCTTGATGAGGTGGATGAAATGCTAGACATGGGGTTGAACCTCAAGTCGGATTTGGCATGATAGACAAATTTTGCATTGGAGTGCAACTTGGCCTAAAGAAATTCAAGGTTTAGCCAAAAAATTTCTACAGAATCCTTACAAAGCTGTCAATGGTTCGCAAGATCTGAAAGCCAATCATTCCATTTTGTAGAAGTTATTTCTGAAAATGAGAAGACACAAAATTGGCAGGTATTAGTCATCAATTATGATTTTCCTTTATCATGTGAAGACTATGTACATCGATTAGACGAAGAGGACAAGCTCGTGCAAAGGCTACAACCTATACTTTCTTTACATCAGCAAAACGACAACAAAGACGGCACCGACATAGACAACCAGGTCATGTTAGGGACGACATGAATTCAGAGGGGGGAAGTGTTGACCCGTAGGTCAACAACACAACAAAACTCAACAAAGACTTATTTTCTAAGAATTATGAAATGCTGCAGATTATGGTTAGAAATATCATTTGTAATAAGTAGTTAGTCTAGTTGCAGAAGCCAGGGTGCAATGACACTTCCAGATTCTACATACAAAGCCATTCTACCCCTAGAACTCTATTTTAGGTTTAACCTATGTTAGCCTTAGTATATAAGGTACCTAGGTCATTTTGTAAAGAGAACTTTTATCATAATCAAGTTTTAAGCTGCCGTCGATTGTGTATGAGAGAGGAAGCAAGAGAGCGCGAGCTTCATCCTGGCGCTACTCCCTGCTCGCTCATAGCATTGAAGAACCGACAACACCATTGTGCTAGGCTCGAGGAGAGCTTACGTGACAACGCCAAGCATTCCTCGTGGAACGGAGTGAACGCACTGGCACATCTACGAGATATTTGTGGCTATAAGTATATCAAACGAGTTCTATTTTTTGCTTGCAAGTAGTCATTAGAATCGTGGCGACGTAAGCTATACATATCATAGATTTCAGTTTTGGGCACTTTTAATATTCGGCTAACTCCTCATACACATTTTTTGCACATGGGTCTAGAGTGAGGGTTTTAAGTGTAGAGACTTTGGGACAGGTGTATCCTAGTGAGGGGATGTTGTTCCTTAGGTTTCATATGATTCTGGTATGGTTTAGTGAGTTTCCTTCCGTTTGTGTGCATGTGGGTTGAGTGGTAGTTGAGATGAATGATTTTCTAGATTTTGGTTTAATGAGACTTCCAGAGTGTTGTATGCATGGGATGGTCTCAGCCTGACAAGCTAAAGAGATTGCCTCTGTGCATCGTGTCATCTGTGTCCTCGATTGACATTATGTTGATCTAGGTTGTGTTGCATGCACTTTATGGGTGGTGTGATTTGCTCCCGTAACCTAGTTATCAGCACTTTGATTTTCATTAAAATTCATTGCACTTTGCATACCATAATTAGAATCCATAGAACTTTTTTCTTGAGAATTCACAAAACTTGGAGACAAGCAGTAACACAAAAAGATTTTATCTATTGAATCTACTTTCTATAAAATAGAAAGCTCGGCTGTACATATAAGAGGTGCAGATGGTATATTTTTATCACCAAGCAAAAGCACATGTTTACCATTGGCCATAAAGGATAAGGAGTTGTGTTCATAACTAGTGTGCAATGTATTTCCTAAACCATGTAGCCACTCTCGTCCTAAAACTACATCAGCACGGTCCATGTTCATAACTTAAAAATCAAGGGTCATCGTATGATCTTGAACAATAATCTCAACCCCTTGAACTGCCGTGTCCTATACTTCTTTATCATTTTCAAAAAAAAATTCTACCACATACTTGTGGGAGCAGAGAGTCTGTGTAAGATCAAATTTTTTGACTAGCTTATAGCTCAGGAAGTTATGACTTGCACCATCATCCACCAAAATATGAACATTGTCCATGAATAGTGCCATGCCTGTAAATCAACTCATGGGGGGCTTAACGTAGACTACCACATTGAACCAGGCACACAACACTTGTGCTTTCTTCCATATGAAGAACCTCTACATCACAATATTTAGGAGATAAATCTAATGTGAGGCGTTGCATCGTGTGCATGGCCTTTTATTTGCCTTGCAAAAGAGGACAATCCTTCTTGTGATGCTGGTCTGAAAGACATCGGAAACACAAATTGTGTTTCTTTGCACGGTCAAAATCAACAATAATGAGAGACCCACGTGGAGTATCTCGTGATTGCTCAGGCTTCTTAGCCTCTTGAGGGCATAGAGAGGGAGAATGTCTCTTGTTCCTCTAAGAACATGTGGGAGATCTACGTCGCCATTGGCTCTTAGCCAAATTCCTCTTAGCCAAAGTATTCTTTGAGTAGGGAGCATTTCCCTTTCTCTCTTGGTCATCATCATACGTTTGGGCATGAGCGTTGGATTATTCCAAAGCTCTTGGATATTGGGTCGCGACATGAAGCCGATAGTCTTTGTCAAGACCCTTATTAAAACCCATCATCTTTTGTAATTCATCTAGACCTTCGAGCTTTAATATGGTTTCTTGACACTTGAAAAGATACAGAGTGAGAGAGAGGCCAGACATGCGGCATGCATTCCATGCTAACCAATTCTTCTCTTCTTCATTGGAGTTCAAAACTCTTTGGTGGAGAAAGAAGCTTGAAACACAACCCAAGACTAAGGACGAGCATCTATTGAAAAATGTTATCCATCACTTATAGGCCTTGAGTTTACGAGATAGACTTGTTTCCATAGTTGTCTTAATATCTGGGGTGTGTCTCAACCTATGAATATCACTCCATTTGTGTAAGAACATATTGACCGCTTCCTTATTGTGATCACACTCTTCATCGTGAAACTCATGAATGGTGTGATATTCTTAAGTAATGCATTGCTACGTTCTTCATCTTTTGAAGCACTTTCCTTATGGACTCCTTTAGTTGTGGGAGCCTGGGTCCCTTGAATCATGCCAGCATGGGCTCATTGAATTGTCTGTGAATTCATAAATTTCATAAGTAGCTGAGTAAGGTTTGTAACATTTGCATTTAATGCAGAGAGGTTGCATTCAAGTACTCTTTGGCAATTATCTAAAGTCTTGAAAGCCATCATATCTACAAGGCCATGAACTCCGAGATCATCATTGTCATGCATATTAGTGTTGGCAGCACTCGTGGTTGCCGGATTTTGATGTGCATGCTCAAAATCAAAAGTGTGTATAGGTGGGATATCCTCGTCTGCCATGGTAAACACACGAAAATGTAGAGAGAGAAAAATGTCAATTTGTACCTAGCTTGTAAATCTTGAAGTTGTTGTGTTTTTTATGCTCGGTGACTTTTGTGTTGCATGAGATCCTCACCTTGCGAAAGTTGTAGCGCTTCACGTTGTGTTCTTTGTAAGAACACTTTTGTTGATTCTTCATTGTGAAGGCTTTTGCTCACTTTTGTGAAGTTTCTTTCTTGAAGAATTTTTTGAAGAAAACTTGTCTTTCTCTAAGGATTAAAAAGGAAGGTTAAAACTACTTCCTTTAAGTTTGTAGCTTTCCTTTCCTTCTAGTTTTTTTTGTCAACACAAGTATGCTATTTTTCCTTGTTGTATACAAGTATGCTATTTTTCCTTGTAGTATACAACAAGTCTCAATAGCTTGGATGATAGGGTGTTGGCCTCTTACTCTCATGGGTTGGGTTCAACCCTCCTTCATGCAAGGGTTTAGAGGAAATTCCTATGTGCGGCCAACGGCTCCAACCGAGCCTCAGTGGATTCAATCCTCCTTCATGCAAGGGTTTAGAGGGAATTCCTATGCACACAGCCAACAGCTCCAATGGAGAGCCTCGATGTCGTAGAGTTGCCATACAAGTTTATCTTGCTTGCTCGTTGTGGAGGGTGTGCGTGGAGCGGATGTGGCTTGTTGTCTGTCCTCCCATGCTGCACACAGAACTCTGTGTCTGCCTTCTCCTTTGTTGCCTGTGGGTCATCGTCCTCCCCTTTTGCCTGCGGATCGCGGGAGAGATGTCCGTCGCATACACATGCAACCCGCTTTTTCCCTTTTTGGAAATAGCTCGAATATCACTGAAACGAGAAGAGTAATGCAGTATGCTATTATCCACCCAACCATGTTATCTTATAACCTTCCCCTTGTGTACACACTGTCCAACCGTGCTGGTGGCCTTGCCCGTTGTTGGAATTAGGCTTGCAGAGAAACACACACAGCTTGGAGAAGATGAAGGAAGATCAAGGCACACAATAGAGAGTGTGTTTCTTAGTATGGAATGGAAAGATAGATAGCCCTAGAGTGATGGACGTATATACAATGCTCGGGGAAAAAAACCTCCTAAAGAGGGAAAAAAATGCCCCGGTGGTCCTAGTGTGTTCACATTCAAAGAAATGCACACAGCTTGGAGAAGACAAAGGAAGATCAAGGCACACAATAGAGAGTGTGTTTCTTAGTATGCAATGGAAAGATAGATAGCCCTAGAGTGATGGGCGTATATACAATGCTCGGGGGAAAAAACCTCCTAAAGAGGAAAAAATGCCCCGGGGATCCTAGTGTGTTCACACACATCACTACCACATATATATGGTAACAAATCCCCCTAGAGTGATGCGGTGAACAAGAGCTAGCACATGAGTAAAGGGAAGTGCCATGCCCTGAGGACATGATCAGTCCACAAAGGGGAGTAAGCCAAAAGCTATGCAGAAAGCTTCAAGATTCTCACAAGACAATGCCTTTGTGAAAATATCTGTAACGTATGTTGTCTTGTGTTGGCACATAAGCCAAGCTGATCTCTCCTGCTAAGAGCCTCTCCCTGACATAGTGGTAATGCACCCCAATGTGCTTTGTGCGAGCATGAAAAACTGGGTTCCTCGCAACTGCCAATGCGCTATGACTGTCAGTGTAGATAGTGTGGCAGTGTCCTGTCCAACACCCAAATCAGCCATAAGGTGTCTGAGCCATATACACTCAACCGTAGCTGTGAAGACTGCCCTGTACTCAGCCTCACAACTCCAAGTGGCCATAGTAGGTTGCTTCTTGCTCAACCATGATATACATGAACTGCTAAGCATGAAACAAAAACCACTTGTGGACACTCGCGTGTCAAAACAACCAGCCCAATCTGAGTCACTCTGCTTAAACTGTATACCCAAGTAATGATGCAACAACCCCAAATCTTTCATCTTGAAAGTAGCATTCAAATCAGCCTTAAATTCAGCAATATGTCTCTCATTGGATCCAGTGATCAGCAAATCATCGACATAAAGAACCACAATGAGAAGCACATCACCCTCACGCTTTACATACAATGTGCTCTCTGTTGGACTGTTAGGAAAGCCTCGTTCGACCAAATGAGTGTAAGCTTTCTTATACCAAGCACAAGGAGATTGCTTCAACCCATACAAAGCCTTCTTACATCTACACACTTTGTCCTCTTGTCCTTTTATGACAAAACCACGAGGCTGCGTTACATAAACTTCCTCAAATATGTCACCATTCAAGAAAGCAGTAACAATGTCTGATTGATGTACATCCCAACCAAAATGAGCTGCCAATGGACATAGAAAATGCACAGTAGTCATACGACAAGTGGGAGCAAAAGTCTCTTCATAATCTATACCTTTTTGCTGTGCATAACCCTTTGCAACAAGTCGAGCCTTATGGTGATCAATCTCACCATCCGGCTTGCGTTTCAACTTGTAAACCCACCTCATACCAATGGCCTTTTTGCCAGGAGGCAAATCACATAAAGTCCATGTGTCATTTTCTATAAGTGCATCATATTCTGATTGCATGGCAGCCATCTAATTTTTTGAATTCTGTGCTTCATCAAAAGACAGAGGCTCCTCAACATCATGTAAGCTAGACACAGCCAAAGGATAACAATCTGATGCATAAGATGCATGGCGAGAGCCTGAACGAGTACGACTAGACAAAGGTGCATCCAATTTACTGTCACGCAAAGTGTGCACCAGCCATTTTGGCATACCTCTAGCCTGCTCATTTTCAGCCCTTTTCTCATCACGTACATCATGTACATCTGCATCAGTAATAGGCTGATCTGTAACATTTTCAGAAACCCCCATAGGCTGTACATTTGCCTCATTGGAAATTACATTCGTATTTCCACCACTGAAAAGAGGCAACAAAGTGTCATAAATGTCCTGTGAGATTACATTACTGTATCTAGTACATTACAGCAAGGGCTGAATAGAATCTTCCACAAACACTACATCGCGTGAAACAAGAATACGCTATGTTTGCGGATGATATAACCTGTAACCTTTGCTTTCAGCACTATAACCAAAAAATATATATTTGACAGCCTGATCATCCAATTTTCTGCGCTGTGTTTGTGGCACCAAAGCATATGCCAAATAGCCAAAAACACGCATTTGCTCAATAAAAGGCTTTCTATCATGCCATGATTCATATGGAGTAATAGACTGCAAAGCTTTCGTAGGACACCTGTTAAGTATATAAGTGGCACACATGATGGCCTCAAGCCAAAAAGAATGCGGCAAAGCTTGACTTTTGACCATACATCGTGCCATTTTCGTCAGTGACCTGTTTTTCCTCTCAGCAGCACCATTTTGCTGAGGTGTATAAGGCACTGTACATTGGTGCTTTATCCCACGACTAGCTAGAAATGCATTAAATTCATGAGACATATACTCCCCCCCTTGATCGGAACGGAGGGTGCCGATAGTACATTTCGATACATTTTCAGCCATAGCTAGAAATTGTTTAAAGCACATAAAAAATTCGGACTTCGCTTTAAGCGGAAATACCCATTCATGCCTGGAGTAATCATCAATGAAAGTCACGAAGTAAAGGTAATTGCCCGAGGACGGAGTTTGCATGGGCCCACAAACATGACACTATGCACAAGCTGCAACCTGCATGTGGCCCGAACTGAACCATCCTTTGGAAACTTAGAACGCTGCATCTTACTCAAAATACAGCCTTCACAAACATGTTTGACACGTGCTTCAAGAGGCGGAAAAGAAGCAACCATATCAAATTTCTGCAAACGCAGCAAACTGGAAAAATTCAGATGACTAAAACGTGCATGCCAAGGTTTTGCATCTGAAATAGCCCTTGAATCTGCAACAGCATTTGCAAAATTTTGTCCACACTTGTCATACAAAGTGAGCTTATACAGCCCACGTCACAAAAGGCCAGATGCAACAATTTCATCACCAAAACTGAGATCATGAACTGTACATCTGTCATCCACAAATTTGACTACAAGTCCAAGTCTAGCAAGTGCGGATATAGACAATAGATTCTTCTTGACCCCAGGTACATAAAGTGTATCAACAAGTGTGAAGGAATTGCCATTTGCAGCAGTAAGCACAATCTTTCCAACTCCCTGAATCGGATAAGAGGCATTGTTGGCACAAGTGACTGAATTCCCATGAGGGACAAACTCAAGAGAGGTGAACAATTCATGATGTGAGGTAATGTGCTTTGTAGCACCACTATCAAAATAACACACATGTGAATCTGCAGCAGCTGACAAGCATGCATCATGGACAACAGGATTATAAGTGCACTCTACGCTAAAAGTCCATTCTACATCAACATCAACATTACAGTCTCCTTTTACAGAAGACTCAACAATGGCTACATTTGTAGTGGAACCAGCATTTGCAATGGAACCACCCTCTTTCTTCTTAGCCTCTTTGGCCTTCAACTTAGGACACGACTTGATCAAGTAATCATTAGCTTTACAATAATGGCAACACATCTTCTTTTTGCCCTTATCACTAGAATTTCCAGAATAATTGCTGCCAGCAAAAGCATTAGGAATAGAAGTTTTGCCACTCGCAGTAGAACCATAAGAAGTGGCCGCATTGCTGTTACCACCCCCTTCTTTGAGAAGCAATAAAAGCTTGTTCAATTGCACGCTACCTAGTTCTGTTTTTTCTGGAAAGTGACTCTTGCAAACAACAATGTGCATAATGCATCAAACTTGACAACTTCAGGATTTCCTTGGGTCATCAGTCTCCAAGTACTAGCAAAAGTCTGGTAGGAATCTGGTAAGGCATCAAGAACAGTCTGCACAAGGGAACTGTCCGAAATGACTTCACCTGCAAAAATAAGTTGCGCATTGATATTCTTGACACCAGCAAGGAAAGTGTCCATATCATCTTCCTCATGCATAATCTTCGACTCCAGCTCTTTACGCAAGAAAGCAATTTTAGCCTCATTGCGGCTTGCATAAAGACCTGCTAGAATTTCCCAAGTCTGTTTTGCAGATTTTGCTGAACGAATGTGAGGAACAATGGTGCGCTTCACAGACAACGCAATCGATGCATGATCCTGCGCATTCTTTACATCCCAACGAGCTTGTTTTGCCGTAGGCAAAACAACTCTAATAGCAGCAATCCTTGCAGTAAGACCTCCAACATTCTCAACATCACCTACATCCTCAGAACCAGGACGTACATCAATGCCCTGCACAATGTTCCAGATGCCCTTTGACACAAGAACATGTTGCATCATATAAGCCCACATAGGGTAGTTGTCCCCATCCAACCTGTCCCCAATAGCAAACATCTTGAACACATCTGTGTTGTTGTCAGCCATGGTAAATGCTGCACGTGATGTGAAAACTGCCCGAAAATAGGAGAAACGGAGCGGGAACAACACGTGCTATATAGCACAAACCGTAGAAGACTATGAGGCACCTGTTTTGCAGAAAACGGCATTGACAGAAAATTCTGCACAAAATGACAAAGTAGCCTGTGTAGTACTGCCTGTAGTGGAAACAGAGGCCGAAATGAGCCCGAAACAAAAATTTTTGTCAACTTGCGAACGCTTGCCAAAGCTCACTGAAATCGGAGAAAGTGAGCAGGCGTGTGCTGGAGTAGCTGGCGACTAACCCCGGGAGGATGCAACCTGCTCTGATACCAATTGTGGGATTAGGGTTGTAGAGAAACGCACACAGCTTGGAGAAGATGAAGGAAGCTCAAGGCACAGAATAGAGAGTGTGTTTCTTAGTATGCAATGGGAAGATAGATAGCCCTAGAGTGATGGGCGTATATACAATGCTCGGGGGGGAAAACCTCCTAAAGAGGGAAAAAATGCCTCGGTGGTCCTAGTGTGTTCACACACATCACTACCACATGTATATGGTAACACCCGTAGGACCTCTGACCTTACACTCTCCCTCATCCAAAGTGGTAGGTGGGAGAGAGTCGAAGATGGTCTCCACTCCATTAGTGGCAAAAATGTTTCTCCCCTGAGGTGTTACGGGACCTACAAACCAATGTTTTGGTTCATGGATTGATGGGATATATATGACCTATAGAAGAGAAGTTCAAAGTGAGTAACATTGGTTTAATAAATAGTACAATCAAATAAGGGTAAAGAAGGTAATCACACACCTGCTTACAATTTCATGGAAAGACTAAATTGTCATACCTCCTCGTGATGCACACTGGAGTCCACCATGTAGAGACCATTCTCATGCCGTTTAGACACATTTGCAAACCAGTTGCACTTGAAGATGAAGGTATAAAAGGTTCTAAAATAGACCTTTAGTATCCTTTCAATAGTCCCATAGTACTTGGCTTCATCACCATCTATGTCAAAGTTTCCCATGACGCCAGAGTCCATGGCGGTTTGATGCTCGTCAATGTGGCGTGTCGAAAAGTGTCGACCCTTTGACCACATAGAGGTAAAGGAAAGTCACTATAAAAAAGAAAAAATCCTTTTATCAATTACAAATATAAAATCAAGAAAAAACTATACTAAATGGTTTAAGTATATGAGTACTCTACCTAAATGTTATGCAACCTCGTGCATACTTCCATTTCACGTCCGTAATTTCTTCTCCGCGTGCTTTCACTTTGGTATTCTCCCATGAATGCACTTGACACTAATGAGATCAAGAAAACATGCAAGGTATCAAGGAAGTGGGGGTGTCCTCCTGCTTCCATGTGATTGCTTCCGTGGACAATTCCACCCACTTGGTTATAACCTTTGAATTGAGGATGCAAAATTTATTGACCACTCGTGATAGATCTATATCCATGTTCATTTTTTTTTCATTTCCACTTGACAAGTGTGAAGTCATCCTTGCATCCTCCTCATCTGACCATATGGGAGGTAGTGAGGGATAAACTTGTGCCAAATAATCTGAAATGTAAACAAATGCCTCTTGCACAATCCATCCTTCGGCAATGTATGACTCTGACTGGGACCATAGTTGCACAAAATCTTTCAGAGTGGCTGGGACCGTTGCCACACATAATCTTTGATATGTGTGTGTGTGATATATATATATACATACATACATACATACATACATACACACACACACACACACACACACACACACACACACAAATGTATGTAGAGAGAGAGAGAGAGAGAGAGAGAGAGAGAGAGAGAGAGAGAGAGAGATTGAAAAAGAGACCATTGGTATGAATTTTCTAATGTAGGAACAAATAGTAAGATGGATAGCAATAATTGAAACATACTAGTGGCCAACATGAATAGGTAACGGAGCATGAGAGCAAAATGGCAAGCATCACTAAGGTCTACATTATTAGAAGGGGAGAAAAGCTAGATATTGAAATGAATACAAAGCCAATTTAATGAATGCATATCCTTGAATATATATATCAAAATATGTGGGCTTGCATAGAGTCCAAATTTGTGAATTTTTTCAAACACACTTTTTGGATTTCTAAAAGAAGCCTTAGAGGAGAGTTGAGTTAGACATACTTTCAATGATGATTGAGACTTACCTTAAATATTATTTCGATTTTAAAATATTTAATGGATATTTTTATTTCACCTTTCATTTCATATCTTGACATGTCTTGCCTTTTTATGAATTCTATTGTTTTAGAATGCTAAAGTAAACCTATACATACTTATACACACACACACACATACACACACACACACACACACACAACACACATACATATATAAACTAATGAGTTGTTTTTATTTCACCTTTCATTTCATAGCCTCACATGGCTTGACTTTTCTTGCATTCTATAGCTTAATTCCAGTTAGTGTTTGAAAAAGTCTCTTTTATTAAGTGGCCGCCAATTGAGTTTCCTTCTCGCAAAGTAGAAAACCAAAAATACTAGCAATTTTTTTTAAATTTGTGAGATTTTTGAACTATTTTCTTACACATTTGACTAGTTTTTCTTCTTGTACCATGGTTTGCAACCGACTAATCTTAATTTTCAATTAACTCAAGGCTTAACTGAGACAATCCTTTCCCGAACACTCATTCTAGTTAAACTCAACCTAATGATTTTATCACTTTGTTATTGTTTTAGAAAGCCACCGTGACTCATTCACTTGTTCAAATTGACATGTGTTTGTTTCACGAAAGCCTGATAAATTTTATTCTTTATAGCCTAATAGAGTAAAACCATGAAATTCATAACCTAAAAGAGTTTGGTTATGCAAAGTAGATCACACTTCAATTGGATAGAGTTCAAGGGTAGAGTCCATCAAGTGGACAAAGGCCATAAAAAAGCTTATAGGCTATGGAAAACCAAACGGGAGTGTAGCATGGGGGACCATAGGCTTAGGCATGCTTGTTGATCTCTGACCATATGTGAGTAGATGAATATCAGTTTTGTTATGGGACTTCTACGGATTATGTGGACTTTTTGATTTTGAGTGCTCCTATTAAGAAAGCTCCATGGTGGAGGGCGTAGGAGGATGGGTTATGTCACATATGTGTGCCTTTTAGTATAGGTATCAATTTGTTTTTTGTTTTTTTTTTTGGGGGGGGGGGGGGGGGTGTTTCACTTTAGAGATTTAAATAGAGAGATGGACAAATAGTAAGATGGGTAGCAATAATTGAAGCATACTAGTGATCAACATGAATAGGCAACAAAACCAAATGGGAGAGAGAGAAGGTCACTTTAGAGATTGAAATAGAGAGTATAGATATGAAATTTCTAATGTAGGAACAAATAGTAAGATATGCAGCAATGATTGAAGCATACTAGTGACCAAAATGAAAAAGAATAGGTAACAAAACAAAATGGTATGCATTATTAAAAGGATTGAAAAACTAGATATTAAAATGAATACAAAGCCACTTCAATGAGTGCATTTGTTTAAATATTTATATCAAAACTTTATGGGATTGTATAGAGCCAAAAAATTATTATTGATTCAAACACTTCTTCAAATTGACATGGGTTTCTTTCATGAAAGCCTACAAATTTTTGATTCCTTATAACCTACTAGAGTTTGATTATGCAATATATAAAATTTTACCTAGAAATAAAGGAGAAATTATGATCTTTATTTTTTTAATAAATGCAACTTGGTCCATGAACTCTCCTTGGCAAGATATCAAACTATGTTTGAAGAGTTTAGAAAAAGAAAATGGAATGTGTGTGTGTGTTTTGTGTGTGTGTGTGTGTGTGTGTGTGTGAGAGAGAGAGAGAGAGAGAGAGAGAGAGAGAGAGAGAGAGAGAGAGAGAGAGAGAGAGAAATAATTAAAAGATTCAAGCAAATAAAGGTACTCTATGAGAACCCCTCATACCCTTTGCTAGGGCATCCACACCACGTACAATATATGTACGAAGTATACAAGGATGACTTCTGATTCACGTTTCATAGTGATATGTTGAGCCCATTTTGAGGCTTGAAATGCTTTTAAAAGATTTCTCAGCTTAGGCTCATGGGTCAACAAACCAGTTGTTGTTTCTAACCACCTCTGTCAAAGCGATCATTGATGCGAACTTCGAAAAATCAATTTTGGGGTTTATAGCACTACATATCTAGACATGTGCTGCTAGTAGTAAGAGCTTTGTCAGAGGTGGTTAGAAAAGGTTGCATCCTATGACTGGCATGTCATAAACGTTGTTAAAGTCGACGAAAAAAAATTGTATAGTGATTGTACTTGTCTAATTGATGAATGCACCTTTTAGCCGCTTGTGATTCTAGCTCATATCCTTTTAGAAATGGGTCTTTACACAACCATTTTGTTGGTTACTTGCTCATAAAAAGAGGGCATTCACGCATAGTTCGTGGGGAAACTGTGTCTCAACCTCCTACAATTATGTTTCTTTACAAGTAAAGGAATGCTTATTGACCGGAGCAATAGAAAAAAGGAAGAGCTTTGCCAAGAATTTGGAAAAAATAGTGATAAAAATTTGGAAATTAGCGTAACTAGACTTCCGTTTGGAAGACTCATTGTGTAGGATTGCACAAATGAATTTTCTTTTCCTACCAGAGCTCTTGCGGCAATGGGAGGGGGGCTAAAACTTAATGTATATGCTCATGTTAATGCTTCTAAGGGATTTAGGTAGTGTAGTAAACTCTCCTAGAAATAAAGGAGAAATTATGAACTTTTTATTTTTAATGAGTGCAAATTTATTCCATGAACTCTCATTGGCAAGATATGAAACTATGTTTGAAGAGTTTAGAAAAACAAAATAGATCAATTTATATGTGTGTGTGTGTGTGTGTGAGAGAGAGAGAGAGAGAGAGAGAGAGAGAGAGAGAGAGAGAGAGAGAATAAAAGATTCTAACAAAGAAAAGTACTCCATGACAACCCCACATATGCTCTACAAGGGTGTCCACACCACGTTACAATATATGTACGAAGTATACAAGGATGCCTCGTGATTGAAGTTACATAGTCACGCGGTGAGCCCATTCTAAGGCTTGAAGTGCTTTGAAAAGATTGCTAAAACCTAGGCTCATGGGTCAACAAACCATGTGCTATTTCTTACCACTTTTTCAAAGCAAGCATTGAAGAGAACTTGGAAAATTGAATTTTGGGGTTTATAGGGCTACTAGATATCTAAACTTGTCCTAGTAAGAGCTTTGTTAGCTTGTCCGGATCCTACTAGGGTTTCACTGTCTGTGTGGCCTGTCATAAACGTTGTTACAGTCGACAAAAAAGAAGAATTTGTGTAGTCATTGTATTTGTCTAATTGATGAATGAAACTTTTTCTTGCTTGCGGGCCTAACTGGTATCCTTTTAGAAATGGGCCTTTACACAACAATTGTGTTGGCTACTTGCTCATAAGAGGAGGACATTCAGGCATAGTTTGGAGAGAAAGTGTCTCAACCTCATACTATTGTGTCGACCTCCAACGATTTGTCCCTTTACAAGTAAAAGATGTTTATTGGTCGGGGGGGACTAAAAGTATAAGCACGTGTTAATGCGTTTAAGGGATATATGTAGACTGTAGTGTAGTGAGAACTTAACATAGTCATCGACAATTTTCGTATCAAGGTGGGCAATAGAGAATCAAGTCAAGTCCTCTTGATGTACTTCTTCGTCACAGCTTTACGGTGTTGTACTTCTATATAACGAGGAGGCGCTAGTTAGCGTCCGTTGCTTGTCGTTTGCTGTAGTGCAGAATCCTGCTCTCCCTTCTAATTATAATCAGCTGTATTGTGCAGCAATTAGACTCTACTAAAGGAGAGCTGCCCCTCTAACCTCCTCTGTTAATTACACTAGTGATTATGTGGCCATTAAAGCTAAAGCCAGACGTACAACCGGCGACGTTGAATATCACTACTACTAGAATAGCAGCCCGTAATGATAATACACATGTCAACGAGGAGGCATATAATTATGCACACGAATGCCCACCTCCACAAGGGGCTTTGGACAGCTTACCATATGGCAAAAAATATATAATTGCTAGATATTTTACTAGTTTCAATACACACATCTAGCAAAAGTGCAAACTAGTAAGCGTGAGACAACTCCTAGATGCTTCAAGTAGCAATCCTCTTACTATATAGTAAGTTGAGTAGCTATATGGTAAGATAATTGCTAGATGAATCAAGAGAGTTCAAGCTCACAGCTTGCTAGTTTGAGATGTATTATGAAACTAGTAATACATCTAGCAACTCGAATATGTAAAATAGTAATTCATCTAGTAACTTCAAGACGAAAATTCCTAGCCCTACTCAGCGTGTCCCCCGAAATTACCTCAACCTACTTATACCTGATATGGACTTTCAATAATCAATCAACCCACAGCATTTGGAACAATTCATAGCAAGAGACTTGACTCTCAAGTAACCCGAAACCCTACACGCCCGCACAAAACTATAGCCAGATGTATTGTGCTTGGTTCACAATTGCCTTGCAAAGCCTTTGACCTTACAAAATAGTCCTCATACGGTAACCATCAATCCAACACGACTGCCACAGGCAATAGTATAGATCTACAAGAAATATCCCCATCGCATACATCAACCCACCATGTAAGCTGCAAGTTCCACCTGCTGCTCCAAGATCAAGCCACAAGGGGTTACCCTTGTCCTCGGTACAATTTGTTACGGTCTATCCTTGAGCAATGACTTACACGAGTAATCCAAATCTAGCTTCACCATGTTGCTTCGCTCAGCACTTCACACTCATCCCTGCACTCTTACAACCCTGCGTCTATATATATAAGCAATCAAATAAACACAGCGTAGAGAATCCATGATTATTTATTTACATAAGAACTTTAAAAACAACCACGTACAATCAAGCCTTGTAATTCACTTAAGAATTTAACAATTCCTACGTGAGTTATGCTTGATTTGCAACAAGCACGTCAAAGGAAAATGTCACCTTAACTTAAGCTAGGTTATGGAGTCACGGGAAGCATTTACAATCGTTTGCCACTTCTAGTACATATACAAGAATAATGTTCCGTATATCAATGAGGTATTCTGTGCCATTTGATTCGACGAACTGTTATGACCTCCTAATAATATATACATAGATGAATCCAGGATAAGCCCAAATTCACCCTTCAAGGAAAGTGCAAGGTATAGACCCATGGTAGTCACCCACAAGACAATATAACCATCAGCTCCATCATGCATAGTATTGACTAAATACCACGACATCCCCACTAATAGCATCAGTGCCCAATAGTGGGTGTAGAACTAGGTATTAACATATGCTCCCCAACACAACACACACCACACACACACACACATGAGCATACATCAACACAAAGTTCAACATGCTGACTTTCTGTCATGACTCCGTAGATCAAGGGTAGACTTAGCCATAATGAAGCCTAGTACTAAAAGAATCATTAAATCGGAAAAATTAGCACAAAAATGAGGTAGTTGATAGGGCATATGCACCACAAAAGATAGAAAGAATTAGCACAATATCAACTGGTCGTAACGTAACTCGGACGAAAACTTCACAATGTGAAGTCTGCATGTCCGCAATATGACTTAAAAATATATACATAGATAAATCCAGGATAACCCTTGAAGGAAAGTGCAAGGTATAGACCCATGGTAGTCACCGACAAGACAATATAACCATCAGCTCCATCATGCATAGTATTGAATAAATACCACGACGTGCCCACTAACGTCGTCAGTGCCCAATAGTGGGTGTAGAACTAGGTACTAACTATGCTCCCCAACACAACACACACCACACGCACACACACATGAGCATACATCAACACAAAGTTCAACGTGCTGAGTTTCTGTCATGACTCCGGAGATCAAGTGCAGACTCAGCCATAATGAAGCCTAGCACTAAAAGAAGCATTAAATCGGAAAAATTAACACAAAAATGAGGTAGTTGATAGGGCATACGCACCACAAAAGATAGAAAGAATTAGCACAATATCAACTGGTCGTAACTCGGACGAAAACTTCACAATGTGAAGTCTGCATGTCCGCAATACGACTTAAAAATATATACATAGATGAATCCAGGATAAGCCCAAATTCACCCTTAAATAAAAGTGCAAGGTATAGACCCATGGTAGTCATCCACAAGACAATATAACCATTAGCTCCATCATGCATAGTATTGACTAAATACCACGACATCCCCACTAACGTCGTCAGTGCCCAATAGTGGGTGTAGAACTAGGTACTAACATATGATCCCCAACACAACACACACCACACGCACACACACACATGAGCATACATCAACACAAAGTTCAACGTGCTGAGTTTCTGTCATGACTCCGGAGATCAAGGGCAGACTCAACCATAATGAAACCTAACACTAAAAGAAGCATTAAATCGAAAAAATTAACACAAAAATGAGGTAGTTGATAGGGCATACTCCCACCACAAAAGATAGAAAGAATTAGCACAATATCAACTGGTCGTAACTCGGATGAAAACTTCACAATGTGAAGTCTGCATGGCCTTGTATGATCTAATGTAATTGAGGAGTATATTATAAAAAAGAGGCATCTCCTCATGGTTACATCTTCCTATATATGATGTAGTTCAATTATGTCGAAGGTAACCCTCAGAAGTCATTGTATACACCCTCAGACTCAATCACACGATCTACTGTCAAACTCAATCAATGCCTTACTTTCGTGGCTTCTGCATTCGAAGTGAATGTCATCATATAATCTGTAAAGACAATTCGTTGCATACAGAGAGCCATGCATCACCATGACAAAGCTATTATTATATATGATTATAAACCAAGCTATGCCAGGGCCCTTCGAATTTGTGAAAATATATACTTATATGCGCAAGAAATTAAAAGCTCCTACGTATCGTTTCCATCTTTCCCTCCTAATTGGTAGAAGCTACTAGGTTTATTGTTAACACAACTGAAAAAAGTGACAATAGCCTACTGATCTTGGATATTTCTCCACAATCTCACAAGCAGGGTCAGTGCTCAAAAGATCCCATAGCCCATTAGAAGCAAAGATGTAAAACCTGTCATGTGGATGAAGCCTCTAGACATTTATTGTCGGTTCAACTGACAGTACAGGTCGCGTCAGAGGCTGAGTCATTCTAAAATTATCCGGCAATGCGTCTGGGTTCACTTTTGAAGGTTACTTCAAACATAGATCTCCGATTGACTTCTTTACCTACACAATTTAGTGATTGTTCATTATGTTTGAGGCAACCTGAGATCACAATTGAGTAAACTCTGATTTAACAGAGACTAAAAGTTGACTCTGTGGAAGTTAACCAAAAGGGATTGCTCAGAGCTCGAATGTAATAATGTCAACCAAACTCGAAACCATCGTTTAACTGCAACACAAATCAACCTTCAAAGTAAAGGAATGTATGGGGCTTGTTTTACCTGAATGATTCCATCATCGATCAGCACCAGAGCTTGGCGTTATCTCTTGCACAAGATGGCCGTCCTCTCCCACAGCGGCACCACCCCTGTTAACATCAGCTCCTGCGTTGCTGAAATGTCCACCAACGTCATGAGCCGCCTTGTCTACTCCTGGGATCGTGCCATCGAACTCGACAAAGGCGTTCAGGTTCTGCCGCAGCTTTTCAAGGACATGGAGCAAGTGGCTTTCCCGTTCATCAGTGACTTCATTTCGTGGCTATCATGGCTTGACATACTTACAGAGCGGCACATGAGTTATCTCCAGCATCGGATGGATGCCCTTGCGACTAGCATAAATTGCCAAGCACAAGCAAGCCATGATGCAGGATAATACTCCCGTAGATGACTTCTTCATGCCCTGCTCAACAAAGAAAGCGAGGGCTTCATCACCATGGATGAGGTCCAGAGAATCTTAATGGTGCTCTTTGCTCCCATTATCTCTGTGGACATGACAATGCATGCTGCCCGCAAGATGATGACATCCATGATTGTGATACAGGCTGTCACAGTGGATTAAAACATCCCAAAGCTTCCTTGCACCAGCCATGGGGAGCATATGCTACAATAAACTCGCTCCACATCAACAATTTCCTAAGGGAAAACAAAGGGAAAGCTAGGAGAGAAGGGTACTCACACAGTAGCAATAACGTCAACCTTGCCAAAGATGGTACTGATGCAGAATCGAAAACACCTCATAACTTGCGGCTTGCTGACCTGAATCACGAGAGTCGGGAGATTCAAAGCGTAGATCCTCTCTTTGCAGTCCACCACACTGCTCAATCTTCAATTTAGAGCTTCAGCGTTAAGCTCTGCAGGTTTCGCACTTCTTGATAAGTCTGTCCGGCCACTATCGCAGATTCGCAAGTGAAGTTGAAGTGTGTCCGTCCAATGTCCTCCTATGCTCTAGGTTGAAGTTCCATGGCCTAGGATTAGTGTAATCCCCCTATAAATTTTGAGATTGACCTCTAAATTTGAATTTGAAGGTGAGAAAACCTTTAAATTTAGCCAACTTACCGCTATTGTTTCCCATCTGTTGGTTTGCCAATTTTTTGGAAAAACGGTTTTTTTGAGCACTAGCATTACCTTCTAAGGTTCTAAGCAGGGTTTTTTTTTGTCGGGCGTGTCACAATAACTTCCAAAGATAGAGAAACCAAACTAGAAAAAACTAGTCTTGCTTGGCTGGCCATGCCATAGAAATTTTTGGACACAATTTAGCATTGATGTGTGGTTGCAAGTGAGGAACGATATACTTGAGTGAAAAACCTTGGGCTACCTATGCCACGACTTCAGACTTTGATTCCATACCCACAAATAAGTAAAATAAAACCCTAAAAGCCAAAATAAATAATGGGTTTATATCGGGCAATTTACTTGAGATGCCATACCTCTAACACCCTCTTTGCAACTCATAGTGTACAAAAATAGTGAGACGAAGTCGATGAAGAAGCTACCATGGACACCCCAGTAGCAATCGACTATCGGGTATACCCTGATTTTGCTATTCTCAAGTTTTTACCTTAAAAGAATTCCATCTTGAGCATCGGTTGCCTTTCAAAAATTGAATTGCATTGGAACCACCCTCTTTCTTCTTAGACTCTTTGGCCTTCAACTTAGGACACGACTTGATCAAGTGATCATTAGCTTTACAATAATGGCAACGCATCTTCTTTTTGCCCTTATCACCAGAAGTTCTAGACAAATTGTTGTCAGCAGAAGCATTAGGAACAAAATTTTTTCCACTCGCAGCAGAACCATAAGAAGTGGCTGCATTGCTGTTACCACCCTTTCTTTGAGAAGCAATGAAAGCATGTTCAACTGCACGCAGGCATGCCTAGTCCTTTTATTTCTGGAAAGTGACTCTTGCAACAACAATGTGCATAATGCATCAAACTTGACAACTTCAGGATTTCCTTGGGTCATAAGTCTCCAAGTTCTAGCAAAAGTTTGGTAAGAATCTGGTTATAAGGCATCAAGAACAGTCTGCACAAGGGAACTGTCTGAAATGACTTCACCTGCAGAAATAAGTTGTTCTTGACACCAGCAAGAAAAGTGTCCATATCATCTTTCTCATGCATAATCTTCGACTCCAGCTCTTTATGCAGCAAAGCAATTTTAGCCTCATTGCGGTTTGAATAAAGACCTGCTAGAATATCCCAAGCCTGTTTTGCAGATTTTGCTGAACGAATGTGAGGAACAATGGTGTAAATTTTATTTTATTTTTTTGAAGTGTAAATTCCTACTTATGATGAGATTAGTCGGCAACGCCAAAAGCTATGAAATACCGTGAAATGCTTACGTCAATGCGTAGAGCTCTTACTTGCGGTTGCAAGGCAACATACGCGACTACAATGTGACAATCGAGGAGGGAGTAGCAAGCGCGAGAAGGAGAGAAGTGAACGATGTTAGCTCACACTGTATTTTATTATCCAAAACTTATGAGAAATTTACAAAAATTGGCTTTTATACCTTAGCCAAGGTTTTTGGTGGTCAAAAGTAATAATCGGGGAGCTCTAACTAAAGACAGGTTGATACAATCTGAAAGCTTGTAGCCCCGGCTCATCAATTACAATATTTATTTGGAAAATAGGAGTTACAATATTCTCGATTCATCAAAATAATAAATGTTTTTACAATGAGAGCTCCAAAAAATGGTATCCGAGTTAGGTTACTGCTAACAGTCGGTAGGCCGGCGTTATGTTGCGAAGCGTAGATATGGAGCAGGCGTAGAACAACGTTAAAAATTGAAAGGGAAGGGTGAATACTTTATACATTAAAATGATTCTCTTATTGAGAAATGAGAATACCATAAGTTGGGGAGTTAAAATGACGAGGTTTTTATGATGGACGATGTAGGTCCCAACGGACAAAGATGAGGGACAATGGTAGACGTTCGTAGTGATCACAAGGACCTAATGGCTCTGACTTGCACGTTTGTTGGTGCTTCAATCGTCCAATGCCTTTGTGGGTGATTATGAACTTGAATTCTATATGAAATCATCCGACCTATAAACAGTCTTGAGAGAGAATGGATCTCTTCTTGGTGTCATAAAATGTTGAATTTGATGTCATAATACGGAAGAGCTAATGACACACATGCATGGAAAAGGTCTAACAGTTCTCTCTCTCTCTCTCTCTCTCTCTCTCACACACACACACACACACACACACACACACACACACACACACACACACACACACACACACACACACACACAAGACGTGCTTGAGGTTGCAAAGATCGCTTTGTGCTTGTCGTTGTAGTCATGGAGCACAAGGAACGTAGACGGTCTAAATCTCAAGGCTGGGGCTACAATTTGAAGGCTTTCCTTCGGTGGAGTCAATATAGTAGAGAGCTTCTATGTTGTTTAGAGTTGGCACAATCCTCCATATTGTCCATAATATTGTAATACAAAGAAGCAAATATGGAATCAAATACATCATATCCATTTTGATCAATCACAAGGTGCCTCAAGGCCTTCTCTCCTCTCTTTTGGACCCATAAAGTGAGCCTTTCTTTTAAAATGGCCACACATCCATATAGAGAGGTTGGGAACCAATTTCCTTCCTCTGGGCTTCTATTCTCCTTTGATATATGTATGCTAACGGTTATGGAAGACTTTATCTTCGTATTGAAAATACTTTATGGAAGTCTGGCTCACGCACATGCTGCTATCATTAGGTTATGCTCTTTGTAAACTCAAGCATCCACTTGAAACCACCGCAAAGATTACCTCCCGTTTTGCATCATAGTTCCGTAGAAATAAATCCCTCAACTTGCTTCATTTAAAGCTCTTGCTCTAACATAGTTTTGAGGATAGGTTAGTAACAAGTGTGCTTTAATAAATGTAAGCTTATATATCTGGATCCAAATGATGGGTCTCTTTTTAGATAGCCTTGGATATTGCATTCTGGCTATATGCTAAAGAAATCATTTCTATTGGAGATTGCAACTCATAAGCATAGGATCGTTCTACAGTCTCTTATATTTTTAAAAAATAATACATGCCTAGAGTGCCATCCTGTGAAAACAACATCATAATAGGTGTATTTCTGAGAGAGAATGGTGTCTAGTAGTCTTGGGGCATATGTATGAAGGAATGGGGCTAAGCACAAATGGTGGATCTATTGCACTACATACCCTCCAATAGCTTTAAAAAATAATTGCACCTTCCTACCGCTTATGTTGTCTCATAAATTACCATCTTTTTGAGGGAGTCTACTTCCCTTCATTGAAGGTAGTGAGACAATGGAGTCAGATATAGAAGTAGAACATGATGCTTGCAGTATACTAAACACTGAGAAAGACAAGAAAGCAATCCTCCTCTTACAAGGAAACTACACAACCACAAGAAAACCAACCAGCATATAAACCCTTCAATGAGAAATGGGCAACCCTATTATGGAGAGAGGTAAGGACTAAGCTAAAGGAAATGCTGAAGTGAAATCCCCCCCTCCCCTCCTTTATTCATTAATACCACCTTCTAGGGACTGTGGAAGCCAAAAAGGGATGAACAACCCCATGCAAAAGTTTAAGTAAAACATGAATAGTACAATGACACAATGTTGTCTTTAGCAACCGTCGATCATGCTACTTGAGCTCCTTGCCCGTTCACCCCTTCTCAACACCAAACGCTATGTCTCAAGGTTATGTCTCAAGGCCCTTGGCCTTCCTTCCGAGGATCCTAGAAGGGAAATCTCTTTTGTCATTCCAACTATGGACTCACATTGCCTACAAGTGAATAATAACAAACCACACTCACTACAAAGGCCACACACTACTAAACACTTGATAGGCAACTAAAACCTCTAAAAGACAAGAATGGAGGAGCGAGAGCCAGATTCATGTTACAACAATTTGTAGTGAAGATAAATGAGAGGAGATGCACAAAATTTGCATCCCTGAGCATTTTAAGTCAATGTGTGTGTGTTTTTTTTTTCGGGGGGGGGGGGGGGGGGGGCGGGGGGGACGTCGTGAGGATGAAGAGCCTACAATAAGTTTTGGGAGGGCATATCAAATTAAGAGTGAAATACAAGATAAAAGAATGGTTTTTACTAGAGGAACATGGAGATGGGGAGAGAGAGAGAGAGAGAGAGAGAGAGAGATGTCTACGATTACACGTATCAAATTAAGAGTGCGAGATAAGCTATCATAATGGTTTTTTGAGGAACATGGAGAGAGAGAGAGAGAGAGAGAGAGAGAGAGAGAGAGAGAGAGAGAGAGAGAGATCTCTACGATTGCACATTGTAGCATACATCTCCCCAAGGCTTTCACTGACATTAATTTGTCTGTGCACAAGAGCTAGAAAGCTGCAAGTATTAAACTCCAAGCCTATCCTCTTTTTTACTAGACTTTTACCAAAGTAATGCTACAAAGCTACGAGTTTAAAATTCGACGCTCCTCTTGAGAGTTTTTTCTATGTTTTTAAACAAAAAATACTTTCAATTTTTTGAACTTAGAGAATTTTGAAGATATCAAAGATATTAATTGCCCTAGTCCTAGTCGTAAGGGGTATATTGCTACGAATGTATATTGAATATGGAAAACCAAAATTGCTATATAGTAACTATATTGGAATTTCAAATTGCTACTTCCAAGTAGCAACTACACAACGTTACTATCTAGCAATTTTGGTAAGCTCCTATGATATTGCTACTTCCATCTAGCAAACAATATACTACTATATAACAAATTCATAAGAACCTTCACTTTGCTAGTTGCATCTAGTAATTAAACTAAAAAACCTCACATTTGCTAGTTCCATGAGTTGTTTTTCCAACTTCTATCTAGCAAAAGCCCTAACATGTCAAAAGTATCCATATCGTAAGTCATCCAAAGTTCCTTGTGAGCTCTCTCTCCGCAGCACACAGTGGCATACGACTCCGACGACGAGCTCGACTCCATCGATCAGTATGCAGGGCATGCTGACGATATTGGGGAGGATGCGAGGAGGTGCTGGAAGAGATCCTGCCATTCATAGAGATGGCAGCGGTTGCCTACCAGAGCTCCAGCATGAAAGACCGGTTTGAGATGGTGGAGCACAGCCAACTCGTCCACAACATCATCGACACCTCGCATCTCTTCGGGGGCGCGATGGGCCAGACGGACACGATGAGACCGTGGTGATGGCCTTCAGGGGGACGGAGCCTACTGAGTGGAGCACGGGCTTCGCGGATGTGCTAACTGACTTGGCAGAGGGGCAAGAGCCTGTGAAGCTGTACGACACCAGCGACAAGGCCGTGTACACGTCACCCGCCGCAATCCGAGCACACCGCGGCTTCCAGCTAGCGCTCAAGGATGTCACGGATACCACCATTCCCTCTCAAAACCTGCGCCTGGTGCTGCAAAATCTGGGCATGCAGCCCCGTGACGTGTGCAGTGTGTTGTGCGTGGGCCATAGCTTGGGCGGGGCTCTGGCCACGCTGTGCTCAATGTGGTGCCGAGAGGTAGCGTTCCCTAGCACTACCATCGGCTGCATCACCATCGACTCACCTCACGTGGGAAATACCGCCTTCGCACTGGACTTTGAGAGGCGAGTGGTGATGGATACCGGGCTGAGCTACCGTGTGGTGAACAAGCACGATGTGGTGCCCTCCGTGCCAAACCTGCTAACGTACCCGATCTTTGCCTCCACATACAATCATGTGGCCAAACCTATTTACCTGTACGAGGATGCATTCGGCCAATTGTCATCGCGCCTCGGAGGCCGCCGCCCCAGCAAACTCAACTTGGGCTTCTCTGACCATACAAGAGCAGGTTGCTCCGGCTATTCTTTAGCACCAGCTAGACTTAACACCAATCACTAAGCTAGTAGATTGCCATCACTAGTTATCACTAGATGGTTGTACTTACATCTTATTAAACCACGTCCTATAGCTTCTCTACAATTTTTTCGTCACTCTGAATTTTACCATATGCATCCTTGGTTTTGTAAACTTTTCATTATGCAAACTACATATGTACACTATGTCATTCAATGGTCACTCCTTCAATTCCTCATCGTTCTCATGTAAAAGATGGAACATATGTATCGAAATGTAATATAGAGAAAATATTTTCACCAAAGGGGGGGGGGGGGGGGGGGGGAGAGAGAGAGAGAGAGAGAGAGAGAGAGAGAGAGTGTTCGATTCCTCATATCCCCGACCAACCACAAGAACCATACTCTACAAGCTTGCTAAACAAAAACCAAAGCAGGAGCCAAACTAGGATACTCAGGCACTTTAAGTTTGAGGAAAGTAAGTTTAAACTTTGTGACAAAAATTCCCCAAGTAGTAGACCACATCCATTGGACCCATTTCCACCATTCCCTTACTAGCTTACATGTCCAAAATATATGTCTGACAATTTTAGGAAAGAAACATCTGCTACATTTATCTTTGGTGAATAGAAGAAGAACACTCCCCCCCTCCCCAAAAGAGAGAGAGAGAGAGAGAGAGAGAGAGAGAGAGAGAGAGAGAGAGAGACAGAGACAAAAGGTTTGGAAAATAAAAAAGGAGGCATATAATTATGCAAACGAATGCCCACATGTCTCTCAAGAGCACACAACGACTTACAATCGATGTTAAATATCAGACTCTTGTCCACGGTGGCAAATATAGGAGCATTGCAAGGTCCTCCTCCACTAATTGACAACATGGAAAGGTCATCCTCTCCCTTTCACAAACTTAGCAGGTCTATAATGCAGCATGGCATTCCCTACCACTACCATTGGCTAGTCACCATAGGCTCACCTTGCATGAGAAATGTCGCCTTCGCACTAACTTTGAAAGGAAAGTGGTGATGGATACCATGTGGTGAACAAGCACGATGTATTGTCAATCTATGTACCCAATTTCACTATGAAACTATGAAAACGTTTATTGTGGCATTTTATCGCGCTTTATAGAGAAAGAGTCCAAACTAGGCTCTCCAAAGAAGAGTTCTAGAAAGGGACAAGACACCAAAATTTCGGTGTTCAAGTATCACCGCGAATATTGGTGCTTTTTTTACCATGTTTATTACCGCTATAATTAGCACAACGATCATTGCCCTCATTATCGAACCCTCACTTGGTGCTAAGACATTCAAATTTGAATGTTTCTATCTATTTTTCTTATTAACAACATATAAAGAACATATTTTATATTTTATGAAAAATTGACAAAAATGGTATTGAAACATGGAACAATGATTATTTGAATAAATCAAATTACAAAAAGTGTGTGACCATTCTATCACTAGTGTTGACTATACGTAATACACGTACCATGCACATTAAAGAGGCTCGTACCCTTTCCCAGAGCAACATCACATTTCACTGGAGCGACTGCATCCATTCATTCTTCGCATATTAAGAGGGTCACATGCTTCCCCCGAATAGCGCACACATTTCATCCGAGGGACTGCATCCATACATTCTTTGCATATTTTGAAAGGCTTCACATAGTGGTGCCAAGGAGCTTTCTTGTCACAAAAACAGTGTTGAGCAAAGAGAACAATAAAGGAGCTCTTGTTCAAAGCAGTTTTAAGTAATGAAAGCACTCTTCACTCTTCACTCCACACAACACAAAACACTAGCTCCACTTGCACCCATAATGCCTTAAAATAACAATGGATGCAACGTGTGAAGGGGGGTGCGAGGGAGAGGAGGAGGTTATAGCCTTTGTTATTGTCTATAGTATTATCGCACAATGATTTCGAGCCAAAATAGAAAAATTTGTGTACATTTATATATTTTCTATTAAAATTACAAAGCTTTTGTTATTTTTGATAAATAATTGTTCCAATAAATCATAGATAGTTTTTTATTAATTAAATCAATCACACCCACTTGATTAACATAATCTAGCATATCTCACAAATTTAGAGAGAGAGAGAGAGAGAGAGAGAGAGAGAGAGAGAGAGAGAGAGATGGGTGGACAACACTACTTTTTCATAACTTAAAGTATACAAAATGTTTATGAATCATCTTTGAAAAGATCTCTCTCTCTCTCTCTCTCTCTCTCTCTCTCTCTCTCTCGATGGCAAAATCGTTTGACATGAAAGACATGGGTGAGGCAAGTCATATACTTGGTATGCGCATTGAGAGAGACAGATCAAAGAAGTTGATTCGGTTATCTCAAACAAAGTATATTGACAAGGTTTTGCAACGTTTCAATATGGAGAAGGGAAAGGCACTGAGTGTTCCATTGCCACCATATGTGAAACTTAGCAAACAAGATTGTCTTGTGTCTGAGGAAGAACAGGCTGAAATGGATAATATTCCATATGCGTCTGCAGTGGGTAGTTTGATGTATGCAATGATTGCTACTCGCCCAGACATTGCATTTGCAGTGGGAGTAGTAAGTCGATACATGTCAAACCCAGGCAAGAAACATTGGGAGGCAGTGAAAGGAATATTGAGATACCTGAAAGCTACAAAGAGTATGCGTATATGCTATGGGAGTCAGGAGCTAAGTGTAAAGGGTTTTACAGACTCAGATTATGCAGGTGACTTAGACAACCGAAGGTCTACGTCAGGGTATGTCTTTACATTGGCTGGTGGAGCAGTATCATGGCGTTCTAGATTAGAAGATTGTGTTACTCAGTCTACTACAGAGGCTGAATATGTTGCAGCATCAGAGGCATGCAAAGAATTAGTTTGGCTTAATCGACTAGTAACAGATTTGGGAATCAAAGAAGAGATGCCTGTGTTATATTGTGATAGTCAAAGTGCTATACAATTGGCTCGCAATCCAGTTTATCACTCAAAGACAAAGCATGTGGATGTGAAGTATCATTTCATCAGGGAAATGCTCGAGGATAAGCAACTTCAGCTTGTCAAAGTTCACACCACAGAAAATCCTACTGATCTACTTACAAAAGGACTTCCCTCAGAGAGCTTTGCGCATTTTCGCAAGCAGTTAGGTGTAGGGTAGTACATCACTTCTCTACATCTCTTGTATATTAGCTTGTATAGTAGCTTCTCTCACACTTAAAGTACCACATTGGACTTTAAGTGGGAGGTTGTTGGGGTATAAAGCCCAATGTGGTCTCCCAGGTAAGTGGGCGGGCCGCTAGGTATGTACACATATTCTTTTGTAAAAACCTAATAAGAACTCACTATGCTCTACACATTACAGTAGAGCGAGTTCACCATATCGTCGTGCTCTTCTTCTCGCACTCTCTCTCGTGTCGCACTTCCGCTCATACTCCTTCAGAAGTCTGGATGACATGACCATTAAGCTTGACCTTTTGGATGTATCAGAGAATAGTTGATGTACTTGGAGCAATATGCGAGGTGGTTTCTGCTAAAGAGCTACAAGATTGGAAAAACTTTATACAATAGTTAGCTTGCTTCAAGACCATTGGCATGTGGATTCTAAGTCAGAATCTTCTCTCTTGCTATCTGATCATAAGCCATTGAACTTAATAGATAAAAAATAATCGTAGAGCTAGGTAGGTCCATATTGATCAGTTACTGCTTACGTTGAAATTCAGAAGAGAAAAACTTAAAAGTATCTTTAGCTCTGAGTTTTGTAATGTCAATTCAGCCTTTAGTGCTTGGGAAAAGTTAGTTAAGAGAGTTCAAAAAATCTTGCACACTTACAAGAAGATTGCCAAGGAGAACAAGGCTAAGAGTAGAATGATGATAGCTGGCCAAATTCTTAAACTAGAAGAAAGTATCCCTTACTCAGATCCTCCTCCTCCTAAGCTTTTGTCTCTGAGAGAGAGTCAAGGTAGAAAGAGCTCTTAGAATCTAGTAGTGTACTTGTATTTACTAGAGAGGTTTATACTGGTAAGTTGGATGGACCTACCAAAAATATGTTTGATCAATCGGAAAAGAAAACAATCGAATTATTTTATCCCCTTTCTAAAAGACGAGTCAGGTTCTTTAGCCACTTCTCACAAAGAGAACATGGCTATTGCTCACAATTTTTTCTCCGATATCTTCTCAGATCCCCTCAAGAGAAATAGGGAAATCTAGGAAGCAAGAGCTCAGGTGGCTCTGAAGAGAAAGAAAATTGTTTCTTCTCAAACTGCTATGCTTTTGGATCAGCCCATCTCTGAGGGGGAGCTTAGAGAAGCAATTCCTAACCTGAAAGGTGGTAAGTCTCCTAGTATTGATGGAATTCCTAATGAGTTCTTTTTGGAATATCATGACTTCCTAGTACCATATCTCTCTAGTATTTGGCAAGAAGCTATTAGGAAGGGGCTCTTCTTGCTAGTATCAACATTGGTGTTGTAGAAATTATCCAGAAAAAAAGGAAGCAAGGAGGATTTGAGTAATTGGAAGCTATTAGGAAGGGGCTCTTCTTGCTAGTATCAACATTGGTGTTGTAGAAATTATCCAGAAAAAAAGGAAGCAAGGAGGATTTGAGTAACTGGAGGCCTATTACTTGTCTGACAACCCGCTATAAGATATTTGCCCTGTGTCTTGCTAGAAGAATTAGCCCTTTGATGGATCAGATTATTCTTAAAGAGCAAAGAGGGTTCATAAGAGGCAAATTTATTCTTGGTGCTATCATTACCCTGTGAAAAGGAATAGACCATGCTATTGAATCTAGTTAGGAATTTTACTTTCCAAAAGTATACTTTGACAAGGCATATGATAGGGTGGAGTGGGACTTCATTCTTTAGTCTCTGCATGACATTGGTTTTGGAAGAACTTCCTAAAGATTGTACATGTTTTGTTTGGTAATGCTTATGCAAGGATTTTTGTTAATGGTGACCTTACAAATGCAATTCACTTTTGGAGATCAATTAGGCAGGGCTACCTTTTTGCTTCTCTGCTCTTTGCCATATCTTCAAGATCAAAGGTATCAATATCCAGGGAGCCTCAGTGCCTTATGCCTGCAACACTTTGCTGATGATATCCATGCATTGATGCTAGTTGATGGTGTTTACTTGATTTTCTAGATTTGTTTTGCTTAGCAAGTGGTTCCAGTATTAATCACACTAAGATTGGCTTCAAATCTTCTAATGGAGATTTGCCTAGCTCAAATTACTAATGTTGGATGCCAAATTGTTCAAGATGGACAAATTTTATTCTCTTGGGAACTCCTATGGGGTTTAGAGTCTTAATGGAGCAGATATGGCAGTGGGTCCTTGAAAAATTTAGGAAAAAGTTCTTTCAATGGCAAAACATGCAGCAAAAATTGTCCTTTAGAGCCTTTTTCCTAAACCATTACCTACTGCCCTCCTTGATTTACTTCATTTCTTGTTGGAAGCCATATAATAGTCAATTGCACTAGGCCATCAAGCTTGCTAGAAGATTTCTCTAGGGAGGTATGATCTAGGAACCAAAGTCCCCAAGGTTTCCTAGAAAATATGATGCATGGACAAACCTAGAGGAGGACTGGGAGTGTTAGATCTTGAAAAGTTGGTTGTTAAGCTAGATGCTAAATGGATTTATATAGCTGTTGAGTCTAATGATTTTTGGGCTTGCCTCAAAGTGACATCTGAAAAGCTACAAAGTGTGGACAAATTTATCCATATGAGATATCATGACAGCTCTTATTGAAATAAGATGTCCCAATCACTTCATTTCCTCCAGATTTTGAAATGTCTGGCTAGAGATAAAGAAGAACTAGAAGATTCGTATGGACCTTATGGCTAACCCTAATTTCTTCATGGATGATTCCTTTGGTTTGGTCACCTTTTTGTTGGGATACCATCGTAGCATAGCTCCCATGACCAACGAAATTATCAATCCGGAGAGATGAGCTACCTGGCTAGGGCATGTAAACACTCACATGATTAGTGAGCTAATCATGGCAACACGAATGGTGACTCTATGAGGTGAGCTTCTCGGCCTATGGAGGAGCTAAGCCACAATGATTGGAAATCTCCACATCCACTTCCCTTCACCTCAAATCAACCCAATCACACACACTAAAGATTGCAAGACACACACATCACTAATCCTATCATGCAACACACTAATCACAAGCACACACACATAGATCTAATGAGCACCACACTCCAATCAAACCTACATGCACACACAAGCAAAAGAGGGCAATCACACAAGACTAGAGCAAGATTAACCACTAATTAGTTACGATCTAGCTAATCAAAGCATCATTAGCAATCACAAGAAGTATGAGAGAGGCATAGTGAAAGAGAATTAAGCATTGATTAGAGTTAATCATTAGCAATCACCAGAAGTATGAGAGAGGCATAGTGAAAGAGAATTAAGCATTGATTAGAGTTAATCAAGTCACATGAGCAAGGAGAAGCTCAAGGACTCCATAGCTACACACCTCATGAGCTCTCACCAAAGAGTTGTCTCAACAAATGAGCTTGAGAACCCCTAATTTCTTTTACACACTGCCTTATATACCTAGGGTAAAATATGCAATGTCCGTGCACCTAAGGCCTTTAGAGATTCACCACTTACTGAATCTACAACCTAGGCACACTAATTGACCTGTTCTTTATAGTTTGGAACTCCCATTGAGCCGTAACACATAAAAAATATTACAATGGCTCGAAATAAATCGAGAATTTACAATACATGACCATTTTGGAAAAATGTAAAAAATGTGTAACTCCAATCTTTACTGCTTCTTCATGTTGATCTTCGATGTGCATCCGTAAGGCTCGGGACTTTAGCAGATTATATTAACTGACATTGACTCAATTAACACTTTTCTAGAACGATGGGACAGTCTTAAACATCAAATCTCATAAGTGCTTCAAAAAAGGTTTGAGGTATGGGGAGATGTCCACCACCAAGGCAGACTTATGAATCTTAATGAAATCTCTAATAAGTTTCAATTGTCTTCTGGTTGTCTTGCAAAGATCTCTAACAGGATTTTGCTCATTCAGGATCTCAATAAAAGTAGGAATTTGACATCATGCAAGAGCAACCTGTTGTGTTCATTGCAGGCGACCCATAGGAAGTTGGACTCCCTTCCAAGTTTGAAGCCCCCCTTAAAGCTAAACCCAATCAGAAATGGAAAGTGTCTTGGAGTAGTAAACAATGGATCTACAGGTTTAAAGCTATTTGGAGTTTCCCTATCCCAATCAAACACTCTATCCTCAGTTGGCTGGTTTTACATCAAGGCATTTGGACAGGAAAGAGGGCTTTAAAAGTTGGCATTGGCAATGTAAAATGTGCCAGATGTGGTCAGCAAGCGGATGTCTTCCACCTATTTATAAAGTGTCCAAAGTTGAAGTCCCTACAACAAAGTCTAAGCATAGCTTGTGCAATTTACCATCCTCAGTCTTTCACCTATATGGGACTACTTGCTAGAGAATGCAAGTATCTTGATATTCCCCCTCAAGATTCTATGGAGAAATGAATACCTATGATATGCCTAGATTTAAAGATTGAATGCCTTGTATAATGAAACAAATTCCAAGATAGCTCACTCATTCATTGCTGAAATGAAGTCTTTGGTCAAGTTCTATCTAGAATAAAAAGTATGTTCCCCCTTTTCCCTCTATATGTTATCCAAAGGTCTCGTACATGTAATCATTAGAGATCTATTTTTTTTCTTCTATTCAAGAGAAATATTTGCTATCGCTGATTCGTGTAGCATGCTATAATCATTCTTGATGGGTCTGCCTCTTTCCCTGCCTTTGACGCCTTATAATTCTTTTTCCTTTTCTTTTTGACACAAATTTTTGTTTCCCTAAAAAAGAAAGGAAATTAACATCGACAACAATTACATGGAACAAACTATAAAATTTATCACAAATGCTTTAGTGTATAAATGTGACTAGTGACTTCTTGGAGCTACTTTTTAGATTTGAAAGTTTTTGCTAATATTGTTAATATACCAGAGTAAATACTCCCTCCACCTTTGGTGGCGATGCCATCTACGTAATGGCAATGCCATTTTTAAATCATCAAGAAGTGTTGTGCTTCTTTCTTTGTACACGTAATTTGTAGCGTAATGGCTATGCTCATGACTCACAAGTCATAATCCTTATTGGAAAAAATGTAAACTTCATTCTTGAGTAGGTCACCACAATTTTAGAATGATGTCAAATCTCCCGCAGACAACCAAATTCCAAAGAGGATGAAAAATTGGAAGGTCAAAAGGGTGAAATTTGGAAAAGTTAGTCCCACTCTATATTTGTACTAGGGTTGTGCTCTCTCTCTCTCTCTGTCTCTCTCTCTCTCTCTCTCTCTCTCTCTCTCTACAATTGGAATGTGTTACTACATATATGGTAGTGATGTGTGTGAACAAACTTAGGACTGTCGGGGCACGTTTTTTCTCACTAGAATGTTTTTCCACCCGTGCATTGTATATATGCACATACTAAGAAATACACACTGTATCATGTTCCTTGAGCTTATTCATCTTCTCCAAGGTATTCGTGTGTCCCTACAACCCTAATTCCAAAAATTGACATGAGAGCAGGTCATGTCCTCCTAGTATTGTTTCTAGCACCCCTGCACTCAGGTTATCAAATTTCTACGAGCTTTGGTGAGCGTTAGTAGGTCAACTAATACCTCAAAAAAGCTCACAAAGCTTGGTGAGTTCAGATTTTGTATTTAGGCTCATTTTGGCCCCCGTCTCTGCAACAATACTGCATAAGCAATTTTGTCCTTCTATGAATTTTTTTTGTAAGTGCATAAAAGAGGTTTCTTGCAGTCCTCTTCGGGTCCTCACATTTACTCAAAAAAATCAGCAAAATAGGATGGGGATACTATGGTTGTTCTTTAAGCAAGTCACAAATGAGGCAAAAATTGTCATGCTGTGCAAAGAGCTAGACTCGATTATGCAAGAGGAAGATGGCATAAACACTTTTCTTGCTGGTAGCAAGGATATCAATGAGAAAATCATTTCTATAGGTGAAGTTTTTTCTGACAATTCACTTTGTATAGATGAGTCTCAATGTGTTGCTAGAATATTACCAGAGTTTTGCCAGTACTTGGAGACTTATGACCCAAGAAAACCCTCAAGCTATCACATTTGATGCATTGTGCACATTTTTGTTATTACAAGAGTCACTTTCAAGAAAGAAAATGGCTAAACAACGTGCAAATGAACATATTCTCAATTAGGAGTGTTGCTATCACAAGGAGCAACAAGAAGCAACCTACAATTTCTCTTGTGAGTAAATAGGCAGAGCAGAGGGGTGCTACAGTAACAGTTTGTGAGGTAGCATGGTTGGGATTGCTACTTTAGGACTTTGGAGTACAAGTACAAAAGCTAGTTGTCATCTATTCTGACAACCTCAACAACATATAGTTGGCAGAAAACCTAGGGTTTCAAGCCAAAACACAGCACATTGAGTTGCATTACCACTTCATCAAAGAGAGGGTCTTAGCGGGCGACGTCGACCTTGAGTACGTGGCGATGAATGAGAAGGTTGCAGATATTTTCACGAAAGCCCTTGGAGCACAGAAGCTACGACAATTTTGAGTGATTCTTAGCACATAGGAGATCGATGGCATTGAGCTTGAGGGGGAGTGTTGAGATATTAAGCTCAACATGTACAACTCGTGAATGACTATCATTGATAGTCATTATCAATGGAACACCTTGCTAGATGCGCATATCTTTGCCAATGATACTATATTTGTAATAAAATTGAGTTGGTCTATCTATCAAAGTGATGGCACACTTATCCATTCACCTCACTCACTAGCGGTCCACACTAGACCGTTGTATTACTTCTCTTTTATGTTGTTATTTTCCCTATGTAAGTAGACCTCTTATCTTGAGTTAGTCAAGAAAAACAAGAACAAGGTTTTGCCTCCATCTCTGTTTGTGTATGTGTGTGCTTATAAGAGCTCAATCTCTCTCCTTATATCTCTCTCTTAACAACCTTGAATAATGCATCTTACCCAAAATACAGCCTTCACAAACATACTTGTGCTTCAAGAGGCGGGAAAGAAGCAGCCATATCAAATTTATGCAAATTGGCAATGCTTCCTCGCATCAAGAATTTCTTCGAATGTAAGTCCATTGCCGCCCTAGCATCATGGCATGAGGAGAATAAATCTTCGGATGGTGTGCTACGGATTCCTGCAGATTGTGCAGCCTGGAAACATATAGATGGAACACGGTCGAATTTTGCAAGGGAAGCTCAAAATTTGCGCTTAGGCCTGGCTATGGATGGCGTAAATCCATTTGGTCAAAGATCAACATCTTACAGTGTATGTCTCGTTGTCATCGTCAACTAAAACATTCCCCCGTGGTTGACTACAAAGAAGGGGCACCTATGGCTAAGCTTGATTGTGCCGGGGCGATATAAAGTGAAGAATATGGATGTGTATCTTCGTCCACTATTGGAAGAGCTACAACAATTGTGGATTGGCATAGAAGTGGTGGATATGAGCCGACACACAGGTCGACGGAATGCTTTGATCAGAGGCATTCTAATGTGCACCATGCATGACTATCCCGGACTAACAGAATGCTCATGTGATTTACACTCCTCACTCAAACACTGTAAATCTTTGTTTTTCTCAAGCTGATCTATTGTCATGTGTATACATGCAGGGCTTCAAACAAGCGGATACAGAGCATGTCTCACATGTAGACCTAGACTGAATGCACGTAGGGCGCCCTCATTGAAGAAGCAAACCTACGAAGGTCATCAAGCGTATCTTCCAGATAATCATGTGTTACACGACGGCTTTTTGGGAAGAGATCCACCGAGGATGTCTCCACAAGCATGGTTAGAGCAGAAGGAGATGTGTGATGATGGATTGCCCCCAGGCATGAAGAGACTATCTCTATGTAACGAGTTACCATACTGGCCCCGACTCATGATCAATCACTTGCTCGATCCAATGCACATATTCAAGAATGTGGGTAATCTACTATGGGACCATCTGACCGGCAAGAAGGATACTTTGGGAGCTAGGGTTGACCTTAGAAATGTGGATTGTATAGAGCAATATTGGCCACAAACAGCATCCGATGGATCGATAAAACTCCCTAAAGCACCATGGAAGGAGACTATTCAATCTTTGTGGACCCCCACTGGCGTAATGCACTCACTCCGAACGTGTTTTACTAAAGAAGGAAAGCTTACCGGTTTGAAGTCACACGACTGGCATAAAATGTGTCAGGTATGTTCATAGTGGAATATATCATAGTGGGAATTGTGTAACAAATTCGTGTGTGGACTTTTATATCATTGCTGCACGTGTTTTGCAATTTATTTTACCGGTTGCCATTGAGGGATGTTTGTCTCTTGACGTCCGTAACACAATCTACAAACTTGCGAAGTTGGTGCAATGGATCTCACAAAAGGAGATGAATGTAGACTCCATACCACTCGCCAAACTAAATTCTGTGGAGGTTGTGTGCATGTTTGAGAAACATTTTCCTACTACCATGCTAACCATTCAAGTGCATCTTCTTGTTCACATAGTTGATGAGGTGAAAATAGCTGGCACAGTACATTCCAGATGGATGTTCTTTTTAGAATGTTTCATGCAAACGCTCAAGGGATATGTGCATCAAAAGGCACGTCCGGAGGGTAGCATGGCAGAAGGTTGGCTGGTATCAGAGTCCCTAGTGTACATTGGAGAGTGGCTAGACGGATTTGGTAAAGCCCGGGACATGCTATGGTGAACCATAGATGATGAGCGCATATCTGGGATTGTCATGTGCAATCTCGGTGTTGAGAAGAAGATACGGAAGATCTAGAGGCTAAAATCAACCGATTTTGCATGCTTCACAATCCAGTGATACAAAAGTGGATTTCACAATATGAGGATGCAAAGCAAGAGCGACAAAGGGCATGAATTGAGTGGAGACGGGGCAGATGATCACTGATGCACTATCCGACGGGTCTGGAGAGCCTACCAACATTCATGAGCTTAAGATGGTTGCACAACCAATTGAAAAGAGCACAATAGTGCGGTGAAGAAGTGACCGAGGAAGAGTGGGAGTACTCTTGGGGTTGTGCGACCAAGGTAAGTTTGCAATGTACGACTAGTGACTTTCTAGATGTTTGAACGGCCACTCATAATCTTTGTTCGTTGTAGTATAAGTCATACACAATAGCGTGGTGTAAAGGTCGACATTTTAGGGTGGAACGGATTGACAAAAAGCATTTTACTCAAGATTGTGGAATCATGGAAAAATTTGAATAGTCTAGTCGACGACGGTCCTCTGATGCAGATCTTGTGGTGGAGAAACTCACTTACTTCGGCACGCTACAAGAGATTTTGAGGATCGATTTTAAAGTATTTTTTGTCGACTTGTTCGGCGTGCAATGGTTCAAGATAATCATGGAGGGTCGCAACACTACTGTGCGTAGAGGAGAGTCTGGTTTTATTGAGGTGGATTCAACTAAGAAATGGACTGACCTAAGAGACACTTTCGTACTACGCGAGCATTGTGAACAAGTAAGTATGTAAATAGTTAACATCCCATTTTAGAATTTATGTGCTTGGAAGCTCTCATGTAAGTTATGTGGCTCTGGCAGGTGATATTTCATCCTACAAAGTCTGTATCAAACTGGTGGTAAGTCATAGAGGTAGCCCCTCGTAGTGCATGGATGTATGAAGGCTACCATGTGCCAATCATAGCGGCATCAATGGAGGAGATCGGAGAAGATGCTCAGTCAGAAGCCGTTGAGGTGGTGCCAGACGAACATCAAGCTGCTACTCTCTATGGGGTGCATGCAGAGGATCTACAAAATAAAACGGAGGACATCTATTTAAATGGAGAGCTCTATATAGATATAAGAAGTTATGCTGAGCTATGTGAGGATGAGAGAGAAATCTCTTAAAGCGATGAATATTGTATTTGAACAATTTTGCTCCATTTTGTAAAAACTCTGGCTCTCTAAGTACCTTCCATGTTGTATAACGCTCTTTTGATTTTGCGCTCACATCCTGGGCAATCCATGGCCACATGCAGCTCCACCACCTGGTTGGTCGACTGCAAGATTTGATTGTGTATGCTCTCTCTCTTTCGATTGAAAATTCTGAGTTATCGACTTGCCTCTTCCATCACCCAAGTTGAATAGAAGAAGAATGAGTTCTGTTGCTGCTAGCCTTTGAACATTCCAAAGCTACAAGCACCTTCAAGTTCTACGTCAAAAAAGAAAGAGATAGTTGGGATTCTTGTACGATTCTCCGTTTTGAACAATTTTGCTCCATTTTATAATATATATTGCGTTCATGTGGCTTTTTGCTTAGGTGTTGACGAGACGATCTTCACACTCGTCTAGGCACTGGTGCTCTAGTGATGGCGGTGGCAGTTGTTGTGGGGATGCCGTTGCTGATGCTTCGACACCACCTCGTGTTTGACGAGGCTCTTTACCCTCCCCTTCTTTGCCCGCCCCGACACTAGCCACGGCATCGCCATTGACACCAGGTTTTGCATGGCTGACTGCCGTTCCTAGCCACTAGCTACTCCTCCAGGAGTCACTCCAGTGGAGACTCCTCGATTTGGGACTCAGACTCCAGTGGAGACACTTGACGTCCGTAACCCCATCGACACGCCGCTAGAGACCCCTGCCGGACACCCAGGTTCACGCGTCAGCGGCAAGAGGACTTGCCTTACTCCGTCGACTTCAGCGACGGCATCATCTTGGATGATGAAGGCAAGAAGGTGATTTCGCACATGCGTGGTGTTTGCTCCCAGGTGTTTAGACACTACATACTAAACACATGGAGTGAAGTACCGAATGATTTAAAAGACAAAGTCATCAGCATGCTTCATGACGAGTTTCCCGTTCCAACACGGGATGAGCGCTTCAATGAAGACGTGATGAAGGTTCGAATGCATGAATACTGTAAGCACAAGCGTTTCGAAGTGCAAAAAGCAATCAAGCATGGGTGGAACAGACCAGATTGGCTGGTCAAAGAAGATTGGAAGAATGCGAAGAAAGCAGCGCGCGAGAATCCCGACAAGTGGAAGTAACAAAAGGAGGCATCCAGAGCGCGAGTAGAGACAGGGAGCTCGCACCACTTAGGGAGCGGCGGGTGGGCATCATTTCAGGCCGATTTTGTAAGTGTTTTCGAATTGCTCTTTATGTTTGATAGTTTAGGGTTTATGGGTTTTTAAATTCTAACATAATGGATTCTTTGTATGTTTTGACAGTGGTCGATGACAGGACGTGATCCCACACCGTACGAGCGCGAGTACGCAAGCAGGAAGGGCTTAAACGCCCTGATGGACATTCTGAGTTCTCGCGGTGGCATGGTTAGTATTAGGGTTTACTCTTTTCTATTTGTTGTATTGTTTTATAAAGGTCGCTATATGTTTATACTTACAAAAAGCTGTCTTATTGTTTTTATTTGCAGAATCCGACAGATACGCCGCTTGGACGTGATGAGACATTTGATTAGACAACGTCAGCCTAGCCGTAGCTAGATAGCATTAGTTTGTTTTTGTCATAGCTTATGTATCATGAGACGACTTTTATACGTCTTTTTGAAAACCACGTATATTTTTTCAATAACAACAATGGTGTTGTAACTATTACATTTGCAAAGTTTAACAATCAAGTGATTTTGCCTATAATGTGTACAATTGTCATTGATTTACTTTCATCAATTCACGCTTGTCAGTTTTGTATCTTTATTTTGCAAACAATACGTACTATGGATGATGGAGTTAATGGTTATATTGTCTTGTGGGTGACTATTTTGGGTCTATAACTACCTTTGCACTTTTTTTCAAAGGTGAATCAATTAATGAAACATTCAATATGGTTGATGGGTTGCAGGGCATTCAATGCCCTACCACCAAATTTTTTCCTCTCGGGCGTCGCTATGAACGTCGCTATATAAGGCTCTGCTGCTTCACTATAAACGTCGCTATAGATGGCCTGCAAACGTCTCTATAATTGTTGCTATAGGCGTCGCTATATACCGATGGTTATAACGATGCGTATATCGACCGCTATAGCGACGTTCCCGTATCGACGCTGTTAGCGACGGTCCTAGTGACGTCGTGGGTTATAAAAACCCAATGTATTTCCATCGCTAATAGCGTCACAAGAGCACACATCCTCTTGTAGTGTAAGAGAGACTAGAATGATGAGAATGGTAGGTGAAACACAAAGAATGTGATCATCTCATGTGGAAAAATGTGTTGCCAAAAAGTATGATGGGTTGAGGGATCCAAATGTGCATGTTTTACTCTTTAAACAAGTCTTAAGAGCAAAACAAGTCACAAATTTCCACACTCAGTACAAAGGATTTGGTTTGAGCTTAGAAGGAACAACATTGACTTGGTTCCTACCATTGAACAATAGAGATTTCCTAAACATCGAGCAACACTTGTGGAAGTTTTCAGAGAAATTTTCCAAAAGATGCATCAAGCACAATAATGTCTCCCAAATCTATGCCTTTAAGAAAAAGGAAAACAAAAAAGTGAAGGAAATTTCTCTTTGCTTCAAACAATATATTAAGAGATATCCTGTGCGAGAGTTACCACAAGATGAATGACTATCATTTCTCCTCATAGAGGGCGTAAGGAATGAAGCTCTCAAAACATATTTGCATCTAAAGGTGTGCCGCCATATTTGAGAAAGTCACTAGAGAAGCATTGTATCTAGTTGAAAATTACAAGTCTGACGAAGAGGTATTGAGGAATGGACACAACCACCAGTAGTGCCTCTTCAACCACATCAATAAATCATTGATAAAGTGAAGTGCTCCTACTTTAATCACACAAAACATTGATGAAGTGGTCAAGGAAGTGATCCGAAGGATGAACCAAGCTTATCAACAAAATCCCATTTTACGACAACAGCCACCATAGGCAGCCAATGTACTAAGAGTGTGAAGTGGTGTGCAATCAAGAAAAAATACACCAACCATGACACAAATGCGTGCTTTTACAATCAAAATTATGTGAGGGAAAGTCTGGACCTCCAATAGTAAAACAATTTCCACCACCACCGTGGTACCAAATAGGTCTCAACAATGCAGCACAAGGGGAAGACAAATCACAACTTTTGTTGGGCCAACAACCACCTTTACCTCAAGATAAACTGGCCATTTTTTGATACACATAATTCGTAGAACCACTCACGAGTCAACAAATGATGCCACCAATTGCTTATTATAAGGAGCCTATAGAAACTCTAGGAAGAGAGCTTGAGAAAATAGCATATACCATTGAGGAGTGCCCTTTTTGGGCAAGCTTGGATGAGGCTATATAACCTTCATATGTGGTGAAAATAGTAAAAACTCAATACACAATGGACAAAAACATGTTCATGTCTACAGAAAACCAAAATTACAAACCTAGAGGATATCCTCTTAGCACTAAATAGCCAGTGGAGGCAACACCAGCTACTCAGCTGTAAGGTCCATGCTATGAATGTGAAGGTAACCATTGGGTACAAGTTTGTACACACAAGGGTGAGATAACAAAGATCTTTGGATTTTTTGAGGGTTGTGGAAAAGAACAGTTGATCCAGCTGTGTGCAAAGAACCCAGAAAACAATGGGAAAGGGACTCTGAATGTTATTGGAGTTTTACGTTGTTCTAGCGGATCTAAGTCAGAGCCAACATTTCTTGTCAATGCGATGACTAGAGATCAAGCTAAAAAAACCCAGCTAAAAACACTAAACCTACTGTTGCAAATTCTGCCTTCTGTGAAGTTGTTGGGTTTTTCCCTAATATTATGGAGCAGGCCAGTATTGAAACTTCATCACATAGTACTCGGTTGCTATTTAGATTCTGGGTCAAATTTTACTAGATCGGAGTTTATTGCGTCGGAGTTTGCTAGATCGGGTTGCAGTTTATCGGATTTTTAAATAAACATTTGGATTTCAAACTAACCTTTGAAGCGCATGCAAATTATTCTCCATTAAGGGCTATCATGAGAGTAAGGGAGGGATCAATCAACTCACTCACTTTCAAACATTGGGGCTCTTGGGTGGCTAATCACATCAACCGGTCCTGATGTATATGCAGCAGTCTCTTAAGCTTTCTTCGCCTTCCACACCCACCATGCCTAAATCTAAAGCAACTCCAGCTATGAAGCCCTCTCCTGATGACGACCAAGGCAATCCATGCAAGCTACGACCAAGGCGGAAGGGTGTCGTCATGAGAATCGACGTTTTTGACCCTGAGGATGACATTGAGGTGCTACCAGAAGAAGAAGCAGCCCCTTTATCATTTAACAAGATGCTGCAAAGCCTCATGGAGCCTTTTACTGATTTCAAGGTGGAAATCGACTGTCAGACTGAAAGGAATGAAAAGTGGTTAAAATCTGTGGGTTTCTATGAGTTTGCCACTTTGCATTGGAGTCAGTGGAAAGCTAATATCTATGCAAAAACCCAGATGGAGCTGTTAAGAAAAACCAGGGGAGCAATCTCAGAGAAGGTCAGCCTGAGTCCGAAAGTTATTGCAGAGGTATTCAAGTTACCTTTTACTTCTGTAACTACTGTGCCTAAATACTATGATGAGGATTTAAAGAAGGAATTCGGTCCAAGGGAGGGTGGTGGGCAGTACTTCATGCTTAAGAATGTTGATTATTGCAGAAGGGAACAACTAAAGTGGTTTTTGGAAAGAGTATGTTTTCTTGCAAAATATGATTATATGTCAAAAGATAATTTGGCACCTTTGTATTTTGCTGAGAGTGGAGGAAAGATCAGTTGGGCTCACTGGGTCTATCATAGGATTCATGCAGAAATATTTAGTACTGATAAGAGGAAAACTTAGTGTAGCAGCAGGTTGTCTGGATTTCTATCAGCTTTGTTTGCCTTTCCTCTAAAAGTGGATGAAGGAGAAGTTTCTGTACCTATTGTTACTCCAATGCTTGAGTCAAATCTGTTGTAGGATCAGGGTAAGATAATTGAGAAATCAACGATGTTTATAGGTGATTCAGAGAAGTTGAAGACTTTGCAGGATTTGTTAGCAGCAGCTGGCTAATTCTGAAGAAGAAGCACAACAAGTTTTGACTAGCCCTGAGCATAAATTGATACTAGGTGACTTGTTGAAAAATCTGGAGGTGGATGCCCAAACACCTAGTAGGGTAATTGGGAAGACTTTTAGCATGCCCAAGAAAAGGAAATTGGATCCTTCTATTCATGAAGTAGCCAAGTCATTGGATTTTTTTGCAGTTGGTCCAAGTACTTCATCAAAACCTGAAATCATTATTTCTGATGTACCAACAGTTGTTAGAATGCTGCAAGCTTTATAGGGTTTTGTTACTCATCAGCAACATCAGATGGAGAAACAATCGCAGACTATAGCTGATTCTGGAGTGTCCAAGTTCATGTTGCAGCAACAATCAGATTTAGTAGAAGCCTTGAAATTAGAGTTGGTTGAGATGAAAGAGAAACATCAGCAGGATTTACGAGGTCAATTACAATTGCATCAACAGGAAGTGGCCAAGGTCAAGTTGTCCTTAGGGATGTTTCAAGATTGGACCAAGGAATTGGAAAGCAGGGTTAATTTTGAGTTAGATCAGATTTCTGTGAGAAATACAGAGTTATAGGTTTAGAATGAGATGTTACAGTAGAGAATAAAGCCTTTGGAAGAATTGGAGAAACAGGTGTTGGCTCAGGAAGATATTCTTGTCAATGGGGTGCTTATGGATGAAGGGGATTTAAATGTGGTGATACAGTAGTTAGTGGAAGGAATGCAAGGTGTTTGGAAAGCTATGAGGGAGAGATTGACTTCTATAGTCAAGTATCCTTATGAGGCTATCAAAGCTGGGTTTGTAAGTACCTATGAATCTGATTTATTGCAGATTATAGAACAATTGAAGGAAGAGAAGGAACTTTGTCTAAAGCAGCTAGCAGGATTACAAGGGAAAAGAGTTGAACAAGGATGAAGCAATTTTCTTGGGATCAAATTTTGAAAAGAAGGATTTGGTTGATATAGTTGTCCAAACTTTGGAGACAGATGTTCAAGTTCAGAAGTCAAATGTTGAAGAGCTTTCAGTGGAGGATGAACCTCAGTAGGAGTTTGCAGCTGTTGCAGACATTGGAAGATAAAGCTGTGTTGGAAACAGCCCCTGAAGTTCTGGCTGAAGAGTTGTTAAAGAAGATTCTACACTTTAGGGTGGTTCAAGCTCAACAATTTTTGTCTATCTCTTTTTGATCAAGAGATATGTAGATTTGAGTCGGATTTCAGAGAAATCCACCACCGGGATGTGCCATGTGTTGACAAGCACATCAACACGTCAGTTTAGTAGTTAGTCAGATATGTTTTGCTATTTAATCGGATCTGCTCTACCGGATTGTAATGAATCAGATTATAGTCAGTTACAGATTGTAGTGAATCAGATATTTAACAGTTAGTTTGTATCAAGACTGAGGTTGTTATACCAATTTAACAGTTTGTGGTGAATCAGATATTTAACACTTAGTTTGTATCAAGACTGAGGTTGTTATACCAATTTCTGGTGAAGTAGTTATAAGTGTGCTTTTGTGATCCGTGGATGATACACGTTGCTCTCAATCACGTGTAGCACGCTCAGGCATAGGCGTTCTCACCGAATCCCTGCAGAATCTCCAAGAGCAGCCTACCCTGCCCGAGCTTGTAATCTTCCTTGCTCGCTGCAACCGCTTGTTGATGAGCGTAGCAGAAATTAAAACGACAAAAGAACAAAATATATTAAAAAAACGAGGTCGTTTCCACCTTTGCGACTCAAAAAACCTCATTAAACTAATCGGGAACCATAAACATGATTAAGTAATGCAGGAACTTGACAAAATTGAGGCAGCTAGAGTTAGGAAAAAATTAGGTAAGCTCATTGAGATAATCCAAAAAATTCGTTTCATGGTGGGGAGTGAGCCTCACTGCAATAAATGATGATTAATGTTTGAGTCTGACAGATCTTCCTTTTAGCACTAAAATAAGTTTGAATGAGCTTATGTGAATTAAGTGATTGTCATTCTGTGTCTCTCTTTCTCACTCTGCGTGCTTCGTATATAATCATGTATGATCGAGTGAGCCTTTGAAGGTACGAAGGAACTTCATTGTACCCAAACTTTGGCTTTTGCATTGGATTAGTGCCACCTTGATTAAAGTATCTCATTGTAATAGAAGAATAATTCTTTAATGTGATGCGTGCGAGCATGAGATTACCTTGATGAAGAGTTGATGAATGATTACAACTTTTGTGCTTAGGCTTGGCCTTTGTTTGTTTCATTTTCGGTGCTTAAAAATCCTTGCATAGCACTAAAAAGTTGAGCTTTCTCTGGCCAAAACTAAGAATTAAAATTTGACTTGTGAATTCTGTGCTTTATTTGAATGCAAAAATCACTGCAAAGCACTAGCATTCATCTTGTTTGATGGACAAAAGAGAACACCAAAACTTTTTGTCTTGTGAGTTAGCATGCTTTTAGTGCTTGAGTTGAATGAAAAATCATTGCAAAGTACTAAAATTGAGCTTGTTTTAAATGGGCAACAGAGAGCATTGGGGGTTGTGATTGATTGTGCATTTTTTAGTGCTTGTGTTAAATGACCAAATGCATAAAAGCACTAATAATTTGAATTGTTTTGAAGGGGTGTGGCAGGTGTGTGATTCCAAATGATCCAAGAAGAGGTCATCATTTTAAAATATTGCAAAATTTGGCTACTTAGAGCCATTCCAAATGTTTGGATTGAAGTTGTAATGCTAGCTCATAGCTTGTTCTAAAAATGCAAATTTTTTCATTTAAGCTAGTGTTTAACCAAATTTTTTGAGCTTTCAAGTACATAATTTGGCTATTGGGAGCCATTCATTTTCATTTCATAAAGTTGCAATCATCTCTAGCTCATAGCGTGCTCTAAAATTGTAAAATTTATTGAGCTAGTTGTTAGCCAACTTTTTAAAAAGATTTAAATTGTAAAATTAGGCTTTGAAGAGCCACTTCATTTCATTCAAAAGTTGCATTATTTTCAGCTCTTGTCTTGTTTTTCCATATTTTAAGATGAGCTAGAAATTAATCAAACTTTGAACCATGCATGAGAGGTTGTACAAATTGTAAAATTTGCTTCTGCAGAAGCATTTTATCTCTCATGGTTGATGTGTATGCATAAATTTGCTACTTTAGAGCATTATGTGCATAACTAAAAGCATTTTTTTCCCTTTGGCAAATTCGGGTATGCAAGACCCTAGCTTTAGGTTTTCATTAATGCTTTTTGTGTGGCTTTTCAATAAAAGGCTTTGGAGCTTGTGCTCACACTTAGCTTCAAAAAGCTTCTTTTACAAATAAAAAAGATCAAGAGGATTCTCTACACAAAGGGGATGCTTGCTCAAGGATGCTCAAAGAGCATGAATAGGTGTAATCCTTTCATGATTTTGCTCTTTTTATCTCTTCATTCTCTATGCTTGGTTAAGTGAAATTTTGCTTCTAAGCTATGGTTTTTTCATGTTCGAAAGCTAAGCATTTTAAAGTTTCCAACACTTTGTTTTGTGAAAATTAACTCATCAAAAAGTTAGGTTTTATGTGTGCTAATCATAGGTATTGACCTTATGTTAATTTAGGTTCATTTTTCATTAGCCCTAGACTCTTATTGATAGTCTTAATACTCCATTCATTTTTAACATGACCTAGGGCTATGATTAGGTTTTTAGTCTTTTAGTCCAATTGCCATTAGCATCTCATGTTGGAATAATAAAAATGTGCTAAAAAAATGAATCATGAAGCAAAGAAGTGTCCAAAAAAGTAGCAAAAATGCTACTAAGGCACATGAAAATAAAAATTCTATGTTATGTTGTGTCTATGAGAGGCTTAGCGCCTTATTGGCACTTGGCAGGCGAGGGGAATCACCTTGGCTCGCTTGGTCAAGGCCCTAAACGGATGCCTTGGGTTGATAGGGGTTAGCCGTCACCTTGGTAAGTTAGTAGGCTTTTGGAACACCTTCTTGAGGGTTCAAGGAGCCGAGAGTCGCACCTAGACTTGCCTTGGGGTGGTAGCCTTGTGATTGTGTTTTTACTTTTTTCAATGAAATGACAAAGACAAAACTTCCACGAGCTTCAAAAAGCTTTGACAATGTACTAATAGATTAGGAGCTTTTTTATAGCCCGTAGACATGATAGACTTGAATGATTTATTAAGATTGTTCACATAGTTTTTAGGCTAGTAGGTTTATGAACTTGCATTAGCCTAGGGTCATAATGGATTGCTTGTGTTTCATGCATAAAACTGAAATTTCAAGTGGCTTAATCTTCACAATAGTTTAGGTGTTTTTTTTGCTTTATGTTGTCTAGTTTTTTACTATGATTGACCCATCTTTTAGAAGCAAAACATTCACTTTGCATGATTGTTCATTGTACTTCATGTTTGTATCCTTGTTGGCCTTTGATGCTCATTACTTGTTCATATGTTTTGCAGCTCAACATTTCTTCCATGGACTTGCTTTCTACCATGTCACCGTGTCTTGCTTCACCTGAACACGAGGACGTGCACCAAATTAGGAAGGGGGGAATGTTAGAAGCGGCTAACACAAGCTACCCGAATATGCATCAAGCGGGAGATATGCTATGGATATCACAATATTTCCACTCACTTTGTATAAGTCTTGGGCTCACTTGGAGTTCCAAAGTTGTATTTGGTAGTTTGAGGGCTCAAGCTTAAACCCATAGTAGAAGGGAAAGTGGTGAAAGCCCTTGAAAGAAAGCCTTTGTGTAAGGAGGCTTCATTCTTGAGGATCCACTTTTGAGAGCTCCCTCTCTCTAGAGTGTTCACTCTTTGGCCTAGCCTTGAGCTTAATGTCTATGCTTGAGAGGCTAGTGCTAACCATTGTAATTAGTGTAAGCTCTTCTTGATTAATCTAATTCTTATTTTCTCATTAGTCTCTTCTTCTCTACATTTCATCTTGTGATGAAGTAGTATTACACTTCCATTATTCTAGATTTGAGAGATGTATGTACTTCTTGCTAGTAACCACTCTTATCCCTCTACAAGCAATTGATTTGTGATATTTAGCATCATAAATTAGGGTAATTAAGTTGGGTCTTAATCTTCTAATTTGTGTGTGTGCCCTATTCTTTGCTTGTGTGTGTAGATAGGTTTTATGGAGCTCTAGCACCATTCACCTCGTGTGTGTAAGCTATTGATGAAGTGCTTTAATTGACGTGTGGTAATTAGTGTGTTTGGAGTTTCTAGGACTTCAGTGGGCTTGATGTGTGTAGGAGATTAATTGATTAGTGATTATAGTAGGTTTAGAGTTAGTCTTGCCATGGCTAATCTCTACTTGCAATGGAGAGGTGATCCCTTGAATCCTCTATTCCATTCATCTTAAGCTCATGCTTCCATGCCCTAGCCGGGTTGCTCGATCCACGGATTTGATAATTTTGTGTGGGTTGTGATTAGGTCGTGCTACAACGTATCCCTACAGTATGTATGCATCCAAGGAATTCCAAGAATCATCGTCTCATTCATGTGTTCATCTGGAAAGCATACAATCTAATGAGGACATGAACATCCATGTACTATCACATTCAAGTTGACTACTCCCAATGTTGGAATTGGATTCTTGTTGCATCCTTTGATTGTCACTATTCCTGCTGTTAATGCTTGACTTGTTGCCTTCTTGTATGTGGAATAACTGACTGCATTCACTCTAGCAATTCATTGGTTAGTGGCAAATTGTATTTATTTAAACGACATCCACTAATCCAATTAGCCATTGCTTCACCATCTAGGGTGGACAATTTTACTGCTCCACTTGGAGATACATCTTCAATGATAAATGGTCCGTTTTCCTTTTTCTTAAACTTGGGAATGTGTTGCTTAAGGGAATAGACTAGAACTAAGTCCCCTTTCTTGAAGGTTTTTGTGATTAAGTGGGAACCAAAAAACTGTTTTTGTTTCCACTTTTGTGCATAGATATGAGCTACAAAAGTTAGCCTTTGCTCGTCTAGCTTTTCCAAACTTCAAGTCTTTCTGACAATTCATGTCCAATCTACTCAAGATTATGTGCTACCCTTAATGTCAGCAATAGAAATTCTATTGGCAGTATGGCATCAAGACCATAAACAAGGTTAAAGGGTGTAGCATTTAGAGCTATTTTGAATGAAACTCGATAAGACCATAGAGCAGCATGGAGATTCATTTCCCAGTCTGTCCTTTCTGAACTAACCACTTTAGTCAGCACCGAGCTAAGAATTTTATTCGTATGCTCAACTTGTCCGTTTTCTTGTGGGTGATAGGGAGCTGATTTTTTATGGATGAACATAAACTCATTAAGCAAATACTCTATTACATCATTGAGGAAATCAGTTCCCCGATCACTGACAATCTCTATTGGCAATCCATATCTCGTGAATACATACTCATATAAGAATGAAGCAGTGATTCTGGAATCATTCTTTTGAGTTGCTTTAGCCTCGGCCCACTTGGTCAAATAGTCCGTAGCTACAATGATATATTGAGCTTGGGTTCTATAAGCAGGTGACTGTATCGGTCCAACAAAATCTATACCCCATTTTGTGAAAGCTCTAGCCCCCATCATTGGTCTTAAGGGCATGCTGTCTACTCATGTTGGAATTTTTGCTCGTTGACAAGCATCACACCTTTGAACATATTCTTTGGCATCTGCAAAAAGTGTTGGCCACCATATGCCTGCCATCAAAATCGCTCTTGCGGTGGTGTCACTAGAAAAGTGACCTCCAGCTAATCCAGCATGTGCTTGTTCTATAATCGGAATATACTCGTTTTCATTTGCACAAAGACGCAAATGTTGATCTTTACCTCTTCGATACAATTGGTTCCCAATAAGAGCAGAGTCTCTTGCTTCAGTTTCAATTGCTCTTTTTTGATGGTGTTTACTCATATCCTCAGGAAATGTTTGGCTCAATAAGTAAGTAATTAGATAATTACTTCACTTAGGAACAGGTGACATTTGAAACAATGTTACATGAGGAATGGGTGTTTGTTTTTGACATTGAGAGCAATCTTTTACAAAAGATCTAACATCTCTCCTCATAGTTGGCCAAAATATTCCAAGTCTCAAGATTTGTTGCATAGTTTGGTCTTTTTCAAAGTGGAGTCCCACTATAGTAACATGTGCTTTAGGTACTGTTCTTTTTCTTCAGGGTTAATGCATAAAAGCAATATCCCTTCCTGATTTCTTTTGTATAGCCTTATAGCTAGTAATTGATACATAGCCAATTGCTCGATTAAACCAATTGTGATAGGAAGTGGTATTTGTGAATCCACTTGAGCTATTGTCATCAATGACCCAATTTTTTCCAACCATCTAGGTATCATTTCCACGGAGAACAAATAGGCATCTGGTAGATCATCATCTACCCCTTTAGGTGATTCCCCTGAAACAATCCTTGACAAATGATCTGCTCGCTGATGTGTAGTGCCTTTTTTTACAACCACAGTAAAATAAAATTTGAGAAGAATGATGAACCATCTCACTATTATCCCTGTGCTGCATGGCTTGTTGACCAAATACAACAAAGCTTGGTGGTCCACAAAGAACACAAACTTGTTGGCTAATAGGTAATGTCTATACTTTTTAATGGCATAGATCATTCCTAGTCTTTCTATTTTGGTGGTGGTGTAATTCTTTTCTACCATGTTCAATTGTTGGCTAGCATAAGAAATAGGAAAGTTAATTTTCCCATCTCCTGGTTGAGCTAGTATACAACCAATAGCAAAATTAGAAGCATCTACATGTACGTGGAATACCTTATCCCAATCTGGTGCTTTCAATATTGGAGCTGAGGTGAGAGCTTGCTTAAGCTTCATGAAGGATTGTTCATATGCCTCGGTCCATTCAAAGTGCATAATCAAGCTATACATGGGTTTTGCAATTATAGCATACATGTAGATGAACCGTTGGTAATATCCACAATGTCCCATGAAGGCTTGTACCCCCTGGACTGTTGTTGGTCTAGGCAATTCAGCAATGACATGAATCTTCTCAATATCAGTAGCTATGCCATTTTTAGACTTTTTGTAATGGGATAGAACAAGCATTACATCCTTACCATCCTCTTATGTGGTTTCCATTTCAATTGTGTATATCTCCTTTAGGGTTTTTTTCAGCTTTTGATATTTCTTTTTCTGCTCGACTTTGGTCATGAGTGGTTTTTTATCCTGAGATTTTTCTTGAGTACCCTTCCTTGTTTTTCTTGATGTCTGAGACATTTCTAATTTTTTGTTCAAAGGATATCTGTCAGTTATTTTATCCTTGACACAATCATTAGCATCTATCTGCATCAAGAATTATGTTTTACTGGAGACTAATGGCATAGGTCGTGTTTTCATAATTTTGGTGTCTCTCTTTCGTCTATACCACTTTTGTCTTCTTAATTTCTGGTTTGGAAAGTCAGAAAACTTTTCCTCCCCTCCCTTTAAGAGTAACTTAGCTCTTGTATTCTCTTTTTCTGACCCCGAATCTTCTGAGGTAGCTGAGTATTCATCTAACTCATCAGTTGCATCATAATAGAGGTCTGAGAAGACTTGTTGAGTTTTCATCAAGTCCTTCGGTTCCTCATCTTCGTTTTCAATGTTGAGGACTGACATCATTTGGATGGGAATTATGTCGTAGCCATCCTCATTGCAAAATTGAGTAGGCATAGACATATTCACACATACATCCATTGTCGCTAAAATTTGAGTCCACTTGAATGGCTCAAATAAATACTCTAGAAAGGGTTCATGTGCGTCGGCTTTGTCTGTGCAGTCCCTTTCTAGGATACATACGTAGGTTCACTCTCTGATGAGCTACTAGGCATCACTTGGACTACGTTTACGACAGTTTTTCCCTTGCTCAAAGGATTCTTAGGACAATCTTCCAAAAAGTGTCCTCCCTTTTTGCAACATTGTATGCAATAGGCTTCAATTGGTTTGAGATTTTTGTCATGCTCTGGACATTCGTTCTTCCAATGGTCATCAACACCACAATTATGATAGTTTCCTGTTCTAGGCTTCATCATGGGTCTTCCCATGGGAAGTCTGACACCTTGATTAGCTATATAATACATTGGTGCGAGCTTTGGTGGAGCATAAGTCACAATTTATTCCATTGGTGGTGGATGTGGACTGTACCAATCTCCTTCTACCATTACTGTAGATGGACTAAGCTCTACATAGGGTGTAAGCTCTACATAGGGTGTAACAGGCACTAATGCTTGTTCATCTATGACTCCTTCAGAGTGCATGTACTTTATAGGCACTGCATTATGTTGACGGGCGAGCACCAACGACATGCATTGTGCTTCATTGGTGTGTACACATATGTGTATACACATATTATTTGTATCTACGGGCTCTACTTGAGTTCCACTTTGTACATCTATGAGTAGATGAGCCTAGATGCCTATTACATGCATTTACACTTTTGGCCGGCCACCCATTTTTAGAAGCTCTTTGTATATAACTCAATTCACAAGATGTGAAAGGGCATTCTTAGAAGATCCAACTCTTGGAGAGCAAAGAGAGCTCAAGAGAGTGTGAGGTGAGTGTGGAGAAGAAGAAGAGGAGTGGCTATGGAGCTTGGAGCTTCCTCATACACATGTAGCCGACGTTTGGGGTTAATGGAAGCTAAGTCTCTCTACTTGCTCTTGTCTTTCATGCTTATGTGTGTTGTTGTTGCTTGATTAAGTCTTAATCTCCTCTTCTCTCTCAAGTTTCCCTCTTGTTGGAGCATTCTAGCTTCACATGTGTGCTAGATTAGAGTGTGCGTGTACGTGTGTTGCATGCATTGATCTAATTAGGCTTCCGTGTGTGTGCTTAATGTGTGATTAGAGTGTGTGTGCTTGAGATGAGAGCAAGGGAAGCATCAATGTCCTCATGTGTAGAGAGTTAGAGTGTAGGTTGAGTGTGTGTGTGTGTGTGTGTAGATCTAGCTTCCCGAGATTTCCCTCTTCTATTCCCATGCTTTTCCCCTCTTCCTAGAGTCCTCAAGCTATCACATTTGGTGCATCCACGCCTCCATGCTCTAGCCGGGTTCCGATCCACCGGATTGACATTATGTCGGTGGGTTGAGCTCTATGCTACGACCGCCAACACATTATGTCCTGGATACGGAGGTTGTTGTCCCAACACAGGTTGAGGTATTTCTATACCCATTGGTGGTCTTTGATCTTGGGCCATATTAGGCTGATATCTATACATGCGTTGTCCTTGTGGCCTCATGGGCACATACTGAACATTTCCATCATACTTTGGTTTGAAGTAGCACTCGTGGGTCTCATGGTTGGTCCATTCACCCTCGATTTTACACCATTTTTGTGGCCTAATTGGTTGTCCCTGTGGAGATATCCCTTGTCCTGGTCCTTTCATAGGTGCTTCTTGCATATTGTTAATCATGTCGTTCATCCTTTTTAGCATATCTTCTATGGCTGAGAGTGGTGCCGCAGCAGCCGTTCCCACTTGCACTGGTTTTGTGGATGCTGTTTTCTCACTTTGGTTATCCTTAGGGACATATTCTTCATTGAATTTCTTGCAACTGTCTCTTAGGTCAATCGCATCAGACACACACGCTTCTAGGGTTGTATGCTTTTTACTATAGAGTATAGCATGAAGTTCTTTGTTTACCAGTCCTTCCAAAAACAAAGATACAAGTCATTCTTTTGCAGGTATCTCCATCTCTGGGCATCTGACAATGTATTGTTTCATTCGAGTTGCACAATTCTTAATAGACTCACCATGTTTCTGTTTAAAGCTGTAGACTTGAGCTACCGTATTATGTTTAATCCCCATTTTGGAACAAGCAGCTACAAATCCTGTGTTTAAGTCCATGATCGACCTTGGTGGAATGTTTTGAAACCATGTCAAAGCTTTTCATTCTAATGTCATTCCAAACCCCTCGAATTGAGCATGGAAATCAAATATACATTTTGCTCTTAGCACTTGCTTAAAGCTTGCTAAGTGGTCATATGGATCCCCTGATCCACTGTATTTTTTGACCCATTTTTGAAAATCAGCTGGTCTGACACGTCTGTTTGGTTCAACTCCAGGTCTTCTGGAAGTTGGTCTTGTTTCGAGTCCTTCAAACCAGTCTGTTGGAAATAGTGACTCATGTAGCCCTGGACTGGCCTTAGTGTCACCCGGTTCTCTACGTGATGAGGTGGTTTCTGGTTTCTTCACATTACTCTTAGATGATCTCTCACGGTGTTTCTCTCTTGGAATTGTTTTTGGTCCTTGCCCCAATATCCAATCCCGTATGGAATACCCTTGGTATTTGGTTTGTTCTACCTCCTCAGGAGTCATCATAACAAAGTTGTTGTTATAAAAATCCCTAAACAGGTAGGTTGGTAGGTATGATGATCCCTTATCTTCGATATTGAAGATATAAATGATCTTCATGGCCGTTAATTGTCCTGGTTTGGCATGAGAAGTCCACAAAAGATCTTTTATGTTTCTATCTTCTCAACAATAGACTCCGATCCTAGGATTATCCGTACTAAGATGTTTCAAAGGCTTCAAGTCTACTTGATCGTATCCATCACATTCTAAAGTTGGTGGTCCTTCTTTTGCTGACATATCTGGGATTATAGTGTTTACTTCTAACCCCCATTTGTCTATCACGTCAGGGTTTTCGACCTGTAAATACTGAGTTTTGTTTCGATCCATGTACATTTTTCCTTGTTTGTTTGCCCTAACCTCTTCTTCGAACTCAATACCATGGTCATCAATGCGAACATCATACTCATCGTTAGGGTCCAAGTAACCCTGGTCTCCATGACGGTTAGTTTTGCAAAAAGATAGTATATGCTTATAGCGCAATGTCGTTCCGATTTCAGAGTGAGTCGAGTAAGAAGACATTTCGCATGTTGAATCTGAAAAAGTGTCTAAGACTTCTTCAGGAATTGTGTGCAAGGAATTGCCTTGATTCACGCTTTCTTCGGTAGATACTCTACTGGAGGTGTCTCCTAGTATGCCTTGATTTCCTAGTACACAACCAGATCTAAAGTTCATATAGACTTATGAAGCCCTGGATAGAGTACTCACCTTTGGATTGACTTGTCATCAATTTCCACTCAATTCAATTGCAACTTTCTATCAAGCCACTGATTGCTCGTCTGCAACTTGATTCCTATACAAATTTAATCAAGTTAGCTATTCTTCTATAAAGACAGTAGAGCTCTTGAGAACTCTCGTGATTGGTCTCTGTGTATCACTTCAAATCGAGCTATGGGAGTCAAAATTTGACTTTCAAATTTGATTTAGCAGAATTCAAAGGTTTGATCTGCAATCTGGAGACTTAGTATATCTGTACCAATTTTGATTTGATTGAACCCAAAATTGCCCTGTGGCTTTATAATATGTTGGTTTATCACTGTATAAGTTCAAAAGTAAAAAATGATGTCTCTAGATAGCAGAAGTAAATAATCGCGATTATTTACTTTTGTCAGTTTTTTGCACTTTTTTGATAGGTTTGGCAAGTATACAACTTGTTAGAGTCTCTTGGCAAATTTCAACAAGTTTGGACTAATTCTGATCAAGTTTATTAACTGTTTGGTATCCGCAGACTCTGATTTCGAGAATCTGGCCTAAGTCTCACTTCTGGGATCCAAATTTCACCAAAATTGATTTGTGAGGTCTACTTGATGTGCTTGACCTTGTGGTATACTCTAATTTGCAAAATCATCAAGTTTTGAAGCAGATGTAAGTAATCACGATTATTTACTCCAGCTATATTTTTGTAAGTTTTTGCCCCAACTTTGACACAGATCTGTTAAGCACCTTAAGTTAAGGTCACTAGCCAATTTTCATCAAGTTTGGATAATTTTTGGTCAAATGGTCATCAAATATCTGTCCGCAGACTAACTTTGCAATTTTAGTCACAAATTTCACTCCAGTGGTCCAAATCTTACCAAATTTGGTTTGTGGGCTTATTACAACATGGTAAAGCTAGTGGTATGCAGACTTGGTAAAAAAAGATGAAAAATAGGGCAGATGTAAATAATCGCGATTATTTACATCTGACAATTTTTTGCAAATTTTTGGTCAACTGAGCATATACACATGTTTATTTCATCAACATAAGCCTATGAATCAAATTTCAACAAGTTTGGACAATTGTTTTTCAAATTTATAGTCAAGATTCAAAAAATGAGTATAAACTTTAGTTTTTACCCAGTTTTTTGTCAGTTTAGTGATCCAAATCTTTTGGGCCTTTACAAAAGTTGTTTGTACACATGCAATGAGTCAATGGTATGAACCTTGGCCAATTTAGAGCAGAAAGTTAATAATCGTGATTATTAACTTTAGGTTTGAAATGAGCACTTTTTTGCAATTTTCTCAGAGACAGCCTTTATATGATGTTTTTAAAGCCTATGAATCAAGTCAAAACTTAATTTGGCCTAAAATGTCAAGAAAAAGTAAATAACTCTGAGTTTTGGGCATCTCGTGAAATTTTTACCTCAAAGTGTCTTTGAGCTTACCCACTGGTTCGGACAACTCTCAGGCTTATTCTCCATTCAGATTGAGTGGATTCGAGTCTTTTCAAGCTATTTCTAGCCGTAGACCTAAAATTATGCAACTTCCAATAACAACTTTCACTTGATTCTTTCAGAGAGAGCAATGTTCTGAAATCCACCTCGGATCCTACTTACCCTACTCCTAGATTCTCATGCAATGGGGTTGTGGAAAGTGTCCACAAACACTCGTTTTCTTGTGTTTTTTATGTTTTTCAAGATCTTGATCTTAAGACTTGTCTCGTCTACCAATCATTCTCCAAATCCTAATTTAAATCTACAATCCTCTAGTCCTAAAGGTAGTCAGTAAGTACGATTACTTCCAAGCTACCTCTACACAGCAAAAGACGACAATCTTAAGCTATGCGATTTCTAAAAGAAAGTATTGAACTCTAGGAGAACCTAGAGGAAGTTAAAGGACAACTACACAAACGCTCGTGTTTTTCCCTAGTTTAGGTCTCTTCGATCCCCGACAACAACTCCAAATGTGGGACACATGTCTAATCTCACCATCCTATCTTATTGCAGTATTAGCGAGAACCACGATTGATTTGTCAAACCATGGGACGAAGCTGACTCGACTAGTGAATAGAGGCTACAAGAGGTTGTCAATCTCTCGGAAAACAACTAACAACTTGCATCGAACTCAAGCTACACTCAAGTGACTGAAATCACCAAAAGCCAATCGCTCATTGGCAAGCAAATCACATCCGTTACACCATCAAATGACATCCAAACGTAACAAAACTTCTAGGACAAGTTTATAAGACCTAAGCACACATGCCTATGGTCTTAAACCCTACTTTAGGTCAAGTTCCAAAATCACGATTATTAACAGCAGTGGATTTTTGACCTAGTCCTTTTCGACCCAGACTGCATCTAAATGCTTAGCAATGATGCCTCCATACCCCTCCTATGCTTAGTTTTCGATTTAAAAGTGTAAATTCCTAGTTATGATGAAATTAGGCCACGGGTCGGCGATGCCAAAAGCTACAAAATACTGTGAATGGCTTACATCAATGTGTAGAGCTCTTACCTGCGGTTGTAATGCAATAAACGCATTCGCAATGTGACAACCGAAGAGGGAGTAGGAAGCGCGAGAAGGAGAGAAGTGAGCGCCGTTAGCTTATGCTGTGTATTTCTTATCCAAAACTTATAAAAAACTTGTAAAAATTGGCTTTTATATCTTAGCCAAGGTTTTGGGGTGGTCAAAACTAATAATCTGGAGTTCTACCAAAGCTGGGAAATGACTGGCTGATACAATCTGGAAGCTTGTAGCCCCACCTCATTGATTACAAGGTTTATCCAAGAAAATAGGAGTTACAATATTCTCGATTTATCAAAATAATAAATATTTTACAAGGAGAACTCCGAAAAATGGTGCAAAAATGGTGTCTGTGTTAGATTGCTGCTAACAAAAGTCTTGACGCTTCTATGTACAAAAACAACAAAACTATTAACCCCACACAAGTAGCCCACATGCGGAGGGAGAGTTGGGACACACTGCCTTTGTACAAGCATGATTATTTACATCCAAGGGTTCCAAAAGCATAGAAAAATAATCCTTAAATTCTTTGGGGCAAATTGCATCATTCCTCAAAACACATCATATATTGCCCCCCCCCAATAAGCATGGGACACTTTCAAGTGTTTCATATATATTCCTTGTTCCATCACATGATTCTTGTTACATAAGGCTTGAGCCTGATCCCATTGACTCTCACCTTATGCATCTTCACATCCAAATCCTTGAGTTGATAGCTTCCGTTATCAAACACCTCACACACCACAAAAGGACCTTCCCACTTTCCCTTGAATTCTGTTTGAAATGTGTTGTCCAAAGCATTATTTTACTTCATGACCAACATGCCCTTAAGAGGTCCTTCTGCCTTTATCTTCTCATTGAATACATCAGCCCTTCTTTTTCCCAAGTCCTCATAGTACCTAATAGCACTTTCTTATCCAAAAAGAAATTATGCTGCATAGATTTCAGTATCTCCTTTACATGCTCCTTCTCAACCAAACTACGCTTCAAAATGAACTCCAATGAAGGAAGCATCACATTAACTGGCATAACATATTCTGTGCCATAAAAAAAATGAAATGGAGTGAAACCTATGGCTAATTGAGTCACTCTACATGCTCACAATGCTCTTTCCAAATACATATTGCAATACCTTGGATGCTTTTCCACAAGCTTGAATAATATCTTTTGTAAAATCCATCGAATGCCTCTACCATCCAATTGCATTGTCGATGGTAAGGAGTAGCATACCTGTGTTTGATCTTTGATTTCTCCACCAATTTAGTGATAAGATCATTTCTAAACTCTTTTCCTCGATCACTTACAAGCTCCAATGGCACTTCAAATCTTCAACATGTGCAATCAAAGATAGAGTGATATCTTTGCTTGTAGCTCCTTACTAGCCTTTTCTTTTGGCCATCTTTTTATGTAATCCAACTGCACTAAGTATAAAGTGATTTCCATTCTTGATGCCTGGAAGAGGACCAAATACATCCACACCCCACTTTTCAAAAGGTCAATAACTTACAATATCCCTCAAAGGCTCACACATTGATAGCCGTTTTTGGCTATTTGTATTTTCCGTAGTGAGATACCTCACTCTACCAAAATCACCCAAACATTGTGGCTATCCCTATCTTTTTAGTGTACAGAGGTGTGTGTGAGTTATAGGGGACTTTCCAATATCTGCTTAAAAAACCTCAACTAGCTAATCACTTGGCTATATGAAATTTAAAAAATAAAATAAAAATAAAAGTATAAAATGACCCATTTGTTTGTAAATACTTCATTGTATATAGGGCCTAAATATAGGGATTTTTTATTATAATTATTTTGGTATTTATTTAAGTATTTTTATCTAGGTATGCGCTATATACATAAGTATGTTATGTACATTGGCTCACCATTACCGTGATTCCCTTACCACTATATATACTCTTTATTATACAAATAAATATTTTCATGAAAACCTCTTTAAATCTTGTGAATCCATTCCAAGAAAAAAAGCACAAAAAGTACCTTTACCTAGTCATTCCCTTTTACTAAATTAACATTTTTCTACATGCATTCTTGCTTACTTCTTGTAAATAGTCCTAAATCAATTTAAAAAATGAGTACCTCCTCCTTTTATTCCTATATTTTCATATTATTATTTCCCATTTTATATTTATATACAAATGGTACTATTCTAGATTCCGTGAATTGTTTATACACTAACCCGTTTTTTGCCATCATATCCATATATCATATTTGTGAATAATATCCATCCATACATGTGTAAAGAGCATATAAATTATCAATTCCATGCCATGATGCATGGAGGGGCTCACTCTTGGAGCATTGTGCAAATTCAACAAAAGAGGGGGCCACTGAAGACTTTTGCAAGGAGGAAAAAACAGTTTTGGCGTCTACCTTCACTCCTAATTTGATAAAACCATCAAAAGACAAAATGTAACCCATGAGCTAAATGATTGCCTCAAATTTTTTCATAGTTACCGGTGAGATATGGTTTTTTTGATAGATCCTAATCTACCTACTTTTTCTCACAAGTCACCCTAGTCTTCTTTCACTTTTCCACACACACACACACACACTCATTCCTCTCTATCCCTCACTCAAACCTACACCTTACATGGTTTCTCTCACCCTCTTCACAATTACCATCCCCTCTAACCTCCATAGCTCTCATAGGGGCTTCTACATGTACATACGTCCTCTCTATGTCTCTCTCTATTACCTCTAAAGCACAATTCCTTCTTACCTCTTTTCTATATACATAAAAAATCATCATGTAAAACCATGATTAATATTTTAAAACTAAGGGATTCTTATCAACCAATATCATCACTTTCGTCATGGTGTTCAACTTTTGTGGCAACGATGTAAGAAGAGAAGAAGAAGAAGAGTATCAACGGTCCAATCTCTTCAAAGCTTCACCATGAAAAGGATTCCCTCAGTTCATTCACCCATCTTCTTTCAACCATTCAACCCATTTTATCCATTGTAAATGTATCACTAACTTTTTAGTGATTATTAACACTAACTACTAACCCACTAACACAAACATCCATTGACCTAATGTTAAAAGGCCCCTCACCTCAAGACATGCACATAGTAAAAAATCTCTCTCTCTCTCTCTCTCTCTCTCTCTCTCTCTCTCTCTCTCTACTCTCTACTCTCACCTTATCTACCATCAATAATGTTCTCTTTTGAGCCCACATCCATAACTCAAGTAGACAAAGAAGGTCTGCAATGTTTTGATATCTAAAAAAAATCATAAGCTTGTAAATAAGGTTATCAATTACCTTAATGAGGGGTATCAAACCTATAAATAGGCCTCTCTCATTCTTGTAAATTATCTTCAATATCTCACAAAGCACCCCAACACTCTATACACAAGGAGAGACTTAGGTGTAGTTATCACCTTGTGAGCTTCACACTTGATTGGTGTGAGAGAAGATTTGATGCTACACATTGCAAAGTGAGAGAGTGTGAGTGCTCTATCTCAAACCACTATTGTGCATGCTCTTCCACTATCAAAAATTGAGGTTTTGGTGTTTCAAAGACGTGCTTGGGGCTTCAAAGTCTTCCTCCTTCCACTTGCGTAAAGCTCTTTGGCAAATGCAAGGTGACTTATACCTTTCAAGCTCTTTCATTTGAACTTGTTTGAGAGAGTCATTAGTGTGTTTTCATTGCCAAGTTCTTGCACTTTGTAAGAGGGTATGGTGGTGATAGTTTTTCCACAACCCTAAGACAATGTGTGTGTGTGATAGCGATGTTTAGCATTCACTAAGCATTGGGTTAGTTTTGTGCAAGCTCTATGATAGTGTCATAATGAACCATCTCCATTTGTAAGTCACAAATAAGGTATTACTTAAGTTCCATTCCTCTCTCTCTTCCCTTTTCTCTAGCTCTCTCTTGAGCCATTTGGTGTGTGTCTTGGTGTGAGATTGCTTATGTGTGTTTTGTTGCGCATCTTCTTGGTTGTGACAAAATCTCTTTTCCGTCCTAGTTTGCATACCATAATTAGGTGGTGCCCCTTCACTTGTTTAGATGTGGGTTTGTTGTTGTTTTTTTCTTGCTTGTGGTTGCCCCAGCCCCAATTGAGTAGCATGGGAGCCTTGGGGGGTGTTTAGAGGTCGTCTCTCTTGTTGACCGCACCCCGGACTGCCTCAGCATCAACTTTGTCTTTTGATACATTTGGCACTCGTGATAGATCCTACACCAATGCACAACATCCCTATTCATACTTGTCCACATAAACTTAGCATTCAACAACTTTCTTCTTGTAATGTCCATGCCGAAATCACCTCTATATCCTTCCTCATGACAAGCTTTTGAGAAATAAAAAATCTCCTCATGGTAGAGCACTATTCTCATAACACCATCAATGCCCTTGTGATACATGTGATCTCCAATCAAGAGATATCTCATAGTCCTTCGTGTGATCACATATCTTTGTTGAGAAGCCAATCCTTGTCTTGCAAATTTCATTTGCAACACATGCTCTTCTTCATGAAGGGACTCCCTTCCAAGATATCCTGGCTCTCTAATTCTCACTAGATGTAGATCCTTTGTGAACACTTGTTGTGAAAACTCATGAGCTCTTACATTCATGTCGCAAGGTACTTGCCATATTTGAAAAGAATTAAAAGAATTTAACACTCCTCACTTTGCAAAACCAGCCCTTCATGCCTTCTTGATTCACCTTCCATGTATCTTGAACTTGTCATAAAATCAACATAGCATTGTTAGGGTTCAGGCCAACTGGACAGACACCCATCACACTAATTGTACTAACCTTACATATTCTTTTGATCATACATAACAATATGAAGTAGTGAGGTAATTTTGAGCCCTGACTTAGAGCTCCACCTAGATCATGCTTGTGTCTTCTCTTCTTCTCCCTTGCACTCCACACGCACCACACACTCTTCAAGTGGTATTAGAGCCGAAGTGAAGGTCTTGCATCATTGCGACGTGGTGGTAGAGAATGCGACAAAGTGAAATTTTGAGCTCTGTTTTGTAGCAAAAATTTGAATGAGTAAAAGATTGATTTTCAGCTTGGCTCCTGCAATCCTTACTAGAAATGTCAAGGTTTACAACTTTTTGATTGAAAGTTTTCCAAATGTAGTGCCAATTTTGTTGTACATTTGGCAGACTGTATGCAGGTTGAGAGTACACAGTTGCAAGTTTTTTCAGATCTATTTTACCTATAAAAATATCATGTTTTATGTGAATTCTTGTGATCCTTAATCATTTTTTTGAGATCTACAGCTTTGCAGAAGGATTTTTTTTGCAAACTCTAAATGGTTTGAGAGATATCAGCTGATTGACTACAAGGTATTTGAGAAGTTGCAAATAGATATGTAGACCATCTATGTATATTGTGGTGATTTAGGTTACTTTTGGAGCTGATTTGCTACATGTAGAGGGACAATCATAGGTTCTTTGGACACATTAGATCTGTGAGTATCTTTGGCAGTGACAATGGTTACATTTTGAGTGAGAGTTTGGATACATATGGTTTATGCGTGACTAGTGCTTGTACTCTATCGAGAGCATTTTACTCCACATAGGGAGTTGGTTTTGTGCTTTTGCTTGCATACTCATTGGTGCCTATTTGAGTGTGTGTTTTGCAAAATTTTTGTGACAAATTGATGTTTTGGATGTATGTTGTGTTGCAGACACTACCATTATACGTCGTTGTGGAGCCAATTTTGGCTTGTTTTGGCAGTCTCGACCATTTTTGAGACTCATTTTTGAGCCCTTTTTGAGATTGTGGCTAGTTGTGTCTGCATAACCTTTTGTGAGGGTTGTTAGAAGGGTATATGTGCTTTGACACCAAGTTGGCAGTCACTCAACAATTTCTTTGAGCATATATGCTAATTTATACCCAGTCATTACTCTTTGTTTGTTTATGCACTATTTTTGGCTCAGTTTTGTGTGATATTTTGATCTCCGTACACAGGGGAGACTCTATTGGATTTTTCCACGAGTCCTCTAGTTTACCTCTAGCACTCTTTTTGCATTGATGTTGTAGTGTTGAGTTTCTTGTTGAGATTTTGATCATTGTACAAAAGAAACTCTGTTGAGTTTCTTGTTGAGATTTTAATCATTGTACAAAAGAAACTCTACCAAAAGTTTTGTACCTAAATTCTTAGTCTCACTCTCTTGCATTTTCTCTTGTCAATCATGGTCAAAACTTTTGAGAAAGAAGAGTATTATATCGAGAAGTTTAATGGCACAAACTTCACGATATGGAAGCAATGTATGCTTGATGTCTTGGTCAATAAGGGCCTCGCAAAGCCATTGAAAGAGCGTAAAGAGGGAGCTTGATGCTCGTGCTATGGAAACCATTCATCGACAGCTCGGTGAGCTCATTTTCTATATGATTATGGACAAGGCTACTGCAAAGGAATTATGGGAGTATTTATGCTCAGCATGGGATGGTAAGAGTGTATCAAACAACGTTTTTCTCTTAAAGAAGCTTATGTGTTTGAACATGAAGGAAGGCATCAATGTCAATTCACATTTGAATTAGTTCCCTAGCATTTCCACACAGTTGAATTCTAAAGGACTGAATTTTCATGGTGAAATGAAAGCCATTTTCTTGCTATTCTCTTTGCCCACATCATGGCATACATTTAACAATGCCATTAGTAACTCCATCCCTCAAGGAAAGCTTGTTTTCAATGATGCTACTAGTGCTTTTCTAACAAAGAGATTCAATGTCAGTCTTGTGACACTAGTGGGCATGGTGATGCATATATGGCTCGTGGAAGTAGCCAAAAAAACCATCAATGTCAAGGAAGTTGTAGTGCAGTTGTTGTGCATAGCAAGAGTCATCTGCATGACACAAGGAACATTGAATGTTACCATTGTCACAAGAAAGGACACATGAAAAAATATTGTCACTTATTGCAAAAAGAAACGGGTAAAGCCATTGTGAAGATAGAGGAGCTCAACCTTGTGAGTCTTCACATATTGATGTTGTTTCTAAAGTGCCACAACCATCATATGTACTAGTCTTTACTTTCAATTAAAGTTCATAGGTGTTGTTAGCCCTTGATGAATGTTATGCGTAGGATTGGATCATTGACTTAGGAGCCAGTTTTCATGTTATTCCTCGCAAGGAGTGGTTCTCCAATTATGCTTCTACACATGCTTTACTTAATATGGGTGATTCTCATTAACTTGAGATATGTGGCATTCAAGATGTGGAGTTGTATATGCATAATAGTATCGAGTTCATGCTTCAAGGTGTTAGACATGTGTCAAAACTAACTAAGAGCTTGGTCTCAATAGGACAACTCGATGATTTGGGCTATACTAAAATTTTTGGTAATGGTTCCTAGATGATTCTTAAGGAAAATTTGCTCATTTTGAAGGGCCAAAATTCTGGCTCATTATAATTTTTATATGTATCTAGTATGAAAGAGAATCCTATCTATGAACCCGAGTTGCCTTCTACCGAGTTGTGGCATAGCCGGCTTGGTCATATGGAATGAAGCAATTGCAACATTTTGGCTATATCCTTCTGTTAAACTATTCTAGTTTTATATCGTGTGAGCATTGTATTTACGGGAAGTAGACTAGTTCAAAGCATTGCCATTAAATAGAAAGTTAGAAAATCCTCTAGATATGGTTCCTAGTGATCTTGTGAGCCTATGTTGCACAAGTCTCTGGGGGGGAATTATATTTCTTGACACTCATAGATGACTCTACTTGAAAGGTGTGTGTCTACCACTTGAAGAGGAAAGATGAAGTTTGTTCTATGCTCCAAAAATTCCTACCTGTGGTCGAGAACCAATCAAGCAAGAAGCTAAAGGCCTTGCATACTAAAAATGGGGGAGAGTATGTCTCCAATGAGTTTAATGATTTATGTATCAAGCAAGGCATTAGAAGGTAGTTTAGTTTACTACACCATACAAACCTACTCATAATGGATTTTTTGAGCATATGAATAGAAATACTTAGGAGAGAGTCACTTCCATGCTATCTATGGCAATTTACCTTAAGATTTTGGGAGAGAGATGTTATGATAGCGGTGCATATAATCAATGTACCTACCACTAGTAGTACTCCAAAGAGAGCTAGAGATGCTCCTAAGAGAGTAGAGTTTAGCAATCAAGCAGTGAGGAAATCTACACATGTATCTTGTGCCCTTGAGCATTTTTAGCTAGGAAAATACTATTTCTTAGTCAGTAACAACAGAGATCCTACTACCAAGAGGCTATTGAGATGGAAGTTAGCATGAAATGGGAGCATGCAATGCAATCTGAGTATAACTAGATTATGGAAAATAAAACTTGGGCATTGATAGAGTTACCAGAGGGAAAGGTCTAACATTGTACAAGTTCAAAATTCAAAAATGGTGTCTTTGTGTAGCAGTAGTAAATAATCGTGATTATTTACTTTTCTCAAATTTTTACACTTTTTGGCTTGTTTTGCCAAGTATACAACTTGTTGAATTCACTTGACAAGTTTCACTAGGTTTGAACAAAATTTGTTCAAGTTATCAATTGTTTCGTGTCCGCAGACTCAATTTTCAAGAATCTGGATTAAGTCTCACTTTTGTGATCCAAATTTCACCAAAATTGATTTGTGTGGTTACTTGATATGTTTGACCTTGTGATATACTCAAATGTGCAAGAATATCAAATTTTATATCGTGATTATTTACTCCTGCTATTTTTTTTACAAGTTTTTGACACAATCTTGACACAGATCTGTAAAGCAGCTTAACTTAAGCTCCCTAGCTAAGTTTCATCAAGTTTGGATAATTTTTGTTCAAATGGTCATAAGTTTTGTATCTGTAGACTGACTTTGCAAATTTGGCCACAATTTTCAATCCAATGATCCAATCTTTTTGCTCAATTGAGCATGTACACTTGTATATCACATCAATATAAGCCTATGAATCAAGTTTCATTGAGTTTGAACAAAATTTTATCAATTTATACTCAAGTTCTCAAAAGTCAGTACAAAATTTTATTTTTACCCCGTTTTTGGTCAGTTTGGTGATCCAAATTATATGGGCCTTTACAAAAGTTGTTTGTACACATGCATAGAGTCTCTGGTATCAACCTTGGTCACTTTTGAGCTGAAAGTAAATAATCATGATTATATATTTTAAGCCTGAAATGAACACTTTTTTGAACTTTTTCACTGGACAGTCTTTTCATGAGCTATTTTAAGCCTCTAAGTCAAGTCAAAACTTAATTTGGCCTAAACTATCAAGAAAAAGTAAATAATCTGAGTTTTTGCAAACTCTTGAAATTTTTACCTCAATGTGTCCTTGAGCTTACCCACTAGTTCATACAACTTTTAAAGTATGCTCTCCAGACGGATTGAGTGGTTAACAGTCTTCTTGTGGTATTGCTAGCCATAGACCTGAAATTCTACAACTTCACGTGAACAACTCACAATTGATTCTTTTGGAGAGAGCAATGTTCTGAGATTCCACCTCTGATTCTACTTACCCTACTCCTAGGTTTTTCTACAATGCGGTTGTGGAAAGTGTCCACAAACACTCGTTTTCTTGTTTTTTATGGTTTTCTAAGCCTTGATCTTAAGACTTTTCTTGTCCATCAATCATTCTCAAAATCCTAATCTAATTCTACAACCCTACAATCCTAAAGGTACTTAAAAGTACAACTTACTTTCAAGCTACCTCTACACAGCAAAAGACGACAATCTTAAGCTATGCAGTTTTAAAAGAAAGTTTAGACTCTACGAGATCCTATAAGAAGTTAAAGGATAACTTCACAAGATGCTCATGTTTTTTCCTAGTTTAGGTCTCTTTGATCCCCGGCAGTGGCACCAAATGTGGGACGGGTGTGTAACCTCACTCCTATCTTATTGCAGACATAGCGAGAACCACGAATATAATTGTCAATCCATGGAATGAAGCTGACTCGACTAGTGCATAGAGGCTACAAGAGGTTGTCAATCTCTTGGAAAACAACAAATAACTCGCATCTAACTCAAGCTATACTCAAATGACAGAAATCACCAAAAGCTAATCGCTCATCGATAAACAAATCATATCCGTTACAGCATCAAACAACATCCAAACGTCACAAAACTTCTAAGATATGTTTATAAGACCTAAGCACACATGCTTATGGTCTCAAATCTCACTTTAGATCAAGTGCAAAAATTGCGATTATTTACAGCAATGAGTTTTTGACCTAGTCGTTTTCAATCGAGAATGCATCTAAATGCTTAGCAATGATGCCCTAATATCCCACCTATACTTAGTTTTCAATTTTAAAGCTTAAATTCCTACTTATGATGAAATTAAGTTGCGGATCGGCGATGCCAAAAGCTACGAAATACGAGAAATGCTTACGTCGATGCATATAGCTCTTACCTGCAGTTGCAACAATACAACATACACAACTGCAATGTGACAACCGGGGAGGGAGTAGGAAGTGCGAGAAGGAGAGAAGTGAGCACCGTGTTTTAGGGAAAAACTACTCCCCTGTTCATACTCACGAGCACGACACAGAAAACATACTTATCATCCGATGACACGACTAACCCGTAGGTGCACGTAGGCAATCTGGTTAGCTTGTCAGGCTGAGACCAATCTACACATACGCACTTTTATGATGCATCAATCACTAACCCTGGTGGAATGCAACCCACTCTATCCCTAAACGCTCACAACACAGTTTACACATCCAATGAACTCGGAATCACGTCAAACTTACTAGGCACCATCCTCTCACTAGGATATACTTACCTATAAGTCTAATCTCACCAGATTTGAACCCTAGTTATCTCGAATACAGTCGCGATAGACTAACAGGTCATAATCCAAAAGTGGGCGAAACTTAAGTTTATGAGTATCTATGTGTAGCTAATCTCTTTCTCATTCCATAAAGCACTTGATTATTGAAAACAGACACCGTTTGTGCTACTTACAAGCAAAACAAGCTTGAGGAAGGATCGATCGCGATCAACTCGAAACGGTGAATGTGTAGCCTGGGCGCGTAGCTCTCGGAGAGACTATCGCGATGGTGTGGTCGCGTCATGAATCCGGTGAGGGAGAAGCACGTAGTGAAGAGGATAAGACACACTCACTCACTCTCTCTTTGTCTCTCTCTCAGACTCGTATGACACAGGATTAATATTCAAATGTTGTTCAAAAATGGTTCTAAGGTGACTTTTATACTTTAGTCACCTTAGCTCAAAAATGTACATGGGGTTCTCTTACCATTATTACAAAGTGGGAACAAATCTGAGTCCTGACTAACTGATTAATCTTTACATAACCCAGACGAATGGATCAAGATGATAAGACTTCTTTGACATAAAATGGGAATTTGATATGCTTTACAAGATGGGCTCATTACAATAGTTGGACCAATGGGGCTCTAACACTCCCCCCCTCCTAATTCATGTCTACCACGACATGATTGTATTTGTCTTCATTGTCGTTGTCGTCTTTCTTAGTTGATTTGATGTAGAAACGCATCATATCAGATAGACTCGCTTGCCATTAATGGGCCAAAAAATTTTGACTTGTACATGAAGAAGCCTATGTAAAATGCTTCTTCAAAGGTTTGGAGATGGTAGCTTGGCAGAAACATTAGCCGTTTGAAGTAGGCATACAATACTGGTTTTGTCGGTGGCCCACTTAGATCGTATGACAACTCTGAGATGCTTCTTTCAGTATTCATATACTATGATGTCCAGCTTTCTGAGAAGACTGTGAGACAGGCCAAAATTTTCGAGCTATTTTACATAGCATCTTGCAGGATAGGTCGGGAGAGCCTCCGAATTCTGCGATGGTGCCCTGAAGGGTTTTCACCATGTAAGAACCGGATATTCTCTCTCCCTCTGCTGGCCCTGGCAATACTAGATAATTTAGCCATGTCGGATTTCTGCACTGTAGTGCTTTATGTTGGCTATAGGTGTATGTCCGTGGAGTTGGGAAAAAATTTATGTCATTCCTCAGCTCAGGCGGTGCGTTGACTAAGTGGATCAGGTTATTAGGATGATCCAAGAGCCATTGACGCCTCTACTTTGGCTGGCTGTTTACTATTCTATTTTGTTGTTCCTGATCCTGTGCTTCTCCTTCAAACACTGGCACTTGTGTTTCGTTTTCGAGCTGCCTTTGATGTGTTAGAGTTTCGTATTTCAGCAGAGCATAGGGTAACATAAGGGCATTCCATTCACTTCGTAGCTCTGCTACTGTTTTCCCTGATCTGGAGAGCCCTTGTAGCAACTCCTTTTCTAGTTGCATCGTCTTGTACCATATCATTTCTGATTATTTCTCCATCTGCTCGGCCAGCCTCTGCTCTTCCAATATCGTGACTGAATCTTCTTCTGTTTCTTGGTCTTTGGAGCCAGTTTGATCAGTTTGTGTATCTGGTGCCTCTTGTTCATCTGAATCTTCCTCGTACTCATCTTGACCCCCATATACTTCGGCGAGTCCAGCCAAATTCGTTGTTGCTTGCTGCAGGTGCACTCGTACCTGTCCTTGGTGTTGCCTTGTAGTTTGTAGACTTACAATTTGCGTGGCCATTGTTCTACTATTGATTTGTAGAGCTTGAAATTCCATTTCCTTTTGAGCGGCAAACTCCTCTAACTGTTTTAACTTGATGTGCAAGTTTTCATTTTATTCCCTGAGTACAATGCTTTCCATTTCACTATCAGGAGCTGGTCCTTGTTGTTGTTCACTTTGTAAGTCTGAAATTTGTCTTTGTAGTTGATCTTCTGCTCTAAGCGCACTTTCAGCAATCATTAAACGTTGTTTTCTTTCCAACTCCAGCTCCCTTTTCAGTGCAGCCACTTCTTCTTCTGGGTGGACTACCGGTGGTGTTGGTAGCGACATTTTTTGCTTCTTAGCTCGTTCAATTTCTCTTGCTTGTATATTTGTTATTGCTCTCAAATCTTTGACTTCAATTTGTAAGTCATCGATGACGACTTGCAAACTTTTGATGGTCTCTAGCACATCTTGCTTTTCTTTTTCCAACTTTTGGATGTGTTCATCTCTATCACTGACATCTTCAAGGAATACGTTTATTGTATCCTCACATATGGCATTGAAGTCTTCCGACTCCTGTAAATTGTCTTTGAGGAGATTTACTGTGCCTTTGAGCCCCAAGATCTCAGCATCTCTGATGCTGATCAGCTTTAGAGTGTCCTCCCTTTTCTCTTGCAGTCTCAGAACTTCCTCATGGTTTTTTTGTAACTTCATCTTGTTGGAACGGTTCTGATCAGCTAACCATTGACTGTGTAGTCTTGTTTTGTTTAGTATTGTCGCCATTGACTGCAAATCTTCATCTATAGTAGCTTCCAACTCAATTTCTTGAGAGGAGGAAGCTTTATCTTTAGTCTGATCCACCTCCTTTTGCTTGCCTTTATCACTTTGTGATATGGTTCCAGTGTTTGGGTGTCCATCTGTTCTTTCTTCTTCCTCTTCCTCTTCTTCTTCACTTGGAGGTGTGTGAACTCTGTCATCCCGATGTGAACTTTCTGAATGCGAAGTAGAGTCAGCAGGTGGGCTAGATTGCCTCTCACTTGTATCTGGCCTTGGAGATGGTGGCGGTGTTTCTTGATCACGTGAAGTTGGCCTCAACTGATCTCTCAAATTTTGGAGATCCTCCTCTTCTAGTAGCAATTCTGGTTCGTCCCTAGCAATTCTTTCTTGGATGTACCTCTCGAACCAGTCCAACTCAAAAGCTGGGTTGTTTCTATTCTTCGTTCTCAGTGTGTAAGTGCTACTAGAAGGTTTCCAAGTGGCGCCTACATCGCCTCGTAGAGATCTTTCTAGAGAAAATCCTTCTAGCATCCTTTTTATTTTTGCTATCTTCTACAACCTGGTGTTGTTTTCCATTTCTGCTTTCCGTTTCTTTAGTCAGGCATCTTCCTCTTGGGTTCTTCTCTCTTCTTCCATCTTTTCTTGTGTACTTCTTGTTACTCTTTCCAGCTTGCGTCCTCCAATGGTGTTAATAGAGGCCGGTACTTTCGTTTGTGATCTGTCTTCGATATTCTCCCTTAATACCAGCCAGTCGTTCTGATGAGGGACATGTGGCAACTAATCTGCCGCGCCTATGGCATGGTATATTACTTTGGTTAGGACTTCTCCTCCTGCAATGTAATTTGGTATGTCCTGCCTTAGCTTTGTCATTTCTTCAAATAGATATGACACATGATCTATATAGAACTCATGGGTCATTCCCATAGCCCATGTCAGTGTGGTTGAGATGCTCCCGTGTCGTGTAGTGTATCTTGACGGTCTTTTGCTGTAGCTCAACAAACACTGACTGTAGATCTGTGTCAGTTCTCTTACTTCAGGGTTTGCTATGAGTTCGAAAGAAGGTAGTTTGGACTTTTGCAAGTAGACTGTGAGGCTTTTCCTTCTTTCTCTCATGTTGGCTCCTTGATCTGACAATTTCAATGCCTCTTTGATGATCTCTTTGGTGATCTGGATCTCCATCACTTCATTATCCATGCCTGCCACTCTGCAAGTTCCATCTTCTTGGATAGTCTCTATTAGATGTTGTACCCTCTTGAAATCTATCCCTACTGGTGGTAGTGATACAAAGTTCCACAAGCCAACTTTTTTGAGCCATGAACTTTGCGGTGATCTTTTCAAGTAATTCTCTGTCTCCTTGGGAATCATCACTGTATCCACTAAGTTTCTTTTGTCATCCACATATGAACCTTGATAGATCTGAAAGGCTGCTGCCTATTGCACATCTACAGGTATCCAGGTGGCTGCTGGCTTTAAGGAATTGGGTAGAAGTGCATAGGGTACTGCACCTTCTGTTGCCAGGTTCTTGCCTTTTCTTTTTCCCGGAGAAGCCTCCATAGATCCTGTATTCACAATTAACAGTTAATGCACAAACATAGTACTACTCTCTTAAATTGATTATTACTTAATCATGCATCTGGATGAGCCTTCTTAGCCCCAAGATTAGTTAAGGTAAAATGTTAGCAGATAGACAAGCTCTTTCATTGTGCGACTTTGGCGGCTTCAAATTGATGTTGTTGGTGAAGGAGAACAAGTCCAAATGCCTTGAAATTTGGTGTGGTGTATGCTCACAAGGCATGTAAGGTCACTCTATAAGCCCAGGCTCAAAATCTGTTCATTTGCAGCTTTTGCTCAGTCTATCGCGATAGACTAACCTTTTTTTTTACCAAGGTTCTATTTTGCATTTGTGCCTCCACCAATTGGTTTCCCATACCTTGCACATGATCTGATCTCATTTTCACCGCAAATGAATGTCAAGTGACCCCTTTTTAAATCAACTCCCACTTTTCCAGATTCTTGCCAAGGAGATGTTGGTCTATCTCCTTCATTTTGTGTTGTTTTGGGCTCAAAATTACTGGGTGGTCCTCTTGCATCATGTTGAAGACAACTGATCATTCAAATTTTTGATAAGATGGTCCAGTATCCCTCTGCTTAGTCTATCGCGATAGACTAGTACTTAGTGCCAATTTGTCATTTTTTGGCTCTGTGACCATCTGTCTGCCTTCTCCCAGTTGATGCAAGGTTTCTTGACCCCTCACATGAGAATTTTACCTGTCTGCCCTTGAGATGTCCTGTTCTGACTCTGAGTTGTCTGCATGTATTTCTCAGTTTGCCATATGAGTCCATCTTGTCACCAAATTTGGTGTACTGCCTTCATGTGCTTCCCCAAGTCTAGCTTGTAAAAATTTTGAAAAGTCTTTCCCCCAATAATTGGTGTAGCAAGTCTATCGCGATAGACTAAGTTTTTGGCCAGAAAAGATCCTTCTTGCACTTTGACTTGATATTGGTGGTTAATAATCCTTGTTAGCACCCCTCATGAAGCTAAAGTCAAAATTTCACTTGTCTAAGTGTAAATTCAAGTCTATCGCGATAGACTAGCACTTGGTCATTTTTACCAGTTTTTTCTTGATGTTAGTTGACCAGCATGGTTTTAATAGGCCCTCCTAGACACACACATCAAGTTTTAATCAATTTAGCAGAGTAGTACTCCCTGTTTGCAGCACTTAGCTGGTCCTGGAGTCGAAGTAGACCACTTAGGTGATGGTCGCGGTTCCTTTTGGTCATTGTATGATTCCAGCTGTCTTTTATTTCCTTTTGACCTTCCATCCAAGCAGTCAGTTGTTGTTTTGGTGTTTACAACACCAAGAACGACCATTTGGACATCCTTCTTGTCTGTTGCCAGCATTTGCCCTAGTGGAAGAGCGTTTTTCCCGAGTGGACACATTCCATCTCGTAGTTGACCTCTTTTGGATGTACCTTGTTGAATTTGGTGTCATTTTTTCACTTGGTCGGCCCTTTAGAGTATCGTGACGCTTTGTGCGGTTTTCGTCAGATAGGGACTTTAGGCTCCGTTTTGACAAACTTTTTCATAGTCTAACCCTTCAGTCGGTTTGTCGAGGTTATTGGCTTGCTGTCTATGAATTTTGGCTCATTTCCGATCACCTTGGTTTAGTTGCCCTTTTGCAGGTCCTGTGAAATTAGGGTTTTCTGAGTGGCTTCCTTCACGCTTCCCGAGGTCATAGGCTCGATCCCTAAGCTATAGGCATTGTGCCTTTCAATTTTGGTTCCATTTGGTGGCCTCTAGGTCTCCCTAACAACCGGTCTACGATATGTGTGCACAGGTTGTGATTGTGATGCCGGCGAGGTTTTGCGACTAACTGAAGTAAACAACACTTAGAGTCAGTGTTGACGAGCATACCTCTCATATCTGATGTCGATCTGGTGACCGTGCACGATGGATGAGCTCCTGGAAGTCTCAACTGCTGTAGGGAGCTCTCTCTCTCTCACTATGGAAAATGACTCAAATGAGGGATTTCTAGACTAGCCTCTCTATATGTAATCGAGACTCTGACACCAAATTTTCCAATCTTTTACCTGTGGTTATAACTTTTTGCGAGATGCGGTTTAGGCTCGCAAATTTCTTGATTTGGACTTCGGTTGCTCCAGTTTTGTAGATTTCTCCTATTGGAGGTCCCTTCATGACGGTGGTCATTTTGCCCTGTCACCTTTGCAGTCCCTATTTTTTCTGTGTCTTCTTTACCTTGCTCTGATCAGGCGTCTCTTCTTTTGTGTTTCCATCTGATTACAGATTTTTTTCTATAATTTTTGCTAGAAAATGGCTAAAATAAAGCAAATAAATCCCAAAATAACCCGAAAATAGCAATTCCAACCTAGAAAAATACCAATGAAAAGCAAAACACTTTGTAGCTCACTTTTCTCTCGTCTATGTACAAACTCGCTCATTATCGTCATCCTTGGCCTATTTTTTGCTTTTTTTTTTTGACATTTTCTGGCCAGATTTAACTCTCTTTATAGTCTATACACATCCCTAGGGGCTCATGAATGATGATTTGGTTTCCAATTCTGATTAATTACGAGGGCATATTCTTTTTCCAAAAATCACACAATAAAATGCAAAAATGGTTGAAAAATTGCTCACAAACATTGCCCTCTAATATATGACATGAGTCCGCATTTGGAATGCCTCCCCCCCTCCTAGTTGGATTCCTCCCGGACGATAGGGTATCGTCAAGGGTATGTGTTGTGCATGGGTTTGAACTCGTGCTAATGCAGGCCTTGTAATATAGCCCTATATGCATGTGCAGTCAACATGTAGAAAGAATTTATGATGTGCAGAAGGAAGGTATAAGCGATTCGCTTATTGGCATTTGTCGTTGAGGCTTCCTGTGGTAGCTTGAGTTGGCTGGCAGATTTTCTTTTCAAGGAGTAGTTTTAGATCTGCCGCTCTTTGTTTGATTGTTTTCTACTGGTTTTGAATTGGCATATGTGGTTCCTTTGAAGTCGATATTGTCGTATCTGGTGGAACATTCTTTCTTTCTGCCTTGATGACTTGGGTCTTAGACATCCTTGTAGTTTTTGTTGTTGATTCTGTTTGTTTCCTCGTGTTGTTTGCATGATGTTGCATGACCTTGACAGTTGTAGATAAGTGCTCGTTTGCCATCTTTGGCCGCCCTTCTTGTGTTGTTGGCTCATTTTGAATTGGCAATTTTGGCCGCCATACCAATATAGTCCGTTGCGTATTCGACATATTGACTATTGTTCTTTGAAGTTTTGCTGGCTTTCGGTTTTTTATCTGTTCTTCTGACTCCTTTTTTTTTGGAATTAGGCTGTCGTGCCTTACCCAAACTTTGTATTTCCGCTTTTGATGTAATTGGGCCTCGGTCAACTCTGTACGCCGTACCCAAACTTGCCTGGTTCCCTGCATGGTTGCTGATTTTTTATAAGACGTTGTTGGACTTGTAAACTTTGTTTGCTGTTGGGTAGATCTTTGCGGTTGTATTGACTTTTGTTTCCTCCTTGACATGAATTGTTTATATGATAAGAAGGGTTCTAAAAGTTTTCCTTTCTGAACAGTGCCTCATTAGTATCCAAATCAATGAATACCCTGTTAGCTTTCATCCAGGACACTGCTAAGATACACGGCGTTGCTGATCTACTTGGTGGCAGTACATGGAATTTTGTATTGTACGGGTGTGCCTGCACTGTGATTGGTATTATAATAGACCACATCGTGGTCACCTCATCACCCGCCGACGCTACTTTCAACCGGTGTGTTTTTGGGATCGTCTTCATTGGTCCAAGTTTCTAAAAGAGCTCAAAGCTGATGACACTCATTTTTGCTCCAGTGTCAAGCAATGCATAGATTTCAACTTGTTTTGTGTCTGCATAAGCTTTTATGTAAGGACTACACCATGTATCTTCCAAGTCGTCGATGATGCTATCGTCCTGAGCCCTAAGGTCTGTCATGGTCTTTTCTAATTCATCGCTTTGTATATCCGCTTCAATTGTTTGGGATGTTGAAAGAGGATATTCGTCATTCATCATTGGGGTGACCATGTTTATTGTCTTGAGAAACTGCTTTCGTTTAGCAATCCATTCCTTTGCTTCTTGTTTTGCCTGGTCCTGAATTCTTTGTTGTTCCTGTCTATAGGTTTTTCCATAATGCAGTTGAAACAACATTTCCGGTGTTAAAGGTAGATGATATTTTTTTAAACGACACCCACTAATCCAGTTCGGCATTTCTTTTCCATCTAGTGTCGACAGTTTTACTGCTCTGCTGGACGATATTTCTTGGATCAAATAAGGCCCCATTCCCCTTTTCTTTAGCTTTTTGGCATACTGTTTAAGGGTGTATACCAAGACATAGTCTCCCGTTTTAAAGTCCTTGTTCTTGACATGTTTTTCAAAAAACTCTTTCTGTTGTCTTTTTTTTGCATATATGGCCGCTACAGCATTGAGTCGTAACTCATCTAATTTTTCAAGGTCCTCTAACCGTTCGGAAAGTTCATGCCCCGTCCAGTCCAATTGTTTGGCTACCCTTAGTGCCTGATGATCCACAAAGAATGTGAATTTTTTCGCGAGTAAGTAATGCCGAAATTTCTTTACCGCATATATCATACCCAATCCTTCTCTTTCAGTGGTAGTATAATTCTTTTCTGCACTGTTGAGTTGTCTGCTAGCATAACTGATTGGAAAGTCCGTCTTACCCTCATCTGGTTGTGCTAATATATAGCCTATTGCAAATGCCAAAGCATCTACATGTACATGGAAGATCTTTGACCAATCTGGTGCTTTTAGAATTGGTGCAGATACCAGTGCATCTTTTAGTTTCTGGAATGACTCCTCACATTCATTGGTCCAAATGAAGAGCGTGATTAGACTATACAAGGGTTTTGCTATTAGAGCGTACATGTAGATAAAACGTCGGTAGTATCCACAATGTCCCATAAATGATTGTACCTCTCGTACAATGTTTGGTCTTGGCAATTCTATGATCACCTTTACCTTGTCTTCATCAGTGGTAATTCCATTAGCCGACACTATGTGGCCTAAGATTTTACCTTGTCGTACCATGAATACACATTTTTCTGGGTTGAGGCAAATCCTATACGTTCTGCATTTTTTGAATACCTTTCTCAGATGATCTATATAGTCTTCTCTCAATAGAGAATAGACACACAAGTCGTCCATGTAAATATCCAAGAATTTTCGCAAGTATTCTTTAAAAGCGTGTGTCATTAATCTCTGAAATGTGGCTGGAGCATTGGTCAAGCCAAATGGCATTACCCTAAACGCATATATGCCCCATTGTGTTGCAAATGTTGTTTTGTATTGATCTTCTAGTTTGACCCTCAATTGGTTATAACCAGAGAATCCGTCCGTAAAGCTATAGGCTTGCTTGCCTGCTACTCGTTCCAGGACGTGTTCAGTGATAGGAAGAGGGTAGTTGTCCCTTATCGTGGCCACGTTTACCTTCTTGAGATTCACAAACACTCGTAATTTTCCTTTTTTTGTTTTGCTGGTTTTCTTAGGTTTCAACAGTCTGGACTTAAATCCTAAGTCTTCAACAACCTTAAGAAATCTTCTTGACACTTTATCCTTAGCACAATCAACAACATGAATGTTCATAAGGAAATGTGTCTTACCCTTAAACTCCGGCATGGGTCTCAGCCTGGCTGGTGGACTGATATGGTGTCGTTTACTCTTGTATTTTTTTTGGAGTCTCTCACTTTGGTTTGGGAAATTGTAGAAGACGTCATTGTCTTGATCTTGATTGTCGTCTCCCTCCGTATTTTCCGACTTCTCATCATCCGCGTTATCCTTGTTTTCACTTTGATCAGAAGAATCATAAAATTCTTCTCCTTCCTGCTTGATTTCTATAGTGGGAATGTCCACATAGCCCCCTATCTTAATCTCAAGTTTCGTTTCTGTTTTATGGATCCTCATATTCTCAGTATCTTCATCGTTCTCATCCTCCTCCAAAATTTTGCTCAACATGTAGTATGGTATGATATCGTAGCCATTCTCATCACAAAATTTGGTGGGAGTGACTTCATTGATGCATACATCCAATGTAGCCAAAATTTGAGACCATTCTAGGGGTTCGAGCTTCTCTTCAGGAAAAGGTTCTCGTATATAGGCATCGTCTTCCAAGACCCTCTCCAGTGTCCTTTCATTGTTGTCAAATTCACTACATTGAGATGCCCCGCACATCCATCTCCTTTTTCTTACAAAGCCACGCTGGGACTTCTGATCCACTAATGGTGACTGAGTCAAATTCTTCCACAGGGGTTCTTGTGACATCATGTAGCTATGATTTTTCATGTTTACGCGTGTAGTAGTTTCAGCATGTCTTAGGTACAAATAATCATACCCCCAGTCCTACACCATTTTGAGTTGCCTCATGAACGGCCTACCAAGGATAATTTCATAGTTGTTCTTCTTGCCGAAATCTACTATGGCAAAGGTATGTTCATACTCTATGCCACAGGAAGATACCACAATTACCTCAAGCAATCCTATAGGCCTTTCTATGTGCCCATCCGCCAGTTGCAATTTCATTCTAGTTGTTCGTATTGCTGGTTTTCCCCATTTTTCCCATAGCATTTTGGTCGCAATGGCAATGCCAGCTCCACTATCAAGTATTGCCTTAGTCTCTATGCCGTTATACTCAACTGGTAGGGTTGTGTTGCCGTCTTCACCTTCACAATACTCTCCTACCTTGTTGAGTGGCACTGGTCTAGTGTTTACTTTCTTCGGTTCTGTGTCATTAAGCTCGGTTTCGAAGAACTTAAGAGGCGTCCTTATGCCAAATTTTTCAAGACATTTGCCCACTTGTGTCTACATGCTTGGCCTAATTTTTAACAATTCTGCCAATGTGATTGTACCCTTGACTGGAGTGGTCAACAAGTCTGTCAGGATTTTAGTGTCCAATTGATTTGACCCGCCTATTCTTTGAGAAGGTACTCTTTGAATTTCTGACCTTGCCTCATAGTCCCCCATATATGATGGCAAAGTTCTGAGTGATCATGGTCTGCTATCTTTGGATGCAACTGAACCATTATCCCCTTGAAATGATTTAACATCTAAATCCCATGGAGGCTTATTCAAGTTCAGCTCTGAGACAGGCGCTGACTCGACTGTTTTTGTCTCATATTTTTCTTGAGCTTTTCGCACCGTTTCCCATAGCTCTTCAGGCCAATTTTCTTCCACAATAGGGGAATATGGTGGAAAATCTTTCAGTGATTCATCAGTGCTATTAGGTACGTCTTTTGCATCCTCTACATCCGGCAAAAATTTAATGTTTTCTATCTTGTCTGGTATCCTTTGTTCGGTTTTGTGAGGTGTTTCATTGTTTGGTGGTTTGATTACTGTATCTCCTGCTTCCATAGGTGGAGGCTCCAGTAAAGCTTGTGCAGTTTCAATCAGCTGTTTGCACATCTCTAGTCTCTGTTTTTCTATCTCTAGATATGGATATGTCATCCATCTTTGCTCTAGAGTCTGTCTATTCTTCAATCTTGCTTCATATGCTTGCAAGATTACATCTAAGGGTTCATTGATCTTATCTACCAATACCGACCCTCCTGCGCTTGCACTTCTTGGTCCTTCCGTTGATTTTAGAGAGTCGGACTCTCTTTGCTGTTTAAGTTGCTCTCGAGCTATCGTTAGCTTAGCTTGTACATCTTTTTGTTTTCGCTCATGTCTAGCTTTCATTTTCGCTCTTCGTTCTTTCCAAGGATTATCACGACTGACGCTAGACTTGTCAGTCTTGATTTATTCTTGATTTTCATCGTTACTCTTGGGATGATTGTCATTTTTCCTTGCTTGGGCTCTCGTCAAAACCTTAACAGGAATCGGAGTTTCGTTTTCTGACCCTCCACTGGAAGGTAGCGCTCCCAGCATATTCAAGGTAGTTTTTGCTCCTTTGCTTGGGTTTTCAGGGCAATCAGGGATCAAGTGAGTAATTCCACACTCCGTGCAATATGTGTTGACCCTAACGATTTTGTCATGAGGGCAGTCCCTCAGCCAATGGTCTCCACCGCACTTGTAGCATGGTCCTTTAGGCTGTTGAGGTGCTCCTGGAGCTCCTCTTTGTTGGTGTGCAATTCTTTGCCAGCTCATGCCTCCGTTGGCTATGAACAACAGTGTTCTTTCATCCAGGCTATATCGTCCTTCCCCCGCTGCCTGTGCAACAGTTGGTGGTCCTGTATTTCCTATCATGCTCCATGGTTTTGGTGTAGAGGGTTCGTCCTATGGATAATAGACAGAGTTCGCCGCATATCCATTGGGCTCGTCGTAGTATGCATGCATAGGTACCAAAGACTTCTCATCCGACTCAGTTACTGTGGGTGTGTATCTTATGCAGACTAGTCGTAATCCTGGTAGGGGTGGTTGTTGTCCCAACACTGGTTGTGGTCTTTCTGCACCTCCAGGTCCTGGTAGATTTCCAGTCTGATATCTAGGCATCAGTGGAATTTGAGGAGATGTCGCCTGAGCTTGCGGAGCATATGGTCGTTCTCTCACATATCCCTTGTTATAATAACACTCTTCCATCCCATGCTTTGTCCATTTTTGTTCAATCGCACACCATTTTGGTTGTTTAGCTTGTGGTTTGGAATACAAGTTAATCTTTTTAAGCACCTCCTCTACAAGCTGCTCTTGGCTTACTGCTACTTCTCCTTTTAGTGTTGTCTTAGCAGACTTGCTTCCGCTTTGTTGCAAGGAAGAATCATCGTCAACATCTTTGAACTCACCCTCTTTGTAGACCGCACAATTGTCCACAAGGTATAGAGCTTCCTTCGTTAAATCATTCAACGCAGTGCTCCTTTTCATATGTAAGTCCTTTTGAAGATCTGCATTCCTTAGTCCTTGGATAAATATAAGCATAAGTCTGGACTGAGTTGGCAGTTCTTCCACAGAGCAATACTTAACATATCTTTTTAATTGGAGGGCCGCCTTTCGCACAGACTCTCCATCTTTCTGTTTGAATTTATGGATTTGCGAGACTGTATTATGAGCTATCCCCCTTTGTGAGAATTCCTCGAAAACTCGTCAAACACTTCCTCCATAGACTCAAAGTCTCTTCGCTCCACCAAATCAAACCATGTAGCAGCATCATCCTCTAAGGTTAAACCAAATCCTGCAAATTGGGTAGGAAAGTCTAACACCTCTTCAGCTCTAATTACACGCACAAAGGCTGCTACATGATCTCTCGGATCCCTGCTTCCCGTATATTTCTTGTTTACCCATTTTTGCACTTGAGAAGGTCTAATTCTACGATGGTCTACAAATCTCATCATGGGATCTCCCCGTCCTAGTCGATATACCTCCTCTGGTCTTTTGTAGTGGCCAGGTTCCTCTCCCAATGGTGCTCCTAATCCATATTTACTAACAGTTCTCGTGAGAGATGGTTCATCTCTCCGAACTCGTTCTCGGGGTGTTCTTCCAATCTCATTTGACCCCTAAGTCTTTGGTTTACTCTCTCCTTGATACTGTGCATAGAGTGGTGGTTCTTGTAGATCCCTTAATCCTCGTGCGGTTTGATAACCCTCTCGGGTTTGGTCTTGTTCTAATGTAGCACTCTGTCGAAGCCATGCCTGCAATGATGGCTGAGTAGCTGGTTGGTCCTGGTAGTTGGACGTCATTGGTCGGGTAGAATGTGAGGTAGCGTCATACTCTTCTGAAAAGGGATTAGTTGACTTGCTAGGGGTGTAGGTGGCTCTTCGTACTTCGTCGGGGCCATAGGTCGATGCTCCCGGAACTGTTGCCCTTTCAACCTCTTCTGGGAGAATACGTTTGTATTCTCGCACGTATCTGTCAACAAAAACAATATCCTTCCCCATAGCAGTTTCATAAGAAAATAAGTAAAGAACCTTGTCTTTGCTTAATTCATTTGGGTAGGGTTCCTTGCATCAAAAGTAAGAGACTATTCCCTCGCTTTCATGCTTGTAAATCCCTACATTCTCATTATAGGTTGGGACCCTGGTTGTTTTCTTATCATACATAAAAAGCGCTCCAGGTCGATCGATGTTAGGAGGCGGTTCTTGGGTTTCTGAAACCATTTTCCCTTTTGCCACGTTATCCCCATATCTGTTGTAATCCTCAGGGTTACTCACTATCAGATAGTGGTTCCCCTTTTCGTCTCGGAATCTGTCACCATCATCATAGACTCGAATTATCTCTAATCTCTGAGCCGGTCTTTCTTCAATACAAATACACTTGCATCCTCGATAGTCATAATAAACTAAGGCTCCCCTCGAGTTAGTTCCTTCCAAGAAGATTATAGTGAACTGGGTTTCGTTTAAAGGATGTAGGGAGGTGCTCCCCCCTGGCATTGGTCCTTCATCGTTGAAACCTCCTGGCTGTTGACTCCCCATCAAGAAAAAGGACTTTTCCGACGAAGTGTCAGTATCACTACCCTCTTCAATGATTGGTGCTAATGGGTCTAGTCTCTTCTGAGTTACACTCTCTTCGGTGGATGTGGTACTTACTTGACTTTTGACACTTTTAGCTCCCGACTTAACAAAGGCTCCTGACCTTAAATACATAAGAATGAAAGTTTGGTTGCAAACTTAAATCTTACCTGGACTCCTTCTTCCTGTATGTCTTTGTGCTGATCTCCTTCTGGGATCTACACAAGGATGGTTAGTCTGTTCACAAGGGTTTTCCCTGAATTACCAAAAATCTTTCAAGTATATACAGCAACCCCTTAGTCAGCCTTTTGGTGGCCCAATTTCAAATATGAAATGATGGCTGGGATCTATATAGAGAGTATGTCCTAGCAGTATAGTCACAAATTGCAAAAAGTGTCTAATTCACTACTTCTTAGTCTATCGCGATAGACTGACAATTTGCTCAACACAAGTCAATTCAAAATTGTGACTTTACCCTTGAGTTCTAGTTACCCTCTATAGCCTATCCCTCAAGTTTTATGAAGTTTGGACACTTGGGTTGGGTTTTGGTCCCATTTTAGTATTTCAGTCAGAGCTTGATTCTCTATATGACCCTCAGATTGACCTTCAGTGATCTAAATGCCTTGAATTTTGGTGTGTCTGCTATATAATAGGCCCTGATAAAGCTCTCCCTAGGGGAAATTTGAAAGAAAAGTTCCCAGGCAGCACTTTCCTTGGTCTATCGCGATAGACTAGGCACTTTCTCCAATTTTAGCATTTTTCTCAATTTTTCACCACAATTGGTTCAGCCTCCCCTTGTGCAGTGCATTGACCAATTTTGGCACTGTTTGGACATTTGGTCAAAGACTTCTTGCCCTTGTCTCTGAATTCAAACTCTAAACACCAGTTTTGAAGTTTTGTGGTCAAAATGGTGTTCAAATTCACTCAATTTTTATTCGGTACCCTTGTATTGATGTGTTAAACCTGTGGTGTAAAGATTTTTTGCTTGTTGCTAGTCAATCACCACCTTCTTCAGTCTATAGCAATAGACCAGGCAGAGAGCAATGGGGACTTAATTTTTTGTCTGTTTTTGCATAGTCTTGTTCCCTGTGCCCATATAAGTCTATCCCCCAAGTTTTATGAAGTTTGGACTTATTTTGACCTCAAACTCAAGCACTTCACAAATTTCACTTTTCTCTGACAATTCACAACTCCATTGCACTTGAAGTGATGCAAATTTGATGACACTTCATCTTAAACTTGTGAACATCAGTCATACCCCATGACACAGTCAGTTTACCCTTGGCTAATGGTTATATCTCTTCTTGGCCTCTTTAGGTTCACTTAGTGTTTCCTTATGACAATCACCTGTTTCTTTTTTTGTCGGTTTTGGTCGCAGTTTTTATGTTTTCTCGAGTGTTGGATCATAAATTTCAATGTCGACTCTTTTCACCCCTTTCAAGGGTATATGGGGTGGGTTTTGCTTTCAAGGCAAGCAATTGCCTTATTGTTTCTTCTTTTTGTTTGTTTTTTGCGGTTTTACAGCGTTTTTCTACTCTATTTCTTCACAAGTATAGCAAGCACTCAAAACCAAAAACCATAACTCCACATTATCCTACTTAACTAAATCTAACTAGTCGCAGACCCTTGGCAAGACACAGGCTTCCTGGCTATCCACTAGACCTCAGGATACTCTATCCTGGATCTTGTTCTAAAAGTTTAAGCTCTCTCTAGTCAAAACTAAAGTAAGCTAACCATCACACGAGTGACGTAGATCTCCCTACTTAAGGTCTTGTGTCCTCGACAGCGGCGCCAATGTTTTAGGGCAAAACTACTCCTCTGTTCATACTCACGAGCACGACACAGACAACATACTTATCATCTAATGACACGACTAACCCGTAGGTGCACGTAGGCAATCTCGTTAGCTTGTCAGGCTGAGACCAATCTACACATACACACTTTTATGATGCATCAATCACTAACCCTGGTAGAATGCAATCCACTCTATCCCTAAACGCTCACAAAACAGTTTACACGTCCAATGAACTCGGAATCGCATCAAACTTACTAGGCACCATCCTCTCACTAGGATATACTTACCTATAAGTCTAATCTCACCAGATTTGAACCCTAGTTATCTCGAATACATTCGCGATAGACTAACAGGTCATAATCCAAAAGTGGACGAAACTTAAGTTTATGAGTATCTATGTGTAGCTAATCTCTTTCTCATTCCATAAAGCACTTGATTATTGAAAACAGACACTGTTTGTGCTACTTACAAGCAAAACAAGCTCGAGGAAGGATCGATCACGATCAACTCGAAACGGTGAATGCGTAGCGTGGGCGCGTAGCTTTCGGAGAGACTACCGCGATGGTGTGGTCACGTCGTGAATCAGGTGAGGGAGAAGCGCGTAGCGAAGAGGATAAGACACACTCACTCTCTCTCTCTCTCTCTCTCTCTCTCTCTCTCTCTCTCTCTCTCTCTCTCTCTCTCAGACTCGTACGACACAGGATTAATATTCAAATGTTGTTCAAAAATGGTTCTAAGGTGACTTTTATACTTTAGTCACCTTAGCTCAAAAATGTACATGGGGTTCTCTTACTCATTATTACAAAGTGGGAACAAATCTGAGTCCTGACTAACTGATTAACCTTTACATAACCCAGACGAATGGATCAAGATGATAAGACGTCTTTGACATAAAATGGGAATTTGATATGCTTTACAAGATGGGCTCATTACAACATTTGGACCAATGGGGCTCCAACACACCGTTAGCTCACGCTCTGTTTCTATTATCCAAAAACTTATAAAAATTGTCTTTTATACCTTAGCCAAGGTTTTTGGTGGTCAAAACTAATAATCTGGGAGCTCTAACTAAAAACAGGTTGATACAATCTGGAAGCTTATAGCCCTGGCTCATCAATTACAAAGTTTATCCGAATTATAGGAGTTACAATATTCTCGGTTCATAAAAAAAATAAATGTTTCTACAATGAAAGCTCCAAAAAATGGTATCCGAGTTAGCTTAGTGCTAACAATTGGGTATGTTGTCAAGAAGTGCGCAGTGCGACTAGGAAAGCGTCGGGCCTCTAACTATGACGTAGCAAATTCAAGCAAGGCATAGATGATTTGTAGCCAAAAACACACTTAAAAAGACCAAAACTCCAGCCATGGAAGCTCCACTTTGAAAATGAACCAAGATCAACTCAAAACTCTTGTGTGTGTGAAGATTAGGTGTAGCCTCACTCCCAATTGCACAGATGCAATGCTCATTTGACCTGTTAAAAACCCTAAATTTACGCTTTGATTCTTTGTTGTGACCATTTCACGGAAGCTTCAGTACTTCATGGGAGAATCCCAAGTAATGATTTGAGGAGGTAAAACCCTAATTGGAAGCCTCACAGCCTCAACCATGCAGTGGAAGCAGCACGGGACTGCACTAGCACCCTGTAAAGGAATGGTTGTATCTCCTTGCTCATGTGCCCAAATGAGCTCATTCTTGGCTCTAAAACTTCCCATGCAGCTTGACCAACGATGGCACCATTGTTGATGTGGAATTTTCAGCTATGTTTAGGCTATTTTTGACCATTTCAAGGCCATTTTTATTCATTTTCAACCCAAAAATGTCCCTTTTTGTCCGTAAAAAGTCCAAACGAGCTGGGGAAAATCCCTAATTTTGTGGAGAAATCCCATTTGGCTCAAATATCATGTTGAACCTCATTTTCCCAATTGGTAAGCACTTTGGACACGTCTTTTACGCCAACGCACGAAACCTGCTATTTTTGCCCGAGATTGCTCGCATTGAACTTTCTAGGTAAAACGAGTGTGCCACTTTGATACACTTGACATTTGTACATTTCTAAAGCAAAATAGGCATATTTGTATGTAAAAAAGCATGCCATAGTGCCACGTCCAGTGCCTCGCCTACCTAGAAAGTCTGCAGCCGTGGCATCTATTTTCGCATATATCACACTATGTACATTATAGCATTCGGTTTCACATGACAAAAAATTTGAGAATGAGGTAGATATTTTAGTTTCATATTATGAATGTGCCAAGGCACGACATCCACCCCGTTTAAACCTGCACATCCTCTGGCATGTGCCACAGATATCTTTTCCATGTTCAGTCTTCATTTAAGTCCACATACATGTCGATTTCATCATTGCTGTCAATGAAATCTAACGCATCATCCTCTTGTTCTTCATCCACATTCATACAATTTTCATCAGAGCCTTCATTCTAACTTTCCTGTGAATCAAAGGGATATGTATCATCTCTTTTTTTGAATAACTTGATTCTTTTCCGTGCAATGGGAATCTTCATTTTTGTCCCATCTAATTCATGCAAGGTATAAGTTGCATTCCCATGTACATGTTGAACCACATAAGGACCAAACCATCTCTTTGATAGCTTTCTTATTGTTGAATACTGGTTGTCAAGACTGCTCTCATACACCAACACCAAATCACCTTCCTCAATTGCTTTAGGCCTGAGCCTATGCCTCGTATCAAATCTGTCTTTATTCTTCAACATTGCATCTTTCATTCGTGCTACTACAATATCAATATCTTGGGGCCTTCTTTCTAACTGTTGTATGCGCAAAGCAAGAAGGCCTTCCCTACTCATTCCATCTTCCCAAGGCAATACATTCCATATGGGAATTACATCCTCAATTGGCATTATAGGTTTCTCACCATACATCAACTCAAAAGGCATATAACCAGTAACTGAGCTATGAGTTGTACGATTAGCCCATAAAGCATAAGGCAGCAACCTAGGCCACTCTCCCATTTTACCAAGTTTGCAAGCCTTAGCCAGAGCTTTAATGATAGGAGGATGTCCAAGCTCTAATTTTCCATTTCCCTCAGGATTATATGCAGTAGTGAGGGCAAGTTTAATGCCCAATCTAGAGAAAAACTCCCTTGCTGTGTCAGCATCCAACTCACCCCTGTCCGTTATTATTTTTCCAACACATCCATAGCCACTAATTACGTCATCCAAGAGGAACTTACATACCCCTTCTGTGCTTTTTGTTCTTAGAGCACGACCTTCAACTTGGTTGGTTAAATCTTCCCGTGCAAGCACTATGTATCTCATTTGCCATAATCCCAATGGCATTGTAACGAGATCTACTACCCACTTATAGTGCATGGCCAATGGGTAAGTAGGGTGCAACCCATCACGATGACGTACATTTGAATACATTTCACAGGATTCATAGGACTCCACAAACTGAGATACATCTTTATACATACCCAATACCTCTCTTTCATTTTAGTAAAGGTGGCCCATACACCTCTATGTCCAGCATAAAGACTCTCATGAAACCTTTTCATAAGGTCATTTTGAGCGTCCTTATCATTCACGACTCTCAAGGGAATTCCATTTCTTTGTTTTGGACGCTTCCATAAGTACCCATCTCTCAAAAAGTATCCATAGCCCGTTCTCCGTATTCTTTTGAGCTCTTGATCACTCCACCCTTCTTGCCTTGTCAAAGTGATCAAATAGCGTCCAATGAGCAACCAATCACCTTGATATAGGTCCTCATAAATGACTCAAGTGCATTTGACAGGAAAACATGATCACCCTTGGCATGAGAGATACTATAGAACTGTGTGCCTACATCATCTCCCTCGACAACCATATTGTCGTCTTCATTTTCATACCTTGCTCTTGAAAGCATATCCGCAACAGGATTATCTTTCCCTGCAATATGCTTAAATTTTGGATTCAAGGACTTTATGTAGGCAATCCATCTCAACATAGCAATGTCGGGAAGAGCAGCTTGTGATCATTCCAAGAAGGGGTAGACAATCAGTCTCCACTATTACATTTGCTCCTATCAAATACTCTTTGTCACATTTCAAAGCTGTGACTACTCCCCATAACTCTCTTTTTACATGTGGATCGTTGCGTTAATGAGCACTTAGGACTTTTGTTCCAAATCTCACCACATATCGCTTGCCATCATCATCATCTTGCCCAATCACCCATCCAATTCCTGTGGGGCTAGTATCCACTGTCACAATTACATATCTTCCACATTCATAGTTTGCTTTCCTCAAGGTTGCAGACATAAGCAACAACTTCTTTAATTTTCTCATGGCATGTGTATGCATTTCTTCCCATTGAAACCTTTGGTTCTTTCTCAAAATTTGATACAAAGGTTCTGCCACATGCGCAAAATGTGGAATCCATATAACATAGAACACATATGCACCCAGAAACCTTCAAACCTCAATTACATTTACACATTTCTCTTTCATTATTTGAATTACATCAATCTTTGCAAGACAATGCCTTATGCCATATGGCACACACATATGTCCCACAATAAGAACTTCATCCACACCAAACACTGACTTTTGGCTAGACAAGGTAAGATTCACCTCTTCCAACCTCGACAAGATATTATCACAATCATTGATATGGTTTGCCACATACTTGCGGCACCCCTTCGAGTCCAGAGCCGCATCTATATCACTTACATCACATCCTTAATTGGCACATCATCAAGGAAAGGAATTGTAGTTTGTGGTATGAAGTCACGTAGGAATTTGTTCATACCATTCATCATATGTGCAACTGAGTTAGTTGCTCCCTGAGGTAAGGTGCGCATCCTTACTAGACCCAAAGGTGTCCTCATGGTAGTCAGGTCCCTGCTTTCCATTGCTAGTTGGAAGTGATCATACCCTGAGTACAGAGCCCCCATAGAATATATTGCCCTTCCTGCGAATACCTCTGCAAATTCATCTACAACTGGCCCTATATCCACATTTTTGATTGTCACCTTATTTGTAGGTTGCATATCCTGAATAAAGCGTAAAGAACCATTTTTCTTCGGAACTGTGAACCACCTGTTTGAATATGGAGCACAAGAAGGCTCCAAAATACCCATCTTGATCTTTTCATTAAGCAACTCAATGATTTTTGGCAAATGAGACTTTGGAACAGGAATAGGTCTCAAGTTCCAAGGTACGTGAAGGATAGTGAATATCACCATAGGAGCAACAATGGATGGATCAACACACCCTATCTCATAAGGCTCAAATGCAAAAGCTTTTCTGTGTTTGTCAAGCATGTCTTCAAAGCATATCTTTTTAGCTTTTGTCAAACTGTCCTCGCAACCAACCTTTAACTCCTTCAAAGAATCCTGTGTGAACTTGTGTCCAATCTTGCTTGGGTCACAAAGGCTAGGTTGCAAAGCAGCTTGTTCCATCTTATTTGTGCAATCTTTTGGTAGAGATAATGCCACTGGTTTTACTTACTTTTCCACTGACTTATACTTAGTTTCCACTTGTACATCAACACCTTGAGCATTTTTGAAATCCTCAATGACTTTGTACATTTCTATTGAGCAAACTTTCACAAACTCACTTCCCATATGCAAATTGCAATCCACTAAAGACTCCAAGTCTTGCATAGTATCCACAAATGGACACTCATCAAACACACATGCAATGCATTTAGCATCTTCTAGAAAACCATTTATCTTTAAACCTCTTTGTACACTATTTACATGTTGTCGTTCACCCTGATTTAAGTCCTCACACTTTGTAAAAGCAATAGATCTATAGTCTGTTAATCCTACAAAACCTATAGAAAATGTTTCCTTTGCATATACATCATGCGAGAACTTTTGTTTTCTTGTACCACTGCAATCCCACTCTACAATGGTACATGGCCAAAACCCCTCATATCCCTGTAATCCTTGAATTCTTTGTTTGTCTTTGGCAAGGGTTTCTCTCTAAGACTTTCACGATTTCTTTCATGGTCCACACAAACAGTAAGGAATTGTATTGCACGCTTCCCATCCCTGCTCCTTATCCTTGCATAAGCTGACCCATCATCCATCACCTTGGTTTCCATGCGAGTAGCAGTGATGTATGGTTGTCCAAGGATGAGAGGGTATGTAGACATCTCCTGTAAAAAGATATTTTTTTCATATTTCACATCCCCTATTGTCACCTTAACATTTTGGAAAAGCTCCGTACAGCTCCCCTGATAGGTTGTTTGTTGCACGAGTCATCCATCCATGATTTATATCGATTGGGCATTTTCCTTTTTGATAAAGACTCTTTGACATGAGGTTAATTTCCGACCCATGATCTATCAACACAGTGTATGTCTCTTCTAAGTCTCCCACTTTTACCAGGGTCTCAGTAGCTGCTCTTGCCCAGTGACTCTTCAAGTAGTAGCTCTCGTGAGTGGTCTCCATTTCATCTTCATCATCCAAGAAGCGAACGTGTTTTACTCCTCCCCTAGACTTGTAGCATTCAACAACATTTTCTTCACCTTGCTCGCCATAGACCTGTACACCCTGTGCATTTAAAGTCTCTTCTTCACCCTATACATGGATAGATTCAGTAAGAGACTTTCACTTCCTCTTTATGATATCAATTATTTCTTCGTGGAATTCCCACTTTGGTATACCAAGGACCTCACCCAAGGTGAATTCTACCTTACTGTTTACAATCCTCTCTTTCAAAACCTTTTTGAGATCCATTGCTACCTCTATATCGGATTGGAGTTTCTAGGCCGGACCATTTGCTTTGGATTTTGCTGCATCCTTCTTCTTTTCTTTAGAGGCTTCTTGCATAGGCACTTCGGGGACAGCAGGCATCTATTGTGGGGAAGGTGATCTACAAGGCACTGTGTCATTTCTACCTCCACTCCTTGTGGCCCACTTTGAAGGCCCTTCATCCCCATTCTCGCACCTACGTTTCTCTTCAACAATGGCCTCATTTGCTTGACATTTGGAAATGTATGCATACACTGACAAAGAGTCCACAGGGTCATTCCAACCTATTTCAAGCCGAATGCAATCTCCAGCTTCATGTAAAACCTTTGTAGTCATTTTACCCTTCATAGCAGGCTCTATAGCGCATGGCCATAGCTCTCCAATACCATTAGATTCCTCTTCTCCAACTTTGACTAATCCATTTTTCTTAATAGGATCCACCTTCAACCCATAGGCGAGTGCCTCAACCATTGAGATGGCATGGCTAGTAGCCATGCCCTCAACTAGCTTCTTCATCCCGCCTTTTCCAAAGTTCGTCCCCAAGAGCTTACCTGTTTCACTTAAGTGAATTTTTCCATCTTTAAAGAAAACAAGATCCTTTGTCAAAGCGTCTTTAAAACTTTCACAATCCCTCCTTCCATGGTCAGTACTATCACACCATATGCATCTATTTACAAAGCCTTCTCTGTTTTGAGGTCTTTGCCCTGTAGACTGTCCTGATGGTTGCCCCTTTTCTTCTAGCCTTGTAAGCTTTAAATTGAGATCTTGCATTCCCTTGACAATATCATCTAGAATGTACTTGTCACTCTCACTACAAGAGGTTGTGTGCTCTTGTGACGCTGTTAGCAACGGAAATACACGGGGTTTTTATAACCCCCGGCGTCGCTAAAACCGTCGCTACGAGCGTCGCTATGAGAGCATCGCTATATGCGTCGCTATAAGCGTCGCTATATAGAGACGCTCATAGAGACGGTTATAACAACGTTTACACTGAAGACTATAGCGACGCTCATAGCGACGCTACAGAGCCATAAATAGCGAAGGTTATAGCGACGCCCGAGAGAATTTTTTTTTGGTGGCAGGGCATTGAATGCCCTACCACCCATCAACCATATTGTACTTGATTCACTTTTTAAAAAAAGTGCAAGGGTAGATAATAGACCCAAAATAGTCACCCACAAGACGCATTGTTTGCAAAATTGACAATTGTACACATCATAGGCAAAATGAATTGATTGGCAAATGTAATAATGACAATTGTACAACATCATAGGCATAAAGAATTGATTGGCAAAAGGAACTGCGGTGACAAATGTAATAATATACATGGTTCAAAAAGACGTATAAAATCCGTCTCATGATACATAAGCTATGAGAAACCCTAAACTAATGCTATCTAGCTACGGCTAAACTGACGTCGTCTAGTCAGACATCTCATCGCGTCCAAGCGGCGTATCTATCGGATTCTGCAAAAAAAGACAATAAGACAGCTTTCAGTAAGTATAAACATATAACGACATTTATAAAACAATACAAAAAATAGAAAAGAGTAAACCCTAATACTAACCATGCCGCCGCGAGAACTGAGAATGTCCATCAGGGCGTTTAAGCCCTTCTTGCCTGCGTACTCGCGCTCGTACGGTGTGGGATCACGTCCTGTCATCGACCACTGTCAAAACATACAAAGATTTCATTATGTTAGAATTAAAAAACTCATAAACCCTAAACTATCGAACATAAAGAGCAATGGGAAAACACTTACAAAATCGGCCTCAAATGATGCCCATCCACCGCTCCCCAAGTGGTGCGAGCTCCCTGCCTCTACTCGCGCTCTGGCTGCATCCTTTTGTTGCTTCCACTTGTTGGGATTCTCGCGCGCTGCTTTCTTCGCATTCTTCCAATCTTCTTTGGCCAGTCAATCTGGCCTGTTCCACCCATTCTTGATTGCTTTTTGCACTTCGGAACGCTTGTGTTTGCAGTATTCGTGCATTCGAATCTTCATCAGGTCTTCATTGAAGCGTTGATCCCGTGTTGGAACGGGAAACTCATCATGAAGTATGCTGATGACTTTGTTTTTTAAATCACTTGGTACTTCACTCTATTTGTTTAGTATGTAGTGTCTAAACAGCTGAGAGCAAAGACCACGCATGCGCGAGATCACCTTCTTGCCGTCATCATCCATGATGATGCCGCCGCTGAAGTCGATGGAGTAAGACAAGCCCTCAGGCCGGTGACGCATGAACCTGGGTGTCCCGGCAGGGGTCTCTAGCGGCGTGTCGATGGGGGTACGGACGTCAGGTGTCTCCATCGGCGTCTGGGCCCCGAAGCGAGGAGTGTCGAGTGGGGTGGTTCCTGACGGGGCGGGCAAAGAAGGGGAGGGTAAAGAGCCTCGTCGAACACGAGGCGGTGTGGAGGCATCGGTGGCGGAATCCCCACAACAACCGCCACCGCCACCACTAGAGCGTCGGTGTCTAGACGAGTGTGAAGCTCGTCTCGTCGACGCCGAAGCTTCGGAGCGCGCCGAATGCTCCGAAAGAGAGGGAGATGCAGATGGAGTAGGAACGCGCGATGATGCGCCAGAGCGATGACGCTCCACGTACCACTGTCTCTGTTGCGGTGACAAAGAAGAAAGAAACTCCTCATCATCCATACCTGCATTAAACACACGAATATTTAAACTTAATATTGAATGAATAGAGTAGACAATGACGCAAAGACCATTAAATACAATGACGTAATGACGCATATAAATACAATGACGCAATGAATTGAGTGATAGAAGAGGCAAGTCGAAAACTCAGAATTTTCAATCTTAAGATGTGAGCGTGAGTAGAAAAGAGCGTTATACACCATGGAAGGTACTTAGAGAGCCAGAGCTTTTACAACACGGAGAAAAATTGTTCAAATACAATATTTGTGGCTTTAAGAGATCTCTCTCTCATCCTCGCATAACTCAGCATAACTTCCTATATCTATATAGAGCTCTCCGTTTAAACACATATCCTCTGTTTCATTTTGTAGCTCCTCTGCATGCCCCCCATATAGAGTAGTAGCATCTTGATGCTCATCTGGCACCACCGCAGCGGCTTCTGATTGAGCATCTTCTTTATATCGCCCTGGCACAATCAAGCTTAGCCATAGGTGCCCCTTCTTCGTAGTCAACCACGGGGGAATGTTGTAGTTGACGATGACAACGGGCCATACACTGTAAGATGTTGATCTTTGACCAAATGGATTAACGCCATCCATAGCCAGGCCTAAGTGCAAATTTCGAGCTTCCCTGGCAAAATCCGACCATGTTCCATCTATATGTTTCCAGGCTGCGCAATCTGCAGGAATTCGTAGCACACCATCCGAAGATTTATTCTCCTCATGCCATGATGCTAGGGCGGCCATGGACTTACATTCGAAGAAATGCTTGATGCGAGGAAGCAAAGGAAAATGTCGCAAAACCTTTTGTGGAATTTTTGTCCCGTGGAGATCTACTCGATATCTTTCGGAATCACATTTCGGACACTTCTCCATGTCTATGTATTCCCCTCTGAAAAGAATGCAGTCATTAGGACAAGCGTGGATAGAATTGTAATCCATCCCCAAGTTTCGCAAAATCTTTCTTGCTTCATCTCGGGAATCTGGCATCACATTGTCAGCTGGTAGTATGTGCTCTTTCAGCAATCTACACAACATAAAAATATGATACAGTCGTGTAAAAATCTATCAGATCATTATACATTTAGAGTTTTATTAAAGTAAACTAATTGTAATAGATCACCTGAAAAGCGCTGTGACGCTAGTGTCACTCCATCCAAACTTTGCCTGCATGTTGAGAAGAACCAGGAGTGCTTTCAATCTAGACATACGTGCTCCATTATACAATGGCGTATCGGCTTCACTTTTCATATCATCATAGATAAGCCTTTCTGAATCCATGATCGTCTCGATCATTTCATCAATCTCGGGCTCAAACATTGCCTCGTTGGGAATGTGCTTTGCATGATCATCCCCCGAGCTGTCAGAGGCTACATCTTGTGGCCTCACATATGCTGCTTGACCAAAGCGCCTACGAACACGTCTATTGGGTTGCAAGATTGCTGCTTGTTGGCCAGCGTCAGAGTCCGACGAGTTATAATTGGCAACAACTCGATCTATAATAGATGGATCGAACTCGCCAAATTCGCGAACGAGCTGCAAAGAAACACGTCTTGTCCGTCGCACAGCATGCTTGCATTGATTACAAGGACATAAGACCCTCGTTGAGAGATAGGTGTTTCGGTTGGACGGTCCCACATCCTCGTCACTACTCATAATGAGGATAAAAAACTTATAACCTGGACAACAAATTTAATATTCTATTGGCATTCTTCGTCTTATCTCTCTCTCTCTCTCTCTCTCTCTCTCTCTCTCTCTCTCTCTCTCTCTCTCTCTCTCTCTCTCTTTACCTCACATTCTCTAGTCATGTCCAATCTCCGCACACCTCGGTCTAGAGGTGCACGGAGATCAGAACCACCGGGTTATAATCTCATATTTATTGGTCAATACCTATATTTGTGGGTACAAGAAATCTACACACCCACGTCTACATGATACTGCATGTAGTGGAAAAAACCCCTTTGCCTCTTCTCTAGCTGTAGCACTTCACAGCATCTTAACATCTTTTCACAGTAGATCTTTTCACTGTTCGTCTAACTCTAAACCCTAAACCGTAAGTAATTCTTGCGTGGACTCGATCTAACGTAAATAAGCGTAAATCTAACTAAAAATAAACCTAAATCTAATTTAACGTAAGTCTACATCTAACCTAATCTTTAACGTCTTTTGGGATAGTTTCCTACGACGTTAAAACTCTCTTCTTCTTGTGTGTGTGTGTGTGTGTGTGTGTGTGTGTGTGTGTGTGTGTGTGTGTGTGTGTGTGTGTGTGTGTGTGTGTGTGTGTGTGTGTGTGTGTGTGTGTGTGGGTAAACCTAAATAAACCTAAGTCTAATCTAATATAACATAAATCTAAATCTAACGTAAATTATGTTATATTAAAAACAAAGAACTAAACTAACATGTATTATAAGAACCTTAAAACTGATTTAACACATAATTTTTCACATAACTCAGCAAGAGTTGGAATACTCATCACTAAAGATGTGAGAGTTAACTTCCGGCGGTGACGCTGCCTCATCTCCATCCACATCTGACGACAGCAATTGGCCCTTTAGACCGTTCTTGCTCTTGTTACTAACTTTGAAGTTGCTGTTGAATGACTAGAGGTTGTCTAGATGGTCATTGTGTCGGGGATGTAGTGACTCTTGCCGCCCTGAAGATCCACCTTCTTCCCTATCTTTTGAAGACATTTCACCATTACTTTTGGATCGACGGAGCCCACCATGAGTGAAGGCAGCAATACCCTATATTCCATTGAGGGCTTTCTTCACCCGCTTCATGCAGGCATCGCAGTCTATGGAGACCTAAATCTAATCTAATATAACGTACATCTAAATCTAGCGTAAATAAACGTAAATCTAGTTAAAAATAAACCTAAATCTAATTTAATGTAAGTCTACATATAACCTAATCTTTAACGTCTTTTAAGATAGTTTCCTACGACGTTATAACTCTCTTCTTCTTGTGTGTGTGCGCGTGTGTGGATGTGTGTGCCAATAAAAAGAGATAAATTGTATAACCTTTCTATCACCCATGCCAAGTATGATAGATTGATTATGCCATTTCCCTCTTGAATAATAGGTCTTGAGTTCAACTCCTCGTCGGCTAGATCTTTAGGTCTTTTAATTTTAATTAGTTTCCTACGACGTTAAATTAGTTTCTCTCTCTTTCTCTCTCAATGTGTGTGCGTTTTTTTGGATCGTATGCATGTTTTCTCTCTCTTTTCCTCTCTCAATGTGTGCGTTTTTGTTTATGCATGTTCTCTCTCTCTTTTCCTCTCTCAATGCATGCGTTTTTTGTTTATGCATGCTCTCTCTCTCTCTTCCTCTCTCAATGTGTGTGTGCATTCTTTGTTTATGTATGTGTGTGTGCGTTTTTGTTTTTGTTTGTACTCTCTCTCTCTCTCTCTCTCTCTCTCTCTCTCTCTCTCTCTCTCTCTCTCTCAAAAACACTATGTGTGTGTGTGTATGTGTGTGTGTGTGTGTGTGTGAGAGAGAGAGAGAGAGAGGGGAAGGGAACATGAGAATGAGGAGAGGGAAGGAGCATACCTGGCTCTCCTTCCTCTCCTCGTGTGTGTGTGTGTGTGTGTGTGTGTGTGTGTGTGTGTGTGTGTGTGTGTGTGTGTGTGTGTGTGTGTGTGTGTGTGTGTGTGTGTGTGTGTGTGTGTGTGTGTGGAGAAGAAAAAGAGAGAGAGAGAGAGAGAGAGAGAGGGAGAGCGTTACCTGCTCCTTGCTTGAGGGCGCCGAAAAACTCAGATCTAAGATCTGAGTTTTTGGGCGCACTCGGTTATTTTTTTAGCCCAGTCGGCGTCGCTATGAGCGTCGCAAATTTCTTTGTAAATTTGCGACGCTCATAGCGACGCCGGGAAAAAAAATTTGAGCGTCGCTGTGTGAGCGTCGCTAATATGAATAGCCTCTTGTAGTGTCTTTGGAACCACAATAACAGGCTTTATAGGACTCTTGGGAACACTTGGGACTTGAGTAGGGTTGGCTATCATCTTGTCTCTTCGTCGTTGTCGCTTAGTTAGCAACAAAATGGCGTCTTCAACTTCATTCCAATTAGTCTTTAAACCTTGTTCCGCATCCTTATCCTCAAGTAGTAACTCTAACTTCTCTTGAATCTCTTTACATGCAGCTTGCAAAAAGATCTTTGTCTTCTTTGAATTTAGGGTAGCCTTTTCAATCCTTGAAAGTTGATCATAACGGCGTTCGAATTCCCTTAGCAGTTCGGTAGGCAAGAGCCCCTCTTTTGGCCGTACTACCCACTCTAAAAAAGTCCTCTTTACTACCCTTTCGGAGTCCTCCTGCATGAAATACTCTTCCTTTAAGGCTAATTTGAATGCTTCCCAAGTTGCCCCATGCTCATTTCTAATTCCCCTGACATGCTCTCTGATCTCGGGAACCACAGCAAGTTCAAAACTTTGCACCATCTCTGCCTTGGGCACTCGATGAAGCACCATCTCCTTTACATATCCATTGTTGGAATTAGGGTTGCAGAGAAATGCACACAGCTTGGAGAAGATGAAGGAAGCTCAAAACACACAATAGAGAGTGTGTTACATAGTATGCAATGAAAAGATAGATAGCCCTAGAGTGATGGGCGTATATACAATGCTTGGGGGGAAGAACTTCCTAAAGAGGGAAAAAATGCCCCGGTAGCCCTAGTGTGTTCACACACATCACTACCACATGTATATGGTAACAAATTCCCTCTGGAGTGATGCGGTGAACGAGAGCTGGCACATGAGTAAAAGGAAGTGCCATGCCCTGAGGACATGATCAGTGCACAAAGGGGAGTAAGCCCAAAGCTTTGCGGAAAGCTTCAAGCCTCTCACGAGACAATGCCTTTGTAAAAAGATTTGCAAGGTTGCCATGTGTTGGCACATAAGCCAAGCTGATCTCTCTTGCTGAGAGCCTCTCCCTGATATAGTGGTAATGCACCTCAATGTGCTTTGTGCGAGTCCTGGCAACTGCCAATGCGCTCCAACTGTCAGTGTAGATAGTGTTGGCAGTGTCTTGTCTAACACCTAAATCAGCCATAAGGCGTCTGAGCCATACACACTCAACCGTAGCTGTGAAGACTGCCTTGTACTCAACCTGACAACTCGAAGTGGCCACAGTAGGTTGCTTCTTGCTCAACCATGATATACATGAACTGCCAAGCATGAAACAAAAACCACTTGTGGACACTCGCGTGCCAAAACAACCATCCCAATCTGAGTTTGAAAAAGCATGTAAGTGTGGCGGCGTGATAATGATCCCCCCTTGGGATAAAACAAGGCAAGATTTAAAGTGCCACTAAGGTAGCGGAAAATCCTCTTGGCAGCCTGCGAATGCTTAGACCCTAGACTATGCATAAATCTGATGACCTGTGAGACTGCAAACTGAACATCTGGCCTCGTGTTGCATACATAAATGAGGTAGCCAACAGTAGTTTGGTAAAGAGTCACATCAGCAGGATCACCAGCATCATGTAGACTCAACTTCAAACCTGTTTCCATGGGAGTGGCAATAGGTTTGCAATCCTCAAGTCCAAATTTACATAGCAATGTCTCTATGTAACTTTTCTGACACAAGGCGATACCACCATCACACTGCTTAAACTGTATACCCAAGTAATGATGCAACAGACGCAAATCTTTCATCTTGAAAATAGCATTCAAATCAGCCTTAAATTCAGCAATATGTCTCTCATTTGATCCAATGATCAGCAAATCATCGGCATAAAGAACCACAATGAGAAGTACATCACCATCATGCTTTACATACAATGTGCTTTCTGCTGGACTGTTACGGAAGCCTCATTTAACCAAGTGAGTGTCAGCTTTCTCATACCAAGCATGAGGACATTGCTTCAACCCATACAAAGCCTTCTGACATCTGCACACTTTGTCCTCTTGTCCTTTTATGACAAAACCGCGAGGCTGCGTTACATAAACTTCCTCAAATATGTCACCATTCAAGAAAGCAGTAACAATGTCTGATTCATGTACATCCAAACCAAAATGAGCTGCCAATGCACATAGAACACGCACAATAGTCATACGACACGTGGGAGCAAAAGTCTCTTCATAATCTATGCCTTTTTGTTGTGCATAACCCTTTGCAACAAGTCGAGCCTTATGGCAATCGATCTCATCATCTGGCTTGTGTTTCAACTCGTAAACCCACTTCGTACCAATGGCCTATTTTCCAGGAGGCAAATCACATAAATTCCATGTGTCATTTTCTATAAGTGCATCATATTCTGATTGCATAGCAGCCATCCAATTTTCTGAATTATGTGCTTCATCAAAAGACAGAGGCTCCTCAACATCATGTAAGCTAGATACAGCCAAAGCATAACAATCTTATGCATAAGATACATGGCGAGAGCCTGAACGAGTACGACTAGACAAAGGTGCATCCAATTTACTGTCACTCAAAGTGTGCACCAGCCATTTTGGCATACATCTAGCCTGCTCATTTTCAGCCCTTTCCTCATCAAGTACAACATGTACATCTGCATCAGTAATAAAATGATATGTAACATTTTCAGAAACCCACCATAGGCTGTACATTTGCCTCATTGGAAATTACATTCTTATTTCCACCATTGAAAAGAGGCAACAAAGTCTCATAAATGTCCTATGAGCTTACATTACTGTCTCTAGTACATGACAGCAAGGGTTGAACAGAATCTTCCACAAACACTACATCCCGTGAAACCAGAATACGCTTTGTTTGCGGATGATATAACCTGTAACCTTTGCTTTCAGCACTATAACCATCAAAAATACATTTGAAAGCCTTATCAACCAATTTTTTGCGCTGTGTTTGTGGCACCAAAGCATATGCCAAATAGCCAAAAACATGCATGTGCTCAATAGAAGGCTTTCTATCATGCCATGCTTCATATGGAGTAATAGACTGCAAAGCTTTCGTAGGTCACCTATTAAGTACATAAGTGGCATACATGATGGCCTCAAGCCAAAAAGAATGCGGCAAAGCTTGACTTTTGACCATGCATCGTGCCATTTCTGTTAGTGACCTGTTCTTCCTCTCAGCAACACCATTTTGTTGAGGTGTATAAGGCATTGTATGTTGGTGTTTTATCCCACGACTAGCCAGAAATGCATTCAATTCATGAGACATATACTCCCCCCTCGATCGGAATGGAGGGTGCCCGTAGTACATTTCGAGACATTTTCATCCATAGCCAGAAATTGTTTGAAGCACATAAAAACTTCGTAATTCGCTTTAAGTGGAAATACCCATGCATGCCTGGAGTAATCATCAATGAAAGTCACGAAGTAAAGGTAATTGCCCAAGGACAGAGTTTGCATGGGCCCACAAACATCACTATGCACAAGCTGCAACTTGCATGTGGCCCGAACTGAACCATCCTTTGGAAACTTAGAACGTTGCATCTTACCCAAAATACAGCCTTCACAAACATGTTTGACAGGTGCTTCAAGAGGCGGCAAAGAAGCAACCATATCAGATTTCTGCAAACGCAGCAAACTGATAAAATCAGATGACCAGAACATGCATGCCAAAGTTTTGCATCTGAAATAGCCCTTGAATCTGCAACAGCATTTGCAACTGCCTAAAAATAGGAGAAACAGAACGGGAACAACATGTGCTATATAGCACAAACCGTAGAAGACTATGAGACACCTATTATGCAGAAAACGGCACTAACGGAAATTCTGCAAAAAATGACTAAATAGCCTGTGCAGTACTGCCTGTAGTGGAAACGGAGGCCGAAATGAGCCCGAAACAAAAATCTGAGCAGACCTGCGAATGCTTGCCAAAGCTTAGTGAAATCGGAGAAATTGAGAAGGCATGTGCTGGAGCAGCTGGTGACTAAGCCCAAGAGGATGCAACCTGCTCTGATACCAATTGTTGGAATTAGGGTTGCAGAGAAACTCACACAGCTTGGAGAAGACGAAGGAAGCTCAAGGAACACAATAGAGAGTGTTTTACATAGTATGGAATGGAAAGATAGATAGCCCTAGAGTGATGGGTGTATATACAATGCTCGGGGGAAATAACCTCCTAAAGAGGGAAAAAATGCCCCGGCGGTCCTAGTGTGTTCACACACATCACTACCACATGTATATGGTAACATCCATGCACAAAGATAGTTTGTTACATCTTTACCTTTAAATTGGTCCATTTTCTTCACCACAAGTTGAAGCTCTTTGGTTGAGGAAAGCTCCGTCCTTTTTGTAGCTTGTTGCTGCTGCATAAACACTGTCGAGGCTTGAAACATTTGCATTGTGACTGGATCAAACCGAACCCCCTGTTTCTCTTGTTGCTCCATATCTTTAAACCTTTGTTTTGAGAACTTCAATGAATATTTTAAACCCTCACCCTAGCCTACTTTGCACCGGGTTCACCAAAAATGTGCCAAGAAGTGCGCAGTGCGACTAGGAAAGCATCGGGCCTCTAACTGTGAGGATTCGTAGCAAATTCAAGCAAGGCGTAGATGATTTGAATCCAAAAACACACCAAAAAAAAAAAACTCCAGCCATTTAATCTCCACTTTGAAAATGAACCAAGATCGACTCAAAACTCTTGTGTGTGTGTGAAGATTAGGTGTAGCCTCGCTCCCAATTGCACAGATGCAATGCTCATTCGACCTATTAAAAACCCTAAATTTATGCTTCGAGTGACCATTTCACGGAAGCTTCAGTACTTCATTGGAGAAGCCCAAGTAGTTATTTGCGGAGGGGAAAACCTAATTGGAAGCCTCACAGCCTCAACCACGTAGTGGAAGCAGCACGGGACTGCACTAGCACCCTGTAAAGCAATAGTTGTATCTCCTTGCTCATGTTCCCAAATGAGCTCATTCTTGGCTCTAAAACTTCCCACAGAACTTGACCAACGACGGCACCATTGTTGATGTGGCATCTTGAGCTATTTTTAGGTAATTTTTGACCATTTTAATGCCATACTTAGCCCAAAAATACCCCTTTTTGTCCGTAAAAAGCCCAAACGAGCTGGGAAAATTTCCTAAATTTGTGGAAAACTCCCATTGAGCTCAAATTTCATGTTGAACCTCATTTTACCACTTGGTAAGCACTTTGGACACGTCTTTTACACCAATGCACGAAACCTGTTATTTTTGGCCGAGATTGCACGCATTGAACTTTCTAGGCAAGACAAGCGTGCCCCTTCGATACACTTGACATTTGTACATTTCTAAAGCAAAATAGGCATATATTTATGTAAAAAATCATGCCATAGTGCCACGTCTAGTGCCTCGCCTGCCCGGCAAGGTATGTATACGGCTACAACTGCAGCATCTATTTTCGCATATATCACACAATGTACATTATAACATTCGGTCAGTACTATCACACCATATGCATCTATTTACAAAGCCTTCTCTGTTTTGAGGTCTTTTCCCTATAGATTGTCCTAATGGTTGCTCCTTTTCTTCTAGCCTTGTAAGCTTTAACTTGATCTCTTGCATTCGCCTTGACAATATCATCTAGAATGGACTTGTCACTCTTTGGAACCACAATAACAGGCTTTATAGGACTCTCGGGAACACTTGGGACTTGAGTAGGGTTGACTATCATCTTGTCTCTTCGTCATTGTCGCTTAGTTAGCAGCAAAATCGTGTCTTCAACTTCATTCCAGTTAGTCTTTTAAACCTTGTTCCGCATCCTTATCCTCAAGTAGTAGCTCTAACTTCTCTTGAATCTCTTTACTTGCAGCCTGCAAAAAGAGCTCTATCTTCTCCGAGTTTAGTGTAGCGTTTTCAGTGCTTGAAATTTGATCATAACGGCATTCAAATTCCCTTAGCAGTTCGGTAGGCGAGAGCCCCTCTTTTGGCCGAACTACCCACTCTAAAAAAGTCCTCTTTGTTACCCTTTCGAAGTCCTCCATGAAAAACTCTTCCTTCAAAGCTAATTTGAATGCTTTCCAAGTTGCCCCATGCTCATTTCTAATTCCCCTTACATGCTCTCTGATCTCGAGAACCACAGCAAGTTCAAAACTTTGCACCATCTCTGCTTCGGGCACTCGATGAAGCTCCATCTCCTTTACATATCCATGCACAAAGATAATTTGTTACATCTTTACCTTTAAATTGGTCCATTTTCTTCACCACAGATTGAAGCGCTTTGGTTGAGGAAAGCTCCCTCCTTTTCGCAGCTTGCTGCTGTTGCATAAACACTGCAAAGGCTTAAAACATTTGCATTGTGACTGGATCAAACCGAACCCCCTGTTGCTCTTGTTGATCCATAGCTTTAAACCTTTGTTTTGAGACCTTCAATGAATCTTTTGAACACTCACCCTAGCCTACTTTGCGTCAGGTTCACCAAAAATGTGTCAAGAAGTGCGCAATGTGACTAGGAAAGCGTCGGGCCTCTAACTGTGAGGATTCGTAGCGAATTCAAGCAAGGCGTAGATGATTTGAAGCCAAAAAAACACCCAAAAAAACAAAACTCCAGCCATTAAAGCACCACTTTGAAAATGAACCAAGATCAACTCAAAACTCTTGTGTGTGTGAAGATTAGGTGTAGCCTCGCTCCCAATCGCACAGATGCAATGCTCATTCGACCTGTTAAAAATCCTAAATTTACGCTTCGATTCTTCGTCGTGACCATTTCATGGAAGGTTTAGTACTCCATTGGAGAATCCCAAGTAGCTATTTGAGGAGGGGAAACCCTAATTGGAGGCCTCACAGCCCCAACCATGTAGTGGAAGCAGCAAGGGGCTGCACTAGCACCCTGTAAAGGAATGGTTGTATCTCCTTGCTCATGTGCCCAAATGAGCTCATTCTTGGCTCTAAAACTTCCTACAGAACTTGAGCAACAATGGAACCGTCGTTGATGTGGCATTTTGAGCTATTTTTGACCATTTTAATGCCATTTTTAGCCCAAAAATGCCCCTTTTTGTCCGTAAAAAGCCCAAACGAGCTGGGAAAAATACCTAAATTTGTGAATAAAATCCCATTGAGCTCAAATTTCATGTTGAGCACCACTTGGTAAGCACTTTGGACACGTCTTTTACGCCAATGCACGAAACTTGCTATTTTTGGCCGAGATTGCCCGCATTGAACTTTCTACGCAAAACGAGCGTGCCCCTTCGTTACACTTGACATTTGTAAATATCTAAATCAGAATAGACATAGTTATGTAAAAAATCATGCCATACTACCACGTCTAGCGTCGCGCTTGCCCGGCAAGGTATGTACACGGTTGCAGCCGTGGCAACTATTTTCGCATATATCACACTATGTACATTATAGCATTCGGTCCCACATGACAAAGCATTGACAGTGAGGTAGATATTTTAGTTTCATATTATGAACGTGCCATGGCACGACAATGTTGGCAAGTTTGGCAGGGATGGAACCACATCATGCTTATTCACCACGTGGTAGCTCAGCCCGGTATCAGCCACCACTCGCCTCTCAAAATCCAGTGTGAAGGTGGCATTTCCCACGCGAGGTGAGCCGATGGTAGCGCTAGGGAACACTATCTCTTAATATCACTTTGTGCAGAGCGTGGCCATAGCCCCACCCAAGCTATGGCCCACGCACAGCACATTGCGCACGTCTCGGGGCTACATGCCCAGATTTTGCAGCATCACGCATAGGTTCTGAGAGGGAATGTTGGTGTCCGTGACATCCTTGAGCACTACCTGGAAGTTGCGGTGTGCTCGGATGGTGGTGGGTGATGTGTACATGGCCTTGTCCCAGGCTCTGTCGTACAACTTCATAGGCTCTTACCGCTCTGCCAAGTCAGTTAGCACATCCGGGTTATGACCAAGTGGGTGGACTTGTCGACAATGGTAAAGGCAAGGCGTTTGCAGGAGAAGGAAACATGAAAGCAAGCACATGGAGGCAGGAGGGCACCCCCATTGCCTTGACACCTTGCATGTTTCATTGATCTTATTAGTACCATGTGAATTCATGAGAGAATTACCGAAGCAAAAGCACGCAGAGAATAAATCATCGATGAGGAATGGGATTAAGCACGAGGTTGCGTATCAAATGTAGGGTTTCATATCCGTAAACCATATTGTATAGTTTTTTCTTGATTTTATCTTTTTAATTGATAAAATACATTTTTTTCTTTTATAGTGCCTTTCATTTAACTATATGTGGTCAAAGAGTCGACACTTTCATAATCGCCACATTTACAAGCATCGAATCACCATGGACTTTGGAGTCATGGGCAACTTTGACATAGATGGTAATGAAGCTAGTTATTGTGGGACTATTGAAAGGATACTAAAGGTCACTTTTAGAACCTTTCCTACCTTCATCTTCAAGTGCAAGTGGTTTGCAAATATGTTTAGATGGCATGAGAATGTCCTCCACATGGTGGACTCTAGTGTGCATCACACTAGGAGGCATCACAATTTAGTTTTTCCATGCAATTGTGAGTGGGTGAGTGATTACCTTCTTTACCCTTATTCGTGTGTAACTTTAAGTAAACCAATGTTACTCACTTTGAACTTCTCTTCTATAGGTCATCTATATCCCATCAATCCACGAACCAAAACTTTGGTTCGTACTTCTCATAACACCTCAGCGGAGAACCATTTTTTCCACTTATGAAGTGGAACCATCATCGATCGTCTCCCACCTACTACTTTGGATGAGGAGGAGAAACATGAGAGAGAGAGAGAGAGAGAGAGAGAGAGAGAGAGAGAGAGAGAGAGAGAGAGAGAGACAGAGAGAGAGAGAGAGAGCCCTGTGGTAATTTAACTAGCTTCTATGTCTTGTTTTTATGCAGAGCTATCATCTCTGACTGCATGGCCAATTGCCAATTCCCGGAGTCCTTCATTTGCACTGCTTCCTTGTAACATGAAGGCTCGTTGCAATCAGTCAACATGACATAGTTCATAGATGGAACAAACCTATCAGGAGGTCGCGTGACACATCCAGATCTACGCACAATAGGTGGCTCAGGCTCAGCCACAACCTGTGGTTCCACTCTATCCTGTCCTTGCTCCTCTTGAGCCCTGACATTTTGTCTTGCACGTGCAGGTCCATCTTCTTGGAAGACAACTCTTCTAATCTCCTCAACCCTCTCTGGTTTAGAATGATATTTGGATTCATTAAAGTGAACATCATTGCTGCGGACAACCTTTCTGGATTCGGGATCCCAAAGTCTGTACCCCATCTCACCAGAATTACCATAGCCTAGAAAGATGCACTTTCTACTCTTTGGCTCAAGTTTGTTCCTAAATTCCTTTGGAACGTGAGTATATGCCTCACATCCAAAGACTCTGAGATGCTTGTATGAGGGCACCTTGCCTGACCATACCATCTCTGGCACTAAATCCTTCTGCAAAACCTTGATAGGAGATCTATTTACAAGATGAACAGCTGTTGATACAGCTTCATCCCAAAACCCATTTGCAGTTGTTCATTAGACAACATACTTCTGACCTTCTCTTGTATGGTCCTATTCATCCTCTCAGAAACACCATTTTGAGGAGGATTGTAAGGAGCAGTAAGTTCACGTTTTATACCTTTTGACTCACAAAAGTCCTTATAGGTCTTTGAAACATACTCTCCACCATTGTCAGTGCGTAAGCATTTAAGCTTCTTGCCACTCTGATTCTCCACAAGTGTCACAAACGTTTTGAAAACACTAAACGCTTCATCCTTGTGCTTGAGAAAGTAAACCCATACTTTTCTCGAGTAATCATCTATAAATGTCATAAAGTAAGAAGCTCCCCCTAGAGATAGGTTAGGCATAGGTCCACACAAATCACTATGAACAAGTTCCAACTGTGTATCTCTTCTACTGCTTCTATGCTTATGTGGCTGTTGTGTTTGCTTACCATACAGACAATGTTCACAGTATTCAAAATCATTAAATGAAAAGCCAGGTAAATAACCAGAACGAGACAAGATTTCCATTCCCTTCTTGGACATATGTCCTAACCGGCTATGCCACAAAGAAACGTTCGGCTGCTCGGTTACATTGATTACATTTTTAGAGACATTTGATACATAAATCATGTAAAGTCCTCCAGACTTTACTCCATGTGCTACTGTCATAGGACCCTTGGATATCTTCCACATGTTCTGTCCAAAAGTGGTGACATAGCCAGCATCATCAAGTAAACCTGTGCTGATCAAGCTCTTTGTAATTGCGGGAACATGTCTCACATTCTTCAGCGTGAAAGAAGAGCCATTCTGAAACTTCAATTGTACATCTCCAACACCTAAGATCTCACATGTCTGCCCATTGCCTAGCCGAACATGATCTTTAGTGGTCACATAAGAGGTAAACCACTCCTTGTTTGGAGACACATGAAGTGATGCCCCTGAGTCTATAATCCAGTCACTCAGTGCATTTCCATCAAATGCTGTAAGAAGAGCTGAGTCCATTGTATTCTTCAAGAAGTAGATGTCTCCTGACACTAGACTGTCATCCTCTACAATAGTGTTTGTCACATTTATTTCTTGAATCTTCACTGAGGACTTGTTCTTGTCACCATGGTCTTCAGCTTTCTCTTTGCCTTTTTCTGCTTTCCATTCTCTGCAGTCTCTTTTCATGTGACCCTTCTTGCCACAATGGTAGCATTCTATGTCACTCTTGCCTTTAGCACTGCGGGACTTGCTACGAGACTAATTCCTCTTTCCACCTTTGTACTTTTCTTTGGTCCTTCCCCCGACAACTAAGGGTGTTCCTTTGCCTTTGTCCATTGTCTTTCTATTGGTTTCTTCAGTAAGAAAACTTCCTTCTACACCTGCTACGTTCAAACCATCTGGAGGTGCAGAATTACTCAAAGCTGTGCGAAAAGTGTCCCAACTTTCCGGCAATGTGATCAACAGGAACATAGCTCTAACAGGTTCATCAAACTTGACACCTTGAGCTGACAACTGACTATAGATTGTGTTGAATTCATTCAGATGATTGGACATAGGTGTCCCTTCTTTCATCTTCAAGTCAACAAGCTTCTTAAGCCAGTATACCTGTGAAGCTGCACTCTGCTTCTCATAAAGATCACTCAGCTTTAACCATGCTTGATAAGCCAAAATCTCGTCTGCTACATTGAAGTAAACGCTTTCTGCCAAAGTCAGCATAATGGTAGAAAGTGCCAATTCATCCATTTCGCTCCATTCATCTTCGTCCATATCTTCTGGTTTTATCCCCTTGAGCTTCATAGGTTTTATCTTCTTCTTTTGTACCAACACGTGCCAAATCTGCTTCTTCCACAATGGGAAATTGGTTCCATCCAGCTTCTTGATATTGTAAAGAGCAGTGTCCTGTGATCTAGCCATAGCTACGCTTCACAGTAGTTTACTTTCCTGGGGAAAATTCGGCGGAGTTTCCCCTGTAAACTGACCTCTGAACCAATATCAACCTGTCAAGTGAACCAAGAAAGCTTCAGATTCTGCAGAAATTTTGGCAGAGTCTCCTTTGTAAAATGTCTCTAGTGTACTAAAAACAGACCAAAAAACACCTCAAAAAACCACTATCTCTCTAACACTGTAAGCTGTGGGTAAACCTGTCCTGCACCTGTACTGTCTCTGACTGTCCTGTAAGCATAGACTGCGACAATGCCTCAACGGCAGTAAAGCAAAGATGCAATCCCAACTGTCTAACTCACAGTCAATACATCCTAGCTGCCTATCTAAGGGTGCTCGAGGGATCGCTCCAAGACTTGTATCACCGAAAGGATCTCAACATTCGAGAATCCCCCAACTCAATAAAACCTCACTCAACCCTCAACAAAGGCTACAGTAAATCTGATAGTACATAGACTTCCCACAAAGTCATACATCCACAAATCTCCCATTGTATGCTGTAATCGCTGCTGCGGTTGTTTGCTGCGTGACTCACAGCCAGCAAACCCTCAACAGACATACATCATCTCTGACAATACATCCCATGTGGAAGTACCTGCAATGTCAGGATGAAATCTGGAATATCAAGCAGCAAACACAAGCTACCTAATGAACTAGTGGATGTCGCCTACAGTATGTGTGTAGATGCGCCCGTGTCGTATGTGACACGCCTCCAAGAACTGTGAGCCGTCCTTCGATGTGTAGCCACAAATCAACACTCTGGGAGTGTCAATATCCTCAGCACCTGCAGTCGTAGGCCGAAAACCCCAAATTTGCAGAGTCGGATCTGCACCTGCTGAGACCACATAGTCGAAAATGTCATGCGCAGAACTTTGTCGAAGCCGAACGGTGACCGAGATGACCTCGATCTGAGCTCTGATACCAGTTGAAGGAGTACGAGCGGAAGTGCGACGCGAGAGAGAGTGCGAGAAGAAGAGCACGAGGAAATGGTGAACTCGCTCTACTGTAATGTGTAGAGCATAGTGAGTTCTTATTAGGTTTTTACAAAAGAATATGTGTAGATACCTGGCGGCCCGCCCACTTACCTGGGCGACCACATTCACTACAAGAGGCTATTCATATTAGCGACGCTCACACAGCGACGCTCAAAAAAAAATTCCCGACGTCGCTATGAGCGTCACAAATTTACTTGTAAATTTGCGACGCTCATAACGATGCCGGCTGGGCTAAAAAAATAACAGAGAGCGCCCAAAAACTCAGATCTCAGATGTGAGTTTTTCGGCGCCCTCAAGCAAGAGCAGGTAACGCTCTCCCTCTCTCTCTCTCTCTCTCTTTCTTCACCACACACACACACACACACACACACGAGGAGAGGAAGGAGAGCCAGGTATGCTCCTTCCCTCTCCTCACTCTCATGTTCCCTTCCCCTCTTTCTCTCTCCCTCTCTCTCTCTCTCTCTCTCTCTCTCTCTCACACACACACACACACACACACACACATAGTGTTTTTGAGAGAGAGAGAGAGAGAGAGAGAGAGAGAGAGAGAGAGAGAGAAAGAGTACAAATATAAACAAAAACGCACACACATACATAAACAAAGAATGCACACACACATTGAGAGAGGAAAAGAGAGAGAGAGCATGCATAAACAAAAAACGCACACATTGAGAGAGGAAAAGAGAGAGAGAACATGCATAAACAAAAAACGCACACATTGAGAGAGGAAAAGAGAGAGAAAACATGCATAAACAAAAAAACGCACACACATTGAGAGAGAAAGAGAGAGAAACTAATTTAACGTCGTAGGAAACTAATTAAAATTAAAAGACCTAAAGATCTAGCCAACGAGGAGTTGAACTCAAGACCTATTATTCAAGAGGGAAATGGCATAACCAATCTATCATACTTGGCATCGGTGATAGAAAGGTTATACCATTTATCTCTTTTTATTGGCACACACATCCACACACGCGCACACATACAAGAAGAAGAGAGTTATAACGTCGTAGGAAACTATCCTAAAAGACGTTAAAGATTAGGTTAGATGTAGACTTACGTTGTGAGCGGGATGAAAACACACACAGCGCCTCTATAACGACCTGACACACACTCTTGGAAAGATACACACACACACTATGGGGCACCACTCGGCTTAGACAACACACCTGGCCGAGACAGGGAACACACCTCTGGAGTGAGAGGAGAGAAACTATCCACTTGTCCACTCCACACAGACACACACACACACACACACCCAAAAAACTCAGCTCAAAAGAGGAGAATTTCTGATGTTTAGATACAAATGAGCTTGGGCCAACACCAATGGGGCAAACATCTCACACAATATGGGTAAAAGATACCAGATACAATCACAAATTGGAGAAGAAGCTTCACTCACCGGAGAAGATTACACAGAAAAATAGCAGAAAAAGAGTGATGAATTTGGCAAAATGGACAGCGCCATCGCGTTCGGAACGGCCCAAAACCCCAGTCTACAATGTCAAAGTGCTCAAATCCGACCTCGGATGAGCAGTTTACGGCCAAAACAAGCTCCAAAATGAGCAAAAACACACCTACGGATGTTCCTCCTCTCTTCCCCACGTTTTTTCTGGTCTTCTCTCAGTTTTTTCAGTTCCCACACTTAGATTTTTTAGTTGGGCACCCTTGGCCTTTTAGATGACCTCAAACGGACCCCGAACAGGCCAAAAACTGACCTCGCAGTGCATAGTTGTCACCTTTTTGCATCATTCGCACACCTGGCACTCAGCTTTTTTCCAATAATGCACCTCGCCACCACGTGAAGTGGCCCCAAAAAAAGGTCCTCATGATGACCTTTCTGTATAATTCTCACAAGCAAACACCCACGTTGTGTCCGTCCTCATCCGCGTGCTAATATTGACCTCGTTCGCCCTCCTGACGCCACTAGATGCCATCTGACGCACCTGCTGACCTCACGTCGTCGGCCCGCGGATAGCTTCCTCGAGAAGTTTTATGCGCTACCAACTCCTCCTTATTGTATAAAAACACAATGGTACTAGTAATAGTGAAAATCGCTGCACTATGTACATGTTGTCCTACCTGTACACATGTGGGCCCCACGTAACCACCTGGCTAAGGAAAATGGGCAATCCTTTATTTGATGCACCATGCATGTATATGTACATATGCGCAATCCCTTGCTCCAAAAAACTCCTGACATAATTTGCCCATCCCCTAGCCTGCTAGATCATTCATGATCAGCAGCAGCAAAGAGAGATATGAGACTCGCCGCATCACAAGTCTCCTCATCCTTCACCAACATTGCTTGCTCCACAGAAAACTCATCTTGCTCCACCATCATTAACCTAGCATGATATAATTTAAGACGCAATCCATTTACCCTTGACTTATGTAGAACACCATCCAGGTTAGCCAGTTGATATGTGCCATTTGGAAAACACTCCACTACCTTGAAAGGGCCTTCCCTCTTAATTTGAAACTTCTTTTGGAAGGTGTTGTCCAGCTTACTGTTGTAGCGCAAAACCAAGTCATGTTTCTTGATACCCTTACTTTTGACCTTTTCATTTATCTTTGCCAAAGCCTTATCCTGCATCTGCCCATAATGCTCCAATGCGCTCATCCTATCCAACTGGACCTCTTGTAACTGCAAGAGCCTCTCTTTGAATGCATCACTAGGCGACCCAACCAACTTCTCTAACATCTTGACCGCAGGCAACTCTACCTCCACAGGCAATAGTGCTTCCTTTCCATACACCAAATGAAATGGAGTAAACCCTGTACCTGTCTTCACTGAAGTACGGTAAGCCCATAATGCACTAGGCAATTCCAAATCCCAATTCTTTCCTTGGTGCTCTGTCACTTTAGAAAGAATTTGTACCAACTCACCATTGAATCTTTCATTTAAGCCATTACACTGCGGGTAATAAGGAGTGGTATGTTGGTGCCTAATCTTCATCTTTGTGCATAAGAAGTCTAGCAGTTTAGCTCTAAATCCTGGCCCCTTATCTGAAAGTAGCTCTAATGGCACCCCAAACTTGCAACATATTTCATCATACACAAATTTTTCCACATCCTTTGCAGTGATTTGTTTTACTGCTATAGCCTCTGCCCATCTAGAGAGATAGTCCACTGCCGTCAAGATATAGCTTTTGCCCCTACTTGTGATAGGTAACGGGCCTATTGCATCAATCCCCCACTTTTCAAACACATCAAACGCCGTAATGGTTTTTCGTAGCTCTGGCTTCAACACTCTCTTCCCAAATGCTTGACACCTATTGCAAGACCTACACCAATGGTGAACATCCTTGTGCAAACTAGGCCATACATACCCCTCTTGCAAAATCTTATGCAAGGTGATCTTTAGAGCAAAATGGCCACCACATGCGCCTTCATGATTCTCTTCCAACACTCTGTAAAGCTCCTCCCGCCAAGGTACACGTCTTAACACGAGATCAGCCCCTTTCATGTATAAGACATCACCAATCAATTTGTACCTGTATGCTCTACGCACAAAGCCATACTTCTTAGACTTCTGAATCTCCTTTGGAATGATTCCTGTTAGCAAAAACTCCTCTTCTTGAGTCAAACTTTCCCGGCCATGATAAAGAGGTAAATTGGTCCTCAACACGAATAGCTCCCCAATCATGCCTTGAGCTACTTCATGTGCCTCTCCATTTAGAGCACGTTCAACGTGTCTGATGCTCCATGCTTCAAACTTTTTTAACAGGCCTTTAATTCTGAAGCACATTTCCTTCAATGAGGTGTTCTTACTCTTCCACACACCCAGCACTTGCTTCACCACTAACAAGGCATCACCTTTTATGCACAACCTTCGAACCCCATGCTTCAAACAAATGTGTAATCCGGCTTCCAATGTAGCATATTCAGCCTCATTGTTACTATGCGCATCCAATTTGAACCCTCTCTTGCATACTAGCTTCCCCTCTGGATCATAAAGTGCTATACCCCTTGAAGCTGCATCGTGGCTCTTTCTGTATGAACCATCAAAGAACAACACATGTGCATTGTTGATCTGTGGCACTTCTTCAACTACCTTTCTCACCACCTCTTCCTTAACAATAAGGGGATTCTCCTTGTAGGTCAACAAATCAGCTAGGGTAGCCCTTGTACTATCTTCCACTAAAAAAGAGAACTCAAACTCTTGCAGCTCAATTACCCATTTCTTCACCACATTTGACATGTTAGTACCATTAATTAACTGTGGCATAAAGGCATAACTCGTCAAGAAAACAAAAGGCCGTGGTAGCAAGTAATGACGAAATCGTCGACAAGCAAATATTACACTGGCCATCACTAGCTCTACTTCCGATAACTTTCTCTCCGCTACCAACTTCACTCGGCTTGCACAATACACTGGCCTCATATAATGGCTGCCCTTCCCCTTTTGCAATAGCATGGCTCCAATGGCATCATCCCCTACTGATGGATTTACATAAAAAACTTTCTCCCAATCAGAAGCCTGCATGGCTGACAACCCCCCTAACACCTCTTTCACCTCTTGAAACACTTCTTCACACTTGTCATCCCATTGCAATGGATCATGCTTTGCCACTTGCTGTAATGGATAAAGAAGCTGCGAAGACAATGGAATAAACCGTGCCATGTACTTCACTTTGTGTATAAAGGTTGCCAATTGCTTCGTACTCATAGGTGATGGAAGAAGAATAATAGACTTCACCTTATCTGGATCAGCCTCAATGCCATTTTCTGACACCATGTGGCCCAATAACTTCACCCTTGGCTGTGCTAGATGACATTTCTTTGGATTTAGTTGTCCTCCACATTCATCATATCGAGCCAATACCATCTGCAGCTTCTCATGGTGTTCAGCCCTACTGCTATAAACACAGAAGTCATCCATAAAAGCTTTAACACAACTACCAATGAATGGTTCCAACACCCAATTCGCTCTCTCTTGATAGAAAGATTGTCCATTTGACAACCCAAACGGCAACACTGTGTAGCATTAGCAGCCCCATGGCGTAATGAAAGTTGTCTTTGTGCGGTCTTTAAGAGCAATCTTCAATTGAAAATAGCCTGAAAAACCATCACACACACTGTACCTCTCATAACCTGCCACTGAATCCAAGATCTGATCAATGAATGGAAGAGGATATGGGTTCTTCTTAGTGGCTGCATTTAAGGGTTTAAAATCTACACAAATCCTCCACTTCCCATCCTTCTTTGGACTGACTACAACTGGACTCACCCATTCTGTGGTCTCCACTGGAACTATGAACCCTGCCTTCAATAACTTGTCCACCTCTACCCGCAAGGCTTCCATTTGCTCTTGACCCATCCTTCTTAGCCTTTGCCGCACTGGCTTAGCACCTTCTTTCAGCTCTATATGCATCTCTTCACCCTTGAACCCTCTGATCTCTTCATATGAAGTAATGAACAAATCAGGAAAACTAGCCAGCATATGCAAATATATATCCTTCTCCATAGCTGAGAGGTCTCCACTGATCATTTGTGTCATCAATTTCTGCTTCTTTGACAACTCAACCTTGGTTTGCATCAGCCCTTCAATCACTTTATAAGGCCCTTCACTTTCATCTTCAACCTCATTCGCAAATGCAACTAAGCCAATCTCCTGGATTTCTTTGTCCATCAAAAGAAATGCAACATCAGCATCCTCATCACTGCTGGTAGTGCTATCATTGTCCTCATCTGTCACCGTGGAAGAGTCTTCATCACTAGACTCATCCTCATCTTCATAAAGCTTCTCTAATCATTTCCTTGTGTCCATATTATAAAGCTTCTTGGTACCTGTCTTTCCATAGAGGCTAATCGTACCATGTCGCCAATCTTGAACAGCTCCCACTGCACGTAACCATGGTCTGCCCAATATAATAGGATATGCTCCCAACCCTACTGGCATCACATGAAAATCAACCACTGCCTTTGCATCATATGCCTCCACTTCTAAGCTCTTTACAACACCCAAACATTTTACTTTCTGATGGTTTGCCAATCTGATCTGGAAACCTGACACCCCAGCCACTGTGAGACCCATCTTCTCAACGCATGAGTGTGTTATGACGCATATTTGGGCTCCGCCATCCACATAACCTTGTCCCAAATTTTTCCTTTTATGCCACACATCTACTATTGGACAAATGTCTGGTAGCTCATCCATTGCCAACACCTTTACTGAACCTCTCTCTGGCTCTTTCTCCATTGGGTTAACCATCCTCTTCCACTGTCGCTTTAGCTTAGGCACCATCTCTATAAGCTGCCCAAAAGTAACATCTGCCTTCCTGCTTGTCAAATCCTCTCTCAAGTCATAGCTTAATTGCCCATCCCCTAGTGGAAAATCTGAAACATGAAACTTTCGACGAGCTCTCCTTTTTCTCTTGGCCTTGACATCCTCGCCTTCATGGCTCTTTCCTTTCTTCTTACTAGGACCTGGGGCACTTCTTCCTTCCTTATCCTCTGTGGTCCTCTTCCCAATAGGCATTACTAATGTATCCTCTAGCTTTGATGCCTTCTCCAAGGTGACTACACTTAGCACTTTTGTCTTTCCTTTTTCCTCCTGGGTCAGTCCACTGGTTCCTTCGTCTCCCTTAATTTCGATGCCATAATCATTTGACCTAGTTAGCACCTGTCTTGGCAATGGATACATGTCTCCCCCCATCCTTGGTGGCTTATCACATTGCGGGCTGATGTGACCCAACTCTCCACAATTGTAACAGGTGGGCGTCTGCCTCCAAAACCTACCATTGCTTTGTCCAACACCATTCCTAGGTCTTTCTTCACCTCCTGGCTGATTTGCATACCTCCCTCGACCTCGATTATTTCCCACTTGACCTAGCATGTTTAGGCTGAGATTCTTCATCAAATCTACCATTTGCCTCATGTCTTGCCTTAGCCCATCATCTTGCACTGTTGTAGTGACCACTGCTGGCATAACCTGAGTAGTAATAGGAACCACTGGTTCGTGATGAACCCCTGACATGCGCCCTTGTAAAGACTCTATAGGCTGAAATTCAAACCTCATTGGCAAAGACTCCACCCCTAACTGGCTCATTTTCCTCAGCTTCCACTCTTTGTTCCTTGCTACCTCTAGTGCATCTTCATATGTCCTAGGCTTTTTTAGCTCCACTCTCCAACGTATATTCTCCCAAAGACCAACCAAGAACCTGTCCTTCTTCATCATGTCAGGTGGGGGTACCTGTGGTGCTAAGGCCTTGCACATTCGCTCCCATGCCAATGAAAACTTACGTATGTACGCATCTACTGGCTCACCTTCCTTTTGAACCAAACCTTGTACTTCTTGCCACACTTTGTCAGGATCTTCTATCTTCACAAACTCCACTTCCAACCCATGCCGTAGATTGTCCCAACTCAATCTTACAGGTGGATCAGCCACATGCAACTCCTCTTCAAATGCTTTGGACCAAACTCGTGCATCACTCTTCAAACAAATTTGGAGAAGGCGTAACATTTGCGCAGGGTCATGAATCTGGTTGCTAATGCAGGCAACCTCCATCTTTTCCAAAAAATCTTCCACATCTTCATCACTTCTTCCATGAAACTCCGGATAAGAGAAAGCCATGGCTACCCAAGTTACAATGCTTTGAGAACCCCTTCGAGCACACGTGCCAGAACCCAAGACTTTTGACTACCCAATCCCCAGAAACTTCAATGGAGCTCAACTTTAGATAAGGACAAACACATGCACATCAAATGAGTTTTCATAGTTGATCATCGGAATTACAATAGGCAAAGGACATTCCAAGATCTCTCGTAATCTTCTTGGCCCGAACATAAAGACTATGCGCTGCTGGAAAAAGATCTTCCTGGACACATGAACATTAATCTGAATTCTTTGAGTTAAATGAAAAGGAGTGAACTGAGGGCCATTTTGATCATCCATTAAAGCCAACCATGAAGCTCCCAAGAAGGCACACCTGACTCAACCTCTGATTTTGCCAGAATTTCAGCAGCATAACAGCATAAATGGCTCAAAATACCAAAAAACTAGCCATCATAACTTGGGAAAATTTCGACAGAGTTTCCCCAAAAGTAGAGCAGTAGGAACCAAAAATATAGATTGTTTATGTATGCATAAACTGTCAACAATAGAACCCGAGCATCAAGTAGGACTCACTAGTACATAGCCTATGGCAAGGTCACAAAAAAGGTGCTCCAGCTACCTGTATCACTGAAAGGATCTCCACATTTGAGAATCCCCCAGCTCAATAAAAACCTCACGCTATCGACCCTCACACGAAGGCTAATGCAAATCGCATATAGTCAAGTCTCAGAAATGACTATCTTTCAGACCAAGTCTCAGAAATGGTTGGGACTGCCAAATACAACCACGTATGGCTCCACAAATGTGTACAATGGCAGTTTCCACAAGTAACGTACAATCCAGCAGACAATGCGCTCAAGCAGGCGCTAAATGATGCATACCCACAACTGCAAGTGACATCACTGCTAGTATATCACTGTACTCTAGCTACCTGTAGCTGTGTGAATCACCTGTACCTGTACCTGTCCCTATAACCTGTAACCTGTAACCTGTAATCTGCAACCTGTAACCTGTAATCCTGAAGCTCGAAGCTCGAAGCTCGAAGCAGAAGGTACTCGAAGAAGGTCCTCCGTGGGGGCGCCAAAAGAATGTGAGCGGGATGAAAACACACACAGCGCCTCTATAACGACCCGACACACACTCTTGGAAAGATACACACACACACTATGGGGCACCACTCGGCTTAGACAACACACCTGGCCGAGACAGGGAACACACCTCTGGAGTGAGAGGAGAGAAACTATCCACTTGTCCACTCCACACAGACACACACACACACACACACCCAAAAAACTCAGCTCAAAAGAGGAGAATTTCTGATGTTTAGATACAAATGAGCTTGGGCCAACACCAATGGGGCAAACATCTCACACAATATGGGTAAAAGATACCAGATACAATCACAAATTGGAGAAGAAGCTTCACTCACCGGAGAAGATTACACAGAAAAATAGCAGAAAAAGAGTGATGAATTTGGCAAAATGGACAGCGCCATCGCGTTCGGAACGGCCCAAAACCCCAGTCTACAATGTCAAAGTGCTCAAATCCGACCTCGGATGAGCAGTTTACGGCCAAAACAAGCTCCAAAATGAGCAAAAACACACCTACGGATGTTCCTCCTCTCTTCCCCACGTTTTTTCTGGTCTTCTCTCAGTTTTTTCAGTTCCCACACTTAGATTTTTTAGTTGGGCACCCTTGGCCTTTTAGATGACCTCAAACGGACCCCGAACAGGCCAAAAACTGACCTCGCAGTGCATAGTTGTCACCTTTTTGCATCATTCGCACACCTGGCACTCAGCTTTTTTCCAATAATGCACCTCGCCACCACGTGAAGTGGCCCCAAAAAAAGGTCCTCATGATGACCTTTCTGCATAATTCTCACAAGCAAACACCCACGTTGTGTCCGTCCTCATCCGCGTGCAAATATTGACCTCGTTCGCCCTCCTGACGCCACTAGATGCCATCTGACGCACCTGCTGACCTCACGTCGTCGGCCCGCGGATAGCTTCCTCGAGAAGTTTTACGCGCTACCAACTCCTCCTTATTGTAGAAAAACACAATGGTACTAGTAATAGTGAAAATCGCTGCACTATGTACATGTTGTCCTACCTGTACACATGTGGGCCCCACGTAACCACCTGGCTAAGGAAAATGGGCAATCCTTTATTTGATGCACCATGCATGTATATGTACATATGCGCAATCCCTTGCTCCAAAAAACTCTTGACAACGTTAAATTAGATTTAGGTTTATTTAAGTTAAATTAGATTAGATTTAGGTTTATTTTTAACTAGATTTACGTTTATTTACGCTAGATTTAGATTTACGTTATATTAGATTAGATTTAGGTCTACATAGACTGCGATGCCTGCATGAAGCGGGTGAAGAAAGCCCTCAATGGAATATAGGGTATTGTTGCCTTCACTCATGGTGGGCTCCGTCGATCCAAAAGTACTGGTGAAATGTCGTCAGAACATAGGGAAGAAGGTGGATCTTCAGGGCGGCAAGAGTCACTACATCCCCGACAATGACCGTCTAGACAACCTCTAGTCATTCAACAGCAACTTCAAAGTTAGTAACAAGAGCAAGAACGGTCCAAAGGGCCAATTGCTGTCGTCAGATGTGGATGGAGATGAGGTAGCGTCACCACCGGAAGTTAACTCTCACATCTTTAGTGATGAGAATGCCAACTCTTGCCGAGTTATGTGAAAAATAAGTTTTAAGGTTCTTATAATCCCTGTTAGTTTAGTTCTTTGTTTTTAATATAACATAATTTACGTTAGATTTAGATTTATGCTATATTAGATTAGACTTAGGTTTATTTAGGTTTACCCACACACACACACACACACACACACACAAGAAGAAGAGAGTTTTAACGTCGTAAGAAACTATCCCAAAAGACGTTAAAGATTAGGTTAGATGTAGACTTACGTTAAATTAGATTTAGGTTTATTTTTAGTTAGATTTACGTTTATTTAGATTTACGCTTATTTACGTTAGATCGAGTCCACGCAAGAATTACTTACGGTTTAGGGTTTAGAGTTAGACGAACAGTGAAAAGATCTACTGTGAAAAGATGTTAAGATGCTGTGAAGTGCTACAGCTAGAGAAGAGGCAAAGGGGTTTTGTCCACTACATGCAGTATCATGTAGACGTGGGTCTGTAGATTTCTTGTACCCACAAATATAGGTATTGACCAATAAAGACGAGATTATAACCTGGTGGTTCTGATCTCCGTGCACCTCTAGACCGAGGTGTGCGGGGATTGGACATGACTAGAGAATGTGAGAGAGAGAGAGATAAGACGAAGAATGCCAATAGAATATTAAATTTGTTGTCCAGGTTATAAGATTTTTATCCTCATTATGAGTAGTGACGAGGATGTGGGACCGTCCAACCGAAACACCTATCTCTCAACGAGGGTCTTATGTCCTTGTAATCAATGCAAGCATGCTGTGCGACGGACAAGACGTGTTTCTTTGCAGCACGTTCGTGAATTTGGCGAGTTCGATCCATCTATTATAGATCGAGTTGTTGCCAATTATAACTCGTCGGACTCTGACGCTGGCCAACAAGCAGCAATCTTGCAACCCAATAGACGTGTTCGCAGGCGCTTTGGTCAAGCAGCATATGTGAGGCCACAAGATGTAGCCTCTGACAGCTCGGGGGATAATCATGCAAAGCACATTCCCAACGAGGCAATGTTTGAGCCCGAGATTGATGAAATGATCGAGACGATCATGGATTCAGAAAGGCTTATCTATGATGATATGAAAAGTGAAGCCGATACGCCATTGTATAATGGAGCACGTATGTTTAGATTGAAAGCACTCCTGGTTCTTCTCAACATGCACGCAAAGTTTGGATGGAGTGACACTAGCGTCACAGCGCTTTTCAGGTGATCTATTACAATTAGTTTACTTTAATAAAACTCTAAATGTATAATGATCTGATAGATTTTCACACGACTGTATCGTATTTTTATGTTGTGTAGATTGCTTAAAGAGCACATACTACCAGCTGACAATGTGATGCCAGATTCCCAAGATGAAGCAAGAAAGATTTTGCGAAACTTGGGGATGGATTACAATTCTATCCACGCTTGTCCTAATGACTGCATTCTTTTCAGAGGGGAATACATAGACATGGAGAAGTGTCCGAAATGTGATTCCGAAAGATATCGAGTAGATCTCCACGGGACAAAAATTCCACAAAAGGTTTTGCGACATTTTCCTCTGCTTCCTCGCATCAAGCATTTCTTCGAATGTAAGTCCATGGCCGCCCTAGTATCATGGCATGAGGAGAATAAATCTTCGGATGGTGTGCTACGAATTCCTGCAGATTGCGCAGCCTGGAAACATATAGATGGAACATGGTCAGATTTTGCCAGGGAAGCTCGAAATTTGCGCTTAGGCCTGGCTATGGATGGCGTAAATCCATTTGGTCAAAGATCAACATCTTACAGTGTATGGCCCGTTGTCATCGTCAACTACAACATTCCCCCGTGGTTGACTACGAAGAAGGGGCACCTATGGCTAAGCTTGATTGTGCCAGGGCGATATAAAGTGGAGAATATAGATGTGTATCTTCGTCCACTATTGGAAGAGCTACAACAATTGTGGATTGGCATAGAGGTGGTGGATATGAGCCGACACACAGGACAACGGAATGCTTTAATCAGAGGCATTCTAATGTGGACCATGCATGACTATCCCGGGCTAACAGAATGCTCAGGTGATCTATTGACACTCCTCACTCAGACACTGTAAATCTTGTTTTTTCCCATAGTTGATCTATTATCATGTGTATACATGCAGGGCTTCAAATAAGCAGATACAGAGCATGTGTCACATGTGGACCTAGATTGAATGCACGTAGGGCGCCCTCACTGAAGAAGCAAATCTACGAAGGTCATCAAGCGTATCTTCCAGAGAATCATGTGTTACGCGACGGCTTTTTGGAAAGAAAGCCGTCGCGTAACACATCCTTGGTGGATTTTTGGGAAGAAAGCCACCAAGGATGTCTGCACAAGCATGGTTAGAGCAGAAGGAGATGTGCGATGACGGATTGCCTCCAGGGATGAAGAGAATATCTCTATGGTACGAGTTACCATACTAGCCCCGACTCATGATCAATCACTTGCTCGATCCAATGCACATATTCAAGAATGTGGGTAATCTACTATGGGACCATCTGACCGGCAAGAAAGATACTTTGGGAGCCAGAGTTGACCTTAGAAATGTGGATCGTATGGAGCAATATTGGCCGCAAACAGCGTCTGATGGATCGATAAAACTCCCTAAAGCACCATGGATTTTCACAGGAGCCCAAGAACGCAAAGTAAAAGAGACCATTCGATCTTTGCGGACCCCCACTGGCGTAATGCACTCGCTCCGAACGTGTTTTACTAAAGAAGGAAAGCTTACCGGTTTGAAGTCACACGATTGGCATAAAATGTGTCAGGTACGTTCATAGTGGACTTTAATATCATTGCATAAAATGTGGACTTTAATATCATTGCTGCACATACTTTACAGTTTATTTTACCGGTTGCCATTGAGGGATGTTTGTCTCTCGACATCCGTAACACAATCTACAAACTTGCAAAGTTGGTGCAATGGATCTCACAAAAGGAGATCAACGTAGACTCCATACCATTCGCCAAACTAAATGCTGCAGAGCTTGTGTGCATGTTTGAGAAACATTTTCCTACTACCATGCTAACCATTCAGGTGCATCTTCTTGTTCACATAGTTGATGAGGTGGAAATAGCTGGCACAGTTCATTCCAGATGGATGTTCTTCTTAGAACGTTTCATGAAAACGCTTAAGGGATATGTGCGTCAAAAGGCACGTCCGGAGGGTAGCATGGCAGAAGGTTGGTTGGTATCAGAGTCCCTAGTGTACATTGGAGAGTGGCTAGACGGATTTGATAAAGCTCGGGACACGCTATGGCGAACCATAGATGATGAGCGCATATCTGGGATTGTCATGTGCAATCTCGGTGTTGAGAAGAAGATGACGGAAGATCTAGAGGCTAAAATCAACCGATTTTGCATGCTTCACAATCCAGTGATGCAAAAGTGGATTTCACAATATGAGGATGCAAAGCAAGAGCGACAATGGGCACGAATCGAGTGGAGACGGGGAAGACGACCATCGATGCACTATCCGACGGTTCTGGAGAGCCTACCAACATTCATGAGCTTAAGATGGTTGCACAACCAATTGAAAAGCGCACAACAATGCGGTGACGAAGTGACTAAGGAAGAGTGGGAGTACTCTCGGGGTTGCGCGACCAAGGTAAGTTTGCAATGTACGACTAGCTAGTGACTTTATTTCTAAACGTTTGAACGGCCACTCATAATCTTTGTTCGTTGTAGTATAAGTCATACACAGCAGCATGGTGTAAAGGTCGACATTTTAGGGTGGAACGGATCGACAAAAAGCGTTTTACTCAAGATTGTGGAATCATGGCAAAATTTGAACAGTCTAGTCGACGACGTTCCTCTGATGCAGATCCTGTGGTGGCAGAACTCACTTACTTCGGCACGCTACAAGAGATTTTGAGGATCGATTACAGAGGATTTTTTGTCGACTTGTTCGATGTGCAATGGTTCAAGATAATCATGGAGGGTCGCAACGCTACTGTGCGTAGAGGAGAGTCTGGTTTTCTTGAGGTGGATTCTACTAAGAAATGGAATGACCTAAGAGACACTTTCGTACTACCCGAGCATTGTGAACAAGTAAGTATGTAAATAGTTAACATCCCCCTTTTACAAGTTATGTGCTTGAAAGCTCTCATGTAAGTTATGTGGCTCTGGCAGGTAATATTTCATCCTACAAAGTCTACATCAAACTGGTGGTACGTCATAGAGGTAGCCCCTCGTAGTGCAAGGACGTATTGATAGCCGTTTTTCGGCTCTTTGTAATTGCCACAGTGAGTTACCTCACCCTACCAAAATCACCCAAACACTGTGGCTATCCCTACCATTTCACTGTATATAGGTTTCCCATATCTCCTTACTGAAATAAAAAACCCTCAATTAGCTAGGCATTGGGCTAGTTGAGCCAAAAAAATAAAAAAAATAAAAAATATAAGTATATTATGGCCCATGCGTATGTAAATATTTCCTTGTATATAGGGCCTAAATAAAAGATTTTTTCATAATTATTTTGGTATTTATTTAAATATTTCTACCTAGGTGTGTGTTATTTATGCTCTGTACATTGCCTCACCATTACCACAATTTTTTCTTACCATTTTTCATACTCTTTATTCCATATAGAAATATTTTCATGTAAGCTTCTCTTATATTTGGTGTAACTCCACCCCAACAAAAATCCAAAAAAACTAGTTTTATTTATGTGTATATTTTTTCACTATTTTGATTTTTCCTTCCTACATCTATTTTGTTTTTTTCTAAAAAATTAGAACACCAAAAATATTTATCTTTTTATGGTAGCCTCATAATGAGAGAGATTTCTTTTGACCCCTTTATATTTTTTCCACTTATATTATTTATATTTGACATGTACATATTTTTTAGACCCCTCAATATTTGATTTTCTTAGTTGTACTATTCACTTATATTCTAATCTCAACAATATCTTCAATTATAGACCTACCAAATAAGGTCAAGGGTAGGTGGCATGCATACATGCACTATGGAGGGCTCACTCTTGGAGGTATTCAAAAGAATCATCCAAAGAAGGACCCCACAAGGACCTTTGCAGTGGAAAAAAACGGTCGATTTTGCTGAATTTTTAAAGTTCACTTGCTCTCCGAATTGGAAAAGGTGATACAAACAAAAGTTGTAGCTCGTGGGCTGAACTTTTGCCTCAAATTTTTTCATATTTTTTTGAGCTACGAGCTGTGAGCTATGATTTTTTTAGTGGACCCCAGTTTTCCCATGCTATGCAGCCACACTCTCTCTTCCACTTTATCATTTTCCTCTTTCACACACACTTCTCCACTCATCATCCCCATCTCTCTCACCACTCCTCTCTGCACACTACTCACCTTCTCCTCAACCTTGAAGAATAAGAGAAACCATGGTGAACTCATACCTCCCACACACAATTCCATTGCAAATTGACCACCTAGTCTCATTTTTCCTCCTCCAAATTACCCATATCTATCAAAAAACCACAAAATTCAGCCTCTTCTCTTAAAAGACAGCATCATGGTGGTTGATTACTCAGCTTCAATTACCTTGTCTCACAAGGAAGGTCAAGAGTGGAGAAAAAATGTACCGTCAAAGCTAGTGGACCGTCAACAAGCGTCAAAATTGGCCCTACTCAAGACACTTGGAGCATCAACCTTGTAAGAAATCCACCTTTTCTTACCTCTTAAGAGTTTTTCTTCCTTATTTGTATCCTACATGGATACTCCCATTGTAAATATCCAATTCCATTTGTAAATTAATACTAACTCTACTAACACTAACCCACTATGAAAAGTCCTATCACCTCCATTTCTCTCCTCTCTCTTTCCCCACCAACTTCTTGATAATTCCAAGCAAAAGAAATTAGATAAATTGCTGAAAATCTAACCCAACCATGGTTAGAGGAGTAACCCTAGCCTTCAAAATTGCTATAAAAGGAGGGTGTAGCTAGCACAAAAGGGGAGAGCCATAAGCAAGATCACTATGCTATAGCTTGAGAAGCCAAGCTCAACCTCTCTAGAAGGAGCTCTTGAGTGGAAGCTCATTGTCTTATGCATGTGCATGTGTTGTAATAGGGGATTAGCAAGGGAACTCTATGCCATTGTAAGCGAGAGAGTGATCATTCAATTGAGAGTAGGAAATCTATCATTTCTCCTACTAGTGTAAGCCCAACATTCGTTGAATCAAGGAGGGTGGATTTGGACTAAGCTTGGATACTTTGTCTCCCTTCCAACGTGAAGTAATGGACAACAATGATGCGTAAGTGTCTTGGTGTTTTTTTGTTAAGTTCTTGATAGCTTGTCTCTGGTGTTGTCATCAATCTAGCCATAAATCCCACATACTGTAAGAGGGCGACAGGGTGGAGAGGACTCCCCTGGCCTTAAGACAGTGATTGGGGTGGCTTTTCTTGTGATGTGTTGTGGTGAAATTTACGCAAGCTATGTTGAACAAGTACTAATCTCACTTTGATTTGTCATGACAGATTTGTAAGAAGGTATTAATGCAACAAGCACCCCCTCCCCCTTTCTCTCTCTTTCTTAAATATATAGTTGTGTTTGCTTGATCATTGCTGATACGTTTCAAAGCAGCCCGAGCACTATCTCTCTCTCTCTCTCTCTCTCTCTCTCTCTCTCTCTCTCTCTCTCTCTCTCTCTCTCTCTCTCTCTCTCTCTCTCTCTCTTGTGTTTTAGGGTGTGAGAGTATTCCATTGGTGTTAGGGTTAGTGTAAATTCCTTGCTTGTTTGTGGGTTGCTCTAACGATTCTCCTCTTTTGCGTCCTAGTTCGCTCTTAAACTAGGTGGTGCCCCTTGTGTGTAGTTGGGATTTGGCTGTGGGTTTGTTGTTTTGGTTTGTGTTGTGTTGTGCCCCAGCCCCATTGAGCAGCACGGGAGCCTTGAAGGGTGTCTAGAGGCCACTCTTCTTGTTGCACGCCCCGGACCGCCTCAGTATGAAGGCTACCATGTGCCAATCACAACGGCATCAATGGAGGAGATCAGAGAAGATGCTCAATCAGAAGCCGCTGCGGTGGTGCCAGACGAGCATCAAGATTCTACTACTCTATATGGGGTGCATGCAGAGGAGCTACAAAATGAAACAGAGGATATGTGTTTAAACGGAGAGCTCTATATAGATATAGGAAGTTATGCTGAGTTATGCGAGGATGAGAGAGAGATCTCTTAAAGCCACAAATATTGTATTTGAACAATTTTGCTCCGTGTTGTAAAAGCTCTGGCTCTTTAAGTACCTTCCATGGTGTATAACGCTCTTTTCTACTCGCGCTCACATCTTTTGATTGAAAATTCTGAGTTTTCGACTTGCCTCTTCTATCACTCAATTCATTGCGTCATTGTATTTATATGCGTCATTACGTCATTGTATTTAATGGTCTTTGCGTCATTGTCTACTCTATTCATTCAATATTAAGTTTAAATATTCGTGTGTTTAATGCAGGTATGGATGATGAGGAGTTTCTTTCTTCTTTGTCACCGCAGCAGAGACAGTGGTACGTGGAGCGTCATCGCTCTAGCGCATCATCGCGCGTTCCTACTCCATTCGCATCTCCCTCTCTTTCAGAGCATTCGGCGCGCTCCGAAGCTTCGGCGTCGACGAGAAGAGCTTCACACTCGTCTAGACACCGGCGCTCTAGTGGTGGCGGTGGCGGTTGTTGTGGGGATTCCGCCGCCAATGCCTCCACACCGCCTCGTGTTCGACGAGGCTCTTTACCCTCCCCTTCTTTGCCCGCCCCCACACCAACCACAGCATCGCCATCTACGCCAGGTTTTGCGCGGCTGACTGTTCCTAGCAGCTACACACCTCTACCTACTCCGCCAGGAGCCACCCCACTCGACACTCCTCGCTTCGGGGCCCAGACGCCGGTGGAGACACCTGACGTCCGTACCCCCATCGACACGCCGCTAGAGACCCCTGTCGGGACACCCAGGTTCACGCGTCACCGGCCAGAGGGCTTGCCTTACTCCGTCGACTTCAGCGGCGGCATCATCATGGATGATGACGGCAAGAAGGTGATCTCGCGCATGCGTGGTCTTTGCTCTCAGCTGTTTAGACACTACATACTAAACAAATGGAGTGAAGTACCAAGTGATTTAAAAAACAGAGTCGTCAGCATACTTCATGATGAGTTTCCCGTTCCAACACGAGATCAGCGCTTCAATGAAGACCTGATGAAGATTCGAATGCGCGAATACTGCAAACACAAGCGTTTCGAAGTGCAAAAAGCAATCAAGCATGGGTGGAACAGGCCAGATTGGCTAGCCAATGAAGATTGGAAGAATGCGAAGAAAGCAGCGCGCGAGAATCCCAACAAGTGGAAGCAACAAAAGGATGCAGCCAGAGCGCGAGTAGAGGCAGAGAGCTCGCACCACTTGGGGAGCGGTGGATGGGCATCATTTGAGGCCGATTTTGTAAGTGTTTTCGCATTGCTCTTTATGTTCGATAGTTTAGGGTTTATGAGTTTTTTAATTCTAACATAATGAAATCTTTGTATGTTTTGACAGTGGTCGATGACAGGACGTGATCCCACACCGTACGAGCGCGAGTATGCACGCAGGAAGGGCTTAAACGCCCTGATGGACATTCTCAGTTCTCGCGGCGGCATGGTTAGTATTAGGGTTTACTCTTTTCTATTTTTTGTATTGTTTTATAAATGTCGTTATATGTTTATACTTACTGAAAGCTGTCTTATTGTCTTTTTTTGCAGAATCCGACAGATACGCCGCTTGGACGCGATGAGACGTTTGACTAGACGACGTCAGTTTAGCCGTAGCTAGATAGCATTAGTTTAGGGTTTCTCATAGCTTATGTATCATGAGACGGATTTTATACGTCTTTTTGAACCATGTATATTATTACATTTGTCACCGCAGTTCATTTTGCCAATCAATTCTTTATGCCTATGATGTTGTACAATTGTCATTATTACATTTGCCAATCAATTCATTTTGCCTATGATGTGTACAATTGTCAATTTTACGCTTGTCAATTTTGCAAACAATGCGTCTTGTGGGTGACTATTTTGGGTCTATTATCTACCCTTGCACTTTTTTTTAAAAGTGAATCAAGTACAATATGGTTGATGGGTGGCAGGGCATTCAATGCCCTATCACCAAAAAAAAAATCTCTCGGGCGTCGCTATAACCGTCGCTATTTATGGCTCTGTAGCGTCGCTATGAGCGTCGCTATAGACTTCTGTGTAAACGTCGCTATAACCGTCGCTATAGGCGTCGCTATATAGCGACGCATGTAGCGACGGTTATAGCGACGCTCTCATTGCGACGCTATTAGCGACGGTTTTAGCGATGCCGGGGGTTATAAAAACCCAATGTATTTCCGTCGCTAACAGCGCCACAAGAGCACACAACCTCTTGTAGTGATTGGGCTTTATACCCCAACAACTTCCCTTTCTTTCCCATACGGGCAATGTCCTTTTTGCATCCATCTATCCTTTAAGTTTTCCACCATGTTGAAATCTCCTACCAGGACAAGAGGGATATTTAAGCAATGTCCTTCCAACTAGTGCATCTGTCAGAGACATCATTTGGAGAATATACATTCAAAAAAGTGTAATTGAAAGGATATTTAAGGGAAATTACTATCCAGTTCCCCTTAGTAGATTTTTTGACTTATGAAAGTCATTGCCATCTAAGAAGAATCCTCGTGTTTGAAAATTAGGATTAAGAGGAAGATGCTTAGATGGGCCAGGATCCTTGTCCTCTTGCACTAGCTTGCATTTTCTCCTCACATAATTTTTTTTCAATGTGGGGTCTGTTTGTGCTTAGATCTTCAACTAGTTCTATCAGGGGATCAAAGACATATTCCAGCAGAACATCAAACTTGTTGTTAGTTCTAGAGTTAGGGGGTGTTGGGATAAAGGGTCACATGCCCATTCACACACTTTGGTTGGGCGGTTGTACAATTGTACCCTTATCAACTGGTTGTATAATCCTACACTATATCGATCTAAAAAAACCTAAAGAGGTACAACTCTTTTGTACCCACAAACGTTGTGTCGAAGCTATCCTCTCCATATCTAACTTTTGCTCATCCTTTGTGCATGCATCTCTATCATTGTCCTGCTACATCTAATTATGTAGGATAGTCAGACTACTGTGTATGAAACATGTAGACTACTGAGTTTGAATCTACAGATTGAACAAACTGCTAGGTCAAAATTTACAATTCAAGATTCACTCGATCCTTGCAAATTGGTATCAGAGCGTTGGTTTCATAAACTGGTGCGGTGAGCGTGGATCAGCATCAAAGATGTGTTTTGACATTAGATTTTGGTTTAGCATCAAAACTCTGGTTCAGCATCAAAGTGAGCAAGAAGTCTTTGTCACTACAGTAGTGTGTGAGATTCAGGTGGGGCACCAGATTTGCGGAGAGTTTACACAAGCATGATGTGCTTATGATCTGAGCTCTCAGATCTGTAAGTAAGCTTGGTAACTCAGTTTTGAGTTAGGCAAGCAACAAGGGTTTCCTAAAGTGTGTCAAAACCTTTTTTTGGTGCTAGTTGGATTTGATTTTTGAATTATTTGTAATTGCTGCAAAGCTTTGATTCTAGAAGTGCAAAAGATCTGCTAAAGTTGAATCTGAATTTTTGAAGCTAAATCAAATTACTAAAGCTAAATCAGATTGCTGGTTAATCTGAATTCTATAGGATTTTTTTGAGACTGGCTTAGAATAGTATGTGCAGCTGATCTTGTGCTTCTTTGTCAACAGCTATTAGTGCTACATGGCGAGTTTAAGATTTTGATCAACAGAGGCTTCAATTTCCTTTTTGGGCTGAAGTCATGGCAAGAAATAGTGACAGCATCACTTTTGCACATCAAGAAGCTTGAGGGTCCACACAAATTTTTCCATATGGCAAAAATAGTGATACAATGTCTTGGTGCAAAAGAAACAAGTGAAGCCTATTAAGACAAAGTGGGTACGACCAGCAAACATAGAGCAATCAAATTGGGAAGATCTAGATGAGCTTGCACAATCTATGATAGAGATTTCAAATTTTGACTCTTTCCTATCCAACACAGAGAAGTGGAATTCTATCTATGCTGCATGGACTAGACGTGAGGAGTTGTATGCACAGAAAATGCTACTAGCAAGGTTTAATGGTTGAAGAAGTTGATAGACCTTTGGATGAAGGGTATAGCCATGACCGTACATCTTAATGAGTTCAAATCAATTTTCAACCAGCTGGTTGCTTTGAAATTTAGCATTGTTGAGATGAATTCAAAGCTACTTTCCTACTATGCACTTTGTTTGAAAGTTGGGATACATTTAGGTAAGCCATGTCGGAAACTCCAATGCTATGTTGATGTTCTGATGTGGAGAGATCTTTGCTAATGGAAGAGCTGAATAGATAGAATATTGCACCTAATAAGTCTTCTAGTGCATTGCATACAAGAGGTAGATCTCAACAAAAGAGGAGACCACAAAACAAAGGCAGCAGCAAATCTCGTGGGAAAGATGTTGAGTGCCATCATTGTGGCAAGAAAGGAAACTTTAGTGTGATTGCTTTAAGTGGAAGAAAGAGAAAGGAAAGGGTAAAATTTGTTATGATAGCAGGGATGACAAAAAGGATGGTCAACTTGAAAAGAAGAGAACGATTAAGATAGAGGAAATCAAGGTAGTCAGTCATGTGGACAGTGGCAATGATATTCTCTTTTATTCTTCTTTTAGTGCAAAATCTTTGATTTTTAATTCTGATGATGACATGCATACGTGGATTTCGGATTCGGATTCGGATGACAAAAAGGATGGTCAACTTGAAAACAAGAGAACGATTAAGATAGAGGAAATCAAGGTAGTCAGTCATGTGGACAGTGGCAATGATATTCTCTTTTATTCTTCTTTTAGTGCAAAATCTTTGATTTTTAATTCTGATGATGACATGCATACGTGGATTTCGGATTCAGATGCTTCATTCCATGTGGCAACACATCGGAAATGGTTCTCTAGCTACAATTCTAGAAGTAGGGTGTTTTTCATTTGAGGGACACCCATGCATGTGATATTGAGGGAATCTATAGTGTGTAGCCGAAATTTTAGCATTGATCAAATTTTACATTACATCATGTGAGGCATGTACCCAAGCTCATGAAGAACCTGATAAGCATAGGACAGCTAGATGCAGATGGCTATCACACTACCTTTGGGGGTAGCAGGTGGAACATCAACACGGGATCTAGAATCATTACTAGAGGTCCTAAAAGTGACACTCTGTATCCACTACATGTATCTAGTATGCAGGACCATGTAGTCAGCATAACCGAGCAGCTTGGAAGGATTGCTCGACAAGTGGTATAGTCAGTTTGGAGAGGGCCACTTTTCCAACTAGAATGCCCTCAAAGTGGCCTTCACTACTAAGTTTCAATCGAGCGACTATAGGGAGAAGGACTTGGACCAACTAGAAATCTTGGAGTTGGGTCCTGGGAAACCCTTCATCGAATTGATGACATGGGCTAGAGCCTTGGTAGCCAGGTTACCCCAAAAACCGGGAGATTTCATGACCAGGAAATGGGTGGAGAAGGCCTTGTCTGCTTCGACTCAACAAAATCTTCAAGAAACTTTGTGGGCTGAAGTTACCATGGATGATTTTGTGGCGACAACCACTAGAATCAAAAATTCCAGACTGCAATTTGTTGGCTCACCAGGTAACTCTTTGCCCGATGTTCTGATGAATGACCCTACTGCTGACACCCTGCTGACTCTCAAAAGAGAGTTAGAAGCACTTAAGCTACATAGGGCACTACAAGATGAAAAGACATCCTTAGCAACATCAGGTTGGTCGTCTCAGCAGACAGATATGGTGGCTCACATGGAAAGAAGAGATGTTTCTTCTTATTTACTAGTTCTAGGCCAGGGAGAAGGAAGCTAGAGAGAAACCAAAAATGCATGGTTGGCCACAAGTATGAGATTACCCAACATAATTTGTGTATTAATATGTGGAAACCAAAAGTTTATTTTGCTTTGAGATTTTCAATTCAGTCATAAGAGCACATTGAGATAGATACAAAAGTCTCCAATGATGCTCTTTCTGACATCCCTCTTTGCATCAATTAGCCCATCCTATAAAAGCCTCAATGCTTATCAAGTACGCATATCGCAGGGTTCTCAAATGTAGTGGGTGAATCAATGAGAGCTCTCATCTTTTCTTTTGTAAACTCCCTAATTTCTTTAGAAATTGGTAAGCAAAAAGTGTTACTTTGAAGGGGAAAAAAGGGGCTCTTTTGTCGCCTCCCCTATCTCACACAAGCACTCATTATCTCTCTACACTCGATCATATGTGAACTAGGGGCGCATTACCTTAAGGTCACTGATTTGATTAAGCTAGGTCACATATTTCTCACTTATTTGATGTCTGTCAGGCCTCATGCTTAGTTTAGCTTCCTCTTTCAATCACACATATGCTAGCATTATATCTCATTAATAAATGATTGAAACACTAGATTATGTTGTTGTCTTGTCATTACTAGTATGTGAGCCGCGCGTTGCTGCAGTCAAGAAGAGTCAAGGTCCAATTTTGATAGCCCTCTTCTCCCTCTCCCTTACTCAAGGTGAAAACATTCTTTATGCATACACAATGAAGTGTCAATTACATTATCTTTGATGCTTTTTTATCAAATTGGATCATCCTCCAAAGCTCTAATACAATACTCCATCTAACTATCAATAGTAAAATCTTATGTAGGAGGGAGGAGAAGGCATTTAGAAAATCTCAAAAGATAGCCCAATGAACAGCCAGGCATGTGTTTACCTTGTTTTTATTTCTTTGTTGAAGTATAAAGCTACAACCTAAAGCTCTTAAAATGAACCAATGCATTGTGGCTCATGAAGATCTTCCTTGTTGGTTTCTATGTTAGTGGTCATTTTGGTCTCCATGGTTTCACCTGAATCAGAATCTTCCTCAGCGTCGTTCATATATACGGGGTCATCACCAGTCCCTGTGTTGGTCTTTGAACTGGGGTCTGACTTCGCTGCTTTTTACGATCTCTTTCTTCGTGTTCTCTTCTTTTTCTGAGATTGGGAAATTGATGCCGTGTCTCTTTCCTCAAGAATATAATTTTGTTTTTGGAGCATCGATCGTGTGAGTACGTTTACTGGTACCACAGGTGTACTTTGTGATGGCTCCTCGGTAACTTCAATCAAGTTTAATGGCGTGATCTTCGGTGCATTTGGATTATTTGGACATTGGGCAACCAAATGATCTATGCCACATCGATTACACATGAGTATCGGCATTGTAGACGTACTCGCTTGATTGGTTTGCATTAGTGTGGAGTTCTTTTGTAGCCTAGTAGGACACTCGGCTACACGATCTGCGCCTCCACACTCATAGCATTGAAGAGGTGGTCTCTTAGCAGTGTAGTTGATTTTTTGGCCTCTTGCCGCAAGAGCAGCTACTTTTGTTCTCCAGTCCTTTTAGTGCAAAAGAAAGATGGTACATACCACATGTGTGTGGACTATCCCGCGCTAAACCATATCACTATCAAAAACAGATTTCCCGTACCTCGGGTAGAAGATCTATTTGATAAGCTACAAGGCTCTACATACTTCAGTAGGATTGACCTTGAAAGTGGCTACCACAAATAAGGATAGTGAATGAAGACATCTTAAAGATCGTGTTTCGTGCAACGTTTGGTCTTTATGAATATCTAGTCATGCCTTTTGGCTCGACTAATGCACCAGCTACATTCAACCAATTGATGGAGAAATTTTTTAGACTCTACCGCAAATTCACTAGAGTGTTCTTTAATGATATCATCATCTACTCCAATTGCTTGGAGGAACACAAGCAAAATCTCCAAGTGATTTTTCGAGCATTAAGGGAGAATAAGCTTTTTCTCAATCAAAAGAAAAGCGAATTTTTCCTTCAAGAGATTCAATACTTAGGTCATATTATCTCTCGAGATGGTATCCGTATGGATCCATCAAAGTTGGAGGTAATAAAAGCATGGCCTAGTCCAAGAAATCTACATGAACTAAGAAGCTTTATTGGTATGTGTGCATACTATAGACGCTTCATAGAAAAATTCTCTCAAATAACAAGACCATTACATGACTTAACAAAGAAAAATGTTAAGTATTCATGGACTTCTAAGGAGAAAAGTGCTTTTGGAAAGCTCAAAGAGAAGCTTACCTCTCAACCAGTCCTTATACTTTCGGACCTCTCAAAGCCATTTGAGGTCCAATGTGATGCTTATGGTGATTGCCTTGGAGCAGACTTGCTTCAAGAAGGGCATGCCATAGCATATGAGAGCCGAAGGCTCAACACGGATGAACGGGTCTTAGGCACTGATGAGAAAGAGCTATTAGCTGTTCTACATGCCCTAGACACATGGAAGCACTATCTATTGGGGACTCCATTCATTTTATGAACAGACCATCAAAGTCTCAAGTACTTCATGATGTAAACAAAGCTTTCCAACAAACAAATGAGATGGACAAATTTTCTTCCACAATTTAATTTCCACATTACTCACATTGCTGGTAAGCACAATCAAGTGGCTGATGCACTTTCACGACGACCAAAAGTTAATGTTGTGTCAATAGCAACTCACAATGATCTATCTTCTATGATAGATGAGTATGCTCTAGACCCTGACTTTAAAGACATAATGTCATCCCTTGCTTTGGGGAATAAAGAGGAAACATTTACCTTGTAGGATGGTTATCTTCTCCATGGCAATAGGCTATGTGTTACCCACTCCCTTTGTGAGAAAGTCATGTATGAATCCCATGCTCCTCCCTATGCAGGGCATAAAGGCATTCAACCTACTCTTTGAGGAGTAGAGACGTACTTTTATTGGCCTACCATGAAAGTGGACATACAAGAGTATGTTTCAAAATGTTTGGTATGCCAAAAGACCAAGTATGATAGAGGGAAACAACCTTGATTACTCCAGCCATTGCCAATTCCTAATTCACCATGGGAGAGTATATCCATGGATTTTATCTTTGGATTACCCAAGTCTATCCATGGGAATACGGGAATATGGACAATAGTGGACAGGTTTAGCAAGCAAGCACGCTTTATCCCTGTCAAGAAGACTATTAAGGCACACCAAATGGCAATCTCTCTTCATATCCCAGATTTTCAAACACCATGGATTGCCAACATCCATCGTGTCAGATAGAGATCCTAGAATGACCAGTAATTTTTGGAAAGGTCTCTTCAAAAATCTAGGTACAAGATTGAATTTCTCTTTGGTCTATCACCCACAAACGGATGGCCAAAGTGAGATAGCCAATCTTACGATTCTTGATTTACTAAGACCTATGTTGCAGAAGTAGATTAACGCTCACAATGGTAAAAATACTTACCTCTTGTAGAGTATGCGTATAATAATACTATCCATACTTCTACAAGAAAAGCGCATTTTGAAATCATAGAGGGAAGACCTAAAAGTCCCTTGCTACTTAAAGTACATGGGAAGATCTTCGCTGCCGATGAGTATAGCCGTGACCTGCAAGCATCTTTTCAAAAGATTAAAGAGGCTATATCCATCTCCCAACTAAGGCAAAAAGTTGTTGCTGACAAGCACAAAAGGGCCTTAATGTTCAAAGAAAATGATTGGGTCTTCCTTAAGTTTCCTAAGGCTCGATTGAGGCAAACGACGGGCAAAAATCCTACATGCCATCAAAAGCATTATGCTAAACTAGCAAAAAGATACTATGGTCCTTTTCAAATTCTGAAGCCAATCAATGAGGTGGCTTATCAACTCAAGTTGCCTAACCATTGGCTCATACACAATGCTTTTCATGTGAGCCTACTTAAGCCCTACAAAGGAGAGTCTCCAAATGAACCAATTATTGAAGACCCTCCCGAAAACGAAGACCAAGAAGAGGTGCTACAACCCGAAGCTATCCTTCGGCATGAAGACAAGGTACTACGACATGGTAAGATTATCCGACATTATCTTATTAAGTTCAAAAATTATCCTTCTGAAGATGCTAGATGGATCCAGCTAAGGATAGTATGAACCTTGTCAATGCTTACAATGTTACATTAGAGTAAGCAAATGTACATGTTTTTTTTAAATGATCAATTTTTTTGTCTTATAAGAATAATTCTCTCTTTATTGTGCACAAATTTAAGTAGTATGCATACTAAGAATCATGTTTGGGATGATGACGGCTCTCAAACACCATGTAGAATTTGTCACTCTACTTGGGAGGATAAAATGGACTAAATAGCAAACATGCTTGCGGCAACTATGTCTCTCAAGCACCAAATGGATTAGTCATCCATCTTGGAATGATGTCGTAAAAAGGGATCCTCTATCCGCTAAGACAAATTAGCTATATTACTATGGCTTTATCTCTTTTACTTCATAGTCAAGGACGACTATGATTTCAAGAGAGAGGTAATGTCATTAAATCTAATATCTAACCAACCTAAATGATTTTCTCATATTAAACTGATCATTTAATGTAAAAGAATAAACGAGAACAAGGGTTAGAATATAGACATGTGCTTACAGGTCTATCTCAACACGGGGCCAATGGTAAAGGGGCCCAAATGAGAGATGGTATGTCAAAGAGCAAGGTTAACTAATGGAGCTTAAAGACCTTAGGGTTAGCTTCATTAAAGACCTTCAATGGTTAGTGTTAAAAGTCCTTTGACCTTAGGAAAGCTAGGGCTGAGCTTGAGGTGGGAACCCAACCTAAACTTACTTTTGACCTTAGGCAAGCTAGGGCTGAACTTGAGGTGGGAACCTGACCTAAACTTGCCTTTGACCTTAGGCAAGCTAGGGTTGAGCTTGAGGTGGGAACTCCACCTAAGGTTCTTGTCATGCTTGATGACTAATGTACTTGAGGTACTTGTCATATTTAATGAGGAAGGTGCTTGAGAAGCTTCCCATGCATTAAGGTGCTTGAGTCAAAAAGAGACCCTACAAACTTAATGAGGAAGGTGCTTGAGAAGCTTCTTATGCATAAAAGTCCCAAAGTTAGGGGAATCTTTGACCTAACCTTCCACTCACCCAAAGGGCACATGGGACACATGTGTAATGGAATTAGCCTTTTAACTTGAGTTGGAGCGAAAAGTAAATAACATATTGAGCATTTCCTTGAGTATTCTTTAGTGTGTAGATGTATAGTGAGAAAGAAAGTGCTTGGATAGAGAGAGCAACACTTAACACATTACTTCATTAACATGGCATGATCAATACTTGTAAAAGAGAGTGAGAGTTTAGAGAAATTGACACCAATAGAGAACTGGATTAGTTGGAGCCGGTCCCCCCTCCAATAGGCATTTGCATTATAGATTCTTCCATGACGGAAGACTTGTTTACAATACAACTGTTTGTGTTCCTTGAGACCTTCTTGATGAGATGAAGATGGTAAGCTTCACTCACCAAGCATTAGCATAACTATCACAATAAACATGATTAGCATGAACTTGAAAAATGCCCGACCTCAATCCCAAGACCTCAAACACCATGAAAGGTGAGGAGAGCTAGCAGGGAGTGAGGAAGAAGAGAGAAGTAGAAGTAGCTCTACTAGAAAGAAATAACCCCTTGCACATAATCACTCATAGTTCTTGTAGCATAGCTTAGCATAGAGTTAATGGAGATTAGAGAGATTGATAAGCAAGCATAAGCATTCTCTAGTGTGGATTTGCATCCATAGCCAAGAGCTTGTGGTAGTAGGCACTCCACTTCTCAAGCTTGGAGAAGGAGATGGAATCCTTGCTTCACAAGAGTGTGTGAAGGGAAGAATGAATGAGAGAGAGAGAGAGAGAGAGAGAGAGAGAGAGAGAGAGAGAGAGAGAGCTAGTTAGGTCGACCCCCTTTCCTAGGGTTCCTTTGAAGTTGATTGGGCCATGTAGCCCTCTAGCCAATGAGAGCTGGGCTCCCTTTGGGGCAAGGTGTGTAGCCTCTTGACAAGTGTCCTTCTTTCCCTTTGTGAGGCTAAGCTAGCACCCCCCATGCTTAAGCACAGCCCCTGCTTAAGCACAACCCCTACTTGCTTGACTAGTGTATCTCTACACTTGACAAGTGCCCCCTTTCCTTTCATAAGGGTATGGGTCCTTGGTGAGGTGCTCACTTACTATCTACCTCCCCCCTTTGTAGGGCTCGCCCCCTCTTTAGTAGCAAGTACTTTGAACTTGGTAAGCAGGCAACCCCCCTGCTTAAGCACAGCCCTAGCTTAAGCAAGCTACCCCCTTGCCTGCTTGGACTTTAGTGACTAAAGAGTAAAATTTTAAAGACTATGTCTTAAATCTTTTAACACTTACCTTTGGAGGCTTTAATGAAGACAACCCTAAGGTCTTTTGCTCCATTAGTTAACCTTTCTCTTTGATAGACCTTTTCTCATATGGGCCCCTTTACCATTGGCCCCCTGCTTAAATAGATCTATAAGAACATTTATATCTTAACCCTTGTTCCCGTTTATTCTCCCATATTAAATGATCAGTTTAATATGAGAAAATCATTTGGGTTGGTCAGATATTAGAGTTTATGACACATGTCAGACTCTCCCTAAGCTTAACCACATGGTGTGCTTGAATGCTATTGGTTGGGCTAAAGAGGGGTCCAATGAGCTTCTAGTTCCATCCAACAAATATCTAGATATTTTCAAGCTCTCTTTCTCTCTAAGGGGTAAAATGGACACTTGTCAAAAGACTACCTATGTACTTGACTGCATGCTGCATGTGATTGGCTAAGGGGAGAGGGGTCCAATGATCTTGAAGCATGTGGAAAAGTCACAACTCGCCCCAAGCAAGCAAGGGGGGTGCTAGGGGAATATACACCACACACACACTCATTTTGTGGATCCATTCTCACTTGGTGAAAGTTGAGGAACTCCACCTCCTTCTCCAAGCTTGTGAGAAGTGAGAGCCTACACCAACACTCTTGGCTATGGAATGCAAATCCAACCAAGAGCCATGCTTCAATGCTTAAGCTTGACATCTTCTCCATCTTCATTACTATGCTATTATGTATGCTAGCAAGAAGAGTAATGATAAGTGAGGAACTATTTCTTTCTCCTATGGAATGTTTCTTCCTATCCTCATTCCCCGCTAGCTCTCTCCATCTTTGAAGGTGTTTGAGGCCTTGGGACTGAGGCTTGGGATAGTTAATGCGTTCTACAAAGTTTATGTTATGCTTGTGATGCATGAAGCTTTGCATCTTCATTGCATCACCTAGGTCACAAGGAACACAAAGACTGTATTGTACCAAGTCTCTCTTGATGGGAGAAACTATAATACAAATGCCTATTGGAGGGGGGACCGGCTCCGTATGAATCCGGTCCTCAACTATTGTCATGTTCTCTAAACTCTCTCTCTTGCAAAAGTATTGTTCATGCCAAGTTAACTAAGTACCATGTTTATGTTTCTACCATCAATTAAGTTCACCCACTATGCTCACAAAGTAATCTCTCAAAAAGTGTTTCACCTAATTTCCTAATTCCGCTACTTTCAAAGTTCATAGGCCATTTCCATTACATTGGTCTTATAAAGTGCCATTGGATTTTTTCTAAAACAAATTTTTTGAAGTAATTGGTCATAAAGATGTCAGTTTATTGAACCCTTCATCTATCAAATATGTGTTGGGTTAGGTAGTGGATATATTTGATGCCATACTGTGCATTCACTACAAGAGGTACTTCACATTAGCAACGCTCGCAGTGCGACTCTTAAAAGTGAAAATTCACGGCGTAGCTATGGGCGTCACTAGTTTATTTGTAACATAGCGACGCCGACAAGGGTAAAAAATAAACCGAGAGCGCCCAAAAACTCAAATCTCAGATTTGAGTTTTCGACGCTCAAGCAAGCAAAGACATAACCCGGACTCTCCCTCTCTCTCTCTCTTTCTTCTCCACACACACACACACACACACACATACACGAGGAGAGGAAGGAGAACCAGGTATGCTCCATCCCTCTCCTCTCTCTCATGTTCCCTTCCCCTCTTTCTCTCTCTCTCTCTCTCTCTCTCTCTCTCTCTCTCACACACACACACACACACACACACACACACACACACATTGTGTTTTTGAGAGAGAGAGAGAGAGAGAGAGAGAGAGAGAGAGAGAGAGCACATGCATAAACAAAGAATGCATACACACACACATTGTGTTTTTGAGAGAGAGAGAGAGAGAGAGAGAGAGAGAGAGAGAGAGAGAGAGCACATGCATAAACAAAGAATGCATACACACACACATTGAGAGAGGAAGAGAGAGAGAGAGAGAGAGAGAGAGAGAGAGAGAGAGAGAGATAGAAAGAGAGAGAGAGAGATAAAAGAGAGAAGAAGAAGAGAGTTTTAACGTGTAGGAAACTATCCCAAGAGACCTTAAAGATCTAGCCGACGAGGAGATGAACTCAAGACCTGTTATTCAAGAGGGAAATGCCATAACCAATCTACCACACTTGGATGATAGAAAGGTTATACCATTTTTCTCTTTTTATTGGCACACACACACACCCATACACACACACACACACCCAAGAAGAAGAGAGTTTTAACGTCGTAGGAAACTATCCCAAGACACCTTAAAGATCTAGCCGACTAGGAGTTGAACTCAAGACCTGTTATTCAAGAGGGAAATGGCATAACCAATCTACCACACTTGGATGATAGAAAGGTTATACCTTTTCCTCTTTTTATTGGCCCACACACACACACACACACACACACAAGAAGAAGAGAGTTTTATTGTCGTAGGAAATTATCCCAAGAGACCTTAAAGATCTAGCCGACGAGGAGTTGAACTCAAGACCTGTTGTTCAAGAGGGAAATGGCATAACCAATCTACCACACTTGGGTGATAGAAAGGTTATACCATTTTTCTCTTTTTATTGGCACACACACACACACCCAAGAAGAAGAGAGTTTTAACGTCATAGGAAACTATCCCAAGAGACCTTAAAGATGTAGCCAATGAGGAGTTGAACTCAAGACCTGTTGAACAAAGAGAAAGAGAGAGAGAATGAAAAACCAAAGAGAGATAGAGAAAGAGGGGGGGAGAAGACGAAAGAGAGAGGTAAGGGGAGAAAACAAAGGGAGAAAAAGATTATGTTAAAATTTAAATTAGATTAGGTTAGATTACATTTAAATTTATTTTTATGTTGAGTTTAAGATTATGTTAGATTTAGATTTGCGTTAGATTAGATTTAGGTTTATTTAGGTTAGATTATATTAGATTTAGGTTTATTTTGAGTTAGATTTACGTTAGATTATATTTAGGTTTATTACATTAGATTTAGATTTACGTTAGATTAGATTAGATTCAGGTTTATTTTGAGTTTAAGATTAAATTAGCTCTACATTTATGTTCGATGGACTAGCTTTTTTTAGATTTAAATTAGATTTTAGTGCATGTCAATGAAAGTGCGCTTTGCATGTCAATGAAGGTGCGCTCATGATGTTAAGCATTGTATGAAAAACACTAAAAAAGACTTTGTTTTGCTACATGAGAAAATTTCCTGCGCTCACAGCCTCGATAGTCCATGCGGACCAGCAATTCCACCTGCATGTTCGATTGCTGCTGTCGTATAATAAGCCGTCATTATCAGCCAATGGAAGAGAAAATTGAGCCTACATAGAAATTAGTGATGCAAGATGATGATTCCAAGGGTCACACACACACACACACACTACACAACCCGTCAAATCTAGAGTAAGAATTAAGTGCTTTGAGTAGGCATCAGCTACATTGCAAGAATGGCGTACCTGCATTCTACAGACAAAGATCTAATGTGAAAAGATGTTAAGATGTTGTGAAATGCTACAGCTAGAGACGAGGCAAAGGGGTTTTGTCCACTACATGCACTATCATGTAGACGTGGGTGTGTAGATTTCTTGTACCCACAAATATAGGCATTGACCAATAAAGACGAGATTATAACCCGGTGGTTTTGATCTCCGTGCACCTCTAGACTGAGGTGTGCGGGGATTGGACATGACTAGAGAATGTGAGGTAGTTTACAGTGTGAACAAAGAGAGAGAGAGAGAGAGAGAGAGAGAGAGAGAGAGAGAGAGAGAGAAGACGGAGGATGTCAATAGAAGATTAAATTTATGTCCAGGTTATAAGGTTTTCACCCTCATTATGAGTAGTGACGAGGATGTGGGGTTGTCCAACCGAAACACCTATCTCTCAACAAGGATCTTATGCCTTGTAATCAATGCAAGCATGTTGTGCGACGGACAAGATGCATTTCTTTGCATCACGTTCGCGAATTTGGCGAGTTCGATCCAGTTGTTGCCAATTATAACTCGTCGGACTCTGACGCTGTTCAACAGGCTGCAATCTTGCAACCCAATAGACATGTTCGCAGGCGCTTTGGTCAAGCAGCATATGTGAGGCCACAAGATGTAGCCTCTGATAGCTCGGGGGATGATCATGTAGACCACATCCCAACGAGGCAATGTTTGAGCCCGAGATCGATGAAATGATCAAAACGATCATGGATTCAGAAAGGCTTATCTATGATGATATGAAAAGTGAAGCCGATACGCCATTGTATGATGGAGCACGTGTGTCTAGATTGAAAGCGCTCTTGTTGCTTCTCAACATGCAGACAAAGTTTGGATGGAGTGACACTAGCGTCATAGCGTTTTTCAGGTGATCTATTACAATGTGTTTACTTTAATAAAAAACTCTAGATGTATAATGATCTGATAGATTTTTACACAATTGTACCGCATTTTTTTCGTTGTGTAGATTGCTCAAAGAGCACATACTGCTAACTGATAATGTGATGCCAGATTCCAGAGAGGAAACAAGAAAGATCTTGCAAAACTTGGGGATGGATTACAATTTGATCCACGCTTGTCCTAAGGACTGCATTCTTTTCAGAGGGGAATACATAGACACGGAGAAGTGTCTGAAATGTGATTTCGAGAGATATCGAGTAGATCTCCATGGAACAAAAATTCCACAAAAGGTTTTGTGAAATTTTCCTTTGCTTCCTCGCATCAAGCATTTCTTCAAATGTAAGTCCATGGCCGCCCTAGCATCATGGCATGAGGAGAATAAATCTTCGGATGGTGTGCTACAGATTCCTGCCAATCACAGCGGCATCAATGGAGGAGATCGGAGAAGATGCTCAATCAGAAGCCGCTGAGGTGCTGCCAAACGAGCATCAAGATTCTACTCTCTATGGGGTCATGCAAAGGATCTACAAAATGAAACAGAGGACATTTGTTTAAACGGAGAGCTCTATATAGATATAGGAAGTTATGCTGAGCTTTGCGAGGATGAGAGAGAGACCTCTTAAAGCCATAAATATTGTATTTGAATAATTTTGCTCCATTTTATAATATATATTGCATTCACGTGGCTTTTTGTCCATTTCTATCTATATGCGTCATTACGTCATTGTATTTAATGGTTTTTGCATCCACTCCAGGTACGTATGCTCTAGGTATGTTCTCACAAGCAGGCACGACAAGCACTGCGCTCCAAGTGCGATGGAGATTGAAGCTGCAATCATGAAGGTCTGCTCAATACAAATGTTGCTCGTCCCACCGCTAGATCTAGTTGATCGGGTGAAAGAGACACTAAGAAGCACTACTACTGCTTCTCAGTGTCTCCTTCACCCGATCAATTAGATTTAGTGGTGAGGCAAGCAACTTCTATGAGCAGACCTTTGCGATGCAGATTCAGTCTCCATCGCACCCAGAGCGCAGTGCTTTTACAAATTCACAGAAATTCATCGAAATCTCTCTACACAGGAATCCCTCCCCCTTTACGAGTCCTCTCTCTCTCTCTCTCTCTCTCTCTCTCTCTCTCTCTCTCTCTCTCTCTCTCTCTCTCTCTCTCTCTCTCTCTCTCTCTCTCTCTACTTGTCCATGTTTTCTTCTCCATTCATTCAATATCAAGATTAAATGTTCGTGTGTTTAATGCAGGTATGGATGATGATGAGTTTCTTTCTTCTTTGTCACCCCAACATAGACAGTGGTACGTGGAGCGTCATCGCATTGGAGCACCATCACGGGTTCCTACTCCTTTAGCATCTCCCTCTGTTTCGGAGCATTCAGCGCGCTCCAAAGCTTCGATGTCGACAAGACGATCTTCACACTCGTCTAGGCACCGGTGATCTAGTGGTGGCGGCGACGGTTGTTGTGGGGATGCCGCCGCCGATGCCTCGACACCGCCTCGTGTTCGATGAGGCTCTTTACCCTCCCCTTCTTTGCCCGCCCCCACACCAGCCACGGCATCGCCATCTACACCAGGTTTTGTGCGGCTGAAGGCCGTTCCTAGCAGCTACACACCACTAGCTACTCCTCCAGGAGTCACTCCAATCGACACTCCTCGTTTCGGGGCCCTGACTTCAGTGGAGACACCTGACGTCCATACCCCCATTGACACGTCGCTAGAGACCCCTGTCGGGACACCCAGGTTCACGTGTCACCAGCGAGAGGGCTTGCTTTACTCCGTCAACTTCAGTGGCGGCATCATCTTGGATGATGAAGGCAAGAAGGTGATCTTGTGCATGCGCGGTCTTTGCTCTCAGGTGTTTAGACACTACATACTAAACACCTGGAGTGAAGTACGAAGTGATTTAAAAGACAGAGTCATAAGCATGTTGCATGACGACTTTCCCGTTTCAACACGAGATGACCGCTTCAATGAAGACCTGATGAAGGTTCGAATGTGCGAATACTACAAGCACAAGCGTTCCGAAGTGCAGAAAGCAATTAAGCATGGGTGGAACATACCAGATTGACTGGCCAAAGAAGATTGGAATAATGCGAAGAAAGCAGCGCACGAGAATCTTGACAAGTGTAAGCAACAAAAGGAGGCAGCCAAAGCACGAGTAGAGGCAGGGAGCTCGCACCACTTGGGGAGCGGCGGGTGGGCATCATTTGAGGCCGATTTTTCGCATTGCTCTTTAGGTTTGATAGTTTAGGGTTTAGGGGTTTTTTAATTCTAACATAATGGATTTTTTGTATGTTTTGATAGTGGTCGATGATAGGACGTGACCCCACACCGTATGAGCGCAAGTACGCAAGCAGGAAGGGCTTAAACGCCATGATGGACATTCTGCGTTCTCGCGACGGCATGGTTAGTATTAGGGTTTACTCTTTTCTATTTGTTGTATTGTTTTATAAATTATATGTTTATACTTACAGAAAGCTGTCTTATTGTTTTTTTTTCAGAATCTGACAGATACGCCGCTTGGACGCGATGAGACGTCTGATTAGACGACGCCAGTCTAGCCATAGCTAGATAGCATTAGTTTCCTTTTGTCATAACATATGTATCATGAGATGATGTTTATACGTCTTTTCGTAACTATTGAAAAACCATGTATATTTTTTCAATAATCACAATGGTGTTGTAACTATTACATTTGCAAAGTTTAACAATCAAGTGATTTTGCCTATGATGTGTACAATTGTCATTGATTCACTTTCATCAATTTACTTTTGTCAGTTTTGTATCTTTATTCTGCAAACAATACTATGGATGATGGACTTAATGGTTATATTGTCTTATGGGTGACTACTTTGGGTTTATATCTAAGCTTGCACTTTCTTTCAAAGGTGAATCTGAGCTTATCTTGGATTCAATTAGGTTTACTCAATTAATATGGTTAATGGGTGGCAGGGCATTCAATGCCCTGCTACCAAAAAAAAATTCTCTCAGGCGTCGCTATGAGCATCGCTATATAAGGCTCTGCAGTGTCGCTATAAACGTCCCTATCGGTGGCATGTTAACGTCGCTATGATCGTCGCTATATAACGACGGCTATAGCGACGCTCGTAACGATGTTCCCGTATCGACGCTGTTAGCGACGGTCTTAGCGACGCCGGAGAGTATAAAAACCCAATGTATTTCCGTCGCTAACAGCGTCACAAGTGCACACAACTCTTGTAGTGATTACAAATCTTTGCCTCTCTATCTTTCCTTGTGAGTCATTTTGTTTGCACAAAAAAGAAAAAGATGTTATGTCTCTCTTACTCATTTGGTTTAAACAAACATAGCAAAAAAAAATCTCTTGATTGTTCTCACTTAACACAACAACACAACATTATTTTCTTAGTTCTTTCATAATGCCACAACAATCTTTTCTCAATTCTTTCATAATGCCACACATGTCATTAAGATGCAAGCATACTCTAATCATATTTAAACAACCCTCATCATAATTTAATGAGGTTACAATAGAAAGCTTGTCGTGCCATCCAAAAAAGAATATCTTTAATAGAAAGCACTCCAAGATACACTACAAAGTGCATACATACCGTAAAACATGTTTCATAAGCATGAATACAAATTCATGCAATTTTGGTTGGCCTTGCCCTTATTGGGCAAGTCATTGAAACATTGCATTTCAAGAGACCACATTGCAAGGGAACTCAACAAACACTGACATGCATGTGGACAAAAGCATTGACGCTGACCAATAATCACATCATACAGAGGTTCACAAATGATGCAAGCATCATATATGGGCCCTGGTTTTGCATAAACACATAGCTTCTCTATCATGTCCATGTTGTACATACCCTGCACATAAGTACATCCAAGGAATAACATTGAAGTAGTCCAAAATACAGTGCACTTTATGTGCATGACCAACCGACAGTGTGTCTAAAGTTAACCCTTGTCACAAATATATATATGTATCCTACAACCTTGTCATAGAGAAAGTGATCCCAAGAAGGATGTCATTTTCTTTCAAGAGACCAATACTAAGAACCTCATCATGAAATTCTTTGCTTTTATCAACATCTTGCTAAATTCCACATCCTCTTAAGATGCAAGGATATATGATTGCATTGGGTTATATAAGAATGCAGAAACAAAGCTAGCTTGGTTGCAAATGAGGATGAAGGTTGTGAGAAGACATCTTACACCAGTATATGAATGCAAAGAAAAAGTATATTCGGAAAAGACAAAGAGTGTATCAATAGCACTGTCTTTTCCCTCTTGTCAGAGAAGTAATAGAGACACAGGCTACCAGAGAGAGAGAGAGAGAGAGAGAGAGAGAGAGAGAGAGAGAGAGAATTGTTTGCCATCACTACACTATCAATTGGATGTAGATAGTGGAGTAGAATTTTCAACCACAATCTGATGGGGTATTGTGCATAATAAGCCAATAGCAAGGAGCACTAATTGGATGCAAATTGGTACATGAGCACACAACACATGAGAAGCCCTTTTACTTTAGAAGGCCCTCTACTTATTAGAAACAATGTAAGGGGCTCTATAGATAGGAAATTTTATAGAGTCACACATAGCTTTATACTTTTCAACACATTGCATAGACCTACTATTTTATGGTTGTCAATGGCCCATGAAAATCTAGCAGCACGCTTTGCCACACACATTTGTCCATGTTGGTTGAAAAATGATATATTTTGACTTTAATTATGTGCATCTTGTGTGACAAAAGGCACACAAATTGCTTTGTTTAGGGTCCATTTTGGTGCTTGCATCTAACATGGACCTAAGTATATTGTAAACCAACCCACCAACCCAAACCAACCCTCAGGGATCCCTACTAAGGACACCACAATCCACAACTATACCATTAAAAAAAAGTGTAAACAACATTGGTAGTGTTGCCATTGGCCATCCAACCCTCATCCCATGGTCAATAAAGAATTGGTAACCATAAACATAGCAAGAGCGATTAAAAGCAACACTCACTCAATCACCGTGACTATCTAGCTAGAATCATTACAGTAGTGTAGAGTGGACTTGAGCCACCTTCTCCCAAGGGGCTCCCATATACTATAGTAGCAAATGACTAAATTGTGGCAAGGACTCGTAGAACACATCTCTACACAGAGCACTTCATGCAAGTATTTTGAGCTCCATCATATCTACTACCAAGGTTTGCACCACCGTCAATGCTCTACCGCATGTGTTTGCTCTTGCTAAGCCCTCTCCTCTACGAATAGTTAATGTCAGCTGAATTTAGTATATGTGTTGCATGGTGACTATGATGCATGTTGCGCATCGACTCGAGTCCCTGGAGTCCACAATTTAAGGTCTGTATCTTTCTCTCATTAGAGAACGATGCAAATTAACATTTTTCATTTCATATCTCTTAAACTCAAATTTTGTTGTTTTCATTTAAAAATCGTTTTTGCCTTCTCTCTCTTATATTCAATTTTAAATCTTTACTGCAAAAGTCTTCTCTCTCTCTCTCTCTCTCTCTCTCTCTCTCTCTCTCTCTCTCTCTCTCTCTCTCTCTCTCTCTCTCTCTCTCTCCAAGTGTGTGTCTATGCAAGTAGATCTATATTCAACGCTATAGGAAAATGATGCATAAGAGTTCTAATCGTAGAATTGAGGCCTCGTTCCCTAATCTTGCTAAGAGGCCTACTATATTTGGATAAGGACTGTGCTTAAAATCCTGTTGTTCAAGCTTTTATTAGAACTCTCAAACTCTCAAAACTAAGTCGATTGGCCCGTAAATCTCACTATTACACTTAGAGTCCCAAAATAGAGACAAATAGTGTAAAAACTTGAAAAATAAATCTAATTTTCTAAAATTTCCTCTTGCTAAATTCAAGAAAAGAAATTTTGTACGTTTGGAAAAATGATTTTTCTCAAACACTGGGTGGGTGCAACATTCTCTCTCTCTCTCTCTCTCTCTCTCTCTCTCTCTCTCTCTCTCTCCAATTTCGCACACATGCACTCCATGAACATGATGGACAGCAGGTCTCTTCACATGCACGAACATGGACAATAGGCGCAGTCTCTTCCCATGAAAATCGTCAAGTTGGGACTCGTTAAATGGGAGCATATCGTGATTGCTGTTGTGGAGTGCTCCTTGGGGAAAAAAGGAAAGATTGATAAGTGGAGGGCCTCTTTGAGCTTGAAAATTTTAAGCTCAATTATCTATAGTATAGATAGAAGGTGTCGAGAGGTGTGAAATGGGAGATGAACTATACACTTGATCACATCACACACACACACACACACACACACGATCTTGACTTAGATCGGCTTGAGTTTTGCAAGGACGCTAGGAGACAACGTGGGACAAGGCGCTTAAGAGGGTACAGGAGCTTCATGTCGTTGTTGTGATGGGTGAGTGTGTGTGAAAGGCACAAGTTGGAGGAATGGGAAGAGTGAAAGGGAGTGTTGAGTGGGACAGTTAGGAAAGAGCCAAATGCCTTTGGTTTGGGAAAGGGAAGAATGGAGCATGGGAGAGACTGGTAAAAAGGGTATTCTTTCAGAATCTTGATGATTGGGCAAAATGTTTGTGTAGCTTGTGGAACTTGGCAAGTTGGATTCTGGAAAGTTGGAAGCGATGACTAGCCGTGATTGCGGGGAGCTGCTACCGGTGACTGGCACTTTACCGGTTGATGGTGATGGTAGCCCACTATATCCAAATGCGTGGCACGCGGCAGATGGAGGGCACATGATGACTGGCGCGCACGCCCTTCCTTCCCTTAGCGCTGATCCCTATGCCCGTGTTCACATAATAGTCAAACTGATTGCAAAGCCCCCCATCCCACGCATACGCTTGCTTGCACACAATCAAGCACTTTTTGTCCTTTTTTGCTTTTCCAAACATAAATTTTAGAATTTGAGCTTCTTTAATATACACAATAGATATGCACCTCCTTAGGCAATGGTCACGCGAGGTTTAGTTATCAGTTATTTGAACAAATAACTAAGCGTCATTCTTGGTCACACGCAAAAAGGAGCATTGAATGACTTACTAAGCCTACCCTTTGTAACTTTGCCAAATTTGGCATAGTTGTGAAGCTCAAGGCATAGTTGGGAGAATGAATGAATAACTAAGCCTCGTGTGACCATGCAAGAGGCTTAGTTATTCATTAAATGCTTTGTCTGTGCATAGTTGGCATAGTTATCAATAACTGATAACTAAGCCTCGCGTGACCATGTCCTTATATTACATGAAGAGCTACTTACAAGCATGTTATGACCAATGCCACAATTGCCATACTATTTTTTCACACTATTACATTTTTCCTTAGATTTTTGGTTGAATATATCCTTGTCCTCTTGCTCTTAACTGACGTTATTGAGTTTTCGAGCAACGCGTATTTACGTTATATTTGAAGATGATGACAAAGTGTAAGCCTGCTTGCATGGCCTAGGGCTAGTGTAAAAGCAATTCATGCCAGTCCTAGGGTAAGACCGGGCAAACCAAGGGCTTGAATGGACATGCGGTAAAGGGGGTCCTATAAATAGAATGGCCAAGGGCCTATATAGGGCATGGTTGGGTGGTTATTTGCATGTGCTAGTCCCCTTGGTTACAGATTGGTATCAGAGCTCGGGGAGAAGGGAAACCATGGAGAAGGGAAAGGGCGTGGTGCATCTCTCAGTCTCTCTCTCCTTCTATAAGAGGCATGGCCTCTGTTTGTGGCTTCTCTCTCCTTTTCCATCTAGTTCGGTAAGCACAACGTAGGAAACTGCTCCTAGTTACAAGAGGCAGTCGGGTAGAGCTTGCAAGAAGACAAGGGGGACCGACCCCTAAGGGAGAGGTAGAGGATGTCGACATGCACCACTTGCAGAGAGCTCAAGCTCATTGGCTTGGCGCTGGGGAGGGCTACATTTTTTGTCCCTGCACGGCATGGCGACGACGACCAAGCGATGTTCTCTCTCTCTCTCTCTCTCTCTCTCTCTCTCTCTCTCTCTCTCTCTCTCTCTCTCTCTCTCTCTCTCTCTCTCTCTCTCTCTCTCTCTCTGTTCTTGCCCACGTAAAAGGCCATCACCATCGCTACAAGATTTTTTTCTTTTCAAATTAAGTGGGTGCCCTAAGTTGGGCACCCTACCCTCATAAGGTCGTACCCACGGCAGTGATCCACAGGCAAGCAGATTCGACAAAGGAATCAAGGCCTCGACAAGCAATTCTTACCATGGGGCATGGCCTTTATTCTAGGCAAGGCAGCCTCAAGTATGATCTCGACTCTAAGCAAGGTAGCCTTTAAGCAAGGCAGCCTCAAGTATGATTCGACTCTAAGCAAGGTAGCCTTTAAGCATGGCTTAAGCAAGGCCTACGCAAGGCCATCGGATTTGTTAAAATAGTCTCCACAAGGCCGTTTAGGCTCTGTTCTAAACATGACCAAGCAAGGAGGGTGTTCGGCAAGGCTATCAACCTTCAAGAGTATCAGTAAGGAACTTTTGGCTCAATATCTCGATAAGTACAGCCTAGATAAGAGATGCCATTGGTAAGGAGTTTTTTTCTCAGGAATATCGACAAGGAGAGGTCTCAGCAAGAAGAGCTCTCACCAAGGAGATTTTGGTAAGGCATTTTGCAAAAAAAAATCATGAACGCAGCAAGTGGCACCGCTTGTGAGTCTACGCAAGCCAAAGCCGTTTCATGAGTTTTGAAGCCCTTACATTTCACAAGATCAGATGTACAAGGAGAAGCAAGGGCTTGTCGAGCCCGGATTATTTCAATATAGCTCTCAAGGAGGGTAGAGCATGTACTTTCAGGGGGACCGGTAAATACGTTCAACTCAAAGATCTTACTTTTGCATTTTAATAATTTAGTCAAGCTTTCAGAAGTTGAATCATGATAAGGCTATGATGATGCAAAGGCAAGGCCTATTGCTAGCCTTGATGAGAGGTGCTAGATGTTTGGCATCACAGATCTTTGGGGTTTCACTTTTTGCTAGGGCAAGGCTCATAGGCAATTTTTTTCGATTCCGATGATCAGTACTCATCGCGAGTTTAAGGGTGCGATTTTGCATGTGGGGAAGCAAAGCTTCTACTTAGGGAATCCACCATGCATGAGCAAAATCACACCAAGCGGTGGTGCAACTTCTAATGCCAAGGGTCGAGATTTCTAAAAGTTGGTAAGTATATTAAATTTCAATTTTCAATTTTGCACTTATTTTTCTTACATTTTTCTTGCAAAATATTCTACAATACCAATTTGCCAAGCAAAGGTTGCTTCAGTCAAGCAAAGTTTGGCAGTTAGATGGCATTTGATAAGTAAGCTTCAAGAGCTATCTCTTTAATATTAGGCAATCTCATGATTCTCAATAAGCTGCATAATTTGGCAAGGCTGATTCTCTATGAAAGATCGACAACGTCGACTCTCTTTTTCTTTGACATTTGTGTGTCAACAAGAGCACCTATTAGCTATGAGCACTCAGGTGAGCTATATCTCACTTTTCTGATGGACTTATCCAAAGCAAGGCTTCACTTTAGGGCATATTGCATAGAAGTTTCCAAAGTTTGGAATATGCTATGAGTATGCTATTCGCATACGAACTTGGGGAAACTTGGGAACGTCCAACATCTCAAAACTTCTCAGCATACATGGCTACGAGCCAACTTCCAACGAAGGCAACTATTCGCAGAGGGGCGACAAGGTTAGCCAATTTCAAGCTCTACTTGTTTCTATCTTAACTTTTCATTTGAAAAGGATTTCTCTGTTGTGCAAAGCACATTGCTTTGACCGACTTAGCGCAAAGCATGGATTTTATTTTGTGCCAAAATACTATCCATTGACTTGGGATCAAGGATAATGGCACACAGGGTTAGATCATTGGCAATAATAGGATATAAGCTCACAGGTTATGGTGGGCAACAATGAACTCTGATGTATCCATGCTAGTACAAATCGTGCAAGAATCACTCCATAAGTGTTGAGGGTCACGAATTGATCTTATCATAGTTGTACTTTCAAGGAAAGACATATGCAATCTGCCAAGGGATAATGGACAAGGTCAACTTTCCAAACACTATTAGACATGGTAGATTGTGTTGGTCACAATTGACTTCTAGTTTGTGCAGTTCATGCAGAGTCGAACCAAGGAGTTTGACATTGACGATTCTAACCAAGGGGTTTGGATTGCAAAGGCAACACCCATGGTTACCAATTCAATATTGTTTGATTTTCATTAGTCTTTAATTTACTGTTTCATAGGTCAAAGACATACGAAGTCTTTCACGCTAAATTTTTGGTAATTTACCTTCAGGTTGTACCTTTCATGTTTGCAAAGTGCACTTGACTACGAGTAGGTGAACACTATGTTCAACCTCCAAGTACGGATATGATTTGGTTTTATTCAATTTTGTATATGCTTTGATTAAATTTTCCAAGTAGGATGTATAAGCTAGAATGCTTTCATCCAATTTTCTCTTTAGACACATGACATCGTCGTGGAGAAGCAAAGAAATTTAGGACAGTCGTGTACCAGTTACGCTAGTACATCCTGCAGTTATGAATCTACATAAAAGGTTTCGTTGGCAAATGTTGTCACACGAGAAGCAACATGGTGTAGGAACTCATGGAGTTCAGTTTAGCCAATGTGGAGCAAGGTTTATGAGGATCCCTCTCACTCAGTCCCTGAGTGTTTATAATTACCTCCACACACAAGTACATCTCGTACTTGATGGATGTTTTTTTTTTTAACACCGTTATATAACGCATATTCCACGTGTGGAAAATCTAAGTCTCTAGGACTCACATTGGCACCCGTTATTTCAATTATTTGCCACGACAGAGTCCTTGGGTGTTGGTCGCATCCTCTTAATATAATATTTTGAGTATGTCGTATACGGAACAATTTTAGTTTCCATAATTTGTTGTCGAACTTGTTAAAGTTACAAGTATAGTTAAACAATTTTAATGGATGGTTGTTTACACATGTAGCAAATCTATGTTATGTCAATGAACATGTTTCTGTTGGTACCTAGGTGTGATCGATTTTCACATTCTATTATGGTCCAAATATGTTAGCACGGCTTTCATATGGAAAGTATTTAGTTCTTTTCTTGTGAGATTTGAACATAATGCTAGCCATAAGCATTAGAAAGTATGTTCATGAATATGACAGTTCGGATTTGTTTTTGCTACGTGCATGCACACTAGGTGTTATGGGCCCTAGTGTTTAGTAAGGGCTGGTTTGGAGTGGCATGCACCTCCATGACATTAGTAGCTTCTAAAACATTTCACATTCTATGTGCACTCTCTCTGTGAGATTAATTGTGGGTCGCTTAGGTCTCCCCAATCTCATAAAATAAAAATCCTTTTAAAATATCTTAAGTGCATAAGTGAAGGGTGAGTTATGAAATGAAAAGATCCGTGAAAATGGAAAGTCAATAGACTTTTTCTGTCCATATAAATTATCAAGTTCACCTTGATACATATGTGTTTTTCTTTTGCTTATTTTTCCTTTAGCATTTTCTTCTCTTTAGAGTTTCCTTGCAATATATAGGTAGTGAAGTATATATTTTTTGAAGCCATCAAGAGAGCTACTGGTTGACCTATAGAGGTCATGGCTCGGTTTGGGTAGTGATAGATAAGTTGACTAAACTTTCTATAGTTTCTTCAATCCACTTTTCCACTCTCTCAAGTTAACCAAGCTAGTTGTTCATAACGTTGTTGATTACTCAACAATGTTGCAAAGAATTGTGATCCCAATTTACCATTCATTTTGGAGGACTGTCTGTAAACAGTGTGGGGAAACACACCTTAATACTGCCAGTCATCCAGAGAGGATAGGCAGATTACAAGTGTTACTCTTGTGCTAAAGGATATGTTAAGCATGTATGCTAGCACAAAGCAATCTAATTAGAAAGGTTATCTCTCTAGTTGGAGTTTGCTTATCATGAGGGAAAGCATTTTGCGACTCAATTTAGTCCCTTATGTTTATGTCAGGTTCTCAACCTCGAAACACCAGTTATGGTGAGGTTGTCTATTGATTAGAAATGATAACAAGTTAAGGACTTACTCTTGGATGATGAGCTACATCAGCATATTACTTTCATGGAAAGTGAGAAGAGGTATTCTTTTAAACACCTCTTAGTTGTGGTAACTTGTTTAGCATACTCTAGTGAGTTATAAATGACTTTACACATTATGTTGGATATAAGCCGGTTACACAAAACGGTTGTAAATGGACAACAATGTGGAAAATCAAAATGTTGTTCTTGATTTCATTGAACCTCCTACTGAACCGTGTCCCGATCAAATGGGTAGTTGGATCCATGAAGGATGCCACTATGGAAAACACTAGTATTCTTATGAAGATATAACCACTTTTTTTTTTGAGGAACAAAACACTTCTCTAAGGGCTAGTCCCCTCACTCTCATAATTTAAGACCTGTTTTTAAAACCAAGAGAAAATTCTAAGTTTTACAAATCATGTGTCTACGATTGTTGTTCGAAGAGAGACTCTTCGTCACTCTCACAAGGCACCAACACTTTTGAAAAAGGTCTTTTACAATAAGAAAAGTAGAGGTAGAGGATGAGATGCAAGCCAAAGATGTGGTTGTGATCAAATCAATAGATGCAAGATACTAGGAGACAAAATACGTGTTGAAGACATAATCAAGGCACGGGAAGCCAAATAAATCGCAACAATCATCATTGAATCAATGCAAATAATAATAGCAACAAAAGATTTGGACCTAAGGTAGCAACCTAGGGTCAATATCATGTTATGATCCTCTTGCACAATCAGCAAAGAGCAAGGAAGCCAAAAAGAATGCTCTAGTTAGCATCATCTTCAGGTGGTGGTAGGCCAACTCGCATTTTGGAGTCCATTTGAAATCCTTCCTATCCACATATGCTAACGCATTTAATGGCATTGCAATATGTGCCAGAATGTACAAATGTTTCCCATGCCACATCACCTATCCAAAATTGTAACGTCGCCTTCAGTGAATCGGGTGGTGGCGCTTGCTTGGTTGCCATAATTTTGCTTGGATCCACTGCAATTGCTTCCTTGAAAATGATGTGCCCCAATAACATCTCACTGGCTATAGCAAACACACACTTCATTGGGTTAAGACTTAACCTAGTTTCCTAGCACTCCTTGAAACAAAGTTGGAGGTGATGCAGATGCTTTGACTTTTCTCCAAAAATAGAGAAATCATCCAAAAAAATCCACATAAAGTCTATCAAATACGGACCACATTAAAAACATCCACATAAATTCTATCAAATACGGACCAAATATCTGTTGTATATCTCTTTGGAAAGTGCTCAGTGCATTTCGTAATCCGAGCTATTAATGTGCAAGCAAACAATTATGAATGCCACCTTTGGTTGATCTACGATTTCCATTCGCACGTGATTATAACCATTTATCCATCCACAGAAAGACTACATTGGTTGTCTTGTGACTTCATCCAACATCGAGTCCAAAAAAATGAAAGCGAAAAGGAATCTGGCACTGTAGTAGCATTCAACTTCCGGTATCAACATATTTGTAGCTTCTTGTTATTTTTAGAAACCATAACAATTGGTGAAATCCACTCTAGGTTCTCAATTATAACAATAAATTCAACCTTCAACAATCTATCCAACTTCTCCTTTACTTGTTTGGCATAACTCGGACTCATACGATACTTGGCTTCTTTGGTAGGCACCGCATCGTTTGTCAAATTGATAATGTTGGTAGAATCAGAGTCTAGGCCCTTCATGTCCGAATAATCCCATGCGAACACATCCAATAATTCCATCAATAGCTTTATACGGTCTGATAAAAAAGGCTCTTCTAGGTCTATGCATATCTTAATAGGTTTAGGTTTATCCCTTGTCCCAAGGTTCACCTCTTGAATTACATCTTCCTTGACTCGAGAGACTTTGTTCATTTGCTTCTCAAATTCATGTTCCTACTGTAACAACTCCTTCAATTCCATTATCTCTAGGTTAGATGTTGCCCTCTTCACCTAGCTTCTTAATTTCCTTATTGGTACTCAACTCAATTTCTGCTCATCGTGATTTGGTTGGGACATCATTTGCATAGCGCTTCTAAATCACTTCCGCATCCATCGTACATATTGACATCAAATCTTGATTCGCCTTAAGAAATTTGGCTTCTTCTTTACCTATCAAATCTTCTATCGTATTCATTGGTTCAACAACAATAGGACACGTCTTCTCACAAACATGATTGACTTGCTGATATGGGATCTAAACTTTCCTTGATCGTCTTTGTATGACTAAAGTATGCTTTGCCCAATTTTGCTTTACCTTAGCATGCCGAAGCCATGGTTAGCCCTACAACATCTGAAATGTGCTTTCATTACCTATAGATGTAACAAATCAAAAAATTTGTACATATAAGAATAATACGTTGTCTAAATGCGCAATGCTATATATATGTGACAACTGGACTAGAAAAGGCGTAAGCTACCGATTAAGTTTGATAAAAAAAGGGCTTACACTAGTGTTGTCTATTGTTGCAAATAGTTATTGCTTGCTTTCCTACAACAAACTAGTTGAGATGAACACTAGTCTTTAGATTGTAATACAAGTTGGTCTAAAGAGACAACTCATAACGTTGGTCTTACGACTATTTTGTTTTAAAAGAACGTAAAATACTTGTTCATATGGGCTCATGCATAGAACTAGGGGTGTTCCCTTAGATGTGCATGCATTTGTATTTTGTTTGCATGATGTTTGTAGTCGAGAGAAGAAGGGAGATGGAGCAAGAGAGAGCAAAGATACGTTGCCATTGGGACAAACATGATTAGCACCCACATAGGTCCCTCAAGGAACCCATGTCGTCCCCATTTACTGATTGAAAGTGGTTAAAAACGAAAGAGAGGGATCCATTAATATTAACATAGCCATATCTTAATGTGAGTTGTCCAATTTGAGTGAAGCTCTAACAATAGGCAATGTTCAAGCCGCATCCCAACAATACAATGAAAAATATATTAGTTAACACATCAGATTACTATAACACCTGGCTACTTTTAACAATGCTTGTGGGGAAGGGATTACCCATGGAAGTGCTCTACAAGAATGGACTCAATAGCTAATGTGGAAATGTGAGATTATAACATGGAACTAAAGCATCAAGGAAGGAGCTAAATGGGAGAAAAATGTTGAAATCAATATTGCTCATTGCTTATGCAGCAACCTCTTGAACATGGCTATATAAGCCTCATTTCTCTCATAATATATAGAGAGTTTTGTGCCCATTGTTTGCTTTATTTTCTTGACTCTAATCTCTCTAGAAGATCCTACTTTATCAACATGGTATCAACGCCCTAGGTATTTAGAGAGATCATCATGAAAGTTCATTGCTAGTTCCATTTATAATCACTCACTATTGTCATTCTTAATATGGCTTTGTCGCTTATCACATGAGGTCTCATATTGCCTCATCACTTCCATCGTTGCTTAGTATTATTGTGCACGCTACTGATCATGGCTCATGCAAGCCACTCAAGCTCGCAAGCTGTAGTTTGTCTTCTCTCTCCAATAATGCAACTCGCACACATTGCATTGTGCTAGCTTCTCCAATTGGCCTTGCTCTCTCTCTCTCTCTCTCTCTCTCTCACACACACACACACACACACACACGCACACACACACGCACACACACACACACACACACACACACACACACACAACCTTTATTGGCTTATGGTCAAGCTTGTTTATTATTATCGACATCATCACCAATGTCACGTTTTGTTCCTTTGCACGTTCTCACAATTCATCCATGCTATTGTTTTTTAAGTTATGGAAGCTTAATATTAAATGTAATTGACTTTTAAAACTACTCTCAATGATAATATATTTGTGTGAGCATTTTTGCTTCTAGTCCCTTATCAATTAGCCAAATTCGCTAATTGAAGGAGTTCTTAACCCACATGTATATACATGCTTTTGAAGCTTTGAGTTCTCGTTCTTGAGGGAGGGAACAATCTGACATAAGCAAGTAAGTCAAGAAAGCAAGCGAGCTTGTGTGTGCAAATGCAAGAGTTACAAGTCTCAAAGATTGCCAAAAGCTACAAGATTTGGTGCTAGAGAAGCACCATGGAGCATAATATTTGATAAGATGTGAAAAAATTAGTCGAAGATTAGCATGCCCACCTCCCTTCCCAACAAAAGAGAAGAAATGAACTTCTTGCAAATGGGATAATGTCAACATGCAAGTTAATTAAGGCAAACATACTCTCCTTTGTCATTATCAATGGTTCTCTTGGTGACACACACTACCCTAAGATCTACATTATGCTTGCTAGGCCTAATACCAAGCTTTTCTTAAAGGCAGTGCCAAAAGGAAAAGTTTGCAATAGTGAAAGGGCTAGCTAGCTATGGGGAGGAGCTCTAACATTGGATACAAGCCATTTATCATTGTCATCATCATACATACACATGCAGGTAGGCAATGCATAGGCGCAAATTCATCCAGAGAAAAGGATGGCAGTTGAGAAAGGGAGCTGACCTCACACGAATAGCAAAGGAAGATTTCTTCCTTTGTACTGCTCCCCCCCCCCCCCCCCCCCCCCAAACCCACCCCCCCGGGGGCCTGCTCGAGCCTCCACTGGATCGCCTTCTGCTGCCTTTGCTCTCCTGCTAAGCCAGCTTGTCTGTCGAAGGCGCTTCACCAGCCATTGCTTGATGAATTGCTGCGCAACGGTGTCGCCTGGTTCGATCTCTCTCTCTCTCTCTCCCTCTCTCCCCTTACACTGGCAATCAAACATGTAATATGCGTGCGTGCGTGTGTGTGTGTGTGTGTGAGAGAGAGAGAGAGAGAGAGAGAGAGAGAGAGAGAGAGAGAGAACCTATGGACAGCTACTGTATAGCAGGAAATAATCTCTCTCTCTCTCTCTCTCTCTCTCTCTCTCTCTCTCTCTCTCTCTCTCTGGTATAGTTTCCTACGACGTTAAAATTCTCTTCTTCTTCTCTCTCTCTCTCTCTCTCTCTCACTCACACACACACACACACACACACACAGCTACTGTATAGTAAGAAATAATCTCTCTCTCTCTCTCTCTCTCTCTCTCTCTCTCTCACACACACACACACACACACACACACACACACACACACACAAGGAACGATTCTCTCTCATTTTCTCTCATCACACACAAAGGAGTATCCTTTAGTTCAAATTCCCTTGTATCTTATTTAGTGTGCTTGATACATGCGCGCACTGTGACATTGGAGTCTAAAATCAGCTGTTAAACAGAGAAAACATCACTCTACTCACTTTTTTCCTCTCTAATTTTTTGTAGAGATTCTGGTGAAGTTGTCACATATGTGATCTGTGCAGAGCATCAGCTTTCTGCTATACTTGCTAATTAGATTGCCTTTTCTGATCTAGAGACTAGAGATGTTCTGCAACTGTTTTGTAGATCGACATGGGTGCAAATCACTCTAAGGAAGAACTGCTTTATCAAGAAGTTCAAAATGGAAACCATGATGCTGTCAAGGCACTGCACCGAGAGGGAGCTTCACTCGAGGTAGTATGCAGAGATGGAGAGAGAGAGAGAGAGTGTGTGCGCGTGCTGAAAAGATTGTGGTTTTGAGGGATACTGTGAATGTACATGGGATAATTGTTACTGGTTGGTTTAACTTCTGAAAGCTTGCCTTTTCAATTAAAATAGAAGTCTTGTGGCGTTTCTGGTTACCAGTAAGACATCAGTAAATCAGTGATGAGCCTTCATTATTTCAAGCATGAGGATGGAATAGTTACTGTCAGCTTATAGGATCCATCTTTTATCCCATTTATTGTATTTTTATGCAGTGGGTGGACAAGGAAGGAAGGACTCCACTCATTTTGGCGTGCACACGAGGCGAGCTCCTTGATATGGCCATCACTCTCTTGAATCTGGGTGCCAACATAAATGTATATAGATCAGGTATACTATGTCTCCAAGTAGGGTAATGAGCCATACACAGTCTGTATTTCAATTCTCTAGTAGAGTGTGTTAAGATGTACATCTCTGTTATCATAATGCAGGGGCTTATGGAGGTTTTCCATTGCATCATGCTGCAAAGAGGGGCCTTGACAAGACTGCCACTCTTCTCCTATCTCGTGGTGGTAAGGATTACTAAATTGCCAGTAGTTATTGCTTGTGGCCTTTTATCAAAAAGAAAAATCCTGTCTTTTGATCTTGTACAGCCAATCCTCTGGCTGTAAATGACGATGGGCACACTCCACTTGATTTGGCAAGAAACAGAGGCCAAGTTACAGTGGTGCGATTATTAGAGGTAAGTGCATTGTGGGAAGCAAGGTATTGATATTGTCAGGTCGTGGTGTTTTTTGGACCAATTTTTTGTTTGGTTTATACTAAGCATCTAGAAGTACAGGAACGGCTGTGCCTATTCAGTGGAACATTGCGGGAGCTGTCTGGTTTTAGCTTTCTAGAGTCCTTTGCGCCAAAGTTGGTCACCAAAAAAGTGTAAGAAGTAGAGCTTCTGAAATTACTGCGTTTGGTTAGCGTTGTTCTAAATGCTGTCCCAGCAAACCTTTATTCAGGACTTCTTACACGTCTTTTGATGCTTTTAGGTGGGCAGTGGTGCTACCAACAAAATTATTATCAAGGGGAACAGCAGTGTATGAACTTGCCATTTACGAAGCCCCCAAGGTAAGTGCTGGGGAGACTGGGTTAGGTTGTAATGTAATGTACCTTATTGCCATGCTTGATCTGGTCAGGAGTGAAGTTCGCATAATGATGGTTTAGCAAGGTTTATGGTTGATGCTTTGAAGGACTACTTCCCTTGTTGGCTGTACTGGTCGTTAGTAAACTTCGGAAGGGTAGACTATAGGATGCTACACTGCCTCAAAATTCAGCCAACACAAGCTGAAAGTGAATGTTTTACACAGCTGAAAAGGATTAACTTTGCCTGACGAATATCCCTCTTATAAAGACACAAGAGGGGCCACAAGTGTGCCATGTTCTTGATGGTGAGGAGCCTATGTAGGTATTTTCTTATCAAAATCAGCAAACAGCTGAAGACTATAGGAAATCTCTCTCCTTTGCAGTCACCCACACTTGGGTCCAGAATTCTCAGCAGGGTCTCTCCTCTGCACTCAGAAACAATGGTTTAAGCCACTCATGGAACATCGCAGAGTATTTCCTCTGCCATGAAGCTGCTTCAAAAACATAGTAAATTTTTTACACAAAGCTCAAGCCTCTGGGGACAAGCATGAGATGGCAGAGCATTGAAGGAGAGATGGGTTTTCTTCCAAGGGCTGTGAATTTTCTTATGCGAGCTCAGTTTAGTGCTTTTTGTTCGCTCCTTGGTGGGAGAATACTCTTTTGAGACTGCTTCTTTATGCCAAGGTCCTTATGTCCCGATTTTCTGCAGTAGATCAGAATCAGAGCAACAAACTGCTTTTTTAGTGCTCCGTAGTGATTAGGAGTGATGTCTGTCAAGCCAAGGCTGAACCTGGTGATTTGAAAGGAACAAGAAGTGGCTGATGTCAGCTTTTGGCGTAGATTCTTGGTAGCTGTTTCCTCGGGCAGCTTCTACCACTCTCACTCACAGCTTGCTTCCTTTAATATATTACACATACCTTAATAATAATTGAACATTTTGTACAGCTGGTTTGGGGTGCCTATCTTCATAAGCTTCTGGAAGTCCCTCTCTCCTTTATAGATGGCCAGGGCACATTTTCTCTCTTTGGGAGGTTTTTTACCCTTGCCTTTTTGTCAAATTTTTTCAGTTGGCCTTGTGGCCCGGTTTGTACGAGTTTGTCACAGGAGGAGACCCTCGGGATCAGCCGTAGGATATGTTTTTTCATGTGGATGATAGCACATGCTGGATTGCCTATAGGCACTTGGTTAGTAGTCAGTGGTCATGATCTGACTTGTTAGAGATGTACTCTGGAGCCTGAGTCCTTGAGGCATTGTTTTTGGGTTTGCCCATATGCACAGCTGGTGTGGATGGCAATTTGTTGTTTGTTGATTAGAGTGGGCATCCATGATGGGTTTGTGAGGTGGGGGGGAGTTCCATGGCTTTTGCAATTTCTGGGGTCACATACCTTTTTTCAGGGCTTGCTGACAGATCCGGTCTTCCTACTTACTCCCTTGGGATATAGACCATGCACTCTACATATATAGATCCGGTCTTCTTGCTTACTCCCTTAGGATATAGACCATGCACTTTACAGATGTCCCAGATGCAGGTCACGAGTTGGATTTCTGCCAGTGAGACACAATTTTCACCACGATATGCAACATTACGCTTTGGACCATGTGGAAAGCTCAGTGTGCACACATTTTGGGCTCTTAGTCTTTCCCTATGTCCACCATTTTGACAACGATTTGAGCAGAGGCATTGCATACTCTTCGTAGTCACTGGGATTCTTTAGTCAGCTCCTGCAGGGCAGCGGAGCAATGTTGATGCGTCTTGCTTCACACATGGACAAGATTGTCAGTTCTTTTCAGTAGGGACCATGGCCACATCACGTGGCATTATGCATCCCTACAACGGTTCCTTGTACATTCATCGTACAGACCACCTTGATGTTTACATAGCCTACACATTGTTAGCCCATTTTTGTACTTCCTCTGGGTGATAGGCCATTGAACGTCTCTACAGTTCTCCTATGTACACTGAATACAGCGCCTTTCTCGCCACACACGAGAGAGAGAGAGAGAGAGAGAGAGAGAGAGAGAGAGAGAGAGAGAGAGAGAGAGAGAGAGAGAGAGAGAGAGAGAGAGAATGAAATGAAATGAAATGTTATATTAACGTCTTCAAAAGGCCAGAGTGACCTATGAGACCAAACTGATACAAAAGTGGTGAATCTGTTACAATGTCTAGGTACCTTAGTACTAAAGTACTAAGTGTGAAAGTGTGAAAATAAATGTGAAAAACTAAATACAAAGTATTAGATAAACTTCTTAGGAGCATTCTGGGTGTCTAGCTAGAATGCTTCTAATCCTTTGTTGTAGTCTCCTCCGGTGAAGTGTGCTTCTGCATCTCGGTCGTGGTCGTCTCGATTTCCTAAGCTCAATCGCCCTGTCAATGAGGGTGCCTTTGGTATGAATGTGGGTACTCCTTTGTGCTCGCTGCTGGCCTCTTGCTTCTCCTTCCATTCCTGCTTCTCTCGATCCGAAGAAATATGTGATCTGCCTCTGAGGCTGTAGTGCTCTTTGTCTTCTCATTAAATTATCCCTGTGCCGATGTAGTTCCAGTAGTAGGTACAGGCTTAAGCATCTTTGATCTTGGTATTGCATGACTCTATCTAGAGGTCCAAAGCCCTCTTTAAATAGGCAATGGAAACGCCCACGTATCTCATAGTATACGGTGCAATGGCATATGTAGTGTAGTTCTATCTCCGGCTCCATTCCGCATAACTTGCAAATTTTGCTCTCAGGTGGGATTCCCCTAAATCTGCCAAATTCAATTTCCAGCTGGTGTGAGGATGTACGAATCTGACCAATAGCACATCTCAAACCATGAGACGGGTGGTATCCATGTAGCTCGAGCGAATCACAAAACCATCTTCAGATAGCTGTAGGAAGTTTTCTTTGTAGTCGGCCATCTTCGTGGGTCTACCCATGTCCTCTTAGTGTCCAAATGTATAAGATCCTGGCGGATGGTTTTATTAATCTCCGTCCGTGTGATTGCCAGTGATGGAGCCTCAAGAAGTATTGGAAGGGGGGTAATCTTTCCATACTGAACGCGTGTCTCTAAAACCACGAGGACAGTTGCGCATACCATGTATCTCCTTTCATTGCTAAGTGTCGAGAGGATTCGAGGGCCAATCTAGTATATCGGCAATTATTTGTATCCCACAAACCATGTATAAAGGACACTGATCTGGTAAGAGCTTCAATTTCTATCGGAGGGGCAACTAGTTCCGCTCGGGTAATCGCATGTGGTACGGAGGCCTTGGCTCTAATCATTTGGGAAATCATAGATACCAAAGGTCTCTCCATTGACTTCCAATTATCCTGATCCACAGATGGTCCCCAAATCTGGACCCCATAAAGCATAGCCGAAGCCACCACAGTATCAAAGAGCCAAAGTTTTGTTCGTGGTTCCTGAAACTGCACTTGTGAACACATCCTCTCCAACCCTCCCAAGGCCGCAGAGGCTCTGGACAATCTAGCATCCGCTGCTTTCTTAAGAGTGAACTTCGGTCCTGTAAATACCACACCAAGGTATGTGTATGCATCTGTGTACTCTACTGTATCCTGGCATATGCAAATGTAGGTGCCGATCTGCTAACCCACTGCGGTGTGGTGTTAAACACCATAACTTTGGTTTTACCCAAATTTACCGACAGTTCGCTGTCCTCCGCGAATTTATGTAATGCATCTAACTGCCTCTACATTCCATCTGGTGATTCTGCTATGAGTACAATATCATCTGCATACAATAACAAAGGGATCCATGACCCTGCAAGTTGAGCACCTCTGTCACCCTCTCTATCAATGTAATCTGATACCTCATCTATATACATACCAAATAAAGTAGGGGACAGTGGGCATCCCTGCTTTACTCCAACGGTGGAATGAACAATGTCGGTATCCCCTTCTGGAGCACGTACATAACCAGTTACTGACCCGTATAAGGCCATGATCCCCCAGATAATCTCTTTGGGGACCCCTAACTCTTGCATTCTGCGCATCAATCTGGCCCTTGGTACTGTATCAAAAGCTTTCCGAAAATCCACAAAGCAACAATACATCCTTTTCCCGCTTGCTCTTCCTTCCTCAATAATGGCTCTGAGCGTAAGAATATGATCTAAAGTGGAATAACCCCTCCTGAATCCAGCTTGTCCTATTGCCCTTATGCCCTCATTCTCTGCCCATCTACTCAATTTTTGTTCCAGAATGGATGCGTACAGTTGGGTCAGTGTGTAACCCACCGTAATGGTACGGTAGTTCCCGGGTATCATAGGATCCCCTGACTTGAAAATAGGCACGATAGTAGATAATTTCCAAGATTCAGGTAATCCTTCACACATGACCCGATTAAACAGACGAGCAAGGACTTCTAAAAGTAGATCCCTTGCATGGATCAGATGTTCTGCTACTAAACCCTCATGATCATATGCTCTTCTTGTCTTCATCTTGTCAATGGATTTTTTCACCATTTCCGTAGTAAAGAAAGTACTAGTAGCAGGGCATGGCTCTAGCGGATTTGGTAATGGAGGCTGTCCAGATACCATATATAATGAGGTTACATATTGACCCCAAATCTCCGGAGAAGTAATTGCTGGAGGCGATGAGTGCTCGTGAAATAAACGCTAGGCCTCATGTGAGTCCTGACTCAAGAAGAGCTGATATAAATCCTTCTCCAGTTTGGCTAAAAATGCCCTTTTCTTGCGACGTACTATACGCCGAAGAGCAATCCGAGACTGCTTATATGTGATGATCCCAAGTGTAAGCTCTTTCTGGACCTGGGTTCTCGTCTCTCTGCATTCCTCGTCGTACCAACTGTTTTGAGGCATGTTCCAAGATCCTCTCTTCTGATCAGGCTGAGTATGTGGGTATGCCTCTTGTGTTTCTCCATGTAGTATCTCTGTTAGTTGAGAAGTAATCTCCTCTACAGTATATATTGGCTCGGCTGCCCACATCCTATTATAGATCTTTTCCACATAGACTGAATCAGTCTCTGGCGTGAAAGTATATCTTGTGTGTCTTCTTTCTTTGTACTTGAGAGGCATTGTATTGGAAGGAGATTGATAAGGTCAAGAGAGCATGATCCACTGCAATCCCAACCGGTCTGGGTCCCACCTTAAAGTCCTCGATAATAGAAATAAAGCTTGGTGAAGTCATGACATAATCCATTGTACTGGCCCCATGCCTGTGCGGGAAGCATGTGAATCCCCCAGATAAAGGGAAATTCTCTAGACCATTAAGTATGGCCAAACCATGTGTAGTTGCCATCTCCATGAGATGTCTCCCCTATTTAGTGTGTTCTTTATCCTGTGAGTTTCTAGTAAGCCCCTCCTGTGATAAATCCACTTCTCTGAGCATTTCCTCAGAATTATCATAAAATACTGTTGTAGAGTTGGCCGTTTTGGCATTAAAGTCTCCTAAGAGAACGATGTCTCCATCTCTAGAGAACCCATATGTCATTATTCAATATGGAGAAAGGGGACTGTCCTTTAGGTGAGGAGTAGACTGATGTACTTGGAGGGAAGTAGCATATAGCGATATATAGAAATCTACCCGTCTCGGCTCTCATTCTCACCCACATATACCTTGCTTGTTCATCTTTCCTGATAATCTGTAGTAGTGGTTTCAGCTCCTCTTTAAATAAGACTGCTACTACTCCTGTACCCTGGCTACCTCGTAGAGATCTCTTGTCTGGTCGACCAGCTGTTTCCCATAAATACCCCTTCACATGTGGCATAAGCTGTCCCGGTATCTGGTGTGTCTCTGAGTAGAAAACTATGTCTCTGTCCCTAAAGTTGTCTTCAAAGGCACCTACATCTAGCCTATATGATCCATTACAATTCCACGCCGCTGTTTGGAGCGTCGCCCCATAGGTCTCGCACCGTCATGATGAGCGCTTTTCCACAGAGAGAGAGAAGTGAAATGTTATATTAACGTCTTGAAAAGGCCAGAATGACCTATGAGACCAAACTGATACAAAAGTGGTGAATCTGTTACAATGTCTGGGTACCTTAGTACTAAAGTACCAAGTGTGAAAGTGTGAAAATAAATGTGAAAAAAACTAAGTACGAAGTATTAAATAAACTTCTTAGGAGCATTTTGGGAGAGAGAGAGAGAGAGAGAGAGAGAGAGAGAGAGAGAGAGAGAGAGAGAGAGAGTTGCTAAATGGACTATTTTCTTATTTTTTTTCGGTAATTTCTATCTATTGAAATTAGGATATTTAATTGTGTTTACTTGAACCGTAAGGTTAGGAATTGTAGATCTACTAGAATTATTAAAAGCCATCAGGAACTGACGTGTCATACGATAGGTGATTAAGCATTGCGAAGGGGTTGTATCGTTAGTTCGGTAGGAGAGGCCGGGAAACGGATATTCTTGATGTGTCACGTGTGGGGTGACGGGAGCATTGGAAAGGGAATATTCCATTGGTATGCTAGGAACTAGAAAAAAGAATACGCGTAAAGATGCAAGCACAAGAATAAAGATGGGTTCTCAGAAGTTTTTTTAAAAGTGGAATATTTTTAAGCGTTTTATGGGAAGTTCTTACTCAATTCGAGTCTTTTCGGTGCCAATTCGAGCTTAGAAATTTGAGTTTTTGCTGAAATTTCAGAAATTCAGAAATTAATTTCAGCAGATCAAGCGAGTTTAATCTCGTTTGCATTTGGGGGTTTTGCTTAATTTTGATAATTCACGCAAAATTGGCCATGGCAATGCATTAATAGGCTATTTCTGACGCAATTTGTGACACATTGAACTCGGGGGTTTTGCGTTTTGAAGCGAAATTGTTGCAATTTCTTATCTTGGAATGAGAAATTGATGCTGAATTTTCAGGACTGTTTCTGAAATTGATGTATTGACACTGCGGAATTGCCAAATTGATGACATTTTGGGTCTTTTGGCACATGTATGATCAGCTGAGGTGCTGAATTTGTGTCATTACAGGTTAATTTCAGCATTTGCTACTTGTATTTGGGTGTTTCATTGGTCTCTCGTGGTAACACATGGTCTCCAACAGTGATAGTAGCAATCTGTTGCACATCAAAAAGTTGGAAAGGCGCCCATAACTCTGCTATATGGAAGATTCAGTGTTACAATGTTCTCTTACAGAAGAGGCAGGCGAGGCCAATTAAGGAAAAAAGGGATAAAACCAGCAGGTATGGATGATGAAGAGTGGGAAGAGACGGATGAGCTTGCACGCTCCACGATTATGCTTTTTGTGTCGGATTCTCTTTGGATGCATGGAAATGTGAAAAAGGCATGATTTGTTTGCTCAACAAAGTGTTGCTAGCAAAGTATATTGGTTGAAAAGGCTCATGGACCTTCATATGGAGGAAGGCACTTTGATGTCGGTGCATTTTGAATGAGTTCAATTCAATTTTCAGCCAACTGACAAATTTGCAATTCAACATCATGATGAAGCTACGTTTTTGCTATGCACATTGCTTGAGAAAGAGTTTGATTAGCACGGGTCAGCTAGATGAAGCGGGCTATCATACTAGTTTTGGTGATCGCAAATGGAAGATATGTAAGGGGTCAAGGATTGTAGCAAAAGGGTCTAAATCTAACACCTTATATCCTTTGTATGTATCTAGTTCATGTAATCATGTGGTGACCATAACCGAACAGCCAAGTGTTTCCTTGTGGCATGGCCGGTTAGGACACATGAAAGGAATGTTAACTCTATCTGTCACCAGCGTGTGACTACTATCTATCCTTTTTGTTGATTTCTTTCTTATTATCTATTTACTTTCACTTTTTGGAAACACCCCTCGGGAAATCTAACTGCCCTGCATTGCATAGCTAGTGTGGAACTGTCCAGAGGGAGTCCTTGCCTGAGGGCAAGAGAGCACTAAGGTTGGACAAGGACTATGGTTAGCCAAGTGGGGTCATTGACTAGCCAAAGTGGAATCCTTTGCTACAGAGGCTACATTTCAGTTCTGGATGTGGCCGTAGTGTACAAAGAGGGTCGGATGACCTAGACAGATACAATGGCAGTATCTCCTAAAATTTAGGGAACTGCTATTTTGGGACCTGAAAAGGTGTTGACGTCATTACCTCCGGAATGACAAGGGGAACATTTTCTTACTCTGCCGTGAAGTCAACTGGGCAACCGGTTGGGATATTTTTAGACGGCAACCCCGAAACGGGAAAATGCTTGTAAATGTGCCAAGTGGCACCTTCTGGTGCACTTGCCTCATGCAACAAGAAGTGGCGCTGAATTTGAAGGAGAGAGAGCCTCATTTTCAGATTTTGTCACAGGTTAAGAGCTATGGAGTGCTTGCTTTCCCTCTTATGCACAGTGCGGTGCCAGGAGTGATTCCCTGCACGCTACGCACTGCCCTCTCTCTCCCCTTTGGCAGTATGTTATGCCCCTCTAGTGGGCTTTTCATTTGACCAATGTACAGTTGTGTGGGTTCATGCGCGATTGCCGAGGCAAGAGCCTCTTGCACAGGTACTGGATTAGCTAGCGGCTAATCCCCCCGCAGGTACAGGTGAATTCGAAGAGGTTTCACGCCAGAAATCTCGTCCAATTCAAAGGGCAAGTAGCCCTACAGGTGCGGGAGCTCGAGGACTTGCTAAGGATGCGACCGGCACGCGAAACGGAGCCCGAAACAGTGAATTACAGCCTGCTGTGTATTTTTGCAGGTTTAGGGTTTTGGCCCTAAACGGACCCTAATACCCCCAGGAGGTTCGGGGACGCAAGGGGACCGCTGTACAGGTGATCTGGTGCATTTTTAGGGCTGAAAACAGAGAATTCAGCGTGCTGCAGATTCTCGCCAGGTTTTGCAAAGTGCCTGTATGCGTCGGGAAAGTCATTTAATGCGTGGGAATACTGACCGTGAAAGGTTCTAGTACAGTTATGTTGCCGAAATCGGGTTGGAACAGTGGAAATTCAGCCGAGTTTGTGCGGGGCAGCTTGTAGGGAACCACAGCGTTTATTCCCTCTTTTGAACAATAAAGAAATACCGAAAGGGGCGCCTAAGTTAGGGGCCAATCTGGTGTCTGTCTACTCATACAGGTGCAATCTAGCAGCCTGTATCCCTCTCCCCTTTGTTGTGTCTTGAAAGTACAGGTAAAATAGACGACTAATAATGGGTGAAAGCTAAATCAAGGTTTAAAGTAAAGTCTACCGCCCTTTTTGGATTGAACAGGCCGGTTTCATGGTTCCATCGACGGGATTAAATCACTTTTTCCCATAGAAGTGAGCCTTGGTCAGTTTTGGGCTTGAAGACACAGGGGATCATAGACCAGACACAGGGAATTGCAATTATGGTTGACAGACCAGATGATGTGACTGAAGAGGTTTCCTCTTCACAGGGTCAACAGACACATGAAGTGGGTGAGTCGTCAAGACCACCACAGACAGATGACGATATATTCAGGACCCAGTTGGCTACTGCTGTGGCTATGTTCACACAAGTAATGTAGAACCCGAGGTTTTTAGCCTTTCTGCAACCTCTTGTTCCGTCTCAGCAAGTTGGGTCACTGGATCATATTCAAAAGCCTGTTAAGGCTCGAGCACAGGTGATTCATACCGCACAGTCAATGGAAACACCTGTACACTTGACGGAGAACATGCAGTCTCCACAACCTATGCCTAAGGTGCAAGAACAGGTGGTTGAGATGCCAGTCTTTCAAGCTGTACCAGTTCAGCCCGCCACCTTTCAGCAGCCTATAGCTGGTTCTAATGGGCAGGGAAGCAACCTACAAGCTATGCAACAGGTCTTCCCACCACCTTCAGTACACCCTGGCTATTTTGGAGGTGGATCCGTATTCCAGAACAAGCCTGGTCATGCACCTGGAAATCAGTTTTATACGCCAGGAACAGTGTTTGGGGGTGCTCAAACGATGATGCCTAACCCCATGTACAGTGTCATGGGTATGCAACCAGGGTTTCAGAGTACTCAGGGCCAATTTGGGATGCCACAGGCAAATTTTGGTATGGCTGGAATTACAAATCAGCAGCCAAATATGGCATTTCCAGGTCAAGTTAATAGCGGCCAAGGAACACAGATGAACCCTAATAGTGTTCCCATGTTTTAGTCACTTCCATATGACAATTTAACGCCGCTGGAGAGGCCAACTCCGTATAAAGAAGGTGGCAAAGGTGTGTCTTTCACAACCTTTACAGGGTTTGATGACAGGAAGAAGGCTCTCTCATTCCTCCAGCAGTTTGACAAGGCCTATGCAGGGGGAAACTTTACAGAGGCTTCAAAGGTCCGCAAGGCAGCCACTTTCTTGACAGGGAATGCGGGACAATGGTGGACAACTCTATTGCTTAAGGGCAAGCTCCGTCCACATGGATTTACTTCAAGCAGATTTTTGCAGCAGCCTGGTTATCTCATGACTTTGAAGCAGATGCCATGACAGAATGGCACCAGCTAAATGCTGCCACTTGCAGAAATCTGGATGATTACAATGCACAAAGACAAAAGTCACTACTTTGACGCAGCTCATCGAGGTAGCAAACACTGGCAATGGTTTGCTCAAGGGAGAAGATTGTGAATTTAACACTGGCGTCAAGGCAGGATCAGGCAAGAAAAATTCAGCCAAGAAGCACGTTCCCAATGAGGCTCCTAAAGGGACTCAGGAGTCAGCCAACGCAGGGAAAGACAAAGCTACGGCTGAATCAGAAAAAGGACCAGCAAAGAAATGGAAAAGACGTTTTCCTCGCAAGTCAGAAGAGCAAAAGAAGGTCCTGAGGACAGAAAACAAATGCTTTATATGTGAGCAGCCTGGCCACATTGCTTACAACTGTCCTACAAAGAAAAGGCCAGCTGATTCTGAAGACAAGGAGGACAAGAAAGGAAAGAAGCCCATGGCTGGTCTAGTGCCAGATATGGTGGGCGACAAGCCAAATTCAGATGCAAGTGAGCTTTGCAGAGCATGGGGAAAGGTCAGGGATCAAACAGTGCTTATCTTCTTTGATCCAGGTGCCAAAGCCAACTTTATTTCCCCAGAATTGGCTTCAAAGTTGGGAATCAGACCTGAAGAGATGGGGTATACAGCAGAGGCAGGTTGGGCATGTCCTGGCCATACAGAGGCTGTGACACCCATCATTGGAAAGTTGCGTCTACATATCCAGTCCTATGTAGATGCTGAAGAATTTTACATCATGCCACTGGACGGATGTGATGTGTTGTTAGGTATTCCTTGGTTGTTTCGTGTACAGGGAATCATGGATGCCTACAACAAAAAGATCACTGTACAGAGCAGGGGAAAGACTCACATTCTGGATGTAAAGCTTAAAGGGGAGTCTATTCCCACTGTATCAGCTTTTGCTATTACTTCTGTAATGAAAAAGCATCTTTCTGCGTACTTGGTTTTTGCACGTGAAGTGTCAGATTGTGATGAATCAAATTTCAGCTGTGTCAATTTCAGTATGCAAATGATGAAGATTTTGCAAGGGTCTTCGAGCAACTAATGGATGGACAACGTCATGAACACTATCTTCTTAAAGACGGGTTCATGATGATGCATGGCAGATTGTGTGTCACAAAGCCATTGCGACGCAAAGTTATGGAAGAGAGTCATGTCCCACCGTATGCAGGGCATCGTGGTATTGATGCTACAATTAAAGCGGTTGAGACATTCTTCTACTGGCCTACATTGAGAAGAGATGTGGATGCCTTTGTGCGAGAATGCCTAATATGCCAAAAGGTCAAGTTTGACAGGCAAAAGGCACCAGGGTTATTGCAACCACTACCTATTCCAGATAAACCATGGGAAAGTATTGCTATGGATTTTATCTTTGATCTTCCGAGAACGCAGACAGGAAACGATGGTATTTGGACCATTATTTGTAGATTCAGCAAACAGGCTCATTTTATTCATGTTAGGAAGAAGATAAAGCCAGATCAGATGGCACGCTTGTTTATGAGCAATATTTTCAAGTATCATGGCATGCCACAGTCGATTGTTAGCGACCGTGATCCACGCATGACAAGTTTGTTCTGGAAAGGCTTGTTTGAGAATATGGGCACCACGCTCAAATTCTCTACGTCATTTCATCCTCAAACAGATGGGCAGTCAGAAGAGGCAAATTCTACTGTCCTAGATCTGCTGAAGTGCTATGTGTGAGAGCATAAAGGAAAGTGGGAGCAGTATTTGCCATTGGTGGAGTATGCATACAATAATACAGTGCATTCATCAACTGGCAAGGTACCCTTTGAGATAGTTGAAGGTGGCAAGAAAGTTCCTCCCATACTGCATACAAAGGACAAGATATTTGAAGCAGATAAGTATGTTCAGGACATGGATGAAATGTACAAGAAGGTCAAAGTGGCCTTAGAAAGGACTCAGGCAAAGCAAAAGAAAGCAGCTGATCGTCACCGTCGTGAAGTGGTATATTCACTTGGTGATTGGGTGCTTTTACGCTTTGAAAAGGCAAGGTTAAAGAAGATGAAGGGCAAGGAAAGACTGCTTCCAAAGCTCAGCATGCGTTACTATGGGCCTTTTCAAGTGTGCGACATAATCAGTGATGTTGCATATAGGCTGAAATTGCCTGACAATTGGAAGATTCACAATGCGTTTCATGTGAGTCTTCTCAGACCCTATGTGGGTGATGTGCCAGAAGATATGCCAGCTGAAGATCAGCCGGAAGTCGAGGAACTTGACGAGATCTTGGTCCTTGAACAGATTTTGGCACACAAAGAAAGGAAAGTGAAAGGCAAGGTTGCTAGGTGTTACTTGATAAAGTTCAGAAACTATCCACCAATGGATGCTAAGTGGATGGAAGAAGGTGAACTTGCAGAGTCACCAACTGTGTTATCACTTTACCTTGAAGCCTTCGATTTGCAACCTACCTTGATCCCTTGAGTTTCAGAGCTACATGGATTGTTAGTGTGACAATGGCTTCTGAAACAAATGATGTACATGGTATTTAAAGTAAGCTCAAATCAAATACTTGTTACATGAATGTTAGAGCTGTACAGATTGTCAGTTTGGCAATTGCTCTTATGGAATGTCCAAAAGTTGGTTAGTGCTATAGAAGTGAGTATTTCTTGTCAGTTTGTCAAGGATACAGTGATTGCTTCTATTGAAGAGTACATGTGTAACTGCATTCTTAAACTGTCGGTTTGGGTATGCTCGAAAGTGTTACGGGATCCAACGTGTACTATAAGACAGTGGCAAAATGTGCAGCTACCATTTTGTCATTGGAAAGTTAGTGACTCAAAGCAATGGCACAGTGCGAAGCTACCACTATGTCATTGGGACAGGGTTCACACGCAGGCAATACATGAGTCAACGAGGTGTTGAATACACCAGGGTTGACAATGAGCATGTATGTGTTGTATATATGGTCGACAGGTGTTGAATACATCAGTGTTGACAGTAAGCATGTACGACATAGATGCAAACGAGGACGTTTGAGATTTCAAGAGGGGGGTATGTCACCAGCGTGTGACTACTATCTATCCTTTTTGTTGATTTCTTTCTTATTATCTATTTACTTTCACTTTTTGGAAACACCCCTCGGGAAATCTAACTGCCCTGCATTGCATAGCTAGTGTGGAACTGTCCAGAGGGAGTCCAGGCTTGAGGGCAAGAGACCACTAAGGTTGGACAAGGACTATGGTTAGCCAAGTGGGGTCATTGACTAGCCAAAGTGGAATCCTTTGCTACAGAGGCTACATTTCAGTTCTGGATGTGGCCGCAGTGTACAAAGAGGGTCGGATGACCTAGACAGATACAATGGTAGTATCTCCTAAAATTTAGGGAACTGCTATTTTGGGACCTGAAAAGGTGTTGACGTCATTACCTCCGGAATGACAAGGGGAACATTTTCTTACTCTGTCGTGAAGTCAACTGGGCAACCAGTTGGGATATTTTTAGACGGCAACCCTGAAACGGGAAAATGCTTGTAAATGTGCCAAGTGGCACCTTCTGGTGCACTTGCCTCATGCAACAAGAAGTGGCGCTGAATTTGAAGGAGAGAGAGCCTCATTTTCAGATTTTGTCACAGGTTAAGAGCTATGGAGTGCTTGCTTTCCCTCTTATGCACAGTGCGGTGCCAGGAGTGATGCCCTGCACGCTACGCACTGCCCTCTCCCTCCCCTTTGGCAGTATGTTATGCCCCTCTAGTGGGCTTTTCATTTGACCAATGTACAGTTGTGTGGGTTCATGCGCGATTGCCGAGGCAAGAGCCTCTTGCACAGGTACTGGATTAGCTAGCGGCTAATCCCCCCGCAGGTACAGGTGAATTCGGAGAGGTTTCACGCCAGAAATCTCGTCCGATTCAAAGGGCATGTAGCCCTACAGGTGCGGGAGCTCGAGGACTTGCTAAGGATGCGACCGGCACGCGAAACGGAGCCCGAAACAGTGAATTACAGCCTGCTGTGTATTTTTGCAGGTTTAGGGTTTTGGCCCTAAACGGACCCTAATACCCCCAGGAGGTTCGGGGACGCAAGGGGACCACTGTACAGGTGATCTGGCGCATTTTCAGGGCTGAAAACAGAGAATTCAGTGTGCTGCAGATTCTCTCCAGGTTTTGCAAAGTGCCCGTATGCGTCGGGAAAGTCATTTAATGCGTGGGAATACTGACCGTGAAGGGTTCTAGTACAGTTATGTTGCCGAAATCGGGTTGGAACAGTGGAAATTCAGCCGAGTTTGTGCGGGGCAGCTTGTAGGGAACCACAGCGTTTATTCCCTCTTTTGAACAATAAAGAAATACCGAAAGGGGCGCCTAAGTTAGGGGCCAATCTGGTGTCCGTCTACTCATACAGGTGCAATCTAGCAGCCTGTATTCCTCTCCCCTTTGTTGTGTCTTGAAAGTACAGGTAAAATAGACGACTAATAATGGGTGAAAGCTAAATCAAGGTTTAAAGTAAAGTCTACCGTCCTTTTTGGATTGAACAGGCCGGTTTCACTATCTCATTTAGGTTATGCGCTGTGTTTGAGGTTTTTAATTTTTCTCATTGTGAACATTGTGAAACATGCTCAAACACCGCACAAGAAGTCTATGTCTTTGAAGTCATCACCTTTAGATTTGGTACATTCTGATGTATGTGAAATGTCAGAGCTATCTTTAGGTGGTAGCAAGTATTTTGTCACTTTTATTGATGATGCATTACGTAAAGTGTGGGTATATGCAACCCGTTTGAAAAGTGATGTCTTGGCATTGTTCAAAAAGTTTCTTGCATATGCTGAAAATCAGACTGGCAAGACACTTAAATGAATGCTTAGCTTTGACAATGGTGGTAAGTACACATCAAATGCATTTAATGCCTTATGTGACTCCAAGGGAATTAAGAGATTGTTGACTGCTCCTCATAACCCTTCCCAAAATGGTGTTGCTGAGCACTTGAATCGTACTATTCAAGAGAAAGTGCGAAGTATGCTGTCACATGCTGCATTACCCTATGGTTTTTGGGCAGAAGCTGTGCAAACAACTATTCACCTTATTAATCGCTCACCAAATAGGGATTTGGATGGAAAAGTACCCGAGGAAGTGTGGTCCGGCAAGCCACTTCTATATTCGCATTTGAGAGTGTTTGGTTGCGAAGCTTATGTGCACGTGCAACGAGAAGATCACAACAAACTTGAACCGAAGTCATGTAAATGTATTTTCCTAGGATATGCTGAAGATGGTGAAATGGGGTATAGGTTGTGGGATCCCGAAAAGGGACAGGTTATTGGCAACAATGATGTAATCTTCCGTGAGGATCACATGCACAAACAATCTACTCCTGTCAAAAAACGGTTGTTTTCAGGGAAGATATACCGGTAGGACAATCGAGAATGCCCGTTGAACAGTAGCCTGTTAGAGGATGACCCAAATGGAGGAAATAAAGTTGCCATTGATGCACCACATGTTTAGTCACGAGCCCTCCCTCATGGGCCTCATCTTCCCTCCTCCACAGGTTCCTCATGCCCTAAAAAAACACTGCCCTTGTCTCCTCTCGTTCATGCTCTTCAAGTTCTCCTTTTTTCTCTTTTACTTACCTTGCTAAAAGAAAACCTTCCCCTTTTATTTATAGCCCCCCCCCCCCCCCCCCCCCCCCCCCCCCCCCCCCACCCCCTACCCTTAAAGCAACGACGGCGCCGTCGTTGCTAGGGGCCGTGGGTATAAACCCTTGCTGACATGGCATGGCGACTCTGGAGTAGCTCCAAACCTCGCAAAAGAAGAGCCGAAAAGGGGCCCCATATGCCGCTGAGGGTTTTACGCTTCATGGGCGACTTCTTGCGAGCCTCTCACAGCCCAGCGCAAGCTCTTCTTCTTCTTCATTCGCCTCTGTTCACTACCGCCATGCCATTTTTCCCTTATTTTTCCTCCCCTTCACACTTTCATTAGCCATTGGGCGGCCTCCCTTGGGCGGCCATTGACCTTATGGCTCATGGGCGGGTGGCCCTCAAAGGACACCACGTTGGGCATACAAATGCCACATTTGGCACGCACATCGACCAAAACATGTTCATTCTCAGCAGCCCTTGATTGACAATATCATCGTGAACTTCTCGCAACCAATGTGCTCCAAGAGACACCCTTTTAAACTGAAAGCTCATTGGACTGATCTGCAAACGCTGAGGCTGAAAATCGAAATGTTGGCTGATCTGCTGTGTTCGAGGCTGAATCCAAAAACACCAGGACTGATCTTGGGCTGAAACTGAAAACGCCAGGCTGCTGGGGTACTGTTGAGAGAGAGACCACTTGCCGGGTGCAACACTTGGTGCACCACCTTCTGCTGCCTTCTCTGCCTCTACTGAGTGCCCAATGGGTTTCTTTTATAGCTCTTTAGCAATTTGCCCTACCTACTTTTCCAACAAAAGTCACTTATTAATAAATAAGTGAAAAAAGGGTTCTATGCTCTGGAAAATACTCATGATGGAATAATTGTTTTGTGCAAGAGAGGGTATGCAAGTGCGACTGGCTTGGACATACACGTCCTGCTAGTGGCTCACAAAGGTGCCAGGCTCAGTCCTAAGCTAAGACTCATGCTAGACTATGGCAGAAGCATGTCCACGTGGCGTAAGTGAAGTGCGCACGTGACATCCCCCCTTGTTAAAAGTGAGGCACAATTGCTGAACTTTTATATGTACTTTTGATGCTGACTGATGAATTCTTCTGATGTTGTGGATGCATCACCAATGAAAATTCCTCCAAAGGGGTGGATACTACGGATGAAGGTACTGCTCGTCTATGTCGAAGATGACGATGTCGACAACGGATACTGCTGGTCTATTTCGAAGACGATGATGTTGACGACGAGGTCATGCGGGTTTTATGTCGAAGACGGTGAAGTCGACGACAAGGTCATGCGGGTTTTATGTCGAGGATGGGGAGGTCTACGATGGGATCATGCTGGTCATGCTGTGAATACTTGAGGTGCTTAGGGTGCTTGAGATGCTTGAGGTACCATGTCGACAACGACGACGATGTGACGATGACGACGACCGTCACAGACACGACGATGTCGCCGTGACGACGACGACGCGAGGCTAGGGCTGAAATCTGAAAACGCTAGGGCTGAAATCTGCTATCGCTAAGAATCTGTTGAAATCTGGACTATGTCGATGACGACGTGTCGACGACAACTGCTGCGTGCGGGCACTAAGGGTGAAAACTGAAAACGCTGGCTGATCTGGAAGGCTGAAAACTGGTGCTGATGTAAGGGCTGAAAATACGGTATTGTGTCGTGACGACGACAGTGATGACAAGGCTGAAAAACGCTGAGGTTGAAAACTGAATTTTTTGCGAGGGATGGAGGATCTGTTACCGGGAATGGAATTGGGGATGCGATGAGGCTAAAGGGATGGTACTGTTGCAAAAACGCTGATGGCTGAAATCTGCTCCAAAACGTTGATGCTGCTGCTTGGGGTACTGCTATGTGGGGTACTGCTGCCTGAGAGGCTCTGCTGCTTCTGCTCCTTTGCATCTACTGAGTGCCCAATGGGTTTCTTTTATAGTTTCTTTAGCAATTTGCCCTACCTACTTTTCCAACATAAATCACTTATTAATAAATAAGTGAAAATGTGTACTTTGGAAAAAAAGGGTTCTATGCTCTGGAAAATGCTCATGATGGAATAACTATTCTGTGCAAGAGAGGGTATGCAACTATGACCGGCCTGGGCATGCACGTCTTGCTAGAGGCTCACGAAGTGCCAAGCTCAGTCCTAAGCTAGGCTATGATTGATGCTAGACCATGCAGAAGCATGTCCACGTGGCGCAAGTGAAGTGCGTACGTGACATCCCCCCCTGTTAAAAGTGAGGCACAGCTGTCGAACTTCTATTTGTACTTTTGATGCTGAATGATGAATGCTTCTAATGTTGTGGATGCATCACCAATGATAATTCCTCCAAAACCGGTGACTGCGGATTCTGCTGGTACTGTGGGTTCTGTGATAACTGTTGGAGATGAAAACACCTATCATAAGGGTTACTAACCAACAAATTTCAGCGATCGCCGCCATAGATAAGCCAGCCTAAGCTTCGTCTCAGATATTGACGCCAGTCTGGGCTTCTTTCTAGATACCGAGTCTACTTTGGCCGGTCTTTGCTGACACCCAACCAATATCTGTGGTAAAAACATTCCCGGTGCTGATAGACTGAGGTTTGGTTCTGGAGTTTTGTCCAAAGGGTCAATGACGAGGAAAATGGATGCAGCTAGATGCCAAGAACATAATGCCTAATGCACGGATCGGGAAAAGAGATCAAGGTGATACTCTGTCCATGTCCGCAAAAGAGGCAAGTAGATCTTGGTACTCAAGATCTGGGTCCTCGTGTATCCGATGTCAATCTTCCTTCAAAGGCATGGCAATGAAGATGGGATATGATAAGTCCATGGTCGGGACTCAAAGAGTCTTTCAGGAAAAAAAAACTGGGAGAGGTTCCTTGGGTTCTTTGGTTAAACTTGGGTTCTTGTTGGTTCTTGGTTCTTCTGGGGTTCTTCTTTAGGTTCTTTCCTTGAGTTCGCGAAGCCGAAGCACGTGTAGAGCTTTGATACCAATGTGAGGTACAGCGGAAGTGAATAAGGATTTAGCTTGGATCTAGTACTCCGCACAAACACAAGGGACACTTCGTTTGAAAGAACTGAACTGAACCGAACTGAAAGAGAGAGATATGAAATGAAATGTTATATTAACGTCTCCAAAAGGCCAGAATGACCTATGAGACCGAACTGATACAAAAGTGGTGAATCTGTTACAATGTCCGGGTACCAACCCTCAAGGCCCCCTTGCTTTGTTGCCAGAGCAAGTACTTTCTTATTCTTGCACAATGCTGATACAATGACCAAATGTTGAGATTCTAATCCTAATGGATATTGACACTACTGATGCTGGGTATTGGGTACTGCAGTATTGGAGGGGTATTGAGGTACTGAGGTTCTATGTTGATGACGATGATGTCGATTACGAGGTGCTGATGGTCTATGTCGAAGATGATGATGTCGATACGGGTATTGTTGGTCTATGTCGAAGAAGACGATGTCGACGACGGGGTATTGCTGGTCTATGTCGAAGACGATGATGTCGACGACGGGGTATTGATGGGGTCTATGTCGACGACGGGGTATTGATGGGGTCTATGTCGACGATGATGATGTCGACGACGACTATGGTGACTGCGATGGCGATGACGATGTCGGTGGCAACGATGATGTAGATGACAACGAGGAAGGGATGAGAATGAAAAACGCTAGAGATGCTGCTGGCTGAAAACTGAAATCTGATCTGCTGTGGGAAATTGGGACTATGTCAACGACGACGACGGTAGTGACGACGACTAGCAAAACGCTAGGTGCTGAAATTTGAAAACGCTGGTTGTTCTGACGGTATGGTGAGGATCTGCTAGCGGAAGGGTGTGATCTGCGAGGCAAAGGGGCTAATCTGCAAACGTTGAGGCTGTAAACCAAAACGCTGGCTGATCTGTTGTGCTTGAGGCTGAATCCAAAAACACTAGGACTAATCTTGGGCTGAAACTGAAAACGCTAGTCTGCTGGGGTACTGCTGAGAGAGAGACCACCTGCCGGGTGCAACACTTCGTGCACCACCTTTTGCTGCCTCCTCTGCCTCTACTGAGTGCCCAATGGGGTTCTTTTACAGTTCTTTAGCAATTTGCCCTACCTACTTTTCCAACAAAAGTCACTTATTAATAAATAAGTGAAAAATGTGTAATTTGGAAATAAGGGTTCTATGCTCTGGAAAATGCTCATGATGGAATAATTGTTCTGTGCAAGAGAGGGTATGCAAGTTCGACCGGCCTGGACACGCACATCTTTGCTAGAGGCTCACAAAGGTGCCAGGCCCAATCCTAAGCTAAGACTCATGCTACACTATGGCAGAAGCATGTCCACGTGGCCAAGTGAAGTGTGCATGTGACACGTTTGAAACACGGAACGGGGATTTGGAACCGGAAATTGGGATGGGAATGAGGAACGGAGACCTGAAAATGGCCATTCCTTGTAGCTATGATCTATGGGCTTCAACGAGCAGCAAAACAATGGAATCTGCAAATACTCTAAGAACCAATCTTTCTCCTTGTGTTAAGGGCTGCGTTTTCTACGTACAAAACTCTTCCAAAATCTCGCATTAACACCCTCAAAAGTGGCTCCAAAAGTGTGCTCTGACCTAAATTTGGAACTGAAGGAAAACGATCAGAATGAACTCCTAAACTGTGGACAAACTTTTAAACACCCAAAACTTCCTTCAAACAAAAGTTATTGCGAAAAATTTGAAAGTAAGTCCTATCACACCAGACTTTGATAGTATATTTGGCAAGCTTCAGGATGGAGAGACAATCTTTGCTTTTGGCATCAGGTTGTGAGTTACACATCCTTTGAGAGTGAAGGTTTTGACAGTGGCATAGTCCTCCTTTGCAAGCCAGAAGATTTGAAAACAAGTCCTATTGCACCAGATGTTGATAGTATATTTGGCAGGCTTCAGGATGGAGAGACAATCTTTGCTTTTCACATTAGGTTGTGAGTTACACAGCGTTTGAGAGTGACAGTGGCATAGTCCCCCCTTTGCAAGCCATAGGTGCACAAAAGCAACACTCTAGGCAGTTCAGTCTTTCTTCTTCTGCCTCAACTCCAATCAAATGTGGATACATTTGAGGGTACATGCATGTTTTTTTGAAAGGTTGACTATGAGTCATGACATGCCCATAAGGTACGTGGGTTACTTCAACCTGTGAATATTCTAGTGATCTAGCCCTCATTGTACATACTTTTTCTCATTGGGAGAGTCTCCCTATGTTTCTAATGTAGCCCTCTCTCGTAGAGGTGGTTTGTAGCCTTCGGGCAGTTATTATCAACTAATGGAAGGATCTCTTTTCTTGCAAAAATAATTAAATCTTTATTGTTTTACAGGTAAGCCTATGGAATGGGGTTCACTCGTCGTCAACTCATCCTGCTGGGCTGTGCAATGTTAGTATCGCTTTTGCAAATTTACTATGTCAAGTAGAGTATGTGGGAGGTTCTAATTGAGGTCTCTTTTTGACAGGTGGCACAACCTCGAACAAAAATATCACTTGCCAATGTTGACATAGAGGAACCCAACTTTACTCTCGTAGATCCTGTTCTGTATGTGACAGATAGAGCTCATAGTAAGTCATCCTCAATCGCTTAGTTATGTTTTCAAGTGAAATCTCTTAGAGAGGTATGACTCACTGTAGAGTGTGTTGTCACAGAAACGAAGTATAAGTTTTATGCTGAAAAAAGAGGGGATAAGGCTCAATCAGAGAAATTGTATAAGGCTTGCAAGGGACTCTCTTTGGTAAGCAGTGAGTGCTTGGCTTACCTGCTGTGAATGTAAAATTTGCCTCTGCTTGAACAGAACTGAGAAAAACTTTTCAGGAGCAGAATGGAGCTGCATGTGGAATTCCTTTGAGTTCAAATAGAGCAGACGATCATGCTGCGGGCCACCAACAGGGGAACTTGTCTCAAATTCATCCTGTGAGCTTACAGCCGTCTCCAAGCAAGCAACCGGTGTTGCAGTCTGTGTCAGCTCCATCCTCAGTCTGCTTACAGTCTGTATCAACCAGTTATAATAATCCAGTTGTTGAACCCATACCTGAGGAATTGGCATTAGCAATGGCTCTTGATGAATCCATTCGCACGGCAGCAGAAGAGGGAGTCCCGCTCTCACCAACAACTTCTCATGGATATGACACAAGTCAATGGGATGGATGGGATGGTCCAGATGAAAGCTATAAGGGCTGGGGAGCTGCTAATCCAGAGAAGCACCTGGAAAGGCCAAGTAAGGTGGGGTATAGTGGGTGGATGGCAGAGCGTAGTCCCTCGGACAACTGGGCAGCAACTAGCGTTGAGCAGCCAATTGCAGCCCCTCCATCAGCTCCCCCTTTGTCAGAGGTAGCATGTTGTATCACTACGGATGACAGCGGTGGAGGAATTTGTGTTGTTTGTTGGGATGCCCGTGCTGAAGGAGCTTGCATTCCTTGCGGGCACTTAGCTGGCTGCATGAAATGTTTGAATGAAGTCAAATTGAAGAACTGGAATTGTCCCGTCTGCCGAGGACCCATTGAGCAAGTCATCAAAGTTTATGCAGTTTGAGTAACTTATGGCATCTAGCTTGTTTGTAAAGAAAATTTTTGGGTTGACTAGCTGACCCACAGTGATGGTAGTTGAGGATGTACATAAAGAGGAAATGTGAAGAGGCAAGGCTCATGTGAGTCTCCTTTGTACAGAATTTTGAGACATTGCATATCAACTCACTGATGATAGCAGTGTTGTGAAGCGGAGTTGGCATTTTGGAGACACAGAGTAGGTATAACTCATACCCAGGATGTAGTATTGCTTAGTGTTATTATGTAAGCTTCTTAACCAAAGTGATCAAATGGGCTTGATTTTACGTGTCGAGACGAAGACCCCAATTTTTAAGAGGTGGTCTAATTCTGGATTGATGAAGTTTATGTGTGTTTTATACTCCCGTTGGGGCTACACTTTCAGACAAAAATTTGTAGTGGTGAATCCCAATCGATATTGCCAGAGAAGGTGAACTTTCAAGGCTCCTTTTCTCAGTTTCGTGGAATATATACAGGTGCCTCCAAGAAACAAGAGATTATGGATGGTCTTTCACTGTTCTTATTATTTTTCAAATAATGCCTGTAAAAGTTTGAGATACTAAAGCAAGGGAGATGGTGAAGGTGATGCTTGCCGGTATCTTCAAAGGTAAGGAAGATATACAACCTACAAGGTGCGACTGCCCTGTCCACCCAAGACTCTGCTAGGAGAGGGGCAGAATTGTCCTTTCCATTGTTTTATAGGGGTAATTCTGAGCTTGCAAATAGAACTCTATGGATTTGCTTCCTGAAACTCACTCAAGGCCAAGCCATTTCACCATTATGCGCGTGTTTGTGGAGTGGACCAAGTAGGTTTGTATGGAACAAGTCTGTATGTCAATGATGGATGGGGTAGGGAATGGTGTTGGAGTGGAATTTCCCCGTAATGCAACGACCTCTGGCGACCGCCGGGAGCCGAGAGCCGGGAGCCATGGGAAGTTGCATTGCAGGGGAAAGGCCACTCCAGGGCCATTCCCTCCCTTCAAGCGTCGGGGGGCCAGCAGGTGTCATCTGAATGCAAGGACAGTCGGTACAGATTCCACATTCCGGGAGCTGAGGTGGCAGGTTGCGAGCATCTCGGGCTGCAGTTTTTCCGCCAGCAGCTGTGTCAGCAGTTGATCGTGCTTTCCCTGTGCTGACATGCCTGCTCCTCATTGGATGCATGGGAATAGGTTCCGGGTTCTGACCTGGCAATCATCTGACCGTTGCAGCTGATATTCCGGCCAGTAACGGTAAGCAGGTTGACGGCCATGATCTCTTGCCCCGCGATCGCCGACCTTGACGGTGTAAGGAGAATCCCTGTGACCAAAGGGCAATCGGCGGAGCCGGAAGTCCTGTGGGAGCAGGATTGCAAGGACCATCGGACCATTCCCGGCCATCAACGGTTGTGGGAAGGAGGGCCGTTGGTTCAGAAGGTCAAACGCAGGCAAGCGATCAATTCCGTGTGCTGATGTGTCAGATTTCCATGCATTTGCGGTTCTGCATGCTGAGCTGGAGGCAGGCGATTGACATTCAGACTGTTTGTGATCCCTGAAATTTCGCTGTCCAGCATTGGGCGGTTGCAGGGTTACATTCCGGCCAGTACAGCTGAGTGGATGGCCAAGGTCTGCAGCCCTCCGACCCACGACCTTGACGGTATCATACAAACCCTCAGAATTACAAAAAATTTATCCGTGTTCTGTTGAATTAGTAGAGCAGTTCCATTTCAATGACCAAAGACCTCCCCCTGTGGGCCCTCTGTTGTGTGAAGAAAAAATAAATTTAGTAGAGCAGTCCCATTTCAATGACCAAGGTCCTGAGTTTCATAGTAGAGTGCAGGAGATGAATCATGGGAGCTGCAAAAATCTCTACAGATAACAATTTCAGATTCCTTAACTTTCACAAAATACATTGTGTTCAACACTTTTGTGATTCATGTTGATTTGAAGAGGGCTTGAACTTTGTATACAACAGACCAAACTGTCAAAATGATTTTCTATAGATCAATGTGAGATTTCAATCGCAAGGACTAGCACAAAAAGATTTAGAAATTTTCTCATGTAGGAAAACGAAGCCTTTTCTAGTGTTTTTCATACAATGAATAACATCATGAGCTTCTGCTCGAGAGGCACCGCATACCTAGCTAGGTATGCGGTGCCTCCCTCATAGAAGCTCATGACATTGAGGTAAGTCACAATGGGGGAATTATTGTGAGAATTTGTCCAAAACTTCTTGTGTAGACAAAAATGAATAAAGAGAGCCGCATTGAAGCTACGTACATAATCATGCCACTATGGCTATGAATGATGAAAAATTAGCCTAGATTCTTCTCTATTGCCATAGCTATGATAAAGAAGCGAACTAGAAAGAGATTTGAAAGATTATAAACCTAGCCATATGCTTGTAACTATACTTTGTAGTGGGAGAGAGCTATAAGAGGGATTGCTCACATTTCCATTCTAGTAGAATCTTCTCTTCATTGAGTGGATAGCACATTTTCAGCTTAGTTTTTCCTCTCATGTTATAGCTTCGTTTGGAGGTTGGTAATTTGGGAGTCAATAACAAGTGATCCTCACCCTAGCCAATTTTTATGCCTAGCCAGTCATTTAACACTGGTGCTTTCTCATGCCCTCCATCAATTTACTCCCAATAGCCTTTACCAGTAAGAAAACTTTACTTCTCTGCATTATCTCTGAGCAGCCTACTAAAAATAGAAAGTTACTACCTACAACCGTAATATGCATGTATAATCATGTTCTATAGTACTAGCTAGTATCCGTGAACACTACAACCAAAATAGAACTGCCTACACCACCAAAATGTAGACCTGTAGAGACCCGGATCTTACCATTTCTACATGCATACAACACTCTAACTTCGAAACTTGGATCGAAACACACATGGATAAAATATCTAGCTACACAATTGTAGTCCAAAGGACCAAACACAAACCCAAGACACAAAATCTGCAAGAAAATGTACCTCAATAGGAAGTCGTTTGACAATGGCTCTCGAAAATCTTAGTACCACTTCTTTTGATGCTCCTTGCTTGCTACTCCAAGCTCCTTAGACACAACCAGGCTCGAATACCATGTTAAGAGATAGAGAAGGGGAGAGCTTGAGCTATTGCAAGTGTGTGTGTGTGTGCGCGCACACACACACATACTGTTGACTGCTGGGTCAACAGCACGACATAACTCAACAAAGCCTTATTTTTTGAAAGTTGTGGAATGCCGAGGATTATGGTCATAAACATCATTTGTAATAAGTAAGTAGTCTAGTTGTAGAAGCCGGGGTGCAATGGCACTTCCATATTGTAAATACAAAGCCATTTGACCCCTCAAACTCTATTTTTGGTTAACCTAAGGTAACCTTAGTATATAAGGTACCTAGGTCATTTTGTAAAGGAGAACTTTATCATAATCATAATATTAAGCTGTCGTCGATTGTGTGTGAGAGAGGAAGAGAGAGAGAGCGTGAGCTTCATCTTGACGCAACTCCTCGCTCGTTCATTACATTGTAGATCTGACTGCACCATCACGCTAGCCTTGGCAAGAGCTACGCGACAACGCCAAGCATGCCTCGCGGAACGGAGCGAACGCGCTCGCGCATCTACGAGCTATTTGCGGTCGTAAGTATATCAAACGATGTCTGTTTTCTGCCTGCAAGTAGTTGTTAGAATCGTAGCGACATAAGCTACTGATATATACTCATAGATTTCAGTTTCGGGCACTTCAAAATTTTGGCTCTATCTTTATATGCGTCTTTTGCAGATGGGTTCAGAGCTAGGATTTTGAGTGTAGAGGCTTTGGGACATGTGTATCTTAGTGAGGGGGTGGTGTTCCTTAAGTTTCGTACAATTCTGGCATGATTTAGTGAGTTTCCTTCAGTTTGTGTGTATGTGGCTAGGTGGTGTAGTTGAGAATAGTGAGATTAGTAAGCCTTCTAGAGTGTTGTATGTGTAGGATGGTCTCAGCCTGACAAGCTAAAGAGATTTTCTTTGTGTGCCTATCGTGTCATTTGTGTCCTCGATTGACATTATTTGATTTAGGTTGTGTTACATTCACTTTATGGGTGGTGTGATTCGCTCCCGCAACATTGGTGCCGTTGCCGGGGATCGACTAAACAAAAGCACCCATCAAGTGTAAAGTTGCCTATCAAAGACTTCATGCGACTACAAGGCCTTGTACAGGAAGTAGATCTTTATACTATATATTTTATATCTTGTATGTGACTTAATGAAGCCTAACAAACAAAAGGGACTAACAATATTGACAAACAAGAGGGGCAAAAATGATAGTTAGTCATCTATTGTGATAGACGTGTGCAGGAGCAACCAAGAGTCAAGTCAAATTCTAGTCATCATCATTAGTTCTACATGTGTTTAGCAGCCATTCTCAAGATTGACATCTAGAAAATTGCCAAATACAAGCCCAAATCAAGCCAAACTTTGTCAGGAGGCTATGAATAGAGGATACAAGCTAAGGGTTAAATTTACCCCACAAAAAAAAGTCTAACCCTTAGCCAAAGATACAATTTTTTTCAAATATGAAGCCATGATACCCATCTTTATACCCTATACATCATGTATACCAATTTTGGGGACAAATGGACAATGATAGCTCGTCAATGATGATTAATGTCAGATAAGCCCTTTTCAAAGCAAGTTACTAACTTGGGGAATTAATTGGGGTTTGTCAGGCTTTAATTAAGTCATGTATCAAGTAGAAGCAATATAACAATTTACACAGCAAACTAAAGCTAACAATGGCAAATGTGGCTTTGATCACCTTGATGCAGGAACAAAGGAGTCACCAATGAATAAGAGCACACATAGCAGCAATCAGCGGATCGCAAAAGATTGTCCTTGATGAGGCAAATTGAATATTGAACATGGGTTTGGAACCTCAAATCAAAAAAGAAAAATCTCCCAGATTCGACCTAAAAAACAGACTTTGCATTTGAGTAAAACTTGGCCTAAAGTGGTTGAAGGTTTAGCCAGACAATTTCTACAGGATCCTTACAAAGTTGTCATTGGCTCACAAGATCTAAAAGCCAACCGCTCAATTCTATAGATTGTAGAAGCAGTTTTTGAAACTGAGAAAGACAAAAAATTGGCAGAAGTTCGTCATCAATTACGATTTCCTAAATCATGTGAAGACTATGTACATTGGGTTGGACGAACAGGATGAGCTCGTGCAAAGGCTACAAAGTATACTTTCTCCACGACAACAAAGACCACACCGACATCGACAACCAGGTCATGTCAGGGACGACATGAACGCGGAGGGGTGGAGTGTTGACAGTTGGGTCAACAGCACCACATAACTCAACAAAGCCTTATTTTTTGAGAGTTATGGAATGCTGAGGATTATGGTCATAAAAATCATTTTGTAATAAGTAAGTAGTCTAGTTGTAGAAGCCAGGGTGCAATGGCACTTCCAAATTGTAAATACAAAGCCATTGGACCCCTCAAAACTCTATTTTTGGTTAACCTAAGGTAACCTTAGTATATAAGGTACCTAGGTCATTTTGTAAAGGAGAACTTTATCATAATCATAGTTTTAAGCTGCCGTCAACTATGTGTGAGAGAGGAAGAGAGAGAGCGTGAGCTTCATCCTGACGCAACTCCCCGCTAATTCATTACATTGTAGATCCGACTGCACCATCGTGCTAGCCTTAGCAAGAGCTACGCGACAACGCCAAGCATTCCTCACGGAATGGAGCGAACGCGCTCGCGCATCTATGAGCTATTTGCGGTCGTAAGTATATCAAACAATGTCTATTTTTTGCCTGCGAGTAGTCGTTAGAATTGTAGCAACATAAGCTACACATAGGTACTCATAAATTTCAGTTTCGGACACTTCAAAATTTCGGCTCTGTCTTTATGCACACTTTTTGCAGATGAGTTTAGAGCTAGGATTTTGAGTGTAGAGGCTTTGGAAAAGGTGTATCCTAGTGAGGAGATGGTGTTCCTTAAGTTTCGTACCATTCTGGCATGATTTAGTGAGTTTCCTTCCTTTTGTGTGTATGTGGCTAGGTGGTGTAGTTGAGAGTAGTGAGATTAGTTGGCCTTTCAGAGTGTTGTATGTGTAGGATGGTCTCAGCCTGATGAGCTAAAGAGATTTCCTCTGTGTGCCTATCGTGTCATTTGTGTCCTCGATTGACATTATGTTGATCTAGGTTGTGCTACATGCACTTTATGGGTGGTGTGACTCGCTCCCGCAACACACACACACACACACACACACACACACACACACACACACACAGATGGAGGCCATACCTACTACCTTCTTTTCTTCACTAACTCAAGATAAGCAGTCTACAATGCATTACAAATAATACAACATAATGGGATCCTAATACAACTGTTTAGTGGGACCGCTAGGGTGAGCTGGATGGATAAGTGTGCCATCACTATGGTAGGTAGCTTAACTTAGAAAGAGAGTAATGGTACACTTACTTTTTATTTTTTCTCCAAGAGATTTTGGATATCGAAGAGTGCATTCATACCTTCAAAAATTTTAGACAATATCGATTTATTTTAAAGAGAGTAGACACCATCAAAGAGAGTCTCTTCAAAGGACCCTCTCTCACACACCACTGCAAGAGCACAATTTTCACCAAGCTCAAGATCCACAAGAAAGCCAACAACAACAAAGCTAGAGAAGACTATGAGGACAACGAACATCAGCAATGTAGCACAATAATCAATCAATAGAGAACAATCAACAACACATACATTGAAAAAGGACAACTAGAGAAGAAAATTCTCCAATCAACCAACAATCATAAACCTCGTGTAACTGTGTATAGCCTCAATTTTTGTGTGCCCCTCTTTGTGTAGGGGAGGATTGTCAGTTCATCCATCTAGTTGCATGTGGTTAATGGGAGGTTTTGTGTGCCTACACCGATTATACTATGGGAGACAATTGTGTACCTCACCCTTTGTGTGTTTTGAGGGGGGGGAGGTAGTTTTTGTGAGTACTACATATACAACAAAACCCGCATATAGAGAAGGGTTGTTGAGATTAGGCTTTAGTTTCATCCCTTGTGAGAATAGCCTTTCCACTTCAAGATTGTTATGTGTCAATAAGCCATATGATAAACCATGTGAAGTGCTTATGTGTAATGCCTAGTTAACATCTTCCTTGGCACATGTGTCAGGCCATCCTTTATGTCAATGCAGATGCCGCTTCTAGCTCTATTTTGTATATTTTGTCGAGTGGATGAGCAAACACTCCCTCTAGATTAATTCTATGCCACTTTTTATTGATGTACTAATATCCCTAGAAAGTCATTATTTATGTCAATGAAGATGTCTCTTCTAGCTCTATATAAGAGCACCCAATGTAGACATGTCAATAATCAATAATCAACTCTACTTTGTGGATTAACACACACTCCCTCTAGATTGATCTTGTGCCACTTTTTATTATGTATTGAGCCATGAATGGCTCATTAGCTAATCCACCTTAATCCTTTACCTACCCCCAACGACAATCATGCTCATTAGCTTTTGGGTGTCTCTAGGCATAATCGGTGTCTAGTGGACTTTGAGAGCTCAAAGAGGATTCTTGCATTCACATAGCTCAACAACTTGAGCTATACTAGAATTCATATCATTCAATGTTAGCGGATCTACTTCTTTCTTTAGATTCAACGAAATTTTAGCATATGAAAGGAGAGATTTTTCCTTAAGAGAAACTAAAAGAGGAGGACTACATGTTGTGCGGGCTGATTGCTTTACACACTTACACAATAAAACACTAAAACCATGCACATAATTCAAAGAGAATATCACAATTAATATTGAAAACTTGATGAGGACCGGATTTTCTTGGAGATGACCCCCCTCAAAAAGGTCTTTGTAGTATAATTCTCTTTCAAAAAGAGCTTTGATTACAACACAACTTGTTCTCTTGCAAAGCTTTCCTTGAACCAAGAAGATGGTGTTCTTCAAGATTCACAAGAGCTTTCCTTGAACCAAGAAGATGGCGTTCTTCAAGATTCCATGATATAATCCTCCTTCTCGAGCCATAAACACCCTAGTGGGGAGAAAGAATTGCGAGGTAAGAGGTAGATGAGGGTGAAAGAAGTGTTTTTCAAGCAAGAGAATTGGTATTCTATATACACTTACTCATGAGCAAGCTCTTAGCATAGCTTAGCACAATAGAGTAGTGGAGATAAAGAAGAAAGAATAAAATTTCACTTGCTTGGATTTGCATCCATAGCCAAGTGCTTGAGCTAATTGTCTTCTCTCTTGAGAGAGAGAGAGAGAGAGAGAGAGAGAGAGAGAGAGAGAGAGAGAGAGTTTTCTTTTCCAACTTGGGCACGTGAGAGTGTGTGTGAGAGGAGAAAGAGAGAAAAATTTCCAAAGGGCCTTGCTTATATGCTAATGCAAATTTGCAACTAGTCTTCAATTGGAGTGCATACAACTTGACCAATGACAAGTGGGCACTTAATGTGCAACTAATGCATGCTCATACACTTGTCCAAGCTTGTTATGCATGAAAAAACTTGCCCCCCCTTATCTAGGACTTGTCTTGGCAAGTATACACACCACAAATACCCTCACACACTTGCTAACTTCACATAAGTCAAGTTAGTGCTACTTTGGACATGTGGTCTAGCCAAGCTTAATAAAGAAGGACTAGAGTCAACTTTCTAAATGGATAAGGACTGATATAACCTTAGAATTTAGATTTTTGTTTTATTTAGTAGGTAAGATTGCATGCTTGTTGACAGAGTGCATGTTTCTCCAAGGCCGATCGAGAAAGCACCGTGCTTTTGGTTGTGAAAAAATTATCAGCTGCGGTGAAAACCAAGGGAAACAAGTACAGTTAAGAGTCATTTTAGTGTTAGTAAGAGTATACATTGACACTTAGAGAGAAAAAATCATGACTTGGAGCACAAATAATAGCTTAAAACAAATTGAAACACACTTAATTGATGCTGGCAATTAGTAGATACTTCCAATTTTTGATATATGAAAACCCTATTACAAATCGATTGCATACCTGACGTCGGTATGACTTTTGATTTACAAACCAATCAAAAATCCCAACTTGATTGAAGAAATCCATTATCTCCAGTCACAAATACCACCCTGTACTACTCCCTTGCTCTTCAATTCCCAAAATTTTGCCTTTTGCCCTCTACTCGATCAAATTTTGTGTACTCTCTATCCTGCAGAACACATGCCCCTTTGCAACTTCTTAATCTGTCTCAATCCCTCTTTCCATCTTGCTTCAGTGTAGGAAATTTTTTTCCCTCTACTTGGTACTCAATGCCGTCGAGAGAGAGATCTTTGAATTTCCCAAGCTTCTATCCACCAAGTTTTAGAGTACGAGCCCTTCACTACCTTCTGCAGTGGCCCCAAGATCCAAAATACCCAACAATAAGAAAGAGTGAGAGCATGGGCTTCAAGATATCCTTCTTTTCCTGGAACACCCCTCCTCTGTTGTCTTGTATATACTCAAAGTTGAGAGAAAACAAGAGAGTGAGAGAACCTCTTTTTTTTCTTCCCTTCCCACGGCCTCGAGATCTCGAGAACAAGAGCCGATGATTTTTTCCCGTTCTTGTTCACCGCCCGAGCATCACCCTTTTTTTTTCCCTCCTCCTCTTGTTTCTTTCTTTTCCTTCCTTCTCCCTTTCTTTCTCCGCGCCCCCCCCCCCCCCCCCCCCCCCCCCTGTGCAATGTTAAGTATGGATCCACATTCACCCCTTGTAATTTTTAGTCTTAAAAACGCACATTTGTAAGGCCCCGATTATGAGGAGAAGCCATCATGTATTATGGCCGGCGGAGAGTGATCCAAAAACGGTCGGTCGGTGGCCGGAAGTCAATGGCCGGTTGGCCAGTGGCCGAAAGTCAGTGGTCGGTGGTGGGTGGGTGGAAGTCTTTGGTCGGTGGCGAAATTCAATGGCTAGTGGCCAATTTCTAGGAGGACTTGTCTTCTCAAGGGTGGCCACACATGGGCGCATTGGGGACTTGTCTACACAAGGACGGCTACACACGGATGCCTCCCATGAGAGACGGAATCCCTTTTGGCCTATAAAAAGAGGCCTCTTCTACACACAAAATCCATTGTGAAGTTAATGAAACAAGGTGTATGTGAGGTGGTGAGAGTGAAGCAAGTCGACATTTCCATTAAGGGTATAATCCCTTGTAACCTACTTCTAGTTGGAGTACTAAAGCCATTGAGTGGCTGCTTTCCTGTGGACATAGCCCACATTGGGTGAACCACGTATATCATGTGCTCCCTCTCTCTCTCTCTCTCTCTCTCTCTCTCTCTCTCTCTCTCTCCCCTCTACTCTATAATCTCTCTTGTGTGAAAATTATCTCTCTCCATTAAGTAAAATACTCTAATATCTACTTAGCTAGGCCCTATTTCCTACCACATGCGCCCCTCTTCTCCTTCTTTTCTTTTTGGCCTGCTTCAAAGGGATTGTTCCTTCCCTTTTTGTTTGCTAATGAAAAATGAGAAAATTTTTAACAAAAAATTCAACAAATTTGATCGGTTGAAAGAGATAAAAGATACTCATTCCAAAGACATACAAATATCTTCACATCCACAATGAATGATAAAAAAAGAGACTCAAAGATTTTTAATATAATAATATTTCTTCTTGATTAAAGAGAAAGGAGTGCCAACCATGGATGGCCTATGGAATGGTCTTGCCCAAATGGCAACTTGCTGCTTGCCGAGTGTTCCGTCACTCGTGCACGTTTCATCTGCCATCACATGCACCACTGGCCTACCACATAGGCATAAGGCTCTCTACCAATAATCTTGTGAGTACACGGTGTTGCCTTTGACTATGGGTTGCAGTTCACAATCCAGGGAGGCCAAACCTAAAGTATTCGGTGATGAACGCGAGAGACCCACCGCGACAACCACTTTTACTGTAGCGAAGAACACAGGACCAGTGGCTGTGATGTGAGGCCACAAACACCTACCAACAATGGAGGAGATACTACCCCACCTTTGCAAGATCCTAATGTGCTTGTAGTAGCCTAGTAGTTCATCGATCTCAAAGGAATTACAGGGTCATAGAACCAAATGGGGTAAAATGAGATCGTGGTAAAAGAAAAGGTGCAGGAGGATCAACCAGAGAGTAGTAAGAAGAGGAGTTTCCAACACAACACAAAATGGTTGTAACCTATTATGCTAACCAAAAAACAATCTTGCACGAGCTGTAGAGAGGATCCAAAGCACCCATGTTACTTTAGCAACCATCATTCACAACAAAACGAGAGTGCTGACATGCATGACCATCAAGCTGGCATCCATTTATGATTGTGATCGGGGAAGGTGATGCAATGCAAGCCTACTTGCATCTTGGTTACAACATGACTGGACCAATTGCCTGTCACTTGCCACAAACCATCCTATCACTTGCTATACATAGCCCTGCTGTCTTGCACCCCTTTTATAAATAGAATTTTGAGGTCTCTTGGATGTTACGAGTTCCCTCTCTCTCTCTCTCTCTCTCTCTCTCTCTCTCTCTCTCTCTCACACACACACACACACACACACACACACACACACACACACACACACACACACACACACACATGGTCTCACACCCACTTTCACATATTCATGCGTCAATATTTTTCTTTTGTAGCTCCTCCACGCTAGCTCGATCTTCATCACCACCTTAAAAAAGAATCAGCAACAAATTCCTATCATGTATTCCTTTGCATCAACCACCACTACCAATGGAAACCTGCAAAAGTAGCCCGCCTTGAGCCCCAGCCAAATCCAAGAGCGCTTTGAGGCTAGCCTCACCCATGCAAAGAGCGGTGCCCTCTTAGTCACCACCTTCACTTGCTCTCTTGCTTCTTTGGATTTTGTGCTCTCACTTGGGCCACCATCGTACTCTTGGGAGGCTTCTACTCTTCCCCTTGCACTCTTTGATTTCCTCCTCCTCAATGCTCTCCTGATCCTCAAAGGAGTGCACCTCTAGTATTCAGCAAGATATTGTCAAAAACTCCTTTTTGTGAGAGCCATCACCCTGAAGAGTTCCTTTTCAAGGATACACAATCCGACAAAGCCAATCACCTAGAAATCCTAGACCAAGCCATTAGCTTCATCTTCACCTCTCCAAACCTCGTCATCACCATCACTCATTTCAGCATTACTGGTGGCTATGCCCTCTTGGTGATGATGAGAGAGAGAGAGAGAGAGAGAGAGAGAGAGAGAGAGAAGAAGAGAATTTTAACATCAGAGGAAACTATCCCAAGAGACCTTCAAGACTCTATCCGACGAGGAGAGTTGAACTCAAGACCTGTTATTCAAGAGGGAAATGACATAACCAATCTACCATACTTGGGTGATAGAAAGGTTATACCATTTTCCTCTTCATATTAGCACACACCCACACACACACCCGAGAAGAAGAGAATTTTAACGTCGTAGGAAACTATCCCAAGAGACCTTAAAGATCTATCCGATGAGGAGAGTTAAACTCAAGACATGTTATTCAAGAGGAAAATGGCATAACAAATCTACCACACTTGGGTGATAAAAAGGTTATACCATTTTCCCACCCACACACTCAAGAAGAAGGGAATTTTCACATTGTAGGAAACTATCCCAACAGACCTTAAAGATCTATCTGACAAGGAGAGTTGAAAAGACTTGTTATGAGAGAGAGAGAGAGAGAGAGAGAGAGAGAGAGAGAGAGAGAGGGCGAGAAACGTTAATATTGTCAGGCCTAGGGTAGGACCGTGCAGGCCAAGGGCCAAGATGGAGCCATGCGGTCAAGGGGGTTATTAGCAAGACAGGGTCTTTATAGGGCATGGCTGGGTGGAGAGTCCCCTCTGTATTACATTGGTATCTTGGTAGATCCAAAAGTAATCCAAGATGGTTATTCATGACATTGTTGATTCCTTAGCAATGTTGTATGATATATTGTGATCCCCGTTACCAGTCACTTTGGAAAAATATCTGTAAACTGTGGGGAAACACACCTTAGGATTGTCACTAATCCAAAGAGGATAGGAAGATTACAAAGTGTAATCTTGTGCTAAAGGATATGTGAAGTGCGTACATTAGCACCAAGCAATCCAATTAGAAAGTATGTATTGCTCTAGTTTGAGTTTGCTTACCATAGGGTAAAGCATGTTTGTGACTCGGTTTAGTCCCTTTATGGTTACGTCCAAGTTCTCTACCTTGAACACTAGTTATGGTGGGGTTGTTTACTTTGAAAATTGATAACAAGTCAAGGACTTATATTTTGCTGATAAGTTACGTCAGCCAGTTACTTTCATGGAAAGTGAAAAGAGACACTCTTTTGGGTACATCCTCGTTGTGATAACTCGTTTAGCATACTCAAGTGAGTTCTAAATGGATTTTATACGCTATGTTATATATGAGCCGATTACATAAGACTGTTGCAAAGGGACAATAATGTCAAAATTAAGATTTTACTCTTGGTTTCATTAAACCTCCTACTAAACCCTATCCCGGTCAAATGAATAGCTGGATCCATAAAAGATACAAATGTGGAAAACGCTAGCGTTCTTATGAAGATGCAATCATTTTTGTTTTTGAGGATGAAAACTCTTCTCCAAGGGGGGAATAATGTTAGGCTTAGGGTAGGACCGAGCAGGCCAAAGGCCAAGACGGAGCCATTCGGTCAAGGGGGGCCTATTATTAGCAAGATAGGACCTTTATAGGGCATGGATGGGTGGAGAGTTGCATGCTCGAGTCCCCTCTGTCTTACAAATATATGGATTAATAGAAAGAGTGTGATTCATGCTCTCTTCTAGTCGAACTAGATGTTGTAAATATTTTTGTAGCTTGACATTTATAGGCAGGTCTCATTGTAAAGAATGAGGATGCAAGAGAGCTACACAAGACAAGCACAAAGCACACAGAGATGGAAAGCTTCTTCTTCTTCTTCACAGAAAAGAGAGTACAAAATGACTAAGTGCTAAAGCTGAAAAGTAGCACATATGTACATGCGGTCACTAAGTGTGAACTCGCTAGAAGCGTACTAGGCTGGCACTATAAGTGTAGTCCAGCTGTAGAATCACTGGCAGAGATCCTCCGTGTCGGTCACCTAACGCGCCAGTGAGTAAATGCCATAAGCGGCCAAGACCCGTAGTGGATGCCAGCTCAAGATGTAGAGCTCGACATCTCAACACTCCCCCTTGAGCTCTGCATGTCGCAGAGTCCAAGCATAGTCCGGAAACGTCGAAGCTTCTCAGCTCCGAGGGCCTTGGTAAAGATATCCGCCATCTACTCCTCTGTGCTGACGTAGACCAAGTCGATGTCGCCCGCCAACACTCGCTCTCGAACGTAGTGGTAATGGACCTCTATGTGCTTGGTCCTGGCATGGAACATTGGGTTCCTAGCCAACTGCATGCTGCTGAGGTTGTCACAATGGATGACAATCTGCTGGTCCACCTGCACTCCCAAGTCCTCAAGTAATGTGCGTAGCCAAGCTACCTCACACGCCGCAACTGCTGCACCTCTATACTCGGCCTCTGTGCTCGATAAAGCAACCGTAGGCTGCTTTTTGCTGCTCCAAGTAACAGCAGCACTCCCAAAAGAGAACATGAAGCCACTCGTAGATCTCCTATCAACAATGCTACCTGCCCAATCTGCATATGTATACCCATACAATTCTAATGGCGCATCTGCTGCATAGAACAATGCGTAGTCAAGAGTCCCTTGCACATACCGAAGTGTGCGTCGTACTCCATCCAAATGTGGCTTCCTCGGAAGCTGCATGAACTAACTCTCCAAGCCTATTGTGTAGCTCAAGTCTGGCCTCGTGATAGTCAAGTAGATTAGACTACCCACAATCTTTCTGTACATGTTGACATCCTCAACAACATCACCCTTCTCTGCACTCAGCTTTGCATTCACATCCAAGGGAATAAAAATTGGCTTACAATCAGCCATACCATACTTTGACAACATGTCCAAAGCATACTGTCTCTGTGATAGCCATACACCCTCTGGAATCCTAATCACCTCAATGCCAAGAAAGTAGTGCAACTCGCCTAAATCTTTCATTTCAAACTCCTGTTTGAGAAGACCCTTCACATGGTCAATCTCCATAGCATTGTCACCAACAATAATAAGGTCATCTACATATATGGTAATGACCACAATCCCCACATCACTCTCACGTACATAGAGTGAATGATCAACATGAGCTCTCCTAAAACCAATACTGACAAGATACTTGGCAATCCTGTCATACCATGCTCTAGAGCCCTGCTTCAAACCATACAAAGCTTTGAGAAGTCTGCATACATAATCTGGGTAACCTGGATCGACATAACCAAGTGGCTGATCCATATACACTTCCTCTTGCAACTCACCATTCAAGAAGGCATTCTTTACATCCATTTGATGCATAATCCATCCTCTAGATGCAGCCACTGCTATGACAGCTCTCACAGTCGTCATCTTTGCCACTGGAGCAAAGGTCTCCTCATAGTCTATGCCATACGTCTGTGCATAACCCTTTGCGACTAGCCTTGCCTTGTGACGCTCAATGTTACCATCAGCCTTATGCTTGGTTTTATACACCCATTTACAGCCAATATCTTTCTTGCCACTTGGCAATGGCACCAACTCCCATGTGTCGTTTGCTTCCAATGCAGCCATCTCTTCATTCATTGCATCATCCCAATGCACATTTCCAACTGCATCCTCAAAACATGTGGGCTCCACATCGTGTATCACCTTAGCCATGTAGGCTTGGTGATGAGCTAGATACCCATCATAAGTCAATTTCTGAACTGGATTTCTGACTCTATTAGATCTGCGCGGTCCTGGGTCACTCCTTTGCCCTCTAGCATCTTCTTGTACTTTCCTTACACCAGGTGTCCTGACAGCCGAAATTCCAAATTCCTCATCAAGACTTTGTTCAGAACCATCTGAATCCATGTCTACATGTGAAAAACCTGATGATGCATCAGCCATAAAGGGAGGTTCATCAACCTTTTCCTTTCCTTTTCGTGATACATTCCCTGTACCTGTTGGTGGAGTAACCTGCGTACGTAGTCTACCATTCCATGGTTTTTCAACAGAGCCACGAGAAGAGGACTCTTGTGGTCCACTCAAAACCTGTGATTGTGGCCTCACATTTTGTACAACCACATCATCTGCCCCAATAGTGCCATGTGCATTACTGTACCAGCTACTCATCTCATCAAAGACTACATCTCTGCTCACTCGTAATTCTCGTGTAGTAGGATTGTAGCACCTGTACCCCTTTTGTTCAAGGGAATATCCCACAAGAATACATTTCTCTGCTTTAGGATCCAATTTCCTACGCAACTCATCTGGTACATGCACGTAAGCTATGCAGCCAAACACTTTCAAGTGTGCCAAATCAGGCTTTGTACCTGTAAACTTTTCCTCAGGTGTTACATCATGCACCGCAGCTGTAGGTGTCCTGTTCATAATGTACACAGTTGTATTTACAGCTTCAGCCCAAAAATGATGAGGCATGTTCTTCTCATTCATCAATGCACGTGCAACCTCTGCAATGTGCCTGTTTTTCCTTTCTGCGACCCCATTCTGTTGTGGAGTATATCTGCATGTAAACTGCCTGTGTATACCATGCATTCGCAGAAAATCTGAAAAATCATTGGAGAAGTAATCTCCCCCTCCATCTGACCTCAATGTCTTGATTTGCATATCTGTCTCCTTCTCAATCATGACTTTGAAGTCCTGAAAGTGACCAAACACTTCACTTTTGTTACGCATGAAGTAGACCCATACTTTCCTTGTATGGTCATCGATGAAAGAGACATAATACTTGCAACCATGTATACTTGCAGTATCGGTTGGACCCCAAACATCTGTGTGCACCACCTCAAGTGGCTTTTTACATACATTGCGCTCATGTGGAAATGAGCCCTTTGACTGTTTTCCAAACTGGCATGCTGCACACACTTTATGCATCCCATCCACCTTGAATTTGGGCAAACCTTTTACAATCTGTTTTGATTGCATGCTGCGCAATCTCTGCTCATTGACATGGCCAATGTGTTTGTGCCAAATGTCAACATCAGCCACAACACCTGTGCCCTGTGCAAATAATGCAGCTTTTACCTCAGGCATGTCTACATTCAGCGTAAACATTCTGCCCACACATTTGCCCTCTGTGATCAGCTTACAGCCATTCTGGAAATCTTCTACATAACAGCCATTCGGATTGAAGCGAACTTGCAAACCCTGCTCAACCATTTGTCCAACAGAAACAAGATTCTTTGTAATGTTTGGGACATGAAGTACATCTGCTAAGTACTTTGATTTCCCACTCTTCGTATTTAGAGGTATGTCCCCTACATGAGCAATGGGGTGAGCTGTGTCATCTCCTATCTGCACATAGCCTGACACATCTGGTTTGCGCATATCTCTAAACCACTCTCCACGAGACGTCATGTGATTAGAGGCACCTGAATCCACATACCAAACATCATCTAGGGTGGAATTCTCTGCAGTCATTGTATTCATTACATGCTGCATAACAAACATGCGCTCGTTTTTGCTGTCATCTGCATCTCTGCTAGTAGATGCATAGTTGCCCTGTTCTTTCTTTCCACTTGATTTTCCCTTTGGACAGTCACGTGACATGTGACCTCTTTCACCACAAGTCCAACATTCTCTGCCATCTGGAGTATGTTGTTGCCTGCTTGATCCTGCACCACGACCTCTTTGACTCCCCCTGCCTTGAGACTGGTTTCCCCTACCACCTGTATTGTTTTGATTTGATTGACCTTCCAGAAATTGGCCCCTGCAACCCCTTGGGCTTCGACCACGACCTCTACCTCTACCTCTATTGGAGTTAGAATAGAAGGCCTGTTCAAAATTATTTCTGCCATGAGAAGAAGATGTGTCAAGGTTCTTCTCCTCCAGAATAAGCATAGAAATCAAATCTTAGAACACGGAGATGTCGTCTCTTGTATTCATGGAAGACTTGAAATGTATATACTCATCTCCTAAACCATCCAAGCATGCACGAACAATGTCATCATCTTCCACTGAGACTTTAATAGATCCAAGAGCCTCAATGATACTCTTGATCTTCAAAGCATAATCATTGATGGAGAGGTTGTTCCTCTTAACCTGATTTAGCTCCGACTTTAGTTGAAGCTTCCTGGCCTTGGTGTTCACCTCGAACACTCTGCCTAAGTTTTTCCATGCAATGGCGGGGGTTTCAGCATCCTGTAGATAGCCCATCATGCCATCTGTGATACTCATAGAAAGCCAATACATCACTTTGCTCTGGCCTTGTTGCCAGTCCCTCAAGGCTTTCCAACATTTGTCTCGGGAATCTCTGGTTCCTTTTCATTGTCTCCTTCTACATAGTCCCAATAACCTTTCCTTTTAGGAAATTTGTTATTCTGAACTTCCATGCAGGGTAGTTATTTTTCTCAAGCTTCTTAGTAACAATCTGACTGAAACCGTCAGACATCTTGAAGCACTAAGACAAAATAGCTGCAATCTGCAAAAACCTGCAAATCTGTTGAACCTGCTATCGTGGTACCTGTAACGCTTCCTACACTCAACGAGTGTCCACAATCAAGCGTACATACAACCACTGTACTTGTACAGTGAATCTTTGTGTACTGCACTTTGGAGACCTGTTCAGAAGGGATTGTGATGCTCTTGATCTCTTAGCTTCTCTTGCCTGCACCAGGCTCTGATACCATGTAAAGAATGAGGATGCAAGAGAGCTACACAAGACAAGCACAAAGAGATGGAAAGCTTCTTCTTCTTCTTCACAGAAAAGAGAGTACAAAATGACTAAGTGCTAAAGCTGAAAAGTAGCACATATGTACATGCGGTCACTAAGTGTGAACTCGTTAGAAGCGTACTAGGCTGGCACTATAAGTGTAGTCCAGCTGTAGAATCACTGGCAGAGATCCTCCGTGTCGGTCACCTAATGCGCCAGTGAGTAAATGCCATAAGCGACCAAAACCCGTAGTGGATGCCAGCTCAAGATGTAGAGCTCGACATCTCAACACTCATGATGTCATCACTTGTGTCAATCTTTCATCTCCATGTATTGAATATCTAAGCACACACTTCTTTCTTCTTACACATACATGTACGTGCATATCCATTTCCATTGGAGTCTATTGATCATAGAATAACAATGTCTTGGAGAGTGGCCTCTCTCTCTCTCTCTCTCTCTCTCTCTCTCTCTCTCTCAAATTGAAATGGTGGTCTTTTTTTACTGTTGTCAAGCGAAGGCCTCATGACTTTATCACTTGTTTCTTCTCCTTCCTCTTCTTTCTTAGACTCCTTCTTCTTTTCTCTTTTCGCTTCCTCCTCCCTCCTTTCTTTTTTGGTCTTTCCCTTTCTTTTCCTTTTTCTTCCCCTCTTGACTTGCATGTGTGTGCCCTTTTTCCTCCTTCCAAGCCTTAACTTTCCTTTTTTGGCCTATCCCAAAGGGGTGAGGCCTTAGTGACACCTCCCCTTTTTGCTAATGAAAAAGGAGAGGCGATTTTTATAAATTTGTATGCTTTTGATTGACAAATATGGCAGTGGGCATTCATTGTTTGTAGCACAAAGGCTCTCAAGAAAATGATGAAACACCACGATAAAGCTCGAGATTTGAGAGACATGTAAAAGCTGCAAAATCACGAAAATCTCTCTCGCTCTCTCTCTCTCTCTCTCTCTCTCTCTCTCTCTGCGATGGCCCAATGACAGGTCCCACCTAGAGGCTCGCATTGAAAGCTCCATCTCCCTTTACACACTCTGGCCGGCTTGGAGAGAGAGAGAGAGAGAGAGAGAGAGAGAGAGAGAGAGAGAGAGAGAACTTTTGTAGTAGGAGAGAGATAGGGGAGCGTTGTTGTAGAAAGGGATTCATATTTGCTAGCTGTAGGTAAGCTTGGGCTTATTGTTTGGCGAGGCCAAAAGTGATCAAAGGCTAAATGAAGGACAAGGCTTGATCATTAGAGCCCACACGCACTAGTACAAGGGTCTTGCTTGCTAGTTTAGATTACTTGATTACTCAAAAAGTAATTGCTACATCAAGGGATTGTCATCTTTGACATAGTTTGCGATTTTGGGAGAGGAGCCCCTCTCTGCAAGGCGACCTTCCGACTTAAACACCAGAATGAGTGCTTTATTGTTGTAGAGGGTATGTATACATATGCAAAGGTATCAAGAGGCTAACACCACTGATCGTCGTGTGTGTGGATGATTGGGGGGGGGGGGGGGGGGGGGGGGGGGGGTTTCTAAAATCTTTTTTAATTGTTGTAAATTGCTTTGCCTCATCGTACCCTTATGAGCGTTGAATTATCGCTTTTGTAGCACTGCAGAGTGAGTAGAGTGCAGCTAGTCTAATCAGTGCTAATGCGGGGTACGCGTAGTACCTACCTATGACGCCTAGGCCGACAGGTCAGTATTGCGCACATTGTGGATGACACGTTCTTCCTGTGGCAACCAGCTACATGCAGTGCATCTTCACGCCCTTACGGTTGCTCCTACTGTCCATGTCGGTGGGCAAAGCCTTCTTTTGCCCGTATACGTAGTGTATTACATTCTGCTTTGAGCTTGATATAAACGGGACTCGAGAGTTCTCTCTAGTGTGCATGCATGCGGAGTCTGTGTGTTTGTGAGTGTGGGGAGGGAGACTAGGACTATAGTGAGGATTGAATTGCTTGTCATAATCTGATGGAAGATACATTCATAGCCACTTTTGCAAGTTCGACCCATGTGCTCAAATAAAAGCTTTAGCTACATGATCATCGGATATCGCCACCAATGGCTCATATAGCAACATTGTAACACACCCAAAATAGAATGAGAGTCAACCACAATCCTTCAATAGAGCAGTCTGCTACATGATATTCAAGTTGAGTATGCCTAAGCGCTTCCAAGAGGCTTCACCCATTGTAGAGCAAGATTTTGAGAAAAAAGGGATCCCCATCGTCCGTGAGCAGGATTTTGGAAAAAAAAGGGTGCGTGGAGCTCCCTGGTCATCAGAGCGCACGTGGATGATGGAGGAGCTCCAAAATCTTGTCTGCTCTTATACACTGCATAAATATGTCTACACTGGCTTTGCCTCATCATACTTTAACGAATGCTGTCAAGAGGCTTGTTCTACTCAACGATTGCAGAGAAAAGGATTATGGGGAAAACGGGGGGAGGGCTGTGGAGCAAAAAAGGTTGGAGCTCCCTAATCATCCGCATGCACGCAGATGATGGGAGAGCTCCAAAATATTTTGTCAATTGTTATAAATTGCATAAATATGTCTACGGCTACGTGTTCAACTATCTTTGCCTCATCATATTACTGAGAGGCATAGCCATTGCAAAGCAAATAATTATTAAAAAAAGGGAGGGTTGGAGCTCCTCCATCATCCCCGTGCACGCGGATGATGGGGGAGCTCCAACCCCTCCTTTTTTCTTTTCAAAAATCTCCTTTTTGTCAATTTCTATGTTTACAACTGGCTTTATCTCATCATAGTGAGAGTATGGTTGCTCTACATTGGCATAAATGTTTGGCCGAAAAATCTTCCTCTCTCCTAGCAAAAGAAAATTTCCACTCTCCCTCCAAATTGCAAGCAACTACTCAAGGGATCTACAACGACATCTCTACTTTTCATGTGCTTATTTACCATATCTTGTAGGTGACCTAGAGCCATTTGGTTGTCCATGTGCCCTGTGGAGGATTCATCCTCCTCAATCTTGTAATGCCCTTATGATGAAGTACAAGCTAACAACTTCAAATGATGCAACTCGTTTGAAAACAAATGGTGGTTTGAAGCCCACCTATCATTCATTTGTATACATGCGACAATGAGAGGGTTTTCCCATGGTCTTGTTTTTGTTCTCTAATGTGTTATTGAGAGGTTTCTTGAAAAAAATGTCTTGGAGATTAGACTGGAGTTGTTAAAGGAATCAAAACAAATGATTGAGAGGAGAGTGAGAAGGGAGAACTATGACTGGGATTTGTAACAAAGTAATTTAAAGATAATAAACATCCTCGTAACAATTGGATTAAAGGTATTTGTGTATGTTTGTGATAGAGACTTTTAAAAAACACTATTGAAAATTCTAAAGAACCATAATAATTCACAATTAAAACACGTGTATAATGCTCTAAATCCATTAAAAAAAACTAGAAAAAATTTAGGGTAAAAATTTGATTTAAAATTGTAATTTAATCCTTGTTCAGTTGGAGGAAACATGGTTGTAATCCTAATATATGTTATTAACCTCGAGCGGGTAAAAATGTGATAAGAATAACGTTTCTCTTGATAGACAAGAATAATAGGTTTAATATCCTTAATGGGTTACTTGCTACAAGCTAAGGAGCACCAATTTGCTAGCTATGATGCTTTAAAATACATGCATGCTTCTAACATCATCCATGCAAATATTCTCATTAAGCTAGTAACGAGAGCTTATTTAGTGCTAGGCCCTATCTATGTTGATAGACATCAAAGAGCTATAATAAAGAAATGGGTATACATATATAGACTATGGTAGTACCACCACTCATGTCACACCTAGAATTGCATACCATCAATTACTTTCTTGAGTCAAAATAGAAAAACTCTACCTCGAAGAGTTGAGAAACATGTAAATGTAGACATAGAAGGATGCATGGCCAATGTAGAAACTATAATGCTAGCATGATCAACAATGTTTATCGCACCCCTAGTTGCTCTATAGCTTCAAAGGTTTGTTTGAGACCGTCAATAAGGCTTTTGAACCCTCACCATAGCCTACTTCGAGTCGGGTTTACCAAAAATATGTCAAGAAGTGCGTAGTGCGGCTAGGAAAGCGTTGGGCCTCTGACTGTGAGGATTCAAAGAAAAATCAATCAAGTCGTAGAATATTTGAAGCTAAAAACACGCCAAAAAAGAACAAAAATCCAGCCATGAAAGCTTCAATTTTGAAAATAACAAGTATCAACTCAAAACTCTTGTGTGTGTGAAGATTAGGTGTAGCCTCGCTCCCAATGGCACAGATGCAGTGCTCTTTCGACCCATTAAAACCCTAAATTGATGCATTAATTCTTCATCGTGACCATTTCATGGAAGCTTAAAAACTTCATTGGAGAATTAAAAGTAGTTATTTGAAACCCTAATTGGTAGCCTCACAACCTCGAATATGTAGTGGAAGCAGCACGGGACTGCACTAGCACCCTGGATTGTAATGGTTGTATCTTCTTGCTTATATGCCCAAATGAGCTCATTCTTGGCTCTATACGTTCACTCTCAGTTGAAGAAAAGATGGCACCATTGTACTATTTTTAGGCTATTTTTGACCATTTTATGGTCATTTTAGCAATTTTTTAGCCTCCATTTTGTTTGTAATATGCCCAAACGAGCTAAGAAAAATTCCTATTTTTGTGGAAAATTCCCTTTTCACTCAAATTTAATTCCGAAATGTATTTTCCCACTTGGCAAGCACTTTGGATACATTTTTTACGTCCGTGCATGAAACCTGCTATTTTTTGCCAAGATCGCCGTCGTTGAACTTTCTAGGAAAAACGAGCGTGCCGCTTTGAAACACTTGACATTTGTACATTCCTAAAGAAAATTAGACATGTTTGAATGTGGTAAAACATGCAACGGTTCCATGTCCCCGGCCTCGCCTTCTCGGGAAGGTATGTACATGCCTGCAACCATGGCATCCGTTTTCACATATATGACACTATGTATATTGTAGCATTTGGTCTCACACATCAAAAACATTAAGAGTGAGGTAGGTATTTTTGTTTTCACATTATGAAAGTGCCACAACATGACACCGTACATACTTCTTTTCTCATAGTTGGACAATTCAACTTATGTGTTGCAATACTCAATGCACTCTATATATGTTTTCTTTATTCATAGATGGTTGATGTCAACTTACATATGTCCTTGTTTGCCAATGCATTTTGTATATTATAGGACAACGTTATCCTTTGCATAACCATTCTGTAGCACGAAGATAATTTTTTATCCCAACATTTTCCTCCTTAGATATGTTTTGCTCTAGGTTTTGTGATCGACAATCAAGACCCTCCAACTATGACAACACATAACTCTCTCTCTCTCTCTCTCTCTCTCTCTCTCTCTCTCTCTATATATATATATATATATATATATATATATATATATATATATATATATATAGAGAGAGAGAGAGAGAGAGAGAGATGACAAATAATAGAAAATTGTCAACTTACATATGTCCTTGTTTGCCAATGCATTTTGTATATTATAGGACAACGTTATCCTTTGCATAACCATTCTGTAGCACGAAGATAATTTTTTATCCCAACATTTTCCTCCTTAGATATGTTTTGCTCTAGGTTTTGTGATCGACAATCAAGACCCTCCAACTATGACAACACATAACTCTCTCTCTCTCTCTCTCTCTCTCTATATATATATATATATATATATATATATATATAGATGACAAATAATAGAAAATTGACTACGCTTGATTTAGAGTAAGATGGGTGCCTCAAAGATGGGTCCCTGGTCAAGAGACTAAATGGCCGGCGATATTATCAAGTTGAATGAAAATCTACAAATAAACTACCAAAGTAAGTTAAAAAGTAGAGTTTAAGCATAATGATTAAGGTGCAACCCTTTGCTTGATTTAATTATTTCCTTTATTAGTCCTCTGTGGTATAGTGAGCCCTATGGGACATCTCAATGGCCATCAAGTCCCAATTTAAGCTGCTATTGTTCTTGCCTACAAATTGGTTCTACTCATCTGCTTGTGTTCCACAACAAAAGCTGAGGTGACATCAATCACAACCAACCAAGTAACCAACTGGTGGGCTGGTCTCAAAGCTCAAGGAGACACACCATGAATTTGGAAAGAGTGTAGGCTTGCTATCCTAGCACAATTTCTCACTAAGCAAGCAAAGGATGGCATCCTGAGTGGTTGGAGAAGTCTCAAGTTGGAAAGAGGTGAGTCTATTCAAAATTTTGTGGATAAGTTTTGGGGATTTACATCTCAAAGACACTATCTACAAAAGAATAGATTTCTCTGAACAATGCCAACAATTTTGTGCCGACTTCCTAAGAATATGCAAGAATATGCTAATGCATAGAGGCCCAATATCATATCAAAAGTTATTTAATATGCATATATGCATATTGTGGTGATTTTGAGTGCTTTCTGAGCTGATTGGCTACATCCAAAGAGCTCAAATTGAGCTTGTTGGTTCTCTTGTTTTGTGCATATATAGTTTTCTCTCAGTGAAGAGAGTGTGGGATGAAAATTTCAGCAAATTTATGCGCATACATTGAGAACATCTCGTGGATGTATGCACTCTTGTGGACTCTTAAGATTCGAAAGTGAATTTATCGCAGGTTATGCGCATTGACTTGTGCAATTAAGCAGATATCAAAGAGTGTGGTGCATGGTTTTGCAGAGAGTTTTGCAGGTATACATACCCAAAATTACCTTCCATGTAATCTTGGAAATGTTTCTTGTGTGGTGGCATATGGAATGAAGCCCTGGAATCTACTATCCAGGAATTAGACACATTGTCTAATGAGAGAATTAGTGCATCTTGCTCTACTTTACCTGCCACATTGGCCTTCGATGTTGGCTTGTTGTCTTGAGACTTGGATCCTTCTTCTTCTTCTTGGATCAACAATCCTTCTTGACATGGACCTTCTTACCGTAGTTCCAATATTCAAGAACTTACTTTTTGTGTGACTTGCTCTGCCTTGAGCGATCACTACCCTTTTGGTTTTTGAACCTCTCCTTAGCCCTTCCTCTTATTTCCACTAACAATGCAGCACTTGATGATTCTCCTGTGCTTCTCCTTTGCATTTCCTTGCTTAAGAGAACACCCAGAATATCATCAAACTTAAGAGTATTTGTGTCAAAGATAGAATTACTTACAACCATCACAAGGCTATCACAACTATCCGGTAGAGACAATAGTATAAGGAGAGCTCGCACTTCATCATCGAAATTTATTTTGACCAATCAAAATTGACTTATGTTGGTGTTAAATTCATTTAAGTGTTCTACAACTGAACCATCCTCTACCATCTTTAGACTGAACAAGCGCTTCATGAGAAATACCTTATTGGATGCCGAAGGTTTCTCGTAGAGGCCGTCAAGTGACTTCATCAAGTCCTCCGTGGTCTTCACCTCCAAAACATTGAAGGCCACTGTTGATGCCAAGCTTAACCGAATTGTTCCTAGTGCCTTTTGGTCAAGGACAATCCATGCTTCATCTGCCATTGTTGCGGGCTTCTTTGCAAGACTGCCTAGTGGCAAATAAACGTCCTTCTGGTAGAGATAGTCTTCAATCTGCATCTTCCAGTGTTGGTAGTTCTTACCGTTGAACTTCTTGATCTTGAGCTTCCCTTCCTCCGCCATTACTCCCACTCAATTTGAGGAATCCTTTCCTTGAGATACAATTTTTATGCCAAGCTTAACGGATTGTTCCTAGTGCCTTTTGGTTAAGGACAATCCATGCTTCATCTGCCATCGTTGCGGGCTTCTTTGCAAGACTGCCTAGTGGAAAATAAAGGTCCTTCTAGTAGAGATAGTCTTCAATTTGCATCTTCCAGTGTTGGTAGTTTTTATAGTTGAACTTCTCGATCTTGAGCTTCCCTTCCTCGCCATTACTCCCACTCCATTCAAGGAATCCTTTCCTTGAGATACTTTAGCTACGAGCAAACCTTGCTCTGATACCAGTTGTTAGAAAATATGATGTAGCTAAGTAGATAATTGAGTAGAGTACTTAATGGAGAGAGATAATTTTCACACACGAGAGATTATAGAGTAGAGAGAGAGAGGTCACACAGGATATACGTGGTTCACCCAATGTGGGCTACATCCATGGGAAAGCAGCCACTCAATGACTTTAGTACTTCAAACAAGAAGTAGGTTACAAAGGGATTATACCCTTAATAGAGCTTTCGCCTTGCTTCACTCTCACCACCTCACACCCACCTTGTTGCATCAACTTTACATACTATTTTTTGTGTGTAGAAGAGGCCTCCTTTTATAGGCCAAAAGTGCTACCCTCTCTCATGAGAGGCAACCGTGTGTAGCCACCCTTGTGTTGACAAGTCCAACTTGGACTCTCCAATCCGCCCATGTGTGGCCGCCCTTGAGAATACAAGTCCGCCTTTGAAATTGGCCACCAACCATTGAATTAGGCCACTGGTCATCGGCCATTGACTTCCGACCACTGGCCACCGACCATTGACTACCGGCCACCGGCCAAGTGATCGACCGTTTTTTGTGTGCAGTTTGCTAATGGTTCAACATATGTCATAGAGGGTGCTCAAGATGTATGCATGTCTTTACCTAGTGGTGCATTGCTTACCCTACAAGATGTATGTTATGTACCAGGACTCAAAACAAAGTCTCATTTCAGTGTGTTAGTTGCAGAGTAGTGGACATTGTATATTTCTTAGAGAGCGGTCATTTCAGATGCATAGGGGATCAGTGATAGCCAGAGGTGCTAGGAGTGGTCTGGTATACCCTTTGTATATTTTTGACACACGAGGCAATGTAGTCTATGTGTATTTGCAGCCATGTTTGGAGCGAGAGACGAGTCATGTCTCTTTTACGGATGTGCTGCATGGAGAGCAGGTTGTGCATTTGTCTTGTGGTGACATTCACGCAGATAGTGGTATCTTTGGGGATGCACGGCTTGGTCAGTCATCAATTGAGGGGACTTCAGTTGAGCTAGAGATTGATGCATTGTTCTATGATGCATCTGATACATTTGAGGGTGACAATTTCCTTTAGATAGCTATGTGTGATTGCATTGGTGCTCATTTTTTGGTTTTACAATCATTCTTAGCAGATATGCCTTTGCCAGACGATGCTGACATGGTAATGCATAGTCAGGTGGTTCTTGATGAGGATGCATATGGCAGTGAGGTTGTTGATAGGGATAGGTTGGCACACATAATGCATGTTTTGTCGGCTTTCGGGTCTCTCATGTCTAACCTTTTGGTCTCGAGACCTGATCTTGCTTATGCGGTTGGTGCATTTGGAGTGGGAGTTGTCAGTTGTACGATGATTAACAGTGGCATTGTGCATTGTGGATCCATGCAGATCCTCACTCGATACCTGCATCAGGAGTGTCATCATGGATCTAGTCCTAGTGGTATGCATGTTGCATTTCCACTAGAGCGGTTATAGATGCACTCACGTGTTTGGAGTGAGCCAATGGGCATAGCTTGAGATCCATTTTCTCTCACCTCTTGTATATACTAGTTGTAGGCTAGTCTTCTTGCCACTTATTGACACACAACCTTTAGTGGGAGAATGTTAAAGGTGGTGTGTCTCACCGTGCTTTGCCCATGTCTGCCGGCCAATGGCCATTGGCCCACACTTATCTCCTTATTCTTTAAACATACCAAGAATAAGGAGCTCTCACTAATTCTCACATTGTTCTCATACAGTGAGATTTGGGAGCTCCACCCTACATCTTGTGTTGTAGTCTCTCTCTCTCCCTCTCTCTATCTTGCACTCTCTCCATCTTTGCTGCACACATGCAGGCCTACGATCCATTCCTTCACAATTCTAGCATAAGCAATACACCGCTAGGTAAAGACATGCATACATCTCCAGTACCCTCTATGACATATGTTGAACCATCAGCAAACTGCACACAACCAAGTCTCCCACTAGAGAAAGAGAAAAAAAAATCACGACATGGCATCACGTGAAAACTACATGCTCGTCTAGTAGAAAATGTGTAGACAATGTGCTATCCCAAGACACAAAGTGGTCTGAGGGCAAGCTAGACTCAAAAGTGACATGCCCGTCACATGCATACTCTCTAGCATCTATCCTCGTAGTAGCACTATGCATCTGCCTCTTCTGCTGCCTCATACGCGTGAAGCAACGGTGTCTAATATGCCCATCGTTGCTGCAATGCCAACATGTCAGTCGCAATCGTGAGCGAGAACCTCCTCTAACCTGAAGCATCTCCATATCCATGCCAAAACTATGGCAAACAATGCTCGAGATCACAAGACTCTTCCACCCGAGAGAAAACCATTGTCTCAAGCAAAAAAGGTGAGCAAAGAATGAAGCTCACTAGCCTCTACAATAGGCAGACACATCTGGTAAAATTTTGGTAGAGTCTCCTGTGAAACTGGAGCAAAAAACTCAATATTAAATTGCAATGGAGACAACAAAAAATTCCCAAATGGACAATCTGGGAATGTACTCGTCCGGAATCACCTCACAAAGTCATACACAGAGCCAAACCGCTCTAGCTAGAGTATCACTCAACAACGCCACAAATGACATACATATGTGAGTGAAAAACTGTTGCCAAAATGTGTCAATGAATGAACAATGTGCCAGAAAACCGTAGCATACACAACATGTCTAAAAGTGGCAGTCAAAACTCAACTACTATCAAGAGTAACAAGAACTCTACTTGTAGAGTAACATAAGTTCCTGTATAGCTGAAAAATATGGCTGCAAATCAGGCCCAAAACAGCCCCAAATTCAGCTCTCAAATAGCTGAAGAAACATGTCAGAACTGTGCCGCAAATTATCTTACAATTGAGCCATACATAGGCACCTGCAAAGAGGGAACAATAGCTGAAAAAATCATCTCACAAACGACCCTCAAACCTGCATGTAAACCTATCAATGTGAGAGCTAAGCTCGATCACAAACTATGGCGAGTAAACTCCAACCACTATCCCACAAAATCATACACAAAGCAAAAGCTCCAGACATCTGTTGTGTCAAAACAGGTATGCAAGCCAAAACACTGTAGAAGATGTTCTCAACTGCAAATGGCAACAACTGTGGGAGTACTAGACTCAACATGGAACTGGGAGTCAAAACTGGAAGCTCCAAATGGAAAATCACTCACAGCTCAAGACCAAAAATGCAGAGCAAAACACGCTCGCAAAGCACCACCCAAAAGGGAAAACACTACACGCAAATCTTGAGTGGTATAAGCAATTGCAATCTTAATCGCACCCATGATGCACATAAAACTGCAGGAAAAATGTCACCAGAGTTTCATTAGCAAAATAGCTAGAAATCCAGTAACCAAAGTGAATGCATGTTCAAAACCATGAGCAACCAAAGCGCGTCAAACCGCACTCCAAATGCATGCATCAATCTCCACACTGTGCATACATCATTGCAAACACCTGCAAATCTAGTACACAAATACCTGCTCTACCTGTGACTGCCAAAAAACATGCTCAAGGCATACATTGCCGAGATCAAACTGCAATCACATGAGTCTCCCTGAGCATCAAACCACATAAGGCATACATCGTATTCTCCCACCTGTGAGCAAACTTGCAGCCAATACCACTCTCACATCCGAGAGCAAACCATGTGTGGAATTCTCGACACACAATAAACAGCTGCTGCATCAAAAATTTCAGAGGTCAAAAATCAGTCTAAATGGACATCACCATTACATTTGGAGCATGCCAAAACCCCAGGTTACACCCTAAACTTGCATAAATCGCATTCTGTATGCAAAAGTTACGCAGAAAACATTGTTTTGGAGCCCAAAAAATGACATGCAGAAATGAAAGTGTGCATTCTTCCTGTAAGTATGGCTGCGAAGAAGCATACACACTTGCAATACACCTCCTCTCAAGCTTGGGAATGCCCCTCAAGATTCCATGGGCACAGATCTGGTGGTTGCTCACCTGTCCGATCTCTCCAATAGCTGCTACAACCACAGTGCTGTGGATCCGCGCATGCACCACCTCCCCGGCCAAGCTCTGATACCAATTGTAAAGGAATCAAGTGCAAGAGCAGGAGAGAGAGAGAGAGAGAGAGAGAGAGAGAGAGAGAGAGAGAGAGAGAGAGAGAGAGAGAGAGAGAGAGAGAGAGAGAGAGAGAGAGATCACAACACATGGATGTGGGGTGGAGCTCCCAAATCTCACTGTATGAGAACAGTGTGAGAATTAGTGAGAGCTCCTTATTCTTTGTATGTATAAAGAATAAGGAGATAAATGTGGGCAATTGGACACTGGCCGAGGGACATAGGCAAAGCATGGTGAGGCACACCACCTTTACCTAACACAAGGTACATGAGGATTTTCATAACGAGACATATCAGTTGGTGATAAAAAATGGTAAGCTTCTTAGACACAAGGTGAATGGTGTGCAGCTCAAGCTATACTTTGATAGAAATCTAGTGCCCGATGTGCATCAAATTGTAGCCAGGGTGGTTTGGAAACCCACTTGAAAGGGACAACATGTAGCAAAGATAAAGCTTTGTACATATCTTATAGATATAGTTGTGTTCTTTCAATTTGCTTGCGTACTAGTATAGTATTGCAGTTTTCAATCTCAATAACTTGCTTTTGGTTGATAAAATGTTCAACAGGGGGGCTTGAAAAAAATGGTGCAACTAGAGTTGGTCAAGGCTAGGAGTGGTTCTATGCAATGCTACGGGTGCCTACGAGTGAATGGTAGAAAGCAAAAGAAAAATATGAAAGCCCTAGGTAGGCAAATGATAGTGGAATTGTATGTCTAATGTTGTTTTTTAGGTCAAGAAGGCTCCAAAATGGGCCATTTGAGGTGGAATGTCCTAGTGTACGAAGTATTGGAATTATGCCTTGCAATGGAGTGCTTGAATTTCTCTACAAGCTGGTCTAGATGGCTTCTCAAATGGAGCTCTAGAGTGAGGGTTATGGGAGCTTGAAGCTGGGAATGGTTTGCAGACCTCCGGACAGGGTAGCCCGGTGGTGGCCATTCTCGCGCCCTTGGAGGGCCAATTTTTTTAATTGAGGGCAAGCTCTTCCCCATGAGCACTAGTGCTCAAGGTAGGGGCTTGTCCCAAGGTGCAATAAAAGTGTGTGTCAGAGAGAAAGAAGTCAACAATGCCTACCAAGAGGCAGTTCATGCAGAGTTAGTAAAAATAAGTGGATCCAACTTGCCAAAAATGGGCGGTGGCCCCTATAAGATGACCACTTGTAATAATTTTAAGGGATTTTCTTTTGCATAAGAGGAGTTTGCCAAAGCTCGATGTGAGCCCGAGGGGTTGTTTTGCTGGAAGCTTGCCATTTTGACGATGTATTGGTTGTAAAGGAGTTGTGCTAAGAAAGATCGGGCCAATTTTTCCCTTTCTGGTGTTGGTTTTCCCCTCCCCCTCTCTTTTCTCTTGCTTTTTGGGTGTGTGTCAATGCCGATGGAGATGTGTGCCCATGGACCACTGGGTGGTGCAAAGAGTGGAAAATTGAGGTGATGTGCGTATTGGAAGGTGTAGAGCAAGTTGTTGGGTGAAATTGTGTTGAGTGGTGATCTTGCCAAGCAAGTGTGTGTTAGATTGTGTACAATTAGGGTTTTATTAGTGTAAAGTGCATCTTTTGAAGGTATTTTTGAGAGGATAGGGGTGATGTATACCCTAGGCTATACAGAGGCATTTTTTGGGCATGCTAGGTGTGGTCCCCATTCCCCCTCTCCAATGTTGCAAGCCAAATCACACTTTTGAAGCACCAAACCCTCAAATTTATTGATGATAGTAGAGCATGTACAATATTGACTGCAAGAGGTGGCACTTAAACTCTATAACGTACAATGTGTAGCCTATCAAACATTACACATAGCAATGTGTGAAGCTCATAATATGTGACTACATCTAAATCTTTCCTCTTGCATATAGAATTGGGGTGCTTTGTGAGAAATAATTTACAAGGAAGGGAAGAGACCTATTTATAAGTAGGACATTCCTCATTAAGATTATTTGAAAATCTATTTTACAAGCTAACTAATCAAGCTTATGGTTTATGTAATATCAAAATGAAGTGGGCCTCTCTTGTCTCCTTGAATGACATGGATGTGGGTTCAAGAGAAGAGAATTATTGATGTTGAAACAAGGTAAAATGAGAATGAGATGATGAGCGCGCGGCGGTGTGTGCAAGTGAAAGAGCACGCGAGGAAGTGCAGTGTGTGTGCAAAGAGGGGAGGCGAAGGCCAACAGGAGAGGAAGCCCTAGCAAAAGAGAGAGGGCTCACGTTTTTGGGAAAAACTCAATAATTAAGTTTTGGGTTTTTCCACTTTTATTATAAGTGACCTTTAAAAAATGTGTCCAAGTTCAATATGAACCTGCACAAAGTATAAAAATGTACAAAAAGGGGTTATTTAGGCCTTCAACCCAACAACCTTCCACTTAAAGGCATAAATGGCACCTTTAAGCTACGTGACTCCCACCATCTCTATGCATAGATGATGTTGTACTTTGGGTAAGCACTTAGTGAGAGCATCGGCTGGATTTTGTGATGTATGGACCTTAACCAATGTAATAAGTCCATCCTCAAGCCTTTCTCGTATGAAGTGATACCGCACATCAATATGCTTTGTGCGTGCATGAAACATGGCGTTCTTTGCCAGACATATAGCACTCTGGCTATCACAACCAAGCATAGGTGCCTTGGCAGGCAAGCCAAACTCACTGCATAGGCGTGCTAACCAAATAGCTTCTTTGGAAGCCTCAGTGGCTGAAATATATTCAGCCTCTATAGTAGACAATGCAACAATCTTTTGCAATCTAGAACACCATGAAACGGCACCTCCCGCAAGAGTAAATACATAGCCACTTGTGGATTTCCGTGTATCCACATCACCAACCATGTCAGAGTCACAAAATCCCTTCAACTCCATTGGTCCTTTACCATAGCAGAGGCATTTGTTTTTAGTCTCTTTCAAGTACCTCATAATGGACTTCACTGCATCCCAATGCAACCTGCCTGGATTAGCCATAAACCGGCTCACAACTCCCACTGCATGGGCTCTGGCAGGCCTAGTAGCAACCATAGCATACATAAGTGAACCACAAGCTGAAGCATAAGGCACACTTTGCATGTCATTGGCTTCTTCCTTTGACTTGGGACAATCATCCTTGGAGATTTTAACATATGGCTGTAATGGCACACCAAGAGGCTTTGCTTCAGCCATGTTAAATCTGTCCAGCACCTTTTCAATGTACTTTTCTTGCAACAAATACAATAGGCGCTTGTCTCTTTGCCGTGTATCTCGCACTCCAAGTATATGTTCAGCTGCCCAAGGTCTTTCATTGAAAACACAGATTTCAGCTGTCCTTTAAGAGCATCTACAATGCTTCTTTTCTTTGCAGCTATCAACATATCGTCTACATAGAGCACAAGAATGATCGGGCTGCCATCCTCATCACGTTTGGTATACAAAAAATGGTATGCATGGCTTCTTTTGTGACCATGTTTAAGCATAAAGCGATCAAACTTCTTGTACCACTGTCTACATGATTGTTTCAGCCCATACAAGCTTCTATTGAGCATACATACCAAATGTTCCTTACCAAAGATGACAAAACCCTCGGGTTGCTTCATGTAAAGCTCTTCTTCCACATCACCATGCAAGAAAGCGGTATGTACATCCATTTGGTCCATTTCCAAATCAAGAGCAGCCACAATGGCAAACAATACAAGCAAAGTGGTCATCTTCACAATAGGAAAGAACACTTCCTGAAAGTCTATGCCCTTGGTTTGAACATATCCCTTTCCCACAAGCCTTGTCTTATACTTGGGTTTTGCATCAATAGTTTTGATTTTATACACCAATTTTGCAATAACCTTGCCCAACACGGCCTTTCCATGCATGCAGTAAAGTGTCCCTTTCTTTGTGCCCTTTACAATCAGCCTTGAGCCTTTGGTCATTTTTCATGATCCTCTCTCAAACAAGATGCTGTAACCATGCATATCCATCTGACCAACAGAAAGCAGACTCTTCTTGATTCCTGGCACATATCTAACATCATGCAAGACAAGATCATTTGTGCCATCTATGGAGAGATGCACAGTGCCAATACCCTCAATGGAACATGCATGATTGTTTCCAAGGTATACATGGCCAGGCTTTCCTACATCAAAAGTACAGAAACACTCCTTGATAGGAGTTACATGAAATGAAGCACCGGAATCAACAATCCAAGTCTGGGACAATGCATCATTGACAGTCAACAAAGCATCAATAAGATCACTCTTGATGATCTGCATGTCCTGTGAATGAACATTTAGAGAGGCATCAAAGTCATAAGCATCATCATCTGACAAAGTGGCACACAAGATGTCCTCTACATCTGACAGCTCCTCAATCACGACACTAGAAGCCACATTGGCCTTCTCTTTGTCCTTTGAGCTATCATGTGCATTTGCCTTGACTTCCTTCTTCTCTTTCTTTTTGTCTCCACCATTCTTTTCCCTTTATAACTCAGCTTTATAGTACCTACAATCGGGTTTCTTATGACCTTTCCTGCCACATTGATAGCAAGTCACATCACCCTTGCCTTTGCTTGCATTTCCCCTTTATTTACTCTTACTCTTACTCTTACTCCTTTGTGCATAAGCATTCTTTTTTTCTGTCCTGTCCCTAACCATGTTGGCAGAGCTGCCTCCCTCTCCACTTGCTTTCCTCCTGATTTCTTCATTCAAGATAGAACCCCTAACACCATCAAAGGTCAAATTGGAGAAAAGGGGGCAAGCCAGAATCCTGTAACTGCGACAAAGTACCTGCGAATAATGACAAGTGCTCTGCTGCGCTCTTGGACTCATCTAGTTGCATGCCAACAAGTTTTCGCATCAAGTGCACCTGGTTGACAGGCATTGTATTTTCATACATTCCCTTCAACTTCTCCCACACATCAAAAGCAGTCGTGAGACCTTTCACATCAATGACGGTCTCATCGATCATGGCCATTTTAATGTATGTAACGGCCTTCTTGTTCATGCTAACCCATGCTTCATCCGTCATATTTTGTGGCTTCACCTATTCAAGTGCCCCTTCGCAATCCTTAAGAAATAGGATTCCTTGAATCCTATCTTTCCAAAGATCAAAACCTGTACCATCGAACCTCCTAATCTCGAAGAGGTTCTTCACATCCGAAGAAGATGAGGCCATATTGGCACGAAATAAGAGGGATAATACTCTAAAATTTTGGGCAAAATGCGCAAAAATCGGAGTATAGCCTCATAGAGATGTGCACTACAGCTCCAAATGGTCACAGGAGCAATTTGGGGCAAAATAGGTCGATTTGGGCACAAAATTCAATTTCTGAAATTCATGCGCAGGAAAAATCAGCGAGCGAATTTGTGCTCGAAAACAACAAATTTAGTTGTTTTTAGCCTCAGAAGACATACATAAGGCTAATACACAGCCTTTAGAAGCATGTAAGCGCAAAAGCCCCAATTTGTATCATCAAAATTGCATGAAATTAAGCCACAAATGGTCATACATCGATAAAATTTGTCAAACGTGCGTAAATTGCATCAATTTGCACTTTCCCCAATGTAATCGCACCATAAAAACACTTGCAAAAACCTGCACAAATCTGAAATTTGCTTAAAACACTTGTTTTAGGGCTTGTTTTTTGGCAATTTCAGTGTTTTCGGGTAGCGGGGACTTAACAAAAGTATTCCCACACCTTAATACATCAATTGCAAAACCTGTATTTTACTGTCATAACTTGTGATTTCTTGTTTTTTACCTAATTTCAACCTGTTTTAGGTCAAGTTTGGTTGCCGGGAGCTCTCTAGTATCCGGGGACGAGTCCTTTGGCGACAAAATTGCAAAATCTCGCGTGAAAGTTGACCTTCTTGGCTGAAATTCAGTGTTTGCAGGTTTGGGGGCAAACCCTAATCGGGCTCTGATACCAGTTGATGAGCACGCGGCGGTGTGTGCAAGTGAAAGAGCACGCGAGGAAGTGTAGTGTGTGTACAGAGAGGGGAGGCGAAGGCCAACAGGAGAGGAAGCACTAGCAAAAGAGAGAGGGCTCACGTTTTTGGAAAAAACTCAATAATTAAGTTTTGGGTTTTCCCACTTTTATTATAAGTGACCTTTTAAAAATGTGTCGAGGTTCAATATGAACCTGGACAAAGTATAAAAATATACAAAAAGGGGTTATTTAGGCCTTTAACCCAACATGAGAGAGAGAGAGAGAGAGAGAGAGAGAGAGAGATGTATTTTCTACTACTTTGTACATCTCTTGAAGTTTTGTGGTGAGGTACTCTTTACAATTAGGGTTAGTTGTTAATTGAAGTAAGTACATTAATAACATGAAAGTGTAATCACTAAGTATGCACACAAAGTGCATTACATGGATATATAAAATGGGTTTGAGAGGGATGAGAAATCATAGGGAGTTGAACAAAATATAAAAGGAGATGAGGATCTTACCTATTTACGTCGGTGGATGAAGCTTTTAGTGTGGCAAAGTTTTAGTTGTCGATGAAGTTCCATTTAGTTGAAGAAGTTGGATGCTTGATGCTGAAAAATCTCCACTTATAGAGGTCAAGCTTGAGTACTTTTGTATTTTTTATGATTTTGGAAAGTTTGAAGAGAGAATCATAACAACAAGAAGTTGTAGAGTGATATAGGAGTATATGTGTGTATAGAAGTGGAGCATGTAAGCTATGGAGGTGGGGGAAAATTATAATAGTGAAGAGGGTAAGAGAGGACATGAAAATGACACGTTTCATTAAGTAACAGAGAGGAATGAGAGTGTATATGTATATGTGTGAAGAAGGAGAAAAAGGTGATGAGATGACTTTTCTATACATAAAGTTGTAGAGTGATATAGGAGTATATGTGTGTATAGAAGTGGAGCATGTAAGCTATGGAGGTGGGGGAAAATTATAATAGTGAAGAGGGTAAGAGAGGACATGAAAATGACACGTTTCATTGAGTAACAGAGAGGAATGAGAGTGTATATGTATATGTGTGAAGAAGGAGAAAAAGGTGATGAGATGACTTTTCTATACATAAAGTGGAGAAACTGAGGTCCACCAAAAAATTCACATCTTCACGTCATCAGCTAAAAAAACTACAAAAAAGTTTGATCATATTTTTAAGATCATAAGCTCCCTATTGTATGTTGACAACTTTTTCAAATTTGGAGTGGAAGTAGCCGCAAAATTTTTGGTAGACACACATGTTTTTATTCCTTACCCAAGTCTTTGAGTGAGCCCTTCTTTGTTGAACTTCCTTATGACTCCAAAGCCACCTTATGCATCATAGCATGAGGACGTAACATTCAAGTGGACTTGAACATATGCATGGATGAGGATTATTGATGAACAAAAAATTAATACATTATGGAAGAACACATTAAGTAGTACATGGACTATGGAATAGAAAATATGGAAGTAGTGGAATCAAGAGAGAGGGAAGCCTCATCTTTTCTGTAGCTTGGTTGCATGATGCAATTTCTTCTTGCTTGATGTAAATGGACATATGTATTTAGATATAATTATTTGGAAAAAAATGCTGGAGTAAGTGATAATTCTGTGGATGTTTCTATAAAAGAGTCAAGTCACAAAAAGTTTTAAGGATGCTTTCATGAGTAGGCCTTATCTACGAAGTAGGGGGTTATATACACAAAGATAAGAGAAAATGTGCAAATGGTAAGACAATGTAAGTGTGTACTTAAGCCAAAAATAACACATCTCTAAATGCAAGTATAGATATAAAAATCATAATGGATCTAAAAAAACCTCTATATTTTAGTCCTTAATATAATATGAAATTAATTATTTTTATTTTTTTTGGGTTCACCTAGCCAAATGACTAGCTAGTTGAGAGATTTCAAGGTAGAGTCTCTAGTGCATACATGCCTATGTATAACGTAAAAGTGCGGATATCCACCGACTTACATTTGAATTTTTGTTACCATATACATGTGGTAGTGATGTGTGTGAACACACTAGGACCGCCGGGGCATTTTTTCCCTCTTTAGGAGGTTTTTTCCCCCGTGCATTGTATATACGCCCATCACTCTAGGTCTAACTATCTTTCCATTGCACACTAAGTAACACATTCTCTATTGTGTGCCTTGAGCTTCCTTCGTCTTCTCCAAGCTGTGTGTGTTTCTCTGCAACCCTAATTCCAACAATTGGTATCAGAGCAGGTCACGTCCTCCCGGGCTTAGTCGCCAGCTGCTCCAGCACACGCCTGCTCACTTTCTCCGATTTCGGTGAGCTTTGGCGAGCGTTCGCAGGTCGACAAATATTTTGGGTAAGCTCAAAGAGCTTGGTCTGCTCAGAATTTTGATTAGGGCTCATTTCGGCCTCCGTTTCCACTACAGGCAGTACTGCACAGGCTATTTCGTCATTTTGTGCGGATTTTCTGTCAGTGCCGTTTTCTGCATAACAGGTGCCTTATAGTCTTCTACAGTTTGTGCTATATAGCACAAGTTGTTCCCGCTCCATTTCTCCTATTTTCGGGCAGTTTTCACATCAGGTGCAGCATTTACCATGGCTAACAACAACAACACAGATGTGTTCAAGATGTTTGCTGCTGAGGACAGGTTGGATGGGGACAACTACCCTATGTGGGCTTATATGATGCAACATGTTCTTGTGTCAAAAGGTGTCTGGAACATTGTGCAGGGCATTGATGTACGTCCTGGTTCTGAAGATGTAGGCGACGTTGAGGATGTTGCAGGTCTTGCTGCAAGGATTGCAGCTGTTAGAGTTGTTTTGCCTACGGCAGAACAAGCTCGTTTGGATGTTAAGGATGCGCAGGCTCATGCATTGATTGCGTTGTCTGTGAAGCGCACCATTATTCCTCACATCCGTTCAGCAAAATCTGCAAAACAAGCTTGGGATATTCTAGCAGGTCTTTATGCAAGCCGCAATGAGGCTAAAATTGCTTTGCTGCGTAAAGAGCTAGAGTCGAAGATTATGCATGAGGAAGATGATATGGACACTTTCCTTGCTAGTGTCAAGGATATCAATGAGCAACTCATTTCTGCAGGTGAAGTCATTTCGGACAGTTCCCTTGTGCAGACTGTTCTTGATGCCTTACCAGATTCCTACCAGACTTTTGCTAGTACTTGGAGACTGATGACCCAAGGAAATCCTGAAGTTGTCAAGTTTGATGCATTATGCACATTGCTGTTGCAAGAGTCACTTTCTAGAAAAAACAGGACTAGGCAGCGTGTAGTTGAACAGGCTTTTATTGCTTCTCAAAGAAAGGGTGGTAACAGTAATGCAGCCACTTCTTATGGTTCTGCTGTGAGTGGCAAAAATTCTGTTCCTAATGCTTCTGGTGGCAGCACTTCGTCTGGCAATTCTGGTGATAAGGGCAAAAAGAAGATGCGTTGCCATTATTGTAAAGCCAATGATCACTTGATCAAGTCGTGTCCTAAGTTGAAGGCCAAAGAGGCTAAGAAGAAAGAGGGTGGTTCCACTGCAAATGTTGGTTCCACTACAAATGCAGCCATTGTTGAGTCTTCTGTGAAAGGAGATTGTGATGCTGATGTTGATGCAGAATGGGCTTTTAGCGCAGAGTGCACTTACAATCCTGCTGTCCATGATGCATGCTTATCAGTTGCTGCAGATTCACATGTGTGGTATTTCGACAGTGGTGCTACAAAGCACATTACCTCACATCGTGAATTGTTTACCTCTCTTGAGTCTGCCCCTCATGGGAATTCAGTCACTTGTGCCAACAACGCCTCTTATCCAGTTCAGGGTGTTGGAAAGATTGTGCTCACTGCTGCTAATGGCAGTTCCTTCACACTTGTTGATGCACTTTATGTACCTGGGATCAAGAAGAATCTCTTGTCTGTATCCGCACTTGCTAGACTTGGACTTGTAGTCAAATTTGTGGATGACAGATGTACAGTTCATGATCTCAGTTTTGGTGATGAAATTGTTGCATCTGGGCTTTTGTGCCGTGGGATGTATAAGCTCACTTTGTATGACAAGTGTGGACAAAATTTTGCAAATGCTGTTGCAGATTCAAGGGCTATTTCAGATGCAAAACTTTGGCATGCACGTTTTGGTCATCTAAATTTTGCCAGTTTGCTGCGTTTGCAGAAATCTGATATGGTTGCTTCTTTGCCGCCTCTTGAAGCACCTATCAAACATGTTTGTGAAGGCTGTATTCTGGGTAAAATGCAACGTTCTAAGTTTCCAAAGGATGGTTCAGTTAGGGCCACATGCAGGTTGCAGCTTGTGCATAGTGATGTTTGTGGGCCCATGCAAACTCCGTCCTTGGGCAATTACCTGTACTTCGTGACTTTCATTGATGATTACTCCAGGCATGCATGGGTATTTCCGCTTAAGGCGAAGTCCGAAGTTTTTATGTGCTTCAAACAATTTTTGGCTATGGCTGAAAATGTCTCAAAATGTACTATGGGCACCCTCCGTTCCGATCAAGGGGGGGAGTATATGTCTCATGAATTTAATGCATTTCTGGCTAGTCGTGGGATAAAACACCAGTGTACAGTGCCTTATACACCTCAGCAAAATGGTGTTGCTGAGAGGAAAAACAGGTCACTAACGGAAATGGCACGATGTATGGTCAAAAGTCAAGCTTTGCCGCATTCTTTTTGGCTTGAGGCCATCATGTGTGCCACTTATGTACTTAACAGGTGTCCTACAAAAGCTTTGCAGTCTATTACTCCATATGAAGCATGGCATGATAGAAAACCTTCTATTGAGCACATGCGTGTTTTTGGTTGTTTGGCATATGCTTTGGTGCCACAAGTGCAGCGCAGAAAATTGGATGATAAGGCTGTCAAATGTATTTTTGTTGGTTATAGTGCTGAAAGCAAAGGTTACAGGTTGTATCATCCGCAAACAAAACGTATTCTGGTTTCACGGGATGTAGTGTTTGTGGAAGACTCTGTTCAGCCCTTGCTGTCATGTCCTAGAGACAGTAATGTAAGCTCACAGGACATTTATGACACTTTGTTGCCTCTTTTCAGTGGTGGAAATACGAATGTAAGTTCCAATGAGGCAAATGTACAGCCTATGGGGGTTTCTGAAAATGTTTTAGAACAGCCTATTACTGATGCAGATGTACATGATGTACTTGATGAGGAAAGGGCTGAAAATGAGCAGGCTAGAGGTATGCCAAAATGGCTGGTGCACACTTTGCGTGACAGTAAATTGGATGCACCTTTATCTAGTCGTACTCGTTCAGGCTCTCGCCATGCATCTTATGCATCAGATTGTTATGCTTTGGCTGTGTCTAGTTTACATGATGTTGAGGAGCCTCTGTCTTTTGATGAAGCACAGAATTCAAAATATTGGATTGCTGCCATGAAATCAGAATATGATGCACTTATAGAGAATGACACATGGACTTTATGTGATTTGCCTTGTCAGAAAAGTTACATAGAGACATTGCTATGTAAGTTTGGACTTGAGGATTGCAAACCTATTGCCACTCCCATGGAAACAGGTTTGAAGTTGAGTCTACATGATGCTGACGATCCTGCTGATGTCACTCTTTACCAAACTGTTGTTGGCTGCCTCATTTATGTATGCAACACGAGGCCAGATATTCAGTTTGCAGTCTCGCAGGTCAGCAGATTTATGCATAGCCCAGGGTCTAAGCATTGGCAGGCTGTCAAGAGGATTTTCCGCTACCTTAGTGGCACTTTACATCTTGGTTTGTTTTATCCCAAGGGGGGATCATTGCCGCCAGACTTACATGCTTTTTCGGACTCAGATTGGGCTGGTTGTTTTGACACGCGAGTGTCCACAAGTGGTTTTTGTTTCATGCTTGGCAGTTCATGTATATCATGGTTGAGCAAGAAGCAACCTACTGTGGCCACTTCGAGTTGTGAGGCTAAGTACAGGGCAGTCTTCACAGCTACGGTTGAGTGTGTATGGCTCAGACGCCTTATGGCTGACTTGGGTGTTGGACAGGACACTGCCAACACTATCTACACTCACAGTTAGAGCGCATTGGCAGTTGCGAGGAACCCAGTTTTTCATGCTCGCACAAAGCACATTGAGGTGCATTACCACTATGTCAGGGAGAGGCTCTCAGCAGGAGAGATTAGCTTGGCTTATGTGCCAACACAGGACAACCTTGCAGATTTTTTCACAAAGGCATTGTCTCGTGAGAAGCTTGAAGCTTTCCGCAAAGCTTTGGGCTTACTCCCCTTTGTGGACTGATCCTGTCCTCAAGGCATGGCACTTCCCTTTACTCATGTGCCAGCTCTCGTTCACCGCATCACTCCAAGGGGGATTTGTTACCATATACAAGTGGTAGTGATGTGTGTGAACACACTAGGACCGCCGGGGCATTTTTTCCCTCTTTAGGAGGTTTTTTCCCCCGTGCATTGTATATACGCCCATCACTCTAGGTCTAACTATCTTTCCATTGCACACTAAGTAACACATTCTCTATTGTGTGCCTTGAGCTTCCTTCGTCTTCTCCAAGCTGTGTGTGTTTCTCTGCAACCCTAATTCCAACAATTTTATGGGGTGAGGTGACTCACTAAGACATAACTTGGACAACCAAAAAATGGGTATCATTTAACAAACCCCCCGTCCTAGACGATGGTATATTCATGTACCATCATAAGGCCTCTTCTCTGAGGCAAGTGGTGCAATGTATCTCTTATGGCTTCCTCCTTCAATAGGGTTCTTGGTTTCTTCTATACATTCCCGTTGGTTTGTACCATATACATGAATTAAGAAACAAGACTTACTTGCCATTTTGTCTCTTTGTTGTTGTTGCCTTTGTAAGCTTGGTGCTAGAATGTGACTCAAGTAGGGCTTGAGTTTGTAACCATTGACCTTCTTCAAATGTTCTTTGCCATCCAAATCCATTAGCTAAAAGTAGCTAGAGTTAAAGGTCTTCTTGACAATTTATGAACCCTTCCATGTAGTTTCAAACTTGGCATCAAACTGATTATTAAGTTGATTGTCATACGTTAGCACTAGATTTTCTTCTTTGATTCCCTTCTCTCAACATGGCAATGACTTTCTCTATTGCTTGTACATCTCTTCTTTTGTAACACTCATAGGTATCTTCCCTTTTCCACTCTAGCTCACCCATTAAAGTAAAAAGTTGATCCCCCATTCCTCTTGCCCTTCTTGAACCCTTTTGTCTGTGAGTTGCATTGTTGAAATGATGAGCTTACTTGGTTGCAATGCCTCTTGGTCATACACCAGGTGAAATGGTGTGAAATTGTTGCCTTTTTGTAGGTAGTTTGATATGCCCATAATGCTCCATCCAAGAATTCATCCCAAAGCTTTGTCTTGGTCTCTATCGTCTTCCCAATGATTCTTGCAATGACACCATTAGCCTTCTCCAATAACCCATTTGATTGGGGATAGTAGGGTGTGCTATGATGATGTAAAATATGAAGCTCTTCACAAACTTCTGTACATAAACCCTTTCTAAATCTTGGTCCATTATAAAAAAACAATCTCCAAAGGTGTGCCAATCTAGAAAAAATATACGTGTAGACAAACATGCTCATTGCTCTCACTTACCTTTGCCACACTTTGTGCCTCTACCCATTTAGTCATGTAGTATAGGATAAAGGGGCCAATTATGGGCCATGCCCCTTTTCAAGACCTATCCTCACCCCAATAAAAAGGAGACTTGGTGCACTAGTGGACGTATGAGCTGGTATGAAAAGTTGTTATCTCATTAGCTAACAAAGAGATGTGGTCCGTTGGATTGTAAGATCAAGCCCTCTCACAAGCCTGGTGCTAGAATGCGACTCAAGTAGGGCTTGATTGGGGCCCCCATTATGAGGAGAAGTTATCATGCATGAAGAAAAATAACTCGTCAGAAAATAAAATCACTCACCGGAAACCAAAATTTTCCGTATCATTCCTTTTCGTCGGAATATTATGGCCGGACGGCGGTCAGAAAGTGGTCGGAAAACGATCGGTCGGTTGGCCACTTGTCAGGTGGCCGGTGGCCGGTGGCCGAATTCAATGGCCTGTGGCCGAATTTAAAAGCGAACTTGTCTTCTCAAGGGCGGCCACACATGGGCGGATTGGAGGGTCCGATTTGGACTTATCTACACAGGGGTGGCTACACATGGTTGCCTCTCATGAGAGAGGGCATCCCTTTTGGCCTATAAAAGGAGGCCATTTCTACACACATTTTATAGTGTGTGAAGTTGATGCAACAAGGTGAGTGTGAGGAGGTGAGAGTGAAGCAAGGCGGGAGCTCTATTAAGGGTATAATCCCTTTGTAAACTACTTCTTGTTGTGAAGTACTAAAGCCATTGAGTGGCTGCTTTCCCGTGGACGTAGCCCACATTGGATGAACCACGTATATCGTGTGTACTCTCTCTCTCTACTTTGTAATCTCTTGTGTGTGAAATCTATCTCTCTCCATTAAGTATTCTACTCAAATATCTATTTAGCTACGTCTTATTTCCTAACAGGAGCCAATGACTCCATTCCCTGGTACCGTGGTTGCCTATTGTTGCCATGATGACTTACACGTCTTTGTCAACACATGCAACTACTTGTCGTGCCCTTATGGAACCTACAAAGCCTTACACATGCCTCATTCCATAAACACATGCTACAAACTTGATGGCCATATGCCACTTGTGGTAGCTCACACTACCCTTTCCATTTCCACTTGTGGTGCATATCCATTCATCCATTGATTGAACTTCTCTACACTGAGCCTATATATGGCCAATATGGCATGAACCTTTTGCCTTAGTCTATCATTCTTGCATGTCCACATGCCTAAAATCAAAGCACATCCCCTTTTACCATGAGATGTATCTTTTGACCCATGCTCATCTTCAAGCCATGGAATAGTATGGAATACTCTGCTTTGTTGTTGCAAATTGACCTTCTCTTTCATAACACTTCTCCATTTGAGTCAAGAAACACTATCCCTCCCCCTCCTTTACTTGTGGCTCATTTAAAAGCTCCATCAAAGAATAAAGTGAATGCATCGGTATACTTTTAGGTGGTGGCAATGGTAGGGTCTTTACTTTATGCACTTTAATCTCCTTCTCATGCACTCTATAAGTGAGAATCCCCACCAATTGTGTATGCACACTATCTTCTACCTTGAAAGATTATTGGAAGTCTTGTAATTTCATAATCCACTTTGTGATTCTAGCATATTTGAGATGACACCCAAAGAAACAATGTTTTTTTAAGTGAGTATACAGAAGGTTTGGTAACAAGTAGAATTTAAATTTCCTCACCGCAAAGATGAGAGCAAGCATCATAAGTTTTGCTTCTATGTAGCCTTTCTCCAAAGCATTCATGACCCTACTAGCAAAGTAGATGGTTTCATCCTGGTACTGTGGGAGTCTTGTTGTAGCAAAATTGCACGTCCAACTATTTCTTTTCCAATAGTAGAGATATCAAAGAATGTGTAGTTCCAACAAGGAGACAAGAGTGTTGGTAGTTCTGAAAAATGACTTTAATGTTACAAAAATAATCCTTAAGCTCATCAAACCATGCAAACTCCACTTCTTGTGTCATTTTTTTGCAAGGGGTGAAGTAAATCTGAGGCTACCTGAATGAAGTATGAAATACAAGTCACCTTTTGAATGAATGAAATGACCTCCTTGAGAGTCTTCGGGGATGGAAATTCAATAAGAGCCTTTGCCTTCCACCTCAATGTCTTTGTAGAAAACTTTGTGACCAAGCAAGATCACTCCATTATCACCTACATGGCATTTTTCTACATTGAGTTGGTCTTCCATGTCATAGAGTTTCTTCAAGCTTTCTTCTACCTTTTGTAGATGCAATGATTTAGATCTACATATGCAAAAATCATAAATAATGGACTTCCCATAGAATTCTAGAAACACCATGTTGATGAAGAATTGAAATGTTGCATGAGCATTTGTCGACCCAAATGGCATGACTCTAAAAGCATAACAACCCCAAGGAGTGATGAAGGTTGTTTTTGATTGATTTTGCAATGCAATCCCTATTTGAAAATCTCCTGAGTAGCCATCACATCGAATGCACTTCTCATGGCCAACTACCTCATCCAATATCTTATCCGAGGAAATCTATATTCCGAGGGAACAAAATCGAGTGACACATTTTTTCGAGCGAAGCTTGTCAAAAACTTGATACAAATGCACATATTTGCTTGCTTAATCTCGCTAGGCTAACAAAAAGTAGCTTGTCAAGGGCATGATGGTATGTTAAAACTCTAGCTCCTCCTTGCCCCTAGAATAGCTCTAGTTTCGTTGGAGTAGCATGATGCACAAACTCATGAGCACACAAAAAAACACAAAATACATGTGTTTGCTTCACTTGCATGTTTCAAACCAATGCAATCCTATCAAGGAACACCTTGGTTATTTTTTAGCTTCAATCTCTCATGTTTTCCATATTCAAATTTACAATGAAAATATCTAGGTTGTGCTCCACTTTGCCTTGAAGGTGGCTACTGGTAGGTGCTACTGCATTGCTACCTCAACATCTCAACCTCCCATAGAAGAAGGCAAGTTTCTTCATCCACAACCTATGTCTCAAGGGTAGGCCCAGGAGGTCTAACAATCACTTCATCAATATTCCAAGCATGAGTGTTACTATTGTTGCAAAACCACAAAAATCCCTCCTCAAGCCCTCTCTCTTGGTTTTGTGCCCATTGCTGGATATTACTTCCTACCCCAAAATTAGGGTTTTGAAAACCCATTTTTAGCATTACTTAAGCTTGTATTTATAGATCTACCATGCAACGTGCATTCTTACCAGGGAGAACATCGAAACATGTAATTTCTTGCCATGTTTTTTTCAACAAATTGCCCAGATTGTTCTAGGCAGCTGCTATTTTTGCCATATCTTGAACTCAAGTCTATGGTTGTATATTTCAAGAGTTTCTTTTGGATCAATAAAGATTGGAGGTGTTTTGTGTACACTCTTTTCACTTATTGAATCTCTATCATCTCTGTTCTTGAAATTTGCATTTCAAAAAGTATCGATTGAGTTGTATCTACTAGTCTTTTACTAGAGGCAGTCTCAGATTGTTTGCTCATAAATTAGGTTGCAAGGCTTGTCATGATTGGTCTTGTGGATGTCTGCTTGTCCTTCAAGTAAGTATTGTAGTGCACACTTTGTAGCACTACCAAAGACGTATTTGCACATGTGGATTCATAAAGGCCTATGTTTGATTTGTCACATATTGAAACATGTAAACTTGCATGTTTTCCACCTTCTCAAGTATCTTCTTCTTGGCTCCACCAAAGTAGAGATTGCATATTGCAATTCATTTTCCATTGCCTCATCTACCATTAATTCTCTAAATTTAGGGCTAAAAAAACCTTGATCAACCACAACTTTATTAAGCATGTTCCATAACTCAAGCATGCTCCACAACTTTATTAAGCATGTTCCATAACCAACAAAAGGTGTAGCTTGATGCTCGATGAACTCAAAATTCTAAAAGTAGGAAAATTCATGATCTAGCGTGTAAAACATTTTGTTTACTTCATTGTAGTCGAGTTCAAGATTCACATGCTCACCAAACAATGTTAGTGATCTCAATGAAAAATTGGAGTCTCTCAACTATCGATCATAAGCACCAATTTTTGCCCACGTGTAGGGCCATAGATGGTAATATGCCGACCCATTTGTTGGCCTGAGCTTCTTGTAGAGAAAAGATGACATTGCTTCATACATAGAAAAATTATATTGTCAAAAGATGAGATTTATTCTTGAGAATGGTAAAATAGTAGTATAATATGTGACACCCCAATTGGAAGTAAACTTGGCCCGAAGTCTCTTATTCAACAAGTCTTAGGTAATGTGAAAGAGAATGTGATCAAGACACCAATATCTTTTTGGTCTTGCTCTTGTGTGGCTATGGAACTCTTCCTTGACTAGCCCTTCGGTCATGTGCAACACTTGGTGTTCTACTTTGCTCTTGTGTGACTACTATGGGAGATTTTCTCTCTCCCTTGACTAGCCCTTCGGTCATGTGAAACACTTGGGATTTTATCTTGTGGCTGGGTGCTTCTATCTCTCATTGAGCTAGTGGCTTTTCACAGCTTACCAAAGCTCCAAATCTTTCATTGCAGCAATCACATACATTAGTTTTGGACCCCTCACAAATTGGCTACTTTTGCCTTCATTTCTCCCTCTCCTTCCTTCTCTATCATGCCCGAGACAGTGCACAAAATTGTCCCGCGCCGGTGCGGGACTGTTTCATGCAATGTAATGTGCTGGAAAGTGTGCCTCGACTTAGCCTTGAACCGGTTGAGAAATCAAAACATCCAATAGAAAATAGAGTTAAATTGCAAAAGATCCAATAATTTTTGAAAATTTCCTCTCCCAATCTAGCCTAAAGGGAATTTTGTGTGTCTACAAAATTGTATTTTTCTCGAACATTGATGAAATGTCTTGGGCATGCCTGAAAAGGAAGGCCATAAGGAGCAAGACCATTCATTTTGGTTGGTTCATGTCTTATATTAGTCATTGTGATCAATATTTCCATGAGTTGGATGTAGGTGTTTTGGCCATTTTCTGTAGTGGACTGATGTGCCGGTTATGTGAATAGAAATTCACCTTCTTTGTTGTCATTTATAAGCATGAAAATTTATCGTGGTGTTGGCCTTGAATACCTGATTGTATCGGCCAGTGTGACTTTATTCCAATCATGGCTGGTTGCCTATCATAAAGCATACCGCGCCGGCGAGGTAAGGTTTAGAGCACCAAACTACAAACCACATTGGACGAAATGGGAAGACCGCGATTCGAAATGTCAATGAGGAAGAAGAGTTCCTTCACCATGAGGTTTGGTAGCTTGGACCTCTTGAGGTACCCTTTCTTGTGCTGCAATTGAGCTTGAGCGCGGAGTCTGTAGAAATACTTAAAGCTGCCCTTCAGTTGGAGTAGAGCCATGCAGCCTTGAGGGGACTAGAGAGAGGGCCAGAAGCTCGTGTACAACTCATAAAAGTAAACAGTTTGCTTATGCTACAATTTTTTTTTAGCACAAATTCAACTTTACTATTGAATTTTTGGATAAGTTATAATCATTTTGGGATAAGTCATAAGACATGGATTCTAATCTAGCCGATTTTTCAAGTTAAAACTAATCTAGACATGGAAGGAAATAGTAAGGACGGTAGAAAGCCTAACATGCCCCCCCCCCCCCCCCCCCCTTCTCTCTCTCTCTCTCTCTCTCTCTCTCTCTCTCTCTCTCTCTCTCTCTCTCTCTCTCTCTCTCTCTCTCTCTCTCTCTCTCTCTCTCTCTCATGTGGGTCTCGCTCGGTTTTACCATTTGCTCAATAAAGTTTGCTCAGTGTATGGTAAGACTCATCTTATCCTAGAATAGAAAGGGAAGTGATATCTCTTGGTTGCCTCATTGAGTGGCCTATAGTCAACACATACCCTTCAATTGCCTTTTTTTTTTGGGAGTGACCACCACTAGGGAGACCCATTTGAATTCTCCACAGGAGAGATAAGCCCTGCAGCTTTAGAAGATTTCTCACCTCTTTGAGTATAGCTCACTTCTTGATGACCTCTACAGCTATTGTGCTTTAGGTGTGGCCTCGAGCTTTAAACTACATTGTTTGGAAATTATTCTTGGATTATAAAAAAAAGTAGCTTGATCATGCTCAAAGGCCTCCTTGTATATCTCTTCTATGAAATAGAAATCTATCTATGTAGCCAAGTTGCCTTGTTCTGAGTTGTGGCATAGCGGGCTTGGTCATACGAGTCAGAAGAGAATGAAGCAATGGTAGCATTTTAGCTATATCCCTGTGTTAAACCATTTTGATTTTATTTTGTGTGAGCATTGCATATATGGGAAACACACCAGACTTACCACATTGCCATTCGACCAAAAGTTATGGAATCCTCTAGATTCGGTTCATAGTGATCTATGTGCCTATGCCGCATAGGTCTATGTGTGTGTGTGTGTGTGTGGGGGGGGGGGGGGGGGGGGGATTATATTGTTTTATTTTTATAGATGACTCTACTCAAAAAATGTGGGTCTACCTCTTGGAGAAAAAAAGCAAAGTCTTTAGCGGATTCTAGTCCCTAGCTATGGTAGTAAACAAGTCAGGCTAGAAGTTGAAGGCCTTGCATACTTACAATAGGGAAGAATAAGTGTCCTCTCTGTTACAAACAGAAGGCAAGATGGCCATGAAAAATAGAAAAAACAATATACAATCGACGATAAATCAGCAGATCCACATATCTGCACAATTGCATACGCATAAAATCCATAGCAAGTTTGACATGAGAGAGACAAAGAGCGAGAGAAAGCACAAAATCACATGTAGGTACACCTCCTAGAGCAGAGTGCTACACCATCAGGGCGAGAGAATAGAGCCACTGCAGCATGATTTTGTGATCGGTGTTGCCTAAATCGACAAATCTACACCAATAAGACGTGCTGTCTAAATCGGCGAATTAACACTAATGTTGCCTAAACTGGCGAATCTGCATTAGTGAATCTACAATTTTTTGGTGTGTTGCCTAAATTGGCGGATCTACAGGTGTAATTGGTGTTGCCTAAATCGGTGAATCTACACCAAGATGAGTATTTACACACTGCCTAAATCGTCAAATCTATGTGCTTGTGACAAATGGACTAGACAAGGCATTAAAAAAATGGAATATAAACTACGTGTTTGATATCAAATTGGAGTAGACTAGAATTCTAAATCATGTACCAAATGTTGATGATCATTCCGAATCAACTGAGCGCATGTGAGTGGTAGCATAGTTTCATGGCAAATCATCTTACTATATGTTTCTTAAATATGTAAGTACCAGCCATGATCTTAAAAATAATTATTCTTGCAGCTTATAATACAATGTAAACAAGTAAAAGAAGCTCTGTCTTCTAAAATAAAAATAAAAAATGTCCGAGGGCATTGCTACATATTGCAAAGATGCTTGGGTATTAAGTTATGAGAATACATGTAAGAAGACTCATTGAATACAATAAGCATTAATTTATCAAACCAATATTAAACTAGAGGTTTGTCGCATAAGGAGATATTGTGAAGGGAGGGGAATTTTGGATATGCGAAGATAAGAAAAGAGGTGGAATAAGCACTTGGGAGGTGAATTTGATAATATTGCATTCAAGTCTAATGATACATAGAGAGAGAGAGAGAGAGAGAGAGAGAGAGATCTTACTTGTCATGGATAAATGAAATGATTTGCTAGAATTATAGTATCAAATGCATTAAGAAATTTCAAACCTCGAGGTTCTCTGATGTGATAGCATTGTACTTACCTTTACCTTCAAAAGTATTTCTCAAAAGACAAAGCACTCAAAACACTTTCTTGTTAATTGTAAAACTACTTTAAGCACACATTAAATGCATTAACATTTTAAAATTTTGTAGATTATCCATTACATGTGATATCTTGGACTTGATCTTTTGTGTGCCTAGGTGAGACCCTCGTTAGGTATCCGGGTTGTGTTATCACAATTGGACTGTTATAACCTCCTCCTTTTGGCCACCCTATGTAGGCTATGCTCCAGGCTTTGTCCTTGCATGTTACTTCTATGCTTTTGTCGTCTTTGAGACCATGCCTTGGAGCATCAATTACAATATGGCTAACTATGTAGTCGTGTTATGGGTTGGTGTGTCACAATAGGTAGGAACGTGAGGAGGGATACATGGTTGGAGCACCGGACTGGAAGGGGTTGGTAAACAAAGCATCTCCGAAGAGAGAATGACAAAAAATACTTTTTTTTTAGAAAGTACTAATTGAATAAACCTAGTGGTAAGAATCGCTCTCAAAATGGAAGTCCCAAGTGAATGAAAAGAATAAAAGAGCATTTACACTTCAATATTATCGTGGTCAACCATCTACTGTAGACATGAATAATTACATTAAGTAGACCTAGATTTTCTTGAAATAATAATTAACAAAGTATGAAAGTAGATGCATAAACACACTAATCTATATCACAATTGCATTTTTAATACCATCAAGATGTTGACTCAAATTGCAATTGGTCACATATTCTACAAAAAGAGGACGTGTGAAGTAGGTTTAGGGAAACCACTTTCGTGTGGCTCTGGCAAAAAATTTGTGGACGCCGCCTTGGGTGGTCGATTTGCACTTTGCATAAGTGAGGCAAAACTAGAGTGAGTGGTTGGATGCGAGAGTCGGCAACCGTTGCATGGCCTCAGTTGTAGTAGTTTTTTTTTTGCATGCTACCATACGTCCAATCGAGAAGTTTTGTTGCCATGATTGTCATTGTTGTTTGCTCCAACTCAAGATGCAGTGACTACTGTATGTGCCATATGGAACTTCTTATGAGCTTGTAATGAGCTCCATTTTACATTGCCCCCTAAGGTATTTGCTCTATAGTTCCCTACTGCTGCCAATTGTGTCGGTGTGCTAAGGCAACATGCTCCTAGTCACTTTGCAATGCTCCATCTTTGCTTGCTATGGGTGCCAATAAATCATCAACCTGCAAAGTTGTGAGAATAACACAAAGTAGCACACAAACATTGCCAAAGACAACCATCAAGTAGCACACGGTACTGTGCTCTTTGTTGGAAGAAAAAGTTGGATAGCATCAGATAGGGTTTGCCCTTCAACTTGTGTAGGAAATGAAAACCCCAATTTGCTCCAGTCCTTGATCCCACACTTGCCGAGAAAACTGAGAAGCTTTAATCAGCCTCCTCCGACTCAGCACAAATGCAAGTTGTGAGATGGCATTACTTGTTTTCCTATAGAGAGACAGAAAAATGGTTGTGGTGGATGTGCACGTATGTCGCACGTGTCAATGCAAGGAACTTGCCGATACACCGTGTGCGAGCCACAAATGGCTCCAAGCACACAACAAGCCTAAACTAGTAAGCTCAAAGATGACGATAGTGTGTCACTCACCGCTCTACGCTTGCTTCGTGGAGGATTCCTTGCCACGAAGAAGAGGGAGACGCCGCTACGCCGCGCTCAACCGCCTTGCCACCGTCGTGCCGCCGCAATGCTCGATCGCACTCTCTCTCTCTCTCTCTCTCTCTCTCTCTCTCTCTCTCTCTCTCTCTCTCTCTCTCTCTCTCTCTCTCTCTCTCTCTCTCTCTCTCTCTCTCTCGCATACACACACACACACAAGGAGATGAAGAAGAAGAAGATGGAGATGGAGCAAGAGCACTCTTCAATTGCACAAATGAGAGAATGAGTGAATTTTAGGTTTAGTTGACTTTTATATGAGCTCACTCCATTCACACTTGGGCACCCATGCTTAGCCAACTAATCCCCTAAATGTTCCAGTTAGAGTGTGCCTCTCATCGGCGATCACTCTTACCCTTTCCCTATTGGACCGACAAGCCCGGTACCTGACTCTACTAAGTAAATAATACAACGTCCGTTGTAGGTGATATGGTGTCCGTGAGCCGTGAGGGTTAACATGCCCCCCTTCCTGATGTAGATTCCATCCTTGGAAGCTATTGAGTTGAAGCTCGTTTGTCGAGGTGGAAGAGCATTTGAGATGAATGTCCTTAGCCTTCTTCAGTCACTGCAAAATCAAACAACATTGGCACAGTAATTGCATTCTCATGTAGAATTAAGAAGCATATGCAGTTGTAGGCAAGCAATGTGATTGGTAACAGAATTTTAAACCATTTGTTAGTGATAAAATTAATTGCAATATGAGCAAATGCATAAACAGATGTAAAGATAAAAAATTAAACAAGTCTGGGGTCACTAATTTAACGGTCGAAAGGCACTAGAGATTGACTATTAATACCATGGGTAAGCTTCTTAATTTTCTCTGGTCAATTAAGTTGTTTAATCGCAAGAGCCAAGTATTTCATGTTTGAGGACTGACTAGAGGCTATACATAGAAGACCTTATAGTTAAGCTACGATAAAAGGAATTTCTCACGAAATCATCGCCTGACTGATTACTTTTTCCTTGATCCCCCAAAGTCTTTTCACAGTGATTCAATTTTGATGTCTGTGCTTATTTTGTATGCCTTGGGTTTTTTGCTTTTCAAGGAAAAGCGCCCACACTGGGAACCTCTAGGGCTCTATTACCATAGGTGATACATGTGAGTGAAGTACCAAATCAAGCTGAGATTTCTCATCCAGCTTAAGATTTTACATTGTGGCACTTTGTTTGTTTTTTTTTTTTTTCCAACATTTTAATTTTGTCACTTTGGTGGGTCATATAACACCGTTACCCTCCCAGGCTCATCACACTAGTAAACTCCCTTTATAATACTTAAGCTAAAGGTCAATAGGGACTAAGCCCACTAGAAAGCCCTAGTATATTTCACACAATGCTACCTAAATCGGATTAAGAACCTAAGTAACCATTGATAATTAGGAAGGCATTCCCCATGGTATTAAGAGAAGATCTCTAACACCTAGCTTGGTCAAACTAGCTTAGTCGAAATGCTTGATTTTTAAACCTAGACAAGTGATTATGACAAAAAATTACATTGAATTTAATGTTTGGTGCTAAACAAAGGCACTAAATATTATGCTACCAATCACAATCAAAGCAGACAAACATGGATGCAAAAAGATAAGGGGCAATGCTAATGGACAAGAAACACCTGTTTGTGTTGATGGTCGCGCTTGATTTCAAGTGTGAACGAGAGAAAGATTCCATGAAGGTCCAAATCCTAACAACAGCAACATGTTCCTGTACACACTAGGAAACACAAAGAATACCTCTAAGAGGCACATCAATGGGAAAAAGGAACTTTGCTAATCACTCAACTCTAAAACAGAAACACTCCTATCATACTAATTCTACCTACCCTCCATCACTCGAGTGATGAGGATCAGAGGTGTTTTATGGCATAGGTTTCTGTTTCAGTGTATCGAAAACGAATGTGTAGGTCTGGGTCAATGGTTTGATTTTTATTGTGCATCCGCGTTTGCTAATTGCTCTTGCTCTTTATTATTTTTGTTTTTTGTGAGTATAAGACTTTATATATACATTCCCTAAGATTGGTGATTGAGATATCAGGGAAAGAAGGTTGAGAGGGGAGTGAGTGAATGATGACTGTCAGCAAACACTCCTCCCTTCCTTGGGTAGATCATACCATTTGAAATGTGCTCGTCACGCTTTGAAACCAATTGTTCCAAGTTGTTATGGGTGAAGGCTTTAACCAATAGTTTTCGACCGCCCTATGCGTTTCATCTAGTTGCAAGGGTGGTAAGGTACTCTCCCATGATTTTATTTGCAACATTGTTGTAGGTGGTGAACTTCCAACGGGAGGTGCAAACTCTTTCTTGTTTGTATGGATATGTACAATGGTAGGTGGAGGTTGTGTCGAAGCTTCTATTTCCGTATAGGAACTAATTGAAGAGCAAGAAGCTTCATTTGATTTCCCTGTTCCTGAGCTAGGTGGAACAAATCGTTCTTTCTTTGGTACCCAAACTAGCTCTGGAGCAGGTGTGTAACATTCCGTGATTTTTTCCTTTCCGCGATCTTCGTTTTGGAGCCGCAGGATTGAGCTCACATGGGTCAGGTGACAAGTAAGAACACAATTTACGTTTTGGCACCCAGATTTGATCATTTCCTTGATATTAGCCTTGTCCTTCCAGTAGTCGTTTAGGAATCCACCACCATGTTTTCTTACATTTCTTGGAGAGAGTGGGACGTTTCTTACAAGGCTTCTGTTTTTTAGCACTAGCTATGGTCGCTAAAGAAGCTTTAGGGACCCACTTGTATGTTTTCTTTGTTATATGAGGATGAGTCTTGACAGAATCTATATGCATTTCTTCTAGCATATTTAAGGGTACGAGCGGTGGCATTTCATCCCCCTCAAGTGTTACCCAGGTTGTCCCCCTATTTCCCCAAGTGTCTATGGTTGCTGCTAGGTGGACCCAATCCACATTGTCCGAGTCAATCATCCCAGGTAGTACATCCATATAAGGAGAATCTTCCCCAACATCAATGTCCGCTTTACACATGTAACAATACTGCAATGGGGCCGAGTGAACTGTGGTGTCAGATCTATGATCAATTATAAACCTGTTTCCTAGAGGATGTGCTCGACCCGTCACAAGATCCACTCGAATGACAGAATCTTGGAACTGCAGGTAGACATGGTTCTTAGACCAGTCATGCACCATTTTTGCTTCCCTCATGAAAGGACGTCCTAAGATCATCTCCGATGCCATAGTGTGTTTGGAGAAATCCATAACAATGTAGGTAATACTTATTTTATGTCCAAAGACCTTGATCTTGAGATCTTCTAGCATCCCAATAGGTTTAACAATACACCCATTGGCCATCTTCACTACTATGGTTGTGGTCGCAAGGTGAGGTCTTCCCATAGTTTCCCCGCAATTTTTAGTCACAATGCTAACCTCAGCGCCACCATCAAGGATTCCCTTCACAGTTAATCCCTTAGTAGTGATTGGTATGGTCACATTAGATTCATCACCGTCAAAGTATTGTCCCAACTTGTTAACAGGTATTTCTATAACAAGGTTCTCATCTAGGTTGGGTTGTGGATCTAAGTGTTCCTCCTCTATTGGCATCTCCCCAGCTCCATCCATCTGTGCAAATTGTGGTAGCCCAAACTTTAGTTCTCCATTGAGGAAGGCTCGAAGAGCTGGGATTAGCTCAGGGTCTTTATATAGTTTGGACATGATGGTGGTTCTAACTTCTAAAGACATGAAATCCATCAATTTGGCAATGTTTAACGGCACCTTTTGGCCTTGAGTCCCTTGACGTGGGGAAGATGGGATCTCCATTTCTTCGATAGGATTAAGTAGTCCCTCTGTAAACATTCTTTCCATCAAGAAGTGAGTACGTCCACTCTCCCATGAATTTAAGTCACTTTCTTCTTGGATGACACTAGGTATGGATAAGGGTCTATGGTCTTGGTGAGGTTGTTGTTGCGTAGGGAACACGGTGTCTGTATTTTGGATCTTCCTAGGTGCTGGTTCTAGATCCCTTTGGGTATCTTCTACCAAACTCCTTAATTGCTTGACTCGCTCAATCTCCTCTGTAGGGTTTGGATAAGTTCCTATCTTCTTCTTGGATCCTGGCCATTGTGGCTCATGAAGATCTTCCTTGTTGGTTTCTATCTTAGTGGTCGTTTTGGTCTCCATGGTTTCTCCTGAATCAGAATCCTCTTCAGCGTCATTCATATATACGCGGTCGTCACCAGTCCCTATGTTGGTCTTTGAACTGGGGTTTGACTTCGCTCCTTTTTGCATTCTCTTTATCTGAGATTGGGCAATTGATGCCATGTCTCTTTCCTCAAGAATATAATTTTGTTTTTGGAGCATCGATCGTGTGAGTACGTTTATTGGTACCACAGGTGTACTTTGGGATGGCTCCTTGGTAACTTCAATCAAGTTTAATGGCGTGATCTTTAGTGCATTTGGATTATTTGGACATTGGGCAATCAAATGATCTATGACACATTGATTACACATGAGTATAGGTATTGTAGACGTGCTCGCTTGATTGGTTTGCATTAGTGTGGCGTTCTTTTGTAGCATAATATGACACTCGGCTACACGATGTGGACCTCCACACTCATAGCATTGAAGAGGTGGTCTCTTAGCAATGTAATTGATATTTTGGCCTCTTGTCGCAAGAGCAGCTACTTGATATACAGATTTGACTTTGTCCCCAATAGTCCTCCATGTAGTATTGTGGACTTTCTTCAAGTACATCCAGCCCATATGCAATATTAGGATTTATATCTTCCTCACAGCCTTCCAAACAAGCAATAGATGACTCACAACCCACTTGATTCACAAAAGTGATTCTCGGATGTGGTGGTTGCGGTCCTAGCATTGGAGGTGGTAAGGGTGTTGTTTGGACAACATTTTGGGCCCTAGGGACCATGTGTTGCGTTGTTTGTTCAAGAGGTGGGGCCGGCATCAATGGAGGCACTCGAGGTGTGTCTGTCCATGCTAAGGTTGGTCTATTGGCCATCGCGCGCTTAAATACTATGCAATCCTTAGCTTGATGACCATACCTTCCACATGCATTGCAATTCCCATTGAATTTTACTCTAAAAGTAGGGTATCCACTGGTACTATGCGGTCCATAGCATACTAATCACCATTGTTGCTCCATTCTTGGATACGGATGATTGTTTTGCGGAGCACGATTGTCTCTAAGACTGTCTTGAATAGCCTTGGTGAGATATGCTAAACTCATATCAGATATCTTTGGCTCCTTAGAAATAGGCTTTACGGTCATTGGCTGATGCTCCGATGCTTGTGAGCTAATAGATTTAGACTCAACAGACACTCTTTCTCCTTGAATCATTAAATTATCCTCCAATTGGATCGCATTGGTGGTGACTGCTTCCCAAGTGGTGATACCTCTAATGACTAAGCCATTGTAGATGTCCTCATGTCGTAATCCCCTAATGAATCTATCAAGCATATGGTTATTGTTGAAGCACTCATTTGGATTACAACGAGAATTCAAATGCTTCAAGCGACTTATAAAGTCTCTCACCGACTCTCCTTCCTCTCGTTGGGATTTCTAGAGCTGAGAGGCTACACCCCAAAGTACTCCCTCTTGTATGTATTCTTTCAAGAACAGTCTCCTAAGTAGTAAGGTAAATCATTTTTTCTTCCACCCTTAGGGTTCTATACCAATCCCCTGCCTTTCCACTTAAGGTTAGGCTTAAAGAATTGCTCTTATGTAGGTCATTGTGTTCTCCTAGAGAATCGCATATTTGTTCAAACACTTTAATATGCTTTCTCACATCCCCGTCTCCACTAAATTTTTGTGTGAGCTTGGCTATTTGTACTGCCTTACTTCTAGGCTCTCTATCAGGCGCGTTACGCATATTCTCAGCAATAGATCGACCGATAGCTTGAGAAAATGTTGCCAAGTCACCTAAATGAGCAGGCACCGTGGATGGAGGTGCTCCAGAGACTACATGTGGAGGAGGTATTGGCATTGGGCTTGGTGCATAGGAAGCCCTTGGGTTCCACGTTGGGTACGATGTTGTGCCATGTGGTGGTCCAAAGTTCATATGTGTGGCCCTAGGCATAGCAGACATCGGATGTGACATGCTAATGCTAGCCGGTATAGTCCCATGGAAATAAGAACTTGGGTGTTGTGGTTGTGGAGCATAGGTAGTTGAAACAATGGGAGGAGGAGGGACTACATGAGTACGAGGACCCATGGGTGTATACGATTGGTACACACTTGTAGGTACTGTTGCAGGCATTGAGCTACCATGTAGCGGTGCTTTACTAACAAATGAGGTCCATGGCGTGTTTCTCGGCATGCCCATCATTGGGGTAGGCATGGTAGCCGTGGTGTCATCAAGGGAAAGATGAGCTAGAATCGGAAAGGTAAAGCTATCACTTGTGGGCTCAGATTGCACTAAGACCCCTGGAGAAACTACATATGGAGGATCCATCGGACTTACCGAGGGAGTCTCCATTTGCGATAAGGTCGGTTGTTTAGCCTTTCCTGTATCTAAGAATCTCATGAGACTCGTTGAAGGCATGTTGATCCCCTTGTTCTATCTCTCTAACTCAATGACCCTATAAATGACCTCACAAACTCTTTGTTGTTGATCCTCCACACTAGTAGAACCCATTGTGGATTTTAGGACATCTAACCAACCCACGTGATAGGTGTGATCTGTGTATAGGTCAGTCAGAGTTTTCGTTTGTAGTTTGTACTCCCAGTTCTCATTTAAGAACACTCCATCTAGAATTGAGGTGCTAGGTGCAATGTTGCTTTCTAGGGGTTGGCCCTTAGTGGTTGTTAAGTCAGGAGCACTCAATTGCTCTCTTAGCAAGGATATTGGCATAGGGGCTTTCGCTTTTAACTCTCTTCGTTTCTTCGCCTTGCGTAAGCTCTCGATTTCCTTTTCCCTTGCTGTAAGGATATACCGCTCAACCTCTTGCACTTTAGCAAGGCTTCTACCATCGGGTAATATGACCTCGGAGGGAAATAACTCTCAAGAGTCAGGAGGTGCAGTGAATGAAGTATTCTCGTGCACATTCTCTAAGGGTATAGGGTCTACGTTGGTCACAAATGGAGAATTTACTTTCCCACCCCCCTCATTTACATCATTAGCTCCATGTTCGGAGCGAGTGGCTCTACTAAAGGTTTCCTTCAGGCGGCTAAGCACACTCAACCCGGACCGCAGGCCCATGACATGCATGTCTTGGCTTGAGCTATCAGGATTAGGCATTGGGAAACCCTCCATGACGTCGTAGTCAGAGGAAGAGTCACTAGCCGCTATGTTCGGGTCTTGGTTTGTACTACCTTGGGTCCCCGCCGAGGGCCCGAAACCTAAAGTAGGTGGATATTGAGAACTCGCGTAAGTCAAAATTTTCTCTAATTGCTCCGTCTCTAGCACACGACTAGAGTGCAGATACATGTGCCTTTGGCAGCCTACAAGCGTGAGCGAATAACCTCGAAGGTTAACCGCTTACTTTTTTTAAGCGTCCGTTTTCACTCGTGTTTTTTACGTTTTTAATGTTTGATTTTTTATGTTAAAGTGTGTGATAGCTCAAAACAAGCGTATCACTTAGAGGGTTGTTGTGTGCTTTACAGCACAATTGTCGGGCATCTGAAGTTCCGTTGGTTCTCAAAAAATCGATTTTTAGCTACGTGTGAAGCTAAAATTCGTAATTGTAAAAGGCGAATGAGACCGAGGCCTGATCGTGAGCTTGGGCTTGGGTCTCGGAGATATTCCCGATCCCGGTCCTACCTTTAAATTTTTTATTTTTTATTTTTTTATTTTATTTTTATTTTTTTAAGGATAAGGTCGCCACGACCTGCGCGAGAGCACACACACACACACTCTATCTACCTACTTCTAACTAATACACCTACTGTTACACACTAACACACTCTATTAGCTCTCACAGATCTACTTCCTACTTACTGTACATTACATTACATAGAAAACTAACAACCTTAATACACAGAGAATAAACACAGTACCTTTGAAAACTCCATTAACAAAGAAAACTAACAACCTTAGTACACAGAGAATAAACACAGTACCTTTGAAAACTCCATCAACAAAAAAGCTACACAGTATAACACAAAATCCTTCTTCTTAACACACACACCCTCCTTCCTTACCTTTCCTACAATTGAAATTGCACCACAAAAGAAGCACAGAGTGCCATTCAAGCTTAGTGTATGGCATTCCCCGTCAGCGGTGCCAAAAATGTGCGCGTATGTCGCACGTGTCAATGCAAGGAACTTGCCGATACACCGTGTGCGAGCCACAAATGGCTCCAAGCACACAACAAGCCTAAACTAGTAAGCTCAAAGATGACGATGGTGTGTCACTCACTGCTCTATGCTTGCTTCGTGGAGGATTCCTCGCCGCGAAGAAGAGGGAGACGTCGCTACGCCGCGCTCAACCGCCTCGCCGCCATCGTGCCGCCACAATGCTCGATCTCTCTCTCTCTCTCTCTCTCTCTCTCTCTCTCTCTCTCTCTCTCTCTCTCTCTCTCTCTCTCTCTCTCTCACGCATACACACACACAAGGAGATGAAGACGAAGAAGATGGAGACGGAGCAAGAGCACTCTTCAATTGCACAAATGAGAGAATGAGTGAATTTTAGGTTTAGTTGGCTTTTATATGAGCTCACTCCATTCACTCTTGGGCGCCCATGCTTAGCCAACTAATCCCCTGAATGTTCCAGTTAGAGTCCGCCTCTCATCGGCGATCACTCTTACCCTTTCCCTATTGGACCGACAAGCCCGGTACCTGACTCTACTAAGTAAATAATACAACATCCGTCGTAGGTGATATGGTGTCTGTGAGCCGTGAGGGTTAATAGTGGGAGGTAGTTGCAAAGCGAGGGGGAGGCCGATTGTGGGTTGGTGACTATCAAAAAGGACATGTATCTTGAAAGCAAAGCTCGCTGCATGGTGGACACCTCACTTGATGAATGAATGAGAGAGAGAGAGAGAGAGAGAGAGAGAGAGAGAGAGAGAGAGAGAGAGAGACTCTTAGTGTCGCATGGTAGTTGTTGGGGGGGCGGGGGGGGGGGGGACAGGAGTAGTTGGGTGGTGGGAATCAAGAGATAGAAACTATTGTTGCACGTAATTGAGCATGCGACCACAATCGTAAAGATTATGCCGGCTTGCATGGCGGATGCTGAGGTAGAGAATGAGAGAGAAAGAGAGAGTTCAACTACTTTGTCTGCTTGTTAGGTGAATGACAAAGAGAAAGAAAAGCAGCACTTCAGATTTGTTTTCGGATGCTGCATGGTGGGCCAAGAATTGGTGGGTTGTGGTTTTTCATGCTTGTTGTAGGTTCGGAGAAAAAAATAAAAGAAAAAAGAAAAAGAACATGTGCTTTGATGCCTATCGTGTCGCTCACGTCGGTGTTTCTACAGTTGCAAGTGCTTGTTGTAGTGGGTTTCAGTGCTTGTTGTGCAAAATTTTTGCCAGTGTCATTTTTTTAGGTGCAATGGAGGCTATGGGGGGTGAAGGCGAGATGGACAAGTAGCCATGGTGAGAGTTCAGGCAAAAGAGCGTGCAGAGATGAGCAAGAGAGAGAGAGAGCATAGATTCGACACAGCTAAAAAACAACGCTATTATTAATTGATTATGAAGAAAGCCTTTACATATAGCTTTAGGCATGCAAACTACCCATGCAAACTAGGAATTGAACTGCATGCTTTAAAGGGGTAATTCCCATGGGCTTGGAAACCCAACAATCCCCCCCTCAATCCCAAACTAGACAGACCCTCTCATGAAATACCTCGAGTTTTTGGTATACTCGACAACCGTAAGTTTTAAGTTCTCTCACAACCAAGTATTTGTGGTGCATCCATAACCTGGTGCTAGGTGAGTAACCCCCCCTTGAACAGATAAGGCGTAGGTCAAAAAATTAGCTACCAAAAATGGAGTTTTTGGTTCACTGCCAAACCTTGGGTTTAAGGTGTACCTAGTAACCTCATGAGAAGTGATAACAACAGGCTGAGAACTGACAAAATGGGAGGTCTTACCATTTATGGATGACAGTGTCTATATCCCGTACAAATTTTGATATGATGATAACTGACAAGCATGACAATAACCGACAAATTTTGATATGATGATAACCGACAAGCATGACAATAACCGATATGACAGTGAATTGGTAAACTAAGTTGTGAAAACTTGTACTGCAATTTCGAACCAAATTTTCGTATTATGCATCAGTTTCCTTATTGCCACTCATATCTTTACTTGGGCACACTTAGGTGACTTGGCAACATTTGCTCAAGCTATCGATCGATCTATCGCTGAGAATATGCGTAACACGCCTGATAGAGAACATAGAAGTAAGGCAGTACAAATAGCCAAGCTCACACAAAAATTTAGTGGAGACGGGGATGTGAGAAAGCATATCAAAGTGTTCGAACAAATATGTGATTCTCTAGGAGACCACAATGACCTGCATAAGAGTAATGCTTTAAGCCTGACCTTAAGTGGAAAGGCAGGGGATTGGTATAGAACCCAAAGGGTGGAAGAAAAAACAATTTACCCTACTCTTAGGAGACTTTTCTTGAAGGAATACATACGAGAGGGAGTGCTTTGGGGTATAGCCTCTCAGCTCGAGAAAGCCCAACGAGAGGAAGGAGAGTTGGTGAGAGACTTTATTAGTCGCTTGAAGCATTTGAATTCTCGTTGTAATCCAAATGAGCGCTTCAACAATAACCAAATGCTTGATAGATTCATTAGGGGATTACGACATGAGGATATCTACAATAGCCTAGTCATTAGAGGTATCACCACTTGGAAAGCAGTCACCACCAATGCGATCCAATTGGAGGATAATTTAATGATTCAAGGAGAAAGAGTGTCTGTTGAGACTAAATCTATTAGCTCGCAAGCATCATGGCATCAACCAATGACCTTAAAGCCTATTGCTAAGGAGCCAAAGATATCTGAGATGACTTTAGCAGATCTCACCAAGGCTATTCAAGAGAGTCTTAGAGACAATCGTGCTCCACAAAACAATCATATGTATCCAAGAAGGGAGCAAAAATGGTGCTCAGTATGCTATGGACCGCATAATACCAGTGAATGCCCTACTTTTAGAGTAAAATTCAATGGGAACTGCAATGCATGTGGAAGGTATGGTCATCAAGATAAGGATTGCATAGTACTTAAGCGCACGATGGCCAATAGACCAACCTTAGCATGGACAGACACACCTCGAGTGCCTGCATTGATGCCGGCCCCACCTCTTGAACAAACATCACAACACATGGTCCCTAGGGCCCAAAATGTTGTTCAAACAACACCCTTACCACCTCCAATGCTAGGATTGCAACCACCACATCCGAGAATCACTTCTGTGAATCAAGTGGGTTGTGAGTCATCTATTGCTTGTTTGAAAGGCTGTGAGGAAGATATAGATCCTAATATTACCATGGACTGGATGTGCTTGAAGAAAGTCCACAATACTACATGGAGGACTATTGGGGACAAGTCAAACCTGTATATCACGTAGCTGCTCTTGCGGCAAGAGGCCAAAATATCAATTACATTGCTAAGAGACCACCTCTTTAATGCTATGAGTGTGGAGGTCCACATCGTGTAGCCGAGTGTCCTAATAGGCTACAAAAGAACACCATACTAATGCAAACCAGTCAAGCGAGCACGTCTACAATGCCAATACTCATGTGTAATCGATGTGGCATCAATCATTTGATTGCCCAATGTCCAAATAATCCAAATGCACCGAAGATCACGCCATTAAACTTGATTGAAGTTATCGAGGAGCCATCACAAAGTACACTTGTGGTACCAGTAAATGTACTCACAAGATCGATGCTCCAAAAACAAAATTATATTCTTGAGGACAAAGACATGTCATCAATTCGAAGAAAGAGATCGCAAAAAGCAGCGAAGTGAGACCCCAGTTCAAAGACTAACATAAGGACTGGTGACGACCCCATATATATGAATGACACCAAAGAGGATTCTGATTCAGGAGAAACCATGGAGACCAAAACGACCACTAAGATAGAAACCAACAAGGAAGATCTTCATGAGCCACAATGGCCAAGATCCAAGAAGAAGATAGGAACTTATCCAAACCCTACAGAGGAGATTGAGCGAGTTAAGCAATTAAGGAGTTTGGTAGAAGATACCCAAAGGGATCTAGAACCAGCACCTAGGAAGATCCAAAATACAGACACCGTGTTCCCTACGCAACAACAACCTCACCAAGACCATAGACCCTTAGCCATACCTAGTGTCATCCAAGAAGAAAGTGACTTAAATTCATGGGAGAGTAGACGTACTCACTTCTTGATGGAAAGAATGTTTACAGAGGGACTACTTGATCCTATCAAAGAAATGGAGATCCCATTTTCCCCACGTCAAGGGACTGAAGGCCAAAAGGTGCCGTTAAACATTGTCAAATTGATAGATTTCATGTCTTCAGAAGTTAGAACCACCATCATGTCCAAACTATATAAAGACCTTGAGCTAGTCTCAGCTCTTCGAGCCTTCTTCAATGGAGAACTAAAGTTTGGGCTACCACAATTTGCAGAGATGGATGGAGCTGGGGAGATGCCAATAGAGGAGGAACACTTAGATCCACAACCCAACCTAGATGAGAACCTTGTTATAGAAATACCTGTTAACAAGTTGGGACAATACTTTGACGGTGATGAATGCGACCATACAAATCACTACTAAGGGATTAACTGTGAAGGGAATCCTTGATGGTGGCGCTGGGGTTAGCATTGTGACTAGAAATTGCTGGGAAACTATGGGAAGACCTCACCTTGCGACCACAACCATAGTAGTGAAGATGGCCAATGGGTATATTGTTAAACCTATTGGGATGCTAGAAGATCTCAATATCAAGGTCTTTGGATATAAAATAAGGATTACCTTCATTGTTATGGATTTCTCCAAACACACTATGGCCTCGGAGATGATCTTAGGACGTCCTTTCATGAGGGAAGCAAAAATGGTGCATGACTGGTCTAAAAACCATGTCTACTTGGAGTTCTAAGATTTTGTCATTTGAGTGGATCTTGTGACTGGTCGAGCATATCCTCTAGGAAACAGGTTTATAATTGATCATAGATCTGACACCACAGTTCACTCGGCCCCATTGCAGTATTGTTACACGTGTAAAGCGGACACTAATGTTGGGGAAGATTCTCCTCATATGGATGTACTACCTGGGATGACTGAGTCGCATAATGTGGATTGGGTCCACCTAGCAGCAACCATAGACACTTGGGGAAACAGGGGGATGACCTGGGTAACACCTGAGGGGGATGAAATGCCCGTACCCTTAAATATGCTACAAGGAATGCATATAGCTTCTAACAAGACTCATCCTAATATAACGAAGAAAACATACAAGTGGGTCCCTAAAACTTTTTTAGCGACCAGAGCTAGTGCTAAAAAACAGAAGCCTTGTAAGAAACGTCCCACTCTCTCCAAGAAAAGCAATAAAATATTATGATGCATCCCTAAACGACTATTGGAAGCCTAAGGCTACTATCAGGAAAATGATCAAATATGGGTAGCAAAACGTAGATTGTGTTCTTACCTGTCACCTGACCTATGTGAGTCAAACCTGTGACGACAAAGCCGATGAAAGATCATGGGAAAGGAAAAATCAAAGAACAGTATACACCGGATCCGGAGATAGTATGGGTTTCCAAGTGAGAAAGGCTTGTTTTGCTCAACTCAACCATAGAAAAAATGAATAACCCTTCTAGCTCCTCATGTAATACATACATAGAGGTAAAAGCTTCTCCACAGCCTCCACCTACAATAGTGGACCTCCATGAATCTACAAAGCAATCCACACCTCCCAATGTTCAAGAATCACCTGATGACCACTTCAAGTTCGATCCTGGGAGAGTACCTTATCACCCTTGCAGCTCGACGAGGAACCTAAGGTAATAGAAAACTACTGGCAAAAATCCTCACCTAGTACCAACTGGAACAATTGGTTTCAAAGGGTGATGAGCATATTTCAAACGGTATGATCTACCCAAGGAAGGGGGGAGTGTTTGCTGACAGTCATCATTCACTTGCTTGCCTCTCAATCTTCCTCCCTGACCTCTTTATCTCCCAATCTTAGGGAATGTATATATAACGCCTTATACTCACAAAAAACAAAAATAATAAAGAGCATGAGCAATTAGCAAACGAGTATGCACAATAAAAGTCAAAACATTGACCCAGACCTACACATTCACATCCGGTAAACTGAAACAGAAACCTATGTCATAAAACACCTTTGATCCTCATCACTCGAGTGATGGAGGGTAGGTAGGATTAGTACGATAGGAGTGTTTCTGTTTTAGAGTTGAGTGATTAGCAAAGTTCTTACTTCCCACTGATGTGCCTCCTAGTGGTATTCTTTGTGTTTCCTAGTGTGTACAGGAATGTGTTGCTGTGGTTAGGATTTGGACCTTCATGGGATCTTTCTCTCATTCACACTTCAAATCAAGCGCGACCATCAACACAAACTGGTGTTTCTTGTCCATTAGCATTGCCCCTTATCTTTTTTGCATCTAGGATTGTCTGCTTTGATTGTGATTGGTAGCATAATATTTAGTGCCTTTGTTTAGCACCAAACATTAAATTCAATGTAATTTTTTGTCATAATCACTTGTCTAGGTTTAAAAATCAAGCATTTCGACTAAGCTAGTTTGACCAAGTTAGGTGTTACAGATCTTCTCTTGATACCATGGGGAATGCCTTCCGAATAATCAATGGCTACTTAGGTTCTTAATCCGATTTAGGCAGCATTGTGTGAAATGTACTAGGGCTTTCTAGTGGGCTTGACCCTATTGACCTTTATCTTAAGTATTATAAAGGGAGTTTACTAGTGTGATGAGCCTAGGGAGGTGTAACACTGTTATATGACCCCCCAAAGTTACAAAATTAAAATGCTGAAAACGAAAAAACAAAAAAATCAAAGTGCCACAATGTAAAATCTTAACACTAGGTTGGTAATGGGACACTTTTATGTCCTGTTAAGTGACCATTTTCCTTGAATTATGTCAAGAGTTTCAAAATGGATTTTGAGGTGCTATCTGTCTAGAAAGTTGTCTCATGAGCTGAAAAAAACTCGACATTTTTTTGGAATATCAATTCCATCTTTAACCTTGTCCTTGCACAACATTTCACAACCTAAACTGTGTGAAAAAACGGGTCCTGTTTTTGGCTTTTTTCAACTTTTTGCAACTATACCACTCTAGAATTCATGTTTGTGAGGTCTATAATGCTAGAGAACTATCTTTAGTAGTCCTCAACATGTCCTGATGCTTCTAGGGAGAAATATATGTTAAAGTTGTAAGTTATGACCAAATTACAAAAATTATCAAATCTTGTTTTTTAGCCAATTTTAGCACTTCTATGATTTTTTTGGTGGCTTTCATGATATCCAAATGCAGTTTTGATTTTCTATGTCGCATATTGTAACATAAAGCTAATATTCCTTGAGTTTTGGGGCACCTAATACCCTATTTTTCATAGTAGACAACGATGGTTGATTTTTTCAATTATAGAAGAAAAGGAAACATTCTATTATATCAAGTATAGCTTTTTCAATATTGTTAGTTTCTTGTGACAACTACATGCATTTTGTAAGTAGTAACCATATCTAGTCATAAGGATCAAATTTGGCTATATATTGAATAGTTTCAATGGGATTCTACAACTCATAATGTTGAACCAAGTTTTTTCATGTTTGTTGTATTTAGCACTTCATCTTTGTCTCCAAGATTCCCCTTGGTAAGAGATGTATTATTCTTTTGACATGCTCCATGGCTCCTTATGAACCTAAAGGACAATATGGAACTAAGAAAACATGCATATATTATTTGTATTGAGTGTGGCTATAGAAACTTTGATGATAGGTTTGCAGAATGGTAAAAATTCAACTTTTTTGTACCTATTTCTTTTGGCAAAACAAAAAATAGTGAGTCAGAAGCAATCATATGTTCTGATCACCAACCCATTGAATTTAACTAGGGAATTTATCTCAAGTCCTACAAAAATCCCTAATCTTATTTTTATGCAACAAAACGTAAGAAATGACTGTTTTGATGAAAATGTACTGGTCCATCAACTTTGGAGGCTTGGTGTCACCAAAAGATGAGAAATTTTACAAGTTTCTTATTTTTTCCATGTGTAGTAGTCCTTGAACTATAACCACATGAAAGGATTATACAAAATGAGTGGATCTACTATGGTTTTGGAGGTTTTTTTCAAAACCCTGAAAGGACACTTTTATGTCCTGTTAGGTTACCAACCTAGTGTTAAGCTGGAAGAGAAATTTCAGCTTTGGTACTTCACTCACATGTATCGCCTATAGTACTAGAGCCCTAGAGGTTCCCAGTGTGGGCGCTTTCCCTTGAAAATCAAAAAACCCAAGGCATACAAAATAAGCACACACATCAAAATTGAATCACTGTGAAAAGAATTTGGGGGGTCAAAGAAATGGTAGTTAGTCAGGCGATGATTTCATGAGAAATTCCTTTTATCATAGCTTAACCACAACTTCTAGGTATAGGCTCTCGAGATTAAACAACTTAATTGACCAGAGAAAATTAACAAGCGTACCCATGGTATTAATAGTCGATCTTTAGTGCCTTTCGACCGTTGAATTAGCGACCCCGAACTTGTTTAGTTTTTTACCTTCACAACTGTTTATGCGTTTGATTATATTGCAAATTAATGTTTATTGCTGACAAATGGTTTAGAATTATGCTACCAATCAAATTGTCTACCCACAACTACATATGCTTTTTAGTTGTAAATGAGAATGCAATTACTGTGTCAATGTTGTTTGATTTTGCAGTGACTGAAGAAGGCTAAGGACATTCATCTCAAATGCTCTTCCACCTCAACGAACGAGCTTCAACTCAATAGCTTTCGAGGACGGAATCTACATCAGGAAGGGGGGCATGTTAACCCTCACGACTCACGGACACCCTATCACCTACGACGGACGTTGTATTATTTACTTGGTAGAGTCAGGTATCGGGCTTGTCGGTCCAATAGGAAAAGGGTAAGAGTGATCGCCGATTAGAGGCGCACTCTAACTGGAACATTCAAGGGATTAGTTGGCTAAGCATGGGCACCCAAGTGTGAATGGGGAGAGCTCATATAAAAGTCAACTAAACCTAAAATTCACTCATTCTCTCATTTGTGCAATTGAAGAATGCTCTTGCTCCATCTCCATCTTCTTCTTCTTCATCTCCTTGTGTGTGTGTGTGTGTGTGTGTGTGTGTGTGTGTGCGCGTGAGAGAGAGAGAGAGAGAGTGTGTGCGATCGAGCATTGTGAGGGCACGACGGCGGTGAGGCGGTTGAGCGCGGCGTAGCGGCATCTCCCTCTTCTTCACGGCGAGGAATCCTCCACGACAAGAAGCGTAGAGCGGTGAGTGACACACCAACGCCATCTTTGAGCTTACTAGTTTAGGCTTGTTGTGTGCTTGGAGCCATTTGTGGCTTGCACACAGTGTATCGGCAAGTTCCTTGCATTGACACGTGCGACGTACGCGCACAGTGAGAGACTTTATTAGTCGCTTGAAGCATTTGAATTCTCGTTGTAATCCAAGTGACCGCTTCAATAATAACTAATTCCTTGATAGATTCATTAGGGGACTACGACATGAGGATATCTACAATGGCCTAGTCATTAAAGGAATCACCACTTGGGAAGCAATCACCACAAATGCGATCCAATTGGAGGACAATTTAATGATTCAAGGAGAAAGAGTGTCTATTGAGCCTAAATCTACTAGCTTACAAGAATTGGGGCAGGAGCCAATGACCATAAAACCTGTTGCTAAAGAGACAAATATATTTGAGATGACTTTAGCATACCTAACCAAGGCCATTCAAGAAAGTCTTAGAGACAATCGTGCTCCACAAAACAACCATATGTATCCAAGAAGGGAGCAACAATGGTGCTCAATTTTCTATGGTCCGCATAGTACCAATGAATGTCCCACTTTCAGAGTAAAATTTATTGGGAATTGCAATGCATGTGGGAGGTATGGTCATCAATCCAAGGATTACATAGTATTTCAACGCGCGATGACCAATAGACCAACCTTAGCATGGGTGAACACACCTTGAGTGCCTACATTGATGTTGGCCCCACCTCTTGAACAAACATCACAACACATGGTCCCTAGGGACCAAAATGTTGTTCAAACAACACCCTTACCACCTCCAATGCTAGGACCGCAAACCCCCCAATCCGAGAATCATTTATGTGAATCAAGTGGGTTGTGAGTCATCTATTACTTGTTTGGAAGGCTATGAGGAAGATATAGACCCTATGGGATTGATGCACTTGAAGAAAGTCCACAATACTACATGGAGGACTATTGGGGACAAGTCAAACCTGCTATCAAGTAGTTGCTCTTGCTGCAAGAGGCCAAAATATCAATTACACTGCCAAGAGACCACCTCTTCAATGCTATGAGTGTGGAGGTTAGCCGAGTGTCCTATTAGGCTACAAAAGAATGCCACACTAATGCAAACCAATCAAGCGAGCAAGTCTACAATGCCGATACTCATGTGTAATCTATGTGGCATGGATCATTTGATTGCCCAATGTCCTAATAATCCAAATGCACCAAAGATAATGCCATTGATTTTAGTTGAGGTTACTGAGGAGCCAACACAAAGTACACCTGTGGTACCAGTAAATGTACTCACACGATCGATGCTCCAAAACCAAAATTATATTCTTGAAGAAAGAGACACGGCATCAATTGCCCAATCTCAAAAGAAGAAGAAAACACGAAGGAAGAGATTGCAAAAAGCAGCGAAGTCAGACCCCAGTTCAAGGACCAACATAGGGACTGGTGACGACCCCGTATATATGAACGATGTTGAAGAGGATTTCGATTCAGATGAGACCATGGAGACTAAAACAACCACTACGAAAGAAACAAACAAGAAATATTGTCATGAGACACAATGGCCAGGACCCAAGAAGAAGATAGGCACTTACCCAAACCCTACAGAGGAGATCAAGCGAATCCAACAATTAAGGAGTTTGGTAGAAGAGACCCAAAGGGATCTAGAGCCAGAACCTAGGCAGATCCAGATTGTCGACACAGTGTTCCCTACCTTACAAAGACCATAGACCACTAGCCATACCTAGTCTCATCCAAGAAGAAAGTGACTTTAAGTCATGGGAAAGTGGGCATACTCCCTTCTTGTTGGAGAAAATGTTTACAGAGAGATTACTTGATCCTATCAAAGAAATGGAGATTCCATCTTCCCCACGTCAAGGGACTGAAGCCCAAAAAGTGCCGTTAAATATTGCCAAATTGATGGATTTCATGGCTTCACAAGTTAGAACGACCATCATTTCCAAACTATATGGAGACCCCAAGCTATTCTTAGCTCTTTGAGCTTTCCTCAATGGAGAACTGAAAGTCGACCTACCACAATTTGCACAGATGGATAGAGTTAGGGAGGTGCCAATAGAGGAGGCACACTTAGATCCACAACCCAACCTAGATGAGAACTTTGTTGTTGAAATACATGTTAACAAGTTGGGACAATACTTTGAAGGCGATGAATCCAATGCGACCATACCAATCACTACCAAGGGATTAACTGTTGTTTGGCGGCTAAGTCAACAATGGCCAAACGGACCAGGCAAAGATGTTATTTACTATTTTTAGTAAATGCTAACGAGGCCAGATGATGCGGATGCGAAGTAAATTAGATGAAGATGAAGCAAATACAAGCAATAGATGCAGAGAAGAGTTGGAATTAATGACTATCTATGGAGTTATGGTCACCATTGACGGTCACTTAAGTTTTAGGATTTTCCGTCAAATGACCGCAAATGCGGGTTGTAATTATGTTTTGGGCTCATCAAGGTTTCCAAGTTGTAAACATTGAGCTATATTTAGATCCTAGGCAGTGCAGATAGCAGATTAAGTGAGTTTGGCCATTTGGGTGCCCGGCCACTTCTAAAAATCCTAGAGAGTATATAACTCAAAACACACAATGTGAAAGGGGATTCTTACTCACTTGAGATAAGCTTTGTGAAGAAGGAGATGGCTATGGAGTTCTTGAGCTTTCTACGCGCGTGCATGGACGATTCGGCCTCATGCCAATAGCTAAACTCTAACCTCTTCTCTCTCATTTGCTCATGGTGTAATCAATGCTTTATTAATCAAAGATTAGTGGCTGATTTTTTGATTAATCTCTCTCTTTTTTTTAATATTTCCCTCTTGTTTAAGCATGCTACTAAGTGTGTGTAGGCTTGTGTAGAGTGTTGGTGCCCGGTGTGGCCATTCTATGCTATTCTATGCTCATTGTGTGCTTGATTAGAGTTGGATTAGTGATTGATTAGAGAGTAGTGCGTGATTAAGCTTGTGTGTGAGAGATTAGGCCGAATGGTAGAGTAATTAGTGTGCTCACTCCTCGTAGCAACATCTTACCTGCTCCATAGCTTTCTTTGTGTGTAGGTTTCACCTTCTAATCCTCCATTTGGCACGCACAAGCCACTTGTGTGTTTCCATGCCCTAGCCGGATCCTACTCCTCAGATTGACATTATGTTGATGTCCTCCCTATGCTAGGATGATGTCCCAACATTGGCGCTGCTGTCGGGGAGCCATTGCCTAAGCTAGAGGTGCCATTGGTGTGATTAGGAGACACTAATTTCCCTAATTTTCATTAATTTTGTTAGTTTTTAGATTAGGTGTGTTGATTAATTGAGTGGTTTTTAGTGTGATTAGTGCTTGGGTTAGCATTGATTATGCTTATAACATCACAAAACAACCCACACACATCATTAGTTCTTGATTTTGATCACTAATTGTGACCATCAAATTCACTAATTTTCACTAATTTTCCCTAACTTTGATGCTAATTTTCCGTTGATTGATAAGTGTTTTTTGTGCTACACACAAGTAGAAAGTGAGTTGTGTGTATGGACAACATGTCTATGTGATCCACACACTCATATCCTACTCCATTTGTGCGCAAATCGTAGCCGAAATCACCTATTAATCACTAATTTCATTCACTAATTATTTGGGCATTTTGCAAAGTGCTGATTTGTTTTGATTATTTGATGCATGTCCATGATGATTATGTGTTTACATTCATGCTAAACGATGCTACACATTGATTTTTGTGTTGGTTGTGTGTAGGTGATTTTACGGATCCACACACACACACACACACACACTAGTGTGTTGGACACTAATCAAGTGCTTAATCGTTGAGTTTGTAGCTAATTAAGGTTCTGAAATTAGTGCTAATTTTTTGATTTTATGTGCAAGTTTGGTTCATGAACCATGTGCATTCATAAAATGCAAAACTAGGTGCGGTTTATGCCCGCTTGTGTGTAGGCGAAAGTGCCTACTTTGGGGCAATTTGGGGCTGTTTTGGAGTCCAATTTGCTTATGAGAAGCATGTGATTGCTTATGGTCATCAATGAGTTATGGTTAAGTTTTTCCAATTCCGTTGTGACGTCGAAATGCTACCGAAATTCGGTCAAATTTGGTTATGTATGCTTATGTGCATGATTTGATGCAAAAAGCGTGTTAATGACTGATTAAATTTGAGATTGGGATGCTTGAATTGATGTTTAATTGATGCAAAATGTTGTTTTGAGTGCGATTAGTCATCGTGCAAGAGAGGGTGATTTTTGTGTTCATTTAAGCGCAGTTTCGAGACGATTTGTCTGCTTAAAGAATGATGTTTTGTGCGATTTTGATTAAGTAAGTGATCAATTTCAGTGTTTTGATTGCTTGATTGTGAACGTTTAGGTCGGTGGGCTGATCTAGAATTTTTTGGTAATTTTTGGCACTTTTTGCTAATTTTTACTCAAATGTGCTAATTATACTCAGAAAATTGATAAATCGCTTAATTCAGGTGAATTGTGGAATGCCGGGGCAATTTTTTTTGTTTTTGGAGTGTTTTTGCGTGCTAGTTTTTTTTTTTACATTTTTAGGTTTTTTGTTTGATAAGATTTGATTTTTTTTAATACATTTGTGTATTTTATTATTTTTCTGTGTTTCTATTTTTGTTTGTGTTTTTTGATTATTTTGTGTTTTTTTAGAATTATTTTTGTGTGTTTTTTATTAATTTTGTGCATGTTTTGATTTTTTGAGTGTTTTTTATTTTTTTGTGTTTTTTATTTATTATTGGTGCTCATTTTGGTATTTTTGTAAGTGTTTTTTGATTATTTGTGTATTTTATTAATTTATTGTTTGTAAGTGTTTTTGAATTTTTGTGATTCTTTGAATTATTGTATGATTCTTGGAATTTTTAATGTGTTTTTGTATTTTATGTGTGAATTTGTAATTATTTTTGTATTTTATGTGTGTTTTTGTATTTATTTAATTGTGTGATTATTTTGTTGATTTTAAAAAAAACAAACAGAAAACAAAAAAAACACTCACCTGGCCGCCCGGCTTAAGTGGCGCCGTGATGCACGGACCTCCTACGCACGCGTGCTCCCTGTCGAGACTTCCTACGCTTATTATACTGCAGCCACTGAGACCTTCTACGCTTTTAGAGCCCCGGCGAGACATCCTACGCCCTGACATTCCGAGACATCCTACGGGCTGCTACCAAGTCTTGCTATGCGCTGAATTTTGCCGGCAGGTCTTGCCTCGCACACACACGATGGTGCAGTTATGAGGTGTGCCAATGATTGCAGCTCTTGCAACTTGCAGCTGAGTCAACGCTCGCGACCCCACGTGCCTTGGTCCCGCCTTGGCTGCCTGCAGTCGGTGCTGGAACACACACACACACACACACACACTCAGTTGGCCTGCAGTCGGCGCACATGGTTTGGCGTATACGCCATCAAAACCCCACCCACACACCGCACGTCGTCTCTATCTCTCTCTCGCTTTACCTGGCCCACCATCGAGTGTAGCTCACCCTGGTGCCTCCTGCGCGCTTTCCTTGGCCCACACAAACAACACACACGCACACACTCATACACAACACTCCCCCCATCCTTTGCCCGCCATCGTGCCCGCTGCTTCACGCTCACACACACACAGTAGCCCATTAAAACAAACAAAAAACAAAAAAATAGAAAATAAAAGAAAATAAAAACCCTCGTTCCCACCCCGCCTCGACAAGCCGTCAACAAGCACCACGCTCACAAGAATACACATATACGCATACACACACGCGCGCTCATACACACACGCTAGCACAAACGCGCATCGAATACAAATATGACATCACACACACACTCTACAGCGCCTCAGAATCGGAAGGGACGGCTGGGAAGTAGGGACCCGCACTACGCTGGAAAACGATGAAATAACAAACCCACAGCCCACAACACACGAGCGTCATCGACTTAATGAAATCTCTGACGGCAGAAACAAAAGGAAAAGAGGGCTTCAACTATTCGAATAGGAGATGATTCACACATCTCCCACTGAGTTGATATATTTGCTGCCATCACACACGAGGAAGGCCAAACGGCAACTTCGAAGTATTCCTCTAACAGCGATAAGCAGGATTCAATTGATCACGAAATTTTGCTGCAGTAACTGGTAGTGGCCATAAGGAGGCCGGAAATTGAGCATTGCCAGGCAGAACTTTCCATGCAAGTCATCAAAAGAGAAAATTGAAGCGATAAAATTGAGTGTGCCAGGGATAAGAGTAACAGTGAGGCCAGAAAAGCAAAAGTTGCGGACAGATACACTTCAGAAGTCGAATGACCTATGGTCACCTGCGGGGTGGTTTAATTTAAATTAAACACCATATAAAGTGTGAGGTCAACAGGCAAATTGAGGTCGTTTTAGTTTAAGTCAAAAGTGCTTTGCTAATCTACAATTTTGCAGATTAAGAGCAAATTTCATCGCTCAATCAACTGAAATCGAGGAATCACAAAGGCGAGTAGTCGTTGCAGTACAGTGGTAAGTATCTTGCCAACTATGGTGCTATACAGGTAAATCAAATCGTCGAGATCACAGCTAAGCCTAGCAAAGAGCTTTGAATTAAGAAAACCACTGGTCACCCGTGGGAGAGGCTAGAAAAAGGGAATACAAGTGCTCAGCAGGTCAGTAACAGGGTTGAAAGAAAAATGGAGCAGCAGATGCCACAGCCATAGTCAATGGCAACATCGGCAAATCAAAGCAGTTATGATGCAGCTTCAAGCTCATTAATAACAATCAATTCAGTTGGCATCAGATTGGAGTTAATAGGTCATTTCAAAGACTTTCCATGCTACATGGATGATGCAGACAATCGCTATCTAAAGTCCAAGCAAAATGCTCTGAAAATCTCGACAATACAGGTTGTGGAAGTAGACGAAGCTACCAACATGGCTAATTCATAAAAGAACCTAATGGAAGATTGTTTAGGATCGGTGTACATGAAGCTCAAACCAGGTAGTGAGTTGGACATAATAAAATTGCACAGGCAAGATCTCCCAGAGGTTAGCAGTTGTCGAGTCACTGTGCACTTGATAAACTCAAATTACAAGGACAAAAACGGTAGCAGTCTCTATAGAGATATGGAGGGTATATGGTACAAAGCAGAAACACCTCAACAAGCGACGGAAGAGCCAGATCAATGCTTCATAGCTCATGAAGATGGTTCAAAGTTGGGTTACAAATACGTGTCGACAAGTGGTAATATTTACTGCTTGATAATGAGCTTACCTTTAGCTTCCAATGCAGATACAGTGGTAGCTCAGAACAGGGAAATTTCTCAAGAGACGGGGCCTACTATAATCAATCTGCCAAAAAATGAAGACACAGTCAGCAGGAAGGAATTCCTTGAAGCCATGTGTAAATGACAGTTGCCTTCAAACACTTCAGAAGTCAACAAGCAACCTGAACCAATAACCCTTCATTGGATCCACTAATCAAGATGGAAAGATCCAATTTATGTAAATTCTGATGGACAAAGATGGATTCAAGTCACGCGGGTAAGGATCTTATTGTAGATAAATTCTCGGAAAGAGCTGCAGCTGTCATCTTGTCACCTTCAACTCCACAAGACCAAATTGAGCAACGGACACATGATGAAATGATATCTAATCATTTCATCATGTGTCCGTTGCTCAGTTTGGTCTTGTGGAGTTGAAGGTGACAAGATGAAAGCTGCAGCTCTTCCCTATCATTTCAGGTATCACACTGCCACTATTGCACAAAGTCAATCACTAGAAGATAGGGAACTGCACTTTAAAAGCTCTAGGCTTCCACTGACACATGATCAGACTTTGAATTTGTATGAGCACAATTCAACTCCTTTCATTACACAGATGAGTGCCACTACACAACAGTCATAGGTACACAACACTACACATGCACCACAAAATGTACCAACACAAACACACGTACAATCAATGGAAGAATCAGCTATTGAGATAGCACGACTTCACAAAGACCTAGCTCAATCAGCTGAGCTAGATGACAAAGCTAGAATATCCACATCTGGCATAAGAAAGATGCCTCTTACAGATAGGGAACACTCTCGGATGGCGGGAGTCCAATCTCCACCTCACTTACTGCAATCAGGACAACCCTATCAACTACAAACAGCAAAAGAGAGTCACAATACTCTCTTACAAATCAGCGGACAACAGAAGCCAAATACAGGATCTAAGCGACAACAGAGTCCTAAGACTATACAGAAGCCCCAGATAAAGGATCACATGTTCATAACAGACATAGAATTAAAGTTGGTCACAGAAGCAGGGGCTGAAACGACCATCTACCAGGGTTATAATGGAAGCTATTACAAGCTTCTTGAGAATGCCACAGTCGAAAAAGATAAGGGCAATCAGTCAAAGCCATCGTCAATGTTGGTTTTCAAGTATCTACATGTCATGTTGATGACATATTTGATCAAAGATACTATGGGCAACGAATACCAACAATATTATGAACAGATACCTCGACCTGGTATAGAACAAATAGGAATAGATGTGCATTGCTACGGATGTGGCATTAATCATCTAATACCCAATTGCCCAGTAAAGATGCACTTAGATATGATGAAGCAGCAAAACCAAGACAATATCAGACTGCAAGCAACAGAATCATTAAAGCAGACGTCTCCAAGTCGAAACTCGCCAGAAAGAAAGCATATCTTGTCAAAGGATACCAGAGACAAACTGATGACTAAAATATTGGAGGTCAAAGGCGTCAATGATATTTTGATTGAAAATCAAGCTGCAAAAAAATATCAGCTACAAACAAAAGATGGTCTCAAATAGCTTGGAATTTTTCAGGCCTGAAGTCGAAAGTTCCGACAAAGATGCAGGACGATCCAATGTCAGAGGAAGTGGATGAAGAAATTATATGTGACCTAGAACCAGAGTGGGTACGGTCAGTCAAGGACTTGCCGCTGAAGATTTCAGCAGCCAGAAATGTGAAATCAAAGATTCTACATAATAATGCTAATAGCACAGATAGTTCAGCGCTAATGAATGTACATCAGAATTCAATAGAACCAGAGATCAAGTCTCAAAGCCAAGAAATAGACATCTCAATGTGTTCAAAGGCAGACTTGAGTCAAAAGGCAGAGGTAGTAATAAAGTCAAATCCTAATATTGTCTCGCCAATGGAAGATGCCACAGAACCAAAGGTGACACAAATCACAATTAACTTGAACAATCAAAATCAAATGGTGCATCAAGTACATGAAGCCTATCAAAAGACTTACAAACAAACCAATAAAGAGCAATGTGAACTAAAGGCCACGGTAAGCATTGCATCTGGAGAAAAGAGTCAACATACTTCTGTCCAGCTGGCAGAGGAAATTGAAGACTTAAACAGATTGTCAAAAATAGAGGCACAAAGGACTGTTCAAGTCAGTTTAGATGCAGAACTCACCAAAGCATGTCATCCACAAGCAAAGAAGTCCAACAAGGAAGTCACAAATGCAACTAAACAATCAACGCTTTAACATCTGCGGATTCAACACCCCAGGGAAAGATAGACCAACAATCTCAACTAAAGTATAAAAACGTCTTTCAGCCAAAATACCCAACGAGAAGTAAACAAAGACACAAGCAGCACATAAAAACCTATGTTGCGGCCAATGACATCAATGTCAAAGATCCAGTTTGGGTGAATGATCCTAGTCCAAACAATTCAGGTAAACAAATGGGATGGATTGCCTCCCAGTACAGCTTGGAAGAGCAAGGCTACTACAGTGGTCAACCAAATATTTGAAACCGAAGATATCAAGCTATGCAGTAGCAAATGGCTTCAAAACAAAACAACAAACAGGGAAATCAAGATCAATTTCAAATGAGAAGAGGAGATCGAACAACAGGGCTAGAAACAGTTTCAAAAACGATTCTCAATCTAGAAGGCCTACATATCTTCAAGGGAATTTACCAACCGTGATTCCCAAAAAGGGCAAGGAACAGATACAGTTGAATACAAAGTAGTACAGACAAAAATATTTGTGCCATTATACTTAAAGCGCAGGGATATGACAAAGGACAAAAACAAATCTGGCTACCCAAGGCACCAAGACCATATTTTACACAACTTGAAGATAATTACAGCTACAAACACCGACAAATCAAGGATACGGGTCCAAAAAGTCAGTATGTCGTCTATAAAAACAAGCCAACAACAAATAGCAGATACAAATGGGTGTCGAAGCAGACAAACGTGCAGAAGAAGATTGAAGTCAGCTCCCACTTCCAACAAAATCAAACTCGCCAATCTTCTCAGATAATGGACCAAAAGTTAAAACAAGCAATTTTGACAACCAAGGTCACCCAGGTATGGCAGAAAAAACCTACTTTGCCAATATGGTCCTTTAATAACCCTCTTTTTGAGGATATGAGCTCTAAATGTCTAGATATATACTTTGCTGAGAGCTCAAGACAGAAGTCAAGTTGAGAAAATGTCAAGAGTCGGGCAGCTGACCCGATAAATGAGCAAAGAGTTAGACCTAAGCTTCAAGTTCTAATATTTTTCTATGGTCTATGAGTCTAGCTAATTAGGCTATAGCTCAAGCTGGAAGAGTTGAGCGTAATTATATCAAGTCACTCATTCTGAATAGGTGAGCATAGTCAATGTATTATTTTAATCATGGTGGCGAGGCGAAGTGTTCAAACCAAAACACACACGCACTTGTGCACATTAGGAGAGTACAAACCATTTGCATCAAACGCCCTTCTCAAGAGTAGTGGAATCTAGTAAAGTGAATTTATTTTACTTTTTTAGCTGCATTGACTCTGAGGAGCACCCATCAATACACTTCTCTCGCACAGCATAATCTTACCCATGCATAAATCTATGCAAGCATATCGAATGTCCCATAATTGGACATTTGCATTACGCACTCTTTATTATTCCACCCATGCACTCACCTTGCAGGTACATGAAGCAACAAAGCAACTCCAGACTCAAGGCAGATCATCGACCCTTTTCAAGGGACAGAAGGCTTAAACAATTCACTTTCACATTATTTATATAAGCCCACTAAATTCAATCCCTAAACACCCATCATTGTATATTCCCATAATAAGATCACATACCTTTGGGCACTTTTTCCCATGAGGTTTTTCCCCATTGGTAACTCAGGGTTTCCAAACCCTAACGCACTATACATAGCCTTTTATTTTTCTTTATTCTCATAAATAAATCCAGCCAATTGCTTTTACTTGAACCGAAATGCCTAATCTCATATTCACCAACAAGTCAACCCAACAGCTTACAGCTCTTCAGAACAACATTCACCACCAATTTCAAATCTCTCCAGTGCAAGCCAACCAGGCAGCGCATGAGGACGTGCACTGAAATCGGATGGGGGGAGTGTTTGGCGGCTAAGTCAACAATGGCCAAACGGACCAGGCAAAGATATTATTTACTATTTTTAGTAAATGCTAACGAGGCCAGATGATGCGGATGCGAAGTAAAGATTAAGATGAAGCAAATACAAGCAACAGATGCAGAGAATAGTTGGATTGATAACTATCTATGGAGTTACGGTCACCATTGACAGTCACTTAAGTTTTAGGATTTTCCGTCAAATGAATGCAAATGCGGGTTGTAATTATGTTTTGGGCTCATCAAGAGTTCCAAGTTGTAAACATTGAGCTATATTTAGATCCTAGGCAGTGCAGATAGCAGATTAAGTGAGTTTGGCCATTTGGGTGCCCGGCCACTTCTAAAACGCCTAGAGAGTATATTGAAGTTACCGAGGAGCCATCACAAAGTACACATGTGGTACCAGTAAACGTACTCACACGATCGATGCTCCAAAAACAAAATTATATTCTGGAGGAAAGAGACACGGCATCAATTGCCCAATCTCAGAAAAAGAAGAAAACACGAAGAAAGAGATTGCAAAAAGCAGCGAAGTCAGATCCCAGTTCAAAGACCAACATAGGGACTGGTGACGACCTTGTATATATGAACGACGCTGAAGAGGATTCTGATTCAGGTAAAACCATGGAGACCAAAACGACCACTAAGATAGGAACCAACAAGAAAGATCTTCATGAGCCACAATGTCCAGGATCCAAAAAGAAGATAGGAACTTACCCAAACCCTACAGAGGAGATTGAGCGAGTCAAGCAATTAAGAAGTTTGGTAGAATATACCCAAAGGGATCTAGAACCAGCACCTAGGCAGATCCAGATTACAGACACCGTGTTCCCTACACAACAACAACCTCACCAAGTCCATAGACCCTTAGCCATACCTAGTGTCATCCAAGAAGAAAGTGACTTAAAGTCATGGGAAAGTGGACGTACTCACTTCTTGATGGAAAGAATGTTTACAGAGGGACTACTTGATCCTATCGAAGAAATGGAGATCCCATCTTCCCCACATCAAGGGATTGAAGCCCAAAATGTGTCGTTAAACATTGCCAAATTGATGGATTTCATGTCTTCAGAAGTTAGAACCACCATCATGTCCAAACTATATAAAGACCCTGAGCTAGTCTCAGCTCTTCGAGCCTTCCTCAATGGAGAACTAAAGTTTGGGCTACCACAATTTGCACAGATGGATGGAGCTGGGGAGATGCCAATAGAGGAGGAACATTTAGATCCACAACCCAACCTAGATGAGAACCTTGTTATAGAAATACCTGTTAACAAGTTGGGACAATACTTTGAGGGTGATGAATCCAATGCAACCATACCAATCACTACTAAGGGATTAACTGTGAAGGGAATCCTTGATGGTGGCGCTGAGGTTAGCATTGTGACTAAAAATTGCTGGGAAACTATGGGAAGACCTCACCTTGCGACCACAACCATAGTAGTGAAGATGGCCAATGGGTGTATTGTTAAACCTATTGGGATGCTAGAAGATCTAAAGATCAAGGTCTTTGGACATAAAATAAGTATTACCTACATTGTTATGGATTTCTCCAAACACACTATGGCATCGGAGATGATCTTAGGACGTCCTTTCATGAGGGAAGCAAAAATGGTGCATGACTGGTCTAAGAACCATGTCTACTTGCAATTCCAAGATTCTGTCATTCGAGTGGATCTTGTAACTGGTCGAGCACATCCTCTAGGAAACAGGTTTATAATTGATCATAGATCTGATACCATAGTTCACTTGGCCCCATTGCAGTATTGTTACACGTATAAAGCGGACACTGATGTTGGGGAAGATTCTCCTTATATGGATGTACTACCTGGGATGACTGAGTCGGACAATGTGGATTGGGTCCACCTAGCAACAACCAAAGACAGTTGGGGAAATAGAGGGACAACCTGGGTAACACCTGAGGGGGATGAAATGCCCGTACCCTTAAATATGCTACAAGCAATGCATATAGCTTCTGACAAGACTCATCCTAATATAACGAAGAAAACATACAAGTGGGTCCCTAAAGCTTCTTTAGCGACCATCTCTAGTGCTAAAAAACAGAAGCCTTGTAAGAAACGTCCCACTCGCTCCAAGAAAAGTAAGAAAACGTGGCGTTGGATTCCTAAACGACTATTGGAAGCCCAAGGCTACTATCAAGGAAATGATCAAATTTGGGTGCCAAAACGTAGATTGTGTTCTTACATGTCACCTGACCCATGTGTGCCCAATCCTATAGCTCCAAAATGAATTGACGATCGTGGAAAGAAAAAAATCACAGAATGCTATACACCCGCTCCAGAGCTAGTTTGGGTACCAAAGAAAGAACGATTTGTTCCACCTAGCTCAGAAAGGGGGGAGTCCCATGAAGCTTCTAGCTCCTCATGTAATGCATCCATAGAGGTAAAAGCTTCTCCACAGCCTCCACCTACAATAGTGGACCTCCATAAAGCTACAAAGGAATCCACACCTCCCAGTGTTCAAAAATCACCTGATGAACCACTTCAAGTTCGATCCTGGGAGAGTACTTTACCACCCTTGCAACTCGATGAGGCACCTAAGGTAATGAAAAACTACTGGCAAAAATCTCCACCTATTACCAACTGGAACAATTGGTTTCAAAGGGTGACGACATCATTTCAAACAGTATGATCTACACAAGGAAGGGGGGAGGGTTTGCTAACAGTCATCATTCACTCACTTCCCTCTCAACCTTCCTCCCTGACCTCTCAATCTCCCAATCTTAGGGAATGTACATATAAAGCCTTATGCTCACAAAAAACAAAAATAATAAAGAGCAAGAGCAATTAGCAAACGAGTATGCACAATAAAAGTCAAAACATTGACTCAGACCTACACATTCACATCCGGTACACTGAAACAGAAACCTATGCCAGAAAACACCTTTGATCCTCATCACTCAAGTGATGGAGGGTAGGTAGGATTAGTACGATAGGAGTGTTTCTGTTTTAGAGTTGAGTGATTAGTAAAGTTCCTTTTTCCCACTGATAAGCCTCCTAGAGGTATTCTTTGTGTTTCCTAGTGTGTACAGGAGCGTGTTGCTATTGTTAGGATCCGGACCTTCATGGAATATTTATCTCGACTCACTCTTCAAATCAAGCACGACCATCAACACAAACAGGTGTTTCTTGTCCATTAGCATTGCCCCTTATCTTTTTTTCATCTATGTTTGTCTGCTTTGATTGTGATTGGTATCATAATATTCAACACATTTGTTTAGCACCAAACATTAAATTCAATGTAATTTTTTGTCATAATCACTTGTCTAGGTTTAAAAATCAAGCAGTCCGACTAAGCCAGTTTGACCAAGCTAGGTGTTAGAGATCTTCTCTTAATACCATGGGGAATGCCTTCCTAATAATCAATGGTTACTTAGGTTCTTAATCCGATTTAGGCAGCATTGTGTGAAATGTACTAGGGCTTTCTAGTGGGCTTAGTCCCTATTGACCTTTAGCTTAAGTATTATAAAAGGAGTTTACTAGTGTGATGAGCCTAGGGAGGGTAACGGTGTTATATGACCCCCCCAAAGTGACAAAATTAAAATGTTGAAAAATTTTTTATAAAAAAATTCAAAGCGCCACAATGTAAAATCTTAAGCTGGAAGAGAAACCTCAGCTTGATTGGGTACTTCACTCACATGTATCGCCTATGGTACTAGAGCCCTAGAGGTTCCCGCTTTTCCTTGAAAAGCAAAAACCCCTAGGCATACAAAATAAGCACACACATCAAAATTGAATCACTGTGAAAAGACTTTGGGGGGTCAAAGAAAAGGTAATCAGTCAGGCGATGATTTCATGAGAAATTCCTTTTATTGTAGCTTAACTACAAGGTCTTCTAGGTATAGCCTCTAGTCAGCCCTCGAACATGAAATACTTGGCTCTCGCAATTAAACAACTTAATTGACCAGAGAAAATTAAGAAGCTTACCCATGGTATTAATAGTCGATCTCTAGTACCTTTCGACCGTTAAATTAGCGACCCCAGACTTCTTTAATTTTTACTTGTACATCTGTTTATGCATTTAATTATATTGAAATTTAATGTTTATTGCTGACAAATGGTTTAAAATTCTGCTACCAATCAATTTGTCTGCTTAAAACTGCATATGCTTTTTAATTGTATATGAGAATGCAATTATTGTGCCAATGTTGTTTGATTTTGCAGTGACTGAAGAAGGCTAAGGACATTCATCTCAAATTCTCTTCCACCTCGACAAACGAGCTTCAACTCAATAGCTTCCGAGGACGGAATCTACATCAGGAAGGGGGGCATGTTAACCCTCACAGCTCACGGACACCATATCACCTACGACGGACGTTGTATTATTTACTTGGTAGAGTCAGGTATCGGGCTTGTCGGTCCAATAGGAAAAGGGTAAGAGTGATCGTCGATGAGAGGCGCACTCTAACTGGAACATTCAAGGGATTAGTTGGCTAAGCATGGGCGCCCAAGTGTGAATGGAGTGAGCTCATATAAAAGTCACCTAAACCTAAAATCCATTCATTCTCTCATTTGTGCAATTGAAGAGTGCTCTTGCTCCATCTCCATCTTCTTCTTCTTCATCTCCTTGTGTGTGTGTGTGTGTGTGTGTGTGTGTGTGTGTGTGTGTGTATGTGTGTGTGTGAGTGAGAGAGAGAGAGAGAGAGAGAGAGAGAGAGTGCGATCAAGCATTGCGGCGGCACGACGGCGGCGAGGCGGTTGAGCGTGGCGTAGCGGCATCTCCCTCTTCTTCGTGGCAAGGAATCCTCCATGAAGCAAGCGTAGAGCGGTTAGTGACACACCATCGTCATCTTTGAGCTTACTAGTTTAGGCTTGTTGTGTGCTTGGAGCCATTTGTGGCTCGCACGCGGTGTATCGACAAGTTCCTTGCATTGACACGTGCGACATACGCGCACAGTCACTTGGTTGTGCTTGCCTGCAATGTGACCAATATGAAATTTGAATTGCAAAATAAAATTTGCTCACCTTATTTGTTTGTCAAAAATCTTGGTTTGGATCATGAAGTATTTAAGGCTTTGATGATTTGTACGTAGAATAAATGGAGTCCCTAAGAGATAATGCTTCCATGTTTCTAGGACATGTAGCACAATTGATAGCACTTGTTCATAAATGTCCAATGTTCACTCGTCAAAATTTAATCTCCTACTCTCATATGCTATGGCATGCCCTTCTTGAAGCAAAATTTCTCCAAGGCATTCACCACATGCATCACATTAGACCTCAAAGGGCTTTGTGAGATTCAATAAAATAAGCATGGGTTGAGAGAAAGCTTTTGTTTAAGCGTCTTAAAAGCTTCTTGCTCATTTCCAATCCATGCATACTTAACGTTCTTTTTAGTTAGGTCATGTAGTGGACCAGCTATTAATGAGAATTTTTCTAGTATGTACGCATACCAATAAAGCTTTGTAACTCATGTAAACTCCTTGGTTTAGGCCATTCTTTAATTATTTTCAACTTTGTGGGATCCATACAGATACCAAATTGAGAGATAATATGACCCAACTATTGAATTTCTTGAAAGAAAAATTCACTTTTCTTTTTATTAATGAAGAGCTTATTATCAAAGTTTGGAAAATTACCTAGAGGTGTTACTTGTGCTCCTCAAGAGATTTGGAGTAGATGATTATGTCGTCAAAAAATACTTCAATAAAGTTGCGATATGGTCGAAAGATTTTCTCCATCATGCTATTGAAAGTGGCTGGAGCATTTGTCAAGCCAAAAGACATGACAAGATATTCATAAAGACAATATGTAGTACGAAAAGCGGTCTTTAAAATATCTTCATTGACTATCTTTATTTGATGATAGCCACTTTTAAGGTCAATCCTACTGAAGGTAGGTAGACCCTTACAACTTATCAAATAGATCTTCAACCTCTATTCTTAATTGTGGTTCTATTTAGTGCTCTTTAGTCTACGCAACATGTGATAAGTGCCATCTTTCTTTTGCACTAATGAAACCGGTGAGAAAAATGGGATGAACTAGGCCTTACCATCCCTTTTTCTACTAATGCATTCACTTGCCTCATAATCTCCTCTTGTTGAGCTTGAGAGACTCTATAAGGAGGTTTATTGGGAGGTGAACTTCCTAGTAGAATCTCTATGGCATGGTCGTCATTCCCTTGTTTTGGAGGTAACTCTCCAGGGATGTCATCAATGAAAACATCTTGGAATTGGGTTATGAAATTAGATAACTCTAAATCTTCTTGTATTCCATCATTGTTATTTGGTAAAATAGTAGTGTCATTCATAGATTCTCTAACAAAAATCATGTACGCGAAAATCGAACTTTTCATTGACTTGTCAAATGTATGTACAAGGGGTATGGTGTTACGTGTCTCACTTGCACATATATACATATCTCTCTCTCTCTATACTTAAAGTAGATTTTTCTCTCAAAAAATTTCAAAGAGGCAACCATGTGATCAAACCATGGTGCCCCTAGAAATACATCTTCATGTTTGAGAGGAGAGATAAAGAAGTTTTCTTTGTCCACATAACTTTAGATATGGAGTCTCAATTTCTCAATCAAGAGAGTGACCGAGGCTTCTTGTCCCTTGAAAGCCCCATCCGCCTTCAAAGTATCTCCCATTGCATAAGCTTGTATCCCTAACTTGGTGGCTAGCTCAATTGATGTGAAATTATGAGTCGAGCCAAGATCAAAGAGGATAAAAGCATCATGTTCTCTCACCTTTCCCCAATCAAGCGTAGGAAAGTGGTGACCCTTTGCAATGACCATCCTCTTTTGGAGCTTCAATCGTAGATCCTCTAGGTGGTTCATTGCATACATTTCTTTATGCGCAAGACTGATAAACATGTCCTTGCTCCCCACACTTTAAAAATATTTTTTATCCTTACAATGATAATGCTCTAGCTCTTCGGGTGAGAGTTTATTTTTCTTTTTGTAAACACCTTTGTCCTTTGCTTTATTGTTGTTGTGGTTGTTAGGGTTGCCTTTGGAAGAATTTTGTGTAGCATTATTCTTCCCCTTGGGCTCATTCTTGTCCTTAATTTTCGTGGGCCCAAAGCTCTTCTTAGCCCCTTGTTGGACATTGATTCTTGAAGCAACCATGGTATGGTGAATGAACACCGAGGTGGTTTTGGGCCTTTGAGAATTGACATATTCATTCATGTCTTTGGGAAACCTAGAACAAAACTGTTTCTTTTGATCTCGAAAGCCTATCTTTTTGTAGACAATGACTTTGAGATGTAGGTCCCAAAAAATTTCTACATACTTGTGGATAGACTCATATGGAGACATCTTCAAGCTTCGCCATTCGATAAGAACTTTATCTTTGGAATCTCTTGAAAGAACCTGCTTCATAATGGAAGCTCTTAAGGCTTTCCATGTCTTTGGAGCTTCTCCGTTAGCTCGTGGACTAAACCACCATTGCCTAGCAGACTTATGAAAGTGCTTGGCGAAAGGTCAGAGAGAAAAAAGAGGGATTGAGTGATTCAAAAGTGGAAACAACTATTTGCTGCCAAGTGAAGTAAATGAGAACAAATTTTGAGATGAGCCGCAAAGGAATGTGAAGAAAATGATATCTTTTTGAATATTTAGAGATATGTACTTAGATACGCTTTAGATTGCGTAGATATGCTTTAAATGACCAAAACTGCCAAATTTGGAGCCGTTTTGACCATAAACGGCTCTGCTAATTAGTAAGTTAACCAATTTCTTACACATCCCTTTTTGAGTCGTTTTTGGCCCTAATGTTATGTCTTGGGTTGTATAAGCTCACTTTGTATGACAAGTGTGGGCATAATTTTGCAAATGTCGTTGTGGATTCTAAGGCTATTCCAGAAGCAAAACTTTGGCATGCACGTTTTGAACATCTGAATTTTGCTAGTTTGCTATGTTTGCAAAAATTTGATATGGTTGCTTCTTTGCCGCCTCTTGAAGCACATCTGAAGCATGTTTGTGAACGCTGTATTTTGGGTAAGATACAACGTTCAAAGTTTCCAAATGATGGTTCAATTAGGGCATGCAGCTTGCAGCTTGTGCATAGTAATGTTTGTGGGCCCATGCAAAATCCGTCCTTGGACAATTACCTTTACTTTGTGACTTTCATTGATGATTACTCTAGGCATGCATGGGTGTATCCACTTAAGGCAACGTCCGAAGTGTTTATGTGCTTCAAGAAATTTATGGGCATGGCCTAAAAATGTCTCTAAATGTACTATGGGCACCCTCCGTTGTGATCAAGGGGGGAGTAATTGTCTCATGAATTTGATGCATTTTTTGCTAGTCGTGGGATAAAACACCAATGTACAATTCCATATACGCCTCAACAAAATGGTGTTGCTAAAAGGAAGAACAGGTCGCTTACACAGATGGAAAGATGTATGGTCAAGAGTCAAGCTTTGCCACTTTTTTTTTGGCTTGAGGCCATCATGTGTGCCACTTATGTACTCAACAAGTGTCCTGCAAAAGATTTGCAGTCTATGAATCCATATGAACCATGGGATGATAGAAAGCCATCTATTGATTACATGCATGTTTTTGGGTGTTTGGCCTATGCTTTGGTGCCACAAACGTAGCGCAAAAGATTGGATGATAAGGCTGTAAAGTGCATTTTTGTTGGTTATAGTGCTGAAAGCAAAGGTTACAAGTTGTACCATTCACAAACAAAGCGTATCTTGGTTTCACGGGATGTTGTGTTTGTGGAAAATTCTATTCCGCCCTTATTGTCATGTACTAGAGGCAATAATGTAAGCTCACATGAGATTTATGAAAATTTATTGCCTCTTTTCAGTGGTGGGAGTTCGAATCTAAACTCCAATGAGGCAAATGTACAGCCTGTGGGGGTTTCTAAAAATGTTACAGATCAGCCAATTTCTGATGCAGATGTACATGATGTACTTGATGAGGAAAGGGCTGAGAATGAGCAAGTTAGAGGTATGCCAAAACGGCTGGTGCATACTTTGTGTGATAGTAAATTGGATGCACCTTTGTCTATCGTACTCATTCAAGTTATTTCCATGCATCTTTGTCTATTGTAGTCATTCAAGTTATTTCAATGCATCTTATGCATCAGATTGCTATGCTTTGGCTATTTCCAGTTTATGTGATGTTGAGGAACCTCTGTCTTTTGATGAAGCAAAAAATCAAAAAATTGGATGGCTGCCATGCAATCAAAATATGATGCACTTATAGAAAATGATACATGGACTGTATGTGATTTGCTTCGTGGAAAAAAGGTCATTGGTATGAACTGGTTTTACAAGTTGAAACGCAAGCGGGATGGTGAGATTGATTGCTATAAGTTTGACTTGTTGCAAAAGGCTATGCATAGCAGAAAGGTATAGACTATGAAGAGACTTTTGCTCCCACTTGCCGTATGAGTAATGTGCATTGGTAACTCATTTTGGTTGGGATGTACATCAATCAGACATTGTTACTACTTTCTTGAATGGTGACATATTTGAGGAAGTTTATGCAATGTATCCTGGCGGTTTTGTCAAGAAAGGACAAGAGGATAAAGTGTGCAAATTTAAGAAAGATTTGTATGGGTTGCAGCAGTCTTCTTGTGCTTGGTATGAGAAAGTTGACACTCATTTGGTCAAATGAGGCTTTCGTAATAATCCAACAAAAATCACTTTGTATGTGAAGCGTGAGGGTGATATACTTCTCATTGTTGTTTTATATGTGGATGATTTTCTGATCATTGGTCCGAATGAGGTACATATTGCTGAATTTAAGGCTGATTTGAATGCTACTTTCAAGATGAAATATTTGGGGCTATTGCATCATTACTTGGGCATACAATTTAAGCAGTGTGATGGTGGTATTTCCTTGTGTCACACAAGTTACACAGAGACATTGCTATGTAAGTTTGCACTTGAGGATTGCAAACCTATTGCCACTCCCATGGAAACATGTTTGAAATTGAGTCTTCATGATGCTAGTGATCCTGTCGATGTCACTCTTTACCAAATTATCGTTGGGTGCCTTATTTATGTGTGCATTACGAGGCATGATATTCAATTTGCAATCTCACAGGTCAGGAGATTTATGCATAGCCCAGGGTTTGAGCATTGGCGGCTGTCAAGTGGATCTTTTGCTACTTGGGTGGCACTTTACATCTGGGGTTGTTTTATCCCGAGGGAGGATCATTGCTGCCAGATTTACATACCCTTTCGGACTCAGATTGGGCAAGTTGTTTCGACACGCGAGTGTCCACGAGTGGTTTTTGTTTCATGCTTGGCAATTCATGCATATCATGGTTGAGAAAGAAGCAACCTACAATGGCCACTTCTAGTTATGAGATTGAGTACAGGGAAATCTTCATAGCTACGGCTGAGTGTGTATGGCTCATACGCCTTATGGCTGATTTGGGTGTTCGACATGACACTGCCAACATCATCTACACTGACAATCTGAGCGCATTTGGTAGTTGCGAGGAACCCAATGTTTCATGCTGGCACAAAGCACATTGAGGTGCATTACCACCATGTCAGGGAGAGACTCAACAGGAGAGGTCAGCTTGGCTTATGTGCCAACACATGACAACCTCGCAGATCTTTTCACAAAGACATGAGAAGTTTGAAGCTTTCCGCAAAGATTTGGGCTTACTCCCCTTTGTGGACTGATCGTGTCCTTAGGGCATGGCACTTCTCTATACTCTATGTGCAAGCTCTCATTCACCGCATCACTCCTAGGGGGGATTTGTTACCATATACATGTGGTAGGGTGTTTGTGAACACAGTTAGGATTGCCGGGGCATTTTTTTCCTCACTAGGAGGTTTTTCCCCCAGTGCATTGTATATACACCCATCACTCTAGGGCTAACTTATCTTTGCATTGCACACTAAGTAATACACTCTCTATTGTGTACCTTGAGCTTCCTCCGTCTTCTCCAAGCTTTGTGTGTTTCCCTGCAACCCTGATTCCAACATCCCCCATTCAAAAAGACTTTGTATTATAAGTTCTCCCATTGAGAAAGACTTGCTTACAATGCAATCTTTGTGCTCTTCATCTCCCAATTGATGCCATGAAGATGGAAAGCTTCATGCACCAAAATTACATTTGGTAGGGCCACGTGCAATAGAGAGAGAAACCCATCAACTCCTCCTTTCTTAGCATGCTTGAAGGTGATTGGTCCTTCCTATGGGCTAGCCAATGAATGGCTTACTTCATATGGTTAGCATTGTGACAAGTGTCCTTCATTTCTTGAAAAGAGAGCTTAATTCTTTAATTAAATAACACTAAATTATTATTGGCTCTCAAGGTAGGCTATCCAATGAGATTCAAGATTGCTCATGGGATGCTCTACTCTCATTGGTCCCCCTAGTATGCTACCCAATAGGATTGAAGCTTACTCATGGAATACTTTATTCTTAATGGTTCTCTTTGTAGTCTTCCACATTCATCTTAAGTACACTTGCCACAAAACACTCCTATTTATCGCTTTAACGGAAGGGCTTCCAAAATAATGAAGTTGAATAAACTCATACAAGGTTGGGTTCAGACGGGGCGACGACATCCTTCATCTGGATTTTCTACCTCTGTCTTGCTAGTTCATCGAAAAATTTCGCCTTAGGTTTTAGCCTATGAGAAATAGCTTGATGGTGGCAAGACTAATGATTGCGGTAGTCTCCAATCGAGCTCAACTCGCATCCCTGCTTTTCTTGCTGAAAAGCTAGGTAGAAATCGTCTTATTCTGACAAAAGAGGGGGGGGCGTAGAAGGGGAGGGGAGGGGGGATGTTGCCCATCTTCATGGTGGGCCCGGTAAACTATTCTCTTTTTTCCTCGAGTGCACTCTTGCCACTTCACAATGACGCCCCTCCGAGTCCCTTAGCTGCTGCCCCACCTGAACGCAGCCTAAATTCAGTTGTACCAGAAATTCATTTTATTTTCACCAAACTTGGCAGGCCATTGAGTCGGCACCCTGTTGGATTGGATGTCAAGACAAAACATTGTTGTCATATCATAGACGTCAAACTCAAGTTGTCGGGCGATTGAAGCAAAATTATGAGGCGTAGTAGATAATAAGACTTCCTTGCAACGATTTACAACTTCACTACGCTCATGTCCCTGCTGCAGAGCAGCAAGCGGCTCGTTCCATGGAAACTACCCGCATCAAGGCGATGCCTTATCATCGCCACCTTGCAGGTTGCCTTCCTCCTCGCCTACCTCGCCCTCCATCTCTTCTTTCTCAGCAGATCAAGCCTGCAGAGACCCCCTCCTCTCTCATCGTGGGAGGTCGTCTCTGCGAGGGTTTCTTCTATCTGCCCCGGTGTCCATCTATCAACAGAAAATTCACCGCGGTTTGTTCAGCGCAACCTCTCTTTACCTCACAACCAGCTCTCAAATAGACTGCGTCGCCGCAACGCGATGCCTCCTCGCAACTTCGATCTGTTTCCCAATTTGCCTGTCGACCACCAAGTAATCGTCCTTTATGTTCACAACCGCCCTGCTTATCTCAAGCTTGCTGTGGAGGGTCTTTCGAAGGTAGTTGGCATCTCAGAGGCTTTGCTGATCATCAGCCATGATGGGTTCTTCCCAGAGATGAATGCAGTTGTCGAAAAAATTCGCTTCTGCCAGGTAAAGCAGATTTTTGCTCCATTTTCTCCTCACATTTTTTCGCATGCATTCCCTGGAGTGTCGCCCGGAGATTGCATAAAGAAGGATGATGAAAGTTGCAAAGGGGACCCAGATCAATATGGGAACTACCGTGCTCCACATATTATCTCTCTCAAACACCACTGGTGGTGGATGATGAACACTGTTTGGGATGGACTTCCGGAGACCCGCAATTACCACGACCACATCCTCTTCATTGAGGAAGACCATTTTCTGTTTCCCAATGCTCTACTCAACATGCGCACATTGTCGGCTCTAAAAGCATGCGCATGTCCTGCTTGCTACATGGCCAATCTTGCACCAGCGGACGTGAATTTCAAGGGAGAAAGGATGGAAATTCTTGTTGCCGATAAGATTGGAAATATGGGCTATGCATTCAATCGTACGATCTGGAGGAAGATTCACATGTATGCTGAGCAGTTTTGTAACTTTGATGACTACAATTGGGATATTACCATGTGGGTGGTAGTGTATCCAGAATGGGGGAGTGCGACCTACAGCCTCCGAGGGCCTCGCCAAAGTGCACAGCATTTCGGAAAATGCGGATTGCACCAAGGAAAGAGGGAAGGGGAGCCGCCTTGTTTTGATGAAGGTGGTCAATTGCCGCCAGTGGAGGAAGAGGATAAAGTTTACAACATAAACACAAGTTGGGTAGTTAGACACAGCAGTGTAAAGGGCTATGACCGCGGTTTTAAAGGATGGGGTGGCTGGAGTGATACAAGAGATAGAAATTTGTGCCTTGATTTTGCGTCAATGTATCATATGGGAGAAACTATATAGTGTGGCATGTTCCTTGCAAAGTAAGGGTGCAAATTCAAGCTCATAATTCGAGATTTTAATTGCCTCGGAAAAATGTGACTGCTTGTTTGCCACAGAGAGTTGATGTAGCTCGTATAGGCCTTGGGCTAGGTGGAATTGGCAATTCAGAAGACTTTGGAGAAGCTCCTAGCCATGAGGAAGCAGAGCAGTAACACACTTGTATACTAACATGCTCTCTATGTAAGAATAGATATCAGCATTGCAGTTGCTGTCTTGCAGCTGCATATCTATAAACTGACAAATGGTTTGATCTTACAAAATGGTCTTCATTGGGTAAGTGAGTGGTTGCTTTTCCCTCTTCGTTGGGCTTCCTCATTTGTATAGTATTGTTTATACTAGGCAGCATATTGCTTTTCTCATGTGCTCAAATCTAGTATGTCTTCTGTTAACATACTTGTTTGAATATTTTACTTGGCAAAAGGCTTCGGGGTATTTCATTTTGCGAAGCATGACGTCGAGAATGGTGTGTTAACCTGTTGTAGTAAACTGTAAAGGACTCCAGATTAAAGGCTATGCTGAATAGAGCTATAGCTCTATGCAGTTTCTAATCTGTGGGGTGTTGCCCTTGTTAGAGCCAGTAACAATTGCTCTTCTTTGTCTCTTTCTGGCCTCCTGTTGTTGTCCAATTACCAATGTCTTTCTTGTCCAGGGATTTGTGGAGCATGATGGCGAGAATGGTGTGTTAACCTGTGGTATCAGTTGTTGGCAAAGTAAACTATAAAGGACTCCAGAGTAAAGGCTATGCTGAATAGAGCTGTGCTCTATGGGGTTTCTTATCTGTGGGGTGTTGCCCTTGTTACAGCCATTTAAGGGTTGCTCCTGTTTGTCTCTTTCTGGCCTCCTGTTGTCATCCTATTATCAATGTCTTTCTTGTCCAGGGAATATCTTTTATTCTATTGGCATCTGAGAACAGTAGTATCAGTTTTGGTGTAAACAGCTATGCAAGGAAAGAGTTATTAATACAATTCTATTGTGTACCTTCTACAACAAATGGCATAATGACAATTCTTAATGACATTCGTGAGAAGTTATCATTGGAATGACTCTCCACACATGCTTAGTTGTTGAAGAAGTTTTCCGTTCTTGATGTAGTAGTATGTTTGCGCAGAGCCCCCCCTCCCCCCCCCCCCCCCCCCCCCCCCCCCTCCTCTTCCTTTTCCCCCCCAAAACCAACCACCAAAACACGCACACACAATGTAAATGTAATCGCAGGCATGTGTGAGTACTTGCAATGATCGGCGCTGAGCTGGTGAACTGCGGTGGAGACCAGCTAATGCTGAATTTTACAAGTTTTTTCCATTTGTGCAAATAATGCCGATGTACACCTAGGTAAGGTGCGACTTCATCTTTTGGTGTTCAGTTTGAGATGAGAGTTAACCATTCTTTGCTTCAGATTTCTCACCAAGCAAAGCTTTTGTGAGAATGCGTGTATTGTTGTGATCGCTTGGTTTGGTTTTATCCAAGCTCAGATTGATGAAGAGCTAAATGTATTGAAAAAGCGTTTGTTTGGTAATGTACAAGCTATTGAGTTTCATTTGGCATTTAACACTACTAGAATTTGTACAAGTTCCATGTGAGGCATAAGGCCAATGTGTCCCATAAAATTTGACCAATCCTATACACAGGATAAGGAGCTTATTTTGCAGGTTGCCATATTGCAGCAGAGCTGGAACTTGTGAGAGAGATTGGAGCTTTATGAGGTTAAAGGAGAGTTCCAAGTCTGAGAAGGGTTCTGAGAGAGCTTGGAGCTCAACACTCTGTAGTTCAGAAGCGCTGTTGAAAAGCTCAGGTAGTGAAGCCATCTGTTCATCGCTGAGGTAGAAAGGCTTTTAAGAGTAGTGTTGCAAGGGTAGAGCAAGTATATTCTGTTAATACAGTAATGTAAAGAGCGTGTGGGCTGCGTTTTTCTACATCGATATTATTGGACCACGGGCAGATAATGTCTCAAGGTCGCTCTTTTAATTCCAGTACAGCAGCAACCAGAGTGTTACGTCCTCATACATCAAGATGAGCACTTGAGCTATGTTCGGGCAAATGTGAACATGGCCCTATGGCTAGGGCGGTTAAGGAGTCCTATGAATTGGACCCTATGCTCATTTGTGAACCATCTTGTGTGATCACTATGCCAGGACTCTAGGCCCATGGAAGCTCTACGGGGACTCTAGGCCTATGGCAAGGACTCTAGGCCTATGGCAGCTCTACTCGCACACCCGTATCGGTGTGGGCTTGGTTGTAAGGTGTAGCGGAAGTGAATGTTGAACTTTACTCAAGATGAGTGCTCCAAATTAAGGTTCCTTTTACTTACAGAAGGGAGAGCCTTCCGTTCCTTTAGTGAGAAGAGTGCAAATGATCACAAACAAAGTGAATGACACTGTGAATGAAGGTGCTCTGAGAGAGAGAGAGAGAGAGAGAGAGAGAGAGAGAGAGAGAGAGAGAGAAGAATACGACACCAGACGTTTGTCAAACCCTCCTCCAAGGGCCCCCCTCTCTATGGCGAGAGAGGTCTATGCTATTGATTGCACAAATCTGATACAATGGCGTAGATGCAATGGACTTGCCGACGATGTCGACGACAATGATGACGGCGACAAGACGGGCTGAAATCTGAAAACGCTAGGGCTAGGAGACACGGCGTTTTCAGCCATAAGACAGCCTAGCGTTTTTGGACTTCCCAGATCAGCCAGCTTTGTCACAAATTGGTGATGTGTCATGGCCCTAGACACACTTAAAAGTGGGGCAGTAGAGGACACACACACCCCGGCTGACAACACCCGCGGAGACAGGCTGTTGTGGCAGATTTCCGGAATTCACGCTTAGCATGCTGACATGGCACACTGTACGGACTTCCGTGATTTGCGGGGCTTTTTGCGCTGAGTTGCTGACGTGGCAATGCATACGGAAAAGCTGACTGAATCTTACGCAAGCTGAATTGGAAGCTTGCTTTATTTTTCAAAGCTTTTCACTGATAGCTTTTGGGGTTGAAACCGGCCTGTACTTTCAAAAAGGGCGGTAGACTTTAGACTTAAACCTTATTTGCTTTCACCCATTTAATTTGTCGCCCACTTTACCTGTACTTTCAAGACACAACAAAGGGGAAAGGGATACAGGCTGCTAGAATGCACCTGTATGAGAAGACCGACACCAGATTGGCCCCTAACTTAAGCGCCCCTTTCGGTATTTCTTTATTGTTTAAAAGAGGGAATAAACGCTGTGGTTCCCTACAAGCTGCCCCGCACAAGCTTGGCTGAATTTCAACTGTTCCGGCTCGATTTGGCAGCATAACTCTACTAGGACCCTTCACAGTCAGTATTCCCACGCATTGAATGACTTTCCCGACGCATACGGGCACTTTGCAAAACCTGGCGAGACTCTGCAGCACGCTGAATTCTCTGTTTTCAGCCCCGAAAATGCGCCAGATCACCTGTACAGCGGTCCCCTCGCGTCCCCGAACCTCCTCGGGGTATTAGGGTCCGTTTAGGGCCAAAACCCTAAACCTGCAAAAATACACAGCAGGCTGTAATTTACTGTTTCGGGCTCTGTTTCGCTTGCCGGTCGCATCCGTAGCAAGTCCTCGAGCTCCCGCACCTGTAGGGCTACTTGCCCTTTGAATCGGACTAGATTTCGGACGTGAAACCTCTCCGAATTCACCTGTACCTGTGGGGGGATTAGCCGCTAGCTAATCCAGTACCTGTGCAAGAGGCTCTTGCCTCGGCAATCGCGCATGAAGCCACACAACTGTACATTGGTCAATTGAAAAGCCCACTAGAGGCGCATAACATATTGCCATAGGGCAGAGAGAGGGCAGTGCGTAGCGTGCAGGGCATCACTCCTGGCACCGCACTGTACATAAGAGGGAAAGGAAGCACTCCATAGCTCTTAACCTGTGACAAAAACTGCAAATGAGCCCCTCCCTCCTTCAAATTCAGCGCCACTTCTTCATGCATGAGGAAAGTGCACAGGAATGTGCCACTTGGCACATTTGCAACCTATTTCCCGTTTCGGGGTTGCCGCCTAAAAATCTCCCAACCGGTTTGACTTCACGGCAGAGTAATAAAATGTTCCCCTTGTCATTCCGGAGGTAATGACTCAAACACATTTTCAAGTCCCAAAATAGCAGTTCCCTAAATTTTAGGAGATGCTGCCATTGTATCTTTCTAGGTCATCTGACCCCCTTTGTACACTGCAGCCACACCCAGAATTGAAATGTAGCCTCTGTAGCAAAGGATTCCACTTTGGCTAGTCAATGACCCCGCTTTGGCTAACCATAGTCCTTGTCCAACCTTAGTGCTCTCTTGTCCTCAGGCCTGGACTCCTCTGAACAATTCCACACTAGCTATGCAATGCAGGGCAGTTAGATTTCCCGAGGGGTGTTTCCAAAAAGTGAAAGTAAATAAATAATAAGAAAGAAATCAACAAAAAGGATAGATAGTAGTCACACGTTGGTGACATACCCCCCTCTTGAAATCTCAAACGTCCTCGTTTGCATCTATGTCGTACATGCTCACAGTCAACATTGATGTATTCAACACGTGTCGACACATGTACGACACATACATGCTCATTGTGAACTCTGGTGTATTCAACACCTCCTTGACACATGTATTGCCTGCGTGTGAACCCTATCCCAATGACATAGTGGTAGCTTCGCACTCTGCCATTGCTTTGAGTCACTAACTTTCCAATGACAAAATGGTAACCACACATTTTGCCACTGTCTTATAGTACACGTTGGATCCAGTAAGACTTTCGGGCATACCCAAACCGACAGTTTAAGAATGCAGTTACACATGTACTCTTTAATAGAAGTAATTACTGTATCCTTGACAAGCTGACAAGAAATACTCACTTCTATAGCACTAACCACAGTTTTGGACATTCCGTAAGAGCAATTGCCAAACTGACAATCTGTACAACTCTAACATTCATGTAACATGTACTTGATTTGAGCTCACTTCAAATACCATGTACATCATTTGTTTCAGAGGCCATTGTCACACTAACAGTCCATGTAGCTTTGAAACTCAAGGGATCAAGGTAGGTTGCAAATCGAAGGCTTCAAGGTAAAGTGATAACACAGTTGGTGACTCTGCAAGTTCACTTTCTTCCATCCACTTAGCATCCATTGGTGGATAGTTTCTGAACTTTACCAAGTAATGCCTAGCAACCTTGGCTTTCACTTTTCTTTCTTTATGTGCCAAAATCTGTTCCGGGACCAAGATCTCGTCAAGTTCCTCGCCTTCCGGTTGATCTTCAGCTGGCATATCCTCTGGCACATCACCCACATAGGGTCTGAGAAGACTCACATGAAAGGCATTGTGAATCTTTCAACTGTCTGGCAATTTCAGCCTATATGCAACATCACTGATTATATCGCACACTTGAAAAGGCCCATAGTAACGCATGCTGAGCTTTGGAAACAGTCTTTCCTTGCCCTTCATCTTCTTTAACCTTGCCTTTTCAAAGCGTAAAAGCACCCAATCACCAAGTGAATGTACCACTTCACGACGGTGACGATCAACTGCTTTCTTTTGCTTTGCCCGAGTCTTTTCTAAGGCTACTTTGACCTTCTTGTACATTTTATCTATGTCCTAAACATACTTATCTGCTTCAAATATCTTGCTCTTTGTATGTAGTATGGGAGGAACTTTCTTGCCACCTTCAACTATCTCAAAAGGTGCCTTGCCAGTTGATGAATGCACTGTATTATTGTATGCATACTCCACCAATGGCAAATACTGCTCCCACTTTCCTTTATGCTCTGACACGTAGCACTTCAGCAGATCTAGGACAGTAGAATTTGCCTCTTTTGACTGCCCATCTGTTTGAGGATGAAATGACGAAGAGAATTTGAGCGTTGTGCCCATATTCTCAAACAAGCCTCTCCAGAACAAACTTGTCATGTGTGGATCACGGTCGCTAACAATCGACTGTGGCATGCCATGATACTTGAAAATATTGCTCATAAACAAGCGTGCCATATGATCTGGCTTTATCTTCTTCCTGACAGGAATAAAATGAGCATGCTTGCTGAATCTGCAAATGATGGTCCAAATACCATCGTTTTTTGTCTGCGTTCTTGGAAGATCAAAGATAAAATCCATAGCAATACTTTCCCATGGTTTATCTGGAATAGGTAGTGGTTGCAATAACCCTGGTGCCTTTTGCCTGTCAAACTGGACCTTCTGGCAAATTAGGCATTCTCGCACAAAGGCATCCACATCTCTTCTCAATGTAGGCGAATGTCTCAACCGCTTTAACTGTAGCATCGATACCACGATGCCCTGTATACAGTGGGACATGACTCTCTTTCATAACTTTGCGTCGCAATGGCTTTGTGACACACAATTTGCCATGCATCATCATGAACCCATCTTTGAGAAGATAGTGTTCATGACGTTGTCCATCCATTAGCTGCTCGAAGACCCTTGCAAAATCTTCATCATTTGCATACTGTTCCCTCATATCATCAGTTCATGATGATAAGGAATTGACACATTTGAAATTTGTGGCTTCCTTGACAAGGCATCAGCCACAACGTTCTTCTTGCCTTCCACATGTACAATCTGAAAGTGGAACATGGACAAGATATTTGCCCATCGCATATGCTTCTCAGATAACTTTGCCTGTGTCAAGAAGTATCACAAGGTCTGATGGTCCTTTTGGACAACAAAGTCTGCACGTAGCAGGTAGTGTTTCCAACTTAAGAGCGCATGAATCACACGGCCTGCAGTTCTTTTTCATAGACTTGCATAGTCTTTTCTGGCCCTTCCAAGATTCTACTCTCATAGGCTACTACCCTGCCATCTTGCATTAGCACTGTACCAATGCTACTACCGCAGGCGTCGCACTGGACCACAAATGACTTCCTAAGATCTGGCAACACAATGATTGGATCTGAAGTTATCTTTTTCCTTTAAGAGATTAAAAGCTGAAATCTCTTTCTGTGTCCATCTAAAGGTGATTGCCTTCTTTTGAAGAGCATGTAAAGGTGAAGCAATCTCAGCAAAATTTCGGATAAACCTTCTGTAATAGGAGCATAGTCCCAAGAAACTTCGGACATCGTGCACCGTCTTCAAATCTGACCATGACTTGATCGCTTCAAATTTTGCAGGATCCATTATGACACCATCCTTTGAGACAATGTGTCCCAGAAAGTGAATCTCTTCCAGAAAAAATTCACTTTTCTTTGCATTGATGAGCAACCTATGACTGCGTAGCTCTTTGAACACAATGGCCAAGTGATGCCTATGCTCCTCTTCATTCTTTGAGTAGACTATCATGTCATCAAAGAATGTACCAACAAACTGCCGGTGTGGACGGAAAATTCTGTCCATCATCCTATTGAAGGTAGCAGGAGCATTTGTGAGACCAAAGGGCATCACTAAAAATTCGTAAAGGCCAAACGTCGTTCTAAAAGCAGTCTTGTGCACATCCTATGATCTAATGCAGATCTGATGGTACCCACTCTTAAGATCTATCCTGCTAAACATAGCTGCTCCTTCTAATTTGTCCAGAATATCATCAATTCTAGGTATAGGGAACCTATTTGTGATGGTATTCTTGTTCAGTGCACGGTAGTCGATGCACATACGCCATGAACTATCCTTTTTCTGCACCAACAACACTGGAGAATAGAATGGGGATGAACTTGGCTGAATCAGCCCCTTTTCTAACAGCTCCTGTACTTGGCTCATTATCTCTTTCTGCTGAGCCGCACTAACCCTGTACGGAGGCTTATTTGGTGGGCTACTGCTTGGCACCAAATCTATCGCATGGTCCTTGGGTCTCTTTGGCGGTAATTGAGACGGTAATGAATCGGAAAAACAGTCACTATACAGTTGTAAAAACATTGACCTTTCTTTATCTAGCACATATAAATTTGATTTATGACAATCTGACACTTCACGTGCAAAAACCAAGTACGCAAAAAGATGCTTTTTCATTACAGAAGTAATAGCAGAAGCTGATACAGTAGGAATAGACTCCCCTTTAAGCTTTACATCCAGAATGTGAGTCTTTCTCCTGCTCTGTACAGTGATCTTTTTGTTGTAGGCATCCATGATTCCCAGGGGTACACGAAATAACCATGGAATACCTAACAACACATCACATCCGTCCAGTGGCATGATGTTAAATTCTTCAGCATCTACATAGGATTGGATATGTAGGCGCAACTTTCCGATGATGGGTGTCACAGCCTCTGTATGGCGAGGACATGCCAAACCTGCCTCTGCTGTATACCCCATCTCTTTAGATATGATTCCCAACTTTGAAGCCAATTCTGGGGAAATGAAGTTGGCTTTGGCACCTGGATCAAAGAAGATAAGGACTGTTTGATCCCTGACCTTTCCCCATGCTCTACAAAGCTCAGTTGCATCTGAGTTTGGCTTGTCGCCCACCATATCTGGCACTAGACCAGCCATGGGCTTCTTTCCTTTGTTGTCTTCCTTGTCATTAGAATCAGCTGGCCTTTTCTTTGTAGGACAATTGTAAGCAATGTGGCCAGGCTGCTCACAAATAAAGCATTTGTTCTCTGACCTCAGGACCTTCTTTTGCTCTTCTGACTTGCGGGAAACGTCTTTTCCATTTCTTTGCTGGTCCCTTTTCTGATTCAGTCGTAGCTTTGCCTTTCCTTGCGTTGGCTGGCTCCTGAGTCCCTTTAGGAACCTCATTGGGAACGTGCTTCTTCGCTGAATTTTTCTTGGCTGATCCTTCCTTGACGCCAGTATTGAATTCACAATCTTCTCCCTTGAGCAAACCATTGCTAGTGTTTGCTACCTTGATGAGCTGCGTCAAAGTAGTGACTTTGGTCTTCGTACAGTACTTTCTCAATCCTTTGGATAGGCCACAACAGTATTTTTCAATCTATTCTTTCAATGGCACAAACCTATAGGAAGTTACTGGAAGTAGAGCTTTCCAAAACTTTCGATTGTAGTCATCCAGATTCTTGCAAGTGGCAGCATTAAGCTGTTGCCATTCTGTCATGAGATCTGCTTCAAAGTCATGAGATAACCATGCTGCTGCAAAAATCTGCTTGAAGTAAATCCATGTGGACGGAGCTTGCCCTTGAAGCAATAAAGTTGTCCACCATTGTCTCGCATTCCCTTTCAAGTAAGTGGCTGCCTTGCAGACCTATGAAGCCTCTGTAAAGTTTCCCCCTGCATAGGCCTTGTCAAACTGCTCGAGAAATGAGAGAGCCTTCTTCCTGTCATCGAACCCTGTAAAGGTCGTGAATGTCACACCTTTGCCACCTTCTTTGTACGGAGTTGGCCTCTCTAGCGGCGTTAAGTTGTCATATGGAAGTGACTGAAACATGGGAACACTGTTAGGATTCATCTGTGTTCCCTGACCGCAATTAAGTTGACCTAAAAATGCCATATTTGGTTGTTGATTTGTAATTCCAGCCATACCAAAATTTGCCTGTGGCATCCCAAATTGGCCCTGAGTGCTTTGAAACCCTGGTAGCATGCCCGTGACACCATACATGGGGTTAGGCATCATCGTTTGAGCACCCCCGAACATTGTTCCTGGCTTGTAAAACTCATTTCCAGGTGCATGACTAGCCATGCTCTGGAATACCGATCCACCTCCAAAATAGCCAGGGTGTACTGAAGGTGGTGGGAAGACTTGTTGCATAGCCTGTAGGTTGCTTCCCTGCCCATTAGAACCAGCTATAGGCTGCTGAAAAGTGGCTGGCTGAATTGGTACAGCTTGAAAGATTGGCATCTCAGCCACCTGTTCTTGCACCTTCGGCACATGTTGTGGAGATTGCATGTTCTCCGTCAAGTGTACAGGTGTTTCCATTGACTCTGCAGTATGAATCACCTTTGTTCGAGCCTTAACAGGCTTTTGAATATGATCCAGTGACCCAACTTGCTGAGACGGAAGAGGAGGTTGCAGAAAGGCTAAAAACCTCGGGTTTTGCATTACTTGTGTGAACATAGCCACAACAGTAGCCAACTGGGTCTTGAATATATCATCATCCGTCTCTGGTGGTCTTGAAGACTCACCCACTTCATGTGTCTGTTGACCCTGTGAAGAGGAAACCTGCAAAAATATGTATTAGGGTCCGTTTAGGGCCAAAACCCTAAACCTGCAAAAATACACAGCAGGCTGTAATTTACTGTTTTGGGCTCCGTTTCGCGTGCCGGTCGCATCCGTAGCAAGTCCTCGAGCTCCCGCACCTGTAGGGCTACTTGCCCTTTGAATCGGACTAGATTTCGGACGTGAAACCTCTCCGAATTCACCTGTACCTGTGGGGGGATTAGCCGCTAGCTAATCCAGTACCTGTGCAAGAGGCTCTTGCCTCGGCAATCGCGCATGAAGCCACACAACTGTACATTGGTCAATTGAAAAGCCCACTAGAGGCGCATAACATATTGCCATAGGGCAGAGAGAGGGCAGTGCGTAGCGTGCAGGGCATCACTCCTGGCACCGCACTGTACATAAGAGGGAAAGGAAGCACTCCATAGCTCTTAACCTGTGACAAAAACTGCAAATGAGCCCCTCCCTCCTTCAAATTCAGCGCCACTTCTTCATGCATGAGGAAAGTGCACAGGAATGTGCCACTTGGCACATTTACAACCTATTTCCCGTTTCGGGGTTGCCGCCTAAAAATCTCCCAACCGGTTTGACTTCACGGCAGAGTAATAAAATGTTCCCCTTGTCATTCCGGAGGTAATGACTCAAACACATTTTCAAGTCCCAAAATAGCAGTTGCCTAAATTTTAGGAGATGCTGCCATTGTATCTTTCTAGGTCATCTGACCCCCTTTGTACACTGCAGCCACACCCAGAATTGAAATGTAGCCTCTGTAGCAAAGGATTCCAATTTGGCTAGTCAATGACCCCACTTTGGCTAACCATAGTCCTTGTCCAACCTTAGTGCTCTCTTGCCCTCAGGCCTGGACTCCTCTGAACAATTCCACACTAGCTATGCAATGCAGGGCAGTTAGATTTCCCGAGGGGTGTTTCCAAAAAGTGAAAGTAAATAAATAATACGAAAGAAATCAACAAAAAGGATAGATAGTAGTCACACGCTGGTGACAGGGGCTCTGCTTTTTGGGCATCCCTTGTAATGCATAGATTAGTGGGTAGGGCCCTCACAACTCAGAGCATCTGGACGCAGAGTTTGAGAGTGAGAACCCTCCCATTGTCTTGTACTTTGAACACAGATTAATACAAAAAGAAATACCGAAAGGGACGACAGTCTTTGGGGCCAATATCTCTAGGCACGGAACTCCGTTGGGCCGTGTCGAATCAATTGTGAATTGTGAACTGTTTTGAAGTGAATCTCTGTTGTGTCGCGGTAGAATCTTAACTTGGAGTGTCCCAAGTTTGTTATAGTGGTATCAGAGCGCGGTCGATTTCACTTCTATCGAGAATTCCGATCCTTTTCTCCCGGCACTTATGGATTCCAACAACGAACAGTCGACTTCCTCTGCATCTGGGGATGCGGGAAGAGATCACGAAGAAGATTCTCACGAAGAGTACGGCCCGCCTCGGCCTACTCAGGCGGAGATTGAAGAGATGGAACGTCGACAATTGGTTGACGATGCGACAAAGATGATGATCAACCTTGCGAAGGATCCGAAATTTGCTAAATTTTTGACTCAGACATCCTTCGACGAAGTACACACCCAGTGGCAGAAGGCCACAGAGCCACCCTTCAAACCGGCACTCAAGAAACCTTCTACTCCGAGGATGTTTACAGAGCAAGAATTGGAAGAGGTGGTTGATAGAGGGATTACTCAGCTTTTTGACGTGAACAACAAAGCCAAAAAACACGACAAAAAGCAGAAGAAAGGAACTGACTTCCCGGGTTATTTGGGTCGTCTGCCTCCGTAAGAAAGCAGAAGAAGCGTGTGCAATTTGAAGGAGTATCCAATTCTTCTTCTTCTTCTTCTTCTTCTTCTTCTTCTTCTGACAGTTCTTCTAGCTCTTCTGACTTGAGCGAACAAGACAGGAAAGGGAAAAAACGAAGCAAAAAGCAAAGCTTCAGAAAGGGCAAGAAAAAGGCAAAGATGCCTAAGTTTCACCCAGTTTCTGAAAGTCCTACAGAGGACTCGTCTTCAGATAGTTCGGACTCCGACGATCACAGATTTTACGCAAAGAAGAAGCATTATATAAAGCCAACCAGTATGACTTCCTTGAGGATAAAAGCAAGAAAGTTCGAGAATTTAAAGAAGGTGGACGGTTAGTTAAGTTTGACACTTTTTCTGGATTCCGAGATGCTTCGCTTCATACAGTAGTTTCATATAGCTTTCTCTGGAGGGCATTACTCAGAGCACTCCAAGATTCGGAGGGCTATCTATTTTTTCAAGGGAAATGCTCGAACATGATGGTCCACCCTTCTATTGAACAAGAAAGCGATAGTTAAATGACTGAAATTCAAAAGGCTTTTTATTTCTTCTTGGCTGACTCGGGAGTACGAACGAGGTATACGAACTGCTTGGAGTCATCTTCGGATGACCAAGAGAGATTCTTTGGATGCATACTGTGAGAGATTTTGGAGCTCTTTTCTACCCGCTTCTTCATTTAAGAAGATCTCGTTTAAAGAACAGATTGAGCGGTTTTGCTGCGGACTTCCTACAGAGATATGAGATCACTGATTAGAACAAAAGTTAGATTCTATTCAAGAATTGATGGGTCATGCAAAACGGGGTTTGCCATATGTTCAGGCAGTTTGACTTACCCACAGATGAGATCATGACTCAGAGAATCGAATAGACTTCTAATACTGAAAGTAGAAAGAAGAAGAGCCCTCAAGAAAAGAAAGATAAGGATGCACGACCCCGGCTCACTCTTCGGGAGAGAGCCAACTACATCAAAGAGGGGAAGTGTTTTGGATACGGGGAACATGTGCACATCTCCGTGAAGTGTCCTAAAAAGGCACATAAAGAACAAGATAAAGAAAGGCCAGAGAGTTCGAAAGTGATTTAGTTTGTTTGTTTGTTTGTTTTTGTTTTTCTTTTCTTTTCTTGTGTCCCTTGCTTTTATAGTTTTAGGAGTGCTTTATTCCCTCTTATAATTCGTGAGTTCAGACTATTCTGAACTTATGAAGGTATATAGAGAGTTCGAAAGCAATTGAGGACCGTGGACGAAAAGGCAAGATGAAAGCAGGACTGGTTCCAGATTGCATGGGTACTGACCCAAGCACGATTGATGAAAGTATAGAACTTTGCCGAGCTTGGGGAAAATTGAAAGATCAAGAAGCCCTGATTGTCTTTGATGGAGGAGCCAAGGCCAACTTCATTTCACCTGAATTGGCGGCGCGGCTTGAGATTACACCCGATCGGATGGGACCACAAGTAGAGACAGTTCTAGCGGCACTCGAGACGTGGCCATTATACCTGTCATTGGCAAACTTCTATTGCATTGTCAGGGTTATTTGGGGCACGAGGACTTCTACATAATGCCCTTGGAAGGTTGTGGTGTTCTCTTGGGAGTCCCTTGGTACCATAAGAACAACGCTGTGGTCGATGATCGGGAAAAGAAAGCGACATTGACTACTGAAAAGGGCCGAACCATTGTACTTGATGTGAAACTTAAGGGCGAGTCTGTCCCTATTGTATCAGCTTCGGCCGTTTCAAAATTAATGAAATCCAGTCTGTTTGTTTACTCGATCTTTTTGAAAGAGTTGAATGATGAACATAGGACAAATATGTTTGAACTTGATAAATAAAGCCAAGATTTTCTCCACACTCATGCCGATTGCTTTTTTGAGGGCCTGCCAGGCGAATTGGCACAAGCCCGCCGTGAGGATCATACCATTGATCTGATATCTGGAAACACACCACCGAACCGGCCACCTTACCATGTGAGTCGAGCCTAGAATGAAGAGATTATGAACCAAGTGAACGACCTCGTGGAAAAGGGTCTTATCCAGCCAAGTACTTCACCTTATTGCTCTCTGGTGTTGTTGATTCTGAAGAAAGACGGATCTTGGAGAATGTGCATTGATTATAGAGCTCTCAACAAAATCACTGTCACAACTCTGTGACGTGGCTGCCCGGTACACACAAACCCTCTGGCAAAGGATGCAGAAATGGATGACGTGGCTGTCTGTTGTTGAAAAAACAGCCCTCGAAGACCTGGCAAAACGTTGACGTGGCTTGCGTACGGACTAACTGCTGACGTGACATACCCAAGATTTGCGGCGCATATTGCGAAATGCTGACAACATGCGGCATTTTGCTTTTTGGCTACGTAAATCTCAGTTTTGGCTATGCAATCCTGGCTGAAGCTTTTCGAAGGTTGCTTTATTTTATTAAAGCATAAGAGCTCGAGAGAGAAATTCCCTCTGCTTTATTTTTACCAAGCTTTTGATTTCTAGCTTTTGGGGCTTTGCTTTTGGCATCCTTTGTACTCTTCAAATAAGTGGGTAGGCCACTCACAACTCAGAGCATTTGGACACAGAGTCTGAGTGTGAGCGCTTGCCCGCACTCTTGTACTTTGAACCCAGATTAATACAAAAAGAAATACCGAAAGGGGTGCCAGTCTTTGGGGCCAATATCTCTAGGCACGGAACTCCACCGGGCCAGTGTCGAATCAATTGTGAACTGTGAACTATTTTGAAGTGGTTATTTGTGCTGTGCTATCACGGTAGATTCTTGACTCGGAGTGTCCAAGTCTGTTACAACGGTATTAGAGCCCGGCCGATTTTCTTCTACGGGAAATCCAATCCCTAAATTTTTTCCGCGGCACCCATGGCTTCAAGCAAGGATTAGTCGACTCCCTCTGCATTCGGAGATCCGGGAAGGGATCACAACGAAGATTCTGGCAAGGAGTACGGCCCGCCTTGGCCTACTCGGGCGGAGCGTCAGGAGATGGAGCGTCATCAATTGATCAGCGATGCAACAAAGATGATGCTCAATTTTGCGAAGGACCCAAAATTTGCAAAATATATGAGCGAGACTCCTTTCCTGGAGGTGCATATGCAGTGGCAGAAAACCACAAAACCACCCTGAAAACCCGCTCTCAAGAAACCTCCTACTCCTAAGAAGTATACAAAGAAAGAGTCAGAAGAGGTGGTTGATGCACGAATTGCTTAGCTTTTTGACGTGCAGAACAAAGTTAAAAAGCACGACAAAAAGCAGAAGAAAAGCACTGACTTCCCGGGTTATTTGGGTCGTCAGTTGACATTTGAAAAGGCAAAGAAACAGAAGAAGCGTGTTCGATTTGAAGGAGTACCCAGTTCTTCTTCTTCTTCTTCTTCTTCTGACAGTTCTTCTAGCTCATTCGACTCGAGCGAAGAAGACAGAAAAGGAAAAAAGCGAAGCAAAAAGCAACGCTTCAAAAAGGGCAAGAAAAAGGCAAAGAAGTCTAAATCTCGCCCCGTGGTTGACAGTTCTACAGAGGACTCGTCTATAGAGAGTTCGGACTCTGATGATAGGAGCTTTTACGCAAAGAAGAATTTTTACAAAGCCAACCAGTATGACTTTCTGGAATACAAAAGCAAGAAAGTCCGAGAGTTTAAGGAAGGTGGACAGTCAATTAAATTTGACACGTTTTCTGGTTATAGAGATAGAGATGCTTCAAAGGCTTTGTCCTTTGTACAACAGTTTGACATCGCTTTCGCGGGAGGGCGTTTCTGAGAGCACTTTAAGATTCAGAGAGCTGCTTCTTACTTTAAGGGGAATGCTCGAACTTGGTGGTCCACGCTTTTATTAAACAAGACTGCGCCAGTTAAATGGCTGAAATTCAAGAGGCTTTTTTTTTTTTCTTCTTGGTTGACTCGAGGGTATGAACGTGATATATGAACTGCTTGGAACCATCTTCGGATGAACAAGAAGGATACAGTGGAGGCTTATTGCGAGAGATTCTGGAGCTCTTTTCTACCCGCCTCTTCATTCAAGAAGATCTCGTTTAAGGAACAAATTGAGCGGTTTACCTTGGGTCTTCCTACAGAGATCCGAGATCACTGCTTGGGACAGAAGTAAGCTTCCATTCAGGAGTTGATGAGTCATGCGAAACGGGGTTTTGCCATTCACTCTGGCAGTTTGACCTACCCCACCGATGAGATCATGACACAAAGAGCCGAACAGACTTCGACAAATGAAAGTAGAAAGAGGAAGAGCAACCCAGAAAAGAAAGATGCACGACCCAAGCTTACTCCTCGGGAGAGAGCTCGCTTCATCAAGGAAGGGAAGTGCTTTGGATGCGAGGAAACTGGACATATCTTCGTGAAGTGGCCTAAAAAGGCACTAAAAGAACAAAACGACAAGGATGACGAAAGGCCTGAGAGTTCGAGAGCAGTTGAGGAACGTGGAAGAAAAGGCAAGATGAAAACAAGACTGGTTCCAGATTGCGTGGGTATCGATCCCAGCACGTTGGACGAGAGTACAGAACTTTGCCGAGCTTGAGGCAAAGTGAAAGACGAAGAAGCCCTGATCTTCTTTGAGGGAGGAGCCATGGCCAACTTCATTTCACCGGAATTGGTGGCGCGGCTCGAGATCATTCCCGATCGGATGGGACCACTTGCGGAGGCAATTCTAGCGGCAGCCGGCAGGGACGTAGCCATTACACCTGTCATTGGCAAACTTCGGTTGCATTATCAGGGTATTTGGGGCATGAGGACTTTTACATAATGCCTTTGGAAGGTTGTGATGTTCTCTTGGGAATTCCCTGGTACCACAAGAACAACGTTGTGGTCGACTATCGAGCGAGGAAAGCGACATTGACCACAGAGAAGGGCAGAACCATTGTACTTGATATAAAACTTAAGGGCGAGTCTGTCCCTATTGTATCAGCTTCGGCCATTTCTAAATTAATGAAATCAAGTCTGTTTGTTTACTCGATCTTTTTGAAAGAGTTGAGTGATGAAGATAGGAGAAATATGTTGAACTTGATAAAGAACGCCAAGATTTTCTCCACTCTCATGCCGATTGCTTCTCAGAGGGCCTGCCAGGCGAGTTACCACCCGCTCGTCGTGAAGATCATACCATTGATTTGATACTTGGAAGCACACCACCGAACCGGCTACCTTACTGTGTGACTCCGAGTTCAGAACGAAGAGATTATGAACCAAGTGAAAGACCTCTTAGAAAAGGGTCTTGTCCGCCTAGTACTTTACTGTATTGCTCTCCAGTGTTGTTGGTTTTGAAGAAAGACGGATCTTGGAGAATGTGCATCGATTATAGAGCTTCAACAAAATCACCATCAAGAACAGATTTCCGACTCCTAGAATCGATGATATACCTGACCAACTTCAGGGATCCTCTTGCTTTGTGGATATAATCAGTTTCGAATCGTGCCGGGAGATGTCTACAAGACAGCCTTTCGGACGACTTTTGGGTTATTTGAGTTTTTGGTGATGCCTTTTGGCTTAACCAATGCTCCTGCGACATTTAACCGGATGATGGACATGATTTTTTGAGAGTACAGGCTATTTGTTGGCACTTTCTTTGACGATATCATTGTTTTCTCCAAGAACGAGGCAGAACATAGAGATCATCTGCTTCAGGTCTTTCAGGCATTACGAGATCACAAGCTAGTGATTAATGCGAAGAAAAGTGAATTTTTCCTACCAAGGATACACTTTTTGGGACACATTGTGTCAGCAGCAGGAGTGCAAATGGATCCGGCCAAGATAGAGACTATCCGTAATTGGCCCGATTTGAAGAATGTCCATGAAGTTACAAGCTTCTTGGGTTTGTGTTCGTAATATAGGCGGTTCATTCGAAAGTTTGTAGAGGTTGCTTCCCCTTTGTATATCTTGACACAGAAAGGAGTCCCTTTCTCGTGGGGACCCACAGAGGTGACTGCCTTTCAGACTTTGAAAGAGAAATTGACTACGGGACCAATTTTGACTTTTTTGGACTTGCAGAAGTCATTCGAAGTATATTGTGATGCTTGTGGTCGTAGTCTGGGTGTGGTCTTAATGCAAGAAGGCCATGTCATTGCTTACGACAGCCGATTGTTCTCAAGGCCGGAATTGACAGCACATGTTTATGAGAAAGAGCTTTTGGCGGTTATCCATGCTCTTACTCAGTGGTGGCACTACCTACTCGAAGCGGATTTTACTGTCTTCACAGACCATCAGAGTTTACGCTACTTCTTGTCATAGAAGCATCTATCAAAAAAGCAGATGCGGTGGGCGAACATCTTGTCACAGTTTCGCTTCGAGATTGTACATGTGCATGGACAGAAGAATTTGGTGGCGAATGCTTTGTCTCGGAAGCCGTTGGTTCTGGCTATTTCCGCGATACATTATAGGAGCTTCGAGGGTATGGTCGACCAATATGCCACAGATCCGGATGTTGCAGACGTTTTCACACGGATACGAGATGGGGAGACAGTAGTGGGATATTCCATTCAGGATGGCTACTTGATAAGGAAAACCATGTTGTGCGTTACACATTCGTTGAGGGAAAAGGTTATGACCGAATGCCACTGTCCGCCTTTTACGGGTCTCCGCGGCATTGCTACCACCATGAAAGGGGTAGAGAGATATTTCTTTTGGCCAGACTCAAGAAGGACGTGGACGAGTTTGTACGCAGGTGCTTGGTATGCCAGAAGGTCAAGTTTGACAGGCATAAAGCACAGGGATTGTTACAGACTTTGCCCATACCCACCCGCCCCTGGGAAAGTGAAACCGGCCTGCTCAATCCAAAAAGGGCGGTAGACTTTTCTTCAAACCTTGATTTAGCTTTCACCCATTATTAGTCGTCTATTTTACCTGTACTTTCAAGACACAACAAAGGGGAGAGGGATACAGGCTGCTAGATTGCACCTGTATGAGTAGACGGACACCAGATTGGCCCCTAACTTAGGCGCCCCTTTCGGTATTTCTTTATTGTTCAAAAGAGGGAATAAACGTTGTGGTTCCCTGGAAGCTGCCCCGCACAAACTCGGCTGAATTTCCACTGTTCCAGCTCGATTTCGGCAGCATAACTGTACTAGAACCCTTCACAGTCAGTATTCCCACGCATTGACTGAGTTTCCTGACGCATATGGGCACTTTGCAAAACCTGGCGAGAATCTGCAGCATGCTGAATTCTCTGTTTTCAGCCCTGAAAATGCGCCAGATCACCTGTACAGCGGCCCCCTTGCGTCCCCGAACCTCCTGGGGGTATTAGGGTCCGTTTAGGGCCAAAACCCTAAACTTGCAAAAATACACAGCAGGCTGTAATTTACTGTTTCGGGCTCCGTTTTGCGTGCCGGTCGCATCTGTAGCAAGTCCTCGAGCTCCCGCACCTTTGAATCGGACGAGATTTCTGGCGTGAAACCTCTCCGAATTCACCTGTACGTGCGGGGGGATTAGCTGCTAGCTAATCCAGTACCCGTGCAAGAGGCTCTTGCCTCGGCAATCGCGCATGAACCCACACAACTGTACATTCGTCAAATGAAGAGCCCACTAGAGGGGCATAACATACTGCCAAAGGGGGGAGAGAGGGCAGTGCGTAGCGTGCAGGGCATCACTCCTGGCACCGCACTGTACATAGGAGGGAAAGCAAGCACTCCATAGCTCTTAACCTGTGACAAATCTGAAAATGAGGCTCTCTCTCCTTCAAATTCAGCGCCACTTCTTGTTGCATGAGGCAAGTGCACCAGAAGGTGCCACTTGGCACATTTATAAGTATTTTCCCGTTTCGGGGTTGCCGTCTAAAAATATCCCAACCGGTTGCCCAATTGACTTCACGGCAGAGTAAGAAAATGTTCCCCTTGTCATTCCGGAGGTAATGACGTCAACACATTTTCAGGTCCCAAAATAGCAGTTCCCTAAATTTTAGGAGATGCTGCCATTGTATCTTTCTAGGTCATCCGACCCTCTTTGTACACTGCGGCCACATCCAGAACTGAAATGTAGCCTCTGTAGCAAAGGATTCCCCTTTGGCTAGTCAATGATCCCACTTGGCTAACCATAGTCCTTGTCCAACCTTAGTGCTCTCTTGCCCTCAGGCCTGGACTCCCTCTGGACAGTTCCACACTAGCTATGCAATGCAGGGCAGTTAGATTTCCCGAGGGGTGTTTCCAAAAAGTGAAAGTAAATAGATAATAAGAAAGAAATCAACAAAAAGGATAGATAGTAGTCACGCGTTGGTGACATACCCCCCTCTTGCAATCTCAAACGTCCTCGTTTGCATCTATGTCGTATATCTTTATTGTCAACACTGATGTATTCAACACCTGTTGACACATATACGACACATACATGCTCATTGTCAACCCTGGTGTATTCAACACCTCGTCGACTCATGTATTGCCTGCGTGTGAACCCTGTCCCAATGACATAGTGGTAGCTTCGCACTGTGCCATTGCTTTGAGTCACTAACTTTCCAATGACAAAATGGTAGCTGCACATTTTGCCACTGTCTTATAGTACACGTTGGATCTCGTAACACTTTCGAGCATACCCAAACCGACAGTTTAAGAATGCAGTTACACATGTACTCTTCAATAGAAGCAATCACTGTATCCTTGACAAACTGACAAGAAATACTCACTTCTATAGCACTAACCAACTTTTGGACATTCCATAAGAGCAATTGCCAAACTGACAATCTGTACAGCTCTAACATTCATGTAACAGGTATTTGATTTGAGCTCACTTTAAATACCATGTACATCATTTGTTTCAGAAGCCATTGTCACACTGACAATCCATTTAGCTTTGAAACTCAAGGGGTCAAGGTAGGTTGCAAATCGAAGGCTTCCAGGTAAAGTGATAACACAGTTGGTGACTCTGCAAGTTCACCTTCTTCCATCCACTTAGCATCCATTGGTGGATAGTTTCTGAACTTTACCAAGTAACGCCTAGCAACCTTGCCTTTCACTTTCCTTTCTTTGTGTGCCAAAATCTGTTCCGGGACCAAGATCTCGTCAAGTTCCTCGACTTCCGGCTGATCTTCAGCTGGCATATCTTCTGGCACATCACCCACATAGGGTCTGAGAAGACTCACATGAAACGCATTGTGAATCTTCCAACTGTCAGGCAATTTCAGCCTATATGCAACATCACTGATTATGTCGCACACTTGAAAAGGCCCATAGTAACGCATGCTGAGCTTTGGAAGCAGTCTTTCCTTGCCCTTCATCTTCTTTAACCTTGCCTTTTCAAAGCGTAAAAGCACCCAATCACCAAGTGAATATACCACTTCATGACGGTGACGATCAGTTGCTTTCTTTTGCTTTGCCTGAGTCCTTTCTAAGGCCACTTTGACCTTCTTGTACATTTCATCCATGTCCTGAACATACTTATCTGCTTCAAATATCTTGTCCTTTGTATGCAGTATGGGAGGAACTTTCTTGCCATCTTCAACTATCTCAAAGGGTGACTTGCCAGTTGATGAATGCAATGTATTATTGTATGCATACTCCACCAATGGCAAATACTGCTCCCACTTTCCTTTATGCTCTGACACATAACACTTCAGCAGATCTAGGACAATAGAATTTGCCTCTTCTGACTGCCCATCTGTTTGAGGATGAAATGACGAAGAGAATTTGAGCGTGGTGCCCATATTCTCAAACAAGCCTCTCCAGAACAAACTTGTCATGCGTGGATCACGGTCGCTAACAATCGACTGTGGCATGCCATGATACTTGAAAATATTGCTCATAAACAAGCGTGCCATCTGATCTGGCTTTATCTTCTTCCTGACAGGAATAAAATGAGCCTGTTTGCTGAATCTGCAAATAATGGTCCAAATACCATCGTTTCCTGTCTGCACTCTCGGAAGATCAAAGATAAAATCCATAGCAATACTTTCCCATGGTTTAACTGGAATAGGTAGTGGTTGCAATAACCCTGGTGCCTTTTGCCTGTCAAACTTGACCTTTTGGCATATTAGGCATTCTCGCACAAAGGCATCCACATCTCTTCTCAATGTAGGCCAGTAGAAGAATGTCTCAACCGCTTTAACTGTAGCATCAATACCAGGATGCCCTGCATACGTTGGGACATGACTCTCTTCCATAACTTTGCGTCGCAATGGCTTTGTGACACACAATCTGCCATGCATCATCATGAACCTATCTTTGAGAAGATAGTGTTCATGACGTTGTCCATGCATTAGCTGCTCGAAGACCCTTGCAAAATCTTCATCATTTTCATACTGTTCTCTCATATCATCAAGTTCATGATGATAAGGAATCGACACAGCTGAAATTTGTGGCTTCCTTGACAAGGCATCAGCGACAACGTTCTTCTTGCCTTCTACATGCACAATCTGAAAATGGAACATGGACAAAATATTTGCCCATTGCATATGCTTTTCAGATAACTTTGTCTGTGTCAAGAAGTATCGCAAGGTCTGATGGTCCGTTTGGACAACGAAATCTGCACCAGCAGGTAGTGTTTCCAACTTAAGAGCGCATGAATCACAGCCAGTAACTCTTTCTCATAGACCTGCATGGTCATCTCTGGCCCTTGCAAAATTCTGCTCTCATAGGCTACTACCCTGCCATCTTGCATTAGCACTGCACCAATGCTACTACCGCAGGCATCACACTGGACCACAAATGACTTCCTAAGATCTGGCAACACAATGACTGGATCTGAAGTCATCTTTTCCTTTAAGAGATTAAAAGCTGAAATCTCTTTTTGTGTCCATCTCAAAGTGACTGCCTTCTTTTGAAGAGCATGTAAAGGTGAAGCAATCTCAGCGAAATTTCGGATAAACCTTCTGTAATAGGAGCATAGTCCCAAAAAGCTTCGGACATCATGCACCGTCTTTAAATTTGGCCATGACTTGATCGCTTCAACTTTTGCAGGATCCATTCTGACACCATCCTTTGAGACAATGTGTCCCAGAAAGTGAATCTCTTCCAGAAAAAACTCACTTTTCTTTGCATTGATGAGCAACCTATGACTGCGTAGCTCTTTGAACACAATGGCCAAGTGATGCCTATGCTCCTCTTCATTCTTTGAATAGACTATCATGTCATCAAAGAATGTACCAACAAACTGCTGGTGTGGACGGAAAATTCTGTCCATCATCCTATTGAACGTAGCAGGAGCATTTGTGAGACCAAAGGGCATCACTAAAAATTCGTAAAGGCCAAACTTCGTTCTAAAAGCAGTCTTGTGCACATCCTCTGATCTAATGCGGATCTGATGCTACCCACTCTTTAGATCTATCCTGCTAAACATAGCTGCTCCTTCTAATTTGTCCATAATATCATCAATTCTAGGTATAGGGAACCTATTCTTGATGGTATTCTTGTTCAGTGCACGGTAGTCGATGCACATACGGCATGAGCCATCCTTTTTCTGCACCAACAACACTGGAGAGCAGAATGGAGATGAACTGGGCTGAATCAGCCCCTTTTCTAACAGCTCCTGTACTTGGCCCATTATCTCTTTCTGCTGAGCCGCACTAACCCTGTACGGAGGCTTATTTGGTGGGCTACTGCCTGGCACCAAATCTATCGCATGGTCCTCGGGTCTCTCTGGCGGTAATTGAGACGGTAATGAATCGGAAAAACAGTCACTATACTGTTGTAAAAACATTGACCTTTCTTCATCTAGCACAAATAAATTTTATTCATCACAATCTGACACTTCACGTGCAAAAACCAAGTACGCAAAAAGATGCTTTTTCATTACAGAAGTAATAGCAGAAGCTGATACAGTAGGAATAGACTCCCCTTTAAGCTTTACATCCAGAATGTGAGTCTTTCCCCTGCTGTGTACAGTGATCTTTTTGTTGTAGGCATCCATGATTCCCTGTACACGAAGCAACCAAGGAATATCTAACAACACATCACATCCGTCCAGTGGCATGATGTAAAATTCTTCAGCATCTACATAGGACTGGATAGGTAGACGCAACTTTCCAATGATGGGTGTCACAGCCTCTGTATGGCCAGGACATGCCAAACCTGCCTCTGCTGTATACCCCATCTCTTTGGGTCTGATTCCCAACTTTGAAGCCAATTCTGGGGAAATGAAGTTGGCTTTGGCACCTGGATCAAAGAAGATAAGCACTGTTTGATGCCTGACCTTTCCCCATGCTCTGCAAAGCTCACTTGGCTGCTGATTTGTAGAGCATGGGGAAAGGTCAATGACTCCACTTGGCTAACCATAGTCCTTGTCCAACCTTAGTGCTCTCTTGCCCTCAGGCCTGGACTCCCTCTGGACAGTTCCACACTAGCTATGCAATGCAGGGCAGTTAGATTTCCCGAGGGGTGTTTCCAAAAAGTGAAAGTAAATAGATAATAAGAAAGAAATCAACAAAAAGGATAGATAGTAGTCACACGCTGGTGACAGAAAGTATTGTAATGGATTTCATTTTTGATTTCCCGAGAACACAGAGTGGTCACGATGGTATCTGGATTGTTATTGACAGATTTAGCAAAGAAAACAGACTCATTTCATTCCAGTAAAGAAAACAGTCAAGCCGGATCACTTAGTGAGACTGTTTGTGGCCCGGATTTTCAGAATACATGGCATGCCTAAGACGATTGTCTCCGACAGGGACCCCAGATTCACGAGTTTGTTTTGGAAGGCAATTTGGGAGAACAATGGCACGTGGTTGCAGTTCTCGTCTTCTTTCCACCCGTAGATTGACGGGCAATCTGAGATTGCCAATTCAATGGTTTTAGATTTATTGAAGTCTTATATCTTGGATTAGAAGACTCAATGGGAAAAGTATCAACCTTTGGTGGAATTTGCCTACAATAACACGATACACTCTTCGACGAGGAATGCGCCATTTGAGATTGTTGAAGGTGCTACGAAGGTTCCACCCTTCTTAAGCACAAAAGATAAGATTTTTGAAGATGATGAGTATACGCGCGACTTACACGGCTTTTGCCAAGGTCCGCGAGGCTTTGCAGAAATCTCAAGAACGACATGAAAAGGCAGCGGATTGCCGTCGTTGCGATTTGAAATTGAAGGAGGATGATTGGGTGCTCTTATGTTTTGAGAAGGCATGCCTGAGAAAGAAAAAGGGAAAGGAGAGGCTTTTTCCAAAGCTTAGTATGCGATACTACGGACCTTTTCAGATCTCTGAAAAGATAAATGATGTCTCCTTTCAACTGAAACTGCCTGACACTTCGAGGATTCACAATGCATTCCATGTGAGTCTCTTGAAACCTTTCAAAGGTGATGTGCCTAGAGATGGGGGAGCCTGATGAGCAACCCGAAATGGAAGAAAACGAGGAGATCCTTGTTCCTGAACAGATTTTACACGTAAGGACACAAAGAATAAGGGTAAAGTAAGAAGGCGGTTCTTGGTTAATTTCAAGAACTATCCCGCATTGGATGCGAAGTGGATGGAGGAGGAGGACCTAGCAGATACTCCTCAGATTGTGAAACTTTACCTTGAAGCTTTTGGTTTAGCATAGTCTATTCTAAATGGAACCCAAAATTCAGCTTGGTCGCAGATATGGTGCAGTGGGATGCACAAGAGGAGAGTTACTCCGCTCTTTTGTCAACAGATGCCTCTTTGAGCTTCAGGGATATTGAGAGTCGACAATATCTGCTGTATGACTTTATGAAATGGAATTCCTGAATATGAAACCGATTTGTTCTTGACTTGTTTTTGAGTGCAGGAACTGATAGACGAAATGACTGCAGTATTTGGTCTGAATGATTTCGAATAGACATGGTTGCAATAGGGGTTAGTCAATCGGGCATCGATGAGGTTCCTCAGTGGATCTAGATGCGATTGCTAACTGCATTGCCGAAAAATCATGGTTTAAGATCTGAATGAATGTTCAATGTGATTTGTCATGTGATGTTCTGTGATGTGACTGTCGATTGGTACACGTGCTAGATGTGTGTTCCTAGTGCGTTGGTTCTAACAGTCAGTGTCTGCTAAGACAATTTATGGCTTATGTCTGTTTTGCAGGCGTAATCGAGGGCGATTAGAATGCTTTTAAGAGGGGGGTATGTCAACTCTGTGACGTGGCTGCCCGATACACACACACCCTCTGGCAAAGGATGCAGAAATGGATGACATGGCTGCCTGCTGCTGAAAAAACAGCCCGCGAAGAGCCTGGCAAAACGTGACGTGGCCTGCGTAGGGACTGACTGTTGACGTGGCATACCCGAGATTTGCGGCGCATATTACGGAATGCTAACAGCGTGCGGCAGTTTGCTTTTTGGCCACATAAATCTCAGTTTTGGCTACGCAATCCTGGCTGAAGCTTTTTGAAGGTTGCTTTATTTTATTAAAGCATAAGAGCTTGAGAGAGAGAAATTCCCTCTGCTTTATTTTTACCAAACTTTTGATTTCCAGCTTTTGGGGCTTTGCTTTTGGCATCCCTTGTACTCTTTAAATAAGTGGGTAGGCCACTCTCAACTCAGAGCATCTGGACGCAGAGTCTGAGTGTGAGCGCCTGCAAGAAATACTAAAAGGGGCGCCAGTCTTTGGGGCCAATATCTCTAGGCACGGAACTCCACTTGGTCAGTGTCGAATCAATCGTAAACTGTGAACTGTTTTGAAGTGGTTATTTGTGCTGTCGCTGTAGATTGTCGACTTGGAATGTCCAAGTCTGTTACAATCACCATCAAGAATAGATTTTTGATTCCTAGGATCGATGATATTCTAGACCGACTATAGGGATCCTCTTGTTTCAGCAGGATCGATTTGAAGAGCAGATATCATCAGATCCGAATCTCGTCGGGAGATGTCTAAGATAGCATTCGGACGACCTTCGGTTTAATCGAATTTTTGGTGATGCCTTTTAGTCTTACCAATGCTCCAACGACCTTTAACCGAATGATGGACAGGTTTTTTAGAGAGTACAGATCGTTTATGGGCACTTTCTTTTGATGACATTATTGTCTTCTCCAAGGATGAGGCAGAACATAGAGAACATCTGCTACAGGTCTTTCAGGCATTGCGAGATCACAAGTTGGTGATTAATACAAAGAAGAGTGAATTTTTCCTACCAGAGATACACTTTTTGGGACACATCGTCTCAGCAGCAGGAGTGCAGGTGGACCCGGCCAAGATTGAGACTATACGTGATTGGCCCGATTTGAAGAATGTCCATGAAGTTAGAAGCTTCTTGGGCTTATGTTCTTACTACCGGCGGTTCATTAGAAAGTTTGCAGAGGTTGCTTCCCCTTTGCATATCTTGACATAGAAAGGAGTCCCTTTCTCGTGAGGACCCACAGAGGTGACTGACCTATAGACGTTGAAAGAGAAATTGACTACAAGACCAGTTTTGACTTTGCCGGATTTGCAGAAGTCATTCGAAGTCTATTGTGATGCGTGTGGTTATAGTCTGGGTGCGGTCTTAATGAAAGAAGGACATGTCATTGCCTATGAGAGCCGATTGTTTTCAAAGCCGGAATTGACAGCACAGATATATGAGAAAGAGCTTTTGGTGGTTATCCATGCTCTTACTCAGTGGCGACATTACCTACTCGGAGCCGACTTTACGGTCTTCACAGATCTTCAAAGTTTACGCTACTTCTTGTCACTGAAGCAGCTATCAGAAAATCAGATGCGATGGGAAAACATCTCGTCACAGTTTCACTTCCAGATTGTCCATGTGTAGGGACAAAAGAACTTAGTTGCAGATGCTTTGTCCCTGAAGCCATTGGTCTTGGCTATTTCCGCGAGATATCATAAAAGCTTCGAGGACATGGTCGATCAGTACGCCACAGATCTAGATTTTGCAGATGTATTTGGTCGAATACAAAATGGGGAGGTAGTAGCGGGATATTCCATTTGGGATGGCTACTTGATGAAGAAAACGACGTTCTGCGTTACACAGCCGTTGAGGGAAAAGGTTTTAACCGAATGCCATTGTCCACCATTTACCGGTCACCACGGTATTGATACCACCTTGAAAGGTGTGGAGAAATACTTCTTTTGGCCGAGACTCAAGAAGGATGTGGACGATTTTGTACGCAATTGCTTGGTATGCTAGAAGGTCAAGTTTGACAGGCATAAAGCACAGGGACTGTTACAGCCTTTACCCATTCCCACCCGCCCCTGGGAATGTATTGCTATGGATTTCATTTTTGATCTCTCGAAGACACAGAGCGGGTACGATGGTATCTGGACTGTTATTGAGAGATTTAGCAAGCAAGCTCATTTTATTCGAGTGAAGAAAATAGTCAAGCCGGATCACTTAGCGAGACTGTTCATTGCCTATATATTCACATTACATGGTATGCCTGAGAGAATTGTCTCTGACAAAGATCCTGCAGATTCACGAGCTTGTTTTGGAAGGCTATTTGGGAGAACATTGGCACGCAGTTGCAGTTCTCGTCATCTTTCCACCCGCAGACAGATGGGCAATTTGAGATTGCAAATTCAGTCGTACTGTATTTATTGAAGTCTTACATTTCATATCAGAAGACTTAATTGGAAAAGTATTTGCCCTTGGTGGAATTTGCCTACAATAACACGATTCACTCTTCGACGGGGAAGGCGCCATTTGAGATTATTGAAGGTGCTACGAAGGTTCTGCCCTTCCTAAGCACGTAAGATAAGATTTTTGAGTGCTTTATTCCCTCTTATAATTCGTGAGTTCAGACTATTCTGAACTTATGAAGGTATATATAAGATTTTTGAAGCCGACTAGTACACGAGGGACTTAGACATTGCTTTTGCCAAGGTCCGGGAGGCTTTACAGAAATCTCAGGAAAGACACAAAAAGGCAGTAGATCGACATTGTTTGAAATTAAAGGAGAACGATTGGGTGCTCTTACGTTTTGAGAAGGTGTCATGTGCACATCGACTTGATTTGAAATTAAAGGAGAACGATTGGGTGCTCTTACGTTTTGAGAAGGTGTCACGTGCACATCTAACCCTATGTGTACGTGGACAAGCTACTTCAGGATATGGGTTCAGTTCAGTTCAGTCAGCCTAGATTAGGAAGTGATCTGGTACTTTTGTGAGTCTGTTCGCAGACCGTGCATGTCCATACACTTAAAGTAGATGCATATCCTTTGGTTGCACATAGCATGACCATCAGATTACAGTCAGAACCCATTAGGAGCCTTTTTACCTATTTTAGCCAATTTTCACTTATTATTTTTAAATGACTTTTGTTGGGAACTAGGTAGGGCAATTTGACTAAGTGAGTATATAAGCAAACCTAGTGCTAGCATTCTACGGTAGAAGAGGCAGCAGGAGCACCTTGCTCACAGGTAACTTCTCAGGAGGACCCCAAGATCTCTAACGTTTTTGCACCACAGCAGATGGGCTAGCGTTTTTGGATAAGAACCCAGATCAGCCAGCGTTTTTGCATCTACATCAGCCTGGCGACAGCAAAGGACAGATCAACACTAGCGTTAGTGGTTTGCACCGGCAGATCCACAGCGTGTTTGCAGTAGGACCCATTTTCGGCCATAGCGTGTTTGGTTTGCAGATCAACCTCAACGTTTTTGCAGATCTTCGCGATGGAATCAGCCATAGACTCAGCGTTTTCAGTTTTCAGTAGTCAGTACCCGCAGTAGAACCCCGAACCTCGCAGATCTCACCTTCTTGCAGCAGATCCTCGCCGCACGGTCAAATCCCGCGAAGTTTATAGTTTCAGCCCGGAAAACACAGATTTCAGCATTTGCGTTTCAGCACGTCGTTGTCGCATTGTCGCCATCGACATCGTCACCGACATAGAGTCAGAATTCAGCAGATAAAGATTTGCAGATTTCAGCCCGTCTCGTCGTCATCCTCATCGTCGGCAAGTCCAAGCATTGTAAAGATTTGTGCAATCATAAGTAGATCGCTCTCGCCATAGAGAGTGGGGCCTTCGAAGGAGGGTTTGACAACATTCTGGTGTCGTATTCTTCTCTCTCTATCTCTCAGACTCATGCACCTTCATTCACAGTGTTCACCACTTTGTTTGTGTTCATTGCACTCTCTCACTAAAGGAACGAAAGGCTCTCCCTTCCGTAAGTAAAAAGAACCTTGAGCATAGTTTGGAGCACTCATCTTGAGCAAAGTTCAACATTCACTTCCGCTGCACCTAACATTGGTATCAGAGCTTTGACAGTGTTCTGTATCACTGAAGGAAAGAACCACAACTTTTTTTGCTTATCGAGGTCGCACGAACCCAAGTTCACTTGGGCGTGTCGATTCCTAATCGTGTTTTTGAAGAGTGACAGGAAACCCAAGAAAGAGGGGCTTGTCTAGTCTCCCCTTGTGCCTCTTTTCACTCATTCAAAGCGGACCGTGCACTTAGCGGCCGGCCAATCGACTTGAGGTGGGAAAAAGCAACCTTGGTGTGAGCGCAAGGCCGCCAAGAGGTGCGCCCGCGGGAAAGAGCAGAACTCGGGTGAAGAGAAGATCCTTCTCTAACACAGATTGCAAGCAAAAGAAGAACCGCCTGAACTCAAGAACCTCAAGAACTCAAGAACCAAGACCCGCAAGAACCCAAGTTCCTCGTGAACTTAAGATCCCAAGACTTCAGTGGATGGTCATCACTCGAAGCGGAATGGATACTTCGCTTGGAGGTAGTGAGCGTGGGAGTGGCGAAGAAGAGTTTTCCCCACCAGGAGGTTTTTCCGACCCTCCCCCTTCTCTATCTACGCCAAGACTGCACTAACTCCTATGGAGGAGCTGGAGCAGATGTTTATGGACAGCAAGTTAGAATGCGAAGCAAGGAAGTTAGAACGCGAAGCAAGGAAAGCAGAAATTGATTGTAAGTACGAAGAAAGAATGGCAGCCATAGTGCGTGAGCGCGACGAAAGAGAAGCAAAATTTGATCGCGAGAACAAAGCAAGAATGCAAGAAATGTTGTGTGAAACCGGCCTGTTCAATCCAAAAAGGGCGGTAGACTTTACTTCAAACCTTGATTTAGCTTTCACCCATTATTAGTCGTCTATTATACCTGCGCTATAGTGACACAAGAGAGGGGAATGGATACAGATGCTAGAATGCACCTGTATGAAAAGACCAACACCAGATTGGCCCCTAACTTAGGCGCCCCTTTCGGTATTTCTTTATTGTTTAAAAGAGGGAATAAACGTTGTGGTTCTTTCCAAGCTGCCCCGCACAACCTTGGCTGAATTTTGACTGTTCTGGCCTAATTTCGGCAGCATAACTGTACTAGAACCCTTCACGGTCAGTATTCCCACGCATTAAATGACTTTCCCGACGCATACGGGCACTTTGCAAAACCTGGCGAGAATCTGCAGCACGCTGAATTCTCTGTTTTCAGCCCTGAAAATGCGCCAGATCGCCTCTACAGCGGTCCCCTTGCGTCCCCGAACCTCCTGGGGGTATTAGGGTCCGTTTAGGGCCAAAACCCTAAACCTGCAAAAATACACAGTAGGCTGTAATTTACTGTTTCGGGCTCCGTTTCGCGTGCCGGTCGCATCCTTAGCAAGTCCTCGAGCTTCCGCATCTATAGGGCTACTTGCCCTTTGAATCGGACGAGATTTCTGGCGTGAAACCTCTCCGAATTCACCTGTACCTGTGGGGGGATTAGCCGCTAGCTAATCCAGTACCTGTGCAAGAGGCTCTTGCCTCGGCAATCGCGCATGAACCCACACAACTGTACAGTGGTCAAATGAAGAGCCCACTAGTGGGGCATAACATACTGCCAAAGGGGAGAGAGAGGGCAGTGCGTAGCGTGCAGGGCATCACTCTTGGCACCGAACTGTGCATAAGAGGGAAAGCAAGCACTCCATAGCTCTTAACCTATGACAAATTCTGAAAATCAGCCTCCTCTCTCATTTTAGGCGCCCCCTCCTCTGGCTAGAAGTGGCAGAAGGCTCATAGAGTGACACCTCGCGCAGTTTCTGATTTTGGCCAACTGGGCTAAAAATATCTCAACTGGGGCGTCAGTTGACTTGACAGCAGAGTAATAAAATGTTCCTCTTGTCATTCCGGAGCTAATGATGCACACACATTTTCAGGTCCCAAAATAGCAGTTCCCTAAATTTTAGGAGATGCTGTCATTGTATCTTTCTAGGTCATCCGACCCCCTTTGTACATTGCAGCCACACCCAAAACTGAAATGTAGCTTCTGTAGCAAAGGATTCCACTTTGGCTAGTCAATGACCCCACTTGGCTAACCATAGTCCTTGTCCAACCTTAGTGCAACCTTAGTGCTCTCTTGCCCTCAGCCCTGCACTCCCTCTGGACAGTTCCACACTAGCTATGCAATGCAGGGCAGTTAGATTTCCCGAGGGGTGTTTCCAGAAAGTGAAAGTAAATAGATAATAAGAAAGAAATCAACAAAAAGGATAGATAGTAGTCACACGTTGGTGACATACCCCCCTCTTGAAATCTCAAACGTCCTCATTTGCATCTATGTCGTACATGCTTACAGTCAACACTGATGTATTCAACACCTGTCGACACATGTACGGCACATACATGCTCATTGTCAACCCTTATGTATTCAACACCTCGTCGACACATGTATTGCCTACGTGTGAACCCTGTCCCAATGACATAGTGGTAGTTGCGCACTCGGCCATTGCTTTGAGTCACTAACTTTCCATTGACAAAATGGTAGCTGCACATATTGCCACTGTCTTATAGTACACGTTGGATCCCGTAACACTTTCGAGCATACCCAAACCGACAGTTTAAGAATGCAGTTACACCTGTACTCTTTAATAGAAGCAAGTACTGTATCCTTGACAAACTGACAAGAAATACTCACTTCTATAGCACTAACCAAACTTTTGGACATTCCATAAGAGCAATTGCCAAACTGACAATGTGTACAGCTCTAACATTCATGTAACAGGTATTTCATTTGAGCTCACTTTAAATACCATGTACATCATTTGTTTCAAAAGCCATTGTCACACTGACAATCCATGTAGCTCTGAAACTCAAGGGGTCAAGGTAGGTTGCAAACCGAAGGCTTCAAGGTAAAGTGATAACACAGTTGGTGACTCTGCAAGTTCACCTTCTTCCATCCACTTAGCATCCATTGGTGGATAGTTTCTTAACTTTACCAACTAACGCCTAGCAACCTTGCCTTTCACTTTCCTGTCTTTGTGTGCCAAAATCTGTTCGGGAACCAAGATCTCGTCAAGATCCTTGACCTCCGGCTAATCTTCAACTGGCATATCTTCTGTCACATCACCCACATAGGGTCCTAGAAGACTCACATGAAACGCATTGTGAATCTTCCAACTGTCAGGCAATTTCATCCTATATGCAACATCACTGATTATGTCGCACACTTGAAAAGGCCCATAGTAACGCATGCTGAGCTTTGGAAACAGTCTTTCCTTGCCCTTCATCTTCTTTGACCTTGCCTTTTCAAAGCGTAAAAGCACCCAATCACCAAGTGAATATACCACTTCACGACAGTGACGATCAACTGCTTTCTTTTGCTTTGCCTGAGTCTTCTCTAAGGCCACTTTGACCTTCTTGTACATTTCATCCATGTCCTGAACATACCTATCTGTTTCAAATATCTGGTCCTTTATACGCAGTATGGGAGGAACTTTCTTGCCACCTTCAACTATCTCAAAAGGTGCCTTGCCAGTTGATGAATGCACTGTATTATTGTATGCATACTCCACCAATGGCAAATACTGCTCCCACTTTCCTTTATGCTCTCACACATAGCACTTCAGCAGATCTAGGACAGTAGAATTTGCCTCTTGTGACTGCCCATCTGTTTGAGGATGAAATGACGAAGAGAATTTGAGCGTGGTGCCCATATTCTCAAACAAGCCTCTCCAGAACAAACTTGTCATGCGTGGATCACGGTCGCTTACAATCGACTGTGGCATGCCATGATACTTGAAAATATTGTTCATAGATAAGTGTGCCATCTGATCTGGCTTTATCTTCTTCCTGACAGGAATAAAACGAGCGTGTTTGCTGAATCTGCAAATAATGGTCCAAATACCATCGTTTCCTGTCTCCGTTCTCGAAAGATCAAAGATAAAATCCATAGCAATACTTTCCCATGGTTTATCTGGAATAGGTAGTGGTGGCAATGACCCTGGTGCCTTTTGCCTGTCAAACTTGACCTTCTGACAAATTAGGCACTCTCGCACAAAGGCATCTACATCTCTTCTCAATGTAGGCCAGTAGAAGAATGTCTCAACCACTTTAACTGTAGCATCGATACCACGATGCCCTTGCCCTGCATACGGTGGGACAGGACTCTCTTCCATAACTTTGCGTCCCAATGGCTTTGTGACACACAATCTGCCATGCATCATCATGAACCCATCTTTGAGAAGATAGTGTTCATGACGTTGTCCATGCATTAGCTGCTCGAAGACCCTTGCAAAATCTTCATCATTTTCATACTGTTGTCTCATATCATCAAGTTCATGATGATAAGGAATTGACACAGCTGAAATTTGTGGCTTCCTAGACAAGGCATCAGCCACAACGTTCTTCTTGCCTTCCACATGCACAATCTGAAAATGGAACATGGACAAGATATTTGCCCATGGTATATGCTTCTCAGATAACTTTGTCTGTGTCAAGAAGTATCGCAAGGTCTGATGGTCCGTTTGGACAACGAAATCTGCACCTAGCAGGTAGTGTTTCCAACTTAAGAGCGATGAATCACATCCAGTAACTCTTTCTCATAGACCTGCATGGTCATCTTTGGCACTTGCAAAATTTTGCTCTCATAGGCTACTACCCTGCTATCTTGCATTAGCACTGCACCAATGCTACTACCGCAGGCATCACACTGGACCACAAATGACGTCGTAAGATCTGGCAACACAATGACTGGATCTGAAGTCATCTTTTCCTTTAAGAGATTAAAAGCTGAAATCTCCTTCTGCGTCCATCTAAAGGTGACTGCCTTCTTATGAAGAGCATGTAAAGGTGAAGCAATCTCAGCGAAATTTCGGATAAACCTTCTGTAATAGGAGCATAGTCCCAAAAAGCTTCGGACATCATGCACCGTCTTCAAATTTGGCCATGACTTGATCGCTTCAACTTTTGCAGGATCCATTCTGACACCATCCTTTGAGACAATGTGTCACAGAAAGTGGATCTCTTCGAGAAAAAATTCACTTTTCTTTGCATTGATGAGCAACCTGTGATTGCGTAACTCTTTGAACACAATGGCCAAGTGATGCCTATGCTCCTCTTCATTCTTTGAGTAGACTATCATGTCATCAAAGAATGTACCAACAAACTGCTAGTGTGGACGGAAAATTCTGTCCATCATCCTATTGAACGTAGCAGGAGCATTTGTGAGACCAAAGGGCATCACTAAAAATTCGTAAAGGCCAAACGTCGTTCTAAAAGCAGTCTTGTGCACATCCTCTGATCTAATGCGGATCTGATGGTACCCACTCTTAAGATCTATCTTGCTAAACATAGCTGCTGCTCCTAATTTGTCCATAATATCATCAATTCTACGTACAGGGAACCTATTCTTGATGGTATTCTTGTTCAGTGCACGGTAGTCTATGCACATACGCCATGAGCTATCCTTTTTCTGCACCAACAACACTGGAGAACAGAATGGAGATGAACTGGGCTGAATCAGCCCCTTTTGTAACAGCTCCTGTACTTGGCCCATTATCTCTTTCTGTTGAGCTGCACTAACCCTGTACGGAGGCTTATTTCGTGGGCTACTGCCTGGCAGCAAATCTATCGCATGGTCCTCGGGTCTCTCTGGCGGTAATTGAGACGGTAATGAATCGGAAAAGCAGTCACTATACTGTTGTAAAAACATTGACCTTTCTTTATCTAACACAGATAAATTTGACTCATCACAATCTGACACTTCACGTGAAAAAACCAAGTACGCAGAAAGATGCTTTTTCATTACAGAAGTAATAGCAGAAGCTGATACAGTGGGAATAGACTCCCCTTTAAGCTTTACATCCAGAATGTGAGTCTTTCCCCTGCTGTGTACAGTGATCTTTTTGTTGTAGGCATCCATGATTCCCTGTACACGAAATAACCAAGGAATACCTAACAACACATCACATCCGTCCAGTGGCATGATGTAAAATTCTTCAGCATTTACATAGGACTGGATAGGTAGACGCAACTTTCCAATGATGGGTGTCACAGCCTCTATATGGCCAGGACATGCCAAACCTGCCTCTGCAGTATACCCCATCTCTTCAGGTCTGATTCCGAACTTCGAAGCCAATTCTGGGGAAATAAAGTTGCCTTTGGCCCCTGGGTCAAAGAAGATAAGCACTGTTTGATCTCTGACCTTTCCCCATGCTCTGCAAAGCTCACTTGCATCTGAATTTGGCTTGTCGCCCACCATATCTGGCAGTAGACCAGCCATGGGCTTCTTTCCTTTGTTGTCTTCCTTGTCATTAGAATCAGCTGGCCTTTTCTTTGTAGGACAATTGTAAGCAATGTGGCCAGGCTGCTCACATATAAAGCATTTGTTCTCTGTCCTCAGTACCTTCTTTTGCTCTTCTGACTTGCGAGGAAAACGTCTTTTCCATTTCTTTGCTGGTCCCTTTTCTGATTCAGCCGTAGCTTTATCTTTCCCTGCGTTGGCGGACTCCTGAGTCCCTTTAGGAGCCTCATTGGGAACGTGCTTCTTTGCTGAATTTTTCTTGCCTGATCCTGCCTTGACGCCAGTGTTAAATTCACAATCTTCTCCCTTGAGCAAACCATTGCCAGTGTTTGCTACCTCAATGAGCTGCGTCAAAGTAGTGACTTTTGTCTTCGTACAGTACTTTCTCAATCCTTTAGGTAGGCCACAACAGTATTTTTCAATCCGTTTTGTCAATGGCACAAACCTATAGGAAGTTACTGGAAGTAGAGCTTTCCAAAACTTCCGATTGTAATCATCCAGATTTTTGCAAGTGGTAGCATTAAGCTGGTGCCATTCTGTCATGACATCTGCTTCAAAGTCATCAGATAACCATGATGCTGCAAAAATCTGCTTGAAGTAAATCCATGTGGACGGAGCTTGCCCTTCAAGCAATAAAGTTGTCCACCATTGTCCCGTATTCCTTGTCAAGAAAGTGGCTGCCTTGCGGACCTTTGAAGCCTCTGTAAAGTTTCCCCCTGCATAGGCCTTGTCAAACTGCTGGAGGAATGAGAGAGCCTTCTTCCTGTCATCAAACCCTGTAAAGGTCGTGAAAGACACACCTTTGCCACCTTCTTTGTACGGAGTTGGCCTCTCCAACGGCGTTAAATTGTCATATGGAAGTGGCTGAAACATGGGAACACTATTAGGGTTCATATGTGTTCCTTGGCCGTTATTAACTTGACTTGGAAATGCCATATTTGGCTGCTGATTTGTAATTCCAGCCATACTAAAATTTTCCTGTGGCATCCCAAATTGGCCCTGAGTGCTCTGAAACCCTGGTTGCATACCCATGACACTATACATGGGGTTAGGCATCATCGTTGGAGCACCCCCAAACACTGTTCCTGGCATGTAAAACTGATTTCCAGGTGCATGACCAGCCATGCTCTGGAATACCGATCCACCTCCAAAATAGCCAGGGTGTACTGAAGGTGTTGGGAAGACCTGTTGCATAGCTTGTAGGCTGCTTCCCTGCCCATTAGATCCAGCTATAGGCTGCTGAAAGGTGGCGGGCTGAACTGGTACAGCTTGAAAGACTAGCATCTCAGCCACCTGTGCTTGCACCTCAGGCACAGGTTGTGGAGACTGCATGTTCTCCGTCAAGTGTACAAGTGTTTCCATTGACTGTGCAATATGAATCACGTGTGCTCGAGCCTTAAAGGCTTTTGAATATGATCTAGTGACTCAACTTGCTGAGACGGAAGAGGAGGTTGCAGAAAGGCTAAAAACCTCGGGTTTTGCATTACGTGTGTGAACATAGCCACAGCAGTAGCCAACTAGGTCCTGAATATATCATTATTTGTCTGTGGTGGTCTTGAAGACTCACCCACTTCATATGTATGTTGACCCTGTGAAGAGGAAACCTCTTCAGTCACATCATCTTGTCTGTCAGCCATAATTGCTATTTCTTGTGTCTGGTCTATGATCCCATGTGTCTTCAAGCCCAATCTGTCCAAGGCTCACTTCTATTGGAAAAAGTGATTTAATCCCGTCGATGGAGCCATGAAACCGGCCTGTTCAATCCAAAAAGGGCGGTAGACTTTACTTCAAACCTTGATTTAGCTTTCACCCATTATTAGTCATCTATTATACCTGCGCTATAGTGACACAAGAGAGGGGAATGGGATACAGATGCTAGAATGCACCTGTATGAGAAGACCGACACCAGATTGGCCCCTAACTTAGGCGCCCCTTTCGGTATTTCTTTATTGTTTAAAAGAGGGAATAAACGCTGTGGTTCTTTCCAAGCTGCCCCGCACAACCTTGGCTGAATCTTGACTGTTCTGGCCTGATTTCGGCAGCATAACTGTACTAGAACCCTTCACAGTCTCCTCTCTCATTTGAGGCGGGGATTAGCCGCTAGCTACGAACAAAATCATACGGACAAATTCTGATTTTCAGAATTTGGCCATCACCTATGGGGGGATTAGCCGCTAGCTAATCCAGTACCTGTGCAAGAGGCTCTTGCCTCGGCAATCGTGCATGAACCCACACAGCTGTACATTGGTCAAATGAAGAGCCCACTAGTGGGGCATAGCATATTGCCAAAGGGGAGAGAGAGGGCAGTGCGTAGCGTGCAGGGCATCACTTCTGGCACCGCACTGTGCATAAGAGGGAAAGGAAGTACTCCATAGCTCTTAACCTGTGACAAAAACTGCAAATGAGTCCCTCCCTCCTTCAAATTCAGCGCCACTTCTTCATGCATGAGGAAAGTGCACAAAAATGTGCCACTTGGCACATTTACAGCCTATTTCTCGTTTCGGGGTTGCCACCTAAAAATCTCCCAACCTTTCGGTATTTCTTTATTGTTTAAAAGAGGGAATAAACGCTGTGGTTCTTTCCAAGCTGCCCCGCACAACCTTGGCTGAATCTTGACTGTTCTGGCCTGATTTCGGCAGCATAACTGTACTAGAACCCTTCACAGTCTCCTCTCTCATTTTAGGCGGGGATTAGCCGCTAGCTACGGACAAAATCATACGGACAAATTCTGATTTTCAGAATTTGGCCATCACCTGCGGGGGGATTAGCCGCTAGCTAATCCAGTACCTGTGCAAGAGGCTCTTGCCTCGGCAATCGCGCATGAACCCACACAGCTGTACATTGGTCAAATGAAGAGCCCACTAGTGGGGCATAACATACTGCCAAAGGGGAGAGAGAGGGCAGTGCGTAGCGTGCAGGGCATCACTCCTGGCACCGCACTGTGCATAAGAGGGAAAGCAAGCACTCCATAGCTCTTAACCTATGACAAATTCTGAAAATCAGCCTCCTCTCTCATTTTAGGCGCCCCCTCCTCTGGCAGAAGTGGCAGAAGGGTCACAGAGTGACACTTTCGCCCAGTTTCTGATTTTGGCCAATTGGGCTAAAAATATCTCAACTGGTGCGTCAGTTGACTTGACAACAGAGTAATAAAATGTTCCTCTTGTCATTCCGGAGCTAATGACGCAAACACATTTTCAGGTCCCAAAATAGCAGTTCCCTAAATTTTAGGAGATGCTGTCATTGTATCTTTCTAGGTCATCCGACCCCCTTTGTACACTGCAGCCACACCCAAAACTGAAATGTAGCTTCTGTAGCAAAGGATTCCACTTTGGCTAGTCAATGACCGCACTTGGCTAACCATAGTCCTTGTCCAACCTTAGTGCTCTCTTGCCCTCAGGCCTGGACTCCCTCTGGACAGTTCCACACTAGCTATGCAATGCAGGGCAGTCAGATTTCCCGAGGGGTGTTTCCAAAAATTGAAAGTAAATAGATAATAAGAAAGAAATTAACAAAAAGGATAGATAGTAGTCACACGCTGGTGACATTGCGACTCTTTTCTCCAGTTCAGACATAGATGCAAGAGATTCGGGAAAAGGAGACTCTCTCAGTCTCTTCTTTTCCAAAGCATGACACACATAATTTGAATGATTATGATAAGCATGATGATTTGAATGATAATGACCAGCGTGACGAATTACATGATAATGATGAGCATGATGGTTTGGATGATTCTCACAAGCATGATGATTTGCATGATCAAGATGTGATTTCTCACAAGCATGATGATTTGCATGAAGATGATGTGATTGTTCACAAGGATGATGTGTTAGTTGATACTTTCTAGTGAAGTTAACCTCATTGTAGATTCGATCAATCACAAAGAACCGATCTTGGCTCTCTAGTCGAGGTCCACAGAACCCTCACAGAAAGATTCGATCAAACAGGAAGAACCGATCTTGGCTCTCGAGCCTAGGTCAAAAGAACCCTTACAGGAAGTACTATGCGTTCAAATGATTAGTCAACACGCATTGTTTGAGTGTTTCATTCGTGATCGTTTCCTGTATTTTAGTCAGCGTCTTTATGTGATCCCTTTTCCTAGGCATGGCATATTGTACGTTGAGCACGTTTCACTCATGAATGAGCACGGATGTATGCGGATTGTTCAGGAAAGCTGAAATGTTTGCAGTCAAGGAATTCACATTCCATATCTCTTCCTTGGCATGACACAGTTTCCAAAAGAGGACAAGAAGGATTGAGCATAAAGCATCGGCATTTCCATTGTGATTTGCCACAATTGATTGATTTAGATTAGAAAGACAAGTTTCGAATCCATTGCTTGCGTGTGTTTGATGAACGGTTTGGCACTCCGTCTCTATGTTGATCTACATTGCATGCACAGGCTCTACAGAAGAGTAGAATTTTTCTAGTCACTTTACATTGAATGGATATGTTCATGTTTTTGTGTTGGAAGTGGTTTCAGGAATTTTCAGCCTCGGAGATTCTTGAAGATGGTAGACGCATGACTATGGATGAAGTTGAAGCATTGAAGGAGTCTCAGAAGACTTTGTGTCGCTTTCGGCGCGGCCCAAAGAAGCAAGCGTTACAGACCTTATGAAGTTCAAGTATCGCATGACTCACGCATTAGAGTGGGCTGGCAAAGAGTTCTTTCCAGGATTCCAGACGTTGTTGGCGATCTCCCTCGACGTCATATAGTTCGGTACCAATACCTCACTTTTGAAAAGGGGGGGATGTCACGTGCACATATAACCCTATGTGTACGTGGACAAGCTACTTCAGGATATGGGTTCAGTTCATTTCAGTCAGCCTAGATTAGGAAGTGATCTGGCACTTTTGTGAGTCTGTTCGCAGACCGTGCATGTCCAGACACTTAGAGTAGATGCATATCCTCTGGTTGCACACAGTCAGGAGCATTTTTACAATGCATAGATCTATTTTCCCTATTTTAGCCAATTTTCACTTATTATTTTTAAGTGACTTTTGTTGGGAACTAGGTAGGGCAATTTGACTAAGTAAGTATACAAGCAAACCTAGCGCTAGCATTCCACGGCAGAAGATGCAACATGAGCACCTTGCTCACAGGCAACTTCTCAGCAGGACCCCAAGATCTCTAGCGTTTTTGCACCACAGCAGGTGGGCTAGCGTTTTTGGACAAGAACCCAGATCAGCTAGCGTTTTTGTATCTGCATCAGCTTGGCGACAACAAAGGATGAATCGGCACTAGCGTTAGTGGTTTGCACCGGCAGATCCACAGTGTGTTTGCAACAGGACCCATTTTCAGCCCTACCGTTTTTGGTTTGCAGATCAACCTCAGCGTTTTTGGAGATCTTCACGACGGAATCAGCCATAGACCCAGCGTTTTCAGTTTTCGGCAGTCAGTACCCGCAATAGAACCCCCGAACCTCGCAGATCTCACCTTCCCGCAGCAGATCCTCGCCGCACGATCAGATCCCACGAAGTTTGTAGTTTCAGCCCGGAAAACACAGATTTCAGCATCTGCGTATTAAGCGCGTCGTCGTCGCATTGTCGCCATCGCATTGTCGCCATCGACATAGTCCATAGTTCATCAGATAAAGATTTGCAGATTTCAGCCCTTAGCATTCTCAGATTTCAGCCCGTCTCGTCGTCGTCCTCATCGTCGTCGACATCGTCGGCAAGTCAAAGCATTGTAGAGATTTGTGCAATCATAAGTAGACCGCTCTCGCCATAGAGAGTGGGGCCTTTGAAGGAGGATTTGACAACATTCTGGTGTCGTATTCTTCTCTCTCTATCTCTCAGACTCATGCACCTTCATTCACAGTGTTCACCACTTTGTTTGTGTCCATTGCACTCTCTCACTAAAGGAACGGAAGGCTCTCCCTTCCATAAGTAAAAGGAACCTTGAGCACAGTTCGGAGCACTCATCTTGAGCAAAGTTCAACATTCACTTCCGCTCCACCTAACAGAAGGCATGCCTGAGAAAGAAAAAGGGAAAGGAGCGGCTTTTCCGAAAGCTTAGCATGAGATACTATGGACCTTTCCAGATAAAAGAAAAGATAAATGATGTCTCCTTTACTGCCGATACTTGGAGAATTCACAATGCTTTTCATGTGAGTCTTTTGAAGCCTCTTAAAGGCGATGTGCCCGATGATGGGGAGCCAGATGAGCAACCTGAAGTGGAAGAAAACGAGGAGATACTCGTTCCAGAACAGATATTGGCACATAAAGATAGAAAGATAAAAGGTAAAGCGATAAGACGGTTCTTGGTTAAATTCAAGAACTATCCCGCATTGGATGCGAAGTGGATGGAGGAGGAGGACCTGACAGATACTCCTCAGATTGTGAATCTTTACCCTGAAGCATTCGGTTAGCATAGTCTACTCAGATAGAACCCTGATTTTAGCTTAGGCAGAATTTGGTGCAACGGGCTTGCACAAGAGGGGAGTCACTCCGCTCCTTTGTCAACATATTGCCCCAATTTTTGATAATAGAGTCACTGATGTCCTTATTGGGTTTCAAGGATACTGTGGGCTAACAATATTCTACTGTCATGACTTTAGGATTTGGAATTCTCGATAATATGATATTGATTTGTACTTGACTTGTTTAAGTGCAGGAACTGATAGACGAAATGACTGCAGCACTTCGGTTTGATAGATCTCTATAGACATGATTGCAATAAGGATTAGTTAATCGAGCATCTGAGAGGTCCGGACTGGATCTAGATGCGATTGCTAAATACCTTGCCGATTAATCATGGTCTGAGATTGGAATGATTGTTGAATGTGATTTGTCATGTGATGTCAAGTGATGTCCCGAGATTGGAATGATTGTTGAATGTGATTAATCATGGTCTGAGATTCGAATGATTGTTGAATGTGATTTGTCATGTGATGTCAAGTGATGTCCTGTGATGTGACTGTCGATTAGTACATGTCCGAGATGTGTTGTTCCTAGTGCGTTGGTACTAACAGTCAATGTTTGCTAAGACAGTTTATGGCCTTTGTCTGTTTTGCAGACGTAATCGAGGGCGATTACAATGCTTTCAAGAGGGGGGTTGTCACAAATTGGTGACGTGTCATGGCCTTGGACACACTTAAAAGTGGGGCAGCAGAGAACACACACCCCCCGACTGGCAGCACCCACGGAGACGGGCTGACGTGACAGATTTCTGAAATTCATGTTGAGCATGCTGACATGGCACACCGTAGAACTTCCGTGATTTGCGGCGGTTTTTGCACTGAGTTGCTAACGTGGCAGTGCGTACGGAAAAGCTGGCTGAATCTTACACAAGCTGGATTGGGAGCTTTTTGATCAATTGCTTTATTTTTCAAAGCTTTTCACTGATAGCTTTTGGGGCTCTGCTTTTTGGGCCTCCCTTATAATCTATAAATTAGTGGGCAGGGCCCTCACAACTCAGAGCATCTAGATGTAGAGTCTGAGAGTGAGAATCCTCCCACTCTCTTGTACTTTGAACACAGATTAATACAAAAAGAAATACCGAAAGGGGCGCCAATCTTGGGGCCAATATCTCTAGGCACAGAATTCTGTCGGGTCGTGTCGAATCAATTGTGAATTGTGAACTGTTTTGAAGTGAATCTCTGCTGTGTCGCGGTAGAATCTTGACTTGGAGTGTCCAAGTTTGTTACAGTTTTCCAGATTCCAGCCCTAGCGTTAGCAGATTGCAGAATCAGCCCTAGCGTTAGTAGATTGCAGATGCAGCCTGGCGTTTTTGCAGATTGCAGATTGCATGAGCCTTTTGTAGATTCCCGGCGTCAGCATAGCCCTAGCACTAGTGTTTCAGTTTTCAGCCTTAGCCTCGGGAGAACCCGCTCCCACCCGGGTGCAGATCCTCGCCAGATTCCCGGCGTCAGCACAGCCCTAGCACCAGCGTTTCAGTTTTCAGCCTTAGCCTCGTGAGAACCCGCTCCCATCCGGGTGCAGATCCTTGCTATATTCCCCATCTAGCACTAGACCAGCCTAGCATTTTCAGATTTCAGCAGATCAGCCAGTGTTTTTGCATTTCAGCCCTAGCTTGGCGAAGCGGATGCAGATCCAGGCCGCAGTACCGCCACAATAACAGATTCCCAGCAAGGCATCTAGCGTTTTCAGTTTTCAGCTTTTACGCCGTTGTCATCAACACCATCGTCGTCGTTGACATCATCGTCGTCATCGTTGATCCCTATCTTGACGACGACACCTTCGTCCTCGTCATCGCAGATCCCTATCTTGACGACGACACCTTCGTCATCGTCATCGTAGTTTTGGACTTGACGATGACACCATCGTCGTCGTCGTCGTCGACATAGACTAGCAGTAATTGTCGTCGATCTCACCGTCTTCGACACAGAACAGTCATTGACTTCACGGTCTTCGACACAGAACAATCGTTGACTTCAGGGTCTTCGACATAGTATCGTCGTCGACAAAGACCCTTAGTACCTCGTCGTCGACTTCATCGTCTTCGACATAGACCTCGTCGTCGACATCTTGATCTTCGACATAGAGCCCTTCAACATTAGTAGCATCAGTACCCATTAGCATCAACATCATTGTAGTCGCATTTGTGCAAGAATAAAGAAAGTATTTGCTCTGGCAACAGAGCAAGGGAGCCCTTGAGGGTTGGGACCCGACATCCCTATGTCGTCTCTTTTCTCTCTCTCTCGTCTCTCTTTCTTTCAGTTCTTTCAAGTGAAGTAAAGCGTCCCTTGTGTTTGTGTGCGGAGTACTAGATCCGAGCAAGTTCTTATTCTCTTGCGCTACACCAATGGGTTTCATTTATAGGAATTATATGCTGGGTGCGGCAAGTGTCACAAAGTGATGACGTGGCTACCGAGAGCACAAACTGCCAGAAACCCTAATTCCTGCAAACCCTAATTTCTGCCAGAAACCCTAATTTCTGGAAACCCTAACTGCTGGCTGAAACCCTAAATGTGGTGGAAACCCTAAGTTTGGCGGCTGAAATGCCACGTGGCCAGCAGTACGGATTTCCGAGATTTGCGGCACAATTTACGGAGCTGAAAAGCAGCCAGCCAGCGACACTAATTTTTGCTTTTCTCCACGCATGATGTGTTGTGTGAGAGAGAGAAGGATACTGGCTTTATTTTATTAAAGCCACAGAGAGAGCTGTGAGAGAGAACACTTGCTTTTATTTTTGGAAGCTTTTGGGGCTCTGCTTTTGGGCATCCCTTGTAAACAAATAAATAAGTGGTTTAGGGCTCACTCTGTAGAGCATCTAGATGCAGAGTCTGAGAGTGAAACCCTAACCACTCTTTGTACTTTGACATTGATTTAATACATAAAGAAATACCGAAAGGGGTGCCAATCTTTGGGGCTAATACCTCTAGGCACGGAACTCCGCCGAGCCAGTGCAAATCTATTGTGATTTGTGAATTGTTTTGAAGTGGTTATTTGGTGCTGTGGTGATCGATTCTTGACTTGGAGTGTCCAAGTCTGCTACAGGGGTATCAGAGCACGGCCAATTTCTCTTCTACGGGAGAAATTCAAAGAAGAAATCGACGGCCATCTGCTCACAAGAAATATTCAGAGAAGGAATTAGAAGAGGTGGTTGATGCACGGATTGCTCAGCTTTTTGAGGCGCAAAGGAAAGCCAAAAAGCACGGCAAAAAGCAGAAGAAAGGCACTGACTTCCCGGGTTATTTGGGGCGTCAGTCGACATTTGACAAAGCAAAGAAACAGAAGAAGCGTGTTCACTTTGAAGGAGTACCCAATTCTTCTTCTTCTTCTTCTTCTGACAGTTCTTCTAGCTCTTCAGATTTGAGCGAAGAAGACAGAAAAGGTAAAAAGTGAAGCAAGAAACAACGCTTCGGAAAGGGCAAGAAAAAGGCAAAGAAGTCTAAATCTCGCCCAGTGAGTGACAGTTCTACAGAAGACTCGTCTACAGAGAGCTCAGATTCCGATGATGGAAACTTTTATGTGAACAAGAAGAATTTTTATAAAGCCAACCAGTATGACTTTCTGGAAGATAAAAGCAAGAAAGTCCGAGAGTTTAAGGAAGGTGGACACTCGATCAAATTTGATACTTTTTCAGGATACTCAGATGCTTTGAAGGCTTTGTCTTTTATACAACAGTTTGACATCGCTTTCGCGGGAGGACTCTACTCAGAGCACTCCAAGATTCGGAGAGCTGCCTCTTACTTTAAGGGGAATGCTCGCACGTGGTGGTCCACGCTTCTTCTAAAGAAGACTGCGCTAGTTAAATGATTGAAATTTAAGAAGCTTTTTATTTCTTCTTGGTTGATGCAAGAGTATGAACGAGATATACGAGCTGCTTTTAACCATCTTCGGATGACAAAGAAAGATACAATAAATACTTACTGTGAAAGATTCTGGAGCTCTTTTATACCCGCCTCTTTATTCAAGAAGATCTCGTTCAGAGAACAGATTGAGCGGTTCACCTTGGGTCTACCTACAGAGATCCTAGATCACTGCTTGGAGCAGAAGTCAGCTTCTATTCAGGAGTTGATGAGTCATACGAAGCGGGGCTTTGCCATTCACTCTGGCAGTCTGACCTACCCCACAGATGAGGCCATGACACAACGAGCCGAACAGACTTCTAGGAATGAAAGTAGAAAGAAAAAGAGCAACCCAGAGAAAAAGAATGCACGACCCAAGCCTACTCCTCAGGAACGAGCTCGATTCATCAAGGAGGGGAAGTGCTTTGGATGCGGGGAACATGGACATATCTCTGCGAAGTGCCCTAAAAAGGCACAGAAAGAACAAAATGATAAGGACGACGATAGGCCTGAGAGTTCGAGAGCAGCTGAGGAACGTGGACGAAAAGGCAAGATGAAAATAGGACTGTTTCCAGATTGTGTGGGTACCGATCTTGACACCATGGACAAGAGTATAGAACTTTGCCGAGCTTGGGGCAAAGTGAAAGATCAAGAGGCCCTGATCTTCTTTGATGGAGGAGCCAAGGCCAACTTCATTTCACTGGAATTGGCGGCGCGGCTCGAGATCACTCCCGATCGGATGGGACCACTTTTGGAGGCAGTTCTAGCGGCACCCGACAGGGATGTAGCCATTACACCTGTCATTGGCAAACTTCGGTTGCATTGTCAGGGGTATTTGGGGCATGAGGACTTCTTTATAATGCCTTTGGAGGGTTGTGATTTTCTCTTAGGGATTCCTTGGTACCATAAGAACAACGTCGTGGTCGATTATCGGGCGAGGAAAGCGACTTCGACTTATAGAAAAGGGCAGAACAATTGTACTTGATATTAAACTGAAGGGCGAGTCTGTCCCTATTGTATCGCCTTCCGCCATTTCAAAATTAATAAAATCCAGTTTGTTTGTTTATCGATCTTTATGGAAGAATTGAGCAATAAGGATAGGACAAATATGTCTAAACTTGATAAAGAACGTCAAGATTTTCTCCACTCTCATGCTGATTGCTTCTCAGAGGGCCTACTAGGCGAGTTACCACCTGCTCGTCCTGAAGATCATACCATTGATCTGATACCTGGAAGCACACCACCGAACCGGCCACCTTACCGTGTGAGCCGATGTAAGGTGCTGCGGAATGAATGTTGTATTTTCTCAAGATTAGTGATCTTTATTTGCTCAAGGTTCCTTTTAGTTCTTAGGGAAAGAGAGCTTTCCGTCTTATGGACAATGCTATGATCACGAACAAAGTGAGTGGATATTGTGCATGCAAGTGAATGAGACTGAGAGAAGGAGAGAGAAGAGATACGACACCCGAGAGGTTGTAAAACCCTCCTCCGAAGGTCCCACTCTCGTCGGCGAGAGTGGTCTACTTTGATTGCACAAAGGTGTACAATGCGTATGCAATGGACTGATGCAAGTTGGACTATGCCGATGACGACGACGGTGACGACGACGACGGCTTGATGGCTGAAATCTGTGATCTTCTAATCGCTGAATTCGGGGACTGTTTTGGTGGCTGAAAATGACTGTTTTGGCGGCGTTTTTATGGCTGAAAATGGGGGAGCATGTGCAACCAACTTGGGGGTAATCTGCTACTGTGTCATGGCTGAAAACCTGCGTTTTCTTCAAGGCTGAATCTCTGCTGTAAAAACGCTGAGGCTGCAGGTATCCTAGCGTTAGTGGTTGCTTGACAAAATGCTGAAGAGGCAGGGACCAAAACGCTGAGATCTGCTGTTGGGCTGGCTGGCGTTTTTGGCAAGAAAAACGCTGGCTGAAGTGTAGCGTTTTTGCAAGAACAACGTTGGGCTGAATGGTACTATAGGAAGTGTCGCCAGACGGGGGAAACTTCAAGACGAGGCTGATGCTATGAAAAACGCCAAGGCTAGGCAAGGATGGCGACGGATCTTGATGGTGAGGGGGGTACTGCTGAGAAGTTGCCTGTTGAGCGGGAAGCTCCTTCTGCCTTTGAAACCGGCCTGTTCGATCCAAAAAGGGCGGTAGACTTTACTTTAAACCTTGATTTAGCTTTCACCCATTATTAGTCGTCTATTTTACCTGTACTTTCAAGACACAACAAAGGGGAGAGGGATACAGGCTGCTAGATTGCACCTGTATGAGTAGACGGACACCAGATTGGCCCCTAACTTAGGCGCCCCTTTCGGTATTTCTTTATTGTTAAAAAGAGGGAATAAACGCTGAGGTTCCCTACAAGCTGCCCCGCACAAACTCGGCTGAATTTCCACTGTTCCAGCCCGATTTCGGCAGCATAACTGTACTAGAACCCTTCACGGTCAGTATTCCCACGCATTGGCCGACTTTCCCGACACATACGGGCACTTTGCAAAACCTGGCGAGAATCTGCAGCACGCTGAATTCTCTGTTTTCAGCCCTGAAAATGCGCCAGATCACCTGTACAGCGGTCCCCTTGCGTCCCCAAACCTCCTGGGGGTATTAGGGTCCGTTTAGGGCCAAAACCCTAAACCTGCAAAAATACACAGCAGGCTGTAATTCACTGTTTCGGGCTCCGTTTCGCGTGCCGGTCGCATCCGTAGCAAGTCCTCGAGCTCCCGCACTTGTAGGGCTACTTGCCCTTTGAATCGGACGAGATTTCTGGCGTGAAACCTCTCCGAATTCACCTGTACCTGCGGGGGGATTAGCCGCTAGCTAATCCAGTACCTGTGCAAGAGGCTCTTGCCTCGGCAATCGCGCATGAACCCACACAACTGTACATTGGTCAAATGAAGAGCCCACTAGAGGGGCATAACATACTGCCAAAGGGGAGAGAGAGGGCAGTGCGTAGCGTGCAGGGCATCACTCCTGGCACCGCACTGTACATAGGAGGGAAAGCAAGCACTCCATAGCTCTTAACCTGTGACAAAATCTGAAAATGAGGCTCTCTCTCCTTCAAATTCAGCGCCACTTCTTGTTGCATGAGGAAAGTGCACCAGAAGGTGCCACTTGGCACATTTACAAGCATTTTCCGGTTTCGGGGTTGCCGCCTAAAAATCTCCCAACCGGTTGCCCAGTTGACTTCACGACAGAGTAAGAAAATGTTCCCTTTGTCATTCCGGAGGTAATGACGCCAACACATTTTCAGGTCCCAAAATAGCAGTTCCCTAAATTTTAGGAGATGCTGCCATTGTATCTTTCTAGGTCATCCGACCCTCTTTGTACATTGCGGCCACATCCAGAACTGAAATGTAGCCTCTGTAGCAAAGGATTCCACTTTGGCTAATCAATGACCCCACTTGGCTAACCATAGTCCTTGTCCAACCTTAGTGCTCTCTTGCCCTCAGGCCTTGACTCCCTCTGGACAGTTCCACACTAGCTATGCAATGCAGGGCAGTTAGATTTCCCGAGGGGTGTTTCCAAAAAGTGAAAGTAAATAGATAATAAGAAAGAAATCAACAAAAAGGATAGATAGTAGTCACACGCTGGTGACAGCCTCTTCTGCCAGATAGTGCTAACTTGGGTTTGCTTATATATTAACTTAGCAAAATTGCTCTACCTACTTTTGTTGGAAAGTCACTTATAAATAATAAGTGAAAATAACCAAAAATAGGAAAATAGGCTAAATGCACTGGAAAATTCCCCTAACTGGTGCTAATGGATTCCGATGGGAATTCTGACGATCATGCTGTGTGCAACCGGAGGATATGCATCTATGCTAAGTGATTGGGCATGCACAGTCTATGAATAGACTCACAAAAGTGCCAGATCACTGCTAATCTAGACTTGATTGAACTGACTGAACCTTGTTGTGGTGTAGCTTGTCCACGGACACATAGGGTTGGGATGTGTCACGTGACATCCCCTCCTTTTCAAAGTGAGGTAGTGGTACCGAACTGTATGGCGTCGAGGGAGATCGCAACAGCATCCGGAATCCTGGAAGGGACTCTTCGCCGGTCCACTCTGATGTGTGGGTCGTGCGGTACTTGAACTTCATAAAGGTCTGCAACGCTTGCTTCTTTGGGCCGCGCCGAAAGCGACTCAAAGTCTTCTATGGCTCCTTCGATGCTTCAACTTCGTCTAGAGTCCTTCTTCCATCTTCAAGAATCTCCATGGTTGAAATTTCCTGAAACCATCTCCAACACAAAACCATGAACATACTTATTCCATGTAAAGTGAAGGAAAAAAATATTGTCTTCTCTAAAGACCGTGTATGCAATGTCGATGAACATAGAGACGGAGTGACAACCCGTTCATCAAACACATGCAAACAATGCGATCGAATTTTTTCTGTTTGATCGAAATTAATTAACTGTGGCAAATCACAATGGAAATGCCCATGCTTGGTGCTCATACTATCATGTGCTGTTTTGGAAACTGTGTCATGCTAAGGAAGAGACATGGAATGTGACTTTCGTACATACAAACTTTTCAGCTTTTCATGAACAATCCGCTTACATTCGTGCTCATCCATGAGAGAAACGTGCTCAACATACAATGTCATGCATAGGAAAAGGGATCACATAACGATGTTGACTAAAATACAGGAAACCTTCACGAATGAAACACTCGAACAATGCGTGCGTATCAATCATGCGAACACATAATACTTCCTGGGAGGGTGCTTTTGACCAAGGCTCGAGAGCCAAGATCGATCCTTCCTGAATGATCGAATCGTCCTGTGGGGGTTCTTTGGACCTCGACTCGAAAGCCAAGATCGGATCTTCGTGATTGATCGAATTTGCAACGAGGTTAGCTTTGCTAGGAAAAGCATCTACTAACACATCATCCTGGTGAACAATCACATCTTCTTTATGTAATTCATCATGCTTGTCTTTTTCATCCAAATCATCATGCAAATCATTATCCTTCAAATCATCATGCTTCTCATAATCATGCAGATCCTGTGTGTCATGCTGTGGAGAAAAAGAGATTGAGAGAATCTCCTTATCCCGAATCCTTTCAACCTTGTCCTGCATATTAGCAATGAGAGATGGAGAAGGAGCAGTGTCCATTTCATGAAAGACAGTAGGAGAATCACTTTTGGCATTGAGAGTTAAAGTGCTAGCCTCCGAATCAACGAGAGGGTTTATTTCACGAAACCATTTCATGCCTAAAATCATATCACATCCTGTGAGAGGAGAAACAACAAATCTTGTAGTGAAGGCAGTCTGTTGAATTGCAAACTACACATCAAGGCACTCCTTCGTGATGAGAGCGTCTATACCGGGACGAAAGCCAGAGACCTCGATAGGAGATCTCAGACTAACTTCGAGGCGGGCTCTCTCAACAAGAGAGGGACTGATCACATCATGCATACTACCTGGGTCAAACAATATGACAAAACGGTGCCTTGGCGTACGACCATAACATTTAATGAGAGAATCATCAATGGGAGGGTCCTGAGAAACTTTGGGCACACCCGTGTTATCATTCATTGCATTGACAGATGTAGTGGGTGCTGTGGGTTCTTTAGATTCATTCGATTCAAGCTTAGGACATGCTCTTTTTATGTGACCCTTAATGTGACAATGAAAACAACGACCTTCCTTAGAATAAGTGCTTTGTTCTTCCGAAGTGATGTAACCTCCTACAATTCCTTGTGCTACCTTTTCATCTGGAGTAAGCTTAGGTTTAGCAGTTGTGTTAGCCTTACCCTTAGATTCATTGGAAGAATTCTTTGATGAGAGACTGTTGGAAGATTGGTTAGAAGAGTTATCATTCTTACCATTCTTATCGTTCTTACCATTTTGAGGATTTTGAGAACTCTGCGAGGTACTTGTGGAAGTCTTGTTCTCTTTAGGCTTTCCTTTGTTGTGCTTCATCTCCTTTGCGAGAGCAATCGCTACCGCCTTGTTGAGATCGATTGGATCGAGTACCTCGACATCGTACTTGATATACTCGTCCAATCCAAAGAGAAAAGCCGCTTTGCGCTCTTCATCCGACATGCGTAATTGGGTACCTAGCTGCAAAACACGATTAGAAAAAGACATAACTGGCATACCATTTTGCTTGAGAGCGAGCCAATCGTCCTTCAATTGTGCAAGGTACTGAGGTGGCATAAACCGCGCCTTGAGCTTGTCTTGGAAATCAGCCCAACTAAGAGAGAGGGGCGTGAAATCGTCGGCTGCCTCTAGATGCGCAGCTAGCTGTGCCTCTTGCCATGCGTGGTACCAATTGATGGCATCACCGGCAAGGTACATAGCTGCCGTTAAAACTTTGCTATTTCGTGTCTTCTTAGTTGTCGCAAAATAAGCATTACATTGATGCAACCAAGAATGAATAATTGTAGCATCCATCTTACCGTCATACTTACTGAAAGTCAACTTTTCTGTAATTGGATGGTTGGAATCTGCGTTGTGGCTTGCGCCACTTTACGAACTCCCACGATCTTTGGGTGGTTCGGTCTTCGAGGCTAGGATTTTGGCAATAAATTCTTGATTGCGAAGCTCCCTTTGAGCTTCACACTCGGCGTTCTTTTTTTGCTTTTCGTTCATTTCGTGCATGGCACTAGCGTTCGAGAGCAAGTCGATTTTCTTCTTGTTGTGCGGCAAGTCTTGCGTTTCTTTCGTCGCGTTCGCGGTCCTTGGCTGCTTGGTCTGCGGCCATTCTTGCAATTCTGTCGTTGCGCTCACGGCCGCTTGGTCTGTGGCCATTCTGACAATTCTATCGTCGCACTCGCGGTCTTGAGCAAGGCGCTCGCGTTCTAAAGCAAGGCGCTTGTCTTCCTGTCTATCCATCATGGCCATCATCTGCTTGACCATTGCTTCCATAGGGTCTGGTGCACTTGGTGGCGTAAATGGTGAAGGGGGAGGGTTGAAGAAATCATCTCCAGGTGGGGAGGAGTCTTCGTCGCCTCTCTCATGCTCATCGCCTGTATGCGAAGTATCCATTCCGCTTTGGGTGACGATCATGCACTATGATCTTGGGTTCTTAAGCTCGCGAGGAACTTGGGTCTTGAGGGTCTTGAGGTTCTTGAGGTCCTTTTTCGTGAGAATCTTGGGTTCTTGAGGTTCTTGAGGTTCTTGAGTCTTGAGGGTCTTGGGTTCTTGGGGTTTTCTTTCGCTTGCAAATCGCGTTGGTGAAGGATCTTCTCTTCACCCGAGTTCTACCCTTTTCTGCGGACGCACCCCTTGGCGGCCTTGCGCTCACACCAAGGTTTCTTTTTCCCACCTCACGTCGATTGGCCGGCTCCTAAGTGCACGGTCCGCTCTCAATGAGTGAAAAGAGACACAAGGGGAGGCTGGACAAGCCTTTCTTTCTTGGGATTCCTGTCACTCTTCAACAAAACACGATTAGGAATCGCCACGCCCAAGTAAACTCGGGTTCGTGCGACCGCAACAAGCAAAAAAAATTCTTGTGGTTCTTTCCTTAAGTAATGCAGAACACTTCCAAAGCTCTGATACCAATGTAAGGTGCTGCGGAATGAATGTTGTATTTTCTCAAGATTAGTGATCTTTATTTGCTCAAGGTTCCTTTTAGTTCTTAGGGAAAGAGAGCTTTCTGTCTTATGGAGAATGCTATGATCACGAACAAAGTGAGTGGATATTGTGCGTGCAAGTGAATGAGACTGAGAGAATGAGAGAGAAGAGATACGACACCCGAGAGGTTGTAAAACCCTCCTCCGAAGGCGCCACTCTCGTCGGCGAGAGTGGTCTACTTTGATTGCACAAAGGTGTACAATGCGTATGCAATGGACTGATGCAAGTTGGACTATGCCGATGACGACGACGGTGACGACGACGACGGCTTGATGGCTGAAATCTGTGATCTTCTAATCGCTGAATTCGGGGACTGTTTTGGTGGCTGAAAATGACTTTTTTTGCTGTGTTTTTATGGCTGAAAATGGGGGAGCATCTGCAACCAACTTGGGGGGAATTTGCTACTGTGTCATGGCTGAAAACCTGCGTTTTCTTCAAGGCTGAATCTCTGCTGTAAAAACGCTGAGGCTGCAGGTATCCTAGCGTTAGTGGTTGCTTGACAAACCGCCGAAGAGGCAGGGACCAAAACGTTGAGATCTGCTGTTGGGCTGGCTGGCGTTCTTGGCAAGAAAAACGCTGGCTGCGTTTTTGCAAGAACAACGTTGGGCTGAATGGTACTGTAGGAACTGTCGCCAGAAGGGGGAAACTTCAAGACGAGGTTGATGCTGTGAAAAACGCCAAGGCTAGTATAACCGGCCTATTAACTTCAAAAAGGGCGGTAGACTTTACTTCAAACCTTGATTTAGCTTTCACCCATTATTAGTCGTCTATTCTACTTGTGCTATAATGACACAAGAGAGGGGAATGGGATACAGATGCTAGAATGCACCTGTATGCGAGTCAGACACCAGATTGGTCCCTAAATAGGCGCCCCTTTTGGTATTTCTTTATTCTTTAAAAGAGGGAATAAATGCTGTGGTTCCCTACGAGCTGCCCCGCACAACCTTGGCTGAATTTCAACTGTTCTGGCCCGATTTCGGCAGCATAATTGTACTAGGACCCTTCACAGTTAGTATTCCCACGCATTGGATGACTTTCCCGACGCAGACGGACGCTTTGCAAAACCTGGCGAGAATCTGCAGCACGCTGAATTCTCTGTTTTCTGCCCCGAAAATGCGCCAGATCATTTGTACAGCGGTCCCCTCGCGTCCCCGAACCTCTTGGGGGTATTAGGGTCCGTTTAGGGCCAAAACCCTAAACCTGCAAAAATACACAGCAGGCTATAATTCACTGTTTCGGGCTCCGTTTCGCGTGCCGGTCGCATCCGTAGCAAGTCCTCGAGCTCACGCACATGTAGGGCTACTTGCCCTTTGAATTGGACGAGATTTCGCACGTGAAACCTCTCCGAATCACCTGTACCTGCGGGGGATTAGCCGCTAGCTAATCCAGTACTTGTGCAAGAGGCTCTTGCCTCGGCAATCGCGCATGAACCCACACAATTGTACATTGGTCAATTGAAAAGCCCACTAGAGGGGCATAACATACTGCCATAGGGAAGAGAGAGAGCAGTGAGAGGTGTGCAGGTCATGACATCCTGCACCTCACTGTACATACAGGGTGGGCCAGCACTCCATTGAAGCTCTCCCACCTGTGACAGCACTCAAAAACGAGCTCACAGCTGAAAATCACGTTTTTGCTTTCTCTTTAAGTAGTAAACTGGCCTTAGAGTGCCAAGTGTCACTCATTTGTGCATTTTCCCGCTTTAGACCCTCGGGTCTAAAAATATATCACCTGCAGCCTCTGTTGACTTGGCCACAGAGTAACAAAATGATCCCCATGTCAAACTGCACGTAATGACGCGAAGACATTTTGCCGTCTAAAGATAGCATTCCCTAAAATTTAGGAGTTTCTGCCATTACATTCTTCTAGGTCATCTGACCCTCTTTGTACACTGCAGCCACGCCCAGAACTGAAATGTAGCCTATGTTGCAAAGGATTCCGCTTTGGCTGGCCAATGACCCCACTTTGGCTAACCATAGTCCTTGTCCAACCTTAGTGCTCTTTAGCCCTCAGGCCTGGACTCTCTTTGAACAGTTCCACATTGGCTATGCAATGCAGGGCAGTTAGATTTCCAGAGGGGTGTTTCCAAAAGGTAAAACAAACGAAATTCCCCAAAGAAAGAGAAAATAAACAAAAATGGAATTGCCACTGGCTGGTGAGATACCCCCCTCTTGAAATCTCAAACGTCCTCGTTTACACCAATGTCGTACATGCTTACAGTCAGCACTCGGGTGTCCGGACACCGTGTCGACAGATGTACGACACATACATGCTCACAGCCAACACCTCGTTGACACATTTATTGCCTGCGTGTGAACCCTGTCCCAATGACATAGTGGAAGCGTCACACTCTGCCATTGCTTTGAGTCCATAACTTTCCAATGACAAAATGGAAGCGTCACATTTTGCCACTGTCTTTTAGTACACGTTGGATCCTGTAACCTTTCGAGCATACCCAAACCGACAGTTTAAGAATGCAGTTACACATGTACTCTTCAATAGAAATAATTGATGTACCCTTGACAAACTGAGAAGAAATACTCACTTCTATAGCACTAAACAAACTTTTGGACATTCCATAAGAGCAATTGCCAAACTGACAATGTGTACAGCTCTAACATTCATGTAACATGCACTTCATTTGAGCTCACTGTAAGTAACATGTACATCATTTCTTTCAGAAGCCATTGTCACACTGACAATCCATGTAGCTCTGAATCTCAAGGAGTCAAGGTAGGTTGCAAACCAAGGTTTTAAGTTCCCATACTTTTAGTGACTCTGCAAGTTCTCTTTTTTCCATCCACTTGACATCCAGAGGTGAATAGCTTTTGAACTTTACCAAACAGCACCTTGCAACCTTGCCTTTTCCAAGATCTCGTCAAGTTCCTCGACTTCCGGCTGATCTTCAGCTAGCATATCTTCTGGCACATCACCCACATAGGGTCTGAGAAGACTCACGTGAAACGCATTGTGAATCTTCCAACTCTCAGGCAATTTCAGCCTTTATGCAATATCACTGATTTGCATACTGAGCATCGAAAACAATCTTTCTCTGCTCTTCATCTTGATCTTTGGAGATTAACCTGTGATCTACCCTTATGCTGTCACTTTTATTGGACTGAGAATTCTCTTTTTGACCCAATTTTGGCAGCATAACTGTAGTAGAAACCTTCACAACCAAAAATCCACATATCCAAGTGATTATCCACGCATAATAGAGCACTTTTGCAAACCTGCCCTAGAAATTCAGCATGCTGAATTCTCTGTTTTTAGCTCCTAAAATGCTCTAGATCACTTGTATTACTGTCCTCTAGCTTCCTCGAAGCTCTTGGGACAAAAAGGCATCAAATAGGGTCAAAACCCTAAATCTGCAGAAAAATACAGCAAGCTGTATTTTCTTCTTTCGGGCTCTGTTTTGCGTGCCAATCGCACCAATTCGTAGCCTTTGATCTTCTGCATCAGTAGGACTACTTGCCCTTTGATTTACACGAGATTTCTCGCAAGAAATCTTGTTAAATCATCCTGTACCTGTTTTGAATTAGCCTTTAGCTAATTCGGTACCTGTATGAAATCATTCCAAGTGGAAGGAGTCTGTCCTTGTAACAACAGTGTATTCCACCACTGACTTGCATTTTTTTTCCAGAAAAGTGGCAGCTTTCCTGACTTTAAATGCTTCTTCCAACAAATGCATTGTCAAACTGTTCGAGGAAAGAGAAAACCTTTGTCCTCTCATCAAAGCCATTGAATGTGTCAATGGACTCACTGATCATCTTCTTTGTATGGCTTTAGCTTATCCATTGACTCCAAATTGTCAAAAGAGACAGTTTGCATCATGGGTACACTTGTGGGAGCCATCTGTACTCCCTGGCCAGTAACATGTTGATGTCCAGGTGTCATATTCACTCATGGGATTGAAAAACCAGCCATACCCAAGTTGCCTTGTGACACCCCAAACTGACCTTGTGCCCTGAAATCTTGGGTGCAAACCAATGTTTGCATACATGGGGTTGGGCACCATGCCTTGCATACCCCTAAACACTGTTCCTGGCATGCCAAAACTGCCTTGAACTTGATGTGCTATTGATGAAGATCGTATGAACTCCATAAATCTTGGATTCTCCATCATTTGCTTGAACATGGTCACAGCAATAACAACCTGCAAAACTTTCTCTGTTTGGCCTGAACTCTCGACAATTTCATGTGCAGTTGGAATAGGCTGTCTATCCTCTGAAGAGGAATCCCTCTTCCTTATTGCCATCCATCCTGTATCCAAAGAAAGACTCGTAGCCTTTCTCACCTGTATCCAAAGAAAGACTCTCGTAGCCTTTCTCACCTGTAAATCCAAAGAAAGACTCGTAGCCTTTCTCACCTATATCCAAAGAAAGACTCGTAGCCTTTCTCACGTGTATCCAAAGAAAGACTCTCGTCGCCTTTCTCACCTGTAAATCCACTCGATCTACTTTCAAACTCTCTATGTTTTCAAGGTCATCCCAAACTCTCTCTGTGTCTTTAACCCAAACTGACCAAGGCTCACTTTTTGAGGAAAAAGTGATTTAATCCCGTCGATGGAACCATGTAACCGGCCTGTTAACTTCAAAAAGGGAGGTAGACTTTACTTCAAACCTTGATTTAGCTTTCACCCATTATTAGTCGTCTATTCTACCTGTGCTATAATGACACAAGAGAGGGGAATGGGATACAGATGCTAGAATGCACCTGTATGCGAGTCAAACACCAGATTGCATAGTTACAGGGGACGGGGGGGGACGGGCCCTAGGGCCGGGGAACGGTCGTAACCGGGCCGGGAACGGTTGGGAACGCCGAGGGACGGACGAAAAACGGGCCGGACGGGCGGGTCGCAGGGGGGACGGACCGGGGACGGCCGGGTCCGGACGGGGACGGCAGGGGTCAGCCGGGGTCGGATTAAAAAAAATGGCCGTTTTTGACCGTTTGCAATGGCTCTGTGCAACCCAAACTGCCATATTTTTTAAGCCTTGGCCCTTGGGAGGCTATAAAAGGCTCCCTTGGGCCTCTTAATACTCATAGTCTCAATGCTCAATGCTCATTCCATTTCCCTCAAGCTCAAGGCTCAAGCTCATTCCATTTCCCTCAAGCTCAAGGCTCAAGTTTGAACTTTGAAGCTCTCCTCTCCCTCTTCTACCCACTTTGAAGCTCTCCTTTACTCTCTCTCCACACAAGCTCTCCTCTAACCCTTCTAACTTCTAAGCTCTACTCTCGAGTCTCTCCACCATCATGTCATCTCAAGCCGCTTCTTCTCAAAGGAGGCCCGCCGTGCAAACGTGGTCGTGGTGGGATGAAGTCGACTTTAGCTCGCGTGGCAAAGGTGGCGGTGCAAGACCATGGACGTGCAAGCTATGTCCATACAAGAGATCGGGTGGTTCAAACAAAGTGCGAGCCCATCTTCTTCATGAACCCGGTCACGAGGTGAAGTTTTGCCCTCATGTAGCTCCTGAGAAGAGGTTGGATCTTCTTGAGAAACTCCAACTCAATTCCTTAATGAGAGCAATAAGACCTGTAACAAAAATTTGATAGATTAGATTGTGTTTATTTTGGGTATGAGGTCACTTTGCTTTTAGCTTTTTTAGCAAGAAAAGGTCTGGTTCCATTATCCTTGCGTGTTTCAGTGGATCATGGATTACTCTCACGCGAGCAGTTATCTTGTCATTATCATGCACGGATTAACTTGCAAACCTAAACCGCAAAAGTCCAAATACTATGATAGCCGTGAGCACGAATCTAAAACTACAACCTAAGATGGACCACCTAACACCAATCAACCTAAACAAGAATTATAGATAGTGGTTCCACCAAAGCCCTATAAATTTCTAAATCCAACGTTCTACTCTACCAAAAATCTGGGAGAACCTTGTGTTTAGGACATGTGTGTTTCTGTTTTTATACTTATAGAGCAAAGGGAAGCCAACCTTGACGACATCTCTCGAACCTTCAAGAGCCATGGATCTACACCGTCCTCTTCCCTTCCGCATCGCCAAACCACTCTCAACGAAAATTGGAATCCTAAATTGAAGGAAGAGGTAGATAGGTCGGTTGCCCGATTCTTCTTCCACGACCACATTGCCTTCCATGCTTCGCGGTGAGTTTCCCTTGGCATATGCACATTGCAATCTTCCATTTTGTATTCATAATGGGTTATAATTTCTCGACTCTCCATACTAACGCAACATGCTCTATTTTGTATGGATAGGTCTCCATACTTTCGAACCATGGTTACGAAAATAGGGGAATATGGCTCCTCTTATGTGCCACCTTCATCGGAGAGGCTTCGCACTACCCTCCTTGACAAAGAGAAGCTTGCCGTGGAGCAAGCGGCCCAAGCAACAAAGGATTTGTGGGAGACCAATGGCGTCTCTCTTCTTGTAGATGGATGGAGCGACACCCGCAAGCGGTCCATCCACGGGGTGGTGGCCTACTCTCGGGGAGAGATGTACTTTGTGGAGTCACATGATGCATCCGATAGTGGCAAGGCCGCCGAGATGCTTGCTGCGGAGTGGACAAGCACCATAGAGATCACCGGCCCGGAGAATGTCCTTTGTATGGTTGCAGATGGAGAGGCGTCAAATAGGGAAGCCGGAGCTATCATTGAGGGCATGTATCCCAACATCCATGTCACATTTTGCATGGCACATTGCCTCAATAACCTCCTCAAGGACATAGGGAACTTGTCATGGATTTCACCCACCATTGGTGACGCCTCTGGAATTGTCTCCTTTGTGCTCAACCATCAAAAAGTGCGCCATGAATTCTCAAAGAGGAGCCACTTGTCTTTGCTCAAATATTCAGAGACAAGATTTGCATTCAATTGGCTTATGCTAGGCCGCTTGTCTACCTGTGGCGGAGCCTTAAGGGGCCTCTTTCTCAGTGATGAGTTCCAGGCCATGCCGGAGTCTACATCAGCAGTAGGATTGAAATGCCGAGAATGGGCCGACGACGCCGCTTGGTGGGAGGAGGTGAAGACTCTTGACGCCATGGTCAAGCCTATTCTACACCTACTTCGAGTGGTGGATGGCTTGCAGCCATGCATTGGCAAAGTCTACGAAGCCATGGATCGGATGATAGAGGCACTTGAGAAGCTTGTGCCTGACCCTGTTCAGTATGCGGAGATTCATGGCTTGTGTGAGTCGAGGTGGAATGGATACTACTCTCCACTTCATGCGGCAGCTTATGTGCTTGACCCTGAGTTTCAAGGAAGGCGTCAAGAGACCGACAAGGAGGTGAGCAAAGGATGGCGGCTTGCATTGGAGCGCCTTGAGCCTAGCAGTGACATTAGGCGCAAGATTAGAGACGAGCTACTCAACTACAGGCAAAAGAAGGGCTCCTATGGATGTGTAGATGCACAGCTTGATCGCAACAAGATTGGCTCGGTTTTGTGGTGGGAGGACTATGGAGGAGATGGCCCACATTTGTAGCGCTTGGCTGTTCGTGTCCTTAGCCAAGCATGTACCACTAGTTGCTTGGAGCAACTATGGAGTGTGTACAGCCACATTGCCTCTAAGAAGAGGAATCGCCTTGGCGTTCAGAGGGCCAATGATTTGGTGTTTGTGAGCGCTAACTTGCGCATGCTTGCCAAGAGCGTCACACACAAGGCAGATCCTTTCACTGAGTGGGAGATGGCACAAGAGAATCCATCTATGGCCGATACTCTTTTGGAGGAGCTAGAGGAGGATTTCGAGCCTCAATGCGAGCCTCCCGAGCCGGAGCCCTCATACGTTGCTGACGACCTCGACTACGACGACGATGTGGAGATTCAGCAGGCGAGCACTTCTTGAGTTTGATGATCATTGATCACTCGACTCTCGAGTCTAGACTCTCGAGTCTACGACTCTACCTACTACATAGCCCTTTGTACTTTTTGTTATCCTTGAGGCCTCAGGCTTGTCCTAAGTCCTTTAGGCTTTTTGACTCTTGAGCCCTTGTGGCATGCACTTCTCATTTTGTATCCATCGATCATCGATGTTTTATTAGCACATTTCAGCCTATATGACTCGAGTTCTTTGGTCTATTTAGTGTAAATTTATGGTCAAAGTGATGCTCTATGTGTGTGGCATGTGTGTAGGTCAAAAAATGCCAAAAAAACTCTTTTTTTTTTTGCCGTTCCGACCCCCGTCCCCGTTTCCTGACTTTTGCTGTCCCGACCCCGTTCCCGACCCCGACCCGCCGTCCCATGTAACTATGCCAGATTGGTCCCTAAATAGGCGCCCCTTTTGGTATTTCTTTATTCTTTAAAAGAGGGAATAAACGCTGTGGTTCCCTACAAGCTGCCCCGCACAACCTTGGCTGAATTTCAATTGTTTTGGTCCGATTTCGGCAGCATAATTGTACTAGGACCCTTCACAGTCAGTATTCCCACGCATTGGATGACTTTCCTGACGCATACGGACACTTTGCAAAACCTGGCGAGAATCTGCAGCACGCTGAATTCTCTGTTTTCTGTCCCGAAAATGCGCCAGATCACCTGTACAGCGGTCCCCTCGCGTCCCCGAACCTCCTGGGGGTATTAGGGTCCGTTTAGGGCCAAAACCCTAAACCTGCAAAAATACACAGCAGGCTGTAATTCACTGTTTCGGGCTCCGTTTCGCTTGCCGGTCGCATCCGTAGCAAGTCCTCGAGCTCCCGCACCTGTAGGGCTACTTGCCCTTTGAATCGGACGAGATTTCGGACGTGAAACCTCTCCGAATCACCTGTACCTGCGGGGGATTAGCCGCGAGCTAATCCAGTACTTGTGCAAGAGGCTCTTGCCTCGGCAATCGCGCATGAACCCACACAATTGTACATTGGTCAATTGAAAAGCCCACTAGAGGGGCATAACATACTGCCATAGGGGAGAGAGAGAGCAGTGAGAGGTGTGCAGGTCATGACATCCTGCACCTCACTGTACATAGAGGGTGGGCCAGCGCTCCATTGAAGCTCTCCCACCTGTGACAACACTCAAAAACGAGCTCACAGCTGAAAATCACGTTTTTGCTTTCTCTTTAAGTAGTAAACTGGCCTTAGAGTGCCAAGTGTCACTCATTTGTGCATTTTCCCGCTTTAGACCCTCGGGTCTAAAAATATCTCACCTGCAGCCTCTGTTGACTTGGCCACAGAGTAACAAAATGACTTGGCCACAGACATCCTGCACCTCACTGTACATAGAGGGTGGGCCAGCACTCCATTGAAGCTCTCCCACCTGTGACAGCACTCAAAAACGAGCTCACAGCTGAAAATCACGTTTTTGCTTTATCTTTAAGTAGTAAACTGGCCTTAGAGTGCCAAGTGTCACTCATTTGTGCATTTTCCCGCTTTAGACCCTCGGGTCTAAAAATATCTCACCTGCAGCCTCTGTTGACTTGGCCACAGAGTAACAAAATGATCCCCATGTCAAACTGCACGTAATGACGCGAAGACATTTTGCCGTCCAAAAATAGCAGTCCCTAAAATTTAGGAGTTTCTGCCATTACATTCTTCTAGGTCATCTGACCCTCTTTGTACACTGCAGCCACGCCCAGAACTGAAATGTAGCCTATGTAGCAAAGGATTCCGCTTTGGCTGGCCAATGACCCCACTTTGGCTAACCATAGTCCTTGTCCAACCTTAGTGCTCTTTAGCCCTCAGGCTTGGACTCTCTTTGAACAGTTCCACATTGGCTATGCAATGCAGGGCAGTTAGATTTCCAGAGGGGTGTTTCCAAAAGGTAAAACAAACGAAATTCCCCAAAGAAAGAGAAAATAAACAAAAATGGAATTGCCACTGGTTGGTGATAGCTAGGCAAGGATGGCGATGGATCTTGATGGTGAGGGGGGTACTGCTGAGAAGTTGCCTGTTGAGCAGGAAGCTCCTGCTGCCTCTTCTGCCAGATAGTGCTAACTTGGGTTTGCTTATATATTAACTTAGCAAAATTGCCCTACCTACTTTTGTTGGAAAGTCACTTAAAAATAATAAGTGAAAATAACCAAAAATAGGAAAATATGCTAAATGCACTGGAAAATTCCCCTAATTGATGCTAATGGATTCTGATGGGAATTCCGATGATCATGCTGTGTGCAACCGGAGGATATGCATCTATGCTAAGTGATTGGGCATGCACGGTCTACGAATAGACTCACAAAAGTGCCAGATCACTGCTAATCTAGACTTGATTGAACTGATTGAACCGTGCTGTGGTGTACCTTGTCCACGGACACATAGGGTTGGGATGTGTCACGTGACAGCCGAGCACAGAATGAAGAGATTATGAACCAAGTGAAAGACCTCTTGGAAAAGGGTCTTGTCCAGCCTACTACTTCACCGTATTGCTCTCCAGTGTTGTTGGTTTTGAAGAAAGACGGATCTTGGAGAATGTGCAGCGATTATAGAGCTCTCAACAAAATCACCATCAAGAATAGATTTCCGATTCCTATGATCGATGATATACTCGACAGGTTACAGGGATCCTCGTGCTTTAGCAGGATTGATTTGAAGAGTGGATATCATCAGATCCGAATCGCACCGGGAGACGTCTACAAGACGGCATTTCGGACTACTTTTGGGTTATTTGAGTTTTTGGTGATGCCTTTTGGCTTAACCAATGCTCCTGTGACATTTAACCGGATGATGGACAAGATTTTTTGAGAGTACAGGCTATTTGTTGGCACTTTCTTTGACAACATCATTGTTTTCTCTAAGAATGAGGCAGAACACAGAAATCATCTGCTTCAGGTCTTTCAGGCATTACGACATCACAAGTTAGTGATTAATGCAAAGAAAAGTGAATTTTTCCTACCAGAGATACACTTTTTGGGACACATTGTCTTAGCAGCAGGAGTGCAAATGGATTCGGCCAAGATAGAGACTATACGTGATTGCCCGATTTGAAGAATGTCCATGAAGTTAGAAGCTTCTTGGGGCTGTGTTCGTACTACAAGCGGTTCATACGAAAGTTTGCAGAGGTTGCTTCCCCTTTGCATATCTTGAAACAGAAAGGAGTCCCTTTCTCGTGGGGACCCACAGAGACGGCTGCCTTTCAGACATTGAAAGAGAAATTGACTACGGGACCAATTTTGACTTTTTTGGACTTGCAGAAGTCATTCGAAGTATATTGTGATGCTTGTGGTCGTAGTCTGGGTGTGGTCTTAATGCAAGAAGGCCATGTCATTGCTTACGACAGCCGATTGTTCTCAAGGCCGGAATTGACAGCACATGTTTATGAGAAAAAGCTTTTGGCGGTTATCCATGCTCTTACTCAGTGGTGGCACTACCTACTCGAAGCGGATTTTACTGTCTTCACAGACCATCAGAGTTTACGCTACTTCTTGTCATAGAAGCATCTATCAAAAAAGCAGATGCGGTGGGCGAACATCTTGTCACAGTTTCGCTTCGAGATTGTACATGTGCATGGACAGAAGAATTTGGTGGCGGATGCTTTGTCTCGGAAGCCGTTGGTTCTGGCTATTTCCGCGATACATTATAGGAGCTTTGAGGGTATGGTCGACCAATATGCCACAGATCCGGATGTTGCAGACGTTTTCACACGGATACGAGATGGGGAGACAGTAGCGGGATATTCCATTCAGGAAGGCTACTTGATGAGAAAAACCATGTTGCGCGTTACACAGCTGTTGAGGGAAAAGGTTATGATTGAATGCCACCGTCCACCTTTTACGTGTCACCGCGGCATTGCTACCACCATGAAGGAGGTAGAGATATACTTCTCTGGGCCGAGACTCAAAAAGGATGTGGAAGAGTTTGTGCGCAATTGCTTAGTATGCCAGAAGGTTATGTTTGACAGGCATAATGCACAAGGATTGTTACAGCCTTTACCCATACCCACCCGCCCCTTGGAAATTATTGCAATTGATTTCATTTTTGATCTCCCGAGAACACAGTGGTCACGATGGTATCTGGACTGTTATTGACATATTTAGCAAACAGGCTCATTTCATTCCAATACTTAGCGAGACTGTTTGTGGCCCAGATCTTGAGATTATATGGCATGCCTGAGACGATTGTCTCCGACAGAGACCCCAGATTTACGAGTTTGTTTTGGAAGGCAATTTGGGAGAACATTGGCATGCGGTTGCAGTACTCATCATTGTTCCACCCGCAGACTGATGGGCAATCTGAGATTGCAAATTCAGTGGTTCTAGATTTATTGAAGTCTTATATCTCAGATCAGAAGACTCAATGGGAAAAGTACTTACCTTTGGTGGAATTTGCCTACAATAACACGATACACTCTTCGACGGGGTAGGCGCCATTTGAGATTGTTGAAGGTGCTGCGAAGGTTCTACCCTTCCTAAGCACGAAAGATAAGATTTTTGAAGCGGATGAATATACGCGAGATTTGGAAACGGCTTTTGCCAAGGTTCGCGAGACTTTGCAGAAGTCTCAAGAACGACAGAAAAAGGCAGCGGGTCGCCATCGTCGCGACTTGGAATTGAAGGAGGATGATTGGGTGCTCTTTCGTTTTGAGAAGGCACGCCTAAGAAAGAAAAAGGGAAAGGAGAGGCTTTTTCCAAAGCTCAGTATGCGATACTACGTACCTTTCTAGATAACTGAAAAGATAAATGATGTCTCCTTCCGATTGAAACTGCCATATACTTGGAGGATTCACAATGCATTTCATGTGAGTCTCTTGAGACCTTTTAAAGGTGATGTGCCTGATTATGGGGAGCCCGATGAGCAACCCGAAGTGGAAGAAAACGAAGAGATCCTTGTTCCTAAACAGATTTTGTCACATAAGGATATGAAGAATAAAGGTAAGTCTTAAGGCGGTTCTTGGCTAAGTTCAAGAACTATCTTGCATTGGATGCGAAGTGGATGGAGGAGGAGAACCTAGCAGATACTCCTCAAATTGTGAAACTTTACCTCGATGCTTTTGGTTTAGCATAGTCTACTCTAAGCGGAACCCAGAATTCAGCTTGGCCGGAGATCTGGTGCAGTGGGATCCAGAAGAGGGGAGTCACTCCGCTCCTTTGTCAACAGATGCCTTGATTTAGATACTAGAGTCACTGATGTCTCTTTGAGCTTGAAGGATATTGAAAGCTGACAGTATTCTGCTGTATGACTTTATGAAATGGAATTTCTGATTATGATACCGATTTGTTCTTGACTTCTTCTAAGTGCATAAACTGATAGACGAAATGATAGCAGCATTTTGGTCTGATTGATCTCGAATAGACATGGTTGCGATAGGGGTTAGTCAATCGGACATCGATGAGGTCCCGATTGGACCTAGATGTGGTTGCTAGCTACATTGCCGATAAAGCATGGTCTAAGATCCGAATGAATGTTGAATAACATGAGATGTCTTGTGATGTCTAGTGATGTCCTGTGATGTCGTGTGATGTGACTGTCGATTTGGTACATGTGCTAGATGTGTTCCTAGTACGTAGGTACTAACAGTCAGTGTCTGCTAAGATGGTTTATGGCTTCTATCGGTTTTGCAGGCGTAATCATGGTCGATTACAATGCTTTCAAGAGGGGGGTATGTCACAAAGTGATGATGTGGCTATCGAGAGCAGAAACTGCTAGAAGCCCTAATTCTTGCAAACCCTAATTTTTTTGCCAAAAACCCTAATTTGCAGAAACCCTAATTTCTGGAAAACTAACCCTAACTGCTGGCTGAAACCCTAAATGTGGTGGAAACCCTAAGTTTGGCGGCTGAAATGCCACATGGCCAGCAGTACGGATTTCCGAGATTGGCGGCGCAATTTATGGAGCTGAAAAGCAGCCAGCCAGCGATGCTAATTTTTGCTTTTCTCCACGCATGATGTGTTGTGAGAGAGAGAAGGATACTTGCTTTATTTTATTAAAGCCACAGAGAGAGAGCTTGTGAGAGAGAACAATTGCTTTTATTTTTGGAAGCTTTTGGGGCTCTGCTTTTGGGCATCCCTTGTAAACAAATAAATAAGTGGTTTAGGGCTCACTCTGCAGAGCATCTGGATGCAGAGTCTGAGAGTGAAACCCTAACCGCTCTTTGTACTTTGACATTGAGTTAATACATAAAGAAATATACCAAAAGGGGCGTCAGTCTTTGGGGCCAATACCTCTAGACACGAAACTCCGCCGGGCCAGTGCAAATCTATTGTGATCTGTGAATTGTTTTGAAGTGGTTATTTTGTGTTGTGGTGATCGATTCTTGACTAGGAGCGTCCTAGTCTGTTACAGCAAGCTTCCCAACTGTCGAACGTCTATCTGTACTTCTGAGGGGCGCCAGTCTTTGGGGCCAATACCTCTAGGCATGGAACTCCAACGGGGCAGTGCAAATCTATTGTGATCTGTGAATTGTTTTGAAGTGGTTATTTGGTGTTGTGGTGATCGATTCTTGACTTGGAGTGTCCAAGTCTGTTACAGTAAGCTTCCCAACTGTCGAACTTCTATCTGTACTTCTGATGCTCACTGATGAATGCTTCTGATGTTGTGGATGCACAAACCAATGCAGATTATTCCGAAACCAGGGACTGATGGCACTGTGGGTGCTGTTGGCGATTCAAACACCGTGTAAGGGTCACTATCCAGCCTTACTACGATTGCCGAATATCAGCATGGGCTCTATACAAGATAGCGTTGACTCTGCCTGCTGTAGCAAGAGCTGTTCCCCAAACATTGACTGTGGTGAAAACATTACCGGTGCTTATGGACCGAGGTTTTGTTTCGGAGTCCTTTCCAAAGGTTCAATGCCGAGGGAAGAATGTGAATGCGAATGCAGAAGAGGTTAGGGATCCTGTCTCCAACTCCTTCCATATCCTCATACAAGGCTAGGAGATCTTGAGTACCAAGATCTGGGTTTTCGTGTATCCAATGTCGATCTTCTTTCAAAGACGTGGCAATGAAGATGGGATGTAGTTAAGTCCATGGTTGGGTTTCAAAGATTCTTCAGGAAAAAAAAACCGAGAGGTTTCTTGGTTCTTCTTTAGGTTCCTCCCTTGAGTTCGCGAAGCTGAAGCGCACACAGAGCTCTGATACCAATGTCAGGTGCAACGGAAGTGAATGTTGAACTTTGCTCAAGATGAGTGCTCCGAACTGTGCTCAAGGTTCCCTTTACTTACGGAAGGGAGAGCCTTCCGTTCCTTTAGTGAGAGTGCAAATGATCACAAACAAAGTGAATGACAGTGTGAATGAAGGTGCTGAGAGAGAGAGAGAGAGAGAGAGAGAGAGAGAGAAGAGAGAGAAGAATACGACACCAGACAGTTGTTAAACCCTCCTCCAAGGGACCCCCTCTCTATGGCGAGAGAGGTCTGCTATTGATTACACAAATCTGATACAATGGTCTAGATGCAATGGACTTGCCGACGATGTCGACGACAATGATGACGGCGACGAGACGGGCTGAAATCTGAAAACGCTAGGGGCTGAAATCTGGAAATCTGCTAACTGTTGAATTCTGACTCTGTCGGCGAGGACGGCGATGGCGACGATGCGCTGAAAACGCAGATGCTGAAATCTGCGAGCGGGCTGAAACTGAAAAGGCTGGCTGATCTGACCGTGCGGCAAGGATCTGTTGCGGAAAGGTGAGGTCTACGAGGTTTGGGGCTGCTATTGCGGAGTCTAAGTGATGAAAATAGAAAACGCTGATGCTAGGGCTAATTCTGTCGTCGGGAATCTGCAAAACGCTGATGTTGATCTGCAAGTCGCAAAAACGCCAGGCTGATCTAGGGATCTGCAAAAACGCTAGGCCCTCTGCTGCGGAAATGCCAATGCTGATCTGCTGTACAAAAGGCTGGCTGGTCTTGATGGCCGAAAACGCTAAGGAATTCTGCTGGTCTTGCTGAGAAGGTGCACTGTAAGTGTAGGAACTTTTGCCGCCTCTTCTAACAGAAAGTGCTAGCGCTAGGTTTCTCTTATAGAGCTTAGCAAATTTGCCCTACCCAGTTTCCCTATAATAGGTGAAAAATGGATAAAATAGGGAAAATGGGTTCTGTGCGTTGTAAAATGCTCGTGATGGGTACTGACTGTCATGCTGATGATCATGTTGTGTGCAATCAGAGGATATGCAACTGCTCTAAGTGCCTGGACATGCACGCACAGGCTCACAAAGGTGCCAGAACACTTCCTAAGCTGACCTGAACCCTAGACCTGAAGTAGCTTGTCCACATGCACATAGGGTTAGATGTGCACGTGACATTGGCGGTATGGGACACCAGACCTTGTGGTAGTGTTGGCTGCGAGCCTGGGAGGTGAGCTCATATTGGCTCTATGGCTAGGAAGTGAGCCTGATGTCCGCTCTCTACGCTCGTGTATGCGTGAGTATGGCTTGTGTCATGTCATGTCGGTGCAGGATGGATCCGACGAGGGACTAATATCTAGCACATACTGAGGGTTGCTTGGGTCAGGTACAATAGGCAGCGCTGGTGGAGGCCTTGATTTGAATACTGGCATCCCGGGAGAAAAGAACAGGTGGTCTTTAAAGACAACACTTGCAATTTTTTGTAATGTAAACCATATGAGGCAAAGCAGCACTGGCAGTTTATGTGTAAACCATGTAAGGCAATGCAAAGAACAGGCAGCCCTTTAAAGGCAGCACTGGCATTTTTTATGGAAACCATATGAGGCTAGGCAGGCCTTTGGAGTAGAACTGCGCTCGAGGCTTAACAGGCGTCTGAATTTCCTAACTGGCAGCACATTACAACAAAATACAGATATTCAAGAGCCAGTAATAACAAACACTTTTTGGTTCAAGTTTTGGGTGTCAGCCAGAATCATAGCCAGTAAAAATAAACAGAATGCCATTGAGTTCACAATCAGAAAGCAAGCGCCCATGGGGAATTACCTTTTGGCATTACTTTTTTTTTTGCTGAAGGTAATATTGGAAAATAGCTTTGCGAGTGCTTTTGTGTGCAATTTTGAGTTGTGAGGGCCTTGATGCTTTGCTTAATCAAGAGCTCATTGCTATACATCAGAATGCGGATTGCATTTGAGATCTTTGGTTTTCTCCTTGATGCATGTATGTGATGCTGATTGTGCTTTATGAGCTAGTCTTTGATTTGTTTTGGCATTTGACGGCATTTTGATATGCGTTTACGTATTGTGCATGATGCGATTTATTAAGCAAATTGACTTGAAAATGAAAGAATCACATTTGAATGAACTCAAGATAATCTTCAATTAGTGATACGAGCGTAAAGTTGAAGTTGAATGCAGAGATCAAAGCAATCTATTTATTATGCTTATTACCTTTGTCACACGTACTATTAGCGATTTGCTCGTAAAGTTGAAGTTGAATGCAGAGATCAAAGCAATCTATATATTATGCTTATTACCTTTGTCACACGTACTATTAGCGACTTGTTATCACTTGGAAATATTGTGGACTTTGATGTTGTGCTTGGAAGCTTGCTCTCAAAGGAGATTAAATCGAAGTTCATTGATCAAGGAAACCAAAGTGAACCTCACAAGTCGAGGGAAGTCTTAAAAGAGAAGTAATCATTCTCGGGCAAATTGGCCCCTTCTAAACAAGTGAAAGGGTCACGTTGGCTTTTTAAAACAAAAAAAAAATGTTAGAATCATTAGGTTGCGTTTAACTAGAATCAGTGTTTGGAAAAGGATTGCCTCAACTTAACCTTGATCCAATTAAAAATGGAGACTAGCCGGTTGCAAACCATGGTAAAGGGAAGAAAAACCAATGAAATATGTGAAAAAATAGTTCAAAAATCTTACAGATTTCAAAAATTTTGCTTGTATTTTCGGTTTGCTTCTTTCTAAGGAGAAAACTCGGTTGGTGGCCACTTAATAAAAGAGACTTTCTCGAACATTGACTAGAATTAAGCTATAGAATGCAAGAAAAGTCAAGCCATATGAGTTGCGATATAAAAGGTGGAATAAAAAGAACTCCTTGATTTATTGATTTATTTATTTATATATGTATAAATATAAATAAATAAATATAAGTGTGTATGTATAGAAAGGTGAAGCTTCACTTTAGCATTCTAAAACAATAGAATGCAAGAAAGGTCAAGACATATAGGTCTAAGAATGTGAAATGAAAAGTGAAATAAAAGGATCCATTTAATATTTTAAAACACAAATAACATTTAAAGTAAGTCGCAATCACCGTTGAATACATTGAAAGTATGCCTAACTCAACTCTCCTCTTAAGGTTTCTTTTTGAAAGCCAAAAATGACCCCTTTTGTTAATGTATCTTTGTTAATTTGTCTAAATGTTTGCATTAAAGAACTCTTTCTGTTGAACTCACGTGATGCGTTAACATGATTACGTAGTGCACCCTTCGAGCAAAAGATAATGATCTTAAGACTTGCTAATGGCCCTTCGTTTATTCTTAAACGTGCCACATCCCATGAAGACTCTTCTCTATATTCAGAAGTTACATGATTGTGCTATTACACATCTTTTGACAATGGTACACCAAAGAGTCAAGGGTTGATTGATCTTTTTTTTTTTTTTTTTTGCAAAACTCACAATTGTGAGCGGATAGTATTAAGAACAACAAAAATATACACTAACCTCGAGCTCAGACCGAACCTTGAGGGTCAAAGGATCACAAGTTTTTTGCTTAACAGAGAGACCACAACTATTCCTAAGCTTTACTTATTATAAGATGTCATGTATTGTTCTAGACCTAAGCTTTACTTATTATAAGATGTCATGTATTGTCCTCTGAGGCTTGTTTGCCTCCGATCATGTGGATCGTCACTCTGCTCTTTTGTATGAATTTACAAAAGCTTGCCACAATCAGATCCCCCTCAAACACGCGGCAGCTCCTTGCTTGCCAAATATGGTGAAAGAAATAGTACCTGATTATTTGAGTGCAGACAAGAAGAGTAAGACTTCCCAACCTGTTGGGCTGGTTGATGTTGGCTAGAGGAGCCAAGTCTTTATCTTGCTACATGTTTCTAATCTCAAACATTGTAAACAAAACCAAACATCAATTTCTATTAAGGTATATTTGGTTTGGCCATATGAGTCAAAATGGAATGCTAGTCCTTTTTCATTTCAGCTAAGTTTCTTTGCTCAAATTTTTCATAATTCAAACTACTGTATGAACATTGTGTTTATGCTATACATACTAGATCAGCTCATTGAGTATTACATCTTTGGATGTATGTCCCTTCAAATATGGATTGGCCACCCTAAAAATGGTCAACTTGCCTTACCTAGGGACCTTCGGTTTTCTATTATACGGTAGGGTAAAACCCCCAATTTTAGAACCTTCAAGCGTGGGATGGTCAATCTTGAGTACGCAAGCATCAATTTCAATTCTGAAGAGCGCTACAGATGACTGACCATGGGTGGAAGTTGAAAAACAAAAGCCCACTGGTGCAGTGATGCGCAAAGAAAATGTGATAGGCGTTCGTTGATCTCAAGGGTGAAAATGTGTAAAAATTGAGTTAGTACAATCAGGGCTCCATTTAAGCCTCGTCGCAGACCATATTTGAACTCAAAACCTGCGAATGGCACGCCTCCACGTCAGTTAACTTAACCATTAAACCCTCATCCATTGGTGCTAGAATTGGGGTAAGCTAATCCTATAAAGTGAAACTCACCCCTTTTTGTTACCAATGGTGGTGATCACCAATGCAATTTTCAAGAATCAATGATCAAAATGTATTGGGCTCTTGAAAAGGTTTAGGAAGAAGAAAAAAGGGTAATTTTTAACACTGTAGAAACAATCCGAAGAGGACTCTAGAGGGTCTATCAAATCAGTCTTGAACTCACCACCTACGTCGCATATGTCCGGTCAAATATTTGAAATAATATGAATAATTCAATGAAACACTTGAACACTAACTAAATACAAAATCAATTAACCCCCGAGATATTCTCCCTTTTCCACCCTTTCCACGTCACACTAACGTCTGACGAGAGAGAGAGAGAGAGAGAGCAGGCCCCTCGCCCCCCCGCCCCCAAATTCGCTTATCACTCCCCTATTGCCTCTGCCATGCAGACAGAGACTGAGCGTCGAGCTTGCCCTGCCCCACAACATGTTTCCCTTTGCAAATTGCACCTGCCTCCCCCCTCCACCTCCCTCGCCTAGCCCACGTGGCTCCTACCTCCTCATCCCTCTGTTGAGCTCACCTTGCTATTGCTCCTCGTCTCCGGATGAGAGAGAGAGAGAGAGAGAGAGAGAGAGAGAGAGTCTACTCCACAGTCTCTTGGTGTCCCTATAGGCCATCTATAGTCCCCCCCCCCCCCCCCCCCCCCCCCCCCCGAGAGAGAGAGAGAGAGAGAGAGAGAGATATTAGCTGTCAAGGGGCAAAGAGAGTGGTAGAGAGAGAAAAGGCGATGCCCTTAAGTCGGTTAGAGCTTCTGTTCGCCGCCACAAAAAGGAGAGAGAGAGAGAGAGAGAGAGAGAGAGAGAGAACGAGATGCTTCCACAGACCGCCAACCGCCGCTTTCCTTCCAACTTAGACGGGCATCCACCTTTGATTCGCCTTCACTCCCACTTTTTGAAGATCGTGCGGGGTGGGTATGTCCCTCTAATTTTGCAAGCACGTCAAATTAGGGGGAATTTGAGGAGATCCGGTGGTTTGAAAAAGGCAAGAGTGTCCAAACTTCAAAGTAAAGCTAAAAGGGAGGAGTGGGCAGGTCGCTGTCATGGAGTGCAGACGTCCTATTAAAGTTTTTTTTGAATCATTTTTAATTGTCAAAGATTTTCGAGGTGCTCTGATTAAGCTCAGTGTCTAGCGACTCTCCAACGGGCAAGGCATTGCGCCCGAGACGTTGTAGATGGCAGATGTGTAAGGAGGGGAGGACTCAAAGGATTGCATGCAGGTCGGAAGCGTACATGCGGGGTGCGGCAACACCAGGGAGGGAGTCCAACTATGGCGACTCGCCTCTGTGTGTGTGTGTGTGTGTGTGTGTGTGTGTGTGTGTGTGTGTGTGTGTGTGTGTGTGTGTGTGTGTGCAGGTATTGGCGTTGCTACGTGCATGCCAGTGTTAAGGCATGCAAGTGGACGTTGTGCCTTTTGCAATGCATAAAGGATTCCTGCGCAGAGTAAGGCTCTGTTGATAATGTCGATGAGCGGCGCATGATCCAGACCATCGCATGGGAAGCAGGAGATTTCGCAAAGCATATAAGATTCCGAGCACAGACTAAGGCTCTATTGCTAAGCTCTGTGAGCGACCCATGATGTAAACCATCACACGAGCAATATGTAGTGGTTTTAAAGGTGCAGTTGCAGCTGTGTGGCAGCCAGGACGAGGAGACGAGGCAATGAGCAGGAGGGGCGATGGGAGGGGCAACGGGAGAGAGCTAACTGCAGGATAGAATTAGGCGGAGGTGGCACCTGATGGGCATGATCTCATCGTCATGGGCTCTTTAGCTCCCTGGCACGGATGGAATGCGGCTTGAGCTGAACGAACACAGTGAGGAAAAGAGCTAGTTCGTCTGTGTAGGAACTGCGTCAAAGGGGGAGGGCTTACTTTGTCCAAAGTGAGAAATGGAATCTATCGATTTAATTAATCAATAGAATGTGGAACGGACCCAAGTATGAGACATACTCGTATATTTCACAATTAAAACATATATTTCTTTATATTGTGGTGTGTGGCCGGACAAGCCACTAATGTGTATGACACGTGTGTGTGGCAAGAAGATGGCAGTCAGTTGCAACCTCACATTTGCTCACTACAAGGGGTTGCCTCACTAGAGAGCGGTTCGTTTTCCATCTATTTCCTCTCGCTCACTCGCACGTGATTGGCACGTCACATTGGTGGAGGCGACGGGTATGCTTTAGGTAGTTAGGACGTTTTCTTGGTTTTCGTCAGACTTTACACATCCACATTCTTCGCGATGATGCAGCTCAGCTCCCCCTAAGAGCCTGACGTTGGGCTTCAAGATCTCTAAATCGTGTATGGGACTTCTTCACCTGAGCGTTCCAAGCTCTTCTAATAGCATAAAGGCTGCCAATCTTGCCTTCTGTTCTATTAAGATGTTGAAAGAAGAAGCAACAGACTCTGGGTTTCATTGCAAGCTTTGTGAACCCTCACAATGCTTCACAAGCTATCTCAGACGAAGTAGAGCTTATTATGGCAGTCGGCAAAATGCAACAGTTGACCCAAGTGCTGCGCTTATCAGAGTGCATGTCAATGATGTGATGGCAAAGGCGGCAACATGCCCTGGTTTGCAAGCATCAACTCGTTAACACCGGCTCAGCCTCATCTTGCACCAAGCTTTTCTTCTTGCCGTTGCATAAGGATCCAATTCAAGAATGACCCACTGTGTTGATAGGTCTTTCATGTCCTCATGGCCCCAGCCATCGTCTCTTCTTCGGCTTAGTCAACAATCAACCACTTTGGAGAGAAGCGTTATGACCTTGCATCTGAAAGGGTTTGCCCTAAGAAGTTCACTATTAGAAAGTTACTTTTGTTCAGCAAAGGATAACGATCTAATGTGAGATGTACGAGTTCCATACCAAACATTGAGGCAATGTAGGAGAGTCTTTTTGTATACACATTATATCCTTTGAAAATTTGAGAGTACGAATATCATACCTTACTTTAGTGTTCATCCTTTGAGCACGTTAAATTTATTTTCTTAAATTTTAGCTTAGATCACGGCCTACATTTCTTTCTCTCCTAGAGACTTTATGGACTCAATTTGTTAGTTGCCACCATTATATCCATAGTTGGGGAGCATCTTTTTAATGGAAACTTTAAAGATGCCACCAATAAAGAAGATGCCGCCATTGACATCAATAAAAAAGTTATAGAATATTCTAACATTATAGAAAAAACCTCAAATTATTTCAATGATTTGAAGCATCTACTAAAATCGGAATGATATAGAAATGATACACAAGTCTTTTTCTCTCTCTCTCTCTCTCTCTCTCTCTCTCTCTCACACACACACACACACACACACACACACACACACACACACACACACACACACACACACACACACACACACACACACTCACACTCACAATATGTGCTTGAGTTCAAGACTATAAATAGATATATTTTATTGCAATTATAGTTTTTTTTAAGACATAAAGCTCTCTCTCTCTCTCTCTCTCTACATGTGTGTGTGTGTACATACATACATATGTATACATATATGTATGCATACATATATGTATGCATACATATACATCTTATGTCTAAAAATAATGAAGCAATTCATCTCTAAAGCCGACATAACCAACTCAAATTCTAGTTTTAGCTTCTTGTATCAAAAGATAATCAGTTTTCTTATGAATAACTACAAAGTTTTTTATCGTTGGAAAAATTGAATCTCACAACCAAGGGTATTTTGAAAATTTTAAAAAATTGAAGGGAATTTTGAGAATTTATGACAAAATATTTGGGGTGTTTTTGGGCTTTTTGGAAATTGAGGGATATTTTGGAAATTCCCACAAATTAGAGGGATATTTCACACACACACACACACACACACACACACACATATACATATGCATGTGTGTATAAATAAATAAATAAATAAGTATACACACACACACAGAGACACATGCATATGTGTATATGTATATGTATGTGTGTGTGTGTGTATGTATGAATGTATGTATCTATGTGTGTATGAAGGAATAAGTGTATATGTGTGTGTGTGTGTGTATTATGCTTGAATCAAAGATTTGCCACATAAATCTTGAGGCCTCTTGCTATTGTTCTAATACAATAATGATGACATTCAGAATTTATATATGCCCCCGCCCCCCCACGCAACAAAACCTCTTGCTCTTACTCGACATGATCACTATCTTTATCCTCTTTACCAGTCAAAGCTGCACCTAATCCCTTCAAATGTGATAGATACTACAGATTTGGGTAACTAAGACTATGTATATAAGACATCATAATTTTACGTGAAAGAAAAAAAAGACAATGGACAAATGACATTAAAGTGACGAATGTACAAGGAAGGTGTGCCTCACCTTAGCCTAAAGTATGTTAAAAGAAAACGTACTATTGGCGATTGTATCAAGCTGGGGTAGGATGTGTCATGGTAAGGTTGCGATCTCGGATGAAGTTGGAGATTGTAGGACAAGGATTTTAATGATACTTGGGTAGGCTTAAGCAACGATTGTAAAAGAATACAAGTGTGTATGCTTGGCTGCTAGCAAGATCCTATCTCCTATCGAAGGGTATGCTTGTTGCGAAATTGCCTTAACACGGCACATGAACAGAAACTGATGTGCATCTCCGTTCTCTTCTATACAATTATGTCTAGCTGCAAAGTGGGATGATGATTGCTTCTCATGTACTGCTCCTTTCATTAGTGATGCAGGACTACGAGCTGGAAGGCTGCAATCAAAATCTGATTCGTTTGCCTCACCTCTACCACGCACAGAGACAACTCTTGGTGGGCTTTGCACCTTGCTCAACTTTCTTCCCCAAAACCAACGTTTGTAGCCTTCAGAGAATAAATGCTCTGGCCCAGGGATTTGGTTTAGAGTTTGAACATACTTGGCATATAAAATGATCCTCCTGGAGCCACCTTCTTGCTCAGCTTCAACTTCATTAGCGCATGAATACTTGCTTGTGTGAGGAATTATAGTGCCACTATGGAACATCTGCCAAATCAAGTAGGAGAGAGAGAGAGAGAGAGAGAGAGAGAGAGAGAGAGAGAGAGAGAGAGAGAGAGAGAGAGAGAGAGAGAGAGAGAGAGAGAGAGAGAGAGAGAGAAAATTCTCGAACTTGCATGCAGTGATGGTCATTGTTGCGATGACGGGTAGGTAGGTTTTGACTGTTGCTGTAGCAGTGACGGTCATTGTTGGGCGTGCAACTGATCGTGAAATGCATGTTGCGACCTTCTCGTTTTGTTTCAGCACGTGACAAAGCCTAATTTTCTCACGGGATAGTTTCTTACGACGTTAAAATACTCTTCTGCTTCAGCTCTGTGTGATCATGAACGCAGAAATGAAATAGTGCACTGAGGTTGAGACTGGCCCAGTGTGATTTGAAGCTATGCTAATACTGATCTCCATGCCCGCAGTAGGGAGTATCAGCTGGGAAAAAATAAAAAAAACAAACGAATTTGACTTGATACTGCGGGAGTGGGGTGCAGAGGTGGTGGATGCAGGAGCCCGAAGAGGGGGCGGAGACCATGCAAGCAGGTTCCGGGTCGTGCAGCAGGCAGAGTACAAGAGCATCTGCACATGCGGGCGAGCGACGGGTAGGCTAGCACGATTCGTGCAGAGAGTGAGGACACGGGCAGAGGAGCAGCTTAGTAATAAATTTTTTTTTTGTTTGAGTTGCGCTTGCACAACAATGCAACGTTCTTGCTTGAGTGGTTATGGAAGTGGTGCTGGAAGTCATCCATTTCATGACGTAGGTTCGAAACTCTAGACTTCTGTTTTGAAAGTGAAGCAAATCCTCAAGGAGAATGAAGAGAATCTATGGGAATCTCACATTGAATTGAATATAATATCATATGAGCCAGTAGGAGGCCCCAATCTCAAAAAAAAAATAAAATAAAAAAAATTAAAATAATTGATGGCTTTGTCTTTTTTATCATGAAGATTTTTCTATGTCGCCCTTCTATTGAGTATCTCGATTTCCTCTGATTTTCTCTTCTCTGTTGAGAGGTTCAGTTAAAACTCATCTAATTAATGTTAGAAACCTCCCATTTCAAAAACTTCTTTATTTTTCTTCTTCTTTCTCTCCTAATACAATCCTCGCAATGTCCCTTCGGGTGATCCCTGTGACAAAAACATATCCCCTTTTCCTCATTCTCCTTTTTTCTACAATCTCTTTCTCTACTTTAATCTAATTTACCTTAGTCAGGATCTTAATTAAGTTAACCGTGTTCTAATTTTATATTACATCATGATCCAAGTAGTTGGGAAAGACAAAACGAGCATATAACTTTTGATCGAGAATCATGTTAATGAAACACATAGAGTAAACACAGAAACTTAGCTGCAGTATTTGATCATCATGAATTGCTTCAAGGCCATATTTATTGTGCTCATAGGAACGTATTGCTAGCTTTGATACCACTGCAACAAACGGATGCGTGGAAGACCCTGCAAAATACCAAAGACAAAATACTACAACCCATAAAACATACTAATCTGCATACCTGGTAAATACCGTGAGCACATAATAGAAGTTGTATGCCAACAGAGAGATAGAGAGAGCGTGAGAGAGCAAAATAACATGTGAAGGTGTGCCTGCTGGAGCGGAGTGCCACATTGGTAAGGTGAGAGAGAAGAGAGGAGAGGAGAGAAGAAAGACACAAGCATTGGGTGCAATCTCCCTCCGTGCAAGAGTGAGCATTTCCCTCTTGCACGTATTTCATTTATAGATTTTTCAATGCTAAAAAAGGAATATCCATTGGCCGGCTGGCACAAATGACCATAGCTCTTAATGAGCACTTTAGCAATAAATATACAGATCCCATATCCATAACACCCATGATGAGTCCATCATGCATAGTCTTGGTGTAGAGGTCATCGGATCTGTTTTGCACTTCCACGATGCCTCCACGGAGGAGGGCTTTGCAAAGACCTTCAATCAACAAAGAGTAGCCATGTATGCCATCAATCATGGATGAGTGGCTACAAGATTTTACAAATTGGAGGACTGAAGAAGAGGAGATTGTAGAAGCACTCAAGGACTTCATTGAAGTGCTACTGCCAAGTTGTAGCATCGTCAATATCCAAGAGGTAAGCTCCCCATCTTGCATTGCTCGTGCTAATTGCAAATCAAGAGTATCAAGAGGGAGGGCTACAAAATGGCATCACTACTGTCAACCAAAGAATTCTGTCAATGAGTGCCGATAGAGGAGGTGAAGAAAGAACGGTGTGTTTTGCTTTTGAGGAACCACATTAGCACTCTTGCATGAATCAAATTTTGTGTAGCATTAAGTGTTTTCTCTCCAAAGATCAGAGAAGAGTTGTCAATTGCATCAACCACAAAGTCCAAGCCACAAAGCCTAAAGCATTTGGTAGAAGCAAGTGGGCCTATGCTCTCTCTAGGCCTAGAGAGTTCAAGTGAAGTACGACCACCCAAGCGTCACCGCCACATGCAGAATGGAAAGCCGATTGAGGTAGACTCTTCTTTCCCAATCTATTTTGAACCCAATATGGAGGAATATGTGGAATTGAACAAGAGGTAGAGACATGTGGTGAAGGTGTCACCTTGTGGACACTTAAGGTATGCAACGCTAGTCTTCAAAGCCTTGCTCTATACCCAACATGGATAATAACAATAGGCCTGAAAACTTTCCTTTTAGTTTCTTGCAAAACATGCATGTAAACGTGTACATTGATAAGAAGATATTCTACCAGCAAAAGATTGTTTTTCTAGTTGGAGCAGAAATGCTTGATGAAATCCTTAGATCCCCACATCCCATCATCTTACCCATTCTTGATTACTACCACTCTTTTGATGTAAGCATCTTTATTCTATTCTAGCCTTGTGCTCTTCTTAGCTCCTACTCAAGTTTTCCACCCATGTATAAACCTTTATGAATCACTAAGTTATTCCAAAAAATAAAATGTAATTGTCTGCTCGTTGATTTACTACCATGGAAGTGTCTCTTTTCCCATGTTTAGTGGCAAGAAGGGAGAAGACATCACCATCAATTTTCTGAATAACTTTGACATCGCTTGTGTGGTTTCCAACAAGGATGACTACGCCTCACGACTATAAATATTTCTTCTACTAATGAAAGTAGAGTCCAAATCTTGGTACAATGCTTTACCCCAATCTACCAAGGATGCATGGAACTTACTATGTGTTGCCTTTGTGAAGAGGTTTGGTGGAGGCACAACCTCAGAAAACTTATGGCAGCTACTGACACAATTAAAGGGGAAGTCTGCTAGAGTATGCCACTTATGAATCCAAATTTGTGGATTTGTGGGAGTGATAGGTTGCCTCACTGGAGGAAGGTGAAGGAGAGCCTAATTTCCTGAAGGACCATTTCACTGCTGGCCTATGGTCGTCGCTTAAAGAGAAGGTGAAGGGGATATTTCCTACAACATATGAGCTGGCAGTGGAAGTAGCCCACCTTAAAGACAAGAAGATGCACATGAAAGAAAGAGTCAACGAGTCAGAGGAATCAAGCTCAGTCCAATTAACCCCAGTGACTACAATCGATGCTCAGAGAACCCAACCACAAGAGGGATCATAAGTGCAGCAAGATCTGTTGAGTTGTATCACTACTCAGCTTAAGAATCTATCTATGCATTTGGTGCAACAAGGGCATGCACAACCACAATCAAGAGCAAGGGAGAGAAAAACGAAGGCAAAACCAAGAATACCACTACTATAATTGTGAAGAAGATGGCCATGGCATGTATTACTGCCCACACCCAAGGAGGCAGAATGTCAACGAGGAGCCAAAAAAAATCAGATTTCACCACTGAGAGCAAGACCACCACCACCAAGGGAACCACAACAAGCACCTCCCGTGAAAATCCTACAACCACCCGTTCAACCACATCCACCACCACCACCACAACCTCTCATTACACCCTTACCCCCACCACCAATTGGTAACCAGGCAGTAAGTGTCATTAGTCTTGAAGATAAGGGAAAGGAGAAAGTGGAGGAGGATATCAAGGGAGTGAAAAAAGGTAAGACCAAGTTTAAAGGAGTAGATGCCATGGGGATAAAGCACGCTAGGCATGGCGAATCGTCCCAAAAGGAAGAAAAGATGAAAACTAAAGGGAAATCTAGTAAAAAGCCATCCAAGTCACGATGTAAAATTGACATTGTATATTTCTCTTTGGGTGAAGGTTCTAAACTGGTTCAAGATGTTTCTGTGAAGGGCCCAAAAATCACATGGACCTAGTTACTCCACCTAGCACCTAGGGTGAGGAGACAATGGAAAAAGATGGTTATCAAGAGAGGACCAAAGACAAAGATAGCTGGGGCTATCTCTGGGAGGAATCTAGATGACATACTACAAGTGATGGATGCTCACATCAAAGGGAAACACATGTCCAATATCTACATCTATGGTGCCACACAAATATGCATCATGAGTGAAAAAATGATGCACCGTTTGGGTTTAGAGGTGAGTGGATCAGAACCATGCCGAGCCAAAATGGAAAATAATGTAAAAGTTCAATGTGTTGGTGTTATAAATGCAATCAAGATAAAGGCGTTTACACCGAGGTAGATGTGGACATCTTTGTCATGCCACACAAAGGGGAGGGCTATCCTATCATTCTAGGGAGGCCTTGGCTTATGGCTAGGAGAGCTAAGCAGGACTGGGACACCAACATAATCCAAATGAAGGATGACAAAGGGAAGCCAATACTTTATGACATGAAGATAGGTCGGCAATGTGACATGGATCTAGAATCCTCTATGGATGAGTTTTCTAGTAGTGACTCTTCAATCACTTCAGAGGAGGAGTCAACAGTAGTCGAAGAAAGTGACGATAGCATTGAGGTGATGGGGGTCATTCTCAAGGACCCTAAGAGAATGGAGCAACCTTATGAATCATCATCAAACCAAGGGAAGACATTAGGTATAAATGTAGCATAGCCTAATCAACCCAATACCAACAAAATTATCAATCCTAGGATCGACAATCCAGCTAGGGTATGGAAGCACGAGCATCAGATGTATTGAATGAGAGGATATAAGAGTATGCTTATCCAATGCAATAGAGATTAGCCATGCATCACTAACTCTAATCACATCATCAACCAAGCATCTCCTTAAGCCCACCCACCGAAGTCCGATTTACCATAGACTAGACTCCCAAAGGACATTCATGAGAAGCACACACTAATTGCATTGGTGTTGGCCTCTCCAATCACCACATGCCAATCAAGGCACTTCATCAAAAGCTACACACACAAGGTGAATGGTGCTTGAGTTTTATTAAACCCATCCACACACACAAGCAAACAATAGGGCACATATACTAATTACAACATTAAGAACCAACTTAATCAACTTAATTAATCAACCCAAATCGAATGATCATAGAAGGATAGGAGTGGTCAATAAGCAAGAAGTCATCACACACACTCACATCTAGAATAATGAGAAAGGTGAAACTACTTCATGGAATGATAGAATAAAAGAATTAAGACTATTGAGAAAGTAGAGAGTAGATTAAGAAATGGTTTTCTAATTACAATGGATTAGAACTAGCCTCTTAAGCATGGGCATTAAGCTCAAGGCTAGGCCATCAATAGAGTGAACACTCAAGAGAGAGAGAGAGCTCTCAAAAGTGGATACTCAAGAATGAAGCCTCCTTGCATAAAGGCTTCCTTATAAAATCTTTCATCACAATCCCTTCTACTATAGTCTATGGGTTTAAATTTGAGCCCTCTAGCTAGCATATATAACTTTGGAACTCCCAATGAGCCCAAGACCTTATAGAAATGTGGATAGGAAATATTATGCACAACCATAGCATATTTTCCTAGCAGCGGTGCCAAATGTTGGGGGCAATCGTAACATAGCCTAATCAACCCAAGACCAACAAAATTATCAATCCTAGAATCGACAACCTGGCTAGGGCATGGAAGCACGAGCATCGGATGTATCAAATGAGAGGATTCAAGAGTATGCTTATCCAATGCAATAGATATTAGCCATGAATCACTAACTCTAATCATACCATCAACCAAGCATCTCCTACACACATTAAGCCCACCGAAGTCTGACTTACCATATACTAGAATCCCAAAGCACACTCATAACAAGCACACACTAATTGCATTGGTGTTGGCCTCTCCAATCACCACATGCCAATCAAGGCACTTCATCAAAATCTACACACACAAGGTGAATGGTGCTTGAGTTTCATTAAACCCATCCACACACACAAGCAAACAACGGGGCATATATACTAATTACAAGATTAAGAACCAACTTTATTAACCTAATTAGAGTTGTTAAATATCGCAAATTGAATGCTCATAGAAGGATAGGAGCGGTCAATAAGCAAGAAGTCATCACACACACTCAAATCTAGAATAATGAGAAAGGTGAAACTACTTCATGACATAATGAAATAGAAGAATTAAGACTAATGAGAAAGTAGAGATTAGATTAAGAAATGGTTTTCTAATTACAATGGATTAGCACTAGCCTCTTAAGCATGGGCATTAAGTTTAGCGCTAGGCCATCCATAGAGTGAACACTCAAGAGAGAGAGAGAGAGCTCTCAAAAGTGGATACTCAAGAGTGGATACCCAAGAATGAAGCCTCCTTGCATAAAGGCTTCCTTATAGAGGCTTTCACCACAATCCCTTCTACTATGGGTTTAAGTTTGAGCCTTCTAGTTAGCATATACCACTTTGGAACTCCCAATGAGAGCAAGACCTTATACAAATGTGGATAGGAAATATTATGCAGAACCATAGCATATCTCCCACTTGATGTATAATCGGTGTAGCCTGTGTTAGCCGTTGCTAATATTCCCCCCTTCCTAATTTGGTGCACGTCCTCATGTGCCGGTGAAGCAAAACACGATGACATGGTAGAAATCAAGCTCTCAACCTATGCCCACTGGCTCACTCTGTAACTGCTCTAGTGTAGATGCAACATGCATACCACTAGGGATAGAGCTACAATGATACTGCTGATGCAGGTATCGAGTGACGATCTGCATGGCTCCACAATGCACAATGCTTCACACGACTGACAACTCCCGCTGCAAATGCATCAACTGCATAAGCAAGATCAGGTCTTGAGACCAAAAGGTCAGACATGAGAGACCCAAAAGCCGATGAAACATGCACTATGTGTGTCAATCTATCTCTATCAGCAACCTCAGTGCCATATACATCCTCATCAAGAACCACCTGAACTATGCATCACCGTGTCAGCATCGTTTGGCAAAGGCATATCAGCTGAGAATGACTGCATAATAAAAATATCAACACCACTGCAATCACACACAGCAGTCTGAAGGACACTGTCACCCTCACACGTATCATATACATCATAGAATAATGCATCGGTCTTTGGCTCAATTGATGTTACCTCAACTTATGACTGACAAAGCTATGCATCCCCAGAGATACCACTGTCTACGTGAACATCACCACAAGACAAATCACAACCTACTCGCCATGCAGCACATCCGCAAAAGAGTCACGCCTCGTCTCTCGCTCCAAACATGGCTGCAAATACACAGAGACTACACCACCTCGTGTATAAAAAATATACAAAGGGTATACCAGATCACTCCTAGCACCTCTGGCTATCACCAGTGATCCCCTATGCATGTGAAATGACCGCTCTCCAAGCAGCACACAATGTCCACCAGTTTGCAACAATTGACGCACTAAAATGAGACTCTGGCTGAGTCCTGGTACATAACGTACATCTCGTAGTGTAAGCAATGTACCACTAGGTAAAGACATGCATACATCTCCAACACCCTCTATGTCATATGTTGAACCATCAACAAACTGCACACAACTAAGTCTCCCACTAGAGAAAGAGCAAAAAAAATCAGGACGTGGCGTTGTCAGGAGTTTTTTGGAGCAAGGGATTGCGCATATGTACATACCCATGCATGGTGCATCAAATAAAGTATTGCCCATTTTCCAGAGCCAGGTGGTTACGTGGGGCCCACACGTGTACAGGTAGGACACCATGTACATAGTGCATCGATTTTCATCGTTACTAGTACCATTGTGTTTTTCTACAATAAGGAGGAGTTGGTAGCGCGTAAAACTTCTCGAGGAAGCTATCCGTGGGCCGACGATGTGAGGTCAGCAGGTGCGTCAGATGGCATCTAGTGGCGTCAGGAGGGCGAACGAGGTCAATATTTGCACTTGGATGAATACGGACACAACGTGGGTGTTTTCTTGTGAGAGTTATGCAGAAAGGTCATCATTAGGACCACTTTTTGGGGCCACTCCACGTGGTGGCGAGATGCATTATTGGAAAAAAGCTGAGTGCCAGGTGTGCGAATGATGCAAAAAGGTGACGACTATGCACTGCGAGGTCAGTTTTTGGCCTGTTCGGGGTCCGTTTGAGGTCATCTAAAAGGCCAAGGGTGCCCAAGTAATAAATCTAAGTGTGGGAACTGAAAAAACAGAGAGAAGACCAGAAAAAACGTGGAGAAGAGAGGAGGAACAGCCGCAGGTGTGTTTTTGCTCATTTTGGAGCCTGTTTTGGCCGTAAACTGCTCATCCGAGGTCGGATTTGAGCACTTTGACATTGTAGACTGGGGTTTTGGGCCGTTCCGGACGCGATGGCGCTGTCCATTTTTCCAAATTCCTCACTCTTTTCCTGCTATTTTTGTGTGTAAGTTTCTCCTATGAGCGAAGTTTCTGCTCTAGTTTGTGATTGTATCTGGCTTATTTTACCCATATTGTGTGAGCTATTTGCCCCATTGGTGTTGGCCCAAGCTCAATTGTATCTAAACATCAGAAATTCTCCTCTTTTGAGCTGAGTTTTTTGGGTGTGTGTGTGTGTGTGTGTGTGTGGAGTGGGCAAGTGGATAGTCTCTCTCCTCTCACTCCAGAGGTGTGTTCCCTGTCTCGGCCAGGTGTGTTGTCTAAGCCGAGTGGTGCCCCATAGTGTGTGTGTGTATCTTCCCAAGAGTGTGTGTCGGGTCGTTATAGAGGCGCTGTGTGTGTTTTCATCCCGCTCACAGCGTCACATGAAAAAATGCATGCTCGTCTAGTAGAAAACGCGTAGACAGTGTGCTATCCCAAGACACAAAGTAGTCTCAAGGCAAGCTAGACTCAAAAGTGACATGCCCGTCACATGCATACTCTCTAGCATCTGTCCTCATAGTAGCACTATGCATCTGTCTCTTCTGCTACCTCATACGCCTGAAGCAATGATGCCTGATGTACCCTATGTGACCGCAATGCCAATAATGCAAGTATCCGAAAGAACAGACCTTCGTCTCTCATGAACCGTCACTGTAGACTCAATTGTGTCACACATCATGTCAATGCATACGCATCAAAAGTGGGTGATCACTCGACCACTAGTAGCTCAATAGTGAAAACCTATAACCTGTATGCTGTAGTCTCATACTCAGAATCTGCGTCGATATGAGAACATGAAGGAAAATCAAAGGAAACATGTAACCACTATGAGCATACCATAAATGTATGGCTAAGAACCAAAGTATGGTGAGAAATCTGGTGTTAACCCTCACGGCTCACGGACACCCTATTACCTACGACGGACGTTGTATTATTTACTTGGTAGAGTCAGGTACCGGGCTTGCCGGTCCAATAGGAAAAGGGTAAGAGTGATCGCAGATGAGAGACGCACTCTAACTGGAACATTCGAGGGATTAGTTGGCTAAGCATGGGCGCCCAAGTGTGAATGGGGCGAGCTCATATAAAAGTCAACTAAACCTAAAATTCACTTATTCTCTCATTTGTGCAATTGAAGAGTGCTCTTGCTCCATCTCCATCTTCTTCTTCTTCATCTCCTTGTGTGTGTGTGTATGTGTGTGTGTGTGTGTGTGTGTGTGTGTGTGTGTGTGTGTGTGTGTGTGAGAGAGAGAGAGAGAGAGAGAGAGAGAGAGAGAGAGCGATCGAGCATTGCGGCTGTACGACGGCGGCGAGGCGGTTGAGCGCGGCGTAGTGGTGTCTCCCTCTTCTTCGCGGCGAGGAATTCTCCACGACAGGAAGCGTAGAGCGGTGAGTGACACACCATCGCCGTCTTTGAGCTTGTTAGTTTAGGCTTGTTGTGTGCTTGGAGCCATTTGTGGCTCGCACACAGTGTATCGGCAAGTTCCTTGCATTGACACGTGCGACATACGCGCATATTTTTGGCGCCGTTTCCGGGGAATGCCATACACTAAGCTTGAATGGCACTCTGTGCTTCTTTTGTGGTGCAATTTCAATTGTAGGAAAGGTAAGGAAGGAGGGTGTGTGTGTTGAGGAGAAGAATTTTGTGTTACTACTGTGTATTTTTTTTGTTAATGGAGTTTTCAAAGGTACTATGTTTTTTCTCTGTGTAAGGTGTTAGTATTAAGGTTGTTAGTTCTGTGTAATGTAATGTACAGTAAATAGGAAGTAGAACTGTGAGAGCTAATAGAGTGTGTTAGTGTGACATAGTAGGTGTAGTAGTTGGAAGTAGGTAGGTAGAGTGTGTGTGTGCTCTCGCGCAGGCCGCGACGACCTTATCCTTAAAAGAGAAAAAAACTAAAAAAATAAAATAAAAAAAACTAAAAGAATAAATAAAAATAAAATAAAATTAAATGTTGGACCGGGATCGGGAATATCTCCCAGACCCAATCCCAAGCTCACGCTCAGGCTTAGGTATCTATCTCCCTTTAAAAAATTACGAATTTTAGCTTCACACGTAGCTAAAAATCGTTTTTTTTGAGGACCAACGGAGCTTTAGGTGACCGAACGTTGTGCTGTAAAACACACCGCGACCCTGTGAGTGATATGCTCATTTTGAGCTATCACACACTTTAATAAAAAAAATCAATCATTGAAAAACATTAAAAACGTAAAAAACACGAGTGAAAACGGACTCTTAAAAAAGTAAGCGGTTAACCTTCGAGGTTATTCGTCGACGCTTGTAGGGTGCCAAAGGCACATGCATCTGCACTTTGGTCGTGTGCTGAGACGGAGTAACTAGAGATAATTTTGACTTACGCGAGTTTTCAATATCCACCTACTTTAGGTTCCGGGCCCTCGGCGGGGACCCAAGGTAGTACAAACCAAGACCCGAACATAGCGGCTAGTGACTCTTCCTCTGACTACGACGTCATGGAGGGTTTCCCAATGCCTAATCCCGATAGCTCAAGCCAAGACATGCATGCCATGGACCCGCGGTCTGGGCCGAATGTGCTTAGCCGCCTGAAGAAAACCTTTAGTAGAGCCACTCGCTCCGAACATGGAGCTAATGATGTAAATGAGGGGGGTGTGGAAGTAAATTCTCCATTCGTGACCAACGTAGACCCTATACCCTTAGAGAATGTGCACGTGAATACTTCATTCACTGTGCCTCCCGACTCTTCAGAGTTATTTCTCTCCGAGGTCATATTACTCGATAGTAGAAGCCTTGTCGAAGTGCAAGAGGTTGAGCGGTATATCCTTGCAGCGAGGGAAAAGGAAGTCGAGAGCTTACGCAAGGCGGAGCAACGAAGAGAGTTAAAAGCGAAAGCCCTATGTCAATATCCTTGCTAAGAGAGCAATCGAGTGCTCCTGACTTAGCAACCGCTAAGGGCTAACCCTTAGAAAGAAACATTGCATGTAGCTCAAAGGACACCCCTAGCACTTCAATCCTAGATGGAGTGTTCCTAAATGAGAACTAGGAGTACGAACTACAAATAGAAACTCTAACCGACCTATACACAGGTCACACCTATCACATGGGTTGGTTAGATGTCCTACAATCCACAATGGGTGCTACTAGTGTGGAGGATCAACAACAAAGAATTTGTGAGGTCATCCATAGGGTCATTGAGTTAAAGAGACAAAACAAGGGGATCAACATGCTTTCAACGGGTCTCATGAGATTCTTAGATACAGGAAAGGCTAAACAATCGACCTTATTGTAAATGGGGACTCCCTCGGTAAGTCCGATGGATCCTCCATATGTTGTTTGTCCAAGGGTCTCAGTGATCTATGAGCTAGAGATGAGTTTAACTTTTAATGGAATGAAAGTAGACGGCTCTCAATAGTCAAATTTTGTATTTGAAAGTTCTAAAAAAGGTTGTCTTTACTAGCTCAAATAAAAACATTTTCACTTTAGACCAAGCTATGAGCTAGCATGTATACAACTTTTAGTCAAAAGAAGTGGAATGGCTCTAAATAACCAAGTTTTGCAACATGATGCAATGCCAACACCCGTATCTGTAATGGAATCCCACTTTGCCACAACTCTTCAAAATGAAACTCAATTGTTAGTGTTTTTAAGCATTTGTCATTCAAAGTAAGCACTAAAATGTAGCAAGCCAAGTTCAAATTTTTACTCACACTCTCCACTAAGCATGACTATATTGCTAGAACCTCTTAAATAAGAAGCATGCATGCACAAAAAATAAACTTGTCTTTTTAGAGAAATAAGCTTTCAATCAAACCGTACACCATATCATGCTCAATAGCAAACCCACAATTTAATTCTATTCAATCACCATTCTCCCAAAATCATGCTCATTTTAGCATATTTGGCATACATGTCAAAAGAAAGAGAGAGTTTAGGATGAAGCAAATTTTGAACTCTTTCAATTGGTTAAGCACAACCCAATGTCGAGTCATTGGCCAAATTCCCTTCAAAACAATGCACACTTGTTTGTGTCAAAGCATTTATACATGCACATCAAGCACCAAAAATGTCATGCTCCATCATAAAACCAAAATGATATTTTATGGCCATTCGAGAAATCTCAATGTTTTAGTGCTATGCAAGGATTTTTGCATACATATTAAGCACTAATATATAACAAGAAACTCGAGTCCAAGCACTAATAACATATCTCAACCAAGCATGAATGTATCATCAATGTAACTCTTAAATGAACCTCACATTCAAAGAAAGTTTTCATTTCGTGCAATGTGAAATTCAATCAAGCCAAGCACATAAGCAAAAATAACTTAGTGCAGTAAGTTCTTTTTCTTGCTCAATCAAGCCACACATCAATTTTCTTTGAGGTGATCAATGAAATTTTGATTTATATGCAAGTTTAATGTTAATGTCTCAAAGTTGGTGCCAAACATTTACGTTCAAACCAAACACTAAATTGTCATGACACACAAATTTTGCATTTTTATGCAAATCCTACAAAAGTTTTCCAATCATCATGATAAAATGGATTGTTGAGCTCTCATGTACCAACATACCAACAATATGGCCATTGAATGCACCTAAAATGAGTACCTCGATCTTCCATGCATCTAAATGAAGCACCATGGCCGTTCCTCCCGTTTGAGTCAAGCCACAGGATGGGAATCCATTTTCTTAAATTTTATTGGGTGATTTATTGTCTTTTTATTTTATTTTCAAATACCTGCTGCTTGGCGAAGGCGTTCAGGGCACGTGAGAGAGCTGGAGAGCTTTGGTGGGAGGGAAGGGGAGTGTGTGAGGATGGGTTGAGTGGACTTGGCACACCGAGTTAAGCAAGGCCGTAGCTCAATATGTAGAGAAAAAGACAAATCACAGGGAGAACAAGGACGATGCCACGATGTGTTGTACATCGCGTGCATGTTCTTCAAGCCATGGTGATAAGACCTAGCTTGATGCAGACGAAGAACGCTTGGTTCATGAGATCACCATAAGGAAGAAATTGGAGTTTCTTTCAAGATAGAGAGAGCTCTCAAAAGTGGATCCTCAAGAGTGGATACTCAAGAATGAAGCCTCCTTGCATAAAGGCTTCCTTATAAAGGCTTTCACCACAATCCCTTCTACTATGGGTTTAAGTTTGAGCCCTTTAGCTAGCATATACAACTTTGGAACTCCCAATGAGCCCAAGACCTTATACAAATGTGGATTGTAAATATTATGCACAACCATAGCATATCTCCCGCTTGATGCATAATTGGTGTAGCCTATGTTAGCCGCTGCTAACACTTATATCAAATGGTTTTTAGTGACTTGTGTGGGAAGGAGCATGAAGATTATATTTTGATGCTAAGTAATTTTACCACATTGTTCATTGATGAATATGATAAAATCACTGACATCACAGTAGTTCAACATCACATTAATCTCAAGGAGGGAAGTAAACTTGTAGTGCAGAAGCTCAGGTAGCTAGGAGTAATTCAATAAGACGCCTTGCTCAAAGAGGTAAGGAAACTCCTAGAAGCAAGTTTCATCTATCCTAGTGAAGACTCAAAGTGGGTTTCTCAAGTGATAGTCACACCAAAGAAGAATGGTAAGTGGAGGGTTTGTGTCGATTACAAGCCCCTTAATGCAGCCACAAAGAGGGACCATTTTCCTCTTCCTTTTTAAGACAAAATTCTCATGAGGTAGTAGGACATGAGCGCTACACGATATGTGATGGATACTTAGGCTACTTCCAAATTAGCATCACTGAAGAAGATCAAAAGAAAACAACTTCATCACACCATGGAGGTGTTTTGCTTACAAAGTTATGCCTTTTGGTCTCATAATGCTCCGGCCACTTTTCAGCACTATGTGACATTTTTTTTTCAGCCATTCTTTGGAAAACCAATCCGTGTTTTTATTGATAACTTCTGTATCTATAGCTCCCGCTCTCTTCATTTGGAGAAATTTTATGAAGATCTAGCTAGGCTGCAAGCTTTGGGTGGCCAATTCAACATGGAGAAATGCCACATTTGTGAAAGCAAGGTTACTCTTCCTGGCCATGTGATCTTTGCCAAGGGCATTGAAGCTGATCGACGCAAGGTTCAAGCCTTAGTGGCTTTAACCTCTCCCACCACAACAAAGTAGTTGGATTCTTTTCTTCAAAAGGTGAGGTATTTGAGTAGGTTCATTCACCTGCTCTCTCAAGTGGTTCTAGCTTGACAACAAGTTACCCATGAAGAAATATTCACTTGGAATTAAGAAAATGAACAATAGTACAATGAGGTAAAACAAATTCTAGCCTCACTTCCCACCATTACACCTCCAAAGTGGGACGAGCCATTTTATGTAAACCCTAGTGTGGGGAATGACACACTTAGGGAAATATTGATGCAAAAGGATCCTCAAACTTCTTTCATGCATCTTATCTACTTGTCTAATCGCATGATGACTCCATCAAAAAAAGGAATACACCGTAGTGGAGCACATGGTACTTGCATTAAGGTTTGCTACTACCACCAAATTTCACACTTACTTATTGTCTAGACCATTCATAATCTTAACAATGGAAGAAGTATTTCCTTATGTAATGCATCACATGAATGTTTCTTCTAGGACTTCCAAATGGCTCACAAGGTTGCAAGAGTTTGACTACACAATGAAAGTGGAGAGCTCCACAAGAGCCAGTCTAGGAGGCATTCTCACTCATTGCCACTATGAAAAGAAGATGAAGATCAAGACAAGTAACAAAGAAGTAACACTTGTGTTGGAAATCCCTAAGATAGAGAGGGCTCAGTCTCTTTTCTTTGATGGAGCCTATAAGAGGACCGTGGACAAAGCTGCAGCAGGCATTGCCATCTTCAATGAACAAAGGAAATGGCATTCTCCATTGGGCATCTCCTGGGTTTCCTCTCCAACCATGAAGCAAAATATGCAGCCTTATCTCTTGGGTTAGAGTGGTGTGTGACACAAGGTATTCAACGGTTAAATGTATTTGGTGATGACATGATTTTCATAAAAGAAATACAAGGAACTTGGGCTTGTAAATATCAGAGCTTGCTAGGCCATTTATGAAAGGTTAATAAAATTTTAGGGAAGCTTCAAGTTGTACAATTACATCATGTCCCTCGAGAAGAAAATCAAGAAGCAGATGCTCTAGCTAGAGAGAAGCTACAAGATGTTTCAGTGGTGGGTGCTATCAAGTTGAAGCTGTCTCTCTTCCAAGGTAGCGATGCTATGCCTGACATCATTAGTTTCTTGGACACAGGAGAGTGTCCTAGAGATCTTACTAAGGGCCAAAAGCAATGGCTTGTGCACAAGGCAACAAAATACCTCCTTATCAATGATGACCTCTACTGCAAGGGTAAGGATCAAATTCTTAGGCATGTACCTCTCTCTAGAGAAATCACCAAAATACTTTCAAGTTGCCATGATGGTGTTTGTGGAGGGCACTTTGCACTTGACATCACCAGTAGGATATGTGTGGCCTAGTTTACAAAGAGATGTGAATCACTGGTGCCTGCCATGAATGTCAGACTATAGGAGAGAGGCGTTTGGTAGCTGAGTCACAGGGAGCCTTTATTGCTCAGAATGCTTTCGAGAAGTTGGGTTTGGATGCCATCGGTCCACTCCCTAAGTCTACAGGTGGCAAGAAATATGTTGTGGTAGCCATCGACTACCTCACCAGGTGGGTCGAGGCCAAAGCTGTGAAGGAGGTAAATGCACAGGTTGTGGCCCACTTTATTTTCAATGACATTTGTTGCCATTTTGGAGTGCCGTGGGTACTCATTTTTGATAGAGGGCAAGGATTCAGAAGCAAGCTTATGCAGGAATTGGTGGAGACTAAAGGTTCAGCATCGGTTCTCCTTGCCTTATCATCCCCAGTGCAATGGTCTTGTGGAGAGTGCCAATGGACAAATCATCAAAATGCTCACGAAGTATGTGTATAAGCAGGAGACAGAATGGGAGATCAATCTAGAGAAGTGTCTATGGGCCTACAGGATGTCCTACAAAGTGGCGACCAACTTTACTCCATTTGAGTTGGTTTATGGTAAGGAGGCAATGCTACCAGTGCACGCACAGCTAGGTGCTTTGAAAGGTATGTGGCGCATCAATGCCACTCCACAAGCTGTCTTATAGGATAGGATTGTAGGCCTTGAGGCATTGCAGATGGATAGAGAGGCAGCAACAGACTACTACATGAAGCAGCGGGAAAGAAGAATCGCCAAAGTCAATGAGGGTCTGCCAGAAAAAAAGAAAGAAGAAGGGGACCTAGTAATGAAGTATGAGAGCTACTTGAACTTTACCTTCCAAAAGAGGTTCAAAAAGAAATGGACGGGTCCGTACAAGGTACAAAAGGCCTTTTTAAATGGGACCTATCAGCTAGTGAGAGCCAATGGTTAGCTTCTCAGGCACAGGGTAAATGGTGTACGGCTCAAGCTGTACTTTGATAGGGGAGTGGTGCCCGATGTAAGTTAGATTGTGACCAGGGGGGTTGGGCAACCCACTTGAAGGGACTCAAGAGTAACAGACATGCAATTTTGTACATATTATACATATTGTACATATGGTGGTGTGTTTTCCAGTGTGCTTGGGTGTTTGCAGAGTGTTGCAAGTTTCAAGTTCAATAAAGCTACTTTTGGTTGAACATGAATGTTCAACAGGGGGGTGGGCAATGATGGTGCAACCAAAGTCACTCTCGGCGAGAACGTGCTCTATGCCAAGCTATGGGTACTAGCAAGTACACGACAAAGGGCCAAGGCCAATGTGGAGGACCTGGGTAGGAAAATGATAGTGGAAGTGTATGTCTAATGCGGTTTTTTTGGTCAAAAAGGCCCCACAATGGTCCAATGGGGGTGATAGGTGAAGGTGCCCAGATGCTGATTTGATGCTTTAGAATATGGTCTTTGAGGTGCTCTATGAGCCCGTCCAAACGGCTCGTCAAACAGAGTCCCGGTGTGAAAGTTATGATTGGCCGAAGATGGAATGCTTTGCAGATCCCCGACGGACAGAGCAGGTACAGACAGGTGGCAAAAAATGGGATCAATGGGTACAGTTGTAAAGCTCAAGCTGTGAAGCATGCCGATCTTTTCAGTTCGCCATTCGGAGCTCAAATGGGCAAGTTATGGCCTGTGGAATATTTGCCGGGGGACGGGTATGTGCTCACCTAGCGGCGTTGATAGGCATGCTGACAATGATATTTTAGAGCTTGCTAGGATTCTAGAAAAATCGCATGCAAGGCGGGGAGTCAGCCAAAATTTTTGGCTCGCCAATCGGAGTCATGGTCAACGTGATGCATCCACTTCAAGCTGACAAACGATCGCGGTAGGAGCAAACTGGGTTTTTTTCCCCTTTTTGGACGTGTTATCCGAGACTATAGCATGAAATTCAGTGGTGAACAAGAGCTAGAATTCAGAATCAATATGGTGAAGTTCCCGTGCTTGATGACCGGAAAAATCATTTTAAGGATTTGAGCACGCAAAGCATTGATAGCATATGTTAAAACTCTACCTTGGTTATCAATTGTAAAGGAAAAGAGTGGTGAATGGAGTTTGCCAAAAATGAGGAATGTCCAGTGCTTTTGAGGAGGAGTAAAAAAAAAGGGACAAAGGAGGATTTCTTGAAGTGAAAAAAAGGAGCAATAGCGTATTGCTCGGGCGCTATTGCTTGCTAAGTGGCTTTTTTTAGGGGAAAAAAAAAAAGGAAGAGAAAAGAGAAGCAAGAGGCAGCGTTTTTGAGGGGGTTTTTCTTTGGGGTTTAAGGAAGAAGGAAGGACTCCACGTGCTTGGTGAATCGAAGCCGCACGAGAGGAAGGGCCTACTTGGCGGGAGTTTTCTTTTGGAGGAGGAAGCAAAGAGAAGTGATAGAGGAGGTACTTGGCAAAGGGAAAGGAAGCTCTGTGCGAAATTGTGTGCCCGTGAGAGTCGAAGCTAGGTTTTTTCTTGTGGAAGCTCGCCATGACGATGGCATTTGCCGAAGCATTGTAGAGGGTTTTTCAATTGAAGCTGTGTCAATTCTTGCCCTGTTTTGGTGTCAATTTTTCCCTTTTCCCCTTTCTTCTTTGCTTGTCTCCAGGCGTGTGGTGCCGGTGTGTGTGAGCTGTGCGCCCCCCCGGGCCCCTTGTGTGTGTGAGAGAGAAAGAGAGAGAGGTGTTGAGTTATGGAAGAGCTGGAAGCAGGCGAGATTGGTGTAATCGGCGTTTGGTGATTGTTCAAAGCGTGTGTGCGTTGGGCAAAGTGCAGGCGAGGCCCTGTTAGTGTGAGTTGCTTATTTGGAAGGTGTTTTTGAGAGGACAGTGGTGTTGTGAATACCCTGAGCTATTTAGGGGCCATTGCGTGTGTGTCGGGTATGTTCCCCATTCCCCCTCTCCAACGTGTGAATGGATGGAGGCTTAAGCACTGCTTTTTGAGGTTTTATCAAGCACCTATGATGGAAATCCGGAAGGAGGGATTCTCCTCCACCTCAACTAAAGAAGAATCAAGTATAGAGCTAGAGACATAAATGCCTCTAGCTTCAGGGGGAGGGCCAATGAGGGCCGTTTTTCAAATTTTGCTACATATCTCTCTTGGTATGCACTTGATGCATGAAAATCACAAAAAATCTATGTATTTATTTTGTACATATCTATGGTTTTGACACATTTAAATCTCAAATATAAGGAGAGGTAGGAACAAACCCTGTGAAAAAAAAATTTCAGTGGATGTCGATTCTACCCGAGGGTCACTACAGGTGGAGAGTAAAAGTCAATAGTGAAAGGGAAGAGAATCTTATGCATTATGGAGTTGGAGTTAACAAAATATTATCAAATTCAAGCCTAATTCACTTGTGGACACAAGGCTTGCACATGGAGTCAAGAGGGGACCACCTGGAAGACTTTTGGAAGGAAAAAGACAGACAAGATTTTTATATTTTTTCCATTCCGATTTGGAAAAAGTTTTCAACAGCAAAGTTGTAGGCGTTGAGCTCATCTTTTGGTCCCTATTTGTTTTATAATTTTTGGGATGATTTGGGAGATATGATTGAAGTGGTGGAGCCTATATGTCTACATGGAAAAAAGTCCTGATTATCCAACTCCACACACACAATTTCTTATAGGTTTCTCTCCATTATTGCTATATTTTCTCTTATTTTATCAAGACTCTCTCAAATATTATAAGGAAGCTCTTGGACTCAAGCTATGGAAGGTGGCATAGAGACAAAGCTCGCCATGATGGAGGTGATTAGGAGAAAATTGGTCAATAAGCAGGGCACATGGAGCTCTCTCATTGGTGGGACGCCTCTAATTGAGGTTAATTTATAATAAGTCCTCTTTATCATAATCTCTTCCTTAATCACTCTCTTGGCCTATTAAAAGAGGCCTCCTCTTTTGTAAATGTGACACACACACACACACACACACACACACACACACACACACACACACACACTATCCCATACCCACATACCCTAATCGCAACACATAATCGCAACACCATCACCATCACCATGCAAAAAATGAGCACCATATCTCCACACACTTGTAATGAAGGATTGAAGGCACGATCTCAAGAAGAAGAATGATGGCTACACTCATGATATTCCTTGCCATCAACTCCCATCCCTCCATTATGCTTCATACGGTCTTGTCCCCTTCTCATCTTCTTTCCCTATGCTACCTATTGTATTCATATTTTGCAAGCAATCAACACACTCCATCTTGGTGCCATACCTTGTGTCGTTTGGGATACACTTCATTGTGAGTATAATTATGCTTGTTCTTTCCATTTTGCTTATGTTAAGGTGTGCGGATTTGCCACCATACACACACTCTCTCTCCCTCTCATATTCCTATCATTTTGCTACTTGCATCTTAAGGTGTGCAGATTCTCCACCTTTGGTATGAGAAATGAGCATACTTTCATCTCTCCCTTACTACGTGCATGAGTGGAAAACCCATTCTCACTCATTCTACTAGGAGATGAGGCTATGGTGGTTGTTGGCGAGGAGCCATGGTGTGCATCAGAGAGAGAAAGAGAGAGAGATCGATAGCTTGAAAAGAGAAAAACAAAATTGCACGCTATGATCATATGATAAATGTGTAAACAACCTTATATAAAGCCAACCTTGCCATGCACAAACCATGCAAACTGGAACTGCTTGTTATAGGCTGTGCCCACGGGCTTGACATACCTAACACATTCATCATTCCTCTCATCTTGTTTTCCGACCACCCCATCCCACACTTGGGTGTGGAACTTGAAATTGTTTTCCATGGCATGTTTGATTGTGTATATGTATCCATCCTAGCCGCATATCTTTCTAGGTGGTGCCCCTATTGTGTACCTCCCATGACGAAGCCATGTGCATAGACTCGGTGTAGAGGCTGTTAAGTATGGAGCCTGATTTACCCTTGTATTTTTCTGTGGTAAAAGCGCACATTTGTAAGGCCTCCATTATGAGGAGAAGCCATCGCGCGTGAAGGAAAATCACTCACCGGAAACCAAAATTTTCACGGACAAGAATCAGGGGCAACTTTGAAGGCCTCGGGGGCCTCCGCCCCTGAGATTTTTTTCGCCGGAATATTCTTTTTCGTCGGAATATTATGGCCGGACGGCGGCCGGAAAGTGGTCGGAAAACAACCGGTCGGTTGGCCGGTGGCCGGTAGTCAATGGCCGATGGCCGGTGGTCGGAAGTCAATAACCGGTGGCCGGTGGCCGAATTCAAAAGCGGACTTGTCTTCTCAAGGGCGGCCACACATGGGCGGATTGGAGGGTCCGATTTGGACTTATTCGCACAAGGGCGGCTACACATGGCTGTCTCTCATAAGAGAGGGCAGCCCTTTTGGCCTATAAAAGGAGGCCATTTCTACACACATTTCATAGTGTGAAGTTGATGCAACAAGGTGAGTGTGAGGTGGTGAGAGTGAAGCACGGCGGGAGCTCCATTAAGGGTATAATCCCTTTGTAAACTACTTCTTGTTTTGAAGTACTAAAGCCATCGAGTGGCTGCTTTCCCGTGGACGTAGCCCACATTGGGTGAACCACGTATATCGTGTGTACTCTCTCTCTCTCTCTCTACTCTATAATCTCGTGTATGTAAATCTGTCTCTCTCCATTAAGTAATCTACTCAATTATCTATTTAGCTACGTCTTATTTCCTACTGGTATCAGAGCAAGGTTTGCTCGTAGCTAAATTATCTCAAGGAAAGGATTCCTTGAATTGAGTGGGAGTTATGGTGGAGGAAGGGAAGCTCAAGATTGAGAAGTTCAACGGCAAAAACTACCAACATTGGAAGATGCAGATTGAAGACTATCTCTACCAGAAGGACCTCTATTTGCCACTAGGCGGTCTTGCGAAGAAGCCCGCAACAATGGCAGATGAAGCATGGATTGTCTTTGATCGAAAGGCACTGGGAACAATCCGGTTAAGCTTGGCGTCAATGGTGGCCTTCAATGTTTCAGAGATGAAGACCACGGAGGACTTGATGAAGTCACTTGACGACTTCTACGAGAAACCATCGGCATCCAATAAGGTATTTCTTATGAAGCGCTTGTTCAATCTAAAGATGGCAGAGAATGGTTCAGTTGCAGAACACCTAAATGACTTTAACACAAACATAAGTCAACTTAGATCAGTGAAAATTAATTTCGATGACGAACTGCTAGCTCTCCTTATACTATCATCTCTACCGGATAGTTGGGACACCCTTGTGATGGCTGTAAGTAATTCTATCTCTGGCACAAATACTCTTAAGTTTGATGATGTTGTGGGTGTTCTCCTAAGCGAGGAAATGCGAAGGAGAAGCACAGGAGAATCATCAAGTGCTGCACTATCAGTGGAAATAAGAGGAAGGCTTAAGGAGAGGTTCAAAAACCAAAAGGGCCGTGATTGCTCAAGGCGGAGCAAGTCACGCACAAAGTCAGTTCTTGAATGTTGGAACTGCGGCAAGAAGGGCCACGTCAAGAAGGATTGCTGGTCCAAGAAGAAGAAGGAGACAGAGTCTCAAGACAACAAGCCAACATCGGAGGCCAATGTGGCAGGTAAAGTAGAGCAAGATGGTCTAATTCTCTCATTAGACAATGTGTCTAATTCCTGGATAGTAGATTCCGGGGCTTCATTCCATGCGACACCACACAAGCAACATTTCCAAGACTACACCAAAGGTAATTTTGGGTATGTATACTTGGGAGATGATGAAGCTTGTGAGATTGTCGGCAAAGGTACAGTTTCTGTCAAAACTGCTAACGGAAATGAATGGAAGCTTAAAGATGTTAGGCATGTTCCTTCTCTTCGCAAAAATTTGATCTCTACAGGACAATTGGACGATGAAGGTCACAACATTGCATTCGGAAACAAACGGTGGAAGATCTCAAAGGGATCTTTGGTGGTTGCCAAGGGTGAAAAAGTCGGTACACTTTACTTGTGTACTGTTAGCACGCAACCTTCAGCTTGTGCAGCAACTACAGAACTTGACAGTGCGGTGTGGCACTACCGACTTGGGCATATGAGTGCCAAAGGAATGCAAATCTTTCAAACAAAGAAGCTTCTACCAGGTTTGAAAGAAGTGGACTTAGAGTTCTGTGAAGATTGTGTTTATGGTAAACAAAAGAGGGTAAAATTTCAAAAATCAAGAAATGAAAAAAAAAAAAAAAACTTGAGTTGGTTCATTCTGATGTTTGGGGTCCTGCAAGTACACCATCACTTGGTGGCTCATTGTACTATGTAACATTCATAGACGATGCGACTAGAAAAACATGGGTTTATGTCATGAAGAATAAATCCGATGTATTTTCCATATTTCAAAGGTGGAAGCCTTTGTGGAGAATGAAACAGGTACCAAGGTTAAATGCCTCAGATCCGACAATGGAGGCGAATATTGCAGCCAAGCTTTTGTGATAGCAATGGCATTCGGAGGCAAAGGACAACCCCAAGGACACCTCAACAAAATGGGATTTCGGAAAGGATGAACAGGACAATCATGGAACGAGCACGAAGCATGCGGCTACATGCAGGCCTACCGCTTGAGCTTTGGGCGGAAGTTGTAAGTACGTCTGTGTACTTAATCAATCGGTCACCCTCAACGGCATTGGATGGGGGAGTTCCTGAAGAGGCATGGACAGGTAAACCGGTGAATTATGCATTTCTCAAAGTGTTTGGGTGTGAGGCTTTCATGCACATAGATAGAAGCCTAAGATCAAAGTTAGATGCAAAGTCCAAAAAGTGTTTCTTCATTGGCTATGGAGAAGGAGACTTTGGGTATCGCCTATGGAATCCTGAAGATGGTAAAATATTAAGGAGTAGGGATGTAATTTTTAACGAACAAAATATGTACAAAGATTACTTGGAAAGAAAACAAACAAAAGAAACAGGTGATGAGTACATGGAGCTTGAGGATGGTGAAGACTCAAGGACTGCAAACGGTGACAATGTGCAACAACGTCAACCAAATGAGGAGCCTCAACCTATTCCCCGAATATCTAAAGAGCAAGTAGACCTCCAGAAAGGTTTGTTCCTTCCTTCAACCATCTCTTGATCTCAGATTCTGGAGAGCCGGAATCACATGAAGAAGCTATGCAACATGAATCCAAAGAAGAATGGACGAAGATCATGCAAGTGGAGATGGACTCACTACATCGCAACCAAACATGGGAGTTGGTTGAGTTGCCTAAAGGTAAGCGGGCACTTCAAAACAAATGGGTGTACAAGCTAAAGAAAGAAGAAGGTGGGAAGAAAAGGTACAAGTCTAGGCTTGTGGTAAAAGGTTTTTCTCAAAAGAAAGGTATTGACTTCAATGAAATATTTTCTCCTGTTGTAAAAATGAACTCAATTAGGCTTTTCTTAAGCCTTGTGGCTGCTCATGATCTAAATCTTGAGCAAATGGATTTAAATAAGGCATTCCCTCACGGTGACTTAGAGGAGGAAATCTACATGCTTCAACCAAAGGGGTATGAAGTAAAAGGTACGGAGAAAATGGTTTGCAGATTAAAGAAGAGCTTGTATGGTTTAAAGCAAGCATCAAGACAATGGTACTTGAAGTTTGATCGATGGATGTTGGATCATGGATTCACAAGATGCAACTCGGATCACTGCGTCTACACGGAGAATTTGGGAGATGAGAAATTCATCATCCTAATGTTGTATGTTGATGACATGTTGATTGCAAGTGCTAACATGCAGGACATCAAAGACCTAAAAGAGGAGCTATCCAAATCTTTTTCAATGAAAGATTTAGGTGCTGCAAAGAGGATAATTGGTATGAAAATATCAAGGGATAGGACGAAGAAGACAATAAAGCTATCTCAAGAAGATTACATCAAGAAGGTACTAGAAAGGTTTGCAATGCAAAATGCAAAACCAGTTTCTACACCTTTGGCTGGTCATTTTAAACTAACGAAGGATATGTGTCAAAAGACACAAGAGGAGATAGCCTATATGTCTAAAGTTCCATATGTTGCAGCGGTAGGTTCTCTAATGTATGCTATGGTCTGGACAAGGCCAGACATTGCACATGCAGTGGGAATTGTGGGTAGGTTCATGGACAACCCAAGTAAAGAGCATTGGCAAGCTGTGAAGTGGATACTTAGGTATCTAAAAGGGACAACAACAAATGCTTTGTATTTTGGAGGAACTGATATTTTTCTAGAAGGGTATGCTGATGCAGATATGGAAGGTGACAAAGATACTCGAAGGAGCACTACTGGCTATGTGTTCACGGTTGGAGGCACAGCAGTAAGCTGGGGTTCAAAGCTGTAGAAAGTGGTTTCACTTTCTACCACGAAAGCAGAGTATGTAGCAATGACGGAGGCAAGCAAAGAAATTCTGTGGCTTCACAGATTCTTAGAAGAGCTTGGATTCAAACAAGACAATTGTGTCTTGTACAGTGATAGCCAAAGCGCTATCCATCTTGCGAAGAACTCAGCCTTTCATTCAAGGACAAAGCACATTGAGGTGAGATATCACTTCATACGCACTCTTTTGGAAGAGGGACAACTAAAGCTAGGAAAGGTGCATACAAGTGAAAATCCTGCAGACATGTTTACAAAGGTGGTCAACAAGGAGAAGTTGAGCTTTTGCTCATCTTCAATCGGCATTCAAGGATAAGAAGCCAGAATGGAAAGCAGTCACAGGTTTGGCTTGGAGATCAGTCTCCAAGTGGGAGATTGTTAAGTATGGAGCCTGATTTACCCTTGTAATTTTCTGTGGTAAAAGCGCACATTTGTAAGGCCCCCATTATGAGGAGAAGCCATCGTGCGTGAAGGAAAATCACTCACCGGAAACCAAAATTTTCACGGACAAGAATCAGGGGCAACTTTAAAGGTCTCAGGGACGGAGGCCCCCGAGACTTTTTTTTTCGCCGGAATATTCTTTTTCGCCGGAATATTATGGCCGGCCAACGGTCGGAAAGTGGTCGGAAAACAACCGGTCAGTTGGCCGGTGGCCGGTAGTCAATGGCCGGTGGCCGGTGGCCGAATTCAATGGCCGGTGGCCGAATTCAAAAGCGGACTTGTCTTCTCAAGGGCGGCCACACATGGGCGGATTGGAGGGTCCGATTTGGACTTATTCGCACAAGGGCGGCTACACATGGCTGTCTCTCATTAGAGAGGGCAGCCCTTTTGGCCTATAAAAGGATGCCATTTCTACACACATTTCATAGTGTGAAGTTGATGCAACAAGGTGAGTGTGAGGTGGTGAGAGTGAAGCAAGGCGGGAGCTTCATTAAGGGTATAATCCCTTTGTAAACTACTTCTTGTTTTGAAGTACTAAAGCCATTGAGTGGCTGCTTTCCCGTGGACGTAGCCCACATTGGGTGAACCACGTATATCGTGTGTACTCTCTCTCTCTCTCTCTACTCTATAATCTCGTGTATGTAAATCTGTCTCTCTCCATTAAGTAATCTACTCAATTATCTATTTAGCTACGTCTTATTTCCTAACAGAGGCCACCGGGTCCGTTTTGCAGTTCCGCCTCTCAGCTGACATACATGAGAGTCCAAAGGCACACCATGAAATAGCTTGTAACTTCTTATGCTTTTGTGATGCACCATAGTTGACTACATTAGAGTCCAAACTAAAATTTATAGCTTAGAACTTACCATAGTTCTCTCCATAGGGATTGTATCTTGGCATGGAGAAAAATCCAAGGTTTCCTTTCCCTTATAACCAACCTATGGTAGAAGCAACGTGTAAAAAAATTCTTTCTAGCTTGACAAATAAATTGCTGAAACTTGGTAGGAAAACAGGACACTTTAGTGTCTCAGGACACTTGAATGTCCAATTATAGGACTAGTGTTAAGTCTACTTTTGGATAATTTACCTAATGATTAGAAGTACTTTTCTAAAAGGATAAGAATTTATGGCACCTAAAAGGACCCGAGCCAATCCTACATCTCATGATGAGGGCAGAGCTCCAAAAAGAACTAGAGTGTTGCACAACAATGAGGCTGGGCCTAGTAGTAGGTCTACGGAGGAGAGTCTTCAGGCGCCAGTGCAACAACAGATGGTCGATCAGTCCCAAGTGGGTTTCCTATTATTCAATTAAGTCTTTAAATAGTTTAAGTTCTTTTATAAGTTAAAATTATATACATAAGAAGTGAATAAGAATCATAAAAGGAATAATTGGCACAAAATGGAAAGTAACTTCCAAGAAACCAACCTGCATTGTTTGTAATTAGGAAATAATTTTTTGGACTAAGACTGTTTGATCTAGGAAAGATATGTTTGATCATCCTTAAGACAGCTTGTCTCAAGACACTTCCGACTCCTTGGTATATTTGGATGAATAATGATGGTTTTCCAGCCACGGATAAGTCGGCTACCCCCATGAACAATGAGTTTCTACTCCGTGTCATGTCTTGATGTTTCTACATAAGTTAGGATACCGTTTTTATCCTAGGGGAGGTGCCTGTTGTATGGGCATTTGGTTTGGTGCATGGGCACCCCAAACCTTGGGTGGGGGTTTATCCACCCCGGATTGTGAATAAGAAATGGGTGCCATTTTTTCACTCGTAGGTGGTCTTGAGACGAGAAGATTAGTGGTCATGATTATTATGGACAATGTGTTGATTAACAATACCCTGTCTTTAGTTTAAAGATGTTTATTTGCTAAAAGAATGCCGCTCCAATGCTGTCTTTAATACTTGATTGAAGGAATGACGATGACGGAAAGTTAAAAGAAACCATTATTTAAATGTTAAAAACAATGTGATAGTAATTAGAGAACAAAACAATCATGTGTGAGCGTGGGGTGTAAGTGGGAATCGACTAAGGTTGTCAATCATGGATGGATGGATCTGATTAGTCAGGTAATTATCCATTCCTGTGCACTAAAAACGCTTAGAAAACTTCTTCACTTGGAAGAGGAGTCCACCAGCGGCTGTACCCTCACATATGATAGGGGAAAAAAAGCGTTGGTTGAGGATACCTTAGCCCAACTTGTGGAAGTTATAGGGCCGAAATAGTTTTGGAATTTTAATATTTTTTCCCGTTTCTGCTGCGAGACAGGACTAGGTCTTCTTCTAGGGCTATAGACCCAAGCCATTGTCAATGGTAAAGGTCTATTCCTTGGATTTTTCTTGTTTACAGATTCTGATTTTTATTAGGCCTAGAGACTTGTCAAGGACCCCATCCCAATTTTGGTATTGGTGGGTTGGGAATCTCACAATTCATAACCAGCATAACATAATCTTGTAAAAGCATTAACCATCCTCGGCCTCAGTCCCAAGGCCTCAAACACCTTTGAAGGTGGAGAGAGCTACCGATAAATGAGGGTAGGGAAGAGGAAGAAGACACTTTAATAAATCTAACCCTAAGGTTTTTAAGCTCCATTAGCTAGCATTGCTCTTTGACAGACCATCTCTCATTTGGACCCATTTAACCTTGGCCCCATGTTGAGATAGATCTATAAGCACATGTCTTTATTCTAACCCTTGTTCTTGTTTATTCTTCCACATTAAGTGATCATTTTAACATGAGAAAATCATTTGGGTTGGTTAGATATTAGATTTTATGACATTAACCATGGTGCTTGCATTAATGTATGCTATTACCAAGCTTCTCCCTTATTTACTGTCTAGACCATTCATAATTTTAACCATGGAAGAAGTATTTTGTTATGTAATCCAGCACATGGATGTTTCTTCTAGAATTATCAAATGGCTCACAGGGTTGCAAGAGTTTGACTATACAGTGCAAGTGGAGATCTGGGATGCATTCTCGCTCATTGCCAATATGAAAAGAAGCTAAAGATCAAGTCAAATGACAAAGAAGTAACAATTGTGTTAGAGGTTCCTAAGATAGAGAAGGCTCACTCTCTTTGCTTTAAAGGAGCCTATAAGAGGATAGTGGACAAAGATACAGCTAGCATTGTCATCTTCAACAAGAAAGGGGAAAATGTATTTTCCATTGGGTATCTCTTGGATTCACACTCCAACAACGCGGCAAAATATGCATCCTTAGCTCTTGGATTAGTGTGGTGTGTGACACAAGGTATTCAATGGTTAAATGTTTCTGGTAATGCCATGCTTTTAATAAAACAATTACAAGGAATTTGGGCTTGTAAAAATTATAGCTTGTTAATCCATCTATGCGAAGCGAATGAGCTTCTAGGAAAATTTCAATATGTGGAATTACATCACATACCTAGAGTAGAAAATCAAGAAGGAGATGCTCTAGCTCGAGAAAAAATAAAAGATGTTCCAGTGGGTTTAATCAAGTTGAAGCTACCTCCCTTCCAAGGTAGGGATGATGTGCCTGCCATCTTGAATTTCTTAGACACAAGAGAGTGTCCTAGAGATCTTACCAGGAAGATAATGATCATTGGTGTGGACTACATGACCAAGTGTGTCGAAGCAGTTTCTACCACATGGATTATAGTTAAGGAAGTGGCTAAGTTTGTATTTTAAAACATTTATTGCCATTCTTGATATAATTTATGATAGGGAACCAAGTTTTAGAAGAGACATAGTAGCAGAGCTATTGGAAAAGTTGGAATCTTGTGACAACATTCAACTCCCTACTACCCAAAATGCAATGGTTTGGTGGAGAAGGTAAATGGTATGATATGTAAACCCTTTACTAAACACGTAATCACCAAAGTGATTGGGATAATCATCTTATGGCTGCACTTTGGGCTTATCGCACTTTATGTCGCACATCCCTTGGATTCACACCATATCATTTGGTGTATGGTAAGGAGGCTATTTTACCCATTTACATACAATTGGCTAGCCTCAGGGTTCTAGCTAGGCAGATGGAATTCCCTAATTCTCATCTTCACAACCACATTCTTGATCTAGAGAGGCTTCAACTAAACAGAGAAGATCTTATCAACTATTATGCAGCACAAGCAGAGCAACGTTGACTTACCTTCAACAAGAAAGTTAAGGAAAAGGTCTCAAGAAATATATGTTGGTTCTAAGATATGACAATAGGTTTGACACTAGGAAGGATCCTAATTTTTCACCTAGATAGAAGGGGCCATTTGTCGTTAAGAAATGCTACAACAATGGCAGTTACCGATTGATGGATGCAGATAGTAAACTCCACAAAACACGTGTCTATGGATGGAGAATGAAGAAGTACTTTTTGAGGTTTGATCAAGCACCAATGATGGATATTGTTGAGCATGGAGACTCCTCCACCTCAATCAAAGAAGAATCAAGTACAAAACTAGAGACATAAATACATCTAGCTTAAGGGGGAGGGCTAATAAGGGCCGGGCCGCTCTTTGAATTTTGGTTCACCTTTCTCTTGGTATGCACTTGTCGTCAAGGCTTGATGAACGCTCACTTGAAGACTTGAAGCTTGGAGAAAAAATCTCTTATGAGAGTTTTCCATGGGATGGATGTTCAAGGGGGTTCAAGCATTAGTGGAGCCAAGAGCATCTTCCTTTTCCATGCTTTTCTTTCCATGGGGCTCCACTCTTAATTTATTTAAGCAATATAATATCTATAGTCTGAAGAAAGGTGGCCAATAATGAAGCCAGAGTCAGTAAACAAGGAGGGAGGGTCCTTCTTTGTCTCCTCTCTCTCTCTCCCTCTCAACCCACCACCTTTCTCTCTCTCTCTCTCTCTCTCTCTCTCTCTCTCTCTATATATATATATATATATATATATATACTTGGTATCAATGGGATTTGATCTACCACATCCTATCTCTGGCTTGGTCTAAACACTAGACTAGATCGGATTGGATATCATATCTACTACATTGTAACTCTCTGATTTACTTTGACCCTTCTCTCTCTCTCTCTCTCTCTCTCTCTCTCTGTATCCTGCTAAAGGATTGGCGACTCTTCATCCATGGTAACTACCTGGGGTTTCTTTCACCCCTTGATATTATTGTATACACTAGTATCTCTCCTTTTTGGAAATATATCTTGCTATCTTCCAAGGGAAGAGCTTTTTTTCTTTCTCTCTAACTCTCTTTCTCTCTATATCCAGATAGGATTTATTGGGAATTCTATCTTGAAGTATCATTCGGCTTCTCTCAAGATACAACCCTAATAAAACATCTCTCTTCCTTTCTTGTGCTCTTTTTACCTCACATTGTATCTGGTTATCCATCTAAAAACAATCAGGCTATAGATCTACTACTGCCATAATTTATCACTAAGTTTTACCTTAAATTCATGGCAATCATAGGGTGGCATAGTGTTTCATATTTACTAGGTGTATTCTTTCACACTTGTGTAGCAGTTCATGGTGTCGAGATTTTATGGTGTACATTACTTGGTACATTACATTTTACTGTCTTAAGGTTAGTTTGGTGGAAAGTAAGTGTACTGCCACGTGGGAATGGGGCCCATGGGGTGTGTAAATAAAATTTTGGGGTGCCTACTGTGCTTTAACTGTATTACCTTTTTCAAGGGGCCATCATGCTGGCGTGACAGCGTTACAGGAGCCGATGCAAGAAATGATCGCCGCTCGCTCTATTTTGGGGCTTTTGCAAGTAGCACCACCGCACATCCTCTGCTTTGGTGGGTGGATACTCAAGGGATGCAGATCTATCTAGTAGGGATCGGGCTCCACAGCCAGTAACCTTATAAGGTGAGCTGAGTCTCACTTAGCTTCCATTCGGTTAAGGGTTCTTTTCTATTTTTATTCTATTGTGTGCATTCAATCGGGTATGTGCTTCAAACTCTGCAAGCGATGGCTCCTAGCAGGAAAGCACCTGTCGACACTACATAGGTACTTATGCGGTATTTTTTGGCATTGGTGAATAACCTCTAGGATAGGAAGGATATGGCATATGGGTATTTGTTGATTATGATGTATTGTCGACTCCATTGATGCCGATTGTACTATACGTTGGTGGCATGCTGTACGTACTCAATGATTGTGTGGAAATATTTGCCTATGATTGGCTTGGTGAACTGGCTGTAAGGGTGTATGATGCCTGAACATACAAATGGCTGAATGCATGTCTAAATATTGATAGAGAACTGGGATACTGAACTCGGCTGATAAAATTTAGTGGTTCTAATATGGTTTGACTTTGAAATGATCGACTGGCTTCTTGCCGATCCTTTGTATGGGATACTAGGAGCTACTCTCTACTGGCCTTAGAGGTTGCCGACTGACCATATGTCTAACTACAGGATGAATAGGATTCTGTTGCTCTTTTGAATGGTAGTTATGAGGTAATGCATGCTTTCTAAAGTACTAACTTAAAGCCGACTGGTTAGTCTTTCTGTATAAGGCTTTATTACATAATCTATAAGGTCATTGTTTAGGGTTGTAGCATGCCTCAATGTATCGAATTGGATGTTTGGATTTGGAAAGGGTAGAGTCTTGGGCTATGGATCCAATCTTCTCTCTGTTTGAGGGGTCAGATTGATTTACCCTAACCCTTGGCTTATCTGGGAATGGACATATCTCTGTGCTTTTATCGTGTTACCTAACTTTTTTGCACTACATTTTGACTGTATTTTTTAGACCGACTGGTTTGCTATACAGTCACTGTTGACCGGCTGTTTGGGATTGGTATACTTTGACTCTTGGCACTATATAATAGTGGTATATTGGATAGGGTGACGGGTTTTTTTCCGAATGGATTACTCGCTTATTTAATTACTGCCTAGCATGAGACAGTTGAGATGCTTACACTTATGGTAATTTGAATTTGGGTTACTCATAATAGCATAATGGATCCTGCTGGCAATCCAATATGTTTTAAAGGTTGTACTGGCCATGTATCCGAGGAGTGGTGAGTATAGTTTGGATGTTTTACTAGGTATGTTGAATTAAAGGAAGGATCGGATCCTGGCCGCGGTTTGATATAAGGTAGCTTATGCTATTCTATGTTGTCCTAGCTAATTTGCAGATTGAGTTGCCTTTCTTTCTATGGATATTTTTGATCACTGTATCCGTCAAGGAGTAAGGTGTGAGACAAAGTGTAGTTTCGGGCTGTTAGATTTCTCTTCTCTCTTAGTGTGAGGGGTTTGATATACTCTAACTCTTAGCAATATCTGGTAATGCTATGTTGGATCAGTGGTTGGACTGTGACTGATTGTTTGACTTCGTGAAGTTCCTTGCCGATGATAGATATATATAAAGGTAAGCTATCTTTTGCTGGTCTTGACTGGTCTTTTTTTGCCGACTGCTTTATGCCGACTCTTGGCACTATCTGGGTCTCGGATCATGTACGACTGTATGGGGTTCCTTGCCGTTGACTGATATATGTAAGGGTAAGCTATCCTATGCTAGTCTAGTGTATCTGATTAGATCCGACTTTGTGAGGATCCTTGCCATGGATTGAGGTATGTAAAGGTGAGATACTCCTTGCTGGTCTTGACTGGTTTTTTGCCGACTGGTTTTTTCCGACTCTTGGCACTATCTGGTAGTGGTATATTGGATAGGATGATTGGAATTTTCGACTGGATTGCTGGTGAATTAAAATGCTGCCTATACTAAATGGCTGGTGGTAAAATGTTCTCATTTCTGCTGATTATGGTCTAGGATCATTACTGTGGGTTTTTTTTGAAAAGAAGCTGTAGCTCAAAGATTGCTATAACTTATTAAAATAGGTTTTCTGAAATCTTTTTGATGGTGGAAGTATCGGAAGAAAAAGACAGCCATGCCAATGACTGTTTAATCTGATTGATAACACTAAAATCTGACTTCACACTAACATAAGAAACAATTGGAATAGCATGAACACTGTTCTAAGCTATAAAAACTCCACTTAAAAGTACGGAAGGAAAGAATTCAACTTGAACTAAAACTGGAAAGTTTTTTCAAAATTTTACTAAACCTTAGCAGCATGATTTTTTCTCTTTTGGTGCCTTGGTGACAACTAGGTCACCTCAATTACTTGCAATGCTGTTTGGAAGCTAACGAATGGTTTGTTTTCTTACTGTGGATGCAGGTAAGGGTGTCCTCTCCTTGGAAATTGATTAAGAAGATGACGTGCTGTACTTGTAACTATTGGACTATAATAGGACCATCCTACCCTTTAATGGCCTATTACTATGATGTATTTGCTTTGGATAAACTGTCGAAAGAAATACATGACTTTGTACTTTATCTGTAGGCCAAGGTCTTTGTAGAATATCTCATGTGTTATGTATACTATTAATAGTTAAAACTCTCTCTCCTTAAGCACATGGGTGCTTTTCAGCCCTCGGGTTGCCCTAAAGCACCAAGACCTAGTCTACAGGATGTTTATCCTCAGAAGATATGGCTTGCAACCATATTTTCTGGGATAGGGAGTATCCCACACAACCGTTATGACCTTCTGTCTTGGTTGTTGTTAAGATGGAATACTTACCAACTCCTCTTTTGGATCTTACTAATTTTTTCCTATTTCTGGCTTCAGATTATCCCTATCTCTGCTACACTTGACCTTTCTACCTTGCCCTTCTCACCGGCATCCCTGCTCGTGATTAAACTAATCCAAGATGCTTTAGCCATTTCCCTCCTGAATCAACACTCAAAAGTAACAGAGGCCCATGATTCGATCATGAATCTGTTAACTTTCAACGACTGGGTTTTGATCCTCGCCAACCTGGTTGCTGATTCAAAGGAAGGGGTACTTCATCTACAGAGATTGGCTTCCAATCTATCTGTTATTGAAATAAGTCATAAAACTAATCTGCTACAATTCTCAGCTAAGGGAGCCGACCTATCTAACTTTATCAGAAAATTATGTGGCCTCACTTCATGTTTTACTTCCACTAAATCATTTGATCCTGCTAAGGCTCCTAAAGGACTTTTTTGCAAGGATGACGCGGCTCTGGAAGCTGTAAAAAGCTTTCAATAGGGACTTAGCTCGTCAAGTGAAACTTCTTTACTTGATATGGTTCCAAAAGTCTCAAAATGTTTTCCTTTTCTCCCTCCCAGGTAGATTGCAATTGAAGGAATTGAGCTTGACCATCAGCTTTGGGAACTTCAGAACAAAGCCTTTGTTGCACCCATCTCTATAGAGATTTGGGTCTTCTTAGTAGCACCACCGGCCTCTACTAGTGAAGACTGTCGACTAGAGACCCTCAAAGGAGTTCCGTTCTTGGACAAAGGTGATGTGATAAAAGCACATTTCAGTATGCACTTCTTGGATTCTAGGAAATGCCCGGTCTTATCAGGCATCTATGTCAGAACCAAGGGGATGATGACCTTTTCTAAACAAAGCAGTGAATTCTACTCCGAGTCTATTTGGAACATCTAACATCCTTACATCAAGTGTGCTTGTAAAGCTTTGGATGCAAAAGCAGACTGTGAAAGCAACATCCTCTGGTTTGATCATGCCATCTGGTTTCTTCTCAACCATCTGGAGGACCTCTTCCCTTCACACACGGAGCATCATTTTTTACCTATGATCTGTTCATGGCTTAGTGGCCAAGCTAAGGAAGCTATGCAAGCCCAGATTACATATCTACATTTCAGGAATTTCATGTATGAAGCTCTGAAGAAGCTAAAGTTAGATGCACCTAGTCATCTACTGTCAAATCTTAGTGCTTCTAAAGGGATCAAACATATTCTATCCCTTCTCAAACCATCACTAGATACAGATGAGTCCCCCACTCTTAAAGGGCCTCTACTGACTAGTTCTGCTTCTCACTCTGTCACCTCATTTCTATCCCCCTCTTCTACACCTGGGTCTTTTGAAGGACGTAATAAAGCTAGAAGCTATGTCAAAGGAAGAGGGAAGAATCTCCCTATCAAGAAAATTTTTAACTCCTGATTGCATTTCTTTTTCAGATCAAGCGGACCGATTCTCGGAACCTGGTTCTATGCAAAAAAGATTATCTGAAGAAGCGTTTAATTCACTGCCATTTTTCAAATCGATTTTTTGATCTCTATACACCAAAGTCTTTGATGCAATATGCCTTTCAACAATTGTTTGGCAATACTAACATGCTAGATGAATTGACTTTTGGTTGGACCTTTGACCCACCACTGAAGTATTTTGTATACTCTACAGAATTTTTGACTTCTGACAAACAACCATCATGTACATGTCCTCTTTTCAGAGACTACTGTTCGGATTTTGGTGAGTTTGGACAACACGTTCGTACTACAGATCTATCTCTAATTGGTTCAAAGGAAATGAAAGACCTATTGAGTAAAGGTCTAAATCATATCCCCTTACAACCTTTGAACCCGCACTTGGCATTGGCCGCACTACTTACTTGCTTGGCTAACATAGCCAAGGTATTGAATTTAGAAAGTCTACAACATGCTAGACTTTTTGAGTTTATTTTCTCATATTTTCAAACATGTATTGGAGCAATCCCACCTACATGGTTTAGCCAGGAAACAACTTGGCTATCTCCTTCACTGCTGTATATGATAAATAAACTAAAACAGGATTGGTTTGTGGTAGGACTTGACAAAGCCCCACATATACCTACTCTTATTTGCAAGCACCTAGCCAAAGTAGCAGTTGAGGCTAGGCTTAAAGGACCAAAGTTCCTAATATCTGAAATGTGTCCAGAAAAAACCACATGATACCTCGGTATTTCACTAAATAACTTAAAACTAGACACTCATAGTTCGAAACTACCTTTACTATTTCCCACGTATAAGAGTCACAAACACAAGTTTAGGTGGATTTCGGATGCCTCTAATTGCATTATGTTACACGCCATAGACGTAATTACTGCGTGTCTCAATCTCATTCTCGCTGACTTTACCAACATCTGCGAAGAAAAATTTATAGCAGCTAGGACCTTCATAGGGCTTCAAGTGAATAACTTTTGGATAGTAAAAAACGCGACTGAGGTGTTCATTAATCTACCACAATGCATCTTTTTCATGTTTTCAGCAGATATCACGCTATCAGGGGATATGTGTTCGCAATGTGAGCCGGGCAGGCGGCGGGCCTCTGGCTGTGGGAGGTGTGAAAGAGAGAGAACAAGAGACAATGACAACTCTACCAATCACCGCAATCATTAATTAATCAATTCAATCTCTGAATACAATGTAATTGATAGCCAAGGCGGGCTATTAACAGCACCGACACTTGGATCAATTGGTAAATAGGAGGTTAAGCCCCCTTCACAGATTAACCGAGCTGTTAACGGCGTCGAGCTCAATAAAACGATTAATTAAGCTTCAGACCGATGAAGTTGATGATAATTCTCTCTTTTCATTTTATCTGCTTCAACTGCACTTGGAATCTGCAAGTTTCAATTCTATTCGCTGCTTCAAGTTTCATGCTCTGTACTTTATATGCTTTACTCTGCCTTAATTACCGCTTACGAGCTTCAAGTTTCTTCTCTAATCGACTTGATTTTTATTTCCTTCAAGCTCTGTATACCTTGATTACCTCTTTTCGAGTATCCCCCCTTTGGCTCCCACTTGGGCATTATTTAACACAATGGGCGGCCTTAATGCTCCATTAAGCGGCACAGCTACTTGTAAGGGCACCACATTTGGCATACATATTGACTGGGCAACCAATGATCACGACTTCGGGTGGCCCTTAAAGAGCATTCCATTAAACATACATGCCGACCAAGCAATGCCAAGCAATACAACTTTCTTCAGCAGTCCTTGACTAACAATATCATCGTGAATTTTTATTGTCCATTCCGACATCTCGAATAATGCCAAAATAACCCAGCTCAGCATTGCTGATAACTGACACCGGACTCTGCTTGCCAAGCCGTAGAATTCTCAACCTGCATAGAACGCATACAAATCCTGATGAGGAGGCCAAAATTCCTAGATGGCACCCCGATCGAGCGGACCAGACTTGTACGGAACCGGCCCCCAGTGAATCTTTAACGGCCAATATCTTGGCGACCGTGACTCCGATCACTGATCCGAAAAGACCGACGCGCTCCAAAAATTGAGCTCTTTAGGCCCGTGCATTCATTCCATTTCTGCCACCTCAACTGCAGTTGCCCAATCCGGTACGGATCTGCAATCGACTTAAACTTCAAACTGCCATAACATCTTCACCGTAGCTCCAATCGACGAGCCGTAAAGACAGGTTGGTAGAGCACTTCAAGCACTGCAGTTTTAGATCATAATCTTCCATCTGTTCTCACATCAATCATAATCATTTTTGGCATCATTAAGGCATCAATTGGCCCTTTAAAGCCGCATCTGGCATACATTAATCATTAAACTTGGCCTATCAACAAGCCCTAATCACTGCTCAATAATCATGTAGGCTTCAAAGAAGCTTAGCTTGGATTTCTTTGCTCTTTTTCTTATCATGGAAGCGGAGCTGCACGACATCCACCCCCTCTGAACCTGCACAGCCTCCGGTCTGTGCCAACTGCACTTCAATCTGCATCTGCTTTAGGTACCTTAAGCTCTTTTCCATCATCAGACTCACATAACTGGTAAACGTATGAAAAATAAAATAAGGCTTATACCCTATCATCAATGTTCTAGCTTAATCATTAGGTAGTTGTCCATCAAAAATCTCTGAACCGTATCTGCCGTATCTTCAAAGCATTCAATTATGAAAAACCTCTTTAGTGAACTCCGCCAGTCTCAAGTGATCCAGTTAATGATGCACACGGATTGACCATTAAGCTCTCTTTAAGGAACCCTGTCAAGCTCATGTATGCGTTACTCTGTCTGCACACGGAATGGCCGTCAAGTCCTTTACTTCAAGTTCTGTTAGCAGAACCAACTCAAAAGATGTGAAGATACTTCATTAATTGTCCAAAGAAGTTAGCTGGAAGCCAACCATGTTATCTTATTGAATGCATAACCAAACACTCTTCTAACTTGGCATAATCTAGAAACAAAATCTTGCATCTTGCAGCCTGCTACATCAGGCATCTGGTATCCTCTGCATCTACAACTTGCACTTTAGTAGGCCCCTGGATCAAATGGGATAATAAGAAATTGTCCACACACTGGAGCAACATAATATCCACATGAGAATACATTTCTTGTATCAATCATCATCAAGCATTTCTGGTGCAAATATGCTACCTCTGGTTCAAATAGTACGCAATTGCTATGCATACTTAACAATACCCATCCATATTGAATCTGCTTACGAACATCCTTAGAATCTCTTGGATCAAATACCACTGAGATCACATAGCATTGATGGGCTCTGCAATATACTAGAGCTTCACCTGAAGCATAATGCAACACCCACATCCCGTAGACTATTGGCAACTTAAGCTCGTTACCAGAAAGCATTAAAGAAATCTGACTCCCTTTTACTGGCAGCCAAGACATCACTGACATAAGCATCAATAGGAATAACATCCAAATCTAGCTACATTTGGCACATTGTGCAAGGAAATGAAAAACCCTGTGCACCTTTTGCAGTATCAAGGATGATTTAGCATCATCACCCCCTCTAGCTTCATAGCCATCACGAAAAACCTTGGGAGTCTCTCGACCTATATCATCAGACGAATTTTCACCTGTTGGGATTTTAGCTTGATCATGAAAAACAGCTTCATCTTGTAGATCTTCATCCATAATATCCTCGAGAAAATCACCCTTGGAACTCTCAACGTTCATCAAAATTGAAGGAGTTATCTCCTCATGCAGTCCAGCTACAAGCATAGATGTAAAATCCCTGTCGATAACCTGTTCACAATCAATATGATCCAAGCAATCTTCATATTCCTCGATATCATCCTCTGCTTCCTCATCTGCATCCATGTTACTTAGCAATACATTATAGAGCTGTAAAGGATCATCTGGCACCCCCTTTGAAGAGGTATACGTATTAGAAATCTCTTCTATACTGCCATAAACAAATCCTTCAGATCTAGACAGAAATTCACCGATTATAGCATCCTCTTCTGTGATAGCATCATCTGCAAGCATATGGTTAGTAGCAATCATAGGTTCATTGATATCCTCAGGCTCATCCTGTGCTGGGTCCACAATTTTAGTCACTTCATCAGCTATTGTGTATATAATAGCTTTATTTATGCACTCATCTGCAAGCAAACATGTTGTCGTGCTCACCTATAGTGCTGATAGGTTTAGAAATATCCTGTAGAGGTGAATCTGCTTGATGAACTCCTTCAGAATAACCCATGTCAAGGTCAACAGCTTGCGAACTGCTTGTTGCACAGTCTATGTCTTCACTGGAACCATTATTAGAGGTAGCGTCCATGCAAGCAATCTTTGAAAAAAATTCAAATAAGCCTGTTTCAGCATCAAATTCATCGTTTACCTTTTCCTCATTGCTCAAAATAAGCTCCTCTGAAACTGAATCTGCTACTTCCAGCTTAGCATTCTCTTTGGCTTTACTTCTTGCAGAAATATGCTCCCAGAATTCATCATAGTTGAGGATCTGCATCTGATCCCCTTCACCTTTACTGAAGACAACCTTATTTCGTTCTGTAATCTCCTTTATGTCCCGATCTAGAATCTTTGAGCTTTCGTAAATAAATTCCTTTGCAAAATACTCCCACCGTGTGGGATATTCTTCTGCCAGTTCTTGAACCTGCTTTTTAAAATCCGAGTTTATAGCCTCTTCAAAAGCTGCAATCATTCGATCTTCTGGAACATTTCGGCTCTTCATCTCAGCTTCGTAACATGCAATAAAACCTTCTGGATCATATCCCTGAAAAACATAACACTACTCACATACAACATCAAGTGCTAGCTCTATAGCATCATCAATCTGCTTTTTTATCTGCATGGCTTTTGCTTCCTGCAAATACCCCTGAACCAATTCCATCATTTTTGGCAAATCTGTAACTGCTAGATTTGTATCAAATCCATTGGCACTGAAATCTTCAATAAACTACTTTAACTGTTCTGGCATCTCCATCTTTACCTCCCACCCTGGCTCGTTTCGCGTCGGGTTCACCAAAGATGCCGGGGGATATGTGTTCGCAACGTGAGCCGGGCAGGCGCCGGGCCTCTGGCTGTGGGAGGTGTGAAAGAGAGAGAACAAGATACAATGACACCTCTGTCAATCACCGCAATCATCAATTAATCAATTCAATCTCTGAATACAATGTAATCGATAGCCAAGGCGGGCTGTTAACATCATCGACACTTGGATCAATCGGTAAATAGGAGTTTAAGCTCCCTTCACAGATTAACCGGGCCGTTAACGGCACCGGGCTCAATAAAATGATTAATTAAGCTTCAGAACAATGAAGTTGATGATAATTCTCTCTTTTCATTTTATCTGCTTCAACTGCAGTTGGAATCTGCAAGTTTCAATTCTATTCGCTGCTTCAAGTTTCATGCTCCCTGCTTTATATGCTTTACTCTGCCTTAATTACCGCTTACGAGCTTCAAGTTTCTTCTCTAATCGACTTGATTTTTATTGCCTTCAAGCTCTGTATACCTTGATTACCTCTTTTCGAGTATCCTTTGTCACACAAATTTCCTTGCTTGCTTCATGTGCCCTTGCTATATCCTCCCGTAATACCTTGGTTAGAGAACGAAACGATTTATGCCGATAACCCTGCTTGCTCTTTTTCTTGGTCGTCCAAGTCCGCTCTTGAGTGAGCTCCCTTCCTACCTCCTTCCTGCTTATGGCCGAGAGAAAGAACGAGCCCTTTGTTCAAGCTCGAGAGAGAGAGAAAGAGAACGCCCTTGTTCAAGCTCCTCGTGCTTCCTTTGTCTTGTTGAGCTCCCTCCAATACCCTTCTTCTCCCTTCCTCCTTTATTAGTCGAGGATGAGAGGGGGAGAGATCGAGAGAGAGCTTTTGCTTGCCGAGCATGAGAGCGAGAGAGAGGTAGCATTGCTCCTCCGTCCCTTCCTCGCCGTGGTTCCCCTTTCGTTAATAGCCTTCTCGTCTCCTCTCTCGTTTTCTTGCAATACCCCTGCATGAAAAAGGCGTCCTCCTATATATATAGTGCCCCCTCCCTTAGCAACGACGGAACCGTCGTCGTTGCTAGGGGGGCGTAAAAACTGCCTCTAGATGACGTGGCAGTGGCCAAAATGACGCGGGCAAAATCCAACCAAAATGGCTCCAAAGCTGGTCGCGCTGCCGAGCTGAACAGATTTCGTTTCATGGCCGACACGAACCGACGCGCGAGCTGGCCAGCGCGATCTTCTTCTCCTGCTTGCGCGCTCCCTGCTCGCTGCTTGCCCGCCATGCCATTCTTTCTTCCTTGCTTTTACACACAAAAGCCCTTATTTTATTAAGTGGGCGGCCAAGGTTGTGGCCCTTGGATGGCCATTTGAATTACCCCCTTTGGCTCACACTTGGGCATTATTTAACACAATGGGCGGCCTTAATGCTCCATTAAGCGGCACAGCTACTTGTAAGGGCACCACATTTGGCATACATACTGACTGGGCAACCAATGATCACGACCTCGGGCGGCCCTTAAAGGGCATTCCATTAAAAATACATGCCGACCAAGCAATGCCAAGCAATATAACTTTCTTCAGCAGTCCTTGACTAACAATATCATCGTGAATTTTTATTGTCCATTCCGACATCTCGAATAATGCCAATATAACCCAGCTCAGCATTGCCGATAATTGACACCGGACTCTGCCTGCCAAGTCGTGGACTTCTCAACCTGCATAGAACGCATACAAACCCTGATGAGGAGGCCAAAATTCCTAGATGGCACCCCGACCGAGTGGACCGGACTGGTACGGAACCGGCCCCCAGTGAATCTTTAACAGCCAATATCTTGGCGACCGGGACTCCGATCACTGATCTGAAAAGACCGGCGCACTCCAGAAATTGAGCTCTTTAGGCCCGTGCAATCGTTCCATTTTTGCCACCTCAACTGCAGTTGCCCAATCCGGTACGGATCTGCAATTGACTTAAACTTCAAACTGCAATAACATCTTCATCGTAGCTCCGATCGACGAGCCGTAAAGATAGGCCGTAGAGCACTTCAAGCATTGCAGTTTTAGATCATAATCTTCCATCTGTTCTCACATCAAGCATAATCATTTTTGGTATCATTAAGGCATCAATTGGCCCTTTTAAGCCGCATATGGCATACATTAATCATTAAACTTGGCCTATCAACAAGCCCTGATCACTGCTCAATAATCATGTAGGCTTCAAAGAAGCTTAGCTTGGATTTCTTTGCTCTTTTTCTTATCATGGAAGCGGAGCTGCACGACAACGCAATGCTATGAAAACATATCACTATTTGAACCTTTGGGGCTGTTTTCTGTCCTACAACAGATGATTAAATGGGTGTTTGAAAAAAGAAGTTTGATAGGTTTGCACGCGATTTCACTTACCCGGAGTGCCAGATGGGTAAAAAACGCATGTAAGGGACCACCCACTCACTATAATCGGTGTAGTCTGATTATGGTTATTGAATGGCTATTTCAGAATTGCTTTGTTTTGTTAGGGAATCAATGCTTTCGGCAGATTCATGGTATCCCTATGGGATTCTCATGTTCACCTGTTATGTGCAATCTCTACCTTGCTTTTTTTGAGTATAGATGGATAATGAAACAACTAGAGACAACGGACACCACTATTGACTTAACACTCTTTCGGCATACCTACAGGTATATGGATGACTTATTGAGTCTAAACAATCCCAATTTTGCAAAGTACTTACCACTAATATATCCCACACACTTCAAATTGAACCTACCTCGTTGGATTGCATGAACGATACCGAGCTGAATATCATTACTAAAACAATATTTCTATATATAGAGTTATCACTTCTTTCTCCATTAACTGGGAGGTTTGTCACAAAATTCTCTTGGAAAAGAGACAATCTGCACCTGAGCTTGATCGAATACGTCAAAAGGAAGACTAATCGTCCACATAAGATAGCTGTAAAAACCTGTCTCGGCATGGTGTATTTGATTATGTACTCATCCTCGGACTCATTCTTAGCCTTTCAGGCAATTTGTCACCTTATGAGGAAATATAAGGCAAATGGTTTTGCCATGAAAGAACTACAAGGAACAGTTAGGAATTTTCTCGCTAAAAAATCTTGGCCCTTATGCTTGACTGATAAGGAGACTATTATTGAACTTCTAACACTCATACACTAATACATTGGTTGTAGGGGACGTCTCACCACTTGGTGATGATCCCCCTCACCAAGTGGAAGATCTTCCCCTAGGTAAGGGTGGGTCTCTCTCTCTCTCTCTCTCTCTCTCTCTCTCTCTCTATATATATATATATATATATATATATATATATATATATATATATATATAGAAATTTATATAGATATATATATATATATATACTTGGTATCAACGGGATTTGATCTACCACATCCTATCTCTGGCTTGGTCTAAACACTAGCCTAGATCGGATTGGATATCATATCTACTACATTGTAGCTCTCTAATTTACTTTGACCCTTTTCTCTCTCTCTCTCTCTCTCTCTCTCTCTCTCTCTCTCTCTCTCTCTCTGTATCTTGCTAAAGGTTTGGCGACTCTTCATCCATGGTAACTACCTGGGGTTTCTTTCACCCCTTGATATTATTGTATACACTAGTATCTCTCCTTTTTGGAAATATATCTTGCTATCTTCCAAGGGAAGAGCTTTTTTTCTTTCTCTCTAACTCTCTTTCTCTCTATATCCAGATAGGATTTATTGGGAATTCTATCTTGAAGTATCATTCGGATTCTCTCAAGATACAACCCTAATAAAACATCTCTCTTCCTTTCTTGTGCTCTTTTTACCTCACATTGTATCTGGTTATCCATCTAAAAACAATCAGGCTATAGATCTACTACTGCCATAATTTATCACTTATAAGTTTTACCTTAAATCCTTGGCAATCATAGGGTGGCATAGTGTTTCATATTTACTGGGTGTATTCTTTCACACTTGTGTAGCACTTCATGGTGTCGAGATTTTATGGTGTACATTACTTGGTACATTACATTTTACTGTCTTAAGGTTAGTTTGGTGGAAAGTAAGTGTACTGCCACGTGGGAATGGGGCCCATGGGGTGTGTAAATAAAATTTTGGGGCGCCTACTGGTGCTTTAACTATATTACCTTTTTTAGGGGCCATCATGCTGGCGTGACAGCGTTACACGAGCCGATGCAGGAAATGATCGCCGCTCGCTCTATTTTGGGGCTTTTGCAAGTAGCACCACCGCACATCCTCTGCTTTGGTGGGTGGATACTCAAGGGATGCAGATCTATCTACTACGGATAGGGCTCCACAGCCAGTAACCTTATAAGGTGTGCTGAGTCTCACTTAGCTTCCATTCGGTTAAGGGTTCTTTTCTATTTTTATTCTGTTGTGTGCATTCAATCGGGTGTGTGCTTCAAACTCTACAAGCGATGGCTCCTAGCAAGAAAGCACCTGTCGACACTACAGAGGTACTTATGCGGTATTTTTTGGCATTGGTGAATAACCTCTAGGATAGGAAGGATATGGCATATGGGTATTTGTTGATTATGATGTATTGTCGACTCCATTGATGCCGATTGTACTATACGTTGGTGGCATGCTGTACGTACTCAATGATTGTGTGGAAATATTTGCCTATGATTGGCTTGGTGAACTGGCTGTAAGGGTGTATGATGCCTAAACATACAAATGGATGAATGCATGTCTAAATATTGATAGAGAACTGGGTATACTGAACTCGGCTGATAAAATTTAGTGGTTCTAATATGGTTTGACTTTGAAATGATAAACTGGCTTCTTGCCGATCCTTTGTATGGGATACTAGGAGCTACTCTCTGCTGGCCTTAGAGGTTGCCGACTGGCCATATGTGTAACTACAGGATGAATAGGATTCTGTTGCTCTTTTGAATGGTAGTTATAAGGTAATACATGCTTACACGACCACTTGTAAATTTCTCGTTGTACTCTAGATATCATCACCCTTGTCTGTTTTATATAATTCTAGAAAAAACCAAACTTTATTGTGTATTCTTCTTCTCTCCCTGGTGGTGGACACCCATATGCTAGAGAGCATCTATCATGCATCATCATCCCTAAATAATGCCAGGGAAATGGTTTTCCTAGCGGGGTCGGGCCATGTGCCAGATCCCTCTTGTCTGGCATTAAAAATTGTAGAAGATTCCTTCTCTCCACCTATGTAAGGGAGGGTTAGAGGTCACGCTCTGGACACAGAGACTATTACCAACACATCCTCATACACACCATATGAAATTCACGTAGCAATCATGCCCTAAGGGAGTAGGCAAGCACATGAAGATACCATGAGCACTCTAGGGAAATGATCAACAACTCCATTCTACTCTTGGGCATTCCTAGCACTTTTCATCACTCACTGTGCTGCCAGAGTTCCCATCCTCATGATGTTTCTTGTACTAATCTTGCCACTAATCCACTAAACTTCTAACTCTGGAAATTTCCATGCACCATATGGTGGTTCGTACTCCTTTGCACATGCTCTACATCCCGATATGTCTCACTCTCCTCCCCCCCCTTTGTTCGATGTTGGTGTGATCTCCAAGACACGATTTTAAGTATCATTAAGAAAATAATTCGATCTTCTCATGCTTGTATGTGATTGTATCTCTCTTCCTAACTCTCCATTTGTGGTATGCTCACTAGTGTCTTTGCAAGTCACGCTGTCATGATTTCTATCAAATGTCTCACACTACAATGCCTCCACTAGCTAGCTACCCCTCTCATGATGTAGACCACTCACATGTGCCATGCATATGACCGTGTTGAGTGTGCTCCTCCCACTCCATGTATCATAAGCATTTCCTCATTGTCTGTGTGTCATTCCTATCATCTTGGTTGTCTGACTCTGCTTCCTAGCTGCATATGAACATAGGTGGTGCCCCTATTGTGTACCTCCCACGAAGAGGGCATCGTACATAGTCTTGGTGTAGATGCCATTGAGTTCTTTTTACACTTACTGCCTTTCAACAGCACCAACAAGGGCTGTCGAGGTCATATTTCAACGCTCATTGAGGTTGTGAAATGGAGCTCGGTCGTTGATGATTGTGTATATTTTTTAAAGCGAAAGTGAAGCCATCATTGTCGTATTTTGGTGCTGATTTTCCCTTCCCCCTTCTCTTTTTTTCTTGTGTGCATGTGTTTTTGGGTGCATGTTGGCAGGTGTGCCTCCCTGAGGGTGTGTTTTGCAGAGAGAGAGAGAGAGAGAGAGAGAGAGAGAGATGCTCTGTGTGTTGAAGACTGTGAATTTAGTAGTGCAGAGTGAGTGGGTTCATTTGCAGTGTGGTAACAAATGTGTGCATCAAGCTGTGTGAGAACGATGGTCTGCTTGCAGAATTGTGGTATTTTGGATGTGATTTCTAGTGGATAGGGGTGTTGTGGAGACCCTGGGCTATAGAGAGGCATTTTCATGTGTGTTGGGTTGGGTGTGTTCCTCGTTTTTCAGCTCCACCGCCTCAAGACTTGGGTCCACTAGAGGTGACGTCCATCCTGAATGGGGATCTATCAAGAATGTGAACCAACCAAAGGAGTAATGACTCGGTTTCTCCCAATATGTGGTCTCTTGTAGAGGTTGGTAGGTGCTAGGACCTAGATCTTATTTCTTTGGTTCATGTCCCATCAGGGACGTGAACCAACCAAAGGAATAATGATTCGGTTGCTCCCATTAGGTGGTCTCTTGTAGAGGTTGGTAAGTACTAGGACCTAGCTCTTATCTACATACCTTTACATGTATACACCCAATCCTCTCTCTCTACACCGCTCTTTCTCTTCCTCACATAGATACATACATATACTCTCAAATAGATATAGTCACACACATATATACTACTAGACCTAGGTAGGGGCTAGTAGTGCCAATAGCTTAGTGGCACCTCTTTAAATATCATCACAATCTCAATCATGCTAAAACCAAGGGTACATTGCTGCAATCCATACATGAGTGCGCCATAGAACGTAGTGTTACGATTAAAAAGGGACTATATCCAAAATAAAGTGTTCAACCATTGGGTGCTTTGTTCCCTTGCTTAGTGTCTACATACATGCATATAAACACATATACACATATACACATGCATACATGTATACACATAGATACGCGCATATAGACACACATATATTCATGCAGACACACACATATATACGGGCATATAAAAATTTATATGGGATCTCAGGTAGGTCTATCAATTTCTTCCTCTATACTCTCCCTCCATCTCTACTTTACTCTCTCTCTATCTCTCTCTCTCTCTCTCTCTCTCTCTCTCTCTCTCTCTCTCTCTCTCTCTCTCTCTCTCTCTCTCTCAGCCGTTTTTTGACCTAGTAGACATCAGTTCACTCTTTTGACCATAACTTGCTCATCCGAACTCCGATTTAGGTGATCTATAGCCTCAATCGAAGAGCACGAAGCCCTCTACGCATTGATGTAAAGACAGAATTTTTATGTGTAATGGAAGGCTTTGCTGTAACAGCATCTCAGAACTGAAAAAACGGTCAAAACTTTGCGTTTTTGTTGCCGATTTGAAGGCAATGTCAGACAAAACTCGCAAGGGTGGAAAAGCCACACTCGCCATGGAGAATGATGCAAAATCTCCAAGGAATTTGGATGCTAATCCAACCACATCATCTACAACAACGGAAGCAATGATCATGGCTTACTTGATCTCGTTACAAGAAACCGTCAACAAACAAGGTGAAGAGTTGCGCGCACTTGCAATGGAGAATGGTACTTTAAGAGTTCTCGTTGTGGAGAATGAGCACCTCAAGAAGGTTCTTGAAATGCAAACAACACGCTTGATGCATCTTGAGACTGAAGTTCAAGAATGTAAACGCTCTCTTGTTGACATGAATGTATTGAAAGAGCGCTTGAGCAAAGTTGAGAGTGATCATGTATTGAAAGAGGAAACAATAGATACAATACGACATGATGTATGTGAGATGAAAAATGCATCCAAATCATGGGATGATATATGTAAGGATAATGTGGTTTCTACATCTCCTATCATGCAAGCCGTTGTCCAAGCAAAGAATGTAGAGAATGTGGACACTCAAGAATTGCACGAACGACAAAAACGCTCAAAGAACATCGTCATTCGTGGAATCAAGGAGGAAAGCATGGAAACACCCCAATCTCTTGCAGTTTCTATTGAAGAGTTTTTTGCTACACACTTTGGCATGTCAGGAATCATGGCTTATGGTGCACATCGAGTTGGAAAACAAGGAGTCCCTCGCTCGGGAGAAAGACCTATTGTATGTACCATGGCTGATGAGGTAAAGAGAAAGATCATCCTTGACAATGGTTGGATCTACCTCAAAGGAACAGGTTGTAATGTATATGAGGATCGCACTCTTATGCAACAAAATGTACGTCGCAAAGCATATGAGGAAAGAAGCAAGAAGGTTAAGGTATCACCTCAAGAAGCCGGAAAGAGGTCCTATTATGCATTTGAGAACATGTGCAATGCAGGAGAGATCAAGTGTTGGGCTCTCAAAAAGTACCTCTTTGACACATTGGTGACACCGGTGCTTCTTTATGGAGTGGAGGTGTGGGGTGGAAGCATCGGGAAGTCTACTTGGAAAGAGTTTGAGAATGTCCAAAAGCGTTTTCTCACCAACTTTCTCCAAGTCAAGACACAAACACCCTACATGCTCTTACTTCTTGAGTCTGGATTGCTTCCCATTGAGGTCTTGGGCATGCAAAGGGTTGTGGAGTACATGCGTAAGACACAACGTAGCCCTTTGCATCGACTTCCTAGAATCGCATATGAAGCAAGTCAAATGGTTCAAAAGACATGCAAGAGCAAAATACTAAGTTCGGGGTGGATGCTTGATATCAAGAAATGGTTTGGAAGATGGGATGCATGTCACTTGGTCAAGGATGCGTCGATCGACTCCCAAGTTAATGAGGCCTTCTTACAACGCCAATGTATCACGGCTTGGGAGAAATCCGGAGGTTCTCGCTTCAGCCATTAAACCACACACGTTGCCCCAAACTACAAATCTCTCTTCTTCTCGGAACGAGGTAACCGAACCCATTCCTACATCCTTGAGCCCATCCCGTTGAGTGCGATCCGCACCATTGCCTCCATTCGTCTTAGCTCCCATTCTCTATGCTGCGAGACAGGACGTTGGGGCACTGGCGAGGAGTGTCATCGACTTTGCACCTTATGCCCTCGTCAAGTGCGAGAGAGTGAGTACCACACACTACTTGAGTGCTCAGCTTTTGATCACATTAGGTCCTCTTTTCCCCATATATTCAGCCATGATCTCTCCCTACATACCTTCCTCTCCCAACCACGATGTGGACTCTCTATTGCGACGCTCATTTCAGCCATTTTTGAGCATCGAGAGTCACTTATGAACTCCACTCACACCACGTGACATGTTCATTTGGTCCCATAGGTCATATTTGACCTCCTAGGACGATAATAGAACTATCTATCTATCTCTCTCTCTCTCTCTCTCTCTCTCTCTCTCTCTCTCTCTCTCTCTCTCTTTCTCTCTCTCTCTCTCTCTCTCACACACACACACACACACACACACACACACACACACACACACACACACACACATACATATATACACACACACATATACATATATAGACACACACACACACACACACACACACACACACACACACACACACACACACACACACACACACACACACACACACACACACACACACACACACACACACATAGATATATATATATACATATATATCTATATATAGATACACACACACACACACACACACACACACACACACACACACACACACACACACACACACACACACACACACACACACACACACACACACACACACACACACACACACATATATATATATATATATCTACACACACACACACACACACAATATATATATATATATATATATAAAAATATATATATATATATATATATATATAAATATATATATATATATATATATAAAAATATATAAGTATAAATAAATAAATGAATAAATGAATAAATAAATATATATACATATAAATAAATAAATAAATATAAATAAATAAATAAATAAATATATACTCCATCTCTCCCTCTGTCGTCTCTACTCTCTCTCTCTCTCTCTCTCTCTCTCTCTCTCTCTCTCTCTCTCTCTCTCTCTCGCTCTCTCCTCCTCTACTCTCCCTCTACTCTTTCTCGACCACAGTTACCCAGAAAGGGAGATTGGAATGGGAAAAGGGAAACCGGTAGGAATGGCCATTCGCTATTTTGGGCACTCACATCTCAAACACGGAATGGGGATTCAAAACTGTATTCTTTCTCCCTCCCCTTCTGTCTTTCCCAACTTTGTATATCACTCTCTCTCTCTCTCTCTCTCTCTTTCTCTCTACTCTCTACTCCCCCTATCTCTCTCTTTCCCTCCCTCTCTACTCTAATGTACTCCCCCCATCTCTCTCTCTCTCTCTCTCTCTCTCTCTCTCTCTCTCTCTCTCTACTTTCTTCCCTCTCTGTCTACTCTACTTTCCCTCCATCTCTACTCGAATCTATCTCCATCTTTTTCTATCTCTCTCTCTCTCTCTCTCTCTCTCTACACAAGGAGGAGGAGTTGAAGCAGATGAAAATCAAATTCACGAAGGCCAAAGAAGAAGTAGATACGACCGTCACAAAGGAGGTCAAAACTCAAGTACAAGAGGTAATCTCTCGCAAGGTCGAGGATCGTGTGATATCCACGCTACGTGAACGACAATGACAGGAGGATATCACCCTCAATGTTCGCATTGGTGGGCTCCCAAGCGATTAGAGAGGGGAGGGGAACCTCAACTTTCACGAGTCATTTGCCTGCATCCAATCCGCAATCCCCATGGTATAGTGTGATCCAGAAACAATCACTTGTCTTGCACACAAGCCTCGCACCAATCATGCAATCTAAACTTTCAAAACCAAGGTGGATTGAATCAAATTTCTTGAACAATCAAGGCTTCTCAAGGACACCAAATTGTGGTTTGCAGAGGACCTTACACCCGACCAACTCAAGCAAAAGAAGGAAGAACTACAAAAGATGCGAGAAGCGCGTACAGTAGGGAAGTGGGCAGTCTACCGAGGAGGTAAAGCTATTATTCAAGAGTTTCGAACTCCCAAACCGGCTCCCTCCTCACCCCCTTCTACATAGATTTTGTTCATATTCATCTTGTCTTATTTTTTTTTGGACCCTCAGTCCTTAACTGAGATGTATCCGACAATCCCCTCACGTTTGTAATGTTTTGTCTTTGGTCCCATAGGTCATATCTGACCTCCGTGGACGATTATACAATCTATATCTCTCTCTCTCTCTCATCTATCTATCACTCTCCATCTTTCTCTCTACTCTTTACTCCCCCTATCTCTCTCTTTCCCTCCCTTTATACTCTACTCTACTTTCCCTATCTCTCTCTCTCTCTCTCTCTCTCTCTCTCTCTCTCTCTCTCTCAATCTATGTCACTCTCTCTCTCCCCCTATCTCTCTCTCTCTCTCTTTCTCTACTATATCTATATCTTTCTCTCTTCTCTCTACTCCCCCCCCCTCTCTTTCTCTCTCTCTCTCTCTCTCTCTCTCTCTCTCTCTCTACTTTCCTCTCTTCTCTCTCTAGTTTCTATTTTTCTATTTTCATTTTCTCTCTCTACTTTTCCTATCTTTTTTCATTTTTATCTCTCTATTCTCTCTCTCTCTCTCTCTCTCTCTCTCTCTCTCTCTCTCTCTCTCTCTCTCTCTCTCTCTCCCCCTTCTCCTCCCCCCCCCCCCCCCCGTTTCTCTAATAGATAGAGAAATGCAAGTGTAGATGCACTCCTTGGGTAAGTTCTATATATGGATTTTTAAACATAGCGCCCTCTTATTGGCTTCCCCTTGCACTTGTATTAATACTGTTTCTTTTTTGTTTGATGAGAAAAATGCTTCCTAAAGATCACCACAAGCCTTTGAATCACCGATCGAGCGAGTCTTTATGTCACTGCACTTGACATGGAGTATGAGCACATCCACGCGTGCATCAATGATTGTATTATATACCTCAATGAGTATGCACATGCTACAGGATCGGAGTGAGCGGGGTGCACCTACCCCACAAGGTATTGAGGCATTTTCCACTTATCCCTCGCATTCAACACATGTTTTGTTGTGCCAGAGGGAAAGAGCTCAGGTAGACAAGAGGAGAGAGAGACATCACCATCATATGAAATCCCCAAAGTGTGTGGAGAGCACACAGTTAGTACACATATATAATGGGGACTCCTAGCTATATATAGCATAAGTGTGGGCTCTCTATATAACTCCAACACCCCCACTCAAATAGGAGTCCCTAACTTTGGGGGTTCAAGGGAAAAACTCACAACACTATATACATGCACTCTTATATTAATAATTATCAACGTTTACAAAATTCATTTTCTAGGAGCTACATCTCTCCATAATATACAATGTGAGCTTTCAAGCATCTTTAGAAATTTAATAAACCTATGTATACAATTGATGAAAATTCTTCAAGATCCTTGAGCAGCTTCAATATCTTTGAGCCATTGTACACACTGCTTGACATGAATTTTATCCTATAAACAACATCAACTCAAGAAAAATATCGAGACGTGAAGGTTAGAAATAACCACATCACATTGTCCTTAGAGACAGTTCGCAACACTGCTCTAGAGACGACATAGAAACAAACGTGACGCCGATGCAATCACATATGTAGACGACATAGAAACGAACGTAACATCAATGTAATCACATGCGCACACATATATACAAAACCGGCATGTAATAAATATATTGGGGGCCCCAAGATCTCAAGTGGCAAGTGTCATCATCATGGATTTACGTACCATGGCTTCATGGTTAGAAAAACTTTGAAATAGTAATCATCATGGATTTACGTACCATGGCATCCAAGACATTTTTTTGAATCAAAAAACTGTTAAATAGTAATCATCATCGTGGCTTTACGTACCATGGCATTAGGGACGCTCTCTTCAAATCAAATAAAAACTATAAAATAGTAATCATCATCATGGCTTTACGTACCATGGCATTAAAGACACTATTTTGTGAGGAAATGCAAAATCTGAAAAACCTCAAAGACAATGACTAGTTAGTAGATAATGGTTTAAAAAATCTTGTCATCTCTAAATCGATGATTCACATGAAGATCATCACACACGTTAGTACACCATCATAAAATGATCATAAAATTATGTGACATATTTTATAACAAATCTTGATGATATCAGTAGCATGCATGCTCATAAATTGCATCTAACGGTGTGACTTTGCTATGACTAAGGCAAAAACAAATTAAAGGAACTAATTCAATTTGAGCTCGCATAGAACTTGAATGCTGTAGGAACAACCAACATGTATATCCATTTAGTCCTTATGAGAAAAAATATTCATAAAGATGGTGCTACTCCAATTGAAGCGAAAAGCAATCTTCAAAGATACTACACTTCATATATTGCATCAAGGGAAGCACCTAGTGATGATCTCAAAACATCATGAGCGATAGTTTTCAGCATGTCAACTCTTTTGATATCACTTCCTGGGAGCATTCATGACTGATAACGTCAAAGGACTCGTCGAATTACCACGGGTTACAAGGGACAATATATTCATAGTCCTTTGAGAGGACTCGAACACTGGCTTCCTTGGCTGTAGTGTGAAAATATGAACAGTCAAAAACATTATAATAAAGTCTTAATAATTGATTACGAAGCACGTTGCAGGAACTAGGCCACGCTTGGATATTTATGATGCTAAAGCAACGCTTTTTTTTGGCACTCACGCACTAGTTTCATTGGTGTGCACATAATGGCCTATTTGGCTGCAGGCTGGGGCTTTATTTGGCAGCTCATGATTTTCCAAGCCCCAATGCCCAGTATAAAAGTCTGCCTTGCTACATTGCTGACTACAGGTTTCTCAAAAGTGCCCACCAGTTCACATCACTGTTTTTTGGCTCCTCGGAGATGATCTCGGGGGAGATGTACTCCTCCGTGCCCACGCTATTCACACTTTTATTATTGTTAATAATAGCAAGCTTTATTCCTACCATAAAATAGGCAAGATGGAGTGCTAATACTTAGCTCGGCATAAAGACAACGCGAAATTTTTCATAGCAAGGCTCTAGCCAGTAGACTAGCTGGATGTCAACACATGGATTACTCAAAGTACCTCTCTGAATTTCCTCCCATCAATCAACTATCTCTATATTAGAACTATCGTGATGATGCTTAAAATAGCATCAAATTAAAAATAAAATTCTATTATGAATGTAGAAACTAATAAAAGCGCTATTGCAGATGCTGCTGCAAATATACTATGGAATTACGTAGGATAGGCTTAAGTGTATAGTCGAGACCGTGTATTGCATGCATAAGTGAAGGCCTTTCTCTTGTTGCAAGCCTATGGCCTTACGTAGGATAGATGAGAGAATTTCCAAGGAGCTAGGTCTATTCCCTAGGAGGTATGGGGATCCAACACCCTCTTGCAATCACTTGCACACACAAACACCTGCTTATGTTTCTCTTGTTGCAATATTAGTAGAAAGAGTATCAAAACCCATCTATAGCAAGTACCTCGTCCAAGAAGGTAAAGAAGCATGTGCATCCCTTGCTTTATCCATAGTGTTTTAGCATCATCACCCCCTCTGAATTCATAGTTATCACAAACCTCTGAACATACTGGATCAGTACCAGAGACATCATTACTTGAAACTCCAGCCTGGCCATGAAAAAGATCTGTAACTTGTAAATTTTCATCCACTTTTGGATTAGTAGAGCACTGATTATCCTTATCATCTGTTAAAGAATTGTGGGTTGCTTCCTCTTGCAGATCATGAGAAATAACACAAGGAGAAACTTTGTGGGTATCATGTACTTCAATCATGTCAAAAATGTTAGGCACACAAAGAACATCATCCAAGAAATCTTTATAAATCTCTTCATCACACTCTGCTTCACACACTTCTATGGTAGTCAAAGATCCATCAATTCTTTGTGAAGATTTTGCATACATCTGCTTTGAATAGGTACCAACATCAGGGAAACCATCCATAACATGTTGCTCATGCATACCACAATCAGATAAGAAAACATTAATGATGGAATCCTCTTCCCTCAACCCTGACAACAAGGAAGTATTACTATTTGCACCATCATCTTTCTTTGTGATATATCATCAACAACAATTGTAGACTCATGTATACCCTCATGCACATCCTCTATTGACTCCATGATTTCTTGCACTTCATTTGTTATAGTATAAATGATTTTTTCAATGCAATCATCTTCAAGAAACCCGTTGTTCTGCTTGGCTTCACATGATTCCATTGTGCTTAGAGGACCATCAACACCTTGTAAAGGATCATCTTGAGCTTCTTGAGAATAATCCATGCGGCAAAAATTACTAGTATGTGGAACACTAACAACACAATTTTCACCTTCGTCTAATTCTTCATAAGAATCAATGATAGAGGCGGCTACCATGCGAGCATCACAAAGAAGGAGCCTGGGGGGCACACACATCTGCACCAACACCGCACACACAAGTAGAAAAAGTAGAGAAGGAGGGGCAGGGAAACGATGTGAGAGAAACACCATAGGGTGAAAGCATGTTAACGTGTCATGCTTTTTGTGCTAGTTAACATATGCCAACAAGCACATCTTGTAAGCATAACACATGGATAGGATATTCATGTTTTTTCAAGTGTGTGGGCCACCATCATGAACTATACAAAGTGTATACTTGGACTTCAAAAAACTGAATCATAATATTTTTAAAATCTCAAAAAGTTAAGCGCAGTCATTATGTTGAGGTTTTGGTGTAGTCATGAAGCATGGAGAGAAGCATGGCATAGGGGCCACAGGTCAGAGAGAGGGAGGAAAGTGATTGCGAGCTGCAAGCAAGTCTAAAGTCAGAGGCCAGCAGTCAGCTCAAGTGGAGGATAGCTCACCACTAGAGCCAACCACCTTTGACAGCTCTCTTGACAGTACTCCACCGAGAAGGAAGTTGAGGGTTCCGGCCTGCAAAAGACTGAAGGCTTCTAATTCCCAAGGATCCGCAATGTCAAAGTACATGCATACAGGGAAGGGGAAGCAAGACTCAGGTACTCACTCTCTCTCTCTCTCTCTCTCTGTCTTCAATGAGGGGGCCACATTTGGAAGTTGTAAATCAAGCAAAGCATGACACATTTCTCCAGCAGTCCCCGATTACTAATCTATTAGTGAATCCTCTCACCCATGAGAAAATTGTGTTGCTAAGCATATGGTACAATCAACATAGAGGACTATGCATTCAGCTTATATGCTTGTTTTTGCAGTAGCCCCTGGCTACAATCTTGTTGTGGACTCTTTCACACTCATCAGGCGCTTGTGCGTTGACTTAGGCATTTAAGGTGCATGCTTAGATGATTGCATCTAAGGAGAGCCCTCACAATTGCATGTGTAGAAACTACTTGACAACCCTATTCTAGTGGGGTTCTGTGAGGTTTTAATCTTATAATCTGTGTGGTGGGCATGCCGATGGAAAGCTCCCAAGTTGAACATCCCAATGCAGGAAACATTTTGTGTAACAACAGAAGCGTTTAATGTTGTCCATGGCCTCTCCATGGACGGTGTCCACCCCAAATTGGTGAAGTGGGAGCAGATTTTAGATGTGGAGTGGCTGAATGTATTTAGAGAGGTGAAGGATCGCAACAAATATCGCTTCAAATGTTGTAGCATTCATAGCAACATGTACGACCAAGTACATTAGCTGCACTATATGGTGTACCAGAAGGCCCCCACCAACATGGAAATTAATTCCGCTTTTGAGAAGGGTTTTGTAAAACAATTCTGTTGAGTGGCAATTGCAAGTTGCTCAATCATGCAGTTCAATTGGGCTAAGTTTGCTGTCCAGTATTTGCAGGACCTTTGAGAAAAAGGATACTACGATGCCCACGTTGAAAAGTGGAGGGTGCATAATACCTACTCCTCTAGTCAAAAAACAGAGGAGGGATCCTAAAAAACAAAGGATGATTGCGCTGGCCAAGTAGCTCCGAATGTTGTTTCTGCTACTAGGGCAACACCCCTCTCTATTAACAGCTCTCACAAAGTGACAGCAAGACTGTCATATTTTGGGCTCTGTGATTTTCAGCACATCATGAGTGCAAGTGACCATCTCAGAAATCGACTGTAGGATGCTAAACAATAGCTCAAGAATGCGGGTCAGGAGCTTGAAGACGCGAGGGTTCTGAAATCAAGCCATGATATGGTCAGCCCTGTAGTACTTGCTATGAGACAGAAGCTTCATGTGCTGAGAATGAATTGTGGTGTTTAGGCCTCATTGACAGTTTGGATGCAAGGAGAGAAATAGAGCTCAAGGTAAAGATCAAAACATTGAAATAGACATTGGATGCATTGGGTTTCCTCACATCAGTGAGGACACCCCCACTACTGTTGATATTGACATAACTTGTCTTTGTGTAAGTGCTAATGGTTTTTGTGATTGAACCTTATGTTTTGAATATATGTACAACTATACTATGTACTTACCATGCTTCTATTTTGATTGGTTTGTAGATTAATGTGTTCATCCCCACTACCCTATGTAAAATAGCTATAGGTACTTTTACAGAGTGTATAGAAGGGGAGGCAATGGGACAAAGAAAAGGCTGTGGTCTACCACTAGAAGTACATGAAATCATTGCAATGGTCAAAATGCCATGTGAGCATACCTATCACCTAATCTGCTTTGTTGTTGCATGCTCCTTGGGGATCGAATGTAGAGTTTCCATCTGCTAGCAGAGGATAGCAGTTGAATGGTGTGGCAAGGTCACAGGGCAAGGACATCCAATCACACAGAGTTCTGGTAATATAATGTTAAGGAGCAGTTATCCAGCCGTGGTCCCTACACTAGCCCTGTGTATGCTAGTTAGCATATAAGGTATGCTATTTAGCTTAGTGGGTATGGTGGCTAGCATATTGTGCATGGTAGTTGGATAACCTAGTTATGCTAGTTAGCATACTATGAGATATAGATAGCATACATTTTCATGGTGGTAAGCATATTGTGTATGCTAGTTAGCACAACTAGTTATCATAGCTAACATATTGTGAATACTAGTTGGCATTTTTCGTATGCTAGTTAGCATATTGTGTATGCAAATAAGCATACCTTCTATGCTAGTTAAAAAACTATGCATGCTAACTAGCATAGAGAGTTTCCCAATTAGAAAAAAAGTATGTTAATCAACATATTAAATATGCTAACTAGTGCACAATGTGCTAACTAGCAAACAGGGTATGCCAATTAGCATAAAAAGTATGCTAATTAGCATACCTTGTATGTTAGTTAGGACACTGTGCACTAGTTAGCATACTTTTTATGCTAATTAGAACACTGTGTATGATGGCTAGCATGCAAGTATGCTAATTAAAAAAAAGGTATGCTAAATCATACTTGCATGCTAGCCATCATACACAATGTTCTAATTAGCATACCTTGAATTAACATAAAAAGTATGCTAATTAGCATAATTTTTATGCTAATTAAAACATTGTGTATGATGGCTAGCATGCAAGTATGATAACTAGAAAACAAGATATGATAATTAGCATACTCAGTATGCTAAGTAGCATACCTTGTATGCTAGCTGGCATTTGGCACATGCTAACAAGCATTCAAAGTTTAGCTAGCATACCTTCTTTGCTAGCCAGCATAATGTGTATGCTTGTTAGCATACCTCTATGCCAGTTAGCATACATTTTGAGCTAGCTAGCATAATGTGTATGCTAGTTAGCATACCTCTTTGCTAGTTATCGCAATGTGTATTTTAGTTAGCATGCATAGTATGCTAACCAGCAAAGATGTATTCTAATTAGTAGAGACGTTATGTTAATTAGCATAACTTATCTTCTAGTTAGCATACCATATATGCTAGCATACATGGTATGGTAATTAATATAGCATGTATGCTAATTAGCACACCATTAATAATAAGCATACCATTAGCATACACAAATTTTTCCTAATTAACATTTTATTTATGCTAATTAGCATATGTTAGCAGCGGCTAACACAAGCTACACCGAATATGTGTCAAGCGGGAGATATGCTATGGATGTCACAATATTTCTCACTCATTTTGTAAAAGTCTTGGGCTCACTTGGAGTTCCAAAGTTGTATATGGTAGTTTGAGGGCTCAAGCTTAAACCCTTAGTAGAAGGGATTGTGGTGAAAGCCCTTAAAAGGAAGCCTTTAGGCAAGGAGGCTTCATTCTTGAGTATCCACTCTTAAGGATCCACTTTTGAGAGCTCTCTCTCTCTCTCTCTCTCTCTCTCTCTCTCGTGTTCACTCTATGGCCTAGCCTTGAGCTTAATGTTTATGCTTAAGAGGCTAGTGCTAATCCAATTGTAATTAGAGTAAGCTCTTCTTGAGTAATCTAATTCATATTTTCTCATTAGTCTATTTCTTTTCTACATTTCATCATGTCATGGAGTAGTATTACACTCTCATTATTCTAGATTTGAGGAGGTATGTACTTCTTGATAGTAACCACTCTTATCTCTCTACGAGAAATTGATTTGCGATATTTAGCATCACAAATTACGTTGATTAAGTAGGGTCTTAATCTTGTAATTTGTGTGTGTGTCCTATTCTTTGCTTGTGTGTGATAGGTTTTATGAAGCTCTAGCATCATTCACCTCGTGTATGTAGCTATTGATGAAGTTCTGTGATTGACATGTGGTAATTAGTGTGTGCTTATCATTAGTGTGATTGGGGTTTCTAGTCTATGGCAAGTCGGACTTTGGTGGACTTGATGAGTGTAGGAGTTGTTAGATTAATGATTAGAGAGTGATTAGAGCTAGTCTTGCAGTGGCTAATCTCTACTTGCATTGGAGAGTTGATCTCTTGAATCCTCTATTGCTATTCATCCGATGCTCGTGCTTCCATGCCCTAGCCGGGTTACCGATCCACGGATTTGATAATTTTGTGTGGGTTGCGATTAGGTTGTGCTACAATGACTCCCTACATTTGGCACCGCTGCTATCGGGGATCGATAACCTAAGCTAGCGAGTATAGGATGTTTAGAATAGAGTAATTTCACTAATAATTTCTCAGTTTTTGAGTGTGTGTAACTCAATTTTGGTTTGATTTGATGATTTTGTGCAAGAAATTGATGCTAATGGTGATGTATGAATACCCCAAACCCCCACTTCCACCCCCCATTTCACTAATTTCATACTAACCCTTGCTAATTCGCTTCATTTCTATGCTAATTGTACTAATTTCATGCTAATATCTACTAATTTTGACTAACTTTGCTAACCTAACCGCTAACATTCTAAGTGTAATGTATGTTCAATCCCCTTGCAAGAGGTGGAATCATCACTCTAATCAAGTTAATTGTATCAATTTATGCCTAATTTGATGATTTGATTGTTTGATTTTTGGCCTATGATGGTCAATTTTGGAGCCGATTTGATGGTGCACACACTTGTGTGTGCAATGATGTGTCTTCGCGTGGAGCAAAGGAATATCTTGGAGTGTAATTACGATGTAAGTGCACTCACTTGCTCATGTCAATTCTTGAGTGATTAATGTGATTCAATGTGCTAATTATTTGCTAAAATTAGGTGTGTAACACAAATTGACCTACACTTTGCACCTAATTTGATACACTTGGAATGAAATTGATAGTCAAATTGTCACTACTGAACTTTGTGTGTATCCAAATAATGCTTAATTATCATCAAGAATCATGTGTGTGCATAAAAATCATTCTGTGTGTGCATGTACCAAAGAGAAAAAAAAAACTGTCAAAAATTTCAAGTGTGTGCACCTAATCTTGAATGTGTGCATACATAAAAATTAATGGAATTGATGATTTATGAGTATGTGACCATGTAGTTGATGTGTATGATAGGCTAATTCAATCATTGGATAATCCTAATTGCCAAAAAAATTGGGCAAAGATTGAGTGTGTGTGCCCATCCAAGGCCAATTGATTTTCAATGATTGGTGGTCAACTGGGGCACCAAAATGATTTTTGATTGTGAAATGTTCATAAAAAGTGTGTGTGATCATTAGGTATAAGTCTAAATCCATTGGCAATTGAGCCAAATTTGAATTTCTGTGCTTAATTTTTGAGTGTGTGCATTGCTTGATTGGGTAAAAATAGTGCTAATTTCTTGGAAATTAAGCATGCATGCATTCACTTAAGCTTGATTGACGTTGCAATTTTAGCATTGCAATGAGAAATTGATGTAATTTTTGCTTAAAAATTTGGCCTAAATTTGGGTATGTCTGCCTACTCAATGGCATGTGCAATCCGGTGCTTGAATGAATAATTGGTATTTTTTACCAATTATGATGATTAATTTGGCCAAATAATTGATGTGTGTGTCACAATTGGCTTGGGCAATTGGGAAAGATCACTCAATTATTACTCAATTGTGTAGATTTTTAGTGTATTTCCATGCTAATGATGAATCAATTTGATGAACATGGAAAAAATGCACTAATGTGTGTGCCTATGCAATGGTGCTTCATATCCAATTTGGAATGAATGATTGGTGTTGTTCACTAGTCATAATGATTGAATAGACCTAAACCTTTGTGTGTATGTCATCAAAACAAGTGGGATGAATGACTCAGTTGCACATAATTGAGAATGATTGTATGTATTACCATTGAGTTGTGTGTCAATTCGTTTCAAAAAAGTATAAATTTCAATGATTTTGTGTGTGCAAGTACCATAATTGAGTGTGCGTATCCCAAAGAAGCTGTAGCTCAAAGATTGCTATAACTTATTAAAATAGGTTTCCTGAAATCTTTTTGATGGTGGAAGTACTGGAATAAAAAAACAGCCATGCCAATGATTGTTTAATCTGATTGATAACACTAAAATCTGACTTCACACTAACATAAGAAACAATTGGAATAGCATGAACACTGTTCTGGGCTATAAAAACTCCACTTAAAAGTACGGAAGGAAAGAATTCAACTTGAACTAAAACTGGAAAGTTTTTCAAAATTTAATGAAACCTTAGCAACATGATTTTTTCTCTTTTGGTGCCTTGGTGACATGGATGACAACTAGGTCACCCCAGTTACCTGCAATGCTATTTGAAAGCTAACGAATGGTTTGTTTTCTTACTGTGGATGCAGGTAAGGGTGTCCTCTCCTTGGCAATTGATTAAGAAGATGAAGTGCTATACTTGTAACTATTGGACTATAACAGGACCATCCTAGCCTTTAATGGCCTGTTACTATGATGTATTTGCCTTGGATAAACTATCGAAAGAAATACATGACTTTGTACTTTATCTGTAGGCCAAGGTCTTTGTAGAATATCTCATGTGTTATGTATACTGCTAATAGTTAAAACTCTCTCTCTCTCCCTTCCTCCCTCCCCTCCCCACTCTCTCTTTCCATGTATGAAAACTCTCTCTCTTTTTCCTCTCTAAAATCAATGGCTCTCTCTCTTCTTCCTCTCTCTTGCCCACACACTTACACACGCTCACACGACCGCTTGTAAATTTCTCGTTGTACTCTAGCTATCATCACCCTTATCTTTTTTATATAATTCTAGAAAAAACCAAACTTTATTGTGTATTCTTCTTCTCTCCCTGGCGGTGGACACCCATATGCTAGAGAGAATCTATCATGCATCATCATCCCTAAATAATGCCAGGGAAATGGTTTTCCTAGCGAGGTCGGGCCATGTGGCAGATCCCTCTTGTCTGGCATTAAAAATTGTAGAAGATTCCTTCTCTCCACCTATGTAAGGGAGGGTTAGAGGTCACGTTCAGGACACAAAGAGACTATTACCAACACATCCTCATACACACCATATGAAATTCACGTAGCAATCATGCCCTAAGGGAGTAGGCAAGCACATGAAGATACCATGAGCACTCTAGGGAAATGATCAACAACTCCATTCTACTCTTGGGCATTCCTAGCACTTTTCATCACTCACTGTGCTGCCAGAGTTCCCATCCTCATGATGTTTCTTGTACTAATCTTGCCACTAATCTACTAACCTTCTAACTCTGGAAATTTCCATGCACCATATGGTGGTTCGTACTCCTTTGCACATGCTCTACATCCCGATATCTTTCACTCTCCTCCCATCCCCTTCTTGGATGTTGGTGTGATCTCCAAGACACCATATTAAGTATCATTAAGAAAATAATTTCGATCTCCTCATGCTTGTATGTGATTGTATCTCTCTTCCTAACTCTCCATTTGTGGTATGCTCACTAGTGTCTTTGCAAGTCACGCTGTCATGATTTCTATCAAATGTCTCACACTACAATGCCTCCACTAGCTAGCTACCCCTCTCATGATGTAGACCACTCACATGTGCCATGCATATGACCGTGTTGAGTGTGCTCCTCCCACTCCATGTATCATAAGCATTTCCTCATTGTCTTTGTGTCATTCCTATCATCTTTGTTGTCTGCCTCTGCGTCCTAGTCTCATACGAAGCTAGGTGGTGCCCCTATTGTGTATCTCCCACGATGAGGGCATCGTACATAGTCTTGGTGTAGATGCCATTGAGTTCTTTTTACACTTACTGCCTTTCAACAACACCAACAAGGGCTGTCGAGGTCATATTTCAATGCTCATTGAGGTTGTGAAATGGAGCTTGGTTGTTGATGAGTGTGTATATTTTTTAAAGTGAAAGTGAAGCCATCATTGTCATATTTTGGTGCTGATTTTCCCTTCCCCCTTCTCTTTTTTTCTTGTATGCATGTGTTTTTGGGTGCATGTTGGCAGGTGTGCCTCCCTGAGGGTGTGTTTTGCAAAGAGAGAGAGAGAGAGAGAGAGAGAGAGAGAGAGAGAGAGAGAGAGAGAGAGAGAGAGAGAGAGAGAGAGAGAGATGCTCTGTGTGTTGAAGACTGTGAATTTAGTAGTGCAGAGTGAGTGGGTTCATTTGCATTGTGGTAACAAATATGTGCGTCAAGCTGTGTGAAAACGATGGTCTGCTTGCAGAATTGTGGTATTTTGGATGTGATTTCTAGTGGATAGGGGTGTTGTGGAAACCCTGGGCTTTAGAGAGGCATTTTCATGTGTGTTGGGTGTGTTCCTCTTTTTTCAGCTCCACTGCCTCAAGACTCGGGTCCACTAGAGGCGACGTCCATCCTAAATGGGGATCCATCAAGAACGTGAACCAACCAAAGGAGTAATGACTCGGTTGCTGCCAATATGTGGTCTCTTGTAGAGGTTGGTAGGTGCTAGGACCTAGATCTTATTTCTTTGGTTGGTTCACGTCCCTCATGAACCAACCAAAGTAATAATGATTCGTTTGCTCCCATTAGGTGGTCTCTTGTAGAGGTTGGTAAGTACTAGGACCAAGCTCTTATCTACATACCTTTACATGTATACACCCAATCCTCTCTCTCTACACCGCTCTTTCTCTTCCTGTTAGAGCCCAACTTGTCCAGCTGTTGTAATGAGCCCACCTTGTAAAGCTTATCAAATTCCCATTTTTATGTGAAAGACGTCTTATCATTTTGATCCACTTGTCTGGGTTATGTAAAGATTAATCAGTCAGTCAGGACCCAGAATTGTTCCCACTTTGTAATTATGAGGAAGAGAACCCTGTGTACATTTTTGAGCTAAGGTGACTAAAGTATAAAAGTCACCTTAGAACCATTTTTGAATAACATTTTGAATATTAATCCTGTGTCATACGAGTCTGAGAGAGAGAGAGAGAGAGAGAGAGAGAGAGAGAGAGAGAGAGAGAGAGAGAGAGAGAGAGAGAGAGAGAGAGAGAGAGAGAGAGAGAGAGAGTCTTATCCTCTTCGCTATGCGCTTCTCCCTCACCGGATTCACGACGTGACCACACCATCGCGGTAACCTCTCTGAGAGCTACGCGCCCACGCCACGCATTCCTATTTTCGAGCTGTTCGTGATCGATCCTTCCTCGAGCTTGTGTTGCTTGTAAGTAATACAAACAGTGTCTGTTTTCAACAATCAAGTGCTCTATGGAATGAGAAAGAGATTAGTGACACATAGTTTCATAAACTTAGGTTTTGCCCACTTTTGGATTATGACCTATGAGTCTATCGCGACTGTAATCGAGATAACTAGGGTTTAAATCTGGTGACATTAGACTTATAGGTAAGTATATCCTATTGAGAGGATGGTGCCTAGTAAGTTTGATGCGATTTCGAGTTCATTTGAGGTGTAAACGGTGTTGTGAGCGTTTAGGGATAGAGTGGGTTGCATTCTACAAGGTTTAGTGATTGATGCATCATAGAAGTGCGTATGTGTAGATTGGTCTTAGCCTGACAAGCTAATGAGATTGCCTACGTGCACCTACGGGTTAGTCGTGTCATCGGATGATAAGTATGTTGTCTGTGTCGTGCTTGCGAGCATGAACAGGGGAGTAGTTTTTCCCTAAAACATTGGCGCCGTTCTCGGGGACAGAAGACCTTAAGTAGGGAGACCTACGTCACTCGTGTGATGGTTAGCTTACTTTAGTTTCGACTAGAGAGAGCTTAAACTTTTAGAACAAGTACCAGGATAGAGTATCCTGAGGTCTAGTGGATAGCCAGGAAGCCTTTGTCTTGCCGAGTGTCTGTGACTAGTTAGATTTAGTTAAGTAGGATAATGTGGAGTTATGGTTTTTGGTTTTGAGTGCTTGTTATACTTGTGTAGAAATAGAGTAGAAAAACGCTGTAAAAATGCAAAAAAAAAAAGAAGAAACAATAAGGTTGTTTGCTTGCCTTGAAAGAAAAACCCACACCATATACCCTTGAAGGGGGTGAAAAGAGTAGACATTGAAATTTATGATCCAATACTTGAGAAAACATAAAAATTGCGACCAAAACCAACAAAAAGAAACATGTGATTGTCATAAGAAAACACTAAGTGAACCTAAAGAGGCCAAGAAGAGATATAACCATTAGCCTAGGGTAAACTGACTGTGTCATGTGGTACGACTCAAATTCACAAGTTTAAGATGAAGTGTCATCAAATTTGCATCACTTCAAGTGCATTTGAGTTGTGAATTGCCATAGAAAAGTGAAATTTGTGAAGTGCTTGAGTCCAAGGTCAAAATAAGTCCAAACTTCATAAAACTTGAGGGATAGACTTATATGGGCACAGAGAACACAACTGTCCAAAAACAGACAAAAAATGAAATCCCCATTGCTCTATGCCTAGTCTATCGCGATAGACTGATGAAGTTGGTGATTGACTAACAACAGGAATAAAACCTTTATACCACATGTTTAACACATCAATACAGGGGTACTAACAAAAATTGAGTGAAACTGAACACCATCTTGACCACAAAACTGAACACCATCTTGACCACAAAACTTCAAAACTGGTGTTTTAGAGTCTGAATTCAGAGACAAGGGCAAGAAGGCTTTGACCAAATGTCCAAACAGTGCCAAAATTTATCAATGCACTACACAAGGAGAGGGTGAACCAGCTGTGGAGAAAACTTGAGAAAAATGCCAACAATGGAGAACATGCCGAGTCTATCGCGATAGACTAGGGAAACTGCTGTTGAGGACCTTATCTTTCAAATTTCCCCGAGGGAGAGCTTTATCAGAGCCTATACAACATACACACCAAATTTCAAGGCATTTAGATCACTGAAAGTCAATCTAAGGCCCAGATAGAGAATCAGCCTCTGACCAAAATACTAAAATGGGACCAAAACTCAAACCAAGTGTCCAAACTTCATAAAACTTGAGGGATAGGCTATAGAGGGTAAAAGGAACTCAAGGGTGAAGTCACAATTTTAAATTGCCTTATGCTGAGCAAGTTGTCAGTCTATCGCGATAGACTAGGAAAGTAGTGATTCAGAAATATTTTGCAAGTTGTGACTATACTGCTAGAACATACTCTCCACCTAGGTCCCAACCATCATTTCATATTTGAAATTGGACCACCAGAAGACTGACCAAGTGGTTGCTATACATACTTGAAAGAATTTTTCGTGGTTCAAGGAAAACCCTTGTGAATAGACTAACCATACTTGTGTAGATCCCAGAAGGAGATCATCACATAGCCGCACAGGAAGAAGGAGTCCAGGTAAGCTTTAATTTTGCAACCCAGCTTTCATTCTTATGTATTTAAGGTCGGGAGCCTTTGTTAAGTCAGGAGCTAAAAGTGTCAAAAGTCAAGTAAGCACCACGTCCACCAAAGAGAGTGTAACTTAGACGAGACTAGACCCATTAGCACCGATCATTGAAGAGGGTAGTGATACTGACACTTCGTCGGAAAAGTCCTTCTTCATGATGGGGAGTCAACAGTCAGGAGGGTTCAACGGTGAAGGACCAATGCCAGGGGGAAGCACCTCCCTACATCCTTTAAATGAAACCAAGTTCACTATAATCTTCTTGGAAGGAACAAACTCGAGGGGAGCCTTAGTTTATTCTGACTATCAAGGACTCAAGTGTATTTGTATTGAAGAAAGACCGGCTCAGAGACTGGAGATAATTCGAGTCTATGATGATGAAGACAGATTCCGAGACGAAAAGGGAAACCACTATCTGATAGTTAGTAACCCTTAGGATTACAACAAATATGGAGATAACATGGCAAAAGGGAAAATGGTTTCAAAAACCCAAGAACCGCCTCCTAACATTGATCGACCTGGAGCGCTTTTTATGTATGATAAGAAAACAACCAGGGTCCCAACCTATAATGAGAATGTGGGGATTTACAAGCATGAAAGCGAGGGAATAGTCTCTTACTTTCGATGCAAGGAACCCTACCCAAAAGAATTAAGCAAAGACAAGGTTCTTTACTTATTCTCTTATGAAACCGCTATGGGGAAGGATATTGTTTTTGTTGACAGGTACGGGCGACAATACAAACGTATTCTCCCAGAGGAGGTTGAAAAGGAAACATTTCCGGGAGCATCAACCTATGGCCCCGACGAAGTACCAAGAGCCAACTACACCCCTAGCAAGTCGACAAATCCCTTTTCAAAAGAGTATGACGCTACCTCACATTCTATCGACAATCGACGTTCAACTAACAGGACCAACCAGCTACTCAGCCATCATTGCAGGCACGGCTTTGACAGAGTGCTACATTAGAACAAGACCGAACCCAATAGGGTTATCAAACCGCATGAGGGCTAAGGGATTCACAAGAACCACCACTCTATGTACAATATCAAGGAGAGAGTAAGCCAAAGACTCAGGGGTCAACTGAGCCTGAAAGACCACCCCTAGAACGTGTTCGGAGAGATGAACCATCTCTTGCGAGAACTGTTAGAAAGTATGGCTTAGGAGCACCATTGGGAGAGGAACCTGGCCACTACAGAAGACCAGAGGAGGTATATCGACTAGGATGGGGAGATCCCATGATGAGATTTGTAGACCATCGTAGAATTAGACCTTCTCAAGTGCAAAAATGGGTAAACAAGAAATACACGGGAAGTAGGGATCCGAGAGATCATGTAGCAGCCTTTGTGCGTGTAATTAGAGCTGAAGAGGTGTTAGACTTCCCTACCCAATTTGCAAGTTTTGGATTAACCTTAGAGGATGATGCTGCTACTTGGTTTGACTTAGTGGAGCGAAGAGACTTTGAGTCTATGGAGGAAGTGTTTGAAGAGTTTATCGAGGAATTCTCACAAAGGGGAATAGCTCATAATACAGTCTCACAAATCCATAAATTCAAACAGAAAGATGGAGAGTCTGTGCAAAAGGAAGCTCTTCGATTAAAAAGATATGTTAAGTTCTGCCTCGTGGAAGAACTGCCAACTCAGTCCAGACTTATGATTATATTTATCCAAGGACTAAAGAATGCAGATCTTCAGAAGTAATTACATATGAAAAGGAGCACGACGTTGAATGAGTTAACCAAGGAGGCTCTATACCTTGTGGACAATTGTGCGGTCTACAAAGAGGGGGAGTTCAAGGATCTTGACGATGATTCCTTCTCGCAACAAAGCGAAAGCAAGTCTGCTAAGACAACATCGAAAGGAGAAGTAGCGATGAGCCAAGAGCAGCTTGTAGAGGAAGTGCTTAAAAAGATTAACTTGTATTCCAAACCACAAGCTAAACAACCAAAATGGTGTGCGATTGAACAAAAATGGACAAACCATGGGACGGAGGAATGTTATTATAACAAGGGATATGTGAGAGAACGACCATATGCTCCGCAAGCTCAAGCAACATCCCCTCAAGTCCCACCAATGCCGAGATATCAAACATGCAACCTACCAGGACCTGTAGGTGTAGAATGACCACAACCAATGTTGGGACAACAACCACCCCTACCAGGATTACGACCAATCGGCATAAGATACACACCAATAGTAACTGAATCGGATGAGAAGGCTTTGGTGCCTATGCATGCATACTACGACGAGCCCAATGGATATGCGGCAAAATCTGTCTATTATCCACCGGAAGAACCCTCCACACCAGAACCATGGAGCATGATAGGAAATACAGGACCACCAACTGCTGCATAGGCAGCGGGAGAAGGAAGATATAGCTTGGATGAAAGAACACTGTTGTTCATAGCCAACGGAGGCATGAGTGGGCAAAGCTTTGCACCCCCACAAAAGGGGGGCTCAAGGAGTACCTCAACAGCCTAAGGGACCATGCTACAAGTGTCGTGGAGACCCTTGGTTGAGGGACTGTCCTCATGATGAAATCATTAGGGTCAACGCATATTTCACCGAGTGTGGAATTACTCACTTGATCCTTGATTGCCCTAAAAACCCGAGCAAAGGAGCAAAAACTACCTTGAATATGCTGGGAGTACTGCATTCCAGTGGAGGGTCAGAAAACGAAACTCCGATTCCTGTTAAGGTCTTGACGAGAGCCCAAGCAAAGAAAAATGACAATCAGCCCAAGAGTAACGATGAAAATCAAGAAGAAATCAGGACTGACAAGTCTAGCGTCATACGTGATAATCCTTGGAAAGAACGAAGAGCGAAAATGAAAGCTAGATGTGAGCGAAAATAGAAATATGTAGAAGCTAAGCTAACAATAGCTCGAGAGAAACTTAAACAACAAAGAGAGTCCGACTCTCTAAAATCAAATGAGGGAACAAGAAGCGCAAGCTCAGGAGGATCTGTATTGGTAGATAAGGTCAACGAACCCTTAGATGCAACCTTGCAAGCATATGAAGCAAGATTGAAGAACAAACAGACTTTAGAGCAAAGGTGGATGACATATCCATATCTAGAGATAGAAAAACAGAGACTAGAGATGTGCAAGCAGCTGATTGAAACTGCACAAGCTTTACTAGAGCCTCCACCTATAAAAGTGGGAGATAGAATAATCAAACCTCCAAACATTGAAACACCAATAACCGAACAAAGGGTACCTGACAAGATAGAAAACGTTAAATCCTTGCATGATGTAGAGGATGCAAGAATCGTGCCTAATAGCACTGATGAATCACTGAAAGATTTTCCACCATATACACCTATTGTGGAAGAAAATTGGCATGAAGAGCTATGGGAAACAATGAGAAAAGCTCAAGAAAAATATGAGACAAAAACAGTCGAGTCAGCGCCTTTCTCGGAGTTGAACTTGAATAAGCCTCCATGGGATTTAGACGCTAAATCATTTCAAGGGGATAATGGTTCAGTTGCATCCGAATATAGCTGACCATTATCACTCAGAACTTTGCCACCATATATGGGAGACTACGAGGCAAGGTCAGAAATTCGAAGAGTACCTTCTCAAAGAATAGGAGGGTCAAATCAACTGGACACTAAAAAATCTTGATAGACTTGTTGACCACTCCGGTCAAGTGTACAATCACATTGGAAGAATTGTTAAAAATTAGGCCAAACATGTGGACGGAAGTGGGCAAATGTCTTGAAAAATTTGGTATAAGGACGCCTCTTAAGTTCTTCGAAACCGAGCTTAATGACACAGAACCGAAGAAAGTCAACACTAGACCAGTGCCACTCAACAAGGTCGGAGAGTATTGTGAGGGTGAAGATGGCAATACAACTCTACCAGTTGAGTATAACGGCATAGAGACTAAGGCCATACTTGATAGCGGAGCTGGCATTGCCATTGCGACCAAAATGCTATGGGAAAAATGGGGAAAACCAGCAATACGAACAACTAGAATGAAATTGCAACTGGCGGATGGGCACATAGAAAGGCCTATAGGTTTGCTTGAGGCAATTGTGGTATCTTCATGTGGCATAGAGTACGAACATACATTTGCCATAGTAGATTTCGGCAAGAAGAACAATTAGGATTGCTTGAGGCAATTGTGGTATCTTCATGTGGCATAGAGTACGAACATACATTTGCCATAGTAGATTTCGGCAAGAAGAACAATTATGAAATTATCCTTGGTAGGCCGTTCATGAGGCAACTCAAGATGGTGCAGGACTGGGGGTATGATTATTTGTATCTAAGACATGCTGAAACCACTACACATGTAAACATGAAAAATCATAGCTACCATGATGTCACAAGAACACCTGTGGAAAAATTTGACTCAGCCACCATTAGTGGATCAAAAGTCCCAACGTGGCTCTGTAAGAAAAAGGAGATATGGATGTGTGGAGCATCTCAATGTAATGAATTTGACCACAATGAAAGGACACTAGAGAGGGTCTTGGAAGATGATGCCTATATACGAGAATCCTTTCCTGAAGAGAAGCTCGAACCCCTAGAATGGTCTCAAATTTTGGCTACATTGGATGTATGCGTCAATGAAGTCACTCCCACCAAATTTTGTGATGAGAATGGCTACGATATCATACCATACTACATGTTGAGCAAAATTGTGGAGGAAGATGAGAACGATGGAGATACTGAGAATACGAGGATCAATAAAACAGAAACAAAACTTGAGATTAAGATAGTAGGCTATGTGGACATCCCCACTAAAGAAATCGAGCAGGAGGGAGAATAATTTTATGATTCTTCTGATCAATGTGAAAACAAGGATAATGCGGATGACAAGAAGTCGGAAAATACGGAGGGAGACGACCATCAAGATCAAGACAATGACGTCTTCTACAATTTCCCAAACCAAAGTGAGAGACGCCAAAAAAGATACAAGAGTAGGCGACACCATAACAGTCTACCAACTAGGCTGAGACCTATGCTGGAGTTCAGGGGTAAGACACATTTCCTTATGAACATTCATGTTGTTGATTGTGCTAAGGACAAAGTGTCAGGAAGATTTCTTAAGGCTGCTGAAGACTCAGGATTTAAGACCAGATTGTTGAAACCTAAGAAAACTAGCAAAGAAAAAAAAAGAGTTGTAACAGAAAAACTGGATGTCTCTGGTGATCCAATTATGTCAAAAATTGAACGGAAAACGAGATAAAATGATTTGAAACAAAAACTGAAAAATGTATGGACAACTGAAATGGAAAGTAGCCATGGAACGAATGCTAGTGATGGGAGTAAAAAGATAGATGTACCTCCTCACTATTGTAAGTACACCATTTAGGAAAGAAGATTGGTGGTTCAGCAACCAATGAGAGCCTAAATCAAATGAGTCCTATGATGGGCCAGAGAACGCCAAGAAAATAGACTTAGCAGAGCCAGGAGAAAGTCCTCGACCTGCTTACATTGCCACATATCTAAGCCGGGAAGAAGAGGACTTACTGATCAAAACATTTAAGGAATTTCGTGATGTATTTGCATGGTCATACAAAGATTTGAAGGGGGTGGATCCTAACATTTGTGAACATTCAATCCCTTTGAAGTCTGATGCAAAGCCAAGAAAACAACGTCTATACACGTACAATGAGACATTCGCCAAAAGGATAAAGGAAGAGATAGACAAACTTATGGAGGCTAAATTTATTTATGAGATAGAACACACGGACTGGGTGTCACCGATAGTGGTGGTACCCAAGAAAAACGAAAAATTACGAGTGTGTGTGAATCTCAAGAAGGTAAACGCAGCAACAATAAGGGACAACTATCCTCTTCCTATCACTGAACATGTCCTGGAACGAGTAGCAGGCAAGCATGCCTATAGCTTTATGGACGGATTCTCTGGTCATAACCAATTGGGGGTCAAACTAGAAGATCAATACAAAACAGCGTTTGCAACATAATGGGGCATATATGCGTTTAGGGTAATGCCATTTGGCTTGACCAATGCTCTAGCCACATTTTAGAGATTAATGACACATGCTTTTAAAGAATACTTGCGAATATTCTTGGATATTTACATGGATGACTTGTGTGTCTATTCTCTATTGAGAGAAGACAATATATATCATCTTAGAAAGGTATTCGAAAAATGCAGAACGTATAGGATTTGCCTCAACCCAGAAAAATGTATATTCATGTTCCGACAAGGTAGAATCTTAGGCCACATAGTATCGGCTAATGGAATTACCACTGATGAAGACAAGGTAAAGGTGATCATAGAATTGCCAAGACCAAACACTGTACGAGAGGTGCAATCATTTATGGGACATTGTGGATACTACCGACGTTTTATCTACATGTATTCTGTAATAGCAAAACCCTTGTATAGTCTAATCACGCTCTTCATATGGACCAATGAATGTGAGGAGTCATTCCCGAAACTAAAAGATGCACTGGTATCTACACCAATTTTAAAAGCACCAGATTGGTCAAAGATCTTCCAGGTACATGTAGATGCTTCTGCATTTGCAATAGGCTGTATATTAGCACAACCAGGGGAGGGTAATATAGATTTTCCAATCAGTTATGCTAGTAGACAACTCAACACTGCAGAAAAGAATTATACCACCACTGAAAGAGAAGGATTGGGTATGATATATGCGGTAAATAAATTTCAGCATTACTTGCGAACAAATTCACATTTTTTGTGGATCATCAGGCGCTCTTGTACTTAGTAAACAAACCTTGTAACACCGGACGAATTGTAAGATGGTTCATTGTGTTGCTGGAGTTTCATTTTACGGTAGTAGTTAAGAAAGGAAAAACTCATCAAAGAGCAGACCACCTTTCTCGATTACTACATGGCGAAAAAGCTACTGGGGTAGATGATGATCTCCCAAACGCATACCTGTTTAATATAGAGATGGTACCGAAATGGTCAGAGCAATTTATTCCGTAGTTGGCACATGGAATGAATCTTGACGACAAACACACGGTGGAAGACGTTAGACAAGCACGAAATTACACAATGCTTGCGGGAAGAATGTACTATCATGGACACGATGGGATTCTAAGGTTGTGTATAGGCCCAGAGGAGTACGAAGCATATCTAGAGGAAGCCCATACACAAACAGGGGGATTCCATCGAGGAAATCAAATGACCTATGAATAATTAAGAAGACTTGGAGTGTATTGGCCAGGAATGGCAGGCGATGTAGCTAATTACATCAAGAAATGCAACTTTTGCACATCCAATACCACTGTGGATTATGCCACATTATACCAAGTGACAGTAGCACCCGCATGGAGTCATGCTATTGTGGAATATTTGACTAATAAGGAGTTGCCAAGAGATTGGTCTAAAGCCAAACAAAAGGCTTTACAAATCGAAGCGAATAGGTATACCCTCATTAGTGACCAATTGTATAAAAGAGGAACTGATGACCAACTGAGGTTAGTTCCTCATGAAAATGACTACTTTCCATTGTTGGAACAAGCTCATGCAGGCATAGCAGGAGGTCATTTTTCAGCAGAGAGAACCGTAAAAATCATTATGGTTGCAGGTATATGGTGACTGACCATGATTCAAGATGCAACAGAATTCGTGAAAAGGTGTGATGAATGTCAACGCACTAAGGTACCAGTTAAAAGAGACGAAATGCCTTTAAGACCAATGATGAGTGCTCGAGCATTCGCTAAATGGGGATTGGACTTTGTTGGTCCTATTACTCCACCAGCGTATCGTTCACAAGCACAATATATCATAGTGGCCACAGATTACATGACCAAATGGGTGGAAGCGAAAGCCACAACGAAAGCAGACGCTAGAATCACGACACAATTCTTATATGAATATGTGTTTATACGTTATGGCCTTCCCATCGAGCTGGTGAGTGATAGAGGGACACACTTTGTAAATGAAGTTATCCAACATCTCTTAAATGAGTTTATGGTAATTCATCGCAAATCTGCACCCTACCATCCACAAGCCAATGGTCAAGTAGAAGCGACAAACAAAATATTGTGCACAGTTCTTACAAAACTGGTTAGTGAAACAAGAACGGACTGGGATCAAATGCTATATTCGGCATTGTGGGCTTATCAAGTTGCATATAAAACAACACTCAATGCTACACCATTTAATATGGTATATGGATTAAATGCAATATTGCCTATTGAATTTTTGATCCCCACACTAAGGGTAGCCACACAATTGGACTGGACGAGGCATGAGCTTTCAGAACGATTAGCTGACCTTGAAAAATTAGATGAGTCACGGCTCAATGCTGTAGCAACCATATATGCAAAAAAAAGACAACAGAAAGAGTTTTTTGACAAACATGTCAAGAACAAGGACTTTAAAACGGGCAACTATGTCTTAGTATACATCCTTAAACAGCATGCCAAAAAGCTAAAGAAAAGGGGAATGGGGCCTTATTTGGTCCAAGAAATATCGTCCAGCGGAGCAGTAAAACTGTCGACTCTAGATGGAAAAGAAATGCCGAACTGGATTAGTGGGTGTCGTTTGAAAAAAATATCATCTACCTTTAACACCGGAAATGTTGTTTCAATTGCATTATGGAAAAGCCTATAGACAGGAACAACAAAGAATTCAGGACCAGGCACAACAAGAAGCCAAGGAATGCATTGCTAAGCGAAAGTAGTTTCTCAGGACAATAAACATGGTCACACCAATGATGACTGACGAATATCCTCTTTCGACATTCCGAACAATCGAAGCGGATATACAAAGCGAAGAATTAGCAAAGACAATAACAGACTTTAAGTCTCAGGAAGGAAGCACCATTGACAACTTGGAAGATACATGGTGTAGTCCTTACATAAAAGCTTATGTAGGCACAGAACAAGTTGAAATATATGCATTGCTTGACACTGGAGCAAAAATGAGTGTCATCAGCTTTGAGCTCTTTCAAAAACTTGGACCAATGAGGAAGATCCCAGAGACACACCGGTTGAAAGTAGCATCGGGTGATGAGGTGACCACGTTGTGGTCTATTATATTACCAATCACAGTGCAGGCACACCCATACACTACTAAGTTCCATGTACTGCCACCAAGTAGATCACCAACGCCGTGTATCTTAGCAGTGTCATGGATGAAAGCTAACAGGGTATTCATTGATTTGGATACTAATGAAGCACTGTTCCGAAATGAAAAATTTTCAGAACCCTTCTTATCATATGACCAATACATGTCAAGGAGGAGACATGATTCAATACATCCGCAAGGCATTGACAAACAACACACAAAGTTTACATGTCCAGAAACGTATTATCAAAAATCAACAATCATGCAAGGAACCAGGCAAGTTTGGGTACGGCGTACAAATCTAGCCGAGGCACAGTTTCATCAAAGGCGGAAATATAAAGTTTGGATAAGGCAAGACAGCCTAATTCCTGTAAAAAAGGGGACAGAAGAACAGACAAAACACCAAAATCCAGCAAAGCTTCAAAGAACCATAGTCAATCAGCCGAATACACAACGGACTATATTGGTATGGCGGCCAAAATTACCAATTCAGAACGTGCCAACAACACAAGTATGGATGCCAAAGATGACCACCGAACAGTTATCTACAACTGTCAATGCTAAGCCAAATCATACAAGCAGCACGAGGAAACAAGCAGAATCCACAACAATTACTACAAGGATCTATAAGACCCAAGTCATCCAATGGAAAAGAAATAATGTTCCACCAGAAAATGCAACAAAATATACAACAATGTCGACTTCAAAGGATCCACATGCGCCAATTCAAAAACAGTGGAAAACAATCAAACAAAGAGCGGCACATTTACAACTTCTTCTTGCAACGAAAATCTGCCAGCCAACTCAGGCTACCACAGGAAACCTCAACGACAAATGCCAATAAGCGAATCGCTTATACCTTCCTCTTACACCTCATAAATTCTTTCTACATTCATTGACTGTACATGCATATAAGGCTACATTACAAGGCCTGCATTAGCACGAGTTCACGCCCATGCACAGCACATACCCTTGACGATACCCTGTTGTCTGGGAGGACTCCAACTAGGAGGGGGGGAGGCATTCCAAATGCGGACTCACGTCATATATTAGAGGGCAATTTTTGTGATTAATTTTTCAACCATTTTTGCGTTTTATTGTGTTATTTTGGAAAGAAGAATATGCCCTCGTAATTAATCAGAATTGGGAACCAAATGATCATATATGAGCCCCTAGGGATGTGTATATACTATAAAGAGAGTCAAATCTGGCCAAAAAACGTCGAAAAACAGCAAAAAATAGGCCAAGGTTGACGATTAAGAGTGAGAATGTACATAGATGAGAGAAAAGTGAGCTACAAAGTGTTTTCTTTTCATTGGTATTTTTATAGGTTAGAATTGCTATTTTCGGGTTATTTTGGGATTTATTTGCTTTATTTTAGCCATTTTCTAGCAAAAAATATAGAAAAAAATCCATAATCCAGATGGAAACACAATTGAAGAGATGCTTGATCAGAGCAAGGTAAAGAAGACACAGAAAAAATAGGAACTGCAAAGGTGAAAGGGCAAAAATGACCACCGTCATGACGGGACCTCCAAAAGGAGAAATCTGCAAAAATTGTAGAACTAGAGCAACCGAGGTTCGAATTAGGAAATTTGCGAGCCTAAACCGCATCTCGCAAAAAGTTATGGCCACAGGTAAAAGATGGGAAAATTTTGTGTCGAAGTCTCGATTACATATAGAGAGGCTAGGATAGAAATCTCTCATTTGAGTCATTTTCCATCGTGAGAGACAGAGAGAGCTCCCTACAGTAGTTGAGACTTCCAGGAGCTCATCCATCGCGCATGATCACCAGATCGACATCATATATGAGAGGTATGCTCGTCAACACTGACTCTAAGTGTTGTTTACTTCAGTTAGTCGCAAAACCTCGCCAGCACCACCATCACAACCTGTGCACACATACTGTAGACCGGTTGTTAGGAAGACCTAGAGGCCACCAAATGGAACCAAAATTGAAAGGCACAATGCCTATAGCTTAGGGATCAAGCCTATGACCTCGGAAAGCGGGAAGGAAGCCTCCCAGAAAACCCTAATTTCACAGGATCTACAGAAGGACAACTGAACCAAAGTGATCAGAAATGAGCCAAAACTCATAGGCAGCAAGCCGATAACCTTGACAAACCAACTGAATGGTTAGACCATGAAAAAGTTCGTCAAAATGGATCCTAAAGTCCCTATCTGACGGAAACTGCGCAAAGCGTCACGATACTATAACGGGCCGACCAAGTGACCAAATAACCTCGACAAACCAACTGAATGGTTAGACCATGAAAAAGTTCGTCAAAATGGATCCTAAAGTCCCTATCTGACGAAAACTGCGCAAAGCGTCACGATACTATAACGGGCCGACCAAGTGACCAAATGACACCAAATTTGACAAGGTACATCCAAAAGAGGTCAACTACGAGTTGGAATGTGTCCACTCAAGAAAAATCTCTTCCACTAGGGCAAATGCCAGCAACAGGCTAGAAAGATGTCCAAATGGTCGTTCTTGGTGATGTAAACACCAAAACAACAACCGACTACTTTGACGGAAGGTCAAAAGGGAATGAAAGACAGCCAGAGTCATACAATGACCAAAAGGAACGGCGACCATCACCTAAGTGGTCTACTCCGACTCCAGAACCAGCTAAGTGCTGCAAACAGGGAGTACACTCTTCTAAATTGATTAAAACTTAATGTGTGTGTCTAGGAGATCCTACTAACACCATTGTGGTCAACTAGCATCAAAAAACTTGTAAAAATGACCAGATACCGAGTCTATCGTGATAGACTTGCTATTACACTTAGACAAGTAAAATTTTGATTTTGACTTCATGAGGGTACTAACAAGGAATAAAGAACACAAATATCAAATCAAAGTGCAAAATTGATCTCTCTTGGCCAAGTAACCCACTCTATCACGATAGACTTGCTTTTTTTATCTTTGGGGGGAAGGTTTTTCAAAATTTTCATAAGATAGACTAGGGGAAGCATATGGGGGCAGTACACCAAATTTGGTGACAAGATGGACTCATATGGCAAGCCAAGATAGACTTGACAGCAACTCAGAGTCAGAACAGGGCATCTCAAGGGCAGATAGTTAAAATTCACAGGTGAAAGGTCAAGCAACCTTACATCAACTAGGAGAAGGCAGACAAATGATCACAGAGCCAAAATATGACAAAATGACACCAAGTCCCAGTCTATCACGATAGACTAAGCAGAGTGATACTAGGCCATCTTATCAAAAATTGGAATCAACAGTTGGCTTCAACATGATGCAAGAGGACTACCGACTAAGGTTGAGCTCAAAACAACACAAAATGAAGGAGATAGACCAACATCTCCTTGGAAGGAATCTGGAAAAGTGGAATTTGATCCAAAAAGGGGTCACTTGACATTCATTTGAGGTGGAAATGGGATCAGATCATGTGCAAGACATGAGAAACCAACTGGTGGAGTCACAAGTGCAAATTATGTCCCTTATCAAAAGATAGCCAATCTATCGCGATAGATTGGGTAGAAATTGCAAATGAACTGATTTTCAGTATGTGACTATAGGGTGACCTTACATGCCCTGTGCACATACACCACACAAAATTTCAAGGCATTTGGACTTGTTCTCCTTCACCAACAACATTAATTTGAAGCCGTCAGATTCGGACAATGGAAGAGCTTGCCTATCTGCTAACATTGTACCTTAACTCATCTTGGGATTAAGAAGGCTCATCTAGATGCATGATTAAGTGACAATCACTTAGAAGAGAAGTACTATGTTTGTACATTAACTGTTATTTGTGAATACAGGATCCATGGATGCTTCTCCAGGAAAAAGAAAAGGCAAGAACCTGGCAAAACGGAAGGTGAAATACCGTATGCACTTCTACCCAATTCAATGAAGCCAGCGGCCACCTGGATACCTGCAAACGTGCAACAGGCAACAACCTTTCAAATCTATCAAGGTTCATATGTGGATGACAAAGGAAATTTAGTGGATACAGTGATGATCCCCAAGGAGGCAAAAAATTACATGAAAAGATCACCGCAAAGGTCATGGCTGAAAAAAGTTGGCTTGTGGAACTTTGTCTCACTACCACTAGTGGGCATAGATTTCAAGAGGGTACAACACCTAATTGAGACTATCCAAGAAGATGGAACTTGCAGAGTGGAAGGCATGGATAATGAAGTGATGGAGATTCAGATCACCAAGGAGATCATCAAAGAGGCATTGAAATTGTCTAATCAGGGAGCCAACATGAGAGAGAGAAGGAAGAACCTCACAGTCTACCTGCAAAGGTCCAAACTGCCTTCTTTCGAACTCATAGCAAACCCGGAAGTAAGAGAACTGTCAGAGATATACAGTCAGTGTTTGTTGAGCTACAGCAAAAGACCGCCTAGATACACTACACCACACGGGAGCATCTCAACAACACTGACCTGGGCTATGGGAATGACACATGAGTTCTATATAGATCACACATCATATCTGTTTGAAGAAGTGACAAAGCTACGGCAGGACAAACCAAATTACATTGTAGGAGGAGAAGTCCTCACCAGAATAATATACCAGGCCATAGGCGCGGCAGATCCATTAGGAGAAATATGAACCTTGCATGGGCCTTGTAAGGAATCCTAATTTTTAGGGATTAAGGCTAATGTTGTGTGGGGTTTAGGGGGCAAGGGCATTGAAGAAGGTAGTTTTGAGTAGGCTTTTCTAGCCTTTTTTTTAGACAAATGTAGGATGTGGACCTAAAAGGTTGCTTTCTCTCTCTAGCTTTTTTTAAAGTGAAGGAAGCATAGGGGTGTGTCCACATCAGCAATTCCGTGGGTCAAAAAGAGTCAAAATTTGTTTTTTTTCAAAAATTTTCTTTTTTATTTGTTTTTTACTTAAAACTCCCTCCCAACATATATACATATCCAAAAATCATTTTTTGACCCATTTTTTAACCCACAAGCTTAGAAAGTCCATTTTTTCAAAAATCTTTTCCCCCAAAAAGTAATAAACATTTTGTTCTCTCATCCTCCTCCCTCCTCCCTCCTCCCTCCTCTCTCCCTCTCCCTCTCCTCTCCCTCTCTGCCCCTACCTTCCTCCTCCTCCCCAATCTCTCCCTCCCCTCCCTCCCTCCCTCCTTCTCTCCTCCCATCCTGCTCGGCCTCTCTACCCTTCCCCCTCTATCTTTTCATCATTTGCTTCCTCACGCAACAGCTTCCATGGTGCTCACGGACATCACAAATGGTTTGCTTCCACCACCACGTACTCCGCACACCAAAAGCATACATATTCGCTTACCCACGGCATTTGCACCGAAGACCACTAGTGAAGGTGATCAAAGGTCATCACAGGAACGTCGCACTGCTTGTGAGACCAATGTTGACATTTGGGTGGATGGCCATTTGTACCCTTACAATCCTATAAGCCGCTTCCATCCACCGTTTAATAGCCTTTCCACATTTCTTCAATTTCTTGGGAGGGGAGAAGCAGGCTTGTTAGGCTATTGCAAGAGGCTGTGTATGGGTGCAGGTGCTTCTTTGCATATGTGGATGCACGAATGTCAAGCTCTTCACCTCAAGACGACGGCATTACAAGAGAGTGTTGCCTCTTCGGAGAGGGTAGTTAAAAGTCTTGAACAACAAATGCAAGAAAAGGAGTCCCACATCCAGAAGCTTACCAACACCAGCACATACTTGAAAGAAACACCCCTTGGTGCAAGGGAACGCAAACGCCCGTATTCATCCATTGAAACTCTTGCACATTCCGGAGGAGCACGCAAACGACGAGTTACAGCCACAAGGTGATTTGGTCTTTACTTGCATGTTGCATTCTTACTTCACATTATTTTCTAACATTTATGTTTATTTGTTGCTAGAAACTTCATCCAGGAGGCATGCGGTGGAACAAGCCAAGATAATCGAGTCAACCTTCTCACTAGTTGTCTCAATACCGAGGACGTTATTTCTATCTTACAATCACCTGGAGGTAAGCACATTAAGGATGCAGTCACCAAGGACCTTATGCGTAAATTAAGAAATGTGGTTAATGATGATGACGTTCAACAAGCTTGTGATGAGGCTGGAATCAGCACCAAAGCCTATCAGGCTATTTTTCAACTCCTAAAGGATGCCCTCAAAGAACATGGCATTGTGGAAAACCTATTTCCCGTTCCTCACAAGGTCAAGCTCGCAAAGAAGGCCACAAACGAAGATGTGTTCTCCCGCATTGGGACATACCTACACATTGAGGACACAATGCCAACTTCCCTTTATGCTTCGTGCGCAACAAAGACAAGGGAAAAAGGTAAGAAACAATCCATAAGACCTTCGAATAAGGGCTTTCCTTACACAATGTGGAACAATATTTTCGTGGATCTTAGAAGGCTTCAAGAAGCCATGCTTAGATTTTACGAGTTACCTGAAGAAGGTGACACACTTTACTTTTTTCTTTGGTATTATTCTTTTCATAGAAGCTGAAGTTTAGGGTCTTAGCACTATTTATTTTGTAGTGCTTGGCACAAAAGTCGCTTTTGTGCTGAAACTCGATGAGTGTCAAATAGTGAAAGGCCGAAGGTTAGAGAGGCTAAGTGTCACTCTAATGAACGAGGTCCTTCTGCAAACCAAGCAAAGGGATTCAGTCGAGCCATATCCCACCCTATCTTTTAGCGTGCAATCAGAGAAAGACATCTGGTGGTTGGGTGCTATTGAGGTGCCCAAAGAGACCAATGGAGTACTTTCGTGGATTTTTGAGAGAACTCCATGGATCACAGAAGTAATACACTCCCAAATTGCAGGTCAGAAGTTGGAGATTGAGGGCTTTGGTAGTTATGATGTGGAGTGGCACTTAGGTGGGGATTTGAAGACCATAAAGTGTTTGCTTGGCTGCAAACAAGGGGCTTCTTCTCTCATGCCTTGTCCATTTTGCACTCGAGGGTACAAACCTAATGGACAAAAATCACATAAGAGCACTGCAAAGGCCAGTTACATGCTTCCATGGCAAGGGCATGGAGAACAAGGGTTAGATTGTCATGATGTCGGAGATGAAGGTAGAGAATGGGAAGCATCTATTCTGAGATGTCCCATGCTCAATGCCCCAGACCGTGATCAAAAGGACCACACTTGGAATCCAATCTTTCGATTTCCTCTATTGAATGTACATTTTTGTACATTACACGCATTCATGCGTATTTTTGATAGGCTATTGAAGCTCCACATTGACTATGCTTTCACAATGAAACCGTTGGAAAAGTCCCAGGAAGCGATCGAAAGAGTGGAGGTACTCTTGAATTCCATTGGCTGTCATGGTGGAAATGTGTCTATAGTTGCTGCAAAGAACACAGGGGAGGCCCATGAAATTGCTCAACAAGTGTCAATGAGTGGACAAAAAGCTAGACACTTTTTGAAGAAAGTTTCCCAAGGAAAGCCAAGTTGATATGATGCTCAAAGCAGCTCCAACCAGCAGGCAGGTAACCTTTGGGAGCTTTGGAAGGAGTTATGCAAAGCTACTACTGACAATGATTCAAATGGCGAGCTTGCAAACAAGCGCAAGCAAGTTTGGGCCCATTTTGATAAAATGGTCAAGCTTATGAGCCTTAACAGCACAACAGAAGAACAACGGCAATCATTTCAAGAAGCTTTGGCGGATTTTACCAAGGTCTTCACCCTTTCTTGGGGTGAAAATAACATCACACATTACATGGTAAGTCATTCATGGTGTATTCATTACAAGGGATTGTTTTTATTTACTAATGTGGATCGTTTGCTCATGTGAACAACATATCTTGTTTGCGCATGGTGCATTTTTTATGCACAAGTATGGATTGCTTGAAATTTTTAGCACTCAAGGCATGGAGAAATCCCATTATCGAGCAAGGGGAGTGTACTTCAAAAATACTCGACATGGTGGTGGAATGGTGCAATCCAATTATTTGGAGGAGATGTTCAACTGGTTTTTTCGCACAACATTTGCTCGTAAGCTCACAATGGAGCGTGCGCGACAATCCAAGATTGCTATTGAAGTGCGCAAATGGAGTCGTCAAGAGCATAGCAACAAGTGGCAAATGTCGCAAGGTCCCACCAAGCATGCTGCATGGCGGCGATGCAGAGTGCGACAAGGATCAAAGTGGATACTGCGCGAGTCACTAAACGTGAACGCAGGGTCCAACTCTTAGCGACATGTTTGTTTAAAAAATAATACTTCTTTTAAAAAAATTAGTGTGAACAGGGCCCTTTTTAAATGGGCCATTTGCGCGCCCTTGTGGCCAGGCCTTTTTCTGCCCCTTGTAGGCTTATCTACCCCCAAGGGTACTTAAAACAACCAAATTTACTAAAACCTATTGGTTTTGCATCAATATTTTATATGGATCCTTATGGACACCTTTTTTTGGTCATTTCAAGCTTTGAATTCCTTATAGGATATCAAAACAAATAACATATTGGGAAACCAAGTGTCCAATGTAATTTGACTTTTTGGTGCAAGGGTGTAGTAGGTAGAACTAAAGCAAGTGATAGTTTGCTGGAAACTTCATTTCATAATTGATTTGAGCTTTTCTAGTGTCCTTGAGTGTGAACATATACTGGAATTGCCATAAAAAGGTTGCATTTAAATGAATGATGCAAAACCAATCCGTTGCAATAAATTTCTGCTTTTTAAGTACCCTAGGGGGTAGATTGGCCTATAAGGGGCAAAAAAATGCCTGGCCACAAGGGCGCGCAAATGGCCCATCCAAAACTGATGGATGGGCCATTTGCGCGCCCTTGTGGCCAGACAGTTTTTGCCCCTTATAGGCTAATCTAACCCCCTAGGGTACTTAAAAATCACAATTATACTCAAATTGACTGCAATTACATACCTTGAAATAACAAAGTCAAAAAACAATTCATATCACCAATTGAAACAATTTTCAAGATTGACAAATCAGATTGAAAAGAATTTGCAATATAGAGAGACAATTTCAAATATTTTTTATTCCTTCTAGCACAGTGATTTTACATCATGTATCTGAGGAGTTCAGAATTTTTTTGACCATTTCCTGGCGCCTATTTTGCATGTAAGGCAACTCCCCAGTCAAGAGGGACTCTGCTATGGCATTTGGGTCAGTTGAGCCAATGGAAGCATGTATCCCTATCTGGGCAAGCACTTTACCACGAAAGCCAGTGCCAAACGCTGTGCATACAAGGGATCTACGCACTAGGAACACTTGATGCGCAGTTTGAGCAATGGTACTCAAACACAAAAACTTGCTCAAAGCTTTTAACGACCAAGTCATAAAATGGGCTTGGGGAGTAAATTCATTATGGATAATGGCCACATCGCCAGGGGGGAGTTGTCCGAGGTAATGCGCAAGGGAAGCTTGAGGTCCAAAGCCCGTCCGCTTGCCACCCGTCCTTGCAGCAAAATCATCAACCTCCACAACATCCTGTCATAAACCGATGAAGGTTGAGAAAAAAGACAACGAAGGATAAAATAGTAACATGAAAATTAGGATACAGTTTACCTCCTGCTCCTTGTCATCCTCCTCCCTGTTGCCCTTTGCATCCAAGTCAATGGTCCCATGCACCACAGATACAAGCTTTGGATCATCAGATGGGAGGTTGCATAATGGCATAGGCATCCTAGCAGCCTCAACCTTGGCTTGCGTGGCTTGGAAATATTCATCAGCCATGTGCAACTGCTCTGCTGCCAGGACCTCCGCACATACAACTGCAATAGTGTCAGCAACAGAGTCCCCATTTGGCAAGAGCTTGCTTTCTAGGGCATCTGGCGTATTGTCTAAGGGACATTTTCTGCTGTTGCATAGCACGCTCAAGCATTCATCCATGCACAGGCCAAATGCTTTTTCCAAATCATGCAGGAACACAAACTCCTCCCCATCCACTAACACTGAGGAGAAGCGGCTAATTTCTACCTCTGGGATAGCCACATCCATCAGTGGTAGTGGCACTGGAGTGTCACTAGGGCCAGCCGCAACTATGGATTTCTCAACCACTTCCTCGAGACCCCTAGGGTACTCGAGCTGGTGTGCTTTTCCTTCCGCTGCAGGGTTCATGGGGATAACCTGCTGCTCCTTGGTGTCCTTGATAAAGGACCCAACTTGAAGGTGTGGTAAGCGGAGCTCCTCCAAATTAGGTTCCTCGCTCACCAAGAAGATAAATGTTGCGAGCCGAGAAAGGTACTCCACCCCCAACTTGCGCTTCTTGAGCGCTGACACCCCAGGGGCTTGCTCGTCCAAGTAATGGCCTGCATTGGTTGCAATTTCTTGGAATCGTTGCAACCGCTTGGCGAATGGGCGATCACCTTTGTGTATATAGCGCAAAAGATTGCAAGGCACCCAGATCCCTGCATGTGGGGGGATAGATACAGAATATTTTATGATGTGCTCCTCCATGAACGCAGAAATCTCCTCAAATGCATCCATGTGAAGGGCAACTGTGGCGTCAAGGTCAGGGAGACAAGTAAAAAAGGTATGGAGGTCCAACTTCCCTTTGTATTTGGTGTCCTCGAGGAAGAGGATGAAGCGTGACAAAGGGGTGGATGTGGGTACAGATGTAGAGGCTGTGGCAGCATCCATGTTTAGCATGGGGTGTGGATAGAGAGTGGAGGAGCTCAGGAGTTGCAAAAGTGAAAATAGTGAATGAGTTAGGTGGCCCCCATTTTATAATGTACCCTTTTTTTAAGACATTAAAAAAAAAGGCACTTTCACCAAAAAATGATTTCTCATCCCAATGCAAAAAATTATATTCAAAGGCATGATTTGCCGAAGCAAATCATGTTGATTACAGCGGGGATCAATATGAAAATTGCAAGAGTTACAAAGTTATAAGATCGATAGCATAGTTCCATCTATCCCCCAGTCCTCCTCGACCTTCAATTTGTCTTCCATTCTCTTCCCAATCTGCGGACATTCATTACAATAAGCATCTAATGATTGACAAACCATGATGTATTGAAAATGTGGTGGAAGGATTCTCACCTTGTGACCTTGTAAACGAAATTGTGCTTGTTGAAGGGCCTCAAAACCCATAATAACCAAATGTTCTCGAACATTACTGAGAGTCCAATGCTTATTCACTTGGACTGCCTCCAAAGCATCGTTGGGCATCTTCACTGCAATGTCAAAGCTTGCAATAGCGCCGTCTACACTCTGTAAGGGAGTCCACACTCCAAGCTTGCACATCCAACGATCATAGTGAAATCGTATGTACAAGGAGGTGCGGGATTTCAAATAGCGCATTCCAATACCTGAAGCTCCAACCTTACAACGGTACCGGTCCCCGTTGTGCATGCCCTCCACAAAACCCCAGTCCTCTTCTAAAAGCCTTCCTAATTCCTCGTAATGCGCATCTTTACATACAAGCATTGTGGTAGTCTCCACAAATCCAAACTCTTTAAAAATGTGCACAAAACAATGAATAGGCAAACACCAGCTCAAGCCCACAGACCTAGAAGCTTTAGAGTATTTCAAAGAGTTTTGGACATCCATTATCATCTTTTGCTTGAAAGATGGTACCGACCACAAATCTGGGACCGGCCACTCCATACTTAATAAGGAAGTTACTTTGATGGGTTCAAGCGTTCCAAATGCTTGTGTAGAAGTAGGGACAATATAGGAGTGAGAATAGAAGAAAATCCTTCTTTGAACCAGTTTGGTTGGGCAAAGATGCGGGAACATTATTGCTCCAATATCCGCATGTATAGCATTGAATGTGCCGGAGAGACTATGTAGTGGCTGCTCCTCCACCAACGTGGATGGAAATATGACTATAAATGCATGACAAATGTTAAGTATGAATCCATAATAACATTACACTGTGATTTCACACCTAGCTTTGTATTCTCAAAACATGTACTTACAATGTGTTGGAAATCGAGGTGGTTGTTGCAAGTGCATGGTTGACATTGAGAAAACATGTTGCACAATGGCTATGGTCCCCTTGTCTTTGCGGTTCTTGAAGCCAAGGAGCTTTCCTTTCCAATGAAGATCCAAGTTTGCACGATTCCGCACACGATGAGGGCCAACAGCAGATGGTTGCATGTATACCCAAGCACCTTTGGTGAACTCTTGTGGCACCCACTCATCATCTACACCTCTAGTGTTGTGGCATGCAAGTGCTGTGACCTCATCCTTTGGTCGCCTTTGCGAAGTAGAGTTGGCCATGGTTGAGCAAAGCAAACTAGGAGGAGGAGAAGAACCTTGCTTGTTGCGACAGTGTAGGTGTGATAAAGTGATATGAGAAAATGGTCAACCCTTGTGGCAATGGGAGGAGAAGGTGGACAACCCTTGCTTGGTGTGGCACTGGGAGGAGAAGGTGGATAAGCCTTGCTTGGTGTGGCAATGGAAGGTGGTAGGGGAGGAGAGAGGAGCTTCCTTGCTGCAGCAATGGAGATGTGTAAAGAGAGAGAGTGTTGGAGTAGAGGATGAGTGTGATGGTTGCAACCAAGGAGGGGTTGGAAAAGGGGTTCTAGAGAGAGAAAATCCCTTTTTGCCTAATAACTAATTTTGGGGGAGCTCTGGATAGCAAAAAAGTTTTTTTAAAATTTTGAATTTTAGGGTTTTTGGATGCACGTTTTGACTTTTTGAGATCAAAAAATGTTTTTTTGACCATAAAATAGTTTTAGGGGGGTTTTCAGAAGATGAAATTTGAGTTTTGAAATTTTTGAAAAATTTCAAATTTTTGGGATTTTTTCATAACCGGATCAAAAAGGAGGGAAGTTGGAGGTTCCATATGGCCCACCCCCCCCCCCCCCCCCCCCCCCACCCCACCTTCTCATTAGGTAAGAGCCCATTTAAAAAGTGTAAGACTACTTTGTCCCCCTACATTTTTGAGGGCATAGAGTGTGTCCACCACCCTCTTCTCATTGGCTGGCCTCTAATTAACCTTAATCCCAAATGGCCCCTAGAGGGTTCATATTTTTCCTAATGCAGCTGCCACCTGCTCCTCATCAGAACACCTGGCTGGTGTTAAGAGAGAATATCGAAGACAGATCACAAAGGCGAGTACTGACCTCTATTAACACCATTGGAGGACGCAGGCTGGAAAGAGTAACCAGAAGTACACAAGAAAAGATGGAAGAAGAAAGAAAAACTGAAGAAGAAAATGTCCGATTAAAGAAACAGAAAGTGGAAATGGAAAACAACACCAGATTGTAGAAGGTAGCAAAAATGGAAAGAATGGTAGAAGGATTTGTTCTCGAGAGATCTCTACGAGGCGATGTAGGTGCCCCTTGGAAACCTTCTAGTAGCACTTACACATTGAGAACAAAGAATAAACCCAACCCAGCTTTTGAGTTGGACTGGTTCGAGAGGTACATCCAAGAAAGAAATTCTATGGACGAACCAGAATTGCTACTAGAAGAGGAGGGTCTCCAAACCTTGAGAGATCAGTTAAGGCCAACTTCACGAGATCAGGAAACACCACCTCCATCTCCAAGGCCAGAGACAAGTGAGAGGCAATCAACCCCACCTGCTGACTCTCCTTCACATTCTGAGAGCTCACATCGTGATGAGAGAGTTCATACACCACCCAATGAAGAAGAAGAAGAAAGAATAGATGGTCACCCAAACACTGGAACCATATCACAAATTGATAAAGGCAAGCAAAAAGAGGTGGATCAGACAAAAGAAAAAGCTTCCTCCTCTCAAGAAATTGAGCTGGAAGCTACTATAGATGTGGATTTACAGTCAATGGAGACCCTACTAAACCGAACAAGACTGCACAGTCAGTGGTTAGCTGATCAGAATAGGTCCAACAAAACGAAGTTAGAAAAAACCCATCAAGAAGTTCTGAAACCGCAGAAGCAAAGAGATGACACTCTAAAACTGATCAGCATCAGAAATGCTGAGATCTTGGGGCTCAAAAGTAGAGTAAATCTCCTCAAAGAAAATTTATAGGAGTCTAAAAATTTCAATGCCATTTGTGAAGATACAATCAATGTATTTCTTGAAGATGTCAGTGACAGAGATGAACACATCCAAAGGTTGGAAAAAGAAAAGCAAGATGCACTGGAGACAGTCAAAAGTTTGCAAGTTGTAATCGATGACTTACAAATTGAAGTCAAATATTTGAGAGCAGTAACAGATATACAAGCCAGGGAAATAGAATGAGCAAAGAAACAAAAAACGTTGCTACCAACAACACCGGTGGTCCACACACAAGAAGAAGCGGTTGCACTGAAGAGAGAGCTGGAGTTGGAAAGAAAACAACGCTTAATGATAGCCGAAAGTGCACTTAGAGCAGAGGATCAATTACAAAGGCAAATTTCGGACTTACAAAGTGAACAACAACAAGGACCAGCTCATGACAGTGAAATAGAAAGCATTGTTTCCAAATCCCTCAGGGAGGAAAATGAAAATTTGCACATCAGGGTAAAAGAGTTAAGAGGAGTCTGCAACTCAAAAAGAGATGGAATTTCAAGCTCTCCAAATGGATAATAGAACAATGGCTGCGCAAATTGCAAGTCGTCAAACTGCAAGGCAACACCAAGGACAGATACGAGTGCACCCGGAGCAAGCAGCCAAGGATTTGGCTGGACTCGCATAAAGATATGGGGGTGAAGATGACTACGAGGAAGAATCAGATGATCATGAGGCCCCAGATACACAGATTGATCAACCTGGCTCCAAAGACCAAGAAATAGACGAAGATTCAGTCATGAGATTTGAAGAGCAGAAGCTGGCCGAGCAAATGGAAAAGCAATCAGAAATGATGTGGTACAAGGCCATACAACTAGAAAAGGAGATGCTATAAGGGCTCCACAGATCAGGCAAGACAGCAGCAGAGCTACGGGAAGAATGGAATGCCCCTATGTTACCCTATGCTCTGCTGAAATACGAAACTCTGACACATCAACGGCAGCTCGCAAAAGAAGAACAAGTGCTAGTGTTTGAAGGAGAATTACAGGATCGGGAACAACAAAACAGGATAGTAGACAGCCAGCCAAAGTGGAGGCGTCAATGGATTTTGGATCACCCTAATAACCTGATCCACTTAGTCAACACACCGCCTGAGCTGAGGAATGATAGGAATTTTTGCCCAACACCCCGAACATACACTTACAGCCAACATAAAGCACTACAAAGCAGAAATCCTACATGGCTGAATTATCCAGTATTGCCAGGGCTTGCAGAGGGAGAGAGAATACTTGGTTCTTACATGGTGAAAACCCTTCAGAGAGCCATCACAGAATTCGGAGGCTCTCCCGACCTATCCTGCAAGATGCTATGTAAAATAGCTCGAACCTTTTTGGCCTGTCTCACAGTGTTCTTAGAAAGCTGGACTTTAGAGTATATGAATACAGAAAGAAGCATCTCAGAGCTATCATATGATCTAAGTGGGCCTCCTACAGAGCCAGTGTTGTATGCCTACTTCAGACGGCTAATGTTTCTTCCAAGCTACCATCTCCAAACATTCGAAGAAGCATTTTACACAGGCTTCTTCATGTACAAATCCAAAATTTTTGGCCCATTAATGGCAAGCGAGTCTATGCGATATGATGCGTTTCTACATCAAATCAACCAAGAAGGAAGACAACGACACTGAAGACAAAGACGATCATGTCGTGGTAGACATGAATTAGGAGGGGGGGATGTTGGAGCCCAGCTTGTCCAACTGTTGTAATGATCCCACCTTGTAAAGCCTATCAAATTCCCATTTTTATGTCAAAAACGTCTTATCATTTTGATCCACTTGTCTGCGTTATGTAAAGATTAATCAGTCAGTCAGGACCCAGAATTGTTCCCACTTTGTAATTATGAGGAAGAGAACCCCGTGTACATTTTTGAGCTAAGGTGACTAACGTATAAAAGTCACCTTAGAAGCATTTTTGAATAACATTTTGAATATTAATCCTGTGTCATACGAGTCTGAGAGAGAGAGAGAGAGAGAGAGAGAGAGAGAGAGAGAGAGAGTCTTATCCTCTTCGCTACGCGCTTCTCCCTCACCGGATTCACGACGTGACCACACCATCATGGTAGCCTCTCCGAGAGCTACGCGCGCACGCCACACATTCCTATTTTTGAGCTGTTCGTGATCGATCCTTCCTCGAGCTTGTTTTTCTTGTAAGTAATACAAAGAGTGTCTGTTTTCAACAATCAAGTGCTCTATGGAATGAGAAAGAGATTAACGACACATAGATATTCATAAACTTAGGTTTCGCCCACTTTTGGATTATGACCTATGAGTCTATTGCGACTGTAATCGAGATAACTAGGGTTCAAATGTAGTGAGATTAGAGTTATAGGTAAGTATATCCTATTGAGAGGATGGTGCCTAGTAATTTTGATGCGATTCTGAGTTTATTTGAGGTGTAAATGGTGTTGTGAGCGTTTAGGGATAGAGTGGGTTGCATTCTACAAGGGTTAGTGATTGATGCATCATAGAAGTGCGTATGTGTAGATTGGTCTTAGCCTGACAAGCTAACAAGATTGCCTACGTGCACCTACGGGTTAGTCGTGTCATCGGATGATAAGTATGTTGTCTGTGTCGTGCTTGCGAGCATGAACATGGGAGTAGTTTTACCCTAAAACACTTCCTCACAAAGATACATACATATACTCTCAAATAGATATACTCACACACATATATACTACTAGACCTAAGTAGGGGCTAGTAGTGCCAATAGCTTAGTGGCACCTCTTTATATATCATGACAATCTCAATCATGCTAAAACCAAGGGTACATTGCGGTAATCCATACATGAGTGCGCCATAGAACGTAGTGTTACGGTTAAAAAGGGACTATATCCAAAATAAAGCGTTCAACCATTGGGTGCTTTGTTCCCTTGCTTAGTGTCTACATACATGCATATAAACACATATGCACATATACACATGCATACATGTATGCACATAGATACGGGCATATAGAAACACATATATTCATACAGACACACACATATATACAGGCATATAAACATTTATATGGGATCTCAGATAGGTCTATCGATTTCTTCCTCTATACTCTCCCTCCATCTCTACTTTATTCTATCTCCCTCTCTTTCTTTACTCTCTCTCTCTCTCTCTCTCTCTCTCTCTCTCTCTCTCTCTCTCTCTCTCTCTCTCTCTCACACACACACACACACACACACACACACACACACACACACACACACACACACACACCACACACACACACACACACACACACACACACACACACACACACGCATACATATATATACACACACACATATACATATATAGACACACACACACACACACACACACATATATATATATATATATACATATATATATATATATACATATATATATATATATATACATATATATATACATATATATATATATATATATATATACATATATATATATATATATACATATATATATATATATATATATACATATATATCTATATATAGATACACATACACACACACACACGCACACACACACACACACACACACACACACACACACATATATACACACACACACACACACATATATATAAATATATATACATATAAATAAATAAATAAATATATATTCCATCTCTTCCTCTCTCTCTACTCTCTCTATCTCTCTCTCTCTCTCTCTACTCTCCCTCTACTCTTTCTCGACCATAGTTACCCAGAAAGGGAGATTGGAATGGGAAAGGGGAAACCGGTAGGAATGGCCATTCCCTATTTTGGGCACTCACATCTCAAACACGGAATGGGGATTCAAAACTGTATTCTTTCTCCCTCCCCTTCTGTCTTTCCCAACTTTGTATATATCTCTCTCTCTCTCTTTCTCTCTACTCTCTACTCCCCCTATCTCTCTCTTTCCCTCCCTCTCTACTCTAATCTAGTCCCCCCATCTCTCTCTCTCTCTCTCTCTCTCTCTCTCTCTCTACTCTATCGATCTCTCTCTCTCTCTCTACTTTCTTCCCTCCCTGTCTACTCTACTTTCCCTCCATCTCTACTCTAATCTCTCTCTCTCTCTCTCTCTCTCTCTCTCTCTCTCTCTCTCTCTCTCTCTCTCTCTCTCTCTCTCTCTCTCTCTCTCTCTCTCTCTCTACACAAGGAGGAGGAGTTGAAGCAGATGAAAATCAAATTCACGAAGGCCAAAGAAGAAGTAGATATGACCGTCACAATGGAGGTCAAAACTCAATCACAAGTGGTAATCTCTCGCAAGGTCGAGGATCGTGTGACATCCACGCTACGTGAACGGCAACGACAGGAGGATATCACCCTCAATGTTCTCCCATTGGTGGGCTCCCAAGCTATTAGAGAGGGGAGGGGAACCTCAACTTTCACGAGTCATTTGCCTGCATCCAATCCGCAATCCCCGTGGTACAGTGTCATCCAACAACAATCAATTCTCTTGCACACAAGCCTCCCACCAATCATGCAATCTAAAGTTTAAAAACCAAGGTGGACTGAATCAAATTTCTTGAGCAATCAAGGCTTCTCAAGGACACCAAATTGTGGTTTGCAGAAGACCTTACACCCGCTCAACTCAAGCAAAAGAAGGAAGAACTACAAAAGATGCGACAAGCGCGTACAACAGGGAAGTGGACAGTCTACCGAGGAGGTAAAGCTATTATTCAAGAGTTTCGAACTCCCAAACCGGCTCCCTCCTCACCTCCTTCTACATATATTTTGTTTATCTTCATCTTGTCTTTTTTTTTTGGACCCTCAGTCCTTAACTGAGATGTTTTGTCTTTAGTGCCATAGGTCATATCTGACCTCCGTGGACGATAATACAATCTATATATCTCTCTCTCTCTCTCATCTATCTATCACTCTCCATCTTTCTCTCTACTCTTTACTCCCCCTATCTCTCTCTTTCCCTCCCTTTATACTCTACTCTACTTTCCCTCTCTCTCTCTCTCTCTCTCTCTCCTCTCTCTTCTCTCTCTCTCTCTCTCTCTCTCTCTCTCTCTCTTTCTCTACTATATCTATCTCTTTATCTCTTTCTCTCTACTCTCTACTCCCCCCCCTCTCTCTCTCTCTACTTTCCTCTCTTCTCTCTCTATTTCCTATTTTTCTATTTTCATTTTCTCTCTCTACTTTTCCTGTCTTTTTCCATTTTTATCTCTCTATTCTCTCTCTCTCTCTCTCTCTCTCTCTCTCTCTCTCTCTCTCTCTCTCTCTCTCTCCTCCCCCCCCCCGTTTCTCTAATAGATAGAGAAATGCAAGTGTAGATGCACTCCTTGGGTAAGTTCTATATATGGATTTTTAAACATAGCACCCTCTTATTGGCTTCCCCTTGCACTTGTATTAATACTGTTTCTTTTTTGTTTGATGAGAAAAATGCTTCCTAAAGAGCACCACAAGCCTTTGAATCACCGATCGAGTGAGTTTTTATGTCACTGCACTTGACATGGAGTATGAGCACATCCACGCGTGCATCAATGATTGTATTATATACCTCAATGAGTATGCACATGCTACACGATCGGAGTGAGCAGGGTGCACCTACCCCACAAGGTATTGAGGCATTTTCCACTTATCCATTGCATTCAACACATGTTTTGTTATGCCAAAGGGAAAGAGCTAAGGTAGACAAAAGGAGAGAGAGACAACACCATCATATGAAATCCCCAAAGTGTGTGGAGAGCACATAGTTAGTACACATATATAGTGGGGACTCCTAGCTATATATAGCATAAGTGTGGGCTCTCTATATAGCTTCAACACCCCCACTCAAATAGGAGTCCCTAACTGTGGATGAAAAAACCCTTGGGGGTTCAAGGGAAAAACTCACAACACTATATACATGCACTCTTATAATAATAATTATCAACGTTTACAAAATTCATTTTCTAGGAGCTACATCACTCCATAATATACAATGTGAGCTTTCAAGCATATTTAGAAATTTAATAAACCTACGTATACAATTGATGAAAATTCTTCAAGATCCTTGAGCAGCTTCAATATCTTTGAGCCATTGTACACACTGCTTGACATGACTTTTATCCTATAAACAACATCAACTCAAGAAAAATATCGAGACGTGAAGGTTAGAAATAACCACATCACATTGTCCTTAGAGACAGTTCACAACGCTGCTCTAGAGACGACATAGAAACAAACGTGATGCCGATGCAATCACATGTGCAGACGACATAGAAACGAATGTAACATCAATGTAATCACATGTGCACACATATATACAAAACCGGCATGTAATAAATATATTGGGGGCCCCAAGATCTCAACTGGCAAGTGTCATCATCATGGCTTTACGTACCATGGCATCATGGTTAGAAAAACTTTGAAATAGTAATCATCATGGATTTACGTACCATGGCATCCAAGACATTTTTTTGAATCAAAAAATTGTTAAATAGTAATCATCATCGTAGCTTTACGTACCATGGCATTAGGGATGCTCTCTTCAAATCAAATAAAAATTGTAAAATAGTAATCATCATCATGGCTTTACGTACCATGGTATTAGAGACGCTATTTTGTGAGGAAATGCAAAATCTGAAAAACCTCAAAGACAATGACTAGTTAGTAGATAATGGTTTAAAAAATCTTGTCATCTCTAAATGGATGATTCACATGAAGATCATCACACAAGTTAGTACACCATCATAAAATGATCGTAAAATTATGTGACATATTTTATAACAAATCTTGATGAGATCAGTAGCATGCATGCTCATAAATTGCATCTAACGGTGTGACTTTGCTATGACTAAGGCATAAACAAATTAAAAGAACTAATTCAATTTGAGCTCGCATAGAACTTGAAGGCTAGTAGGAACAACCAACATGTATATCCATTTAGTCCGTATGAGAAAAAATATTCATAAAGATGGTGCTAATCCAATTGAAGCCAAAAGCAATCTTCAAAGGTATTACACTTGATATATTGCATCAAGGGAAGCACCTAGTGATGATCTCAAAACATCATGAGCGATGGTTTTCAGCATGTCAACTCTTTTGATATCACTTCCTGGGAGCATTAATGACTGGTAACGTCAAAGGCCTCATCGACTAACCACGGGTTACAAGGGACAATATATTCATAGTCCTTTCAGAGAACTCGAACACTGGCTGCATTGGCTGTAGTGTGAAAATATGAACAGTCAAAAAGATTATAATAAAGTCTTAATAATTGATTACAGAGCACGTTGCAGGAACTAGGCCACGCTTGGATATTTTTGACGCTAAAGCAACGCTTTTTTTTTGGCACTCACGCACTAGTTTTGTTGGTGTGCACATAATGGCCTATTTGGCTGCAGGCTGGGGCTTTATTTGGTAGGTCATGATTTTGCAAGCCCCAGTGTCCAGTATAAAAGTTTCCATTGCTACATTGCTGACTGCAGGTTTCTCAAAAGTGCCCACCAGTCCACATCACTGTTTTTTGGCTCCTCGGAGATGATCTCGGGAGAGATGTACTCCTCCGTGCCCACGCTATTCACACTTTTATTATTGTTAATAATAGCAAGCTTTATTCCTACCATAAAATAGGCAAGATGGAGTGCTAATAATTAGCTCGGCATAAAGACAGCGCGAAATTTTTCATAGCAAGGCTCTAGCCAGTAGACTAGCTGGATGTCAACACATGGATTACTCATAGTACCCTGATCTCTGAATTTCCTCCCATCAATCAAATATCTCTATATCAGAACTATCATGATGATACTTAAAATAGCATCAAATTAAAAATAAAATTCTATTATGAATGTAGAAACTAATAAAAGCGCTATTGCAGACGCTGCTGCAAATATACTATGGAATTACGTAGGATAGGCTTAAGTGTATAGTCGAGACCGTGTATTGCGTGCAAAAGTGAAGGCCTTTCTCTTGGTGCAAGCCTATGGCCTTACGTAGGATAGATGAGAGAATTTCCAAGGAGCTAGGTCTATTCCCTACGAGGTCTGGGGATCCAACACCCTCTTGCAATCGCTTGCACACACAAACACCTACTTATGTTTCTCTTGTTGCTCATAAGTTTCAACCCTAAAACAGAGAGCTTCTTGAATCTCACACAATTCAAACATAATATTGAAAGATCATTTGTACAAGTATATACTTATCTTCATAGTTTGTTGAAACCAAACATCTCCTCTTCATGGTCTTTGTGGTCAAGCTCTCCGTAGCTCTTATACCATGTTGAACCGGAGGGAAACAGTGCAGGTAGACGAGAGGAGAGAGAGACAACACCATCATATGAAATCCCCAAAGTGTGTGGAGAGCACACACTGAGTCCACATATATAAAGGGGACTCCTAGCTATATATAGCATAAGTGTGGGCTCTCTATAAAGCTCCAACACCCCCACTCAAATAGGAGTCCCTAACTGTGGATGAAAAATCCCTTGGGAGTACAAGGGAAAAACCCATAGCATGGCATGCCAACCACCACTCAAATGATGAAATGATGTGTGTCCCTGAGGATTCACGTGCATGGAGGCACATTGAGACTTAGTGTCCATAGTTTTGGCTAGAGCCATGGCACTTGAGGCTTGGGTTGGCAAGCAATTGAAGTGCTTGGATGAAGAGTGCAAGAGAGGAAAAGGAGAAGGGAGAAGGGGATGCAGAGAAGGAGACTAATGTGTTTGTGGAGCATGAGAGATCAATTTCTCTCTTCCTCCTTAATTTCCTTTATGACAAAAGAATAGACTAATGTGCGCCTGATCATGACCACCGGCCACTTGGCCTAAAACCCAGCAATCTTCCACTTCAAGGTCAATGTGGCCCAAGTGGCTAAATAATGTAGCAGCTACTATGTACAAATGTACAACAAGTTGTCGGGGAAATTTTATATTCACGAGTTGAGCTGGGATGCTCGTTGTGGGAAATGGTGAGAGAAAGATGCACAACACAAGAGAATATAGCACAAAAGAACATCTTGTAGACCTTGAATTGAATTACTTAAATGAAATAAAATCTGAATACAAAAAAAAATATGATCGCAATAGGAACCAAGTGCTCTTGAACCTGCCGAGACTATGAGCGAAAGTACGAATGCCAAAACTGTATGTCCTCAATGCCCTTCCCTTGCTATTCTTGACCACTTTCATAAGCACCAACTTAATTTTCTGCTTTTAACAACCCTCCAAACTCTTTTTACGTGACCATGCCCTTAAGAACTTCTAAATATAAGAGGAAAAAAAAACTTCAATTGAGATTTGCCTATCGACTCCCAATGAGAGAGAGAGAGAGAGAGAGAGAGAGAGAGAGAGAGAGAGAGAGAGAGAGAGAGAGAGAGAGAGAGAGAGAGAGAGAGAGAGAGAGAGAGAGAGAGAGAGAGAGAGAGAGAGAGAGAGAGAGAGAGAGAGAGAGAGAGAGAGAGAGAGAGAGAGAGAGAGAGAGAGAGAGAGAGAGTCCTTTTTTTGCGGCTTTGTACCACCCCTTACCGGCTCCCCTACTTCCCTCCGATTCCTCTTGCTCAAACAAGAAGAAATCCCTTCAGTGTTAGTGATGTCGCCCTTAGAACCTGCATAAACATCTTCTTGACATTAGTCTCTCAACGGCCAGCCCTTCCTTGTCCTCAACTCTTCTGCACTTGGTGCCCATAGAGGATTGGCATGGGAACTACCCCTTCAATCTTTTCAAATAATTTTGAGTTTGCAAATATATTTAAAAAACAATGCTTGATTGATCTCTCTTCTCGACCTTTCCTCTGCAAAAGCTGGATCCCCTTATGGCCCTCGCCAAAAGCAACTCACTCAGCTCGTTTTTTTTATAATTCTTGAAAACTTTTTTAAACATAGCCTAGCTCGATTTTATTTTTAGCTTTGGTTGGCCGTTCACGTGGCCCTTGTTCGCTGCCATCCACATTTGAAACACTCAAAGATAAGCATGCTCCTTCACCATTACAATGCTCTAAGTCCATATGTTTAGATCGAGGGCTCTAGCTATCATCTTTCAAGCATACTTGATGGTCCTCATCCATAACAACTGATGTTGAAGTTGTTACGTTTCTTGGATCTAGATATCCATGTCGCAAAGTCTCCCTTGATCACTCTAGAGACTTTCGGATAACATGTTACCATATGGTCCTTAGCTTGTTCTCTGATAAGGACTTCACCAAAAACTCCACATGTCTGAGCACAATCAATCTCACCATCAATGCCATATTTTTCCTTGATGATATCATGATTATCATCTGAGGGATGATAATATCCAAAAATGTGTGCCGTGACTAAGATTCTCCTTGTGGACGCGACACGTCACGACATCCACCCCATCTGAACCTGCACATTCTTTGGCATGTGCCAACCATCTTCAAAAACTACAAGTATAAAATCTTTTTGCATGCGACCATTGTTCTGTTGTAGGGATATTGCTAATAACCTCCAAAAACTTGAATTCAAGTAAACATAAACCTCCAGGATTGCACGGAAAACTTAAAAAGTTTCAATCAATGAAGTGTAACCATCCAAAAACCCATAAAGTTATTGCATCATTGTAAAACTTGTAAACCAATTGCCATAATCTGTAAGCATCTCGAACTCCACTGGGATCATATGATATGTACATCAACTGTGGCATGCAAGGTATATAACCCTGTCCTCCAGGATCAAATGGCTTAAGAAGATATTTCCCAAGCACTAGAGCTACATTAAAACCACATGAGCAAATCGACATCAAACAACCTTGGTGTAATCTTGCTATTCCTGGATCAAGTGATAATCGAAGACATTGTGCACCCAAAAGAACCCAACCATGTTCAACGTGCTTCTTAAGGACCTCAAAGTCTCCCGGGTTGAATACCATTGCAAGCGCATAGCATCTATGAGCCTCACAAAAGAGTAAAACTTCCCTTGAGTCATTATGCAACACTCAGATCCCGTAAGCATTTGACACTTTTTTCTTAGCAAGCATATGTAGAAATTGCATCCCTTTTACTGGCAACCATAACGACATTGACATAAGCAATATTAGTAGAAAGAGTATCAAAACCCATCTGTAGCAAGTACCTCGTCCAAGAAGGTAATGAAGCATGTGCATCCCTTGCTTTATCCATAGTGATTAAACATCATCACCCCCTTTGAATTCATAGTTATCACAAACCTCTGAACATACTGGATCAGTACCAGAGACATCATTACTTGAAACTCCAACCTGACCATGAAAAAGAGATGTAACTTGTAAATTTTCATCCACTTTTGGATTAGTAGAGCACTGACTATCCTTATCATCTGTTAAAGAATTGTGGGTTGCTTCCTCTTGCAGATCATGAGAAATAACACAAGGAGAATCTTTGTGGGTATCATGTACTTCAATCATGTCAAAAATGTTAGGCACACAAAGAACATCATCCAAGCAATCTTCATAAATCTCTTCATCACACTTTGCTTCACACACTTCTATGGTAGTCAAAGATCCATCAATTCTTTGTGAAGATTTTGCATACATCTCGTCTGAATAGGTACCAACATCAGGGAAACCATCCATAACATGTTGCTCATGCATACCACAATCAGATAAGAAAACATTAATGATGGAATCCTCTTCCCTCAACCCTGACAACAAGGAAGTATTACTGTTTGCACCATCATCTTTCTTTGTGATATATCATCAACAACAATTGTAGACTCATGTATACCCTCATGCACATCCTCTATTGACTCCATGATTTCTTGCACTTCATTTGTTATAGTATAAATGATTTTTTCAATGCAATCATCTCCAAGAAACCCGTTGTTCTACTTGGCTTCACATGATTCCATTGTGCTTAGAGGACCATCAACACCTTGTAAAGGATCATCTTGAGCTTCTTGAGAATAATCCATGCTGAAAAAATTACTTGTATGTGGAACACTAACAACACAATTTTCACCTTCGTCTAATTCTTCAAAAGAATCAATGATAGAGGCGGCTACCATGCGAGCATCACAAAGAAGGAGCCTAGGGGGCACACACATCTGCACCGACACCGCACACACAAGCAGAAAAAGTAGAGAAGGAGGGGCAGGGAAACGATGTGAGAGAAACACCATAGGGTGAAAGCATGTTAACGTGTCATGCTTTTTGTGCTAGTTAACATATGCCAACAAGCACATCTTGTAAGCATAACACATGGATACGATAGTCATGTTTTTTCAAGTGTGTGGGCCACCATCATGAACTATACAAAGTGTATACTTGGACTTCAAAAAAATGAATCATAATATTTTTAAAATCTCAAAAAGTTAAGCGCAGTCATTATGTTGAGGTTTTGGTGTAGTCATGAAGCATGGAGAGAAGCATGGCATAGGGGCCACAGGTCAGAGAGAGGGAGGAAAGTGATTGCGAGCTGCAAGCAAGTCTAAAGTCAGAGGCCAGCAGTCAGCTCAAGTGGAGGATAGCTCACCACTAGAGCCAACCACCTTTGACAGCTCTCTTGACAGTACTCCACCGAGAAGGAAGTTGAGGGTTCCGGCCTGCAAAAGACTGAAGGCTTCTAATTCCCAAGGATCCGCAATGTCAAAGTACATGCATACAGGGAAGGGGAAGCAAGACTCAGGTACTCACTCTCTCTCTCTCTCTCTGTCTTCAATGAGGGGGCCACATTTGGAAGTTGTAAATCAAGCAAAGCATGACACATTTCTCCAGCAGTCCCCGATTACTAATCTATTAGTGAATCCTCTCACCCATTAGAAAATTGTGTTGCTAAGCATATGGTACAATCAACATAGAGGACTATGCATTCAGCTTATATGCTTGTTTTTGCAGTAGCCCCTGGCTACAATCTTGTTGTGGACTCTTTCACACTCATCAGGCGCTTGTGCGTTGACTTAGGCATTTAAGGTGCATGCTTAGATGATTGCATCTAAGGAGAGCCCTCACAATTGCATGTGTAGAAACTACTTGACAACCCTATTCTAGTGGGGTTCTGTGAGGTTTTAATCTTATAATCTGTGTGGTGGGCATGCCGATGGAAAGCTCCCAAGTTGAACATCCCAATGCAGGAAACATTTTGTGTAACAGCAGAAGCGTTTAATGTTGTCCATGGCCTCTCCATGGACGGTGTCCACCCCAAATTGGTGAAGTGGGAGCAGATTTTAGATGTGGAGTGGCTCAATGTATTCAGAGAGGTGAAGGATCGCAAGAAATATCGCTTCAAATGTTGTAGCATTTGTAGCAACAGTACGACCAAGTACTTTAGCTGCACTATATGGTGTACCACTAGGCCCCCACCAACATGGAAATTAATTCGGCTTTTGCGAAAGGTTTTGGGAAAAAATTCTGTCGAGTGGAAATTGCAAGTGGCTCAATCATGTAGTTCAATTGGGCTAAGTTTGCAGTCCAGTATTTGCAGGACCTTTGAGAAAAAGGATACTAGGATGCCCATGTTGAAAAGTGGAGGGTGCGTAATACCCACTCCTCTAGTCAAAAAACAGAGGAGGGCTCCTCAAAAACAAAGGATGATTGCGCTGGCCAAGTAGCTCCGAACGTTGTTTCTGCTACTAGGGCCACCCCTCTCTATTAACAGCTCTCACAAAGTCACAGCAAGCATGTCATATTTTGGGCTCTGTGATTTTCAGCACATCTTGAGTGCAAGTGACCATCTCAGAAATCGACTGTAGGATGCTAAACAATAGCTCAAGAATGTGGGTCAGGAGCATGAAGATGCGATGCTTCTGAAAGCAAGCCATGATATGGTCAGCCCTGTAGTACTTGCTATGAGACAGAAGCTTCATGATGCTGAGAATGAATTGTGGTGTTTAGGCCTCATTGACAGTTTGGATGCAAGGAGAGAAATAGAGCTCAAGGTAAAGATCAAAACATTGAAATAGACATTGGATGGATTGGGTTTCCTCACATTAGTGAGGACACCCCCACTACTATTAATATTGACATAACCTGTCTTTGTGTAAGTGCTGATGGTTTTTGTGATTGAACCTTATGTTTTGAATATGTGTACAACTATACTATGTACTTACCATGCTTCTATTTTGATTGGTTTGTAGATTAATGTGTTCATCCCCACTACCCTATGTAAAATAGCTATAGCTACTTTTACAGAGTGTATAGAAGGGGACGCAATGGGACAAAGCAAAGGCTATGGTCTGCCACTAGAAGTACACGAAATCATTGCAATGGTCAAAATGCCATGTGAGCATACCTATCACCTAATCTGCTTTGTTGTTGCATGCTCCTTGGGGACCGAATGTAGAGTTTCCATCTGCTAGCAGAGGATAGCAGTTGAATGGTGTGGCAAGGTCACAGGGCAAGGACATCCAATCACACAGAGTTCTGGTAATATAATGTTAAGGAGCAGTTATCCAGCCGTGGTCCCTACACTAGCCCTGTGTATGCTAGTTAGCATATAAGGTATGCTATTTAGCTTAGTGGGTATGGTGGCTAGCATATTGTGCATGGTAGTTGGATAACCTAGTTATGCTAGTTAGCATACTATGAGATATAGCTAGCATACATTTTCATGGTGGTAAGCATATTGTGTATGCTAGTTAGCACAGCTAGTTATCATAGCTAACATATTGTGAATACTAGTTGGCATTTTTCGTATGCTAGTTAGCATATTGTGTATGCAAATAAGCATACCTTCTATGCTAGTTAAAAAACTATGCATGCTAACTAGCATAGAGAGTTTCCCAATTAGAAAAAAAGTATGTTAATCAACATATTAAATATGCTAACTAGTGCACAATGTGCTAACTAGCAAACAGGGTATGCCAATTAGCATAAAAAGTATGCTAATTAGCATACCTTGTATGTTAGTTAGGACACTGTGCACTAGTTAGCATACTTTTTATGCTAATTAGAACACTATGTATGATGGCTAGCATGCAAGTATGCTAATTAAAAAAAAGGTATGCTAAATCATACTTGCATGCTAGCCATCATACACAATGTTCTAATTAGCATACCTTGAAATAGCATAAAAAGTATGCTAATTAGCATACTTTCTATGCTAATTAAAACATTGTGTATGATGGCTAGCATGCAAGTATGACAACTAGAAACTAAGATATGATAATTAGCATACTCAGTATGCTAACTAGCATTTGGTACATGCTAACAAGAATTCAAAGTTTAGTTAGCATACCTTCTTTGCTAGCCAGCATAATGTGTATGCTTGTTAGCATACCTCTATGCTAGTTAGCATACATTTTGAGATAGCTAGCATAATGTGTATGCTAGTTAGCATACCTCTTTGCTAGTTATCGTAATGTGTATTTTAGCTAGCATGCACAGTATGCTAACCAGCAAAGATGTGTCTAATTAGTAGAGACATTATGTTAATTAGCATAACTTATCTTTTAGTTAGCATACCATATATGCTAGCATACATGGTATGGTAATTAACATAGCATGTATGCTAATTAACACATCATTAATAATAAGAATACCATTAGCATACACAATTTTTTTCTAATTAACATTTTATTTATGCTAATTAGCATATGTTAGCAGCGGCTAACACATGCTACACCGAATATGTGTCAAGCGGGAGATATGCTATGGATGTCACAATATTTCCCACTCACTTTGTAAAAGTCTTGGGCTCACTTGGAGTTCCAAAGTTGTATATGGTAGTTTGAGGGATCAAGCTTAAACCCTTAGGAGAAGGGATTGTGGTGAAAGCCCTTAAAAGGAAGCCTTTAGGCAAGGAGGCTTCATTCTTGAGTATTCAATCTTGAGGATCCACTTTTGAGCTCTCTCTCTCTCTCTCTCTCTCTCTCTCTCTCTCTCTCTCTCTCTCTTGAGTATTCACTCTATGGCCTAGCCTTGAGCTTAATGTTCATGGTTAAGAGGCTAGTGCTAATCCAATTGTAATTAGAGTAAGCTTTTCTTGATTAATCTAATTCATATTTTCTCATTAGTCTATTTATTTTCTACATTTCATCATGTCATGGAGTAGTATTACACTCTCATTATTCTAGATTTGAGGGGGTATGTACTTCTTGCTAGTAACCACTCTTATCTCTCTACGAGCAATTGATTTGCGATATTTAGCATCATAAATTAGGTTGATTAAGTTGGGTCATAATCTTGTAATTTGTGTGTGTTTCCTATTCTTCGCTTGTGTGTAGATAGGTTTTATGAAGCTCTAGCACCATTCACCTCGTGTATGTAGCTATTGATGAAGTGCCCTTATTGACATGTGGTAATTAGTGTGTGCTTATCATTAGTGTGCTTGGGGTTTCTAGTCTATGGAAAGTCGGACATTGGTGGACTTCATGAGTGTAGGAGTTGTCAGATTAGTGATTAGAGAGTGATTAGAGCTAGTCTTGCAGTGGCTAATCTCTACTTGCATTGGAGAGTTGATCTCTTGAATCCTCTATTTCTATTCATCCGATGCTCGTGCTTCCATGGCCTAGCCGGGTTGCCGGTCCGCGGATTTGATAATTTTGTGTGGATTGCGATTAGGTCGTGCTACAATGCCTCCCTACATTTCACACTGCTGCTATCGGGGATCGATAACCTAAGCTAGCGAGTATAGGATGTTTAGAATAGAGTAATTTCACTACTAATTTCTCGGTTTTTGAGTGTGTGTAACTCAATTTTGGTTTGATTTGATGATGTTGTGCAAGAAATTGATGCTAATGTTGAGTTATGAATACCCCAAACCCCCAAATTGATGCTAATGTTGAGTTATGAATACCCCAAACCCCCAATTCCACCCCCCATTTCACTAATTTTATACTAACCCTTGCTAATTCGCTTCATTTCCATGCTAATTGTACTAATTTCATGCTAATATCTACTAATTTTGACTAACTTTGCTACCCTAACCGCTAACATTCGAAGTGTAATGTATGTTCAATCACCTTGCAAGAGGTGGAATCATCACTCTAATCAAGTTAATTGTACCAATTTATGCCTAATTTGATGATTTGATTGGTTGATTTTTGGCCTACGATGGTCAATTTTGGAGCTGATTTGATGGTGCACACACTTGTGTGTGCAATGATGCGTCTTCGCGTGGAGCAAAGGAATATCTTGGAGTGTAATTACGATGTAAGTGCACTCACTTGCTCATATCAATTCTTGAGTGATTAATGTGATTCAATGTGCTAATTATTTGCTAAAATTAGGTGTGTAACACAAATTGACCTACACTTTGCACCTAATTTGATAGACTTGGAATGAAATTGATAGTCAAATTGTCACTACTGAACTTTGTGTGTATCCAAATAATGCTTAATTCTCATCAAGAATCATGTGTGTGCATAAAAATCATTGTGTGTGTGTGCATGTACCAAAGAGAAAAAAAAACTATCAAAAATTTCAAGTGTTTTCACTTAATCTTGAATGTGTGCATACATAAAAATTGATGGAATTGATGACTTATGAGTATGTGACCATGTAATTGATGTGTATGCTAGGCTAATTCAATCATTGGATAAGCCTAATTGCCAAAAAAATCGGACAAATATTGAGTGTGTGTGCCCATCCAAGGCCACTTGATTTTCAATGATTGGTGGTCAACTGGGGCACCAAAATGATTTTTGATTGTGAAGTGTTCATAAAAAGTGTGTGCGATCATTAGGTATAAGTCTAAATCCATTGTCAATTGAGCCAAATTTGAATTTCTGTGCTTAATTTTTGAGTGTGTGCATTGCTTGATTGGGTAAAAATAGTGCTAATTTCTTGGAAATTAAGCATGCATGCATTCGCTTAAGCTTGATTGACGTCGCAATTTGAGCATTGCAGTGAGAAATTGATGTAATTTTTGCTTAAAAATTTGGCCTAAATTTGGGTGTGTCTGCCTACTCAATGGCATGTGCAATCCGGTGCTTGAATGAATAATTGGTATTTTTTACCAATTATGATGATTAATTTGGCCAAATAATTGATGTGTGTGTCACAATTGGCTTGGGCAATTGGGATACATCACTCAATTATTACTCAATTGTGTAGATTTTTAGTATATTTCCATGCTAATGATGAATCAATTGATGAACATGGAAAAAATGCACTAATGTGTGCGCCTATGCAATGGTGCTTCATATCCAATTTGGAATGAATGATTGGCGTTGTTCACTAGTCATAATGATTGAATAGACCTAAACCTTTGTGTGTATGTTATCAAAACAAGTGGGATGAATGACTCAGTTGCACATAATTGAGAATGATTGTATGTATTACCATTGAGTTGTGTGTCAATTCGATTCAAAAAAGTAAAAATTTCAATGATTTTGTGTGTGCAAGTACCATAATTGAGTGTGCGTAGCCATACAAACCAAATGACAAATCCGATTGGATTTGGATGATTCGGGCCATGAGATATGATCAATTAAATTTGCGATGATTAAAAACCAAATTAAATTGACCAATGTTTTGTACCAAATTGGTATGCGTATTTATGGCGTATTTATGGATAGTGGTATGAGTAACGCGAGTTGCAATGATTCATAAGTTCGATTGAATTGGCAATTGAAAGAAAAATTGCTCATTAATCAAGCATGAGGGAATCTCCCAATCGATGATAAATTGATCCAATTTTGAAATGTGAATTGAGAATTTGAGAACAAACAAATTCCAACCAAAGTGGAGAATGATAGACTACATGTTGCAATATAAAATTTTCTGGTTTGTGGAGTGCATGACTAATTACGTGTAGTGAATAATAGAATAATTGTCGATGAAAATATTCACTTATTTTTGCTGAATCCTTGATGTGTAAGGTCTCATTAACTTCATCAATTTAGGTGATCAACTTTGTCAAAAGGGTGTTAAGAGTGGCGACCATTTGTGCATTGCGTATTGCATGAAGGACTCCATTTACGCACGATCCTATGACATTTTTATTATGTAGATGAGCATCTATATTAGACCATCATGCACACATTCTTGCCCTGTGGGAGCGTCCCCCTAAGTATTTTTACTTCAAAATTAACTCAAAACAGAAGCTGGTGCTACATGAGAGACCATTGGCTGCCATCCGCCCCTCGTCTTCAACCTCTTTTGGAGTAAAATCCACACACACACAGCCTTGTAAAAGGCTCTGAGTGTGATGACCTCAAAAATCACCAAACCCTTTTTTTTTCAAAAAATGCCAAACCTGCCTTGACTTTGGCTCATTTTATCTCGCTCTCTGGTCCTCGCCATGGCCCACTTGCCCTTGCAGATATGGGCTAGCAAGACACTTCATCCAAGGCGCCACTTGCTCGCCTCACTGGCCACTTTTTGTGCTGGATCTCATAAACAAACAACACACACACGCCACTTGCTCGCCGAGTCGACACTCACCCACACGCTGCCGAATGAGCATTCCCCTGATTCCGCTGCAGCCTGCTGAGTTCGCCCGCTATTCACTGCTTGACGACACACACACTTGCCTTTATAGCTCGCAGCTCTGCCGGGCAGTGCTAGAAAAAAAGCTAGGTTTAGTGTAATCCCACCTACAAATTTTGAAATTTACCTCTAAATTTTATATTTGAAGGTGAGAAAACCTACAAAATTTTGCAAAAATTAGTGTAATTCGGTGTAAAAACCTTCAAATTTTGTCAAATTTACCTTTGTTGTTTCACACATGTGGTTTGCCAAGTTTTTGGAAAAAAGTTTTTTTCGAGCACTGCTGCCGGGATTCATCCCAGAGCACAACGCACCCTAGCGGCCCCGCACTCTGAGTTTCTAACGGCCCGTAGCTACAGCTCACAGTCAGCAGAGTTTTTTTTTAGGAAATAAAAAAATTAAAATTAAAAATTTGTAAGCATGCTTTCCCACCCACCACCAGCTCTTGAGCTTGTGAGCACTGACCAATTGGTTATTAAATTTAAAGCAATCTTGATAAGCTTTGAGCCCCAAGTATTGACTAATAACGGAGATATTTTCAACCAAGCTAATCATGTCTCCTCATGGCCACTCGAGAGCCTACCTAATATTGAATCAAGGATGGCAATCATCATGCTTACATTTTTTCACCTTGATTGTATTTGGCTAGGGCTAGTTCCTTGTTTTGTTATATATGAGAGTATGGGACATGACTTTTGTGGTTTCCATTAATTCATTGAAGATTTTTGGAGTGGACTGCACTAAAATTGCGGAACTTGCTCCCCCCCCCCCCCCCCCCCCCCCCCCCCCCCCTCTTGTTCTTTTGACATGTATGCCAAATGAAAACTAGGAGGTGGGCATCAAGTATATGATACAAATAAATGAGCTTCATTGGATTTTTTTTTTGGTTTAAGCATTCTTCTAGTGCTTTGTTTAAAAAGAATTCTCATTGCACTAAAAGATAAATTCTTCTTGATTACATCCATTGTATGCAAATTAATTGTGGTGGCTCATTGACATTTTGTGCATGGACTGCCTTCTTCTTTACTCAAATACTTGGATTGATTGAGAACTCCTTTGCACTAAAAGATGAGATCTTCTTTGCATATGGATTTCACTTATGAGAGATTAAATTGGACATGCATGTTTGGTCAAAACACTTGATGCACAAAAATGGACTTGAATGTTACATTTTTAGTGCTTTATTTGAATGCAAAAATCATTGCAAAGAACTGACATTGATCTTGTTTGATGGTCAAGAGAGAGCATGAGAATTTTGGGGTTGTTGGTTGAACATGAAAGTTTTAGTGCTTGTATTAAATGACCAATGCTTAAAATCACTAACAATTGAGCTTCATTTTGAAGGGTTGTGGTAGAGTGTACTTTCATTAATCCAAGAAGTGGTCATCATTGCAAAAGAATACAAAATTTGGCTAGTTAGAGCCATTCCAATTGTTTGGATTAAAAGTTGTATATATGCTAGCTCATAGCTTGGTCAAAAGTTAATTTTTTTCATTTGAGCTAATGTGTACCCAATTGTTTTTTTAGAGCTTTCAAGTACAAAGTTTGGCTAGTAAGAGCCATTCATTTTCATTTCATCAAGTTGCAGTCATCTCTAGCTCATAGCATGCTCTAAAATTCTAGAATTTCATGAGCTAGTTGTTAGCCTACTTTTTGAAAAGCTTTAAATTGTAAAATTTGGCTATCGAGAGCCGCTTCAAATTTCATTTAAAAGTCGCATTATTTTCAGCTCTTGGTTTGTTTTTAATTCCATATTTCATTCAGATAGAAATTAATCAAACCTTTGAATCATGTATGAGAGATTGTAAAAATTGTAAATTTTCTTATGTAGAAGCTTATTTTATCTCTCTCTGCATGGTTGTTGTGGTATGCATAAATCTGCTACAAAGAGCATCGTGTGCATAACCAAAGGAACTTTTTTCCCTTGGGTTTTGTCCCTTTGGCAAACTTGGGTATGCAAGACCCTAGCTTAGGTTTTCATTAATGTTTTTTTTGTGTGCTTTTGGATTTCAATAAATGGCTTTGGAGCTTGTGTTTACACTTAGCTTCAAATCAGCTTCTTTTGCAAATAAAAAGGATCAAGAGACTTCTCTACAAAGGGGATGCTTGCTCAAGGATGCACAAAGAGCATGAATATGTGTAATCCTTCCATGATTTTCCTTTTGCAAATAAAAAGGATCAAGAGACTTCTCTACAAAGGGGATGCTTGCTCAAGGATGCACAAAGAGCATGAATAGGTGTAATCCTTCCATGATTTTTCTCTTTTGTTTATCTCTCCATTCTCTATGCTTGGCTTAGGTAATTTTTGCTTCTAAGCTATGGTTCTTTCATGTTCAAAAGATAAGCATACTAAAGTTTCAACACTTTGCTTTGTGAATATTAACTCATCAAAAAATTAGGTTTTATGTGTGCTAATCATAGGTAATTACCCTTGACCTTAGGTTAATATATGTTCATTTCTCATTAGTCCTAGACTCTTAGTGATAGTCTTCCTACTCCATTCATTTTTAACATGACCTAGGGCTATGATTAGGCTCTTGAATCCTAATCATAGTTGATCTCTTGAATCCTCTATTCCTATTCATCTGATACTCGTGCTTCCAAGCCCTAGCTGGGTTGCCGATCCACAAATTTGATAATTTTGTGTGGGTTGCGATTAGGTCGTGCTACAATGCCTCCCTACAACATATATTCTCTGCTAGTTAGCATACACACTATATTCATTGTTCCTTGTTAGCATATTTTGTATGCTAGTTAGCATATTGATCATGGTGGTTAGCACACTGTGTATACTAGTTAGCATAGTTAGCATAGATAATATGAATGTATATAGGATATAGATGCCTACCATACATGGAATGCTACTTGTCACACTATGTATACAAGAAATCATAATGGTATCGATGAAAATTAACGGGTGAATGGAATACACAGGTATCAATGATGCAGGATGCAAACTTGACAAGACACTTGCCAGTAAAAGGATAGAAGAGAAGCATGTAATGATGAATTTGATGAGCTGGATAAACAGCATGAAAGGGTAGATTTAATGCCACAACATGCGACAACGTAGGAGGCTATTGCAGATGGTAAAGAAACAGATGATGAAGATGAAGATTTTATAATTATTACTCATCCCAAACCCAAGCCCCCTACAGATGATCAAACAAACATCTCAGAGGAAACGGTTAGGAGTGTGCAAGAGGAATGTAGGAGTTCTCAAAAGGAAGGTTTCAGGACTGAGAGTGGGCTGACTATGCAAGATGCCAGTGATGACAGCCCCCTGCAGGGTTTTGTAAACAAAGTGAAATTAAAGAGAAAAGGTGGCCTAGAACAGATTATGGAAGATTCTGGGGACGAGATATGTGTTTCCCCTCTGAGAACCCTCGATGATATAAACAAATGCAGCAAAGGTGAAAAGAAATCCATTTGCTCACGTGATTGCAAGAAATTATGCTGCATCTGTTCCCTGTTGTGTCCAAACTATGTAGTGTTAGCAAGATCCACACCCTGTGGTATGTATCTCTTTGGATATTTATAATGGAGAAACTCTTTTCAATATTACTTTACTGTGCAACAGTTCAGTAGTTTTTGCTTGTCCTTTATGATGTCTTCATTTGATACCATTTCTATGTCACAGGGCAAGAGAAACTGCACTTAGTTGCCCAGCATGATTTGAATTATGCCATTGCATGAAAAACCATACAAAAGCAGCATATTGCCCAGGTGAGACAACTACAAAAAGAAAAAGACAAGATTGAGAAGCTCCTGGCTAGCTATCTTAAACGCTTAACAAAAATTGTTGAGTACTTCAGCTATGTTCATCCCTCGGGGGAAGTTATTTTTGTTGAGTGGTATGCACTACCAGACCCAATATGTGCCAAAGCCGTTGCCAGACGAGGGGCGCGCTTTGGTTCTTGATTTAAATGGCCTAATTGTTCAAGTTGTAGAGCCAATGCACGGTGACATTCCCCCTAAATATGCAGGGGAAATGGTAAGTACAATGTGCAAGATAGGAGGTATGTACTTTGTCGCATAGACAACCATAAATTTTGGGATTGGTGCCTCCGATTTTGCCATGTGTATATGGAGCACCAACATGGCACCTAAAGGGAATGCAATATTAGAAACAATATTCAAAGAGCAGGGGCTAAGCAGAGAGGTGTTTTTTCACAGAATCATTGTAGTGGCCAGCCTTGGCAAATATATAATAAGCATGTATTCTCAAAGGATTTGAGATTGTTTTGGAAGAATTGCAACTTTGGACCCCAAAAAAATCTAATTATTGACGATAGTATATACAAAGTGGATTAAGAGTGGCAAAACTTCTTGATAGATACTTTGAGCAGCTGGCTGTTCCTATGGCTACAATCAGAGGATCGTGCAGCGTATACAACTGTAAATAAATTTGATACTACCCCAGATTTGTTTTCACAAGGAGTGATTAGGAAGCTCATATCAGAAATGCAAAAGCACAATGAGGCCCAGCATAAGGAAGCCTTTTGTAGGAGAAAGGGAGGCTGATGAAGAAGCTGAAAGGCATAAGAGAGAGAGGCTATAGAGGGAAAAATTATAGAAGCAGCAGCAAGAAGAAGAAGAAAGAGAGTTGCAAGAACCAAAAGCTCAGCAAGAAGAAGAAAGAGAGAAAGACCCAAAAGCTCAGCAAACAAAGAAGAAAATGGACACTAGGCAAAAGCGAGTGTACAAGCACTGCAATCTTATCCAGAGTAGGAGGCTCTCTACAATTTTGTAACATTATGAGGGAAATTTGTAAATTTCCTTTCCAATGTTGTAACTATTCCGACATTCACTTTAGATAGTAATGATTAGATCCTGTACTATTCTTTTTTTGAAGAAAATACTATGTTTACTGTTGGCATTCTCTTTTGTCTTGTAAACATTGAATTTGTATACATTCTTGTTGGAGATCAGAAAAGGTATGCTAATTAGCATGATGTTTATGCTAGTTAGCAGACAATTTATGCTAACTAGCAAAAAGAGTATGCTAATTAGCATACCCACATTAGCTAATTAGAATACATTCTAATTAGCATACTGCGTATTTTTGTTTGTGCTAACTTTCACTCACAGCATACCATAGTATGCTAATTAACATATATAGTATACAAGAAGCTGACATGTTTTCTCCTTGAAACCAGCAATGGTATGCTAATTAGCATACTGTCTATGCCAACTCGCATAAACGGTATGCTAATTAGCATACATGGTATGCTAATTATCATTCCTTCAATTCGCATACTATGGATTTTTGTTTTTGCTAACTTCCACTCACATCATAGTATGCTAATTAGCATACATAGTATATAGAAAGCTGCCATTACTTCTTGAAACCAACATACGGTATGCTAATTAGCATACATGGTATGCTTATTAGCATACACAGTATATAGAGAGTTGTTATCTCTTCTCCTTAAAACCAGCAAACGTATGCTAATTAGCATACCTTCAATTGGCATACTATACATTTTTGTTTGTGCTAACTTCCACTCAGTATAGTATGCTAATTAGCATACACAATATATAGAAAGCTTCCATCCCTTCTCCTTGAAACCATGAAAACTATGGTAATTAACATACTGTTTATGCCAATTAACTATGCTAATTATCATACCCACGAAATGGCAACTGGCATAAACAATATGCTAATTAGCATACATAGGATGCAGAGACCTTTCATTTCTTCTCCTTGAAACCAGCAAAGATATGCTTATTAGCATAATGTTTATGCCCACTGGCATAAATAGTATGCTAATTAGCATACATAGTATGCTAATTACCATACCTTTAATTAGCATATTGTGCATTTTTGTTTGTGCTAACTTTCACTCACATCATAGTATGCTAATTAGAACACACAGTATACAGAAAGCTGTCATCTCTTCTCCTTAAAACCAACAAAGGTATGCTAATTATCATAATGTTTATGCCAACTAGCATAAATAGTATGCTAATTAGAATACACAGTGAACTGAAAGCTGCTATCTCTTCTCCTTGAAACCAGCAAAGGTATGCTAATTAGTATACACAGTATACAGAAAGCTACCATCTCTTCTCCCCTAAACCAGCAAGGGTATGCTAATTAGCATACTGTTTTATGCCAGTTGGCATAAACAATATGCTAATTAGCATTCCACTCATAGCATAGTATACTAATCAGCATACACAGTAAACAAAAAGATTCCATATCTTCTCCTTGAGAACCAGCAAAGTTATGCTAATTAGCATAATGTTTATGCTAACTAGCATATATAAGTTTATGCTAATCAGCATAAACAGTATGCTAATTAGCATTAGCATACACAATTTACAGGAAGCTTCCATCTCTTCTCCTTGAAAACTAGCAAAAGGTATGCTAATTAGCACATTGTTTATGCTAGCTAGCATAAATAGTATGCTAATTAGCATACCTTCTTATTATCATATTGTGCAAGCCACTGGCCTTATTTGTACACATATTTCCAAACCTTGATGCCTTTATTGTAAGCTGGGTGTGCCTTCTTTTATACTTTTCATTTATATTTGTGGGCTACCTGCCCAAACCATATGGAGTCCTGCTACAAAAAGCGTAAACTGTAAGACACCAAAGGAGGCGAACCTTGAGCTTGTTTGATCAACTCTCTAGAGTTCTACATTTTCTTGATGAGCTCAGATCTTCTAGGTTTAATGAGACAGGTTGTACAAATGATATTTCTTAAACTGAGACCCCTCTGTGATAGACACCAAAGCCATGTATACACAAAGCACACAAGAGACACAAGAGACAGAAGATACCCAAGTTTTTGATAAAACTGCATTATCTCCGAGCAAGAAGTATATTGAAGATGCAGTGATTACAACTTAAAAGCTGAAGGGCATGCTATTATAGATTGCTTCATAGATTTTTGGGTTGATTGTGTACACCTGCCATCTCCTTGGGATGTGCTCCATGGGTATTTTGATACATCATACCAGATGTGAAAGTACGTGGATGATGGGCTGCTTGTGGTCTAGCTTGAAGGTGTATGCATCCAATTGCTTGTAATATAGATCTTGCACAACATATGAGCTTCTATCAATTGCATTGCCCCACTGATCAAGGTACCCCTTCTCCACCTTCTCTTTTGCTGCAACACACTTGCCCAGCAGTGCTCGAAAAAAACCTAGGTTTAGTGTAATCCCACCTACAAATTTTGAAATTTGCCTCTAAATTTTATTTTTGAAGGTGACAAAACCTACAAAATTTTGAAAAAATTAGTGTAATTTGGTGAAAAACCTTCAATTTTTGTCAATTTACCTCCGTTGTTTCACATATGTAGGTTTGCCAAGTTTTTGGAAAAAGGTTTTTTTCGAGCAGTGTTGCCCATGCAGAAATCCGCATCCTTGCCGTTGGTCAAAGCATCTGGATTTACACCAAATGTGTCACTAGCACATAGAGCACTACTCAACACATCATGATGACCTTTGTACGTGAAGTCATGGTGGGCGGTTGCTTCATCTGCCGGCTCAGAATCTAACACAGCCTCATCAGGTAATGGAAGTAGAGTATGATAGTCCAAATCCTGCACATGAGCTCTTGTTGCAAATGTAGTTGGATCCCCAGGGTTGTGACCACAAAATTTAAAGCATGTAGAGAGCAAGTTTTTTCCATAGTGGCACAATTCCACTTCACCTCCTTGTTCACTTCCCCCTTTTTAACCTCCCAAAACACACGGGCACATTCCCTTTCTTTTGAAGGATAGTGTGAAGGTGCTCCCCGCGACAGGTTGGCTTGGCAATAAGCAACCGCATTAGCTGCACACCGCTAAGTAGCTCTATTAGTCTTTAGTTGTTCATGGGTCAAGGTTCTTTCCACAACTTCTCCTGCACCATCATGCTCTCCCTTGCCATGACCTGATCCAAAGAAGAACCAACTCATCCCCATCTGTGTGAGTCCACCATATCTTGAAACGAAGTAAAAAGGCCTAGCTTCCTTGAACTACGAGGCCGCAACATCAGACCACACCCAATGTTGTTTAGGAGTGACACCCTCTTGTTGTAACCAGTCATAGTGTAACATGAATGAGTGTTGCTCACGAAAAACATGTCATGCACCTTGCCATCTAATATGAAGAAGTGGATGGTTTCGACTACCTCCCTTGCATTGCGGTAGTACACTATGTGTACAAAAATGGTTACTTGACTAGAGTGCCAATGCATTGACTGAATCTCATTTTGTTCCTTGCAGGCATAATTCTCTGCAAAATCAACAACTAACAAAACGACATCGTCTGGAAACCAAAGACCGAAATCCTTGAATTGTTGTCCTTACCATCGAGCCACACAGTTATGAGTGATAAAGAGCTCCAACTTGGTCTTCAAGAGTTGAAGAAACTCGTAGCACTGCATTTCTTTGTGCAAAAGATCTTTTCTTCTCTTACTATTTTGTTGCTTGTCTTGAGCTTGTACATATGAAAATACTTTCACATTAATACTATTACTTGGCTTTGCTGTCTCCAAGCAGCATAATTCCAACATATTCACTCCACATGTCAAACACTCTCCCATCAGGCATTCCCTTCTATGGAAAACTGCATCTGCGAGCTTTAGACAGAGAACAGACTCCCACATATGTGTGACACCTGTGAACGTGTTATGTGAAGCCAAGCAACCCTTGCTAATATTCTCACTCGGGGCACAATACTACATATACATTCACAATCTACTCTATGCAGCCCAAAAGCACAAGAGCGCATGTGGTTCAGTGTGTCCTTCAAAAAGAACATTTGCACATGGTATTCGCGATAGCATGTGTATCTTTCCTTTGACCGCCTACACAAGAATGGCTTCAACATCTCAAACATTCTCATGCCAATCTTGCAATCTGGATTTTTCTCCTTGAATCTACAAAAGAACTCAACCTGCAACATCCAAATGATGATCAGTATTCAGATTGCTAAACTAGGACATCCAGTATTTTCATGAAAACAAATCATAGTGTTAGATAGCACAATCAACATCCTAATGTGCATGCAACAACGTATGTTAACTAGCATAAAGAGTGTTAATTAGCATGTATCTTGTGTTTACCAGGTAACTCTGTATGTTGGGTAGAGCACAAGGCATGCTAACTAGCACAGACCATATGCTAACTAGCATACTCATTGGGACACCCATCATGCTGTTGAGCATACTAGGTGTTAACCAGCAAAAATTATGTTAATTAGCATACATCTTGTGCTGAGTAGCTAACTCTGTATGCTGGGTAGAATACAAGGCATGCTAACTAGCATACTCCATATGCTAACCTACATACTCCATATGCTAACTAGCATACCTAGCCCAACTGCTAGTTCTAACTAGCATAACCCTTGTCTTAATTAGCATACCCATCATGCTAGTAAGCATACTAGGTATTAACTAGAATAAGTGGTGTTAGCTTGCATAATTTTTGTGTTGTCCAACTAGCTCTGTATGCTATTTAGAACTCAAGGCATGGTAACTAGCATACTCCATATGCTACCTAGAAAACTCCATATGCTAACTAGCATAATCACTTTCTGTTAGACAGTGTACTTATCATGCAATTGAGCATACTAGGTATGTAACTAGCATATTAGGTATGTTAACACTAGGTTGGTAATGGGACACTTTTATGTCCTGTTAAGTGACCATTTTCCTTGAATTATGTCAAGAGTTTCAAAATGGATTTTGAGATGCTATCTATCTAGAAAGTTGTCTCATGAGCTGAAAAAAACTAGACATTTTTTTGGAATATCAATTCCTTCTTTAACCTTGTCCTTGCACAACATTTCACAACCTAAACTGTGTGAAAAAATGGGTCCTGTTTTTGGCTTTTTTCAACTTTTTGCAACTATACCACTCTAGAATTCATGTTTGTGAGGTCTATAATGCTAGAGAACTATCTTTAGTAGTCCTCAACATGTCCTGATGCTTCTAGGGAGAAATAAATGTTAAAGTTGTAAGTTATGACCAAATTACAAAAACTGCCAAATCCTGTTTTTTAGCCAATTTTAGCTCTTCTATGATTTTTTTGGTGGGTTTCATGATATCCAAATGTAGTTTTGATTTTCTTTGTCGCATATTGTAGCATAAAGCTAATATTCCTTGAGTTTTGGGACACCTAATACCCTATTTTGCATAGTAGACAACCATGGTTGATTTTTTCAATTATAGAAGAAAACAAAACATTCTAGTATATCAAGTATAGCTTTTTCAATATTTTTAGTTTCTTGTGAAAACTACATGCATTTTGTAGGTAGTAACCATATCTAGTCATAAGGATCAAATTTGGCTAGATATTGAATAGTTTCTATGGGATTCTACAACTCATAATGTTGAACCCAGTTTTTTCATGTTTGCTGTATTTAGCACTTCATCTTTGTCCCCAAGGTTCCCCTTGGTAAGAGATGTATTATTCTTTTGACATGCTCCATGGATCCTTATGAACCTAAAGGACAATAGAGAACTAAGAAAACATGCATATATTATTTGTATTGAGCGTGGCTATAGAAACTTTGATGATAGCTTTGCAGAATGGTAAAAATTCGACTTTTTTGTACCTATTTCTTTTGGCAAAACAAAAAATAATGAGTGAGAAGCAATCATATGTTCTGATCACCAACCCATTGAAGTTAACTAGGGAATTTATCTCAAGTCCTACAAAAATCCCTAATCTTATTTTTATGCAACAAAATGTAAGAAATGACTGTTTTGATGAAAATGTACTAGTCCATCAACTTTGGAGGCTTGGTGTGACCAAAAGATGAGAAATTTTACAAGTTTCTTATTTTTCCCATGTGTAGTAGGCCTTGAACTATAACCTCATGACAGGATTTCACAAAATGAGTGGATCTACTATGGTTTCGGAGGTTTTTTTCAAAATCTTGAAAGGACACTTTTATGTCCTGTTAGGTTACCAACCTAGTGTTAACTAGCATACCAGGTATGTTAATTAGCATACATATTGTGTTAACCAACTAGCATTGTATGCTATTTAGAACCCAAGGCATGCTAACTAGCATACTCCATATGCTAACTAGTACAGCCCATATGCTAACTAGCACAGTCCATATGCTAACTAGCATAGTCCATATGCATTAGGACACCCATCATGCTATTGAGCATACTCCATATGCTAACTATCATACTCACTATGCTAACTAGTATACGCATTAGGACACCCATCATGCTATTGAGCATACTAGGTGCTAACTAGCATAAATGATGTTAATTAGCATACATCTTGTGCTGACTAGCTAACTGTGTATGCTAGGTAGAACACAAGGCTTGATAACTAGCATACTCCATATGATAGCCATCAAACTCCATATGCTAACTAGCATACCCAACCCAGTTACTAGTTCTAACTAGCATAACCGTTGTCTTAAATAGCATACCCATCATGCTAGTGAGCATAATAGGTGTTAACTAGCATAAGTGGTGCTAACTTGTATACCTTTTGTGTTGACCAACTAACTCTATTTGCTATTTAGAACTCAAGTCCTGCTAACTAGCATACTCCATATGCTACCTAGAAAACTCCATATGCTAACTAGCATAATCACTTTCTGTTAAATAGCGTACCTATCATGCAATTGAGCATACTAGGTATGTTAACTAGCATACCAGGTATGTTAACTAGCATACATATTGTGTTAACCAGCTAGCTCTATATGCTATTTAGAACCTAAGGCATGCTAGCTAGCATACTCCATATGTTAACTAGCACAGTCAATATGCTAACTAGAAAAAGTCTATAGATCAGTATGCTATTGATTAGCATATACAAGTTACTCTGCACTAGAGATGCAATGCATAAAATGCATAAGTTATGGTACAAGTATTTGATTGATCACCTGAGGCTCGTCTAGGAGGTGCACAAGGTGTTCTATGTACCTTTTCCTCCCCATCCTCTTTTGACCAACATCCTTCTTGTTTGGTGAAACGCGAGTCTCCACTTTCCAAAATATGTAGACCAATTCCTTAATTTCATATGTGATAAGGCTATCACGGTGTTTCTTGTGACATGCAACCAATGAAAACAATCGACCATCAATATCAGACTTCTCGTGTCGTGATCTCGCCTTGTGCAAGGTGCAACGATTGACATTAGGACCCTGGCAATTTTTGCAATAGGCATGTTTTCCTTTGATTTCAACATCATTTGCAATGCTGCATTCTTAAAAAACAACTCCTCATTGGAACCTGGTTGCTTGACGGTAGCCAGTGTGCTGTAGACATTGGAGACAATTGCGGTTTGTACAACAGCCTCCTCCTCAAAAGACTCATCATGGATTGCCCGAACATGCGGATGTCGAGCAACAAGATTCCAGATTGTTAAGTATGGAGCCTGATTTACCCCTTGTAAGTTTCTATGGTAAAAAGGCACATTTGTAAGGCCCCCATAATGAAGAGAAGCCATTGTGCATGAAGAAAAATCACTTGTGAGAAATAAAAATCACTCGCCGGAATATTCCTTTTTGCCGGAATATTATGGCCAGACGACGGCCGAAAAGTGGTCGGAAAATGACCGGCTGGCCGATGGCCGACAGTCAGCAGCCGGTGGCTGGTGGTCGAAAGTCAATGGCCGGTTGCCGGTGGCCAAATTCAAAAGCGGACTTGTCTTCTCAAAGGCGGCCACACATGGGCAGATTGGAGGGTCCGATTTGGACTTATCTACACAAGGGAGGCTACACATGGATGCCTCTCGTGAGAGAGGGTGGCCCTTTTGGCCTATAAAAGGAGTCCTCTTCTACACACAAAAATGGATTGTGAAGCATTGTGGTGCATTGTGAAGTTGGTGTGACATGGTGAGAGTGAAGCAAGGCGGTAGCTCTATTAAGGGTATAATCCCTTTGTAACCTACTTCTTGTTTGAAGTACTAAAGCCATAGAGTGGCTGCTTTCCCGTGGATGTAGCCCACATTGGGTGAACCATGTATATTGTGTGCTCTCTCTCTCTCTCTCTCTCTCTCTACTCTATAATCTCTCGTGTGTGAAAATTTCTCTCTCCCCATTAAGTAAGCTACTCAAATATCTATTTAGCTACGTCATATTTCCTAACACAGATTTCCCACTTTGCTTCTGTACTAAAACCATTAGTCCTACTCTTGAAAGCTCTCACAATCTTGGAGGAGATTTTCTTTTTCTTCTCATCGTTGAGGGCATGATGTTTTCGCTGAAATTTCATTTGTTTTTGCTCCCGGTGTTTCCTCTTTCTTACTCTCTCATATTCCTTGATTACAGAAAGAGTTGGATCTTGGGAGTTGTAATTCATTGCTTGTAGTGGCTCTCTTCTGGTTTTTCTTGAGAACTGTAGACGTGCATAGTATGTTACTTACTTAGAATCACTTAAATGTATAACTGCCACACTTGATGTTGTAATACACACATACTATGAACAAATGCCCTCACAAAAACTATAGATGTGACCAACAAAACCAATGACTTCATTTGGAGTGTGTAGGCTATACATAAGATTTTCTTACCATCACATTACAGTACGACTCCATTTCCAGCATTGGAGCTAGTGGCAATAATGTTGGCTACTGGTTCTCCATATCTGTAGGTCTGTGTCAAAACAAGAGAAAGAGATCATCTTTGACAACTCATCTCTAGAGGCAAGATGCCTGGTGCAAGGAGCGAACATGAGAGAGAGAGAGAGAGAGAGAGAGAGAGAGAGAGAGAGAGAGAGAGAGAGAGAGAGAGAGAGAGAGAGAGAGAGAGAGAGAGAGAGAGAGAGAGAGAGAGAGAGAGAGAGAGAGAGAGAGAGAGAGAGAGAGAGGCTCCCCAAGTCGTCTTCAGTAACTAAAAACAGAAGCACATGAGGAGGGAAAATAATTGTTTTTGGAACATTTTAAATTCAAAGGACTTGCCCATTCGTTTTCTGTATATGCTAACAAGCACAAGTAACTAGCACTATCCGGGACAACATATTTAGTGGCACGTTAACATGCTTCTACCCCACACAGACTTCGTCATTTCTCAGACACCATTTAGAACTCACTTACAACAAACGGCACACCCACATGGTTGTCGGGCAAGAAAACACACACTTGGGGATTTGCAGGGACACACCTCTGCACAAAAAACCCACCCAGGACTCACACACTCTCACTCTATGGCTCTTTGCAGACTCACTGGCTCAAGGCTATGGACAAAATCCTACTATGGCTAAAAGCATGAAAAATGACTCAAAAATTTCTTATATAGGGGTGCCCTCTCAACTTGGTATCCCGGATCTGATTGGTCCCTTTGGCATCCTTTTTTGGCAACTTTGGAGGGGGTAGCCGCCTTGCATCTGCTCTCTCCTCTTTGCTTGTGCTTGAGAGTGATGCACTAGTGATGTCTCTAGTGCCCCTTGGTATTTTTACTTTTTATTTTTATTTTACTCTCCCCTTTTCACCTTGGAGCTTACCCCTTGATTTTACCTCGACTGCCTCTTGGACTTGCTTGTCCGCCCTCTTTGAATGGCCCTTAGCTTGCCCACTTGGATGACTTTGACCGCCTCCCTTTGTACTACTCCCTCTCCTTGATCTCATCACCATCTCATATTCATGCTTGCACTACCCGTTTAGTGGGCCTTTGACCACCCTCTTTGGATTCGCTCCGACCACAGCCAAGGCACCGCTAACGCCGGCCAAAATTGCCAGCATCGGTGATGCACAGCACCAACTAAAGGTCACCATGACCACGAGCTCCCTCTCCCTTCTACACACCTTCAATTGCCCATGGCCTTGGACTTAATACTCCAGACTCCCTAGCGGCATGCTCTCATGTGGGTTCTTACGCAGCCACATAGAAGCTTGACAGGGAATGGACCTCCAACCTTCAGCTGCTTCACTAAAATTCCTTCAAAAAGATTAGGTTTTCTCCCCCATCTCATTTGTCATGTAGCTTGGTGCTCACAAGTCGGATGGCCTTTTCGTAACAACCAGCCAGTAGTCCACTCTAGCAGATCTCATTCCCCTGGGCCTTGCCACATCTTGACCTCACCAAGGCCACCAACCAAGCCGCAAAAAAAGGCAAAATCATTAGTAGTCTTCTCTCTAGCATCTGCCGCCAATTTCAACTTGTCATATCTCAGCCATCGTGCATCTGTTTGTCAATCCATCAAATCCGGATAGCTCCATGAATCACCCACTACCTTCTTCAAATTTGTCAAGGTCCAAAAAAAGCCAGATGGCACAATTTCCCATGTTGTCCGGGGCACACACCCGGCCCGTGACAAATCTTCAAATGACCATATCTTGCAATCCAAAACTCTGATCCACAATCTCAAAAGACTGGCATGGTCCATAAATTGATCTTGACACATCTATCCACTAACATCTGCCCAGGAAACCTATCCCCTCCTGCCTTGCCCGTCTCAGGTCTGCTAAACCTTCTAACTTCAAACTTTAATATCTTTCACATCAAGGCCTCGTTTAACGAGCCATCTGGACCAGCTTATGTAGCACCTTGAACTCCACATCCTAGGGCATTGACTCATCACTTTGGGAACCTTTACATGTCATCCCAATTGAACCATTTTGGAGTCTTTTTGGGCTAAAAAACTGGATCAGGAATACTTTTCTACTAGCACCTCCTTGCTCAAGTCTTCCACATTGACTTCAGTACTTTGTCATGTACCTGCTAGCACCATTTTCTTGGCATAGAATACTTCCTTGCACATACCAACTTTGCCTGCACTATCATTGACCACCCCCTAGTTGAACATTTATGTTCAACCACACAAAAGCTTATTGCACCAAAAAACTATACTCTCCAAACAGACACTCTATTCACCACAAAAACACCTAGCATATGTACAAAACTTGACACTTGTTACCTGCCACCTTTGTTCATAGTGGTTGCCCAACCCCTTGCTTTACCGCATGGTCACAGTTTGGGTCAAACACCTTCCATTGGTCTCTTCCATCCACCTGTAACACATTTCTATAGTGCCATATCAAGGCATATAACCAATCACACACCCAAACTGCCAACATCATACCTCTACTACTCCAATCACTCAGTGGCACATTGCCCACTTGCAACAAAGCATCACCAAGCATGTCAAATAGACCACCATCGTGCTTTCCATCCAAAGACATACTTGCACCATCACTCACATTGAACATACCTGTCCCTCCCTCCCATCTATATAAAGCAAGATCCTCTTCAAGCAGATCTGCTCAACACACTAGGCATCTCAGCTTGCACTTCATCCTGCTCCTTCCACACATTTGTTGTTTCTTCACTCACATACAAGAGATCAAAATCATCATAGCTTGATAGAGATGACTCTGTCTCCCAACTTGTGTCGGCAAACTCCGCCTCACTTCACGTTACGTCAGAATTGTTTTGTTCCGCACTTTTGCTAGAGCTACCGCTTCTTTGTATGACATCGGGCCGTCTATCTCAACTTTATCGCGCACTTCTTCATGTAGGAAATCCATGAATTTATTCAACTTTAAAAACTTTGCATTCTCTATAGCAGTTACCTTGATTAGCTTTCCCCAAAGGATTTCAAACTCCCATATGAACGTTTGAAAACCCGCTTCCAAGCTATATTGTAGTCCATCTAGATTTTACTCCGCTTTGTCTAGCTGCACATCTGCTACATATTTGCTTCAAAAAGCAGCCTCTAGGGATTTACAACCCACCTTTTCTTCATGATGCAGGCCATCAAACCATAGCCTCACTTAATCTTGAACCAGGAGCGGGAACACCTATAACGCACCTTCTTCTCTTGATAAAACTCTTTCCATCACAAAAACTCCATAGTCTTGGAGCCAAGGTTTTGCATCTTCAACCATAGTGAAAATGGGAAAATTGGACCACACCCTCTCTAGCAGCACCTGCTCTTCAAAGGTCGCACCTTTGGCATCACCAAAATCATTGCTTTGACTTCAACTAGGAGCATCAGACAGCTGCTTTGGGGGGGCATCAGAAGATGGATAAGGGGAAAGGGGGAACACACCCGGCATTCATAAATACTACCTCTCTATATCCGTGGGCGTGCAAAACACCCCAATCCACTATAGTTCACCTTTAAAACTCTCGACAGATGCTAGCAGGCCATTGGTCGCACACACACTAACACATAAACATGCACCCACTGAGCTAACCACACATTTCATTGCGCATTTCAAGACATGCATCACTTTCGCACACAAAAGCACACTCTCACGTCCATTTTTCACACAAAGAAGGGGCATGGAAGGCACACACATCCGCACCAACACTGCACACACAAGCAGAAGAAGTAGAGAAGGAGGGGTAGGGGAACGAGGCGAGAGAAACACCATAAGCTTCACCATTTCTCAAACACCAATACAACTCACTTACAACAAACTATGCACCAACATGGTCATCGAGAAAGAAAACACACACTTGGGGCTTTGCAAGCATACACCTATGGACAAAAAACCCATCCAAGACTCGCACACTCTCACTCTATAGCTCTCTGCAAACTCACCGGCTCAAGGCCTTAGCCAAAAGCCTACTATGGAAAAAAGCATTAAAAATGACTCAAAAATGGCTTATATAGGGATGCCCTCTCAACTTGGTATTTGGTCTCTAATTGGTCCATTTGGCATCCTTTTTTGCCACCTTTGGAGGGGGTAGCCACCTTGCATCTGCTCTCTCCTCTTTACTTGTGCTTGAGAGGGGTGCACTAGCGATGTCGCTAGTGCCCCTTGGTATTTTATTTTCATTTTTATGTTACTCTCCCCTTTTCACCTTGGAGCTTACCCCTTGATTTTACCTGGACTACCTCTTGGACTTGCTTGTCCGCCCTCTTTGAATGTCCCTTAGCCTTCCCACTTGGATGGCTTTCACTGCCTCCCTTTGGAGTGCTCTCTCTCCTTTAATCTCATCACCATCTTGTATTCATGCTCGAATTGCCCCTTTAGTGGGCCTTTGAGCGCCTTTTCTGGACTGGCTCCACTTGGCACCCTTTGTCCATTTGATCCAACCCGGTTTGGGGATGCCTTGGTGGTGCCTTGAACTCTCTCTCTCTCTCTCTCTCTCTCTCTCTCTCTCTCTCTCTCTCTCTCTCTCTCTCTCTCTCTCTCTCTCTCTCTCTCTCTCTCTCTCTCTCTCTCTCTCTCTCTCTCTCTCTCTCTCTCTCATGTCCTCACATAACCCGTCCCCTAACCCTTGGCACTAGCGAGGTCGCTAGTGTGTGTGTGTGTGTGTGTGTGTGTGTGTGTGTGTGTGTGCGTGTGTGTGTGTGTGGGTGGGGGGGGATTTTTCCTTATTCACCCAAAAGAGGAATGATCCTTTAGAGTTGCGAGATCCCACCCCTACTGGGGTGCATGCTGCATCAGCACACTGCATCAATCATTGACGCCCCCAACCACAGCCAAGGCATCGCTAACATCGGCCAAAATAGCCAACAATTCCCACTAGGCCTCCGTCCAATGACCGCGCACAATGAAGATCACCACCATGACCATGAGCTCCCTCTCCCTTGTACACACCTTCAATGGCCCACGGCCCTGGACTTATACTCCAGACTCCCTAGCCGCACGCTCGCATGTGGGTTCTTACGTAGCCACATGGCAGCTTGACATGGAATGGCCCTCCAACCTTCAAAAGCTTCACTAAAATGCCTTCAAAAAGATTAGGTTTTCTCCCCCATCTCATTTGTCATGTAACTGGGTGCTCACAAGTCTGATCGCCTTTTCGTAATGATCGGTTGGTAGTCCACTCTAGCAAATCCAATTCCCTCGGGCCTTGCCACATCTTGACCTTGCCAAGGGTGCCAACCAAGGCAGCAAAAACTGACAAAGTCATCTTCTCTCGAGCATCTCCCGCCAACTTCAACTTGTCGTATCTCGGCCATCATGCATCTGTTTGCCAATCCATCAGTTCCGACTAGCTCCATGCATCATCCACTACCTTCTTGAACTTTGTCAAGGTCTAAAAAACATCAAATGGCACAATTTCCCATGTTGTGAGGGGCACACACCTACCCCTGACAAATCTTCAAAATTGACCATATCTTGCAATCCAGAACTCTGATCCGCAATCCGAAAAGACCGGCATGGTCCATAAATTGACCTTGACACATATATCCACTGGCATCCGTCCGGGCCACCTATCCCCTGTTGTGCTACCCATCTTAGATTTGCTAAACCTTCTAACTTGAAACTTAATATCTTTTACATCAGGGCGTTGTTTAACGAGCCGTCTAGTCCAACTTACATAGTACCTTAAACTCCACATCCTAGTGCATTGACTCAGCACTTCGGGCACCTTTACCTATCATCCCAATTGGACCAATTTGGAGTATTTTTGGGCTAAAGAAAACGCATCAAGCTCACATTTCTACTAGCACCTTGTTGCCATGGTCTTCCACATTGGTGTGAGGTCCCCACCCCGTCGTATCAAACAACGGATCTGATGGTAAACTTGGTGGCCACTAGATCTATAGCGGAAACAAACAAAATGGTTCAGGGTTCAACTAGCGGACGATCTCTCATCACAAAGTGAGTCGAGTTCGAGCCTACTAGCAACGAGATCTAGCTCCACCTCGCAGGGGAAGCGTACTTAACTATCTAGCGATCCTAAGACCCACCTTCCAAGAGGAGAGAAACCTCGAGTGCCTTTTTCCCCATGTTTCAGAGGCACGTACTCTCGAGATTTCACCTCTCTCGGGGCAATGAGTATTACTAATATCGAAGTAAGCACAATGGGGACAGAGAGTTCCCGACCAATCGGGACCACCCATCTCGTAGGCATTGGCAACCTGAGCCAAGCCCCCACTTTCCACCCCCACACTCACACTTCATCGTGTGACCTAATTACTACCACAAAGGTTGTTCAACATAAATATTCCTTGTTTAGTTCCGAATCACATGGTTCGTTAAAACAGCCCTTCAAACAGTATTGCAAACAACACCAAGACAAAATTCTACTCAAACTTATTCATAAAAATTCCAATGTTCTGGAGGTACAACATCCCCCCTCCAGCGAGAGTTCACTCCTCCTGTTGTCGCCTAGCTGCCCATACAACTAGGTATGTCCACCGCATAGAAAGCATGTCATGGACACTCCCACCGCATAGAAAGCAAGACGTGGGTTCCCACCGCATAGAAAGCAAGTCGTGGGTATCCACCACATAGAAAGCAAGTCGTGGATTCAAGAGCCCTTAACGAGGAACTCTGCCCCCTGTGATCAGTAGGGGGGTCAGGACTGATTCAACATTGGAAATAAAATGAACATGTCGAGCTAAATTTTCCCTAGCAAACATTCTTTCCTCTTGCAAATAGCATACCCATCAGACATTACCTTCCTACTTTAGAACTTAATGTACAATGATTTCAATGCTGAGGTTTCCGTCGGATTTCTCCAACATGTTTGGGGATATGAGCATTCCTAACTAGCGTATGCAATGTTAATTTAAACAAATTGAATAAAAATATGATCTACCTCTTCCACTTCTTCATCGATGGCCCGTGAGATGGCCGGTATTTGCTCGTCCATGGGAGCCTTCCCCTTTCCATTGACATTGCTCGTTCCTGCTTCGCGATCATGGGCACCACCGAAGCGCGTCCTCTTAACCGGGGCCATTTCTCACTACTTTAAATGATTATCTTGGAGAAAGAGCTAAGGTTCACAAGCATCATAACAGTCCAATGGGTAGATTAGTGACATCAATTAATCCCTCCTATATGAGAGTCTAGATTTCTTTCATAAGCAATCATTAAGGATGGCACATAATCCTATGGGAACCGGCTCTAAGATAATTATTCGGCTTACAAGATCAAGAATAATTAGGATTTCACTATTGGAATTACCAGAGAATTGGATTAAGTATGATTAAACTATTTCCTAGCAATTAGATGATGCAGATTTACCCTATGCATATGTGTGAGGAAAAACCAATTCTTAGAGACTTATTGACGGATTAATTTCTTCTTAATTACGTCTTAATGTATAAGAGAAATGAATTCAATTAATCTATAATGTTAATGAGTGATTACAATAGTGATTCTCTTCAATCTGCACAAATACTAGCTTATCGATTAATTACTATGCTATCTAGAGAGAGAAGATTCTGATAATTATGCTCTAATCATTAATCGAGAGTGAAGAATGGCTGATAATTCAGCTATGGAATGATGATTTACATATTAGAGTATGAATAAGGAGAATTTAGAAAGTAGTCATAGAGATTTCCGACTAGGAATAGGCATAATGTACGAGAAATTTTGATGGTAGAGAAAGGAATTTACAGATAGCATTAATTAAACTGTCGTTACCGTGATTAAGAGCTGGTAATCTTCTTGATTTTCTGATCTAATCGAGCTTCTTGAGATGAAAATTCGGCAGCACCTCCCTCCTTGCTTCTTCTTCAATAGGTGTGTGATCCGGCAGCACCTTCCCAATGTGTGTGGGTGTGTGTGTATGCACTGTGTGTGTGTGTGTGATCATAAGTGTGTGTGTGTATGCAGGTCTTTAAATAGGCTCCTACAGGCTGAAAATAGATCTGGGTTGCTAAATGCATCTGGGAGCTTCTCCAGTTAAGCATGGCAAGTCCAGTTCTCTGCCCACCAAGTGTCTTGTTGGCTTGGTTAACTGGTTCTGAGACTGAGTTGCAGGCTTGGCAACTTTCCCAAGACTCCCACAAAGCAAGAGGGCGCCCCCTAGCTGCTAAAGCTGATCTGGAGTGGCCTGGGACCTGTTCCCACACAGTCCCGGGCCCCCGGTGCCTCCCTGGACAATTTTTAGGAAATTTGGTTCTAGGCTAAAACGGGTCATACGAATCGGATTTTGATGCCGTAAATTGCCATACGAAGCTCTAACTAAGGTGTACTGGTCCGAGTACCTGCCATATTTAGCAGTCCCCCCGGGTCCGAAAATGCATTTTTTTCAAATTCAGGGTACGGGTGCAGATTTTCGAGACGGTCGAGACTGGACGGGTCGGGTGACCAAAAACTTACTATTTTTGGAAATTTTTCACAAAAATTATTTTAATTGACATTTTGAAGCTTTATACCATTCTAAACATCATGGCATTGACAGAATCTGGAAAATTGCTAAAAATAGTAACTTATTCCATTGTATTCATTTCGTGGTACAAGGGTGCTCTTGTGATCGGGTCAGAGACCTTACAATTGGCTTCAACACTTTGTCATGTACCTACTAGCATCATTTTCTTTGCATAGAACACTTCCTTGCACATGTCAACTTTGGCTACACCATCATTGACCACCCCCTAGTTGAACATTTATGTTTAACCACACACAAGCTTATTGCACCAAAAAATTACAAACTCCAAATAGAAACTCTATTCACCACAAAAACACGTAGCATATGTACAAAACCTGACACCTGTTACCCACCACCTTTAGTCATGCGGGTTGCCCAACCCCCTTCTTTACCGCATGGTCACTGTTTGGGTCAAACACCTTCCATTGGTCTCTTCCATCCACCTGTAACACCTTTGCATAGTGCCATATCAAGGCACCTAACCAGCCACACACCCAAACTCCTAGTAGCATATCTCTACTACTCCAAGCACTTAGTGGCACATTGCCCACTTGCAACAAAGCATCACCAAACATGTCAAATAGAGCACCATCATGCTCTCCATCCAAATACATACTTGCACCATCACTCGCATGGAACATACCTACCCCTCCCTCCCATCCATATAAAGCAAGATCCTCTTCCAATAGATCTTGTATTTGCTCAACAGCCCACTGCATAGCTGCTCCTATCAGCATCCTTTTCAACCACCGCTTGCAAACCTCCTTGGAAAGCTTGGAAGCTACCTCGCAATCTGCATCACTTGTCATAGAACGCATCCACTACACTAGAAGCTCTTCTACCTTTGGCTCCATACTGCCCTTCTCACCTACCATGCACTCAATTCCACCATCATCGAGCTCTTCCTCGTCTACTGGCCCTTCAAGGTCGATCAGCACCACTTGCTTGTTGGATTCAATCACCTGCTCTTCAAGCACCTCTTTTATCACTGCATCATATTCTACTACCATAGGCAAGGTTTCCCTATCCCTTTTGGCAATATTTAACCCCTGTTGCACCACTCAAGCACATTCCACTGCCACTTTCACCAACATGGCCATTAGCATGGCACCACACATCACCTCTACTTGCCCATCATCACCTACATGCCTAGACTACTCCACTTGGTCTTAACTAGGCATCTCAGCTTGCACTTCATCCTGCTCCTTGCAAACATTCGTTCTCTCTCCACTCACATACAAGAGATCAAACTCATCATACCTTGATAGAGATGACTCTATCTCCCAACTTGTGTCGGAATCCATAGAGCTACTATCACTCGGCTCAATCTCTTCCTTTGTCTCAAGCCCAACAATCTCCCCTAGCTTTGCCCCTTTGACCTCGTCTACAAACTGCATTCTTTTCACTTTACCACACTTCAATGGAGCTTCTACAACCTCACTCGAGCTTGGAAGCACCTCCTTTGTCCGATATGGAATCTCTTGCACTTCCTCCACAATTTGAGCTCCTCTAGCCGGCATCCTTGCTATAGAAACCATCCTGTCTCTTTGTAGCCAAAGAACCCTTGGATCTTCTTGCACGTGCATTTATCTTTGCACCACTTCTGGCTGGGTTGCCACCACATCACCCTGCTTTGGCATCACCACACTTGGCAAACTCCGCCTCACTTCACGTTTCATCAAAAAAAAAATGGCCCGCCCTTTTGCTAGAGCTACCGCTTCTTCGTATGACACCGGGCCATCTATCTTAGCTTTATTGCGCACTTCTTCACGTAGACAATCCATGAATTTATTCAACTTTAAAAACTTGGCATTCTCTGTAGCGGTTACCTTGATTAGCATTCCCCAAACGACTTCAAACTCCCGTATGACTGCTTGAAAATCCACTTCCAAGCTCTATTTCAGTCCATCTAGCTTTCGCTTTGCTTTGTCCAACTGCACATCTGCTACATATCTACTTCAAAAAGCTACCTCTAGGGCTTCACAATCCTCCTTTTCTTCAGGATGTAGGCCATCGAACCATAGCCTCACTTTACCTCAAACCAAGAGCGAGAACACCTGTAACGCGCCTTCTTCTCTTGATAAAACTCTTTCCAGCACAAACAATCCATAGTCTTGGAGCCAGGTTTCCTCATCTTGGACCCTAGTGAAAATGGGAAAATTGGACATCTCTAGTAGCACCTCTCTTCAAAGGCCGCACCTTTGGCATCAACAAAATCACTGCTTCAACTTCAACTAGGAGCATCAGATAGATGCTTTGTGGGGGCACCAGAAGATGGAGAAGGGGAAAGGGTAAACACATACGACACCCAAAAAAAACTGCCTCTTTATAGCCACGAGCATGCACAACACCCCAATCCACTAGAGTTCACCTTTGAAACTCTCAACACATGTTAGCAAGCCATCACCCTCACACACATCGACACATAAACACACACCCACTCAGATAACCACGCATTTTATTGCTCGCTTCAAGCCATCACCCACACACACATTCTAGCAAGACATCACCCGCACACACATCAACACAAAACCACACTCTCACTTCCATTCTGCACACAAAGAAGGGTCCCAGGGGTCACACACATCCGCACCGGCATCGTACACACAAGTAGAAGAACTAGAGAAGGAGGGGCAGGGGAAATGACACGAGAGAAACACCATAGAAGCTTTTCCATTTCTCAAACACCATTTACAAATCACCTACAACAAACTATGCACCAACATGGTCATCAAGCAAGAAAACACGGTGGGGCTTTACAAGCACACACCTCTACATGAAAATCCCAACCAAGACTCACACTCTCACTCTATGGCTCTCTACAAACTCCCCGGTTCAAGGCCTTGGCCAAAAGACTACTATGGAAAAAAGCATGAAAAATGATTCAAAAATGGCTTATATATGGGTGCCCTCTCAACTTGGTATCTCGGCTCTGATTGGTCCAATTGGCATCCTTTTGTGGCAAGTTTGAAGGGGGTAGCCACCTTGCATCTGCTCTCTCCTCTTTGCTTGTGCTTGAGAGGGGTGCACTAGCGATGTCGCCATTGCCCCTTGGTATTTTTATTTTTCATTTTTATGTTACTCTCCCCTTTTCACCTTGGAGCTTACCCCTTGATTTAACATGGACTACCTCTTGGACTTGCTTGTCCACCATGTTTGAATGGCCCTTAGCTTGCCCACTTGGTTGGCGTTGACTGCCTGCCTTTGGAGTGCTCTCTCTCCTTGATCCCATCACCAAATCGTATTCATGATCGGACTGCCCCTATAGTGGGCCTTTGACCCCTCTTTGGATTGGCTCCACTCGGCACCCTTTGTCCATTTGATCCCGCCCGGTTTGGGGTTGCCTTGGTGGTGTCTTGGACTCTCTCTCTCTCTCTCTCTCTCTCTCTCTCTCTCTCTCTCTCTCTCTCTCTCTCTCTCTCTCTCTCTCTCTCTCTCTCTCTCTCTCATGACCCATCCCCTACCCCTTGGCACTAGAGTGAGGTCGATAGTGGGGTGGGGTTGGGGGGGGGGGGGGACTTTTGTGTTTTTCTCCAAAAAGAGGGGCGACCCCTCAGGGCTATGAGATACCACCCCTACGGGGGCACATGCCACATCACCACACCGTGTTGACTACCAATACCCGACCAAGACCACAGCCAACGCATTGCTAATGCCGGTCAAAATCACCAGCAGTGTCCACTGGGGCCGCCGCCCAAGTGCCACACGCAGTGGCAACTGGAGGTCGCCATGTCCAGGACCTCCCTCTCCCTTGTATACACCTTAAATGGACCATAGCCTCCGACTTATACTCTAGACTCCTCGATCGTGCCCCTCGGGGGGTTCACTATGTGTAAAACTCCCATATCACGTGCGTTCAAGACATGTTTGTAAAACTCCTTATCTGTGAATTTTGTTAAGAATATAATGTACCCTTTTCTTTTAAAATTTGTAAGTTTTTTTCAAATTTGAAAAAATAATGCCCTTCTGTATATATATTTCTGTAAGTTTCAAGAACTTTAAATACCCTTCTGTTGAAGTCACGTGATAGGTTACATTTTTATTAGGTGACCTCCCCGGGCCGTGCCCTTGCATGTGGGTTCTTACGAAGCCACGTGGAAGCTTGATAGGGCATGGCCCTCCAACCTTCAAAAGCTTCACTAAAACTCCTTTAAAAAAAATAGGTGTTTTTACCCATCTCATTTGTCATGTATCTTGGTGCTCACAAGTATGATGGCCTTGCCATAATGAGTGGTTGGTAGTCCACTCCATCAACTCAAAATCCCCCTGGCCTTACCATATCTTGACATCACCGAGGCTACAACCAAGGATGCAAAAAAAGGCAAAATCATATGTAGCCTTCTCTCTAGAATTTGCTGCCAACTTTGACTTGCCGTATCTCGGCCATCGTGCATCCATTTTTTCAAGCCGTCAGTTTTGACTAGCTCCTTGCATCACCCACTACCTTCTTAAACTTTGTTGATGTCCATAAAACGCCAGATGGCACATTTTCCCATGTTGTCAAGTGGGGACAGACCCGACCCATAGCAAATCTTCAATTGACCATATCTTGCAATTTAGAACTCCGATCTGCAATCTGAAAAGACCGCCATAGTCCATAACTTGGTCTTTACACATCTATCCACTAGCATCTGCTCGGGCAACCTGTCCCCATCTGCCCTACCTGTCTCAGATCTGTTAAACCTTCTAACATCAAACTTGAATATCTTGCAGAAGGGGCCTCGTTTTGACGAGACATCTAGACCAGCTTACATAGCACCTTGAACTCCAAATCCTAGGGAACTAATTGAGCACTTTGGACACCTTTAGTTGTCATCCTAGTTGGACAATTTTGGAGCCTTTTTGGCTTGCATCAGGCATACATTTGTACTAGAACCTGCTTACCCAGGTCTTCCACATTGGCTTCAACACTTTTTCATGTACCTGTTATCACCCTTTGCTTTGCATAGAACACTTCCTTGCGTAGACCAACTTTGGCTGCACCAACATGAGTTCACCCGGAGGGGTTTTTTATATACCAAAGAGTTACAGAATTACATGTACAAGAGGGTTTTAAAAATAGAAAATTGAAAAAAAGTTACATGTTTAGGAAGGAAGCAGGGTCTCTTAATTCATGATGGAGGGTGTGTGTAGAGGGGTTTTTTAAATACCTCTTGAACGCACGTGCTATAGGTATTTTTAAAAGCTGGACCCCTTGATGGGCCACAATGCTTGTCCTACTTGTGGGCCATCATTGGTGATGGATCGGCCAAATGACTTGCACAAGATAATCTATCCAAGACACCCATCATTACCAGCCCCAAAGTCATAGCAAATAGAATTCTCCAACAAATGGGAAGACTTCGCTAAAGCGCATGATGGCAGATTGGGTAACTATTTTGGAAGAGCACTACAACAGATCTCCAACCGTGACTACTTCACCAAAAGGTATTTCATATTATTAAGGCTTCAATACTGGAAGGACTTCAAAATACAACATCTCTTGGATCACATGAGCATATTCAAGAATGTAGCTCACAACCTCTCGAACCACATTACAGGCTGAAAAAGAGTTTTTGGGGGCGAGGAAGGATTTGAGAGCCTTGAAACGTCTCCCTACCTTTGCCACTCCACGTCAAGCCTCAAGCCCCTAATGGGAAGATTGTGCTTCATAAATCCCTATGGATGCTAACCAAAGATGGGCTAGATCAAGTGAGGGTTCCATTGCATCTATTTGCACACCAACGGGATACATGAGGTCACTAACGGGAGCTTTCACAAAACCAAAGAAAGTTGGAAGCATTCAATTGTCTGGGTTGATGTCCCATGATTGGAACAGGATGTTACAGATAATTTTTTCTCTTTTTTAATCCTCTCCCTTATTTTGTTTAGATATTGATTGTTTATATGACTCTCTCTCATATTTTGTTTTACTCTTTTGTCATTGTAGTTCATTTTGCCGGTGAGTATGTGCATGTATCGGGACAATAAAGTGAGGGAAGCTATTTTCAAACTTGGAGACTTAGTAAGGTACATCACATCTCCACTCAAATAAACTTTTTTACACAATATTCTCAACAACCACTTAATGTACTCTTGTCTGTTATCTGGTAGATTTCTAAGCTCCAAAGAGATTGAAATAGATGCCATCCCTACTTCTCAAACACTTTCCGTGGAAACTGTGTGTGCCATTGAGGATGCATTTTCTCGATCCGTTCTTCTTATCCAAATCCACCTCTTGGTTCAGATGATTGAAGTGATTATTATATGTGGAGTAGTGCATGCACGTTGAAGGTTCTTTCTAGAGAGGTTTTTAAAAACTCTCAAAGATTTTGTGTGACTACGGTCCCAACCATATTCATACAAGGCCAAAGGATGGATTTTGCAAGAGGCATTTCTTTACATTTTAGAGTATTTGGCACAAGTTGATCCCTCAATTCCTCGCATGTAGTCAGATAAGGAGGATGCAATAATGAGTTCACACTTATCAAGTGGAAAGGAAAAATCATTTAAGATGGATATGGATTTATCCCGAGTGGTCAATAAATTTTGCACCCTCAATGCAAAGGTGATGACCAGGTGGTTGGAATTGTCGACAACGTAAAATGCAAGGCGTTTGCAGGAGAGAGAAACACGGAAGCAAGCTCATGGAGGCTGGAGGGCACCCTAGTGCCTTGACCCCTTGCATGTTTCCTTGATTTCATCAGGGCGAGTGGATGCATGAGAGAATTACCAAAGCAAAAGCACATGGAGAAGAAATCACCGATGAGGAATGGGAGTATGCACAAGGTTGCATACCAAAGGTAGAGTACTCATATACTTAAACCATATTGTATAGTTTTCTCTTGATTTCATCTTTGTAATTGATGAAATACTTTTTTCTTTTTTATAGTGCCTTTCCTTTCCCTCTATGTGGTGTTGACACTTTTGTACACGCCACATTGACAAGCGTCGAACCACCATCGACTCTGGCGTCATGGAAAATTTTGACATGGATGGTGATGAAGCCATGTACTATGGGACTACTGAAAGGATACTAAAGGTCCATTTTAGAACCTTTAATACCTTCATCTTCAAGTGCAAGTAGCTTGCAAATGTGTCTAGACGGCATGAGAATGGCGTCTTCATGGTGGACTCTAGTGTGCACCACACGAGGAGGTATGACAATTTAGTTTCTCCATGCAATTGTAAGCAGGTGAGTGATTACCTCCTTTACCCTTATTTGCTTGTACTATTAATTAAACCAATGTTACATACTTTTGAACTTCTCTTCTATAGGTCATCTATATCCCATCAATCCATGAACCAAAACTTTGGTGTGTAGTTTCCGTAACACCTCAGGGGAGAAACATTTTTTCCACAAATGAAGTGGAGACCATCTTCGACACTCTCCCACCTACTACTTTGGATGAGTTGGAGACACAAGAGAGAGAGAGATCAATGATTAAAGTCCCATGGCCACCAATCTTAGCGAGGCTGATTTCCATGATGAGATGGAGGATGATGAATTCCAAGATAATGAAGCCCATAAAGTGCATGCAACACAACCTAGATCAGCATAATGTCAATTGAGGACACAAATGACATGATAGGTGCACAGAGTCAATATCTTTAGCTTGCCAGGCTGAGACCATCTAAACCACAATCTAGAATCTCATGGCTCTCACGTATGAAGATAGAGCAGTATTTTGGAAGTGCCCAAAACTGAAATCTATGAGTATCTATGCGTAGCCAATGTCGCCACGATTCTAATGACTACTTGCAAACAGAAAAGTGACATTGTTTGATACACTTACGACCAAGCAAGAAGAGGCTCTTGAAACTGAGCTCTAACGACCAAGCGAGAAAAGTTCTCGGCGAGAAGAGGACTCGACTAAGAAATCCTCTTGACTAAGCAAGGACAGATCATGAAGCTTGTAAGCAGTTGGAAGAGCTTCTTGAATGCAATTTTGCACAGCTCATGAAAGCAGTTGAAGCAGATAAAGCGGCAGGAGAAAATTTCCATCATCGTCATGAGCTTAAGATTGATTTATCATCCTGTTAAGTAACGGTGTCATTAACGGCCCGATTAATCTTGTAAAAATGGATCTTAAACTCCTTAGATAATCCAAGTGACGGTGCTGTTAACATTCCGCCTTGGCTAAGGATTACAATGTACTCAAAGTTTTAACTCAATTTAATGATGGTTATGATGATTATCAAATCTTTCAATGTTTGTTGTTCTCTCTCTTTCACACCTCTAATAGACATAGGCCTTTCACCTAACTAGCTCACGTTTTGAACCCATATCCCACAAAATATTTGGTGAACCGGACGTGAAACAAGCCAAGGTGGGAGGTAAAGATGGAGATGTCAGAACAATTGAAGCAGTTTACTGACGGTTTCAATTCCAATGGATTTGATAAAAATAGAGCAGTTACAGATTGGACAAAAATGTTGCAATTAGTTCAAGGATGTCTCCAGGAAGTGAGAGCCATGCAGATAAAAAAGCAGATTGATGATGCAGTAGAGATGGCACTTGATGCTGTACCGGATTAGTATCATGTTTTTCAAGGATATGATCCAAAAGGTTTTATTGCATGTTATGAAGCCAAGATAAAGAGCCAAAATGTTGCAAAAAATCGGATGATTGCAGCTTTTGAAGCGGTTGTAAGTTCAAATTTTAAAAAGCAGGTTCAAGAACTGGCAGAAGCATATCCCACACGGTGGGACTATTTTGGAGAAGAATTTTTTCACAAAAGCTCAAGGATTCTAGATCTGGAAATAAAGGAGTTTATTGAACGAACCCAAATTTTCTTCAGTAAAGGTGGCGGGGATCAGATACAGCTCTTTAACTATGATGAATTTGGGAACACATCTTTGCAAGAAGCAAAGCCAAAGCAAATGCTGAGATGGAAGTAGCAAATTTGATCTTAGAGGAACATATTTTGAGCAAGGTAGAAAATGAAAACAATGAATTTAATGCTAAAATAGAATTATATGAATTTTTTTCAAAGAATGCTTGTATGGACGCTAGCTCCAATAATGGTCCCAGTGAAGACGTAGATTGTAAAGCAAGTGGTTCAAAAAAAATTTGTCCTTGACATGGGTTATTATGAAGGATTTCATCAAGAAGATGAGCCTCTACATGATATTACTGAAACTATCAGCATTATAGCCGAGTAAGACAACATGTTTGGTGCATATTATTGCATAAATAAAGCAAACATGTTGTTATATACACAGTTGCTGATGAAGTGACCAAGATTGTGGACCCAACACAGGATGATCCTGAGAATGCCAATGAACTTATGATTGCTACTAATAATATATTTGCAGATGCTGTTATCATGGAAGAAGATGCCATAATCGATGATTTCTTGGCTAGATTTGACGGAGATGATCATGACAGTATAGAATAGATATTTGATGCGTGTACCTCTTCAGAGGGGGTGCCAGACGAACCTTTGCAGTTCTATGATGGATTGCTAAGTAACATGGATGCAGTTGAGGAAACAGAGGATGGCATGGTTGAGTATGAAGATTGCCTAGATCATGCTGATTGTGAACAGGTTACGGACATTGATTTTATATCTATGCTTGTTCATGGGCTGCATGAGGACATAACTCCCACAATTTTGATGAATGTTGAGACTTCCAAGGATGATTTTCTCGAGGATTCTATGGATGAAGAATTACAGGTTGAAGCTATTTTTCATGATCAACCTAGAGCCCCAACAATAGGTCTAGGGACTCCCAAGGTTTTTCGTGATGGCTATGAAGCTAGAGGGGGTGGTGATGCTATATCATACTGCAAAAAGTGTACAAGGTTTTTCATTTCCTTAGACAACGTGACAAATGTGGCTGGATCTAGATGCTATTCCTAATGATGCTTATGTCAGTGATGTCTTTGCTGCTGCCAGTAAAAGGGAGTGAGAATTCTTTAATGCTTTCTGGTAACGAGATTAAGCTGCCAAAAGTTTATGAGATGTGGGTGTTGCATTATGCTTTAAGAGAAGTGCTAGTATATTGTGAGCCCATCAATGCTATGTGACTCAATGGTGTTTGATCCAGGAGATTCTAAGGATATTCATAAGGAGATTCAATATGGATGGATACTGTTAAGTATGCATAGTAAATGCGTGCTATTTGAACCAGGGGTAGGATATTTTCACCAAAAATTCTTGTTGTTGATTGATACAGGAAATGTATGTTCATGTGGATATTTTATTGCTCCACTATCTGGGAAATTCCTTATTATCACATTTGATCCTGGGGGATAGTGAAGTGCAAGTTGCAAATTCAAAGGATATCAATCGTTTCTTGTAGCAGGTTTCACGGTACAAGGTTTTGTTTTCTAGATTTATGCTAAGTGGAAAGATTTTTGGTTATGCGATCAATAAGCTTACATGGCTAGTTTCCCTATTATCACATTTGATCCTGGGGGCTAGTGAAGTGCAAGTTGCAAATTCAAAGGATATCAATCGTTTCTTGTAGCAGGTTTCATGGTACAAGGTTTTGTTTTCTAGATTTATGCTAAGTGGAAGGATTTTTGGTTATGCGATCAATAAGCTTACATGGCTAGCTTCAGTTGACTTCTTTGGACAATTGATGAAGTATCTTCACATCTTATGAGTTGGTTCTTCTACCAGAACTTGAAGTAAAGGACTTGACATCCATTTCATGTGCAGATAGAGTAAGGCATACTTGAGCTTGACAAGGTTCCATAAAGAGATCTTGATAATTCGTGTGCATCATTAACTGGAGCACTCGAGTCTGGCAGGGTTCACTAAACAGATCCTCCATAATTGAATGCTTTGGAGATACGGTAGATACGGTTCAAGATTTCTAATGGGCACCTACCTAATGGTTAAGCTAGAACATTGATGACAGGGTATAGGCCTTATATTATTTTTTGTATGTTTACCAATTACATGAGTCTGATGATGGCAACGAGCTTAAGGTACATATAGCAGATGCAGATTGAAGTGCACTTGGCACAGACCGGAGGTTGTGCAGGTTCAGAACGGGTGGATATCGTGCAACTTCGCTCTGATGCTAAGAAAGATACCAAGAAGATACTTATCGATCTTAATTAAAGCTTACCTGATTGATGATGAGTGTTTAGGGCTTGCTAACAAGCTAGTTTTACAGTTAATGTATGCGAGATGAGGCTTTAAAGGGCCAACAGATGCCTCAATGATGCTAAAAGGAGTATTATTGAAGTGACCATAGATAGGAGATTATGGTCTTGAATTTAGTTCTTGAAGTGCTCTACGGGCCTGTCTTTACGGTTCATGGATTGGAGCTATGGTAAAGAAGTTAAGCAGCTTGAAGTTCAAGTTGATGGTAGATTCGTACAGGATTGGGCAACTATAGCTGAGAGGTTTGAGACAAAGTGGATGCATGGGCTTGAAGTGCTCACTTTGTGGAGCACGTCGGTCTTTTAGATCAGCAATCGAAGTTATGGATACCAAGATATTGTCAGATTACATTTCCTCGAGTGCCAATTCTATGCCAGGTTAGTCGCCTCGATCGATGTGCCATCTGGGAATTTTACAGCCTCAATAGGGTTTGTATGCGTTCTATGCAGCTTGAAAAGTCTAAAGGAATTTATGGCTCATCAGACCAAGTCCGGGTTGATGAAATAATATGGGTGTCACTTGTCGGCACAGCTGAGCTCGATGATTTTTGCTATTTTCAGCAGATGCAAAGAGAGGACAACACTCCAAATGCAATCATGTATGCTTGTAGCTTGAAGGAAAATGGCACCATGCAAAACATTGAGATGGGCAACAAAACTCACGATGATATTATCAATCAAGGGTTGCTATGAAAAGATGTCATGTGAGGCAATGCCTTTGTTAAAGTGCTTGGGCATTATGTATGTCAAATGTGGTGCCTTTACAAAAGCACACTAGATTCTTGATGGGCTTGGTGTTTCAAATCCATGCTAGGCAATGCCTTGGTTGATGTGTGCATACCAAATGTGGTGTGTATTCCAAATATGGTGTGCTCATAAAGCCACCCAAAGGCAAGGCCGCCCAATTAAGCCAAATGGCCCCCAACCCATTAAATTAAATAAGGGCATGCTATGATGTGAACCAAAGGGTAAAATGAGGGGGAAATGGGGCAAGCTACGAGCAAGTTGTAGGGAGCAAAGAAACGGAGTTGCACTGGCCCTTGGGGTGCTCCAATCGGGACGAGCATGAATTGTGTTTTACTCAAGGCCCCATGGCGCCCCTAATCAGCTCTAGTCTCGCCAAGTGTTGTGCAACTCCATGACTGTCTGCCATGTCATCGATGGCCATTACCACAACGACAAGGCCGTTGGTGCTAAAAAGGGGATTGATGCTATTAAAAGAGATATATAGCATGAGGAAGACAACGGGGGGGAGGACGAGCAAGAGAAAGATAATCAAAAAGGGAAATTACAATACAATCTCAACCAGAGGCATGTATGGCCGAAGGGTGGATCGTTCAAGAGGCATTTGTTTACATATCAGAGTATTTGGCACAAGTTGATCCTTCAATGCCTCGCATGTAGTAATATGAGGAAGATGCAAGGATGACTTCACACTTGCCAAGTGGAAAGGGGAAACTACTTAACATGGATATGAATCTATCCCGAGTGGTCAATAACTTTTGTATTCTCAATCCAATGATTATGACCAAGTGGGCGGACTTGTGGACAGTGGAAAAGGCAAGCGTTTGCAAGAGAGGGAAGCATGGAAACAAGCACATGGAGGAAGGAGGGCACCCCCAGTGCCTAGACACCTTGCATGTTTCCCAGATCCCATTAATTAGTGCAAAGTGGATTCATGAGAGAATGACCGAGGCAAAAGCGCACGGAGAAGACATCACCAGCAAAGAATGGGAGTATGCACGAGGCTGCGTACCAAAGGTAGAGTACTCATATACCTTAACCATATTGTAAATTCTTTTCTTGAAATTATCTTAAATATTTATTTGATAAATTAGGATATTTTTCTATTTTCACTACAAGAGGTTGTGTGCTCTTGTGACGCTGTTAGCGACGGAAATACACTGGGTTTTTATAACCCTCGGCGTCGCTAAAACCGTCGCTAATAGCGTCGCTACGAGAGCGTCGCTATATGCGTCGCTATATAGCGACGCTCATAGCGACGGTTATAGCGACGTTTACACAGAAGTCTATAGCGACGCTCATAACGATGCTACAGAGCCATAAATAGCGACGGTTATAGCGACGCCCGAGAGAAATTTTTTTTGGTGACATGACAGGGCATTGAATGCCCTGCCACCCATCAACCATATTGTACTTGATTCACTTTTTAAAAAAAGTGCAAGGGTAGATAATAGACCCAAAATAGTCACCCACAAGACGCATTGTTTGCAAAATTGACAAGCGTAAAATTGACAATTGTACACATCATAGGCAAAATGAATTGATTGGCAAATGTAATAATGACAATTGTACAACATCATAGGCATAAAGAATTGATTGGCAAAATGAACTGCGGTGACAAATGTAATAATATACATGGTTCAAAAAGACGTATAAAATCCGCCTCATGATACATAAGCTATGAGAAACCCTAAACTAATGCTATCTAGCTACGGCTAAACTGACATCGTCTAGTCAGACGTCTCATCGCGTCCAAGCGGCGTATCTGTCGGATTCTGCAAAAAAAGACAATAAGACAGCTTTCAGTAAGTATAAACATATAACGACATTTATAAAACAATACAAAAAATAGAAAAGAGTAAACCCTAATACTAACCATGCCGCCGCGAGAATTGAGAATGTCCATCAGGGCGTTTAAGCCCTTCCTGCTTGCGTACTCGCGCTCGTACGGTGTGGGATCACGTCCTGTCATCGACCACTGTCAAAACATACAAAGATTTCATTATGTTAGAATTAAAAAACTCATAAACCCTAAACTATCGAACATAAAGAGCAATGCGAAAACACTTACAAAATCGGCCTCAAATGATGCCCATCCACCGCTCCCCAAGTGGTGCGAGCTCCCTGCCTCTACTCGCGCTCTGGCTGCATCCTTTTGTTGCTTCCACTTGTCGGGATTCTCGCGCGCTTCTTTCTTCGCATTCTTCCAATCTTCTTTGGCCAGCCAATCTGGCCTGTTCCACCCATGCTTGATTGATTTTTGCACTTCGGAACGCTTGTGTTTGCAGTATTCGCGCATTCGAATCTTCATCAGGTCTTCATTGAAGCGCTGATCCCGTGTTGGAACGGGAAACTCATCATGAAGTATGCTGATGACTCTGGCTTTTAAATCACTTGGTACTTCACTCCATTTGTTTAGTATGTAGTGTCTAAACAGCTAAGAGCAAAGACCACGCATGCGCGAGATCACCTTCTTGCCGTCATCATCCATGATGATGCCGCCGCTGAAGTCGACGGAGTAAGGCAAGCCCTCTGGCCGGTGACGCGTGAACCTGGGTGTCCCGGCAGGGGTCTCTAGCGGCGTGTCGATGGCGGTACGGACGTCAGGTGTCTCCACCGGCGTCTGGGCCCCGAAGAGAGGAGTGTCGAGTGGGGTGGCTCCTGGCGGAGTAGGTAGAGGTGTGTAGCTGCTAGGAACAGTCACCCTCGCAAAACCTGGCGTAGATGGCGATGCTGTGGCTGGTGTGGGGGCGGGAAAACAAGGGGAGGGTAAAGAGCCTCGTCGAACACGAGGCGGTGTGGAGGCATCGGCGGCGGAATCCCCAAAACAACCGCCACCGCCACCACTAGAGCGCCGGTGTCTAGACGAGTGTGAAAATCGTCTCGTCGACACCGAAGCTTCGGAGCGCGCCGAATGCTCTGAAAGAGAGGGAGATGCGGATGGAGTAGGAACGCGCGATGATGCGCCCGAGCGATGACGCTCCACGTACCACTGTCTCTGCTGCAGTGACAAAGAAGAAAGAAACTCCTCATCATCCATACCTGCATTAAACACAAGAATATTTAAACTTAATATTGAATGAATAGAGTAGACAATGACGCAAAGACCATTAAATACAATGACGTAATGACGCATACAAATACAATGACGCAATGAATTGAGTGATAGAAGAGGCAAGTCGAAAACTTAGAATTTTCAATCAAAAGATGTGAGCGCGAGTAGAAAAGAGCGTTATACACCATGGAAGGTACTTAGAGAGCCAGAGCTTTTACAACACGGAGCAAAATTGTTCAAATACAATATTTGTGGCTTTAAGAGATCTCTCTCTCATCCTCGCATAACTCAGCATAACTTCCTATATCTATATAGAGCTCTCCGTTTAAACACATATCCTCTGTTTCATTTTGTAGCTCCTCTGCATGCACCCACATAGAGTAGTAGCATCTTGATGCTCGTCCATTTCTTAGTAGAATCCACCTCAAGAAAAACAAACTCTCCTCTACGCACAGTAGCGTTGCGACGCTCCATGATTATCTTGAACCATTGCATGTCGAACAAGTAGACAAAAAATCCTCTGTAATCGATCCTCAAAATCTCTTGTAGCGTGCCGAAGTAAGTGAGTTCCGCCACCACAGGATCTGCATCAGAGGAACGTCGTCGACTAGACTGTTCAAATTTTGCCATGATTCCACAATCTTGAGTAAAACGCTTTTTGTCGATCCGTTCCACCCTAAAATGTCGACCTTTACACCATGTTGCTGTGTATGACTTATACTACAACGAACAAAGATTATGAGTGGCCGTTCAAACGTTTAGAAATAAAGTCACTAGCTAGTCGTACATTGCAAACTTACCTTGGTTGCGTAACCCCGAGAGTACTCCCACTCTTCCTCAGTCACTTCATCACCGCATTGTTGTGCGCTTTTCAATTGGTTGTGCAACCATCTTAAGCTCATGAATGTTGGTAGGCTCTACAGACCCGTCGGATAGTGCATCGGTGGTCGTCTTCCCCGTCTCCACTCGATTCGTGCCCTTTGTCGCTCTTGCTTTGCATCCTCATATTGTGAAATCCACTTTTGCATCACTGGATTGTGAAGCATGCAAAATCGGTTGATTTTAGCCTCTAGATCTTCCGTCATCTTCTTCTCAACACCGAGATTGCACATGACAATCCCAGATATGCGCTCATCATCTATGGTTCGCCATAGCGTGTCCCCGGCTTTATCAAATCCGTCTAGCCACTCTCCAATGTACACTAGGGACTCTGATACCAACCAACCTTCTGCCATGCTACCCTCCAGACGTGCCTTTTGACGCACATATCCCTTAAGCGTTTTCATGAAACGTTCTAAGAAGGTCATCCATCTGGAATGAACTGTGCTAGCTATTTCCACCTCATCAACTATGTGAACAAGAAGATGCACCTGAATGGTTAGCATGGTAGTAGGAAAATGTTTCTCAAACAAGCACACAAGCTCCGCAGCATTTAGTTTGGTGAATGGTATGGAGTCTACGTTGATCTCCTTTTGTGAGATCCATTGCACCAGCTTTGCAAGTTTGTAGATTGTGTTACGGATGTCGAGAGACAAACATCCCTCAATAGCAACCGGTAAAATAAATTGTAAAGTATGTGCAACAATGATATTAAAGTCCACATTTTATGCAATGATATTAAAGTCCACTATGAACATACCTGACACATTTTATGCCAATCGTGTGACTTCAAACCGGTAAGCTTTCCTTCTTTAGTAAAACACGTTCGGAGCGAGTGCATTACGCCAGTGGGGGTCCGCACAGATCAAATGGTCTCTTTTACTTTGCGTTCTTGGGCTCCTGTGAAAATCCATGGTGCTTTAGGGAGTTTTATCGATCCATCAGACGCTGTTTGCGGCCAATATTGCTCCATACGATCCACATTTCTAAGGTCAACTCTGGCTCCCAAAGTATCTTTCTTGCCGGTCAGATGGTCCCATAGTAGATTACCCACATTCTTGAATATGTGCATTAGATCGAGCAAGTGATTGATCATGAGTCGGGGCCAGTATGGTAACTCGTACCATAGAGATAGTCTCTTCATCCCTGGAGGCAATCCGTCATCGCACATCTCCTTCTGCTCTAACCATGCTTGTGCAGACATCCTTGGTGGCTCTCTTCCCAAAAAGCCATCGCGTAACACCTGATTCTCTGGAAGATATGCTTGATGACCTTCGTAGATTTGCTTCTTCAGTGAGGGCGCCCTACGTGCATTCAATCTAGGTCCACATGTGACACATGCTCTGTATCCGCTTGTTTGAAGCCCTGCATGTATACACATGATAATAGATCAACTATGGGAAAAAACAAGATTTACAGTGTCTGAGTGAGGAGTGTCAATAGATCTCCTAAGCATTCTGTTAGCCCGGGATAGTCATGCATGGTCCACATTAGAATGCCTCTGATCAAAGCATTCCGTCATTCTATGTGTCGGCTCATATCCACCACCTCTATGCCAATCCACAATTGTTGTATCTCTTCCAATAGTGGACGAAAGCGCTTGCGAACACGTCTATTGGGTTGCAAGATTGCTGCTTGTTGGCCAGCGTCAGAGTCCGACGAGTTATAATTAGCAACAACTCGATCTATAATAGATGGATCGAACTCGCCAAATTTGTGAACGTGTTGCAAAGAAACACGTCTTGTCCGTCGCACAGCATGCTTGCATTGATTACAAGGACATAAGACCCTCGTTGAGAGATAGGTGTTTCGGTTGGACGGTCCCACATCCTCGTCACTACTCATAATGAGAATAAAAATCTTATAACCTTGACAACAAATTTAATATTCTATTGGCATCCTTCGTCTTATCTCTCTCTCTCTCTCTCTCTCTCTCTCTCTCTCTCTCTCTCTCTCTCTCTCTCTCTCTCTCTCTCTCTCTCTCTCTACCTCACATTCTCTAGTCATGTCCAATCCCCGCACACCTCGGTCTAGAGGTGCACGGAGATCAGAACCACCGGGTTATAATCTCGTCTTTATTGGTCAATACCTATATTTGTGGGTACAAGAAATCTACAGACCCACGTCAACATGATACGGCATGTAGTGGACAAAACCCCTTTGCCTCTTCTCTAGCTGTAGCACTTCACAGCATCTTAACATCTTTTCACAGTAGATCTTTTCACTGTTCGTCTAACTTTAAACCCTAAACTGTAAGTAATTCTTGCGTGGACTCGATCTAACATAAATAAGCGTAAATCTAACTAAAAATAAACCTAAATCTAATTTAACGTAAGTCTACATCTAACCTAATCTTTAACGTCTTTTGGGATAGTTTCCTACGACGTTAAAACTCTCTTCTTCTTGTGTGTGTGTGTGTGTGTGTGTGTGTGTGTGTGGGTAAACCTAAATAAACCTAAGTCTAATCTAATATAACATAAATCTAAATCTAACGTAAATTATGTTATATTAAAAACAAAGAACTAAACTAGCAGGGATTATAAGAACCTTAAAACTGATTTAACACATAATTTTTCACATAACTTGGCAAGAGTTGGCATTCTCATCACTAAAGATGTGAGAGTTAACTTCCAGTGGTGACGCTGCCTCATCTCCATCCACATCTGACGACAGCAATTGGCCCTTTGGACCGTTCTTGCTCTTGTTACTAACTTTGAAGTTGCTGTTGAATGACTAGAGGTTGTCTAGATGGTCATTGTCGGGGATGTAGTGACTCTTGCCGCCCTGAAGATCCACCTTCTTCCCTATCTTCTGAAGACATTTCACCAGTACTTTTGGATCGACGGAGCCCACCATGAGTGAAGGCAGCAATACCCTATATTCCATTGAGGGCTTTCTTCACCCGCTTCATGCAGGCATCGCAGTCTATGGAGACCTAAATCTAATCTAATATAACGTAAATCTAAATCTAGCGTAAATAAACATAAATCTAACTAAAAATAAACCTAAATCTAATCTAATTTAACTTAAATAAACCTAAATCTAATTTAGCGTAAATCTACATCTAACCTAATCTTTAATGTCTTTTATGATAGTTTCCTACGACGTTATAACTCTCTTCTTCTTGTGCGTGTGCGTGTGTGTGGATGTGTGTGCCAATAAAAAGAGATAAATGGTATAACCTTTCTATCACCCATGCCAAGTATGATAGATTGGTTATGCCATTTCCCTCTTGAATAATAGGTCTTGAGTTCAACTCCTCGTCGGCTAGATCTTTAGGTCTTTTAATTTTAATTAGTTTCCTATGACGTTAAATTAGTTTCTCTCTCTTTCTCTCTCAATGTGTGTGCATTTTCTTGTTTATGCATGTTTTCTCTCTCTTTTCCTCTCTCAATGTGTGCGTTTTTTGTTTATGCATGTTCTCTCTCTCTTTTCCTTTCTCAATGTGTGCGTTTTTTGTTTATGCATGCTCTCTCTCTCTTTTCCTCTCTCAATGTGTGTGTGCATTCTTTGTTTATGTATGTGTGTGTGCGTTTTTGTTTATGTTTGTACTCTTTCTCTCTCTCTCTCTCTCTCTCTCTCTCTCTCTCTCTCTCTCTCAAAAACACTATGTGTGTGTGTGTGTGTGTGTGTGTGTGTGTGTGAGAGAGAGAGAGAGAGAGAGGGAGAGAGAAAGAGGGGAAGGGAACATGAGAGTGAGGAGAGGGAAGGAGCATACCTGGCTCTCCTTCCTCTCCTCGTGTGTGTGTGTGTGTGTGTGGAGAAGAAAGAGAGAGAGAGAGAGAGAGAGAGAGAGAGAGAGAGAGAGAGAGAGAGGGAGGGAGAGCGTTACCTGCTCCTTGCTTGAGGGCGCCGAAAAACTCAGATCTGAGATCTGAGTTTTTGGGCGCTCTCTGTTATTTTTTTTAGCCCAGCCGGCGTCGCTATGAGCGTCGCAAATTTACTTGTAAATTTGCGACGCTCATAGCGACGTCGGGAATTTTTTTTTTGAACGTCGCTGTGTGAGCGTCGCTAATATGAATAGCCTCTTGTAGCGTTTGTAGTCCCTTTCCTTTAACTCTATGTGGTCAAAGGGTCGTCACTTTCGTACGCGCCACATTGACGAGAGTAGAACCACCATGGATTGTGCCATCATGGGCAACTTTGACACAGGCGGTGATGAAGCCAGATACTGCGGCACTATTGAAACGATACTAAAGGTTAATTTTAGAACCTTTCATACCTTCATCTTCGAGTGCAAGTGGTTTGCAAATGTGTATAGACAACATGAGAATGGCCTCTACATAGTGGACTCTAGTGTGCATCACACAGGGAGGTATGACAATTTAGTTTTACCGCGCAATTGTGAATAGGTGAGTGACATGTACCTTTTTTATTTTTATATTACTTGCTTGTAGCATTAATTATACCAATGTTACTCACTTTGACCTCCTATTTTATAGGTCATCTATATCCCAGCAATCCACCAACCTAAACTTTGGTCGTAATTCCTGTAACACCTCGGGGGAGTACCATTTTTTCCACTAATGATGAAGTGGAGACCATCTTTGACCCTATTCCAGTTCCGACTTTGGATGAGGTGCAAACAAAGGAGAGGGAGGTCGATGAATCAAGTCTGATGGAAGCAAGTCTTAGCGAGGATGATTTTCATGATGATGAAGATGATGAGATGGAGGATAAGATGATGAAGCCAATGCATCTACAAACGACAATTTCGTTTCTCTCTTTATTGATTTAGGAGCCATGGGTTTAGAATTGGATGATGCCTCATGCATGTAGAGATCTTTTGGAAGCGTTTTGGTCGTGTAATCCATTCATCTCTCTCTCTCTCCCCCCTCTTCCTCTCTCTAGATTTGGAAATATGCTCAATTATGTTAATCAATTGACAGTGATTATTTTAGTTGTAACCAAGTGTAATCGTATTATCCCCTCTCTCCTCCTCCTCCTCCTCTCTCTCTCTCTCTCTCTCTCTCTCTCTCTCTCTCTCTCTCTCTCTCTCTCTCTCTCTCTCTCTCTCTCTCTCTCTCTCTTCTTTTTTAAATTTAAAAATTTTATACAGTATTCTTTAATTTTTATTGAGAGGAGGGAAACACCAAAATTTGACGGGGGGGGGGGGAATGTTTATTTTAAGCCAGAATTTGAAAGTTTAGGCGCTAAATTTTGTAGTCGGAAATAAAAGCGATAATACACACGGTAATATACATGGCAATAAACTAAAAAACTATCGTGGCAATATTTTAAACACAAAAAAAAACCCGCCCTCCCCTCTCTTCTTTCTCTACCTGAATTTGCACCTTCTACAAAACGAGGTAAAACAGCACGGTAAACACTTGGAGATTTTCATAGTCGTTTGCAGGAGAGGGAAACACGAAAGCAAGCACATGGAGGCAGGAGGGCACCCCCACTGCCTTGACACCTTGCATGTTTCGTTGATCTCATTAGTACCGTGTGGATTCATGAGAGAATTACCGAAGCAAAAGCATGTGGAGAAGAAATCATCGATGAGGAGTGGGATTAAGCATGAGGTTGTGTATCAAAGGTACAATACTCATATCCTTAAACCATATTGTATAGTTTTTTCTTGATTTTATCATTTTAATTGATAAAATACATTTTTTTCCTTTTATAGTGCCTTTCATTTGACTCTTTGTGGTCAAAGGGTCGACACTTTCATACACGCCACTTAACACGCATGGAACCACCATGGACTCTGGAGTCATGGGCAACTTTGACATAGATGGCAATGAAGCTAGTTATTGTGGGACTATTCAAAGGATACTAAAGTCACTTTTAGAACCTTTCTTACCTTCATCTTCAAGTGAAAGTGGTTTGCAAATATGTCTAAACATCATGAGAATGTCCTCTACATGGTGGACACTAGTGTGCATCACACAAGGAGGTATGACATTTTAGTTTTTCCATGCAATTGTGAGCGGGTGAGTGATTACCTTCTATACCCTTATTTGCATGTAATTTTAAGTAAACCAATGTTACTCCCTTTGAACTTCTCTTCTATAGGTCATCTATATCCCATCAATCCACGAACCAAAACTTTGGTTCGTAGTTCTCGTAACACCTCAGTGGAGAACTATTTTTTCCACTTATGAAGTGGAGACCATCTTCGACCGTCTCCTACCTACTACTTTGGATGAGGAGGAGACACAGGAGAGAGAGATCTTTTCAAAGATGATTCATAAACATTTGGTATACTTTAAGTTATGAAAAAGTCGTGTTGTCCACCCATCTCTCTCTCTCTCTCTCTCTCTCTCTATATATATATATATATATATATATATATATATTTGTGAAATATGCTAGATTATGTTAATCAAGTGGGTGTGATTGATTTAATTAATGAAAAACTATCTATAATTTATTGGAACAATTATCTATCAAAAATAACAAATGCTTTGTAATTTTGATAGTAAATATATAAATGTACACATTTTTTTCTATTTTGGCTCCAAATCATTGCGCGATAATACTATAGACACTAACAAAGGCTATAATCTCTTTCTCTCCCTCGCACCACCTTGACACGTTGCATCCATTGTTATTTTAAAGTGTTATGGGTGCAAGTGGAGCTAGTGTTTTGTGTTGTGTGGAGTGAAAGAGTGCTTTCATTACTTAAAACTTCTTTGAAGAAGAGCTCCTTTATTGTGCTCTTTGCTCAATACCATTTTGTAAAAGAGCTCCTTGGCACCACTATGTGAAGCCTTTTAGAATATGCAAAGAATGTATGGATGCAGTCGCTCGGGTGAAATGTGTACGCTGTTCGGGGGAAGCATGTGACCCTCTTAATATGCGAAGAATGCATGGATGCAGTCGCTCCAGTGAAATGTGACGTTGTTCGGGGAAAGGGTGCGAGCCTCTTTCATTTGTTTCGTGCATGGTACGTGTATTGCGTACAGTCAACACTAGTGATAGAACGGTCACACGCTTTTTGTAATTTGATTTATTCAAATAATCATTGTTTCATGTTTCAATACCATTTTTATAAATTTTCTATAAAATATAAAATATAAAATATGTTCTTTATATGTTGTTAATAAGCAAAATAGATAGAAACATTCAAATTTGAATGTTTAGCACCAAAGGAGGGTTCGATAATGAGGGCGATAATCGTTGTGCTAATTATAGCGGTAATAAACATGGTAATAAAAGCGGCAATATACGCGGTGATACTTGAACACCAAAATTTTGGCGTCTTGTCCCTATCTAGAACTCTTCTTTGGAGAGCCTATTTTGGAGACTCTCTCTCTATAAAGCGCGATAAAATGCCATGATAAACGTTTTCATAGTTTCATAGTGAAATTGGGTACATAGATTGACAACACATCGTGCTTGTTCACCACATGGTATCCATCACCACTTGCCTTTCAAAGTTAGTGCGAAGGCGACATTTTCTCATGCAAGGCGAGCCTATGGTGATGTAGCCAATGGAAGTGGTAGGAACGCCATGCTGCATTAGAGACCTACTAAGTTTGAGAAAGGGAAAGGATGTGACCTTTCCATTTTGCCACTTGGTGGAGTAGGACCTTGCAATGCTCTTGCTGCCACCGTGGACAAGAGTCTGATATTTAACATCAATTGTAAGTCGTTGGGTGCTCCTAAGAGAGATGTGGGCATTCGTTTGCATAATTATATGCCTCCTTTGATATTTCCCAAGCCTTTTGTCTCTCTCTCTCTCTCTCTCTCTCTCTCTCTTTTGGGGAAGGGGGGCGGGGGTGTTCTTCTGTTCACCAAAGGTAAATGTAGCAAATGTTCCTCTCCTAAAATTGTTAGACATATATTTTGGACATGTAAGCCAGTAAGGTAATGGTGGAAATGGGTCCAATAGACGTGTTCTACTAGTTGGGGATTTTTTGTCACAAAGTTTAAACTTACTTTCTTCAAACTTAAAGTGCGTGAGTATTCTGCTTTGCTTTTTGTTTAACAGGCTTGCAGAGTATGGTTCTTGTGGTTTGTCTCGGATATGAGGAATCAAAGTACATTTCTCTCACTCTCTCTCTCTCTCTCAGTGTGGAAATCTTTTCTCTATGTTACATTTTGATACATTTCTTATATCTTTTACATGAGAACGATGAGGAATTGAAGGAGTGACATAGTGTACATATGTAGTTTGCATAATGGAAAGATTACAAAACCAAGGATGCATATGGTAAAATTCAGAGTGACGAAAAAATTGTAGAGAAGCTATAGGTGGTTTAATAAGATAACCATCTAGTGATAACTAGTGATGACAATCTACTAGCTTAGTGATTGGTGTTAAGTCTAGCTGGTGCTAAAGAATAGCCGGAGCAACCTGCTTATGATACAAGCCAGCGGCTTGCAGCACCGCATTAGTGGAGGCTATGTAAGAGGCACTTTTATGGTCAGAGAAGCCCAAGTTGAGTTTGCTGGGGCGGCGGCCTCCGAGGCGCGATGACATTTGGCCGAACGTATCCTCGTACAGGTAAATAGGTTTGGCCACATGCTTGTATGCAGAAGCAAAGATCGGGTACGTTAGCAGGTTTGGCACGGAGGGCACCACATCGTGCTTGTTCACCACGCGGTAGCTCAGCCCGGTATCCATCACCACTCGCCTCTCAAAGTCCAGTGCGAAGGCGGTATTTCCCACGCGAGGTGAGCCGATGGTGATGCAGCCGATGGTAGCGCTAGGGAACGCTACCTCTCGGCACCACTTTGCGCACAGCGTGGCCAGAGCCCCGCCCAAGCTATGGCCCACGCACAGCACACTGCGCACGTCACGGGGCTGCATGCCCAGATTTTGCAGCACCAGGCGCAGGTTCTGAGAGGGAATGGTGGTATCCGTGACATCCTTGAGCGCTAGCTGGAAGCCGCGGTGTGCTCGGATTGCGGCGGGTGACGTGTACACGGCCTTGTCGCTGGTGCCGTCGTACAGCTTCACAGGCTCTTGCCCCTCTGCCAAGTCAGTTAGCACATCCGCGAAGCCCGTGCTCCACTCAGGAGGCTCCGTCCCCCTGAAGGCCATCACCACGGTCTCATCGTGCAGAATGCTGACGTGCACCTCCGTGTCCGTCTGGCCCATCGCGCCCCCGAAGAGATGCGAGGTGTCGATGACGTTGTGGATGAGTTGGCTGTGCTCCACCATCTCAAACTGGTCTTTCATGCTGGAGCTCTGGTAGGCAGCCGCTGCCATCTCTATGAACGGCAGGATCTCTTCCAGCACCTCCGCCGCATCCTCCCCAATATCGTCAGCGTGCCCTGCATACTGGTCGATGGCGTCGAGCTCGCCGTCGGAGTCGTATGCCACTGTGTGCTGCGGAGAGAGAGGTGGGCATTCGTGTGCATAATTATACGCCTCCTCGTCGACATGTATATTATCATTACGGGCTGCTATTCTAGTATTAGTGATATTCAACGTCGCCGGCTGTACTACGTCTGGCTTTGGCTTTAATGGCCACATAATCACTAGTGCAATTAACGGAGGAGGTTAGCGGGGGCACATAATCATTAGTGCAATTAACGGAGGAGTTTAGCAGAGTCTAATTAGTAACGTCCAGCTGCACAGTACAGCTGATTATAATTAGAAGGGAGATCAGGATTCTGCACTACGGCAAACAACTAGCAACGGACGCTTCTTTGGATTGCTGCTGCCGATGCCCGCTCCTCATTATATAGAAGTAGATAAGGCTTGGTCTTTCGCTGCAGAGTTTTGCGGGTACAACACCGTAAAGCTGTGACGAAGACGTACACGGGCAAGAGGACCCACCTTGATACGAAAATGGTCCCACATCTGCTGGCACGTGCCTGTCGATGACTACGTAAATTTGTCAAGTTCTCACTACACGTGCTTATACTTTGAGTTTTAGTCCCCCCCGTTAGCCAATAAACATTCTTTTACTTGTAAAGGGACCAATCGTTGGAGGCTGACACAATAATAGCAGGTTGGGACACACTTTCTCCCCAAACTATGCCTGGCCCTGAATGTCCTCTTCTTATGAGCAAGTAGCTAAACACAATGGTTGTGTAAAGACCCATTTCTAAAAGGATACCAGCTAGGTCCGCAAGCGGGAAAAAGTTGCGGAAAAAGTTGCATTCATCAATTAGACAAATACAATGACTACACAAATTCTTCCTTTTTGTCGAAAACCCTAGCAGGATCCGAACAAGCCAACACAATGGTTGTACTAGGCTCGCAAGCGGGAAAAAATTGCATTCATCAATCAGACAAATACAATCACTACACAAATTCTTCTTTTTTGTCGACTGTAACAACGTTTATGACAAGCCACACAGACATTGAAACCCTAGTAGGATCCGGACAAGCTGACAAAGCTCTTACTAGCACAAGTCTAGATATCTAGTAGCCCTATCAACCCCAAAATTCAATTTTCCAAGTTCTCTTCAATGCTTGCTTTGAAAAAGTGGTAAGAAATAGCACATGGTTTGTTGACCCATGAGCCTAGGTTTTAGCAATCTTTTCAAAGCACTTCAAGCCTTAGAATGGGCTCACCGCGTGACTATGTAACTTCAATCACGAGGCATCCTTGTATATTTCGTACATATATTGTAACATGGTGTGGACACCCTTGTAGAGCACATGTGGGGTTGTCATGGAGTACTTTTTTTTATTTGAATCTTTTATTCCCCTCTCTCTCTCTCTCTCTCTCTCTCTCACACAGTCACGCGCACACACACACACACACATACAAATTGATCTATTTTGTTTTTCTAAACTCTTCAAACATAGTTTCATATCTTGCCAATGAGAGTTCATGGACTAAATTTGCACTCATTAAAAATAAAAAGTTCATAATTTCTCCTTTATTTCTAGGAGAGTTTACTACACTACCTAAATCCCTTAGAAGCATTAACATGAGCATACACATTAAGTTTTAGCCCCCCTCCCATTGCCGCAAGAGCTCTGGTAGGAAAAGAAAATTCATTTGTGCAATCCTACACAATGAGTCTTCCAAACGGAAGTCTAGTTACGCTAATTTCCAAATTTTTATCACTATTTTTTCCAAATTCTTGGCAAAGCTCTTCCTTTTTTCTATTGCTCCGGTCAATAAGCATTCCTTTACTTGTAAAGAAACATAATTGTAGGAGGTTGAGGCACAATTTCCCCCCAAACTATGAGTGAATGCCCTCTTCTTATGAGCAAGTAACCAACAAAATGGTTGTGTAAAGACCCATTTCTAAAAGGATACGAACTAGAACCACAAGCGGCTAAAAGGTGCATTCATCAATTAGACAAGTACAATCACTATACAATTTTCTTTTGTCGACTTTAACAACGTTCATGACAATATGCCAGCCATAGGATGCAACCCTGGTAGGAGCCCGACAAGCTGACAAAGCTCTTACTACTAGCGCACATGTCTAGATATCTAGTGCTATAAACCCCAAAATTCATTGTTCGAAGTTCGCATCAATGATCGCTTTGATAGAAGTGGTTAGAAACAACTGGTTTGTTGACCCATGAGCCTAGGCTGAGAAATATTTTCAAAGCATTTCAAGCCTCAGAATGGGCTCAACATATCACTATGAAACCTGAATCATAAGTCATCCTTGTATACTTCGTACCTATATTGTAACGTGGTGTGGATGCCCTACAAAGGGTATGAGGGATTCTCATGGAGTACCTTTATTTGTTTGACTCTTTTAATTCTCTCTCTCTCTCTCTCTCTCACTCTCACACACACACACACACATTCCATTTTCTTTTTCTAAACTCTTCGAGCATAGTTTGATATCTTGCCAAGGAGAGTTCATGGACCAAATTGCACTTATTAAAAAAATAAAGATCATAATTTCTCCTTTATTTCTAGGTAAAATTTTATATATTTCTAGGTAAAATTTCTCCTTTATTTCTAGGTAAAATTTTATATATTGCATAATCAAACTCTATTAGGTTATAAGGAATCAAAAATGTGTAGGCTTTCACGAAAGAAACCCATGTCAATTTGAAGAAGTGTTTGAATCAATAATAATTTTTTGGCTCTATACAATCCCATAAAGTTTTCATCTATACTCTCTATTTCAATCTCTAAAGTGACCTTCTCTCTCTCTCTCTCTCTCTCTCTCTCTCGTTTGGTTTTGTTGCCTATTCATGTTATTCATGTTGATCACTAGTATGCTTCAAATTATTGCTATCCATCTTTTTTTTTTAATAGCAAAACTCACAATTGTGAGTGAATTATATTCAATGATTGCTACCCATCTTACTATTTGTTCATCTCTATATTTAAATCTCTAAAGTGAAACACCCCCCCCCCCCCCCCCCCCCCCCCCCCCCCCACCAAAAAAAAAGAAAAAAAGAAAAAGATACCTATACTAAAAGGCACACATATGTGACATAACCCATCCTCCTACGCCCTCCACCATGGAGTTTTCTTATATAGGAGCACTCAAAATCAAAAAGTCCACCTAATCCATAGAAGTCTCATACCAAAACTGATATTCACCTACTCACATATGGTCAGAGATCAACAAGCAGGCCTAAGCCTATGGTCCTCCATGCTACACTCCCGTTTGGTTTTCCATAGCCTATAAGCTTTTTGTATGGCCTTTGTCCACTTGATGGATTCTACCCTTCAACTCTATCCAATTGAAGTGTGATCTACTTTGCATAACCAAACTCTTTTACGTTATAAATTTCATGGTCATGCTCTATTAGACTATAAAGAATAAAAATAAGGCTTTCATGAAACAAACACATCAATTTGAACAAGTGAATGGGTCACGGTGGCTTTCTAAAACAATAACAAAGTGATAAAATCATTAGGTTGAGTTTAACTAGAATGAGTGTTTGGGAAAGGATTGTCTTAGCTAAGCCTTGAGCTAATTGAAAATCAAGACTAGTCGGTTGCAAACCATGGTACAGGAAGAAAAACTAGTCAAATGTGTAAGAAAATAGTTCAAAAATCTCGCAAATTAGAAAAAAAATGCCAGTAACTTTTGGTTTTCTACTTTGCGAGGAGGAAACTCAATTGGCCGCCACTTAATAAAAGAGATTTTTTCAAACAGTGACTGGAATTAAGCTATAAAATGCAAGAGAAGTCAAGCCATGTGAGGATATGAAATGAAAGGTGAAATAAAAACAACTCATTAGTTTATATATGTATGTATGTCGTGTGTGTGTGTGTGTGTGTGTGGTGTGTGTGTGTGTGTATGTATATATAAGTATGTATAGGTTTACTTTAGCATTCTAAAACAATAGAATGCATAAAAAGGCAAGACATGTCAACATATGAAATGAAAGGTGAAATAAAAATATCCATTAAATATTTTAAAATCAAAATAACATTTAATATAAGTCTCAATCATCATTGAAAGTATGCAAAACTCAACTCTCCTCTGAGGCTTCTTTTAGAAATTCAAAAAGTGTGTTTGAATGATTCATAAATCTGGACTCTACGCAAGCTGACAATATTTTGATATATATATATATTCAAGCATATGCATTCATTAAATTGGCTTTGTATTCATTTCAATATCTAGTTTTTCCCTCCTTCTAATAATGTACACCTTAGTGATGCTTGTCATTTTGCTCTCTTGCTCCGTTGCCTATTCATGTTGGCCACTAGTATGTTTCAATTATTGCTATCTATCTTACTATTTGTTCCTACATTAGAAAATTCATACCAATGGTCTCTTTTTCAATCTCTCTCTCTCTCTCTCTCTCTCTCTCTCTCTCTCCCCCCTATACATATATATATATATATATATATATATATCACACACTTACACACACATCAAAGATTGTGTGGGGCAACAGTCCCAGCCAGACTCTGAAAGATTTTGTGCAACTATGGTCCCAGTCAGAGTCATACATCGTCGACGGATGGATTGTGCAAGAGGCATTTGTTTACATTTCAGATTATTTGGCACAAGTTTATCTCTCAATGCCTCCCATATGGTCAGATGAGGAGGATGCAAGGATGACTTCACACTTGTCAAGTGGAAATGAAAAAAAATTGAACATGGATATAGATCTATCACGAGTGGTCAATAGATTTTGCATCCTCAATGCAAAGGTTATAACTAAGTGGGTGGAATTGTCCACGGAAGCAAGCACATGGAGGCAAGAGGGCACCCCCATTGCTTTGATACCTTGCATGTTTTCTTGATCTCATTAGTGTCAAGTGAATTCATGAGATAATTACCAAAGTAAAAGCACACGGAGAAAAAATCACGGACGTGAAATGGAAGTATGAACGAGGTTGCATAACATTTAGCTAGAGTACTCATATACTTAAACCATTTGGTATAGTTTTTTCTTGATTTTATCTTTGTAGTTGATAAAAGACTTTTTTTCTTTTTTATAGTGCCTTTCCTTTACCTCTATGTGGTAAAAGGGTCGACACTTTCCGACAGCCACATTGACGAGCATCAAACCGCCATGGACTCTGGCGTCATGGGAAACTTTGACATAGATGGTGATGAAGCCAAGTACTATGGGACTATTGAAAGGATACTAAAGGTCTATTTTAGAACCTTTTATACCTTCATCTTCAAGTGCAACTGGCTTGCAAATGTGTCTAAACGGCATGAGAATGGCCTCTACATGGTGGACTCCAGTGTGCATCACGAGGAGGTATGACAATTTAGTTTTTCCACAAAATTGTAAGCAGGTGTGTGATTACCTTCTTTACCCTTATTTGATTGTAATATTTATTAAACCAATGTTACTCACTTTGAACTTGTCTTCTATAGGTCATCTATATCCCATCAATCCACGAACCAAAACATTGGTTTGTAGTTCCTGTAACACCTCAGGGGAGAACCATTTTTGCGACTAATGAAGTGGAGTCCATCTTTGACCCTCTCCCACCTACTACTTTGGATGAGGGGGAGTATAAGCACAGAGGTCCTACGGGCAAGGCACTGGTATGGTTGGACAATGTGTACGCTAGGGGGAGGCTATAAGATAGCATGGTTGGGTGGAGAATAGCATACTGCATTACTCTCCTCCTTTCAGTGGTATTCGATCTATTTCACAAAAGGGAAAAATCGGGTTGCATGTGTATGCGACGGACATCTCTCCCACAATCCGCAGGCAAAAGGGGAAGACGATGACCCACAGGAAACAAAGGAGAAGGTGAACACAGAGTTCTTTGTGCTGCAGCATGGGAGGACATACAACAAGCCACATCCGCTCCACGTATGCCCTCCACAACGGGCGACCAAGACAAACTTGAACGGCAACTCTATGACATCGAGGCTCTGTTGGAGTCGTTGGCTACGCGCATAGCAATGCCCTCTAAACCCTTGCATGAAGGAGGATTGAACCCACCGAGGCTCCATTGGAGCCATTGGCTGCACATAGGAATGCCCTCTAAACCCTTGCATGAAGGAGGGCTGAATCCAACACCCTATCATCCAAGCTATTGAGACCTGGTGTATACTACAAGGAAAGATAGCATACTTGTATTCAACAAGGAAAGATAGCATACTTGTGTTGACAAAGAAAACTAGAAGGAAAAGAAAGATACAAACTTCAAGGAAGTAGTTTTAACCTTCCTTTTTGTAATGGAATTTGCTTATTCAATTTGAGAGTAGAGGAATTTAATGAGAGTACTTTCAAGAAATGATTTTGTGAGCATAGCAGGTAGACATAATTGAAGATAGCAACATAATTATAGCAACTAGTTAACTTGGCATGGACAATACTTTTGCAAGAGAGAGAATTTAGAGAACATGACAACAGTTGAGGACCGGATTTATGTGGAGCCAGTCCCCCCTCCAATAGGCATTTGTATTATGATTTCTCCCATAAAGAGAGACTTGTTACAATACATTCTTTGTGTTCCTTGTGACCTAGGTGAAGCAATGAAGATGGAAAGATTCATGCATCACCATCATAGCATAACCTAAACGTGAAGAAAGCTTTAACTATACCAAGCCTCAGTCCCAGTGCCTCAAACACCTTCGAAGGTGGAGAGAGCTAGCAGGGAATGAGGGTAGGGAAGAGGAAGAAGAAACATTTCATACGAGAAAGAGCTAGTTCCTCACTTATCATAACTCTTGTGCTAGCATACATAATAGCATAGTAATGAAGAAGAAATAGATGGCAAGCTCAAGCATTGAAGCATGGCTCTTGGATGGATTTGCACTCCATAGCCAAGAGTGTTGGTGTAGGCTCTCAACCTCTACTTGCTTGGAGAAGGAGAGGGAGCTCTTGCACTTTTCATAGTACACAATGAGAGTGTTTGTGAGTGTGTGTGGGTGAGTATACCCCCTAAGCACCCCCCTAGCTTGCTTGGGTCGACCCCCCCTTGTAGCTCATGCTTGAAGCTCATTGGACCCCTCTAGGCCTAGCCAATCACAAGCAGGATCCATTACAAGCAACATGGGTAGCCTTGGGACAAGTGTCCCCCTTTCCCCTTTGAGAGAGAGGACTTGATAAATGAAAAATCAATTAATTAAATATCCTAAATTATCATTGGACCCCTTGGGTGTCCAACCAATAGGCTTCAGGAACACCATGAGGGCAACATGGGAAGGAACTTGACAAGTGTCCTTGCTGCCTCTTCAAGCTGGGGCTTCCCTTGTGTGTGTGTGTGTGTGTGTGTGTGTGTGTGTGTTCTCTCTCATCCCCCCCCCCCCCTTGTAGGCTCGCCCCCCTCCTTGTAGGGATATTTTTGACTTTGGATGAGCAAGCCCCTTAGTCATCAAGCATGACTAAGCACTTGAAGTAGGGGGTGTTCTCACAAGCATCTCAGGCAAGCTTCTCAAGGCACCTCAAGCACTTTAATCATGCACCAAGTCAAGCACCTCAATCATGGAGCTAGTCAAGCACCTCAAGCATCTTAATCAAGCACCTCAAGCAGGACAAGCACCTCAAGCACGACAAGCACCTCGAGCTTGGGCCGGGTTCCCACCTCAAGCTCAGCCCTAGCTTACCTAAGGCCAAAGGACTTTTACACACATTATTGGAGGTCTTCAATGAAGCTAACCCTAAGGTCTTATGCTCCATTGGTTAGCCTTGCTCTTGATAGACCATCTCCCATTTGGGCCCCTTTACTATTGGCCCTGTGTTGAGATAGATCTATAAGCACATATCTATATCTTAACACTTGTTCCCATTTATTCTCCCACATTAAGTGATCAATTTAATATGAGAAAATCATTTGGGTTGGTTAGATATTAGATTTTATGACATTACCTTTCTCTTGAAATCATAGTCGTCCTCGACTATGAGGTAGAAGAGATAAAGCCTTAGTCATTAGTCAATCGTACTTAGCGGGTAGAGGATCCCTTTTTTACCCTACGACATCTTTCCAAGATGGATGACTAATCCATTTGGTGCTTGGGAGACATATCTGCCGCAAGCATGTCTGCTCTTTAGTCCATTTCATTCTCCCAAAGTAGAGTGACAAATTCTACTTGGTGTTTGAGAGACGTCGTCATCACAAACATGATTCTAAGCATGCATACTAGTTAAATTTGTGCACAATTAAAAAGAGGATTAGTCTTATAAGACAAAAACATGAGTCATTTAAAAGAGAGTTGTACATTTGCTTACTCTAATGTAGCATTGTAAGCATTGACAAGGTTCATACTATCCTTAAGTTGTACTCCTTGTATCCATTTAGCATCTTCAAAAGGATAATTTTTGAACTTAATAAGATACCGTCGGATTATCTTACCATGTCGTAGTACCTTGTCTTCATGCCGAAGGACAGCTTCGGGTTGTAGCACCTCTTCTTGGTCTTCAACTTCGGGAGGGTCTTCAATAATTGGTTCAGTTGGTGGCTCTCCTTAATAGGGCTTAAGTAGGCTTACATGAAAGGCATTGTGTATAAGCTAATGGTTGGGCAACTTGAGTTGATAATCCGTCTCCACTACAAGACGCTATTCATATTAGCGACGCTCACACAACGACGCTGAAAAAAAAAATTCCCGGCGTCGCTATGAGCGTCGCAAATTTACAAGTACATTTGCGACGCTCATAGTGACGCTCATAGCGACGCCGGCTGGGCTAAAAAAATAACAGAGAGCGCCCAAAAACTCAGATCTCAGATCTGAGTTTTTCGGCGCCCTCAAGCAAGGAGTAGGTAACGCTCTCCCTCTGTCTCTCTCTCTCTCTCTCTCTCTTTCTTCTCCACACACACACACACACACACACACACACACACACACACACGAGGAGAGGAAGGAGAGCCATGTATTCTCCTTCCCTCTCCTCACTCTCATGTTCCCTTCCCCTCTTTCTCTGTCCCTCTCTCTCTCTCTCTCTCTCTCACACACACACACACACACATAGTGTTTTTGAGAGAGAGAGAGAGAGAGAGAGAGAGAGAGAGAGAGAGAGAGAGAGTACAAAAATAAACAAAAACGCACACACACATACATAAACAAAGAATGCACACACACATTGAGAGAGGAAAAGAGAGAGAGAGCATGCATAAACAAAAAACGCACACATTGAGAGAGGAAAAGAGAGAGAGAACATGCATAAACAAAAAACGCACACATTGAGAGAGGAAAAGAGAGAGAAAACATGCATAAACAAAAAAACGCACACACATTGAGAGAGAAAGAGAGAGAAACTAATTTAACGTCGTAGGAAACTAATTAAAATTAAAAGACCTAAAGATCTAGCCGACGAGGAGTTGAACTCAAGACCTATTATTCAAGAGGGAAATGGCATAACCAATCTATCATACTTGGCATGGGTGATAGAAAAGTTATACCATTTATCTCTTTTTATTGGCACACACATCCACACACGCGCACACACAGAAGAAGAAGAGAGTTATAACGTCGTAGGAAACTATCCTAAAAGACGTTAAAGATTAGGTTAGATGTAGACTTACATTAAATTAGATTTAGGTTTATTTAAGTTAAATTAGATTAGATTTAGGTTTATTTTTAGTTAGATTTACGTTTATTTACGCTAGATTTAGATTTACGTTATATTAGATTAGATTTAGGTCTCCATAGACTGCGATGCCTGCATGAAGCGGGTGAAGAAAGCCCTCAATGGAATATAGGGTATTGCTGCCTTCACTCATGGTGGGCTCCGTCGATCCAAAAGTACTGGTGAAATGTCTTCAGAAGATAGGGAAGAAGGTGGATCTTCTGGGTGGCAAGAGTCACTACATCCCCGACAATGACCATCTAGACAACCTCTAGTCATTCAACAGCAACTTCAAAGTTAGTAACAAGATCAAGAACGGTCCAAAGGGCCAATTGCTATCGTCAGATGTTGATGGAGATGAGGCAGCGTCACCGCCGGAAGTTAACTCTCACATCTTTAGTGATGAGAATGCCAACTCTTGTCGAGTTATGTGAAAAATTATGTGTTAAATCAGTTTTAAGGTTCTTATAATCCCTGTTAGTTTAGTTCTTTGTTTTTAATATAACATAATTTACGTTAGATTTAGATTTATGTTATATTAGATTAGACTTAGGTTTATTTAGGTTTACCCACACACACATACACACACACACACACACAAGAAGAAGAGAGTTTTAACATCGTAGGAAACTATCCCAAAAGACGTTAAAGATTAGGTTAGATGTAGACGGCCACTCATAATCTTTGTTCGTTGTAGTATAAGTCATACACAGCAACATGGTGTAAAGGTCGACATTTTAGGGTGGAACGGATCGTCAAAAAGAGTTTTACTCAAGATTGTGGAATCATGGAAAAATTTGAACAGTCTAGTCGACGACGTTCCTCTGATGCAGATCCTGTGGTGGCGGAACTCACTTACTTCGGCACGCTACAAGAGATTTTGAGGATCGATTACAGAGGATTTTTTGTCGACTTGTTCGACGTGCAATGGTTCAAGATAATCATGGAGGGTCGCAACGCTACTGTGCGTAGAGGAGAGTCTGGTTTTCTTGAGGTGGATTCTACTAAGAAATGGACTGACCTAAGAGACACTTTCGTACTACCCGAGCATTGTGAACAAGTAAGTATGTAAATAGTTAACATCCCCCTTTTACAAGTTATGTGCTTGAAAGCTCTCATGTAAGTTATGTGGCTCTGGCAGGTAATATTTCATCCTACAAAGTCCACATCAAACTGGTGGTACGTCATAGAGGTAGCCCCTCGTAGTGCAAGGACGTATGAAGGCTACCATGTGCCAATCACAACGGCATCAATGGAGGAGATCAGAGAAGATGCTCAATCAGAAGCCACTGCGGTGGTGCCAGACGAGCATCAAGATGCTACTACTCTATATGGGGTGCATGCAGAGGATCTACAAAATGCCTCTTCTATCACTCAATTCATTGCGTCATTGTATTTATATGCGTGATTACGTCATTGTATTTAATGGTCTTTGCGTCATTGTCTACTCTATTCATTCAATATTAAGTTTAAATATTCGTGTGTTTAATGCAGGTATGGATGATGAGGAGTTTCTTTCTTCTTTGTCACCGCAGCAGAGACAATGGTACGTGGAGCGTCATCGCTTTGCGCATCATCGCGCGTTCCTACTCCATCCGCATCTCCCTCTCTTTCAGAGCATTCGGCGCGCTCCGAAGCTTCGGTGTCGACGAGACGATCTTCACACTCGTCTAGACACCGGCGCTCTAGTGGTGGCGGTGGCGGTTGTTGTGGGGATTCCGCCGCCGATGCCTCCACACCGCCTCGTGTTCGACGAGGCTCTTTACCCTCCCCTTCTTTGCCCGCCCCCACACCAGCCACAGCATCGCCATCTACGCCAGGTTTTGAGCGGTTGATTGTTCCTAGCAGCTACACACCTCTACCTACTCCGCCAGGATCGGAGCCACCCCACTCGACACTCCTCGCTTCGGGGCCCAGACGCCGGTGGAGACACCTGACGTCCGTACCCCCATCGACACGCCGCTAGAGACCCCTGCCGGGACACCCAGATTCACGCGTCACCGGCCAGAGGGCTTGTCTTACTCCGTCGACTTCAGCGGCGGCATCATCATGGATGATGACGGCAAGAAGGTGATCTCGCGCATGCGTGGTCTTTGCTCTCAGCTGTTTAGACACTACATACTAAACAAATGGAGTGAAGTACCAAGTGATTTAAAAGACAGAGTCATCAGTATACTTCATGATGAGTTTCCCGTTCCAACACGGGATCAATGCTTCAATGAAGACCTGATGAAGATTCGAATGCGCGAATACTGCAAACACAAGCGTTCCGAAGTGCAAAAAGCAATCAAGCATGGGTGGAACAAGCCAGATTGGCTGGCCAAAGAAGATTGGAAGAATGCGAAGAAAGCAGCGCGCGAGAATCCCGACAAGTGGAAGCAACAAAAGGATGCAGCCAGAGCGCGAGTAGAGGAAGGGAGCTCGCACCACTTGGGGAGCGGTGGATGGGCATCATTTGAGGCCGATTTTGTAAGTGTTTTCGCATTGCTCTTTATGTTCGATAGTTTAGGGTTTATGAGTTTTTTAATTCTAACATAATGAAATCTTTGTATGTTTTGACAGTGGTCGATGACAGGACGTGATCCCACACCGTACGAGCGCGAGTACGCAGGCAGGAAGGGCTTAAACGCCCTGATGGACATTCTTAGTTCTCGCGGCGGCATGGTTAGTATTAGGGTTTACTCTTTTCTATTTTTTGTATTGTTTTATAAATGTCGTTATATGTTTATACTTACTGAAAGCTGTCTTATTGTCTTTTTTTGCAGAATCCGACAGATACGCCACTTGGACGCGATGAGACGTCTGACTAGACAATGTCTCAGTTTAGCCGTAGCTAGATAGCATTAGTTTAGGGTTTCTCATAGCTTATGTATCATGAGACGGATTTTATACGTCTTTTTGAACCATGTATATTATTACATTTGTCACCGCAGTTCATTTTGCCAATCAATTCTTTATGCCTATGATGTTGTACAATTGTCATTATTACATTTGCCAATCAATTCATTTTGCCTATGATGTGTACAATTGTCAATTTTACGCTTGTCAATTTTGCAAACAATGCGTCTTGTGGGTGACTATTTTGGGTCTATTATCTACCCTTGCACTTTTTTTAAAAAGTGAATCAAGTACAATATGGGTGGCAGGGCATTCAATGCCCTGTCACCAAAACAAATTTCTCTCGAGCGTCGCTATAACCGTCGCTATTTATGGCTCTGTAGCGTCGCTATAGACTTCTGTGTAAACGTCGCTATAACCGTCGCTATGAGCGTCGCTATGAGCGTCTCTATATAGCGACGCTTATAGCGACACATATAGCGAGCCTATAGCGACGCATATAGTGACGCTATTAGCGATGGTTTTAGCGACGCCGGGGGTTATAAAAACCCAGTGTATTTCCGTCGCTAACAGCGTCACAAGAGCACACAACCTCTTGTAGTGCTCATTGATGGGCTTCAAGATTTGGAAAGGACCATAGTATCTTTTTGCTAGTTTAGCATAATACTTTTGATGGCCCGTAGGATTTTTGCCCGTCGTTTGCCTTAATCGAGCCTTAGGAAACTTGAGTAAGACCCAATCATTTTCTTTGAACATTAAGGCTCTTCTGTGCTTATCAGCAGCAGCTTTTTGCCTTTGTTGAGAGATGGCTATAGCCTCTCTAATCTTTTGAAGAGATTCTTGTAGCTCACGGCTATACTCATCGGCGGCGAAGATCTTCCCATGTACTTTGAGTAGCAAGGGACTTTTAGGTCTTCCCTCTATGATCTCGAAAGGTTCTTTCCCCGTAGAAGTATGTACAGTATTATTGTAGGCATACTCTACTAGAGGTAAATACTTTTCCCATTGTGAGCGTTGATCTACTTCCGTAACATAAGTCTTGAGTAGATCGAGTATCGTAAGATTGGCTATCTCACTTTGGCCATCCGTTTGTGGGTGATAGGCCGAAGAGAAATTCAATCTTGTTCCTAGATTTTCAAAGAGACCTTTCTAGAAATTACTAGTCATTCTAGGATCGCTATCTGACACGATGGATGTGGGTAATCCATGGTGCTTGAAAATCTGAGATATGAAGAGAGTTGCCATTTGATGTGCCTTAATAGTCTTTTTGACAGGAATAAAATGTGCTTGCTTGCTAAACCTGTCGACTATTGTCCATATTCCTGTATTCCCATGGATAGACTTGGGTAATCCAAAGATGAAATCCATGGATATACTCTCCCATGGTGAATTTGGAATAGGCAATGGCTGGAGTAATCCAGGTTGCTTCCCTCTATCATACTTGGTCTTTTGGCATACTAAACATTTTGAAACATACTCTTGTATGTCCACTTTCATGGTAGGCCAATAGAAATACGTCTCTACTCCTCGGAGAGTAGGTTGAATACCTCTATGCCCTGCATATGGAGGAGCATGGGATTCATACATAACCTTCTCACGAAGGGAATGGGTAACACATAGCCTATTGCCGTGGAGAAGATAACCATCCTCCAAGGTGAATGGTTCCTCTTTCTTCCCCAAAGCAAGGGCTGACATTATGTCTCTAAAGTCAGGGTCAGTAGCATACTCATCTATTATAGAGGATAGATCATTGTGAGTAGCTATAGACACCGCATTAACTTTTGGTCGTCGTGAAAGTGCATCGGCAACTTGATTGTGCTTACCAGCTATGTGAGCAATATGGAAATTAAATTGCGAAAGAAAATTTGCCCACCTCATTTGTTTGTTGGAAAGTTTGGTTTGCGTCATGAAATACTTGAGACTTTGGTGGTCGGTTCGTAGGATAAATGGAGTCCCCAATAGGTAGTTCTTCCATGTATCTAGGGCATGTAGAACAACTAAAAGCTCTTTCTCATAAATGCCCAAGACTCATTCATCACTATTGAGCCTTCGGCTCTCATATGCTATGGCATGCCCTTCTTGAAGCAAAACCGCTCCAAGGCAATCACCACAAGCATCACATTGGACCTCAAATGGTTTTGAGAGATCCGGAAGCACGAGGACTGGTTGGGAAGTAAGCTTCCCTTTGAGTTTTTCAAAAGCATTTTTCTCCTTAGCAGTCCATACAAACTTAACGTTCTTCTTTGTTAAGTTGTGTAGTGGTCCTGCTACTTGAGAGAATTTTGCTATGAAGCATCTATAGTATGCACACATACCAATAAAGCTTCTTAGCTCATGTAGATTCCTTGGGTTAGGCCATGATTTTATTACCTATAACTTTTATGGATCCATACGAATACCATCGTGAGAGATAATATGACCTAGATATTGAATCTCTTGAAGGAAGAATTCACTTTTCTTTTGGTTGAGAAAAAGTTTGTTTTCCCTCAAGGCTTGAAAAATCACTTGGAGATGTTGCTTATGTTCCTCCAAAGATTTGGAGTAGATGATGATATCATCAAAGAACACTCCACTGAATTTACGATATGGTCTAAAAATTTTCTCCATGAGGTGATTGAAAGTAGTTGGTGCATTAGTCAAGCCAAAAGGCATGACTAGATATTCATAAAGACCAAATGTTGTGCAAAACGCGGTCTTTAGGATATCTTCATCCACTATCCTTATTTGATGATAGCCACTCTTAAGGTCAATCCTACTGAAGTAGGTAGAGCCTTGTAGCTTATCAAACAGATCTTCTACCCGAGGCACGGGAAATCTGTTTTTGATAGTGATATGGTTTAGTGCTCGATAGTCCACACACATACGATATGTACCATCTTTCTTTTGCACTAAAAGGACTGGAGAACAAAAGGGAGAGGAACTAGACCTCACCATCCCTTTGTCTACCAATTCCTGTACTTGCCTCATAATCTCCTCTTGTTGAGCTTGTGAGACTCGATAAGGAGGTTTGTTAGGCGGTGAGCTTCCTGGAAGGAGCTCAATACGATGGTCATCATCCCCTCGTTTTGGAGGTAGGTCCATAGGGATATCATCGATGAACACATCTTGGAATCCTTTTAGAAAAGTAGACAAGTCTAACTCTTCTTGATTCCTATCATTTTCATTTGATGAAACATTATTAGCTTTTAGAGACTCTTTGACATAAATCATGTACGCAGAAACTGAGCTCTTCATTGATTTATCAGAAGAAAGAGGATTTACAAGTGGAATAGTGCGACCACGCTCACTATCATCTATATACATGTTCTTTCCCTTGTAGGTGAAGTAAATTCTCCTTTCAGGTAACTTCATGTTGGCAGCCATGCGATCAAACCATGGTGCCCCTAGGATAACATCCTGATGTTGGAGAGGAGAGATGAAGAAGTCTTCTTTGTCGACATAGCTTTGGACATGAAGCCTCAACTTCCTAATCAAGGGAGTAACGGAGGCTTGTTGTCCCTTGAAAGTTGCATCAGCTGTTACTATATCTCCCATCTCAAAAGCTTGAATGCCCAACTTGGTGGCCAACTCTATTGATATGAAGTTGAGAGTAGAGCCAGGGTCAAACAAGATGAAGGCATCATGCTCTCTTACCTTTCCCCAATCATAGGAGAGTGATGATCCTTTGCAATGAGCATCCTCTTTTGGAGCTTCGATGGTGGAAGCCCTAGGAGTCTCATTGCGAGTATTCTTCTTGGGGCAAGAACGATAGCCATGTCCTTGCTCCCCACACTTGAAACATCTATGGTCCTTGTGAAAAGCTTCAAGCTCTTCAGGAGAGAGTTTGTTTTTACCTTTGTAAACTCCCTTCTCCTTGGACCGATTGTTGTTGTTGTTATTGTTGTTGTTGGAAGTGCCTTGGGAATTATTTTGTGCAATGGATTTCCCCTTTGCATCATTTTTATCTTTGTTTTCCATGGGCTTGAAATTACGTCTAGCCCCTTGATGGAAATTGATGCGTGAAGCAACCATGGTGTGATGGATTACTTCGGTAATAGTACCAGGCCGTTGAGAGTTGATGTATTTGGCCATCTCTTCAGGTAGTCCCGCACAGAATTGCTGTCTTTGCTTGGCAAAGTCTATCTTTTGAAATACAGTAGCTTTGAGATGTAAATCCCAAAACTTGTCTACATACTTGTTGATAGACTCATGAGAGAGAAGCTTCAAGCCGCGCCATTCGGTAAGAACTTTATCTTTAGTATCGCTTGGAAGAAATTGCTTCATGATGGAAACTCGTAGAGTTTTCCATGTCTTTGGGGCTTCTCCATTGCCACGAAGGCTAGCCCACCATTGACGAGCTGATTTTTGGAAGTGCATAGCTACATGGCGTAGCTTGGAGTACTCTGTGAAGCCCTCGTCCCCAAAGGCCGCATCAAATTGCTGGATGAAGGCCAACACTTTGTCGGTAGCACCAAAGGTGCCATCGTAGGTGAGAAAAGAGATACTCTTTCCTCCCTCCTTGAACTTCTCATTAGGAGATTTCGGAGGTCTTTTGGAGGGCCTTTTGGAAGAGAGAGGAAATAATCTCCTCCAATGAGAGAAGAGCCTACGTTACGTAGAAAAATAGATTGATATTAACAAAAATATAAAAGGTGTCTCTCTCCTCATTTAATAATCTAGTGGTCCTTGAAGACGAGCACTCTCTTTCATTTAATGCGAGCACCTTTTTCAGAAGGTAGATGCGGTGCATTTGATACGGGCTACGTCATCACTAGAACTCAAAAAGTCACAAAACTATCAAGTGATGGAAGATTTTGAAACTTTTGATATTGTCAATGCGTCCGGAACGCATATATCTCCTAGAAATGAATGTCCAATTGCCTCGCTCAGACATCCAAAGAGGCAAAAAAATGTCAAAAAGCCCTAAAGGAACATTTTACTAACGGCGCGCGAGGGGCCATTCCAAAATTTTGTAATGCCTCCTCGCGCGCCATTAGTAAAAACCCCTTTTTTTCTCTTTTTAGGGAGCTTTTTGAGAGGAAAATGTCCAAAAACCTCTAAAAAGGGGCTTTCTGGAAAGATAAGTGTCCAAAAATCACTAAAAGGAGCTTTGTACTAACGATGCGCAGAGGGGCATTCTAGAATTTTGGAATGCCTTCTCGCGCGCCGTTAGTAAAAAGCCCATTTTTCCTCTTTTTAGGGAGCTTTTTGAGAGGAAAATGTCTGAAAACCTTTAAAAAGGGGCTTTCTGGAAAGATAAGTGTCCAAAAATCACTAAAAGGAGCTTTGTACTAACGGCGCGCAGAGGGGCATTCTAGAATTTAGAAATGCCTCCTCGCGCGCTTTAAGTAAAAAGCCCATTTTTTTGGGGTTTTTTGACATTTTTTGCCTCTCCGGTTGTCGGAATGAGGCAAGTAGACATTCGTTTTTAGGGTATTTTGGCGTTCCGGACGCATTGGTGGTGTCAAAAGCCTCAAAATCTATCACTATTTGACAGTTTGTGACTTTTGAACTTTTAGTGATGACGTAAGCTGCATTGAATGCGCCGCACCTGCCTCCTGAAAAAGACGCTCGCATTAAATAAAAAAGTGACCGTTTTCAAGGACGATTGGAAATATAAATCTACTTTTTAGAGTGTCTGGTTGTCCTTTTGGACGTACTCACAAGGTGCAAATGCATTTTATAAAAAGTTTCTAGAGAGAGAAATACAATTTCTTACAAGGCCCTCCAAATGACCTACGAAATTTTCTAATGTTAGCTTTTGTGACCTTTGCCATGCAGGAAATGATTTGCGATGTCCTCCCCTCTTGTATTCTCTAGGAGAATAGCCATAACTTTCATCGGAAGAGGAGGAAGGTGAAGAAGAAGGAGAAGAGGGTGACCTCTTCCTAGCCCTTTTCTTCCTTTGTTTCCTCTCTTGCATTTCAGAGTGATGAGGAGAAGGACTATAGGTTGCTCTTTTCCTCTTGGGAGGAGCAACGAAGGCAAGAGACCTGACAGAGGACCAGCTCACATAGTAGAAGACAAAAAGGACAAAGACGAAGGTAGCGTTTGGGAAGACCCATTTTGAAGATGCAGACTCTCTACTTGTAGGGGAGGACTTTTTCCTGTGTGGATACCAACTTATCATCCTGTGTGGACATCACCATCCTTTGTGGATTGTTCTTGTGTAGATTTTACCATCCTGTGTGGATATAACCATCCTTTGTGGACTTTATTTTCCTGTGTGGATATCACCATCCTGTGTGGATTTTATTAGCCGGTGTGGGTCGTGCATCTTCAGTATCTTGTCTTAGTCCAAACCTCAAGGGGAGGATTGTAAAGTGTGAGCTTTGTCCTAAGGTGTGAGTCAAGGAGAGGAGAGTGGATTTATCCCACATACTGTGGAGCAAGGCTGTAGAGCTACTTAAAATCTCATTTCTTGAATCAATAAACAACAACTTCATGTTGCACTACGTGCTTGTCTATGGTGATCTTGTGCTAAGCTAAGTCCATACTCAAGATTGTGTTTATGAGTCCAAGCTAATCCTATCTTGGAACCTAATTCACTTGAGTGATAAGCTTGCTTACACACACTCACACACTTGCACCATGTTTCTCTTTCATCCACCATAGCTAGCACGATCCAAATCCTAACACCAATTGACACCTAGAATGGTGTCCATTGCATCTATGTCAACTTCTTTGCAAACAAACATTGTTGGTGTTTCTACGATCGGTAGAGAGCGGACTGCATGCACAAACAAATGAATGGGACAATGCCAACTGAGACCCACCAATCTGGTTGCCTTACCAAACTTTAGGACCCTTGGAAATCTCGCAGCACCTTGCGCTTGAAAGAAAGCAAGGCCCAATGGTCTGGAGTTGGCCATTCTGCACTCTGCAATGGGGGTGTCTCCACGGCTTCTAACCTACCATAGCTTTGGCCTTACTTCAGCACCACGTACTTGTGGGAGTACATGATTCGTTGCTCGGTAATTTTTTTCGATGAGACATTAGGAAACATAAGCTCCCCAATGTGAGCATGCACAACCATGAACGTGCCTGAGAGGCACTCAAGCGGCTGCTCCTCAACTAAGCTGGATGGAAAAACATCTTTACAAATGCCCTTAGTCAAACATAATGATTGCATAAACGTAAACATGACATATGCATGGGATAGCTAAACCATGAGGACTTACAATGAGGTGAAAATTGAGTTGAAGCTCTCTTGAGGTGGATCTCAGCTGCACTGTACACGTGTTGCACGATGGCCACCATTCCGGACTTGGTTTCTTTGAATGCCAATAGTCTTCCCTTCCAATGACGTTCCAATACGCCTCGACATCGTACGCGATGAGGTCCAGCATGTGACGGTTGCATGTAGACCCATGAACCCTTCTTGAATACCTGCGGGATCCATCCCCCCTCTGAATGTTTTGTGTTGTGCAACACAATCTCCTGTATCTCTGGTTTGGACCGTCTATGCGTGTTAGTGGTGGACATGCTTGGGAAGTTGGGCTTATGAAGGGATTTGAAATGGGTGGGAGGAAGGTGAGGGAGAGAAGTGGTCAAGGATGTGGGCTATTGTGTGTGGGTACTATGGAGAGAGAATGAGGAGCTGAGGGGAGGGTGAGGTGAGCTGCCTATGGTGGCTTTGACGGTGGAGATAGAGAAAGAGGGGAGGAGTGAGAGGTAGAGAGGATAGTGGAGCTGTGTGCTATGGGGTGTGGGACTGTAGAGGGTTGATGGAGGTATGAGAGAAGGGGGAGCTATGGAGAGAGGAAGAGAGTGGTGGAAAGCTTTTGGCTATGGCTGCCTTGACTGTAGAGAGAGAATGGAAGGAGGGAGAAGAGGGAGAGTGTGGGAGAGAAAAGTAGTGAGGGAGGGAGAGAAAAGTGGATTTTGACGGGAAAATTGACTTTTTTAAGTTAGTTTATGTTTTGGGACAGTTTTGGAGGCAAATGAGTCAATTTTGAAACTTTTAATTTTTTTTCATTTTTTAGGGTTTTTAAGCATGCGCGTTTTTCTTTTGGGGCGTCCCTCCCTCTTTTATGACACCTCTTTCCTCCTACTTACCCCCCCCCCCCCGCCTCCCTCCCACCTCTCTCTAAGAACCAAGCATTGAAGAGGGAGACAATTAAGCTGCACCCCTACCATTCCTCCCCCTTTAGGTGATATCCCAAGAGCCCTCTCATTGGTTCTCCCTTAAGCCTTCACTAATCAAAAAAGCCCAAGGAGAGTCCATATTTTTCCTAATGCCTTTGGAAACTTAGAACACTGCATCTTACCTAAAATATAGCCTTCACAAACATGTTTGACAGGTGCTTCAAGAGGCGACAAAGAAGCAACCACATCAGATTTCTGCAAACGCAGTAAACTGGCAAAATTCAGATGACCAAAACGTGCATGCCAAAGTTTCGCTTCTGAAATAGCCCTTGAATCTGCAACAGCATTTGCAAAATTTTATCCACACTTGTCATACAAAGTGAGCTTATACAGCCCACGACACAAAAAGCCAGATTCAACAACTTCATCACCAAAACTGAGATCATGAATTGTACATCTGTCATCCAGAAATTTGACTACAAGTCCAAGTCTAGCAAGTGCGGATACAGACAAGAGATTCTTCTTGATCCCAGGTACATAAAGTGTATCAACAAGTGTGAAGGAATTGCCATTTGCAACAGTAAGCACAATCTTTCCAACTCCCTAAACTGGATAAGAGGCATTGTTGGCACAAGTAATAGAATTCCCATGAGGGACAGACTCGAGAGAGGTAAACAATTCACGATGTGAGGTAATGTGCTTTGTAGCACCATTGTCGGTCAAAATACCACACATGTGAATCTACAACAATTGACAAGCATGCATCATGGACAACAGGATTGTAAGTGCACTCTACACTAAAATCCCATTCTGCATCAACATCAGCATTACAGTCTCTTTTCATAGAACACTCAACAATGGCTGCATTTGTAGTGGAACCAGCATTTGCAGTGGAACCACCCTCTTTCTTCTTAGCCTCTTTGGCCTTCAACTTAGGACACGACTTGATCAAGTGATCATTAGATTTACAATAATGGCAATGCATCTTCTTTTTGCCCTTATCACCAGAATTGCCAGACGAAGTGCTGCCAGCAAAAGCATTGGGAACAAAAGTTTTGCCACTCGCAGAAAAACCACAAGAAGTGGCTGCATTGCTGTTACCACCCTTTCTTTGAGAAGCAATAAAAGCTTGTTCAACTGCACGCTGTCTAGTCCTGTTTTTTTTGGAAAGTGACTCTTGCAACAGCAATGTGCATAATGCATCAAACTTGACAACTTTTGGATTTCCTTGGGTCATAAGTCTCCAAGTACTAGCAAAAGTCTGGTAAGAATCTCGTAAGGCATCAAGAACAATCTGCACAAGGGAACTGCCTGAAATGACTTCACCTGCAGAAATAAGTTGCTCATTGATATCCTTGACACTAGCAAGGAAAGCATCCATACCATCTTCCTCATGCATAATCTTCGACTCCAGCTCTTTACGCAGGAAAGCAATTTTAGCCTCATTGCGGCTTGCATAAAGACGTGCGCTGTTGCTTTCAACTGCTTCATGGTCTTTGACTTTGTATCCTCCCCTCGAACGAGTACTTCTGTCCCCTTTTTTGTGGTACAATCAGGCTTTATTCCATGCATCATAATGACATGCAACAATATTCGAAAATATCCTATGAAAAGGTTTATGAAAAAATTAATGCTCTCTTCCATCTTGGTTATACTTCGAGAGCCCAAGCATGCGGTGTTTCTCATACAATTTGTCACAAATTCTTCACACATGGGGAAATTTTAGCAATTTGGAGACTCTCCAATGCCAATGTCTATCCCATTACAAAAGCACACAATGTCATCCATGTAGACAGATATAATTACATACATTGCAAGAATTTTGTTGTGCTTAGCTGCAAGATTCCAATTTTAATGTCTTCTTAGTAAAATGTGAAGTACCTCTTCACTCGAGGTGAAGTCACCCTTCACAGTCTTGAGTTCTTTTTTGATGATTAGAATCTACCCTTGGGCTGAAGATCCCGTGTTGCTTCAGGTTTTGAATTAGCCAAATAAAAGCTTTTTGAAGTTCTTCGGACAAGAATTGTTGAGATCAAAGCCTTTTGAAGTTCTTTGGACATAAATTGTTGAGATCAAAGCCTTTTGAAGTTCTTTGTGTGAGCTATGGGAATAGCTCCTTTTATGATGCTTCTTAAGGCTTATCTGCATGTGGAAACAGCTTCAAGATTAACCCCGTGGTACTGGCTGCCTGAAGGTCTCGGAGGCTTGAGGCAGCAAGCTCGTGGGAGAGGTTGCTTGATTTGGGGCTCTTGAGTCAGCGCGGGAAGGGGGCTTTAAGAGCAATCGGCAAGGTGGGTTGTTCGGGAAGCGGGTAGGACCGTGGGATGGCCCGTGTAGTGGAGCCGAAAAGGAGGCGCATGCAGTCGATTAGCTTCTCACGTAGGCGGGCGGGACCACCGGCTTTCGGAGCTAAAATGGTTTAAAAAGCTCGTTTTGAAGAGGCCTTTGACGTCCGCGAGCCTCGCACCCGCTTGGTAGGAACACTCCCCAGTGGATCCGACCTGCTCGAAAAGTTGGAGTTGAATCAAATTTCGGCTCCGCCCACTCTCCCCCCACAATATGCAAGGAATTGATCCCGAAACCTCAAGCCAAGAATAGGCTATCTAAATTGGGCTAGCCAACAAGCCCACGGGCTTCCTTGTGAACGGTCCTCCGAAAAACAAGATGTTAAGCCAAGCTCGGTAGTCCCTTTCCCACACAAACTCACACACACACCTATCTTTAGAAAGAGTTTTGGGCATAGAGATGAAGGGGTTCCCGAGTTCGGATTTGAGTGTTTAGGGACTCTATGGAGATCTTGCGAGGAGAGCTTCAAGATGAGGTGAGCAATGCAAAAGGAAAATGAGTTTAATGAATTTAATTGAAGAGGCAAACGATGCAAAAATTGACGCAAAAAAGGCAATCTAAAATTCAATTCAAAGGATGCTAATCTTTTCCCTAATCAAACCTATCTAGCCATGGAGGGTAGTGGCCTCTTGGGTGTGCCAAGGACATGCCCACACATAGCTAGATTAGTGCTTAATTAGTGAGATATGCAACTTAACTATGAAACTGTTAATGGGCCGTGACAACAATTATGCAATGCTAATTGATCTAATGGAGATGCTAATGATTAACACACACTACTTCATAATGACAACCCTAGCTAGCACACCATGGCTCTGATACCAAATGTTAGAATTTGGATCGTGCTAGCTATGGTGGATGAAAGAGAAACATGGTGCAAGTGTGTGAGTGTGTGTAAGCAAGCTTATCACTCAAGTGAATTAGGTTCCAAGATAGGATTAGCTTGGACTCATAAACACAATCTTGAGTATTGACTTAGCTTAGCACAAGCTCACCATAGACAAGCATGTAGTGCAAAATGAAGTTGTTGTTTATTGATTCAAGAAATGAGCTTTAAGTAGCTCTACAGCCTTGCTCCACAGTATGTGGGATAAATCCACTCTCCTCTCCTTGACTCACACCTTAGGACAAATCTCACATTTTACAATTGGGGCTATGTTGACGGTTTGCATGATGGTGACTGTTACAAGTGCAATGTGTTCCCCACACAGCTTTGCCTTCCGTATTTGAAAGCAAGGTGCACCTTGTATGCATAGTTTAGCTACGAGAGGTGGATGCACAAACATGGCAAATGGATACCCTTGTAGCTAACAGCCGAAGAGGTTCAATCCTTTGAAATTTGTGTCCTCGTGCCCAATAATGAGGTGGAGGTGGTTGCAGTGAATCCGCATTGGACTCTTGCCAATCTTCGGGAACACTTTGTCATAATGGGATTCGAGGATGTCGGCAATGCAAGTTTCAAACTGAAACAACGCAAGGTCTTCTTTGTGCTTGCTTAGCTACCTTTTCTTATTTTTGTGGGTATTTGTATTTTGATTGCCCATTTTTGGGTTGTGTAGATTGGAAGGTGGATGGAGGCCACTATGCTTGTTTACAAAGATTGGGCTACAGACGAAATCATCTTGTCTAAGTGAATTGTCTTGTAACTTTAATCGTTTATATATTGGATATTTTATTAAAGATTTTGAAAATTTTTAAGGTGTTGTACTTGATTTTGTACTTGAGTTTTAAGGTGGTGTAAATTTATTTTTAAAATGCATATTTTTTTATTTTTTTCGAGATGGAATATGTCTATGTAAGGGGGACCACCTCCTCATTTCACCATTTTCATCCCAGCATTGCAGAGAGACCTAGCATACCCAATCACGTAAAGAGAAGACATGGCTGCTACTAGTGCTTTAGATGCATTCCTTACTGAGGTTGGGCATGCAAATCGCCCTGAGCTTCAAGCATTTTTCACAACCCAACCCGATTTGGAAACCACCTTGACCCTCCACTCTCAATCTCTTGAGCACATTAGTTCATACATTTCCACATGCATGGGGAGATTCATTGTTGAGTTACCAAACCGGCAAGGGCAATGGGTCCCTCAGGGCCTTCTCCACCACATTTACCAAGGGGACATGCCATTTCATCAGCGGCTTGCACGCTTTGCCACCATAGCACAACCCGTCGGACAATATGTGCAGCTTGAAGCTGATGATGTGCGAGCAATGCGTAAGGGAAGGATCATAAACACTTTTTTCTCTGTTCAGGCCATAATGATCTTCCTCCTTTACGAGTGCCCAGAAGGCCCTGACGTAGTGCTACCACACTTGCAGATTGGCGGGGTACTGGCTGATGTGAAGGACCCCAAGCCCGCGGCCATTGACACATCCACAGAGGAGAGGACGTTTGCCTTGACCTACCCTGTAGGGATTCAAGGCCTCTTGGAGGCCTCTCCATCTGTCGGTTCATCCTCGGGACCGCCAGAAGGAACCACCACTCGGGATGCCATCTCTAAGGTAGAGATTACCCGCTTCTCCTCCATTGTGGTGGGTGGGGAGGAGTTTGTGTTTATGCACGATCTGGAGAAATCCTTTGAGCTTCGCAGGGATGAGTGTTTCGCCATCCTCGATGCCCATGGCAAGTTCGAGGTTGATACCACCACCTCCTATGACGATGATCTCCTACTGCCCATGGGGAATACTTTGGCGGACACATTGGCGATCACACAAGCCGAGGTGGCAGCGGACGAGCAGGCCAATGTCTCTGAGGAGGAGTTTGTGGCCGTGCAAGCCATGTGTTTGGCTAAATGTGCAAGAGTGGATTCACCATCACCTGCTGCAACACCTGTTTTGCTTGATCCAAAGGGGAAGTCAAGTGTGGATCTTTACTTGCACCCGGATGGTGATGAGGAGGATCGTAGACAAGAGGTATAGATGCTCACTTACATTTGATTGTTACAAATGATTTTGTTAATGTTATATAATAATTATGTGCCATATCTCACAAAACCTATGTTTTGCAGGATGTTTTGGAGGTTGACGCCTGGGCGCAACGGTCAGGGGGGAGGAGGACGTCGTTCGGACCTCAAGTGGCACTTGCTCACTACCTCGGCACACTTCCGACTGGTGGCGTGGTGTTTGTGCATGCCGACTACTCTCCCAATGGTCGCTACAACATTTTTTCTCTCCGTTCACTCTCCAAGGCGTTGTGCTGAACAACCCTTGCCCAATCGGCCAACCTTGTAGTGCTTGTAAAGAAAGATTTTGCAATATCCACTTTCAGCGTTAACTTTCACGAGCGCCTTATCGCCCATGTCGGCATGAACCAAGTTGCAGGGGTTAATGACACCCAAGAAATCACAACCACTTTAATTAACAGGGAGCCACCCCAAAAGGCCAAGCGCAAGAAAATTGTAATTCGAAAGCCCTTGTGGCAGCTCATATTGGAGCATGTAAACCCCATTTAGGAGCATACCCAGGTACATTACATGTGCAAAACCCAAAGAAAAGAGATAAATATGTTTTGGCAGCTCATTTGGGGTAATCTCAAGCCCATCTTGTACTAGACCCAGATACTTAAAGTTGTTATATGTTAGGCTTCCAAAGTTATTGGATTGCCTACTGAATGGCTTGGAAGGCCCCAAAATGGGCTGCCACAAGGGCACGCATTTGCGCCTTCCATCAACAAATGAAAGGGGCAAATGCGCGCCCTTGTGGCAGCTCATTTTGGAGCATGTAAAGCCCATTTAGGAGCATACCCAAGTACATTACATGTGCAAAACCCAAAGACAAGATATAAATATGTTTTGGCAGCTCATTTGGGGTAATCTTAAGCCCATCTTGGACTAGACCCAGATACTTAAAGTTGTAATAACAAATCACAAGAGGAAACTATGTGGCAATCTCTAGCCCATTTTGGAGTATAGGATTGACTTCACAGATGCAATAACATTCCTTCAAAATTTCTATGCTACATGGACTAAGGGGGGATGATTTCTAGATGCATCTATGCTAATTGAAGCATTGAAGCAAATAAAATATCCTTATTGCTTGTTAATTTTTTTTGGAAACCATTGGAAAGGGTTTAGAATGCCCTAGAAAAGGCTGCCACAAGGACGCGCATTTTGTCCATCCATATGCCTCTGGAAGCCCCAAAAGCGCGTCCTCGTGGCAGCCAGTTTGGGGGAATTCCAAGCCATTTTCAAGACTTTCTAGATGCTTTTGCCATGCAATAGTGAGTTTTCCCTTGCTTCAATGCTTCACATAGCATGGATGCATCAGGAAGTGCATGCCCCACTTAGCCAAGGTGCTTAATGTAGGCAAGTTTTCACAATAACAAGCTAATGGCTACATACATACAATAGAAGGTAGACAAAACTTGGACCAGTGCTATATCGCATGGTACAGAATTAAAGCAATACAATGTGCAGTGGGGTATACAATAAAAGACGCTTATATTCAAATTCTTCCCAATACAATGCACAGAGTGGGGTATACAATCAAAAGATGCTTATATTCAAATTCTTCCCAATCTTGGAAGTTCCGTAAATACAAAAAGGTTTGATGCCTAGTTACAAGTTATTCCTCATGGCGCAAACGGCGAGAAAGCTGCATATCCTTGGGCATAATGGTTACTCGCTTTGCATGGATGGCACATAGGTTCGAATCCTCGAATATGCTAGTTAGATATTGCTCTGCTGCCTCTTGGACTGCCTCTATGGCCACGGCGCACATCCGAAACTGAGTGTTGTACAATTGCAAAACCTCCCTGCATAGGCTTGCAAAAGGGGCCCTCCGAATCAAGAGCTCGGTGCTCTTTTGATAGTGGCAAATCTCCCCAAAAGCATGGCTGCGCTTTCGTACCTTCTGCGGTCGACGTGGAGGTGCATTTGTTGCACGAGTTGGGGCAGCTTGCTTCCTCTTCTTGTAGACAATGCTCTTTCTCTTTTTTTTTCTCCACAGGCACTTCCAACACCTCATAATCTGATTCCACCCACTCTTCATCTGATTCGTGCTCTTCACTATTGAGCGGATGTGATGGTGTAGGTCCACTCCCTTTAGGGAGTGTCTTACCCCCAATAGATATGTGAGCCTCATAAGTTTTTATTTTGACGCCAACCCATGGGGCATCTTCATCCGTTTGCATCTCTTCGGAGCCTTCTAACGGCTGCTTTTGGCTGTTTGTTTCTTTGCCTTGGTCACTCTCATCCTCCTTGTTGCCATCAGAATCGTTGGAGTCTGATGAATAGACAACAAGGCGATGCTTCCTTCTCTCTTTTGCTGCTGTAGAGGACTGGCCATGCTGATTTGAAGCTCCAGCTTCTTCTGTGTGGACCTCACCTTGAGCTTGTGAAGTTCCAGCTTTTGTTGCGGTACCTTTGAGTCATTGGCCATCCGGACCCTCTGGATATGCAATCCTTGCCGTTTGTTTTGTTCTTGCCATGGTAGCACCTAGTAGGGAAAATGACAAAATGAGCGCCTTCAACCTTTAAATAGGTTTTTTTGAGATTTGGGCCCTTTCACACTATGCGGCCAATTAAGTGAAACTCAAATAAACCAATTGAATTTATCAAGTAAACCTGGATCATGCGGACGGCTGACGCAAAGCCCAAACGCTGCCTTTTCGATACTTAGTTGCACGCCAAGCTTCATGGCCCAGGGACGCTCGCGAGTGTTTCCACTTCTCGGATGCTGCAGTACGGGAGGTGTTTCGTAACTGCTTTTCTAACATCGACTCTCTTGCTTTCTCAATAGTGCGAGTTCTCCCAAAGGTGTGCCTAAAAAACCAGTTAAACATCTCTTGGAGATAGTTGGAGTGTGAACCACCACCACCATGCTGAGTATTCTTGAAGTAGACTCCTTTTGCTTGATAGTGGTACTTCTCCATGCCTTGTGTACTCCATATATCAAGCGAACCATAGCGGTCCATGAAGTATGCACCATGCGCACAGAGAATGTGCTAAAACGACCAAAAAGGAGATAAGCCAATAGAAAAGTTGCATTTTCAAACATTGCATATGTATTAAGTCCGTTAAAACAAACCATGTAGTGTGTAATCTTGCTTTCAGACCATCCGTCCTTAGCGGCCTTTGTGAATTCATAAAGCACATTCTTGAACTCCTCTCGCTACTCAACGGTGGTGCTTGAAAGATTCATCAAGTGCACAACCTTTTCGTTGGTTAGCAACCTCCACATTGGGATCTTTGTCCGTCGTGCATGAACACAAATCTTTCCACAACTCCCACCGCTTCTCACTTGCTAGATCGACACTTGCCTTGGATACCTGCATTGGAGACTTTGACATGTTCTTGAAAAATCGACGTGCCTTGGCTCCATTCATGGAAACCTTCTGTGCCACCTCATATGTCTTCTCCCTACAAGTCTCTACTACAATGTTCACCCTTGATCGGTGACATCCAATCTCATTAAGGAGTGTCTCCACCCCCTGCAAGGAGTCTTTTGACCATTGAAGGGGCTTCATTGTGAAATCATAATCAATGTGATGCTTTAGGATCCTATCAAATATTCGCATAAACGCATGCAATGTACAAAAGTGAACATTGTTGAGGGAGAAGGGAATTATGGGGCTCCACCCAGGATCTTTGCTATCCCTATTGGGCACCTCTAGCATAACACATGAAAGAACCGAAGTTTGCCACTCCCTATTTATATGGTCATCATTATCTTCGTCCTGACCTTCCACTTGAGTTGCTCGACTTGTCTTGTGCCCTTTCACACAGAATGGGCAGGGAAGTAAAGAATTTGCACCTTGTTTGCATCCAAGCATGCACTTTATGATCTTTAGATCACCACCTAAATGCCATTCAACGTCAAACTCCCCACATCCTGGAACCATGAGATTCTCATCGTTTATTTGAGCTTTAATGACCTCTGTGACCCATGGGATTCTACTGAAAATCCATGCAAGGACTTCATGTGTCTCTTTCGGAACTTCAATTGCACCAAGCCACCATATATCCTTCTCTGATTGCACACTAAAAGAGGGCTTTGTCGCTTCACTCGAACTACAAGATTGCTTGGCATAAGCTAGGGCTTCATTCATAAGCGTGATGCTCATTCTCTCCAACTTTCTCCCTTTGACAATTACACACTCATCCAACAGCACAAACACAAGCTTGCCTTCAAGAACTTTCCAACAATATAAAGCCTCAGAATGCATGTGTCAAGATTGAATATCGAGCTGACGCATTCTCGTCGCCGCACGTTTCTTGGACGAAGTTCCTACTACCCAAAACAACAATGATGAGCGGTATTAGACTTAAACAACATGAGGGGCAGAACATCTTACCTCATAGCTGTCACCCTTTGTTTTCTTGCACCACCACGTGGTGCAAGAGTCTGAATTTCGGACAACTCTCGTTTCCTCACCCTACCTCCCATGGCATTACTCTTCATGTGTGAATTTCAGACAACTCTCGTTTCCTCACCCTACCTCCCACTCGTTTCCTCAAGCTTTTTAATTACATTTTTCTTGGTTGTGATGGTGCTCTTTGCCTCCTCAAGCGCACTAGTAGTTGTTTGCATCTGATCTTGAAGATTGTGGAAACTCCCATTCAGCAACTGCCAATGACGCAAGTAGATCTCAGACCGCGCAATCTCGTGTCTGTTGAGTCTCTTGCAGTAGCCCAACAAACCTTGCTCTCCATTTCCAACGTATTGCAACAGTGACGGAATGTTTGTAAAAGGCGGATGGAAATTGAGAGAAGGATCCTTTGTGTACAAGCATCCGTCTGTACAGATATCCACATTCTTCTCCCCTTGAGCGTGGCATTCGTTGGCTGAAGGTAAAGTACCCAAGCATGTTTTCTTTGTTGGAACATACTCTTGAGGTAGGCATAGGAAAAGCCTTGGAGACCTACCGCGTGAAAATCTTGCTAGGACATTGGTCACGTCGTCAAGAGGCATTGTAGGATGGAGAGATGGAGCTTGAAGGATGGAGAGATAGAGCTTGTAGGATGGAGAGATGGAGCTTGAACGATGGAGAGATGGGTGTGTAGGTGCAGCAGCAGGTGCAGGTGCAAGGCGGATGGGTGTAGGAGAGGAGCTTAGATTAGGAGGGAAAGTTTTCAATTTTGGGAGGAATTACCTAAAAGTTTTGGAGGGAATCAAAAAATGCTGAATTATGAGTAAATTAACTTTAAAATCTTTTTTTTAATATATATATATATATATATATATATATATATATATATATATATATATATATATATGTTGGGGGTACTTTTTAGGGGGAAATAGAGTTTTTTTAAAGTTTTTGAAAAAAGTCATTTTTTTGACCTCTTTGACCCACGGATTTGATCAGGTGGCATGGGAGAGTTAAGAGGCCACTTACAAGTTGGCCAAAAAGCTAGAGAGAGAAGACCCCCTACCCCCCTATTTTTCAAATGGTTTACCCCCCCCCCCCCCCCCCCCCCCCCCCCCTTCCCTACTTTTTAAATGGTTACCCCCCCCCTTCCCCCTACCCAACAAAGGTGGAGGAGACCCTACCAAAATAGCCCCATTCAAAGCCTTTGTCCCCCTTAATCTTGGCAGGCTTCCTTGAAACTAGGGATTCTTACAAGGCCCATGGAGAGTCCATATTTTTCCTAATGGATGGTTAAGTTCGGGCACATGCAGGTTGCAGCTTGTGCATAGTGATGTTTGTGGGCCCATGCAAACTCCGTCCTTGGGCAATTACTTGTACTTCGTGACTTTCATTGATGATTACTCCAGGCATGCATGGGTATTTCCACTTAAAGCAAAGTCCGAAGTTTTTATGTGCTTCAAAAAATTTCTGGCTATGGTTGAAAATGTCTCGAAATGTACTATGGGCACCCTCCGTTCCGATCGAGGGGGGGAGTATATGTGTCATGAATTTAATGTATTTTTGGCTAGTCGTGGGATAAAGCACCAATGTACAGTGCCTTATATACCTCAGAAAAATGGTGTTGCTGAGAGGAAAAACAGGTCATTGCTGGAAATGGCACGATGTATGGTCAAAAGTCAAGCTTTACCGCATTCTTTTTGGCTTGAGGCCATCATGTGTGCCACTTATGTACTTAACAGGTGTCCTACAAAATCTTTGCAGTCTATTACTCCATATGAAGCATGGCATGATAGAAAGCCTTCTATTAAGCACATGCGTGTTTTTGGTTGTTTGGCATATCCTTTGGTGCCACAAGTGCAACGTAGAAAATTGGATGATAAGACTGTCAAATGTATTTTTGTTGGTTATAGTGCTGAAAGCAAAGGTTATAGGTTGTATCATTCGCAAACAAAAAGTATTCTAGTTTCTTAGGATGTAGTGTTTGTGGAAGATTCTGTTCAGCCCTTGCTGTCATGTACCAGAGACAGTAATGTAAGCTCACAAGACATTTATGACACTTTGTTGCCTCTTTTCAGTGGTGGAAATACGAATGTAAGTTCCAATGAGGCAAATGTATAACCTATGGGGGTTTCTGAAAATGTTTTAGATCAGCCTATTAATGGTGCAGATGTTCATAATGTGTACTTGATGAGGAAATGGCTGAAAATGAGCAGGCTAGAGGTATGCCAAAATGGCTGGTGCACACTTTGTGTGACAGTAAATTGGATGCACCTTTGTCTAGTCATACTCATTCAGGCTCTCGCCATGCATCTTATGCATCAGATTGTTATGCTTTGGTTGTGTCTAGCTTACATGATGTTGAAGAGCCTCTCTCTTTTGATGAAGCACAGAATTCAGAAAATTGGATGGCTGCCATGCAATCAGAATATGATGCACTTATAGGAAATGACACATGGACTTTATGTGATTTGCCTCCTAGCAAAAAGGCCATTGGTACGAAGTGGGTTTACAAGTTAAAACGCAAGCCGGATGGTGAGATCGATCGCCATAAGGCTTGACTTGTTGCAAAGGGTTATGCACAACAAAAAGGCATTGATTATGAAGAGACTTTTTCTCCCACTTGTCGTATGACTACTGTGCGTTTTCTATGTGCATTGGCAGCTCATTTTGGTTGGGATGACATATTTAAGGAAGTTTATGTAGCCTCGCGGTTTTATCATAAAAGGACAAGAGGACAAAGTGTGCATATGTAAGAAGGCTTTGTATGGGTTGAAGCAATCTCCTCGTGCTTGGTATGAGAAAGCTGACACTCATTTGGTGAAACGAGGTTTTCGTAACAGTCCAACAGAAAGCACATTGTGTGTAAAGCGTGAGGATGATGTACTTCTCATTGTGGTTCTTTATGTCGATGATTTGTTGATCACTGGACCAAATGAGAGAGATATTGCTGAATTTAAGGCTGATTTGAATGCTACTTTCAAGATGAAAGATTTGGGGCTGTTGCATCATTACTTGGGTATACAGTTTAAGCAGTGTGATGGTGGTATTGCCTTGTGTCAGAAAAGTTACATAGAGACATTGCTATGTAAGTTTGGACTTGAGGATTGCAAACCTATTGCCACTCCCGTGGAAACAGGTTTGAAGTTGAGTTTACATGATGCTGGCAATCCTGCTGATGTCACTCTTTACAAAACTGCTATTGGCTGCCTCATTTATGTATGCAACACAAGGCCAGATATTCAGTTTGCAGTCTCACAGGTCAGCAGATTTATGCATAGCCCAAGGCCTAAGCTTTGGTAGGCTGTCAAGAGGATTTTCCGCTACCTTAGTGGCACTTTACATCTTGGCTTCTTTTATCCCAAGGGGGGATCATTGCTGCCAAACTTACATGCTTTTTTGAACTCAGATTGGGCAGGTTGTTTTGACATGCGAGTGTCCACAAGTGGTTTTTGTTTCATGCTTGGCAGTTCATGTATATCATGGTTGAGCAAGAAGCAACCTACTGTGGCCACTTCAAGTTGTGAGGCTGAGTACAGGGCAGTCTTCACAGCTACGGTTGAGTGTGTATGGCTCAGACGCCTTATGGATGATTTGCGTGTTGGATAGGACACTGCCAACACTATCTACAATGAGAGTCAGAGCGCATTGGCAGTTGCGAGGAACCCAATTTTTCATGCTCACACAAAGCACATTGAGGTGCATTACCACTATGTCAGGGAGAGGCTCTTAGTAGTAGAGATTAGCTTGGCTTATGTGCCAACACAGGACAACCTTGCAGATCTTTTCACAAAGGCATTGTCTCGTGAGAAGCCTGAAGCTTTCCGCAAAGCTTTGGGCTTACTCCCCTTTGTGGACTGATCATGTCCTCAGGGCATGGCACTTCCCTTTACTCATGTGCAAGCTCTCGTTCACCGCATCACTCCATGGGGGATTTGTTACCATATACATGTCGTAGTGATGTGTGTGAACACACTAGGACTACCGGGGCATTTTTTTCCCTCTTTAGGAGGTTTTTTCCCCCCGAGCATTGTATATACGCCCATCTCTCTAGGGCTATCTATCTTTCCAGTGCATACTAAGTAACACACTCTCTATTGTGTGCCTTGAGCTTCCTTCGTCTTCTTCAAGCTGTGCACGTTTCTCTGCAACCCTAATTCCAACATCAGTGTCTTTTCAATTTTCAAGAAACCATATTAAAGCTAGAAGGTCTAGATGAATTCCAAAAGATATTGGGTTTCAATAAGGGTCTTGACAAAGATTATCAGCTTCATGTCGAGACCCAACATCCAAAATCTTTGGAAGAAGCCATCGCTCATGCCCAAACATATGATGATGACCAAGAGAGAAAGGGAAATTTCTCCTACTCAAAGAATACTATGGCTAAGAGCAATTCGGGTAAGAGACAATGGCGAGGTAGATCTCCCACATGTTCTTAGAAGAACAAGAGATATTCTACCTCTCTATGCCCTCAAGAGGCTAAGAAGCCTAAGCAATCACGAGATACTCCACGTGGGCCTCTCAATATTGCTGATTTTGAGCGTGCAAAGAAACACAATTTGTGTCTCAAATGTCTTTCAGACCAGCATCACAAGAAGGATTTTCCTCTTTTGCAAGGAAAATAAAAGGCCATGCACACGATGCAACGCCTCACATTAGATTCATCTCCTAAATATTGTGATGTAGAGGTTCTTCATATGGAAGAAAGCACAAGTGTTGTGTAGCTGGTTCAATGTGGCAGTCCACTGTTTTGTACCTGGTTCAATGTGGCAGTCCACCTTTAGCCCCCATGAGTTGATTTGCAGGTATGGTACTATTCACAAACAATGTGTTAGTATTTTGGTGGATGATGGTGCAAGTCATAACTTCCTGAGTTATAAGCTAGTCAAGAAATTTGATCTTACACAGACTCTCTTCTCCCACAAGTATGTGGTAGAAATGTTTTTTGAAAATGATAAAGAAGTATGGGACACGACAGTTCAAGGGGTTGAGATTATTGTTCAAGATTTTGAAGTTATGAACATGGACCGTGCTGATGTAGTTTTAGGACGGGAGTGGCTGCATGGTTTAGGAAACACATTGCACACTAGTTATGAACACAACTCCTTATCCTTTATGGCCAATGGTAAACATGTGCTTTTGCTTGGTGAGAAAAATATACCATCTGCACCTCTTATATGTACAACCGATCTTTCTGTTTTATAGAAAGTAGATTCAATAGATGAAATCTTTTTTGTTACTGCTTGTCCCCAAGTCTTGTGAATTCTCAAGAGAAAAATTCTACGAATTCTAATTATGGTATGCAAAGTGCAATGAATTTTAATGAAAATCAAAGTGCTAACAATTGAGTTACGGGAGCGAATCACACCACCCATAATGTGCATGCAACACAACCTAGATCAACATAATGTCAATCGAGGACACAGATGACATGATATGTGCACAGAGGCAATCTCTTTAGCTTGTCAGGCTGAGACCATCCCATGCATACAACACTCTGGAAGGCTCATTAAACCACAATCTAGAAAATCATTGCTCTCAACTACACCACTCAACCCGCATGCACACAAACGGAAGGAAACTCACTAAACCATACCAGAATCGTATGAAACCTAATGAACAACATCCCCTTACTAGGATACACCTGTACCAAAGTCTGTACACTTAAAACCCTCACTCTAGACCCATGTGCAAAAAATTCGTATGAGGAGAGAGCCGAATATTGGAAGTGCCCAAAACTGAAATCTATGATATATGTAGCTTATGTCACCATGATTCTAATGACTACTTGCAAGCAAAAAATAGACATCGTTTGATATAATTATAGCTACAAATATCTCGTAGATGTGCCAACGCGTTCACTCCGTTCCACGAGGAATGCTTGGTGTTTCCGTGTAGCTCTCGTCGAGCCTAGCACGATGATGTTGTCGGTTCTTCAATGCGATGAGCGAGCGGGGAGTAACGCCAGGATGAAGCTCACGCTCTCTTGCTTCCTCTCTCATACACAGTGGACGGCAGCTTAAAACTTGATTATGATAAAAGTTCTCTTTACAAAATGACCTAGGTACCTTATATACTAAGGATACCATAGGTTAAACCTAAAATAGAGTTCTAGGGGTAGAATGGCGTTGTATGTATAATCTGGAAGTGTCATTGCACCCTGGCTTCTGCAACTAGACTAACTACTTATTACAAATGATGTTTCTAACCATAATCTACAGCATTTCATAACTCTTAGAAAATAAGGCTTTGTTGAGTTATGACGTGTTGTTGACCCACAGGTCAACATTTCCCCCCTCTGAATTCATGTCGTCCCTGACATGACCTACTTGTCTGTGTCGGTGCCGTCTTTGTTGTCATTTTGCTTATGTAAAGAAAGTATAGGTTCTAGCCTTTGCACGAGCTTGTCCTCTTCTTCTAATCGATGTACATAGTCTTCACATGATAAAGGAAAATCATAATTGATGACTAATATCTGCCAATTTTGTGTCTTTCTCATTTTCAGAAATGACTTCTACAATCTGTAGAATTAAATGATTGGCTTTCAGATCTTGCAAACCATTGACAGCTTTGTAAGGATTCTGTAGAAATTTTCTGGTTAAACCTTGAATTTCTTTAGGCCAAGTTGCACTCCAATGCAAAGTTTGTCTATCATGCCAAATCTGACTTGAGGTTCAAACCCATGTCTAGCATTTGATCTGCCTCATCAAGGAAAATCTTTTGAGATTCTGTGATTACTTCTGTGTCTGCTCTTCTTCATTGGGGACTTCTTTGTTCCTGAATCAAGTTGATCAAAGCCGCATTTGCCATTGTTAGTTTTTGTGTGTTGTGTAAATCATTGTATTGCTTCTCCTTGATACATGATTTAATTAAAGCCCGTCAAACCCCAGTTAATCTCCCAAGTTAGTAGCTTGCTTCAAAAGGGATTTATCCTATATTATCACAATAGATGATCATTTATGAGCTATCATTGTCCATTTGTCCCTAAAATACATGTACATGATATACAGGGTATGCAGATGGCTATCATGGATTTAGATTTGAAAACAGCTTTGGCTAGCTAGGGGTTAGATTTTTTATATATATATATAAAAATTTAACTCTTAGTTATCTATTCATAGCCTCCTGACAAAGTTTGGCTTGATTTGGACTTGTATTTGGTATTTTTTTGGATGTCACTGTCAATAATGACTGATGGGCATCTATGATACCTTCTAGCTGCCAATTACATGTAGAACTAATGATGAGACCAGAATTTGGCTTGACCCTTGGTTGCTCCTGTAGATATCTATCACAAAAGATGACTGAATTTCCACTTTTTCCCCTTTTGTGCTTGTTGGTACTGTTAGTCCCTTTTGTTTGTTAGGCTTCATTAAGTCACATACAAGATAAACGATTTATAGTATAAAGAACTACTTCCTGTATACGGCCTTGTAGTCGCAGGAAATGTTGGTAGGCAACTTTACACTTGATGGGTACTTTCAATTAGTCACATCACCAACTTATTCTTTCCTTATAGTCCATCGCGGAGTTTGATGGCCATTCGCAATCATTTTTTGTCTCATGTTGTTGTTGAAGACTGATCAACATTCTGTTCTTACCTCTCACATTACCCTTGCTTATGGCATTTGAGGCAGACCTAGTGAAGTGTCGTCATTTTTCTGTACATGCTTCTCTTTGTATTGTTGAGGTATCTCTTTAGTCTTTTGTTGATCTGGATTATGGATTTTTATTATTATTTTTTAACTTTTAAAAATCTCAAAAATAACAAAATAGAACCAAAAATCAACTCAACTCCAAAAACAAAATCATTCGAATAGAATTCTAAATGCTAGGTACATTATACACATGTCCTTAGGGGCTCATATATTGTTTTTGTCCCCGTACTTCTCTTGTAACGCTATTATGAGGGCATATACTCTGAATTTTGTTAAAAAATTATGACAATCAAACGAAAAAATTCAATGCAATTCACAAAACATTACCCTCTAATATTCATAATATTAGGTCCACATTCAGAATGCCTCCTCCCCTCCTATTTGGAGTCCTCCTTGACGATAGGGTATCACCAAGGGTATGCGTTATGCTTGGGCAATTAAAAATTGTGTCTATGTAGGCCTTGTAATGTAGCCCTATTATGCATACACAGTCAATGCATAAAAAAGATTTATGATATGCAAGATGTGTGTATAAGCAATTTTCTTATTCGCATTTGCTAGTGAGGCTCCCTATTCTAAGCAATGTGATGTTCTTTGAAGCTCCATTTTAGCCTTGTGGTTAGTTGTCATATTTGGCATTGTTTCTCAGCAATGGGTTCTCTTCTAATTGTCTTCTAATCGTAGGGGGGATTGAAAGAATTCAAGTGGCGGTGCAGTGAGGGTATTTCTATTTGTTTCCTTTGGGACCCACTTCTTCGTGATCACTGGCTGTTTCATTAATGTTGCTCGTTTGGGAACCCATACTTGTCCCTACTTTGTTTTTACTTGAAGAGACTTCTTTGGGATCCATCGTGTCTTTGTGTGAGACTTCAGCGGTCTTTGCTTCGGCCCTTGTACTCTTGGTTGAAGGTGAGATTCAGACTTTGGGAGTTGATCCTTTATTTGTTTTGAAATCCAAATAAACTCTTCACCTCTTTGTGCTTTAATCAACTTCTTTGGAATCCAAACGTGATTTGTGACAACTTGCAACTTTGTGATTTTCTTAGCCACTCTCGTAGACTTTTATTGTTGTCCTTTTAACATTGGATCTTATGATTTTTTATTAGAGATCTTCATCTTCGTGATACATACCTGCTTTTGGCCAAGCTGGCTCTTTGGTATCCAGATTTATCGAGCTTTTTGGCTCTGACTTGTTGTTCTTTTCTTTTGACCTTCTTTGGTTGTTACGGAAGATGCTAGGAATGGTGATCACTTGAGTTGCTGGTAGGGAATGTCAGAAGAATCATCACTATTGCTGTTATCCTCAGAAGGGTGGATTCTAGCACTTTCCCTTTATGGTTTGGTTGGTTATGGGAAGTTATTGTTTGCTTGCTCTTGGGTTGTTGTTTCTAGGATGACTTTGGTATCCACTTGATTAGAGTGTTGGTAGCTCGTTGACATGGCCGTTGTTAGCAACAAGCTAACTCGGATACCATTTTTCGGAGCTCTCATTGTAAAATAATTTATTATTTTGATGAATCGAAAATATTGTAACTCCTATTTTTTGGATAAACTTTGTAATTGATGAGCCGGGGCTACAAGCTTCCAGATTGTATCAACTTGTCTTTAGTTAGAGCTCCCAAATTATTAGTTTTGGCCACCAAAAACCTTGGCTAAGGTATAAAAGCCAATTTTTGTAAGTTATTATTAAGTTTTGGAGAATAGAAACACAGCGTGAGCTAACGGCGCTCACTTCTCTCCTTCTCGCGCTTCCTACTCCCTCCCTGGTTGTCACATTGCAGTCGTGTCTGTTGCATTGCAACCACAAGTAAGAGCTCTACGCATTGACGTAAGCATTTCACAATATTTTGTAGCTTTTGGGTTCACCGACTTGCGGCTTAATTTCATCATAAGTAGAAATTTACACTTCAAAATCAAAAACTAAGTATGGGTGGGGTATTAGAGCATCATTTCTAAGCATTTAGATGCATTTTGGATCGAAAACGACTAGGTCAAAAATCCACTACTGTTAATAATTGTGATTTTTGCACTTGACCTAAAGTGAGATTTGAGACCATAAGCATGTGTGCTTAGCTCTTATCAACATGTCCTGCAAGTTTCATTACGTTTGGATGTCATTTGATGCTGTAACGGATGTGATTTGTTTGCCGATGAGCGATTGGCTTTTGGTGATTTCAGTCATTTGAGTGTAGCCTGAGTTAGATGCGAGTTGTTTGTTGTTTTCCAAGAGATTGACAACCTCTTGTAGCTTCTATGCACTAGTCCAGTCAACTTCGTCCCATGGATTGACAATTTATTCGTGGTTCTTGCTACATCTGCAATAAGATAGGAGTGAGGTTAGACACCCATCCCACATTTGGCGGCGCTGCCGAGGATCGAAGAGACCTAAACTAGAAAAAAATACGAGCGTCTTGTGAAGTTATCCTTTAACTTTCTTTAGCATCCCCTAGAGAAGAAAATTTCTTTTTAAAACCGCATAGCTTAAGATTGTCGTCTTTTGCTATGTAGAGGTAGCTTGGAAGTAATCGTACTTACTGAGTGCCTTTAGGATTGTAGGATTGTAGAATTAGATTAGGGTTTTGAGAATGATTGACGGACGAGACAAATCTTAAGATCAAGACTCAGAAAACCATAAAAAACAAGGAAACGAGTGTTTGTGGACACTTTCCACAACCCCATTGCAGTAGAACCTAGGAGTAGGGTAAGTAGACTCCGAGGTAGAATTCAAAACATTGCTCTCTCCAAAAGATTCAATTATGAGTTGTTATGTGAAGTTGCAGAATTTTAGGTCTACGGCTAGAATAGCACCAAAAGACTCTCAACCACTTAATCCGACTGGAGAGTATGATTAGAAGTTGTATGAACCAGTGGGTAAGCTCAAAGACACATTGAGGTAAAAAATTCAAGAGTTTGTAAAAACTTAAATTATTTACTACTTGACTCAGAGGCTTAAAATAGCTCATGAAAAGACTGTCTAGTGAAAAAGTTTAAAAAAATGTTCATTTTAGGCTTAAAGTAAATAATCGTGATTATTTACTTTCAGCTTAAAATTGACAAAGGTTGATACCAGAGACTCTATGCATGTGTACAAACAACTTTTATAAAGGACCATAGGATCACCAAATTGACCAAAAGCTGGGTAAAAACTAAAGTCTATACTGACTTTAGAGAACTTGAGTGAAAGTTGAAAAATAATTTGTTCAAACTTAATAGCCTTGATTCATAGGCTTATATTAATGTGATAGACATGTGTACATGCTCAGTTGACCAAAAAGATGCAAAAATTTACCAGAAGTAAATAATCACGATTATTTACATCTATCCCATTTTGTAACTTTTTTGACCAAGTTAGCATACCACTAGCTTTACCATGTTGTATTAAGCCCACAAACCAAATTTGGAAGGATTTGGATCATAGGATTGAAAATTGTGGCCAAATTTGCAAAGTCATTCTGCAAATACAAAACTGATGACTATTTGAACAAAAATTATCCAAATTTGATGAAACTTGGCTAGGGACCTTAAGTTAAGATATTTAACAGACTTGTGTCAAGATTAGGACAAAAACTTTCAAAAAAATAGCCAGAGTAAATAATCGCGATTATTTACATCTGCTACAAAAATTGGCAGTGTTGCATATTTGAGTATACCACAAGGTCAAGCATATCAAGTAGACCCCACAAATCAATTTTGGTGAAATTCGGATCACAAAAGTGAGACTTAAGCCAGATTCTTGAAAACTGAGTCTGCGGACACGAAACAGTTGATAACTTGAAGAAATTCTATCCAAACTTAGTGAAACTTGTCCAAGGACCATAAGAGGTTGTATACTTGGAAAATCAAGCCAAAAAGTGTAAAAATTTGAGAAAAGTAACTAATCGGTATTAAATGCGTACTACTGCTACACAGGGGCACCATTTTTTACTTTTGAACTTGTACAATGTTAGACCAACATAATAGAAGGCCACCGGGCAATTTTGGGTTCAATTGGATCCAAATTGGTACATGTTCACTTAGTTTCCAGATTGCAGATTAGTCCTTTGGCTTTTTGCAAAAGTGGAATCTAAAAGTCTCAATTGTTGATTGAGTGCTTATTTTTTGCAAGCTTCTAATATAGAGCTTTTTAGGAGAATTTAGAGCTTTTTTTGTAATGATTATTTTCCATTATAGCACCCATTAACTTTTGAGCTTTCACTTGAAAAAAAAGCACACCTTCGTCGAATCCATTTTAGACCATGTATAGACAGTTAGTTGCATTCATCAGGAATGCTATTCAAAATAGAAAAATTTCATGGCAAAGAAGTTCTTATGACACCTAAAATAATTTGCACTCAATAAAGTGTTAATCATTATACACAGATACAATTGGATTCAAGTCAAAAAATCTTAACTAGTCTTATCTATTATTTCTATAACAAAACTTTTTACAGTCATCTTTGATCATACAAGGATTGGCACCAGACATGTGTTGTGATTAACAAATTAAATGTCATAAACCATTGTTGTAAGTGCTTAGTTGTACACTCTATTAAATTAGTATTCACATGACCAAGATACTACCTTTGTAATAAGCAAGGGAAAACTACTAACATGCAATTGTAACTACATGTGCATCTACCACGCTTAGAAGGAGAACACTTTGGACTAGTAGTGGTCTAAACATCACCTCTATTGTGTCATTCACAACCAAGCTATCCCTTCTTATAAACCATGGAAGTTCACTCTATGTTCTCCATGCTATGCACTAGGTTGTGAGTGTACAAAATAAAGCCAAATTGTTAGGAACTATTACGTGAAGGGAATTTAGTGACTTTGGAGATAGGACCCAAAATTGAGAGATGGGAGCGAGTTTTGTTCACTATAAGAGATAATGTGCATGCAATATTTTATGGTGTTTCTATCTTTATCTCTCTCTACACTCTTTACTTCTTTCTACTCCCCTCTAGCAAGATGCACAAATGTGAGCTCTCTCCTCTCAACAACATGTCTTACCCATACATGGTATGTGGAGACTTGTCTTGATGCTACATACCCTTAATAAAACTACTGAATTAATTCAAGTTTCCTACAAAAGTGGCGAGCACACTGAGAAAAAATCAGAACCCTTAAAAAAAGTAGGAGCCCCTTTATTGTTTACTACCTTTATTTGTTCATGTTATTTCATCTCTCATATATGACTCAACATTCATTTCAATAAGGATATTAGGCACTTTTGACACCATTATCCTAGGGAGGTACCAAATTGATATTAATGTATTTTAGCCTATTTTAGGACGTAGAGAAAGACTTTACCTATCTTATGTGATCAAAGACATTGAACAATATGTATTTTCCTTAAATTATATGGATTAAAAAGAGTGCATACAAAAGATGGTTTGGAAAGTAAAATCTTAGAAATGTTTTCGTAAAATCTTAGTACATGTGATATCAACAAGCATTTCTTAAAATCTTAGTACATGTGATATCAACAAGCTTTGTATTTTTCCATGTGATTTAGCAGTAGCCCAAGCCTTGGATAAATAAAAATTGTGAAGCTATGTTGCGAATACAATAGAAATGTACTATCATCAAGCACATGTCCTTGGGGGTTGAATGTAGGGTTTTGACTATTGACAAGTGTGCACAAGTTGGGGGTTGAGCAAGCTCCTCTTTACATACAACAAAATCAAAATAAATACAGGAATATTTTACTAAATTTTGAGTGTATATAAAGGTCACGAGTGGGGCCTACAACACTCTATAGGATATTTATACATTTAAAAATACATTGTACATATGCTATCTTAGCTCAAAAAAATAAATACCTCCTAGTGCATACCCTACACATGTAATGCATCATAAAAAACAACATTGTAATAACAACAAAATTCTCCTAAGGTACTAGAGGCATTAAAAGAAGGTATACCTATATATAGGAGCACTATCTAGTGTCGCACCTAATTTAAAGAATTACCAAGTGTGACCTTGGTGGGTTCCACTGTATATTCATGTTAATCTACCAAGTGAATTTGATAGAAAGGGTTTTCTGTTTTTCAAATTTCAAACAATTTAGAGAAGATACTATAGCAACTTGGTGTTAATATAATGGATCCCTCGAGAGTGTGACACATGTTATCAGGCCTCATACCTCTCATCACATTGTTTACAAATTAAAAGGGTAATTGGGCATACTTGAAATGCACATATTGGACAAGCATAAGAATAGCCTTGTTGTAGGCAAGTGTAGAGAAATTTGGTCAAAACAATCTTAAAATCATTTAAACAAGTACAAATCAAGTGGTCTCTATATAACAAGTGCTTTTAGAAAAATAACAATTTTTACATTGTAGGAGCACTTCCAAGAGACCTCAAAAATATATTGCATAACTGCTGAACAAGAAATAATAGTAAAGACTTGGGTCAAAATGTTTAGAGTCTCTGAGTCAAGACGTATAGATGAGAGTATGATAGCTAGGAGCCTCTGCAGTTGTGTTCATTCACGATGTCATTGGCTACTCATTTAGGGGTGTGTCCAAACCTACCATGGTTGTGCTAGATTCTTTGCTATTGTGCAGCTTAATCCGATTCATTTGTCTATGAGTTGTGTATCACCAACTCCATACTCAATTGCTTCTCACCATCTTGGCTTCCAAACCTATTATCCAACTTCAAATCCTTCCTCTCGCAAGTAGCAACACCATTCCTGAAGGTTTCCAAAGTCAAAAGAATAGGATTGTCCTAACTTTGGTCAAATCATTATCTAACATACTAGGCTTAAAATTGTAAGAGAAGAGCTCACACACCGAGACCGGCTATCATTATCTAACATATCAACCTTAAAATTGTAGGAGAAGAGATCACGCATGCAAATTGACCAACATTATCTAATATATCCACCATAAAATTATAGGGAAAGAGCTCGCAATTCGTCGGTGCGCGCGCGAACGAGCTGCGAGCTCTCAAAGACATAATGAGTAAAAACAATATTGTTGTTGCGGGGCTTACTACAAGAGGAAACAATTGGTGAAACTGTTTTTTTTTTAAATTATGGGGCTTATTGCAATGGAAATAGATATAAATAGTGCGAAGTCAAAATTATGTTGATGTCTTCACAAGGTCAAATTCCATCAATGTGCATGTAGAGGGACTTGGGCTCTTGAAGGCATCAACAAGGTATCTTGTTAGCACAACATGCCGCGCGCATAGGGTGACGTCCTTAATTTTTGGCTTAAGAAAAATATATAGAAAAAAGACTCTTTTTTGCTGATAAAAAAAAGAGCCCATGAGAGCACGCAAACGATTTACGAGCTTTTGATCTCTATTTTTGAAGTTGTGTGGGCTTAGAATTATAAGAAAAATGACTCTGCTAAGCACTAGAAAATCCCATAACATAAGTGCGGTGATCGTCTGCGCGCGCGTTGACAGTTAGCGAGCTCCCCAAGTCACCACTAATTTCCTCACCCTCGAAGGTTTGTAATGGTTGATCAGGATTCAATATTAGGGATTGGGCGCGCGCGTGCGTGAGAGAGAGAGAGAGAGAGAGAGAGAGAGAGAGAGAGAGAGAGAGAGAGAGAGAGAGAGAGAGAGAGAGAGAGAGAGAGAGAGAGAGAGAGAGAGAGAGAGAGAGAGAGAGAGAGAGAGACGCGCAGGACGACCTGAAGGGGACTGTGATACAGGGTTTTCTTGGTTGCCCTTTCAACATGCGATGGTGATGGCGAGCTTGTCATTGATGCAAGCGGTCTATTTCAAGTGTGTCTCCATGAATTCGCAAGCCCATAACGTCAGCTGATCAATGATCATCTACGCGCGCTCTGACGGTCAGCGAAATTCTCCAGTCTACATACACACTTGCGGCCAAGACTGCCTGCACACCTGAAGATGAAGGTGTTACAGCCCAAGGTTGCCTTGCTGCCGCTAGCCCTGCCTATCTTGTAGATGCCTTCGCCAACCCTGTTGCTAAATCTCCTGCACCAACCTCCCAGCCCCTTGCTGTACTGGATAAAATTGCTCCTTCAGTGGATACCCTTGGTGCTGCAGTTCATGCCTTGGTCCAAGCCAATGGCCACTCAGTCAGGCACCCTGCAGATGCTCCACACAAAGCAAACCAAGCTTTGGAAGCACCTTACACATTTGCCCTCAGTGCAGCGAAGTCTGCAACCTTTGTCGCCTCTGGCGGCCCGAGGCCCAGATCTCAGTTTGAAGCTCTAGTTGCCCTGCTTCCAATTCAAAGAGATGGGCCAACTGAATCCATCTCTGAAGCATACACAACTACCTCTTCCGCTTACTATCCAATGACCTCTTTAGTTGCCCTCCCCACAGTCAACACCAAGGTGGCGAGCCATTCCCTTGGGGAACCTCTACATGCTCAAAGAGAGCCCCACGCCGCTCACATAACCCTGTTTCCAGCCAACAAAGTTAGACACCCTTTTGAAGATAGATATTCAGTATGCACTTACTGCAAAAGATGATTTCACAAATGTAAATCCAACTCAAAACCCTCAAATGCCATCAATCCTCGCAGGCGAGATGATCCAGAAACAAACACTCAACAGCTTGCCAAGGATTTGAGCAAATCCAAGCTCTGGCCACCTCTCCTTGAAGCTACCGTGAATACCTCTTCAAATCCTTTTTTCAAGCTGGATTTACTTGATGCTTATATTGATGTGCCTCTTCCTCTTGAGCACGCCTTCCATCCTTTGTCTACTGAGCATCCACTTGGTCGTTCCATATCCAGTGCTCATTGGTTTCCCAGCACACATGCAATGCAACAGTTCAGCCATACTTTCCACCTCATGCAACATCCCAGTACGTCTACTATCCAATACCCTATGCACCTGTTGAGCTATCTTCATCAATCCCAACCATTTCAGCTCTCTACTGATGATGTTTCTCCCTATCCATCTCCCTTCCCATTGGCTTCTCCGCTTGAGCCTTCCATCCATCACAATATTCAGGTCTGCAATATCGCGTTGAATCCCGCACCTAACCCAAAATTTATCACTTTTGAACCCTTTGACCCTGGAGGACGCGCAGTTCTTGATGAATTTCTTCTTTCACTTCGCTTGCGGGGGCGAATATTTGGAATTCAACCTCGTGAAATCATTCATGCTACAGATCTAAAGAAGCCTTTCAAAGCTCGACCAAAGCAGCAATCAGAGTTGCTAATCTTCTTCACTACGAAGCCGGACCTTGATCCTCTTTTTATTATCTCTCTCTCTCTCTCTCTCTCTCTCTCTCTCTCTCTCTCTCTCTCTCTCTCTCTCTCTCTCTCTCTCTCTCTCTCTCTCTCTCTCTCTCACACACACACACACACACACACACACACACACACACACACACACACACATATACCCGAGAAGAAGATATTTTTAACGTCGTAAGAAACTATCCCAAGAGACCTTAAAGATCTATTGGAAGAGGATTTGAACTCAAGACATGTTATTCAACAGGGAAATGGCATAGCCAATGTACCACACTTGGGTAATAAAAATGGTTATACCACTTGAGCGAGCGAGAAAGAGAGAGAGAGAGAGAGAGAGAGAGAGAGAGAGAGAGAGAGAGAGAGAGAGAGAGAGAGAGAGCGAGAGAGAAGTACGGATGACAATGTTACCGTTAAAAGACACACTGCCGTTGTCACTCATGGAAGCAATACCTTGCCATGCAGGCGAGCAACAAAACAAACATAATCTAGTGTCAGATGGCAGCATAATTCAAAAAAGCACATGAATATGAGCGCAAAAGCCTCATATAAAGAGAGAGAGAGAGAGAGGAGAGAGAGAGAGGGTATGTGTGCTCACCACCTCACCAACGTGACCAAGACCCGTTGTTTCCCTCGTCACTACAGATGCTTCTCGGGCAAGCTTCCCCTTGTCTCTAGTCTATTTCTTTCTCTACAATCATCATTGTCCTATCGTCACGTGGATTTGTGTGTGTGTGTGTGTGCATGAAGTGCACGCACATGCACGCACGCACACACACACATGCGTGTGCATCACTAATTGCAAGGAAACCTAAAACTATGATTATAACAATATTGTGTATAACCTTTGTGCGTGTGTGTGTGTGTGTGTGTGTGTGTGTGTGTGTGTGTGAGAGAGAGAGAGAGAGAGAGAGAGATTGCAATAGCATAGGCTTCTGGTAAAAAAACACACTCGAGAGTGCTAGTGTTAATTGATACTTAGCCAAGGTCCAAGGGGGGTTGGCCTAGCAGTAAAAAAGAGGGGCTTTAAGCATGCCTGCTATGCTTCAAATCGTGTGACATAGGGACAGCGATGTGTACTATGCAATAAAAGAGAGTTTCTTTAAGCATGCTTGCTATGGTTCAACTTGTGTGACATGGGGGTGTGGGTGTATGGGAGGTGTGTGGGTCGGATCCCAAAAAATCTAGTGGATGTGAAGCATCAGATTGCCAAAAAAACACATAATTAATACCATTTTGCAACCTTTGTGATATCATTGACTGCCACTTAAATAAAACTAAGTAAGATCGCAGGTGAAGTGACTTTCCATAGTATTGTATGAATCTATGAGTAGTTTTATAAATAAGTAGGGTTCTTCTTAAGAACTACTAGTAGAGGGTTTATTTAAAATATACAAATTAATGTTTAGAGATTGTGTCTAATGTTAAAGAAGTGATGTTTTGAGGATTTGTTTAACGTAACGATTCCTATTACCCTCCTTAGCAATCACACACACTTTGGCCCATTGCCTTGTACTTTTCCTCGAGGCTAGAACCCCACCCCTTTAGCTATGGTCTTTCAATGTTTGTTGTTTTTGAGATAATTGTGCCCCATGCATTGTCACACGTGCACCATTACATTTATCTTACATGCAATTACGCAAGGACTTATACAACTATGCAAGGCCTTAGAAGTTCTAAAACTTTGGTCCTATAAGTTGGTCCCTTACTCTCATAGCCATTCATAGGGGTTTCTTCTAGCTAAACATTGAAAGCCCATCCCTATTCAATCCCGACAACCTCTCAATTAGTAGAATACTCTTTATTTTTGTATTGGCCCTTTACTCTCATAGTAGCCATTCATATGGGTTGCTTTTAGCTAAACATTAAAAGTCTTATAGTAACTTCTAATATCACTTTTAGGAGCTCTGGCATGCTTATTCTCAAAATATACCTAACTAATAGGTATGGTCTTTACATCATGGCTCAATCTTCATCACTAGCTAACGGGTATGGCCTTTGCATCATGGATTAATCTTCATCACTAATAAAAATGGGCAATAAATTCCCCTCAATGTGAATACTGCAAATATTGAGTGAATGAATCTTTTTACAACTGTATGTTGAGCGATTAAAGAAAGTCTAGAGCGCAAGGTATTGAAAATTTAAAATTTCTACTTATGTTTGAAGAGTAAACCTTCAAAATTCCACTCAATTTTGTGTCTTTAAATTATCCAATGAGCTTCTTGTTGTAACACAAACGTAAGTTTATCTATAGACATTGAGATCAAGCAGACTGTAATTGTCTCTTACCAGATCAAACCGTCATCTGTAGTATGACATGGTTCAATTTTCTTGGATAAAATTTGTTTGTCTCTCTATCACAATTTTGTAAACAGAAACAAATAAACATGTAGCTACATCAATTAATGTTATTGGAAATTAATACCTTACACACGTAAAAAAAAGTGAATGGAATCTTAAAATCAAAAGTTATTTTTATGGAAAAAAAATTACTTTACATAGGTAAAAAAAGTAAAATGAAGCTCGCAATCAAAATAGCTCTAAATTTCTAACAAAAAACTCTAAATCGAAAGCTCACATTTTTATCATCCTCTTGTTGACTCACTTAACTCGATTTGAAGTAATACACGTAGACCAGTCATAATAGTTAACAAGAATTGTACAGTCTTTGTGAGAGAATAGCTAACTTGATTAAAATTAATATAGGAATCAACACTATAAGAGGTACTTCACATTAGTGACACTCGCACTGTGACGCTCGAAAGTGAAAATCCACGGCGTCGCTATGAGCGTCGCTATAGTCGTTGCTATTCTATTTGTTGCATAGAAACGCCTCTAGTGACGCCCATAGCGACGCCGACAGGGATAAAAAATAAACCGAGTGCCAGAAACTCAGATCTCATATCTGAGTTTTTGACGCTCAAGCGAAAGAGGTAACCCACACTCTCCCTCTCTCTCTCTTTCTTTCTTTCCCCCCCACACACACACACACATACACGAGGAGAGGAAGGAGAGCTAGGTACGCTCCTTCCCTTTCCTCTCTCTCATGTTCCCTTCCCCTCTTTCTCTCTCTCTCCCTCTCTCTCTCTCTCTCTCTCTCTCTCTCTCTCACACACACACACACACACACACACACACACACATCGTGTCTTTGAAAGAAAGAAAGAGAGAGAGAGCACATGCATAAAAAAAAAACACATACACACACATGCATAAACAAAGAATGCATACACACACACACATTGAGAGAGAGAGAGAGAGAGATAAAGTAAAGAGAGAGAATGAGATATATATATATATATATATATATATATATATATATATATATATATATATATATATATATATAACAAAGAGAGAGAGAGAGAGAGGAGAAAACAAAGAGAAAGAGAAAGAGGGAGAAAGAGAGAGAGAACAAAAAACCAAAGAGAGAGAGAGGGGGGGAGAAGACAAAAGAGAGAGGTAAGGGGAGAAAACAAAGAGAGAGAGACTAGGTTAAGATTTAAATTAGATTTAAGATTAGATTATATTACAGTTAGATTTATGTTTATGTTGAGTTTAAGATTAGGTTAGATTTAGATTTACGTTAGATTAAGATTATGTTAGATTTAAAATAACAACAAAGATTTAAAATTAGCTAGCTATGTTAGATTTAAGTTAGATTACATTTAGGTTTAGGATTTGAGGTTAAATTAGATTTAGGTTTATGTTGAGTTTAAGATTAGATTAGATTTAGATTTAAGATTAAGACAAGATTTAAAATTAACTAGATTAAATTCAGATTTAAGTTAAACTGCGTTTAATTTTAGGTTAGATTTAAGATTAGATTAGATTTAGGTTTATTTTGAGTTTAAGATTAGATTAGATCTAGATTTATATTCAATTTAAGATTAGAATAGATTTAGGTTAGATTTTAGTGCATGTCAATGAAAGCGCGCTTTGCCCAAAGAGCAAATACTAGTTACACAACAATATGTATATTCCCATTAGAATCTGACACCTATTAACTCACACACTAACCATATTCAATTAGCCACGAATCACCACATGCTCAATTAGGTTAGATTTAAGATTAGATTTTGGATTGAGTTTTTATATTAGAGCCTACCTTCGGGATTAGGTAAAAAAATTAGAGTTAGGCGAACGGTGATCCCTCTCTTCCTCTCTACGGATATGACCTTAAGTTGGAAAGCTTTCAACGGCATGATACTCAGATTGGAGGCCAACATATAATGTGCTAATTAATCCCTCGAACAAAGATCTGTTGTGAAGAGATGTTAAGATGCTATGAATTGCTACAGCTAGAGAAGAGACAAAGGGGTTTTGTCCACTACATGCACTATCATGTAGAGGTGGGTGTGTAGATTTCTCGTACCCATAAATATAGGCATTGACCAATAAAGACAATATTATAACCCAGTGGTTATGATCTCCATGCACCTCTAGACCGAGGTGTGCGGGGATTGGACATGACTAGAGAATGTGAGGTAGTTTACGGTGTGAACAAAGAGAGAGAGAGAGAGAGAGAGAGAGAGAGAGAGAGAGAGAGAGAGAGAGAGAGAGAGAGAGAGAGAGAGAGAGAGAGAGAGAGAGAGAGAGAGAGATAAAAGATGGAGGATGCCAATAGAAGATCAAAATTATGTCCAGGTTATAAGGTTTTTACATTCATTATGAGTAGTGACGAGGATGTGGGGCCGTCCAACCGAAACACCCAACTTTCAACAAGGATCTTATGTCCTTGTAATCAATGCAAGCATGTTGTACGATGCACAAGACGCGTTTCTTTGCAGCACGTTCATAAATTTCGCGAGTTTGATCCATCTATTATAGATCGCGTTGTTGCCAATTATAACTCGTCGGACTCTAAAGCTGGCCAGCAGGCAGCAATCTTGCAATCCAATAGACGTGTTCGCGGGCACTTTGGTCAAGCAGCATACGAGAGGCCACAAGATGTAGACTCTGACAGCTCGGAGGATGATCATGCAGACCACATTCCAACGAGGGAATGTTTGAGCCTGAGATTGATGAAATGATCGAGATGGTCATGGATTTAGAAAGGCTTATCTATGATGATATGAAAAGGGAAGCGGATACACCATTGTATGATGGAGCACGTGTGTCTAGATTGAAGGTGCTCTTGGTTCTTCTCAACATGCAGGCAAATTTTGGATGGAGTGACACTAGCGTCACAACGTTTTTCAAGTGATTTACTACAATGTGTTTACTTTTATAAACCACTCTAGATGTATAATGATCTGATAGATTACTTACAAAAGTGTACCATATTTTTTTCACTGTGTAGATTGCTCAAAGAGCACATACTTTGGAGCATTCAACACGCTTTGAAGCTTCGGTGTCGCCGTGACGATCTTCACACTCGTCTTGGCACCGACGCTCTCATGGTGGGGGCGGCGATTGTTGTGGGGATGCCGCCGCTGATGCCTTGACATCACCTCGTGTTCGACGAATCTCTTTACCTTCCCCTTCTTTGCCTGCCCCCACACCAGCCACGGCATTGGGCCATCTACGCCAAGTTTTGTGCGGCTATCGGTCGTTCCTGGCTACACACCACTACCTACTCCTCCGGGAGTCACCCCAAACGACACTCCTCGCTTCGGGGCCTTCTCTAGAGTTTTTTGTAGATCATTCCATAAATATGGGCTGATTTTTAACAGTTCTCCTAAAGTAAGAGTGCATTAAGTGGGTGTAGACATGATTGAATGGATGTGTCTACTTCTAGGGTCTGTTCCTCTCTTCTTATTTGAGTGGTTTTACACACTATGGATTCATCTTCATTATCTCCCAATTTTAAAGCCAATGATTTAGACATTCTTGAAGCTTCGAATCTACAATCCCCATACAAGGATTGTACATCCATGCCCATATCAGGAGGTAGATTGTCTAACCAAACTTCCTCTATAGGAGCTGAATTCAGAGTTAGACTCCCACCATTGATCCCTCTAACTTTTTTCCATAAGTGTCCTGGCCAATGAAAGTAATTTCGTCTAAGGCATCTTCGTTGTCCGGCACTATAAGTTCTGGCTCTTTTGTTTCAAGGTGGGATTCTATCACCACTTTGAATTTTTCTTCACTGGCCCCTACCACAAGCTCCTCAGGTTTTACCATGCTCTTGAACTTGGGTTTTTGTTTTTCTAGAACTCTTGAGTAATTCTTACCAAATTTTGATAAGCTTCAAGCTTAGCTGCTTCCATGTCTGGTGAAGGATAGTTTTTCCATTTGTTTTCCATGTTCTGGCCTGCTTTAAGTCCCGCTTAGTATGCTTCCAAGGCTGCATTAATTGGCTAAAAAATTTTGTCTACTAAAATTGATCCTCCAGATTTCATGGTGGTTTCCTTGATTTCACTTCCAGTTTCTTTCACCTTTTCCTGGAATAGTTTCTTTGCTTTCTCCTCGATTTCAGCCTTTTGTTTCTGTTTCCTCATCTCATACCTTTTGCTTCTGCTTCTTTTGGTCTTTTAAGAGGAAATTTTTGTATTCGCTGAATCATCAGAGGAGTTATGTTTCTTTTTCTTAGCTTGGGCTCTAGTGATTACCTTGATTGGAACAATCGGTTCACTCTCAAATGAGCTATTAGGTATCACTTGGACGATGTTCACTACTATTTCACCCTTGTTTAAAGGATTTTTTGGACAATTTTCAAGGAAGCGTCCTCCCTTTTTGCAACATTTTATGCAATAAGCTTTAACTGACTTAAGTTTTTGTTAGGCTCTGGGCATTCATGTTTCCAATGATCATATGCACCACAGTTATGACAGTTTTCAGTTCTTGGCTTAATCATGGGTCTTATCATCGGAGGTCTAACACCTTGATTAGCTACATAGTACATCGGTGCAAGCTCTGGTGTAGTATAAGTCACATGTTCTTCCATTAGTGGTGGATGTGAATTATACCAATCTCCTTCTACCATTATTGTAGATGGACTAGGCTCAATATAGGGTGTAAGAGGCACTAGTGTTTGTTCATCTATGACTCCCTCTAAATGCATGTACTTTATAGGCACTGCATTATGTCCAAGATATGGAGCTTGTTGACCCAACATGGGTTGAGGTCTTTGCATACCCATCGGTGGTCTTTGAGCTGGGGCCATATTAGGTTGATATCTGTACATGGGTTTTCCTTGTGGACTCATAGGCACGTATTGAACATTCCCATCATACTTTGGTCGGTAATAGCACTCATTGGTCTCATGGTTGGTCCATTTATCCTCGATTTCACACCATTTTTGCGGCCTAATTGGTTGTCCCTGTTGAGGTATCCCTTTCCCTGGTCCCCTCATAGGTGCTTTTTGCATGTTATTCATCATGTCATTCATCCTTTTGAGCATGTCTTCTATGGCTGAAAGCAGTACTGCAACAACCCTTCCCACTTGTGTTGGTTTGGTGGATGTTGTTTTTTCACTTTGGTTATTTTTAGGGACCTCTTCTTCCTTGAAAATATCACAATTGTCGCCTAAGTTAATAGCATTTGACACACACTCTTCTAGGGTCGTATGCTTCTTACTATACAGTATAACATGAAGTTCTTTGTTTAGCAATCCCTCTAGAAACAATGATACTAGTCTTTCTTCTTCCGGTATCTCTAACTCTGGGCATTTGCAATGTATTGTTTCATCCTAGTTGCACAATCCCTAACAGACTCACCTTGTTTCTGTTTAAACCTATATATTTGAGCTACCATAGTGTGTTTGATCCTCGTTTTAGAACATACAGCTACAAATGCTTGAGCTAATGTATTTAAGTCCATGATTGACCTTGGTGAAATGTTTTGGAACCATGTCACTAGTGCTTTTCCTTCTAATGTTATTCCAAATCCCTTAAATTGAGCACTTGCTTAAATCTTACTAAGTGGTCATATGGATCCCCAGATCCACTGTATTTTTTGACCCATTTCTAAAAATCAGCTGGTCTGACACGTCTATTTGGTTCAACTCCTGGTCTCCAGGCAATTGTTCCTGTTCCGAGTCCTTCAAACCAGTTTGTTGGAAATAGTGACTCATATAGTCCTAGACTGGCTTTAATGTCACCTAGTTTTCTTCGTGATGAGGTGGTTTCTGGTTTTTTAACATTACTCTCAAAAGATCTCTCGCGGAGTTTTTCTCTTGGAGTAGTTTCTGGTCCTTGGTCCAATATCCAATCCCTTATGGAGTACCCTTGGTACTTGGTTTGTTCCACCTCTTTCGGAGTCATCATAACAAAGTTATTGTTATAACAATCCCTAAACAGATAGGTTGATAGATCTGTTGAACCCTTGTTTTTTTTTTTGAAGATATAAATGATCTTCCTGGATAAGTTGTCCTAATTTGGAGTCCATAGAAGATCTTTGATGTTTCTGTCCTCCCAACAATAGACTCTGATCCTAGGATTATCCGTACTAAGCCGTTTCAAAGGCTTCAAATCAACTTGATCGTATCCCTCGAATTTTAAAGTCGGTGGTCCTTCTTTTGCTGCCATATCTGGAATTATGGTATTTACTTCTAACCTCCATTTGTCTATCACGGCAAGGTTTCCAACTTGTAAATACTGAGTTCCGTTTCTATCCATGTACATTTTTCCTTGTTTGTTTGCCCTGATTTCCTCTTCAAACTCTATGCCATGGTCATCAATGCGAATAGCATAATCTTCATTAGGATCTAGGTAAACCTGAGCTCCATGGAGATTAGTCTTATAAAAAGGGAGTATATGCTTATAGCGCACTGTCGTTCCAGTTTTTGAATGAATCGAATAAATAGATATTTCAGATGTTGATTTCAAAAAAGCGTATGAGACTTCTTCAAAGATAGTGTCCAAGTGTTCGCCTTGATTAACACTCTCTTCGGTGGATACTCTACTAGCAGCCTCTCCAAATATGCCTTGGTTTCCTAGTATACGACCAGATCTAAGGTTCATATAGACTTGCAAAGCCTTGGATAGAGTACTTACTGTCGGATTGACGTGTTGTCAACTCCTTCCACTTGACTTGATTGCAACTTCTATCAAGCTTTCAATTCCTTGTCTGTAACCTGATTCCTGTATCAGTTTTAATCAAGTTATCTTTTCTTTCACAAAGACTGTATAATTCTTGCTAACTATTGCGACTGGTCTATGTATATCACTTTAAATCAAGCTAAGTGAGTCAGTAGTTGAGACTTTCAGATTCCACTTTTGCATAAAGTCAAAGGACTAATCTGCAACCTGAAAACTGAGTGAACATGTACCAATTTGGATCCGATTGAACCCAAAATTTCCCGATGGACTTGTATTATGTTGGCCTTGCCTTGCAAATTGGTGTCTAAGAAAAATTATACAGCAAAAGATCTCGAACCTGATTATGATGGTAGATTGGTTGCTAAGGGACTCAAGAAAAAGAAAGGCATGGATTTTGATAAGATTTATCTCCAGTAGCCAAGATGACTACATTATGTCTTGTGCTTGGACTAGTAGCCATTGAGGACATGGAACTTATCCAAATAAACGTGAAGATGTCTTTTCTTCATGGGGATCTTGATAAGGATGTCTACATGAAGCAGCCATAGGGTTTTGAAGTCAAACCTGAGAAGCCTACGAGGGAAAAATTGGTGTGTAGATTATGTAAGGCATTGCATGGATTACAACAATGCTCAAGGCAATGGTACATGAAGTTTGACAAGTACATGTAGTCCCAAGTACATGAACGACCCAAAAAGATCATTGTTTATATACCACAAGGTTGAATGATGGTTCCCTCATCATCCTCATACTCTACGTGAATGATATGCTCATTATTGTGGGAAGTCTAAAGATGTGATTGCCATCTTGAAGAAGTGAATTATATGCTCATTTTGGGGAATTTTGAAGATGCAATTTCCATCTTGAAGAAGTCACTTTGCATGCAATCTGGTATGCGTATCAAGAGAAATAGAGAACATGGAATACTAGATTTGCCTCAAGAAATGTATACCCACAAGGTCTTGTAGTGTTTTAATATGCAGGGGGGAGGCTATGCATTGAGTACCCCAATGTAGGTATATGAAAACTCAGCAAGAATGATGCTCCCAAATATGATGTTGAGAAATAAAAAATGGTGAAGGTGCCATATTCTTTAGTAGCTTGTATTCTTATGTATACCATGGCAGCCACAAGACCCACCATTGCATTTGCAATGGGAGTGGTTACCTACTTTATGGAAAATCTTGGCAAAAAGCATTGGAAAGTGGTGAAGCACATTTTGAGATATTTAAAAGGTACGACAGACAAGTGCTTATGGTTTGGGAATAGTGATGCATCCATTGTGGGTTACATAGGTGTGAATTATGTGGGTCATGTGGATAGTTGTAGATCCATGTCTAGCTATGTTTCCCATTGGGCAAAATTTGGACTCACAAAGGGGCCCTTTAAGGAGTTTGACTTTACCTCTCTCTACTAAAACGGGCGCATGGATAAATTTTTGCAAACGAACTCCAAAGTTGCCAGAGGTTTGACAGTTAGAATGTCCTCTTCAAGCTCTATCTACTGATATATAGCACGCCATGAGATTCCTCATATTTTAGAAGATTCTTTTTTTGATTCACTTAGATTTCAACAGAGTTGTCACATCATAGGTGAATCAAAAAAAGAATCTTCTAAAATATGAGGAATCTCATGGCGTGCTATATATCAGTAGATAGAGCTTGAAGAGGACATTCTAGCTGTCAAACCTTCGCCAACTTTGGAGTTTGTTTGCAAAAATTTATCCATGCGCCTATTTTGGTAGAGAGAGGTAAAGTCAAACTCCTTAAAGGGCCCCTTTGTGAGTCCAAATTTTGCCTAATGTATTTATTGGACCAACAGTGTCATGAAGATCATGTCATTAAAAGTGCACGTCATCTTCCACCACCGAGCTAGAGTATGTGGTAGTTTTTTATGCTAGCAAGGGAGCTGTATGGCTAGCTTGCCTAGTGGGAGATCTTGGCATTACTCAAACCCCAGTGTTCCATTGTGATAGTCATAATGCCATTGTGTTAGCAAAGAACACTATGTCTCACTCCAAGTCAAAACACATAGAAGTATGTTATCATGTGCTACGTGATATATTGGCTAGCGAGCACATTGAGCTAGTCAAGGTTCATATGGATGACTCTCACGAGGGGCCTACCCTCTGAGTAGTTTTCACATTGCATGGAGATGATGGGTGTCAGGTGAAGACACTTGGATGCTTCATGGTTTTACAAATGTACATACTTACACAAATAGGGCACTTGGGCCATGTTGGACTTCAAGTGGGCATCACCTTTGATTAGAAGCCTCCTTACATGCCATTTGGCACATTCTTCCAAGCTCAAACAAAGGCTTGCATAATCAACCTCATTATTTCTCTTTACAGCCACTTCTTAGCTTCCAAACCATTATCCACAAACACATAACCAATAGCTCCCTTTTTGATGCTTCTTCTGAAAGCCTTATTAAATTATATAGTGCCTTTTACATCCTGTCTTATTTTCCAAATCTTTCTTCAACTCATTCGTTGCATGGATCTCTTTGAAAGTGAGCATATTTTCCATATTTTCTGTCACACTATCCTCTTTTGTAAATCTTATGTAAAATTGCTACAAATTAAGTATCCCCTTTTGCAATTTAGGACTATCTCCAGCATGTCTCAGTGCATGAGGCAATAAATTACATGATGACAATACCATAAAAGGCTTACAAATAAGATAAGACTTTAGCCTTTTTATTTCATCTATCAAAGGTCAAACCAATTGTTCAATTTGATGCCAAGACTTTTGCATCAATTATGCACCAATAGCATGGTCACCCACAAACTCAAGTAAAACATTTTGTCCCAACAAGGAGACATCAACAAAGGTAATGTAGATATCTTTTCCTTAACATCCTCAAAAGGTGTTTGCTCATGTTTAGTCTAAAGAAAAGGGTCTTTCTATGTTTCCTTTTGCAAAGGATGTACATACTCAACAAGCATACAAAAAGACCTTAACAAGTACCTTCACTTTTGCACAAAACTCATCAATTACTCTTTTGTACTTTTAGGACTATACATCATAAGCAAGCATTCCACTTTTGTAGGATCTGGAGTTATCCCATTCTTACTTTCCTCATGGACAAGAAGTATCATTCTAGCCCTTGCAATTTTACATTTCAAAAAAATTTGTTGACAGCCATCATCATCAATCCTATTAAACATCATATTAAGATTTTCACATGAAGCATTTTATCACTATAAACACAAAATCATCCATAAAAAATTTCACAAAGCTTCCAAGGTAAGGCCCCAACACTTTGTCCATCGAACTTTGGAAGCTAGCATAATAATTCATCAAACCAAAGGGCATTACCCTATAGCAAAACACTCCCCCATGGGGTCAAAAAGCTAGTCTTTTGTTTATCTTCATAGGCAATTACAATTTGGAAATACCCACTAGACCCATTACATACCGAATTTCTCCCGTGACTTGCAACAATCCAAAATATCATCCTAAAAGGGAAGTTGATAGTGATGCCTCTTTGTTGCCGTGTTCAATGGCTTATATTCCACACATATCCTCCATTTTTCACCCTTTTTTGGAACTATAACTATAGGGGAAACCCGCTCTACATCATCCACAAGGTAAATAAAATTATCTTGCAAAAGCTTACTCACCTCAATCTCCAATACCTTTCACCAAATGGTATTAGTGCGTTATGCAAGTGTATATAATTTGTAGTTTTTTAATATTGTTCAGTGCAAAAATGACACCCAATAAGAAGAAAACTATCATGCGTGCTATATAGAAGGAGTGCATACTAGAAATATCCTTATGTGTAGATGCCCGCATTCAACAAATAAATGAGAGTGATATCTTCATTAAAGATTTCATTAGAACTATTTAGGAGAACACAGAGCGTCGATTGTGGAGTGAAGGTTGGTACGGGTTTCTGTTGCCAACAAGATCAAAACGGTTTTAGGAAATATGAAGGTATGTAGCAGAGATTTGAAAGAAAAATCCCCTCCCACTTTTGCGATATGGCAAAAAGTAGAGCTGTGGGATACACAATGGAAGGAGCAAAAGATAGAGATGAAGTGGGTAAAAGTCCAAGACCAAGCCACTTTACCCAAGCAAATCAATATGGCTCAAGATGCACAAGGGGCCATGGGTGGTTGATCAGATGCCAGCGGCACCGGCACAATCATGCGCACAACATTAAATGCCAAGTGCAGTGATCTAATAGGCATACCCCACCCAACTCTGGTAAAAGGAGTGAGGATTGGAGCCGGATCATTTGGTGTCAGCAAATTGTATACCATTAAAAGCATGTCATCCTTTCCACAGTATATAATGTATGTAGGAAAATGCTACAAGGGAGGAACAAAATCAAAGTTCAATAGCTTCTAGATAGAGCAAGGTATGAAACCACTGAACCTCAGAGGTATCAGCTTCACTATAGAGGCCCCGCTAGATCACATTCTTCCCATTCTACAATGGGGGCTCATTGGGAGACATGATGTGTTGTCTATCCTTCTCCCAAGGCGCGTTTAGGTGATGCATAAAGGCCTCAATATAGCTAGATAAATTTGCCACCTAGAAATCAATAACTATCAAAGATAGAGACCGCACATCTCAAAGCAATTATTGAGTAGATGCCAGCCATTTTACATGCTCTTATTGATGGCATCACGACCTCTCACTCTACTGGCATAGTGCACTATGATCTTCATCCATAAAATGTAATGCAAGATTTTACCCACTCTAATAAACCCCGCATTGGAATTATGATTGGGGTGTGATGCTTATCAAAAGCGCATCTCTAACAATTTTGTACATAATGCGGCTCAATATTTGTTTGCAATTTTGGAGGCAAAGGAAGGAGGGAAACATGAGCTCAGAAATCTGCCATTGATTGCTCTAGAGATATATGATCCACAATGCTCATATGCATATACAAAAGCTAGCGATATTTATGCATTAGGGTTTCTATACAAGATGTTAATAGACTTTTCATTAGGAGAAATTTGGACTCACTTTTGGGCCTTGTAAGAAGTGCCACATCGACTTAGAGGGAGAAAATGAAAATGTTAAATTGTGCATTTTATGTGATACTTTTTTGCGCCAACAAAAATCCAAAATGACATTCTTTGGTAGGTAGCCACCATCTTTATCATTCTTATCCTTCATTCTCTTGTCAGGAATCCAACTAACCGTCAACTTACAAGCATTCCCTCCAGAAACATAATCCACACAAACTCTATCAACTCTAAACTTGCGAATATGGTCTTCCCTCCCAAAACCTGAGATATTTCATGAGTTTTGACTGTCTGGCCTTTTCTCTATCAACTCTAGGAATGAAGAACGCTTCTTTTTCTGATGAAAACACCAATTTGAACTTGCAATCCTCAGCCCCTTCATCTTTAACACTTACCCAAAGAAAGAAAACACATCATATTCATGTTGATGTATTGCAAGAGTACGCACCGTTGTAGAAATGTAGGAGGGAGTCTTTCTTATCTCAGAGGGAGAAAGAACTTAGAAGGACAAACAAGGAACATCATTTGGATTTGTAGACCGATGGGTCTATTTATCCAAAGGATCCTATGAAAAATGCACCACCTCCCTTTGCTAGTATTACTAACCTCTTACATTTCACAGGTGATGGTAAGGATGGGCTATTGGGATAAACCGAACATTTGGAAATGAGAGGATTGAATATGAAAAGGCAAAGAAACTTCCTGGTGATGGAGAGCATGCAGCTGAAGAAACTTAATGCAACATGCTCTCAAAAGATTTCATCAAACAAAGAGACAATCCAAGGCCTTGAGAAGAAGATCACAAGTTTGCGAGAGAAAGACACCGTGCTTGGTAGTCCAAAAAGAAAACGAGATCTGTGCAACATTAAGAACATGAAGACTGGTAGTGGTGGCCTGAAAAAATGAATACGAGCTTTAAGGTAACTCGAAGTTTGTTTCTGCTTTTGTATCTTCAATGTGATTCACTAAGAAATGGATACACTTTCCTACACATGATCATAACGCATGGTGCTTTTTTGGCAGATCTTTACTGCATCCAAACTCGAACGGTGTAGGCTTCAATGCTGGAGTGCATTACAGCCGTCTAGTTCCAAAAGAAGTAGTTGAAGAGATGATAACTCAGAATAAATTTTGTAAGTTGAAAGGGAGTCTCCTTACCTCCTTCATGAACAAGAATCAGTTGGAAGTTCAAGCAATACTTGATGAGAGTGGCATCTCCTTCCTGAACAAGAATCAGTTGGAACCAATGGAAGTTCAAGGAATACTTGATGAGAGTGGCATCTAGCAGATGGGATACAGGGCAGTCTTCAAAGCATTAACTAAAAAGTTTCAAAATAAACTACAGAGAGGATCATTTCTGCCAAAGCCATCACATGTAAAGGCTGCTCGCCGGCACGTAAACAATGAGGCATTTGAGAAACTTGGGTCACCATTCCATATTGGAGCAACGTTCTTAGGCAAGGGCGGCAGAGAGGTACAGTTTAACAAGCACAAAAACCTCTTTGTTGATCTTGAAGCATTGCAAAGGTATGCAGTTCACTTCTTTGAAATCAGTCGAGAGGAGTGCGGTGGGGTTCTCAAGTTTGTTTTGAATCTCGACGAGTGCCAGGTCCTGAAGAACAAGAAGCTGGAGAGAGTCACCATTACCCTCATGAACAGAGCTCTGGATCTATCAATAACAAAATAGGATCCAGATACTTCCACGTGCAATCCGAAAACAACATTCTAACTCTAGGATCATTTTAGGTATACTTAGTTCACTCTGTAATAACAAAAATATTGATTATTTGGTTGTTGATTTTGTGTTTTCGCTTTTTCCTGCAGGATGATAAGGAAAATTTTGAAATACTCCATTGGATTTTTAGTCAAACCCAAATTCCTTCTATCATCAATGAACAAAGAAACGGAATCGTTCTTTCAGTGGAAGGATTTGGTGACTATACAATGGAATGGCACATGGCAGGTGACTTAAAGACTCTTAAGTGTATGTACAACATAACACACGGAGCATCTGTGGCAAATCCATGCTTATATTGCATGGCTGATGTACAATCGCTTGAGAGTGTGCAATGGAATAGAGCTCCGAACAGACATCTTCAAGATAAAACTTTTAGGTCAGTGCTTGATATTCCTCTAAGTAGAGTTCACGTTTGTACACTTCATGCACTCTGTCAAATAATTGACAAGGTGGTTCATTTGTACATATGTTTTTCATGGACATTATGGCTAGAGAGTGAGTCAAAAAGAGTGTTCAAAGCATTAGAGGGAGTGCTCTCAGCGTTGGTTTGCATGGAGGCAATGTTAGAATCGAAGAGGACCCCAAGATGTCTCAAAGTCGTTACAAGGTACCTAGGAAAGCATCGATAGGCGGCGTGAAGGCCAGAAGGTTTCTTGGGTTTAGCCTCAAAGATTCAGATAGAGAAGAAAGGAGAAACCCGTTCAACAAATGGAAACAGTTACATAAAGTGGTTAAAGACAATGTTGGTTGTGGGGCAATCCAAAATCACAAGGCAAATGTGTGGAAATCACTAGATAAAATTTTTCACTACGTTGAGCAGCATTCTTGGGACCAAAGTAAGCTCACATCATTTCAACCAGCTTTGCTGGATTGGAAGAAGGCTTACCTTATAGGGTGGGGTGGCCAACATATGACACATTACATGGTGGGTTAGCATTCTACGTATACAAAACAAAATTTTGAATTGTTCTCTACTGACCAATTTTTTTTATTTCCATGCAGCACATACTATTCAACTTGAAGGAGTACGAGCGGAAGTGCGACGCGAGAGAGAGTGCGAGAAGAAGAGCACGACGATATGGTGAACTTGCTCTACTATAATGTGTAGAGCATAGTGAGTTCTTATTAGGTTTTTACAAAAGAATATGTGTACATACCTGGTGGCCCGCCCACTTACCTGGGCGACCACATTGGGCTTTATACCCCAACAACCTCCCACTTAAAGTCCAATGTGGTACTTTAAGTGTGAGAGAAGCTACTATACAAGCTAATATACAAGAGATGTAGAGAAGTGATGTACTACCCTACACCTAAGTGCTTGCGAAAATGCGCAAAGCTCTCTGAGGGAAGTCCTTTTGTAAGTAGATCAGCAGGATTTTCTGTGGTGTGAACTTTGACAAGCTGAAGTTGCTTATCCTCGAGCATTTCCCTGATGAAATGATACTTCACATCCACATGCTTTGTCTTTGAGTGATAAACTGGATTGCGAGCCAATTGTATAGCACTTTTACTATCACAATATAACACAGGCATCTCTTCTTTGATTCCCAAATCTGTTACTAGTCGATTAAGCCAAACTGATTCTTTGCATGCCTCTGATGCTGCAACATATTCAGCCTCTATAGTAGACTGAGTAACACAATCTTGTAATCTAGAACGCCATGATACTGCTCCACCAGCCAATGTAAAGACATACCCTGACGTAGACCTTCGGTTGTCTAAGTCACCTGCATAATCTGAGTCTGTAAAACCCTTTACACTTAGCTCCTGACTCCCATAGCATATACGCATACTCTTTGTAGCTTTCAAGTATCTCAATATTCCTTTCACTGCCTCCCAATGTTTCTTGCCTGGGTTTGACATGTATCGACTTACTACTCCCACTGCAAATGCAATGTATGGGCGAGTAGCAATCATTGCATACGTCAAACTACCCACTGCAGACGCATATGGAATCTTATCCATTTCAGCTTGTTCTTCCTCAGACACAGGACAATCTTGTTTGCTAAGTTTCACATATGGTGGCAATGGAACACTCAGTGCCTTTCCCTTCTCCATATTGAAACGTTGCAAAACCTTGTCAATATACTCTGTTTGAGATAACCAAATCAACTTCTTTGATCTGTCTCTCTCAATGCGCATACCAAGTATATGACTTGCCTCACCCATGTCTTTCATGTCAAACGATTTTGCCATCTTTGACTTCAAAGCTGAAATTTCTTCCAAGTGCTTGCCAGCAATCAACATGTCATCCACATACAAAATAAGGATCAGCCAACTACCATCCTTAGCCTTCTTTGTATATAGACAGTGATCGAACTCACTACGTTTGTAGCCTTGAGAAAGCATAAACTTGTGGAATTTATGGTACCATGCCCTCGGTGATTGTTTTAAGCCATAAAGACTCTTTAACAACTGGCATACCCAATCTTCCTTGACTTTCTCAACAAACCCTTCTGGCTGCTGCATGTAAATTTCCACATCTAAATCACCATGCAAGAACGTTGTCTTGACATCCATTTGGTGAAACACCAAATCTAATATGGCAACCAATGCAAGAAAGCATCTCAATGTAGTCATCTTGACCACCGGAGAGAAGACTTCATCAAAGTCAATGCCTTGTTCTTGCTTAAAGCCCTTGGCAACAAGCCTTGCTTTGTACTTTGGCTGACTATCATGAGCGGTGATCTTATACCTGTAAACCCATTTACAAGGTAGAGCCTTTTTGCCCTGTGGTAATTTAACTAGCTTCCATGTCTTGTTTTTATGCAGAGCTGTCATCTCTGACTGCATGGCCAATTGCCAATTCCCGGAGTCCTTCATTTGCACTGCTTCCTTGTAACATGAAGGCTCATTGCAATCAGTCAACATGACATAGTTCATAGATGGAACAAACCTATCAGGAGGTCGCGTGACACGTCCAGATCTACGCACAATAGATGTCTCAGGCTCAGCCACAACCTGTGGTTCCACTCTATCCTTTCCTTGCTCCTCTTGAGCCCTGACATTTTGTCTTGCACGTGCAGGTCCATCTTCTTGGAAGACAACTCTTCTAATCTCCTCAACCCTCTCAGGTTTAGAATGATATTTGGATTCATTAAAGTGAACATCATTGCTGCGGACAACCTTTCTGGATTCGGGATCCCAAAGTCTGTACCCCATCTCACCAGAATTACCATAGCCTAGAAAGATGCACTTTCTACTCTTTGGCTCAAGTTTGTTCCTAAATTCCTTTGGAACGTGAGTATATGCCTCACATCCAAAGACTCTGAGATGCTTGTATGAGGGCATTTTGCCTGACCATACCATCTCTGGCACTGAATCATTCTGCAAAACCTTGCTAGGAGATCTATTTACAAGATGAACAGCTGTTGATACAGCTTCAGCCCAAAACCCATTTGGCAGCTGTGCATTAGACAACATACTTTTGACCTTCTCTTGTATGGTCCTATTCATCCTCTCAGCAACACCATTTTGAGGAGGATTGTAAGGAGCAGTAAGTTCACGTTTTATACCTTTTGACTCACAAAAGTCATGAAAGGCCTTTGAAACATACTCTCCACCATTGTCAGTGCGTAAGCATTTAAGCTTCTTGCCACTCTGATTCTCCACAAGTGTCACAAACGTTTTGAAAACACTAAACGCTTCATCCTTGTGCTTGAGAAAGTAAACCCATACTTTCCTCGAGTAATCATCTATAAATTTCATAAAGTAAAAAGCTCCTCCTAGAGATAGGTTAGGCATAGGTCCACACAAATCACTATGAACAAGTGCCAACTGTGTATCTCTTCTACTGCTTCTATGCTTATGTGGCTACTGTGTTTGCTTACCATACAGACAATGTTCACAGAATTCAAAATCATTAAATGAAAATCCAGGCAAATAACCAGAACGAGACAAGATTTCCATTCCCTCTTGGACATATGTCCTAACCGGCTATGCCACAAAGAAACGTTCGGCTGCTCGGTTACATTGATTACATTTTTAGAGACATTTGATACATAAATCATGTAAAGTCCTCCAGACTTTACTCCATGTGCTACTGTCATAGAACCCTTGGATATCTTCCACATGTTCTGTCCAAGAGTGGTGACGTAGCCAGCATCATCAAGTAAACCTGTGCTGATCAAGCTCTTTGTAATTACGGGAACATGTCTCACATTCTTCAGCGTGAAAGAAGAGCCATTCTGAAACTTCAATTGAACATCTCCAACACCTAAGATCTCACATGTCTGCCCATTGCCTAGCCGAACATGATCTTTAGTGGTCACATAAGAGGTAAACCACTCCTTGTTTGGAGACACATGAAGTGATGCCTCTGAGTCTATAATCCAGTCACTCAGTGCATTTCCATCAGATGCTGTAAGAAGAGCTGAGTCCTCTGCAACAGTGTTTGTCACATTTATTTCTTGAATCTTCACTGAGGACTTTTTCTTCTCACCATGGTCTTCAGCTTTCTCTTTGCCTTTTTCTGCTTTCCATTCTCTGCAGTCTCTTTTCATGTGACCCTTCTTGCCACAATGGTAGCATTCTATGTCACTCTTGCCTTTAGCACTGCGGGACTTGCTACGAGACTGATTCCTCTTTCCACCTTTGTACTTTTGTTTGGTACTTCCCCTGACAACTAAGGCTGTTCCTTTGCCTTTGTCCATTGTCTTTCTATTGGTTTCTTCAGTAAGCAGACTTTCTTCTACACCTGCTATGTTCAAACCATCTGGAGGTGCAAAATTACTCAAAGCTGTGCGAAAAGTGTCCCAATTTTCTGGCAATGTGATCAACAGGAACATAGCTCTAACAGGTTCATCAAACTTGACACCTTAAGCTAACAACTGACTATAGATTGTGTTGAATTCATTCAGATGATTGGACATAGGTGTCCCTTCTTTCATCTTCAAGTCAAAAAGCTTCTTAAGCCAGTATACCTGTGAAGCTGCACTCTGCTTCTCATAAAGATCACTCAGCTTTAACCATGCTTGATAAGCCGACATCTCGTCTGCTACATTGAAGTAAACGCTTTCTGCCAAAGTCAACATAATGGTAGAAAGTGCCAATTCATCCATTTCGCTCCATTCATCTTCGTCCATATCTTCTGGTTTTATCCCCTTGAGCTTTATAGGTTTTATCTGCTTCTTTTGTACCAACACGTGCCAAATATGCTTCTTCCACAATGGGAAATTGGTTCCATCCAGCTTCTTGATATTGTAAAGAGCAGTGTCCTGTGATCCAGCCATAGCTACGCTTCACAGTAGTTTACTTTCCTGGGAAAAATTCGGCAAAGTTTCCCCTGTAAACTGACCTCTGAACCAATATCAACCTGTCAAATGAACCAAGAAAGCTTCACATTCTGCAGAAATTTTGGCAGAGTCTCCTCTGTAAAATGGCTCTGGTGTACTAAAAACAGACCAAAAAACAGCTCAAAAAACACTGTCTCTCTGACACTGTAAGCTGCGGGTAAACCTATCCTGCACCTGTACTGTCTCTCACTGTCCTGTTACTGTCCTATAAGCATAGACTGTGACAATTCCTCAACGGTAGTAAAGCAAAGATGCAATCCCAACTGTCTAAATCATAGTCAATACATCCTAGCTGCCTATCTAAGGGTGCTCGAGGGATCGCTCCAAGACCCGTATCACCGAAAGGATCTCAACATTCAAGAATCCCCCAGCTCAATAAAACCTCACTCGACCCTCAACAAAGGCTACAATAAATCTAACAGTACATAGACTTCCCACAAAGTCATACATCCACAAATTTCCCACTATATGTTGTAACCGCTGCGGCGGTTGTTTGCTGCGTGACTCACAGCCAGCAAACCCTCAACAGACATACATCATCTCTGACAATACATTCCATGTGGAAGTACCTGCAATGTCAGAATGAAATCTGGAATATCAAGCAGCAAACACAAGCTACCTGATGAACTAGTGGATGTCGACTACAGTCTGTGTGTAGATGCGCCCGTGTCGTATGTGACACGCCTCCAAGAACTGTGAGCCGTCCTTCGATGTGTAGACAGCCACAAATCAACACTCAGGGAGTGTCAATATCTTCAGCACCTGCAGTCGTAGGTAGAAAACCCCAAATTTGCAGAGTCGGATCTGCACCCGTCGAGACCACGTAGTCGAAAATGGCGTGCGCAGACCTTTGTCGAAGCCGAACGGTGGCTGAGATTACCTCAGAATGAAATTTTGAGAACACCAAGCCCTATGGGCTCGCCCACAAGATTTGGGGCCGTGTCTTTTCTTGTCGAATTTCACTCCAATCTGAGTTGGTGACTCTAGCCTCCTGCAGTGCTGCCCCAAGCCTCGATCTGAGCTCTGATACCATTTGAAGGAGTACGAGCGGAAGTGCGACGCGAGAGAGAGTGCGAGAAGAAGAGCACGACGATATGGTGAACTCGCTCTACTGTAATGTGTAGAGCATAGTGAGTTCTTATTAGGTTTTTACAAAAGAATATGTGTACATACCTGGCGGCCCGCCCACTTACCTGGGCGACCACATTGGGCTTTATGCCCCAACACAACCATGGTCCATATTTTGCCAAGACATATGGCTCACTATCAATATGGTCCACACAAGGCATGGAAAAAACCCACTACATGGCAAGAGCAGGTTATTTTAAGCACACTAGACATGGGGGACGAAAGGATAAGGCCAATAGCCTATTAGAGCTACACCAATGGACTTATAGAAGACTAATTCATAGAGCAAGGCAGAAGGAGCTTCTTAAGAGTTCAAAAATTACACGGTCTTTACAACACATCCGGAAAGAGAAGAAATAGATGGCTTGGGGAAATTCAAATACGGGGGAGCGCCATGCGAGGTGGTGACAGTCACTTGGCAACAATCACGAGTTAGGAGCGGGAGAAGATGGACCTGAACCCGGACCTGAGCCTGTCATTTTTATCCTCTTCGATGCACCTCCTTCTTCCTCACTTTGTACCTCTTCGATGTGCAAACTCTGTAGACGAGCTCGTTCCTCTGTTAGTGGCAGCATCCCCACGAGCATCAGGCATCTTCTTTCCCTAAAAAACAACCACTTGTTGTATGGATCTAAGCTCTTCGGGTCTTCAACCCCTGCAGCTAGAGCCTGAGCTATGTAAGACATGAAAGAGGGGGCGAGTCTGAGTGCTTGGCACCCATACCCAATGCCAAAGACGCGTAGAGAAAACTGTTTCTCAATCAGAATTAGTCTTTCTTCGTTTAGTAGGAGGGGGTGCCCACTACACAATCTTGTAATAACTTTCATTGCAAACAGTGGGAGCTTTGCATTGTCATCGGAGTATTCCTTGTGGTATATTATGATCTACAAAAAAATAGTAATGAATTTATGGGCCGTAAGTGAGATGAGTACAATTGCCAAGTACTTGAACTGTTTTTACAACCTTTTTGTGGTTGAAATGCCCAATGTAGTGAGACAATTCCGCATCCTTGCCTTGGATTCCAGTGACAAGCCCTTGCCGTGAGCCTCCCGCTCTTCTAAGGAAACTATCGTCATACACTAGCACCTGTCAACAAAAAAATTGATCATGATATTTTATCACCGGGCCATCTCCAATATCATCTGAATGCCTTTAAAAATTACCATCTAATTCTCGTCCATTTTCAGCATCGACCTTCCCCACAAGTGAATAGACTGACTATTCATTACCTTAGCTCTGGGTTCCACGGGCCTACCCATGTTTTCCAAGCCGAGTTGTTTTCTTGTCGATTGAAACTGCTCATCTATTTGCAAATTGGCCTCTCTAGACTTTGCTTCAATGAATGTATCTTTCATCAGTTACCACCCTGAAGTAAACTGTGAGTCGTGGATAGCTGTGTCAGCAATAAGATGTTGGTCCACTCCATCATCATCCACAAATCCCATGTCTGCCTCACAAAAATTTACAATTGCATCTAGGCAGTAGTCCTCTCGTATATTCAGCTCATGCATGATATCTGTGAGCAGAACGTAGTGGGTGTCACCTGCCATAGCAAAGCTGGGAGAATAATTCAGAGGCAAATTCACTTCCTTATTTGGGCTTTCTTGCTTGCACCCTATTCCTGCATCAGCAAGAGAAGCAAGAGTTAAGCCCACATCAAATGTTTCCTTTAATACCTCTACCCGCTCTTCTTCTGGGTCAAACTGCACCTCCACCTCCTCCTCTTCCTCTGGCGCCAATGGGAAACTATCGAAAGTTGCTGACTGGGAAGTCTCTGACTCACCATCCATCTCCAAGTATAAGTAACAGACAAACCCATGGTAGAATTCCAGTAAGCGACACTTTTTGAAGTGCTTCATACACCTGTCTTGTACAAGCAGTGCATTGGAGGGACACTTTTCTAGACAGCGATTCAGTCTCCTTGAAGCACTCTTGTCAAGGTCAAGGTCGGATGGGTGCACATATCTCATGCCATCAATTGTCATGGAATTGTCACAAATGACTGCCCCGTACTGTTGCAAATGGGTTTGTAGGCACTCAAATGAGCAATCTATGATCCTCTGTATAGAAAACTTTGCATTAAACATTCCTAATAGTTCTGGTGCATGATGATGAGTTTGGGCGTTGTATAAAAACGTGAATAGTTTTTCTTCACATGTATCCTCGCCCACGACGTTTGTCTCCAGGACTATGATCCCCATGACTGAAAGAAAAAGAAATCCAAAACTACTATCCAAAATTGGTTTGTATTTGGTGTCATAAACAAGAAAATATTGAGCCTCAAGTATCCCTCAAGGTCTCTATTCGCTTGGTTCTGTCCCGTGCGCTAATGTCATAATAGGTGACGACACTTGAGTCAGAACCAGGCGAATAGGGGCTCCAACAATCTCCAAAGGGCCCTATTTTCTTGGTTCTGACCCAAGTTGAATTTCCATTGTACCCACGTCCATTCAGAATAGGTGGATTAGAATAGAGCATTTAGTGTTATCAGTAATCGGTATATAGGCCTACTCACTCACTACGCCCAAACATAACATTGAATAACAACTCAAGCACGGTCACATAAGGAGTAATTATTCCAACCGTGCGGTGCGAAACTTCTAATCTTACCCTAACAACCACTCTTTGGCCCTTGGAGTATTGTTCCCATTGTGCTCTAACCCCATAACGCAGTGGCTTTTGTGGGCACACAGTTAACATCACACAGAAAGGGAAGAGAGAGAGAGAGAGAGAGAGAGAGAGATAGCCTGTCTTTGCAATATCCAATGGTGCTGAGTTGGATGATGATGTCACATGCCGCTGAGAGCAAGAACCAAAAGGTGGAGATGGCGACGCGGCAGCAAAGGACTCAAACCAGTGGAGATCGCTCAATGCAGGATCACGAGAGGTGGCCAAGGGAAAGAGCACAGAAAAGGCAAAGGCAACGACGATCTGTTTGTTCTACTTGGAGATGGAGATGGCGACTGCAAGGGCGATCAGCATTTGACTCTAAACGTAGGATCACAAGAGGTGGCCAAGGGGAAGAGCACAAAAAAGGCAAAGACAACGGAAATCTGTTTATTCTACTTGGAGATGGAGATGGCGACTGCAAGGGCGATCGACGTCTGACTCTAAACAGTCACTCAAAAAAGGCACGTGGGTTGTGCTCACAAAGACAACCAGTAATAAATGGGCTCAGATTCCCATGCAATACGATCTACCAACCACAATCTCGGGTGTAATCATGCGCATAATTGAAGTTGTCACCCTCGCCGAGGTAAGCATTCAAAGTCTAGAGGCAGTACCCCCGCCAAACATTTTAACTATATATACCCTCGCCCCAGATGAACGCTCTTCTGTCTCTTTTCGCATCCTCTACTGCCCATCATTTTAACTCTACCCCCGTTGACGCTACGTGGTAAGCAAACCATCTCTTTTGTGATCCCAACCCTTTTTGCACATCCCCTCTTACTCTCTAGTGCTTCTCTTTTTTGCGCATCCTCCTCTTACTCCTGTTGTGTAGTGCTTTAGTAATGCAAAACTCTACACAAAGAGAAGAGGTATGTGTTAGGAAATAAGACGTAGCTAAATAGATTTTTGAGTAGATTACTTAATGGAGAGAGATACATTTCACACACAAGAGATTATAAAGTAGAGAGAGAGAGAGAGTACACACGACATACGTGGTTCACCCAATGTGGGCTACGTCCACGGGAAAGCAGCCACTCAATGGCTTTAGCACTTCAAAAGAAGAAGTATTTTACAAAGGGATTAAGCCCTTGATAGAGCTCCTGCCTTGCTTTACTCTCACCATCTCACACTCACCTTGTTACATCAACTTCACACTTTGAAATGTGTGTAGAAATGGCCTCCTTTTATAGGCCAAAAGGGTTGCCCTCTCTTATGAGAGGCAGCCATGTGTAGTCGCCCTTGTGCGAATAAGTCCAAATCGGACCCTCCAATCCGCCCATGTGTGGCCGCCATTGAGAAGACAAGTCCGCTTTTGAATTCGGCCACCGGCCACCGGCCATTGACTTCCGACCACCGGCCATCGGCCATTGACTATCGGCCACCGGCCATCGGCCATTGACTATCGGCCACCGGCCAACCGACCGGTTGTTTTCCGACCACTTTCCGGCCACCGTCCGGCCATAATATTCCGGCGAAAAAAAAAGTCTCGAGGGCCTCCGCCCCTAAGACCTCTAAAGTTGCCCCTGATTCCTGTTCGTGAAAATTTTGGTTTCCGGTGAGTGATTTTCCTTAACGCATGATGGCTTCTCCTCATAATGGGGGCCTTACAAATGTGCGCTTTTACCACAGAAAATTACAAGGGTAAATCAGGCTCCATACTTTATAGTATGCTACTACACTTTTGTGCACTTGTATTTTGTGTAGTCAATACCAAGGGAATAAGGGAAGGTAAACCCTATTTGTTGCACTTGTTCGCTTGGTTTTGACCATCATCTTTATTAATGATGTTTACTATTACACTTTTCTGAGGTGAGTACCAAGCGAATAAGGGAAGGAAAACTTTGTTCAATGCACCTATTCGCTTGGTACTGACCTCAAAAAATATAAATGATGTTTGCTATTATACTTTTTTGAAGGTAAACCCTGTTTGTTGCACCTGTTTTTTTTTAATACCAAATATGCATTTTGAATTTATAAGGGAGAAGCAAAATTACAACTTAACACCCATGGAGGGGGATGAGAGTTAGAAAACACTAGAGACAGGCCCAAAGGCCAAGTTTCAAACTTTACAAAAAAGTTGTCTACTAATTTTCGGGGGATACAACTGGCAATAAACAGTTAGAAGTTATTCCTTTTTCTTCACAGCCAGTCTATCTCTTCTTGAAGCTTGTTGGCAAAGTTCAAGGATTCCTCATATTTACTAGCTAGCTCAAGCACTTCATCCTTCATCTCTTGTACCCAATTATAGATAACATCTAGAGAGCCATTCTCAGTGAGCAATCCCTGCAGGTCTTCAGCCCTTCTTGCATCCAGAGAGTCTTTGAGGATTGAGACTCTGTGCTTGTAGATCCTCTTTTGTTCCAGCTTGAGGTTAGCATCCTACACACATCATCCAGCAAATAAGATCTTTAAACTAGGAGCTTGAAAATTGGGAACAAAAAAGAAAGAATTTCTGAGCTTCCAAGGGTTGGTACTAAGGGGGAAAGGATGGGGGTGTTGGTTTGGCAGTTGAGGCAGGCAGAATTACCAGTGGCTTACCTCGAGGATTGACTCCCGTGTTGACAGCATCCACTCTCGGGCTGTGTCGGTGGAGAATGCTAAGGGTACCATCGGGGGAGGACCAAGGGGGGACCTCATGAGGAGGGCCTGGATGTGGTCCTGTTGGCACTGCGGGAGTGTCCCTTGGAAAGGCATCACCACTTTTCCAAGCTTCTTGTAGCTGCTATGTGAAAGCTTGAGGGAGGTTCTGAAAAAACTGCTGATTAAATAGACTAGAGGGACATGCCTGGAAAGCAGGGTCTAGGTTCTGGCTGATGAGTGGTCTATCAGGCGGTGGGTTGGAGTACTGCCATGCATTTTCATGAGAGGTAGATGTGGGAGGGAGAAGCAGAGGTACCACCCCCTAGATTAGGGGAGGTGATGGGAGGGCACGACATGACAGTTAGGTCAGCATGGACTCGTCTTGAGTTCACTAGAGCTCTCATTCCTCTACTTCACATTGGTATTTTGTTGCACCTGCTCGCTTGATATTACACGTTTCTGAGGTCAGTACCAAGCGAATAAGGATAGGCAAACTCTGTTCGATGCACCTGTCCGCTTGGTACTGAACTTAGAAAATATAAATGATGTTTGCTATTACACTTTTCTGAGGTCAATACCAAGCGAATAAGGGAAGGCAAACTCTGTTCGATGCACCTGTTCGCTTGGTACTGACCTCAAAAAATATAAATGATGTTTGCTATTACACTTTTTTGAGGTCAATACAAAGCAATTAAGGGAAGGCAAACTCTGTTCGATGCACCTGTTCACTTGGTACTGACATCAGAAAATATAAATGATGTTTGCTATTACACTTTTTTGAGGTCAGTACCAAGTGAATAAGGGAAGGCAAACTCTGTTCGATGCACTTGTTTGCTTGGTACTGACCTTTTCTGAAATCTTAAGTCCCTTGTGCTAACAAATGACATGTTGTTTTTTGTTATGCTATTTGTAGAGATGCTTTGTGCAAAGTCCATGCCTAGAAGGGCAACAGATGACTCTTTGAATGCTCAAGCACGAAGACAACGATATGAGGCGCACAGAGGTGTATTGCAAGAGCTATGAAGGATCGAACGACATGTTCAACCGACTATTCCACGTCTTTCTTGTAGACATGTAGTAGTGTTAGTGTGTATACGCACTTCACCAGGGGCACTTTTCTCCCACTGGGTTTTTTCCCCCTGGACATCCAGTGTGAAAGGACACCTTATCTCTTAGGGTTTCATATAAGCTTTGTAGCTCTGAGTTTGTATATACTCTATTATTCTAATACAGAGAGATAGACTACAAAGATCTCGTACGCAAGCTCTGTGTCTTCTCCTTCTCCATCTTCTTCCAATTCTGAGTTGTTGTCTTCCTTCTGTTTCCTGTTTCATCATCTTCAACAATTGGTATCAAAGCAAGGTGATTTCCAGAGCCTCTACTTGCGTTTTCGCGTCCGCGCGCGCAATCCCAGTTTTCAGGCAGTTTTCGGAAAATTTGCTCGTGAGCATCCTCGACGTTCTGGGAGTATTCTGAGTTGGTGACCTGGAGTTTTACCCCCCTTTCGAAGACGTTCGAGCCCTCAGAATTTTGTTCTGAGCAGCGTAGCAGAAGTTACTTTTCGGAGGCGTTTAGATAAAGAGGGTGTGCTTTTTGACAGATTTTCTTCAGGTAAACAGTTCTTTTGGGAAGCAGCTTGTCTTAGCTTTGTGCTGAGATTTTGTGTAGAGTTTTGCTTGGATTGGAGAGGAGATTTGTGAATCTCTTGGAGGTTCTTTTGCTCTCTTGTGTGCATCCACAGTATGGCTCTATCTACGGAGAAAGAGATTTTTGGTGCGTTTACATCCGAAGACAAATTGGATGGTACCAACTATTCTCTTTGGTCTTTTATGGCCAAAAATGTTTTGGTTGGTAAAGGATTGTGGGATTATGTATCTGGAGATGAAGTTCGTCCAGGTAGCATTGCACCTGCCACGCCTGGTCGTGGTGCAGCTGTTGGTGCAGGACCCTCACAAGTCACTCCAGAGCAAAAGAGATGGGATACTAAAGATACACAAGCTATGGCTATGATTGCCTTAACCATAAAGAGGAAAATCACACCACATATCATATCTTGCATAACTTCTGAGGATGCTTGGAACACTCTACAAGCTATGTTTGGAGGAAGAAACGCTGCCATAATAGAGTTTTTGAAGAAACAACTTGACAAAATACAGATGGACGAAGGTGACGATATCATCGAGCATCTTACAAAAATCACGGATCTTAAAGAGCAATTGCTTAGCATTGATGAAGTGATTCCAGAGAAGGACTTGGTTTCCAAAACACTCAATTCACTACCACCATCTTATCTGACTTTTCAGACTTCTTTGACTCTGTCTTTGCGAGCTAATCCTGAGCCTCTTCAATTTGAAGAGATAATGGCTTTGCTATTGCAGGAGGATCAATCACGTAAGAACAAGTCTTTACAAGTGGATGGTATGGATCATGCTCTTGTTGTACAGAATAAAAACAAGGGTAAAGAGAGTGCTCATTACTCCAAGTCTGGTGTAAGACAATCTTCAGAGAAGTCTAAAGGTGATTCCGACAAGTCCAAGAAGAAAGGTAAATGTCACTACTGAAAGAAACCTGGTCACTACATTAGTGAGTGTAAAAAGCGAATTGCTAAAGAAAAGAAGAAAGAGTCAAGTTTGGTTGTTTCAGCTTCTAGTGATTCTTCTACAGCTAAAGAAGAGTCTGCAAACTTTGTGCAGGATTCTTATGCTTCTTAGTATGTTCAGATTTTTCCGCTTTTAGTGTTGACAAGACACAAATGATTTGGTACTTTGATAGTGGTGCATCCAGGCATATTACTTCAAGGAAGGATTTGTTTTGTTCATTGGATGCAGCTCCAGCAGAAAAGAAGGTGACATGTGCAAATAATGCTTCTTATCCAATCAAAGGCGTTGGTAAGATTTTGATTACCATTTCAGATGGTTCAGATTTATGCTTGCCAGATGTCTTATATGTTCCAGGGATCAAGAAGAATTTTTTGTCTATATCCTCTCTTGCAAAAAATGGTCTTCGGGTCATTTTTGAGGATGACAGATGTGTTGTACGAGATCGAGAGAATGGTTATTCTCTTATCACTACAGGTACGCTGGAAAATGGACTATTTGTGCTAGATCGTTATGAAAAGCAGATTCAGGTATGTATTGTAGAAACAAAGACTCAGGCCATGCAGGATGCTGAGTTGTGTCATGCTAGATTTGGGCATGTTAGTTATGGCAGTTTTATGACTTTACAACGTCATAATATGGTGCATGATTTGTCTTTATTGGAGATGGCACCAAGACATGTATGTGAAGGTTGCATTCTTGGAAAGATGCACAGATTTTCATTTTCGTAGGATGGTTTAGTTAGAGGGACACGAAAGTTGCAGCTTGTACACAGTGATGTATGTGGTCCTATGAGGATGCCATCTATAGGAAACAACCTTTATTTTGTGACCTTCATTGATGACTTTTCCAGGTTTTGTTGGGTGTATCCACTCAAAGCAAAGTCAGACGTGTTTGCAGTTTTTCAACATTATGTCACCATGGTTGAAAATGAAACAGGTTGCAAAGTACAAACTCTTCGTACCGATCGAGGAGGTGAAATACATGTCAGGTGCATTTAAGGATTTTTTGGGAAAGAAAGGCATTAAACACCAATGCACTATGCCATACACACCACAACAGAATGGTGTTGTAGAAAGGAAGAACAGGTCTTTAATGGAGACAGCTAGATGTATGCTCAAGGCTAAGAGTTTGCCTCATAAGCTATGGATGGAGGCAGTTGCTTGTGCAGCACATGTTTTGAACAGGTGTCCTACTCGTGCCTTGAAGACCATTACTCCATATGAAGCTTGGTATGACAGAAAACCTTCAGTCAGTTATCTTCGTGTTTTTGGTTGTCTTGCTTATGCTCACATCCCTCAGCAGTTACGTGGGAAGCTTGATGATAAGGCAATCAAATGTATATTTGTGGGGTACAGTAGTGGAAGTAAAGGTTATAGACTTTACAATCCTGCTACAAACAAGATTTTTGAAAGTCGTGATGTAATTTTTGCAGAAACTACTGCTCAACCTATGGTTGCTTTTGATGTACCGCATATGTAGACACATGAGTATTTGAAGGTTTGCTTCCTTCTTTTGTGGAGAATCAAGAATCACAACAGGTTGATAATCTTGATCAATATTTTGATCAGCATGTGACACCTCATGATGTAGAGGAAATTGTGCGTGAAGAGCAAGAAGTTCTCAAGGAAGAAAGAACCTTGCCTAAATGGGTTCAGAAACCTTTGCAGGATAGCAAGTTGGATGCACCGTTGCCACGAAAAACACGTGCTGGTACTACTTTTGGCAGAGAGCAAGTAGATTTGGCTTGCTTTAGCACTCTTTGTGATGTAGATGAGCCTGATTCATTTGAACAAGCTTTAGAGTGTGTTCAGTGGAAAGATGCTATGCAGCAAGAAATTGATTCTATTCATAAGAATCATACATGGGATCTAGTGGACTTGCCTACAGGTAAAAATCCTATTGGTACAAAGTGGGTTTTTAAGGTAAAAAAGAAACAAGATGGTACTGTTGACAGGTACAAAGCAAGGCTTGTGGCAAAAGGCTATGCGCAACAGAAAGGCATAGATTATGATGAAACCTTTGCTCCTACTTCTCGTGCGTCCATAGTTAGATCACTAGTTGCAATTGCTGCTCATCATGGTTGGAAAGTGCATCAATTGGATATCAAAACTGCTTTTTTGAATGGTGATTTGCAGGAAGAAGTTTATGTAAGTCAACCAAGTGGTTTTGTTGTAAAAGGTCAAGAGCAAAAGCTATGTAGATTGCGTAAAGCTTTGTATGGTATCAAACAGGCTCCACGAGCATGGTATGAGAAGATACATACTTATTTGATTGGCCAGGGATTTCAGAATAGTCCAACAGAAAGTACTTTGTATTTCAAAAAGAGAGATGGAGTTCTCATTATGCTAACACTTTATGTGGATGATATGCTTCTTACAGGCAATAATGCAAATGAAATTGAAGCGTTTAAAGATGCTTTGAGAAAAACCTTTGAGATGTCTGATCTTGGTTTGCTACATTATTACTTGGGTATTCAGTTTGTGCAATCAGAGGATGGCATATACATGTTGCAGGCAAAATATTTGCATAAAATTTTGGACAAGTTTGGTATGCAAAATTGTAAGCCAATCTCTACACCCGTAGAAACTGGATCAAAGTTGAGCATGCATGATGCTGGAGAACCTTTTGATGTACATGCTTATGCATCAGCGGTTGTTGCTTGATATATTTGGCAGGCAACACTTGTCCAGACATTCAATTTGGGGTTTCACAAGCAAGCAGATTTATGCACAGCCCAGGTATGCATCATTGGCAGGCTGTGAAGCGCATACTTCGTTACCTTTCAAGTACCCCTAATCTTGCCATGTTCTTTCCAAGGGGGGATATGTATGGAAAGCATAGTTCTATGCAGCTTCTTGGTTACAACGATTCAGATTGGGCTGGTGATTTTGACACACGACATTCCACAAGTGGGAATTGTTTTTTCTTGGGAAATGCATGTATATCTTGGCTAATCAAGAAGCAACCCACAGTGGCTACATCAACTTGTGAAGCTGAGTAGAGGGCATCTTTCACGGCAATAGTTGATTGTGTATGGATACGCAGGTTATTGGCAGATCTTTGTGAGTGTCAACAGGCACCCACTACCATTTTCACTGACAGTCAAAGTTCTATGGAAGTTTCAAGGAATCCAGTATTTCATGCAAGAACAAAGCACATAGAGGTTCACTACCGCTATGTCAGGGAAAGGCTACATGCAAGGGAGATCACACTAACTTACTGTCCTACACAGGATAACATTGCAGATCTATTTACGAAGGCGTTATCACAAGAAAATTTTGAAGCTTTCCGAAAAGCTTTGGGCTTACTTTCATACACATGATGATCTGCTACCTTGTACGGATTCACACTATCACTACAGGGGGAATTTGTAGACATGTAGTAGTGTTAGTGTGTATACGCGCTTCACCAAGGGCACTTTTCTCCCACTGGGTTTTTTCCCCCTGGACATCCGGTGTGAAAGGACACCTCTCTTAGGGTTTCATATAAGCTTTGTAGCTCTGAGTTTTTATATACTCTATTATTCTAATACAGAGAGATAGACTACAGAGATCTCGTACGCAAGCTATGTGTCTTCTCCTTCTCCATCTTCTTCCTACTCTGAGTTGTTGTCTTCCTTCTGTTTCCTATTTCATCATCTTCAACATTTCTTTCCAACGAGCAGTGCGAGAGATTTTCTAGCATTGGAGAGTCGTCATTCGATGGGCCATCAGTGCACTTCTCTGCCTTCAAGAAATTGCAGAAGACTACCTTGTTGAATTCTTTAGCGATGGATATATACTGGCTGCCCATGCATACCGTGTAACTATCATGCCACGGGATTTTGACACTCTTCAAAGGCTGCACTTCCGCTACGATGGGATGCTTCAGCCAGTACCTATCTAGGATATGAGAACAATGGATATTCTGAACATCCTCCATCTCCATCCTCGTGCACGACAGACAGAGCCTTCTAGGGCTGAATTAAACAGCAGAAGGACACGATCATGGGTCGAGAAAAATGACACAAATGGGCAGGTTGAGAGATCTGTAGAGGGGCATGAGCCAGCCAGGTTGCACTCTGAGGCAGTCATGGAAGAAACAGAGACAGTTATGGAGGAGCCAGCTAGACCCCAAAATGAGCAAGGCATAGAGAATCCGAAGCTAGTAAGGGAGGATAACGATGAGGGGCATGAGTAGGCCAGGGCCGAGAGGAATGACACAGATGGGCAGGCTAATGAGGGGCATGAGCAAGCCAGGGTGGACCCTGAGGCATTTATGGAGGAACCAATATTGAAAGAAAATGAGCAAGGCATGGAGGATCCGGAGCCTGTGCCTATAAGGGAGGATCCTGTGCTTGTAAGGGAGGATCTTATTCCTGTTAGGGAGGACCCTGTGCCTGTTAGGGAGGAGCCTAAGGAAGCCACGGATGAAGCTCAAGAAAGTCAAGGAAAAGGCTCTGCTTCACAAGGGCCATCCAACGAGGAGCCTTTATCAGATGAGTCGATTATTTTAGAGCAAATCAGCAAAGATAATGAAGAGGAGTTGAAATTTCTGATGAGCGCATCACCTCTGCATGCACAAATAATGCTGCCTGGAAGGTCAGAGGAGGCCTGCATTTTCAACCTTGATCAACAAGACTTCCTATGCATGCACAGTTTCTCCAACTCGAACGCAACGGATGGGGTCTTCAACATTGCTTTGTGGTACTTCTCAAGCTCTTTATAAGTCACGGTTGGTTCATTAAATGGCTCACTACCGAGACATGGGTCAATACCAAGCGATTCAGTGGCTTATGAAATTGGGTAGTAATACCACTCCCTCGGTATCGACCCATGTCTTCGTGGCAGTCGTCAACGTTTCCGCGTTACGTCTCAAGTTTTTCTTTATAAGTCACGCTTGGTTCATTAGATGGTTCACTACTACTAAGACATGGGTCAATACCAAGCGAGTCAGTGGCTTATGGAATTCAATAGCTACCCCAGTCGCTTGGTATTGACTCATGGGTTTGTGGTAGTGATAGCCCGCTGAAATATCTGAAGTCTAATCTCTACCATTGATTCATGTTAGGCACACTATCTCGCTTCTGTCCCCTGAGGTTCAAAACAAAATATACGTAATAGATCCGTTGATATCGCCTATGTTGTAGAATAGCGGAGTTTCCTTTTTGGCTCTAATGGGCTGGTTTAGCAGAGTCAATTTTGATCTAGCGTGCTTTCTGGTCACTGCATACAATCAATCATGAGTTTCTTCTTGCCTTGTAAAAACCATGTTACATTTAGTATCTTTCTCCTCATCTTTGATGGTTTTGGTGTAATGATCATTGGAGTCTGTTGTTATTTGACATTGAAGTTAAGATTGTCTACTACGCAAACTCCAGGCAAAGCAGGGTGTTTCACGATAGTGTAAAAAAATAAGGCACATCTGGGTACATTTGTAAGTAGTGTCTCTTTGTAATGTGTTACTGACTCAAGTGGTTATGTATGTAGTGCCGCGAAAAAACTTGTATGCTGTGTAGAGCATGTTTTGTTAGAACATGATCTAGGGAATACCATCCGGTACGAACGAGTAACCGTCCCCATGCAGGTTGATGACTATAGCTGTGGCTAGCAAACTTGTTTGAATGCCTTGTTTCTCCTCAATCAAATTTTGGATGTATCGAACGTAAGTAATCGTGATGTTTCATTGTTTGCTGCAACGTTTATATTAAAAGAAGCAACATCTTTACTTACTTTCCTATTATCACGCCTCTACAAGAACTTCAATTACATAACTATACCCCCAAAGATGTGAGACATTTTTCTGTAATGGCCATCCAACATATTATAATCTCGATAAACAGATGTACAAGAGAGGAAGGGGCGAGAGCTGAGGAGTTCGAACAGGCTCGCATTAACGAAATGATGCAGCGCTATAATCATACTCAAGAAGATGTTCAAAATATTCAAGAAGCAATAAATCAATATTATGCGAACGCCACAGAAGTAGAGGAATGGGCTACACATCAACGGCAAGAGAAAGAACAGAGGGAAGCTTCACAGGTGCAAGATGCATGGGAAGCCATGGAAGAGGCCCATGATTTTGAACGACGCGAAAGGATGCCCGAGACCAGCATCCCCAGAGGCAGAAGTAGCAGCAACCGCGGGAGAGGGCAGGGGACCAGTGGCAGCAACCAGGGGAGAGGGCGGGGGACCAGTGGCAGCAATCGAGGGAGAGGATAGGGGACCAGTGGTACAAACTGGGGGAGAGGACAGGGGAGTAGTAGCAGCAATAACTTGTTTACATCTTGACAGAAACAACACAATTTTTTGTAAAGTTTTGAGACAATGAAAAGTGTACATTTTTTTAACATTGTTTGAGCGCCACAAAATATCTTTGTATTAGTCATTTTGAAGAGTACATGGTTTGCATGGCATCAAAACTCATTGCGTGCACAAGATATGTGACTTAGCTTTCGGTGGAAGCAACCAAGTGAAGTGTATTTGTGAGTGACTCCTTGCACAATGTTGTTTTCTCCTTGCATCTTGGAATCTGAAAAGAAGAAAAAGTTAGATTCTATGTCTTAATGTATTAAAGACAATCAAAATTCATCCATTTAGTAAGCACCTTTCTGTTGTTGAGACTGAATGCATACAATTCCGGCAAAAGTGGAAGTTCTTCACGTGTAAGATCTAGCCTGAGCTCTGTAAGAGTTGTGCTTGACATTGTCTCCATCACAGTAAGTAGGCTATCTCAAAAGTAGAGCTCCATTGATAAAGTTTTGTTCTCGAGGCTAGACTCTATATCTTGGTCGAGTGGAATAAGCTTCCCACTAAAAAGATGATATCTAAAATAGTAAAACGACACTATGAAATTTTGAGAGCTTATAATGAACTTGCAAATTATGGACTTCTTTTGCAAAATACAGATTTTGCTCTGTGATTGTTTCCTATCCCAATTATCATCTAAAAAGTCCAAACAGCTCTCAGACTTGCAAATTTGTTGTGGTCGTTCTTATTTGCTCATCGAAGAAAAAATCTACAAACACTTCAAGAGGCCCATAAATAGTGCGAGCCGAACAATTTTTGTGGCAATTGATACTTGAGGGGCTTTTGTATATCCTGAAACAACTTATTCCTAAATCTTTCACTAGTTTGCGAAGCTTGCAAAGACCAATCCTTACTGTCAAAGGATGGAAGTGACAAAGGAGCTACACGATCCCAACCAATGGAAGTTCTCGGTTCCACATATGAAATATTATAAAAGAATATTCCATTATCTGCAAGTTCCTTGTGTTGTCTTCCTCGGTACATTTGCTCACTAATAAATGCATGGAAAGCATCAAAAATCCCAACTATGCTCTCAACTGGTTGCCAATCTGTCCTATTCGATGGATAAATATCTGAAACATACCAAAGATGATATCCACCACTTTACCTTCGAATATAATTATGCACTAAGTGAGATTCTCAAAATAACTTACAGTTGGGTCGATGCCTTGGAAAACTTGGAGGAGATGTTTGCAACCTTAAGTTTGCATGCTGGAAAGCATGTTGTATGAGGACCTCTTTCACCCGCTTTCTTTGTGCACACACTTTAAACTCTTTAACTTGTCCCTTGAAACCATCCACAAAATCATTGTGTTGCCTCCTCTTCCTCCTCCTAGTTTGCAGTAGAACCCAACTTCTAATAGTTATTCAAGATGGTATCCATGTTTGATCATCTGTAGTATAACTGTTAAAAATACTAACAGAGTCAATGGTAGTGCTAGGCCTTCAAGAAGTAGTCATGGTGTGCACTAGAATACACAGAAAGGTTAGCGCAAATATGAAAAAGGGAAGAAGTTTTGAGAGAAAAGTAGAGCTACTTAAAGTCATATTTGGGCAGGAACATAGATACTAGATAGACTCTTCAATGAAAGTTCTGAAATTCGTCAGTACAGAGTTAGTACGACTTATGGCATTTATGCCTTGAAAGTGTGAAATTGTGCAATTTGATGAACAAAAATAATATATTCTCCCTTTTTTCTAAAAGAGCTTGGCTCCAAAATGTTGATTCTCAACGTAACGTTAGCCTCTTCCTCATTGGTCAAGCGCTACTCTCTCTCTAGAATTGAAAGGCCCAAAAGTGAGTCCAACTTTCTCCTAATGGGAGTGCAGCTAAAAAATTCTACTTCCCAGATGAAGTGTTTTGCCACCCTTACCAAGGTGCCCTTAGGACTATTCAACAAATTGGATGAAATAAAGAGAGCGTGAAGCTAGAAGAAATGCCTCTGATATTTTTCTACTCTCTAAAGAGAATTTAAAAACAAACCATAATCTTATTTAGCGGCCGCACATTGAACTTACACCGTCATTTTATCTGGCTTGAACATTTTGTAAATTGCTAAGGATTATTGTCAATGATTTTCAATATGGGTATTTTATATGAATCCAAGTCTATAATTTTTATATGAATCCAAGTCTATAATTGATCGTGATATTGTTGTTCACATGAATTGAATTATATTTTGTTTATAACACCAATTTCACCATCTTTGATTTAACACGGTCTTGGCATGGTTTATAATCACATTGAGTTGAAGAGCTAGAGAGTAGTGAATTGAGAGAATTTTGTTTTGCTCAAGATACTTAATATTTGTCTATTTGGCAAGTGCAGTTCTGAGATACCATTGTTGAGGAAGAGTAGGCATGTGAAACACAAACAATGCTAGCCGATCAAGACCAATTGGCTCTTAATTATTTTAAACACATGAAATCTTTAGCACACGATATGTCGGCACAACAAGCAACCCGTACAGCTCGTCCACTATCAAAATGGGTAATTCCAAACCACGCAAAATGAAAAGATATCAACAAACAAGTGACAAAGAATATGATCAAAACAATGTGGCCATGTGAAGACGCGGAGATAAATAAATGACGATGGAAAGTTTTGAAGTATCAACACCATGAAATCAAAGAAAACGCTGAGAGAATCTACTCGGAGGTGTTTGACCATCACTATACAATGCAGATTGTGCACCCTATTTTGCAAAAATGTAAGACTTCAAGGACCTGTGTATACCCACTACACTAGTACATAACATCCAACCCTTGACTATCAACTCATTATTTAAATATTTTTATCTTCTAAAACCAACTTCACCCCTTTTATGGACCAGTGGCTTCATTGCAATGAGCATGACTCTTCAAAGACTCAATTTGTTTGGCATCTTACCTGTCTTCGGTAAAATATTTAAATTTTTTTAGAAGTGGTTATTGTATTAACAATCACGCTTGTCCCAGAAAATGAACATATGATTCTGTAACCTTAGGTCAATTCACAAGGAGAAATAACTATACCCAGTGCTAGGATACATTCCTCAGGGATTTTCCTAGTAAAATGCCAAAGATAGTAGAGGTTTTACTATATATAGATAAACCTATCGGGATTTTTTATTTTCTTGATTGGCCCGCCTGGTTTTTATAATTTGCTGATGACACACCGAGAAAATATAAAAGCCTGATACGACTTAAGAATACATGCCGAGACTACCGGCTCTAGTGGTTTTTGCGGGTAACCGCAAAAGTCACATTAATAATTAACGTAATCACATCTTTTACATGTGTGATCACTCACGTTATTAACGTAATCATGTGGTCGTGATCACGTCTGTAAAATCCATGGCTGCTAACTTCAAGTAGTTAGATCCAAGCGGACTAAAATGGACAAACTAAAGTGATCCTAAGTTGATTTAGAGTTTCTTTACATGGCCAGCCTTAAGCGCCTTTACAAGACCAACTCCTGGTGGAAAAACCAAAAGCCGCTAATCCTAAGCAGCTAGCCCTAAACATATTAAATTAATCCAACCAAAAAGAATTAAAACCGTAAGCTGCTAACTCCAAGTAGTTATCCAAACAATAAGTTGCTGACTCCAAGTAGTTAGATCTAAGAGGATTGAAATAGCCAAACCATAAGTTGCTAGCTCCAAGTGGTTAGACCTAAAACCAATAGACGCTAACCCCAAGAAGCTAACACTAAAACGGACTGAAACAACCTAGCAAAAAAAAAACCACAAGCTTCTTATCTTAAGCGAATAACCCTAAGCGGATTGAAATGGCTAAACTAATGCGACACTAATTTCATTGTTTGAACAAAGAGGATTAGCTAACAACCCACTTTAGCATATTTTCCTATGCAAAGTATAACAAAACAATAAGAACCCTTTAAATTGACATGAAAGTGTTAGATTCCTCCCATACCAAAAGCGCCATCTCATGGTATTCACTAAAATTTTCAATAGAAGCAACCTTTGTGCAATCAACTTCAGATACGTGAACATTCACCACTCTCACATTCCAAATGCTAAAGCTTTTTTTATTAAGTACTTTGATGACAGTGTCAATGTATCTATAGCCACACCACAATGTGTTTAGTGACAAACCCTTTTTCACATTGCCTTTTGCTATCTCGACAACCTTTTTCCATCATAATATCATGAATGCTGAATAGTTATGTTCGTTACTTTTAGCAAACATTTGTATTAAAATTGTTTTATTGCTTGGAATATTTTGCACTAATTAAATTCATGAATTCAATTATCTTTCTATCAATCTTAATTTTTTGTCTATCACCAATGTAATTGGTATACCTTTTTCTTATCCGAACCCATTTGACAAATTGGGAATCATGGCACACTAGTTACATCTTTGAATTTAAAAATGTATAAACTTTTCTTCTTCAACATTGGCTAACTCCCAATTTTAATCATGTGACGAGGTCGTAGAGCTTTGAGAATAGATCCTATTGTGCAAAGTCTCAAGAACAAGCTATGGTATGAAACAAAGGATACAACGTTATTTGGCCTTTTAAGATTAAGCCATCTACACATCAAACATTCAAAGCAGTAATTCATGCAATAGAAATATTGAATTGAAACAAAGTAGAAACAATGCAAAAAAATGTCAACAATTTATACGACTTATCCACGAGTCTTAACTTTAAGATCTGCTACTCAAGAGGAACTAGGACAGGAGAGAGAGAGAGAGAGAGAGAGGTCAATCTGATTTTTGGTTCAATCTGATCTGAGACCTGGGTGATGCTCCAACAGTGGCAGCTAGGAAACGTGAAATGCACGGCTTGGCAGGGAGATCGTATTTGGGCCCGATTTTGCCGCGAACGGGCGGTCCAAGATTCACAGTGCCACATCATACCGACGCTTTTTGGCTGCCTAGCAACGACAACGCCATCGTTGCTAAGGGAGAGAGGGGTTAAAAATAGCAAGGGAATCTATTATTGCATGCAAAGGGTGGAGTGTGGAACGAAGGGGTTGCAAGAGGAGAGGTGTGGCAGAATTATAGCCGAGCTGCAAAACATGTTTGCTGCAAATGAGTGCATAAACAAAGATATTATATACACAATAGCTGATGCAGTGACCAAGATTGTGGACCTTGCACAACATGAGCCTGAGGATGTCAATGAACCTACGATTGCTACTAGCCATATGTTTGCAGATGTTGTTATTATGGAAGAAGATGCCATAATCGATGATTTCTTGTCTAGATCTGAAGGAGATGATCATGACAGTATAGAAGAGCTTTTTGATACGTGTACCTTTTCAGAGGGGGTACCAGATGAGCCTTGATAGTGCTATGATGGATTGCTAAGTAACATGGATGCAGATGAGGAAGCAGAGGATGATATGGATGAGTATGAAGATTGCTCAAATCATGATGATTGTGAACAAATTATTGACAGGGATTTTACATATATGCTTGGAGATGGGCTGCATGAGGAGATAACTCCTACAATTTTGATTAATGTTGAGACTTACAGGGGTGTTTTTCTCGAGGATGGTATGGGTGAAGATCTATAGGATAAAGCTGCTTTTCATGATCAAGCTAAAACCCCAATAGGTAAAAATTCCTCTAATGATACAGGTCGAGAGAGTCCCGAGGTTTTTTGTGATGGGTATGAAGCTAGAGGGGGTGATTATGTTAAATCATCCTTGATACTGCATAAAGTGCACATGAGTTTTCATTTCCTTGGACAATGTGACAAATGTGGATGGATTTGGATGCTATTCCTATTGATGCTTATGTCAGTGATGTCTTGGCTGCAAGTAAAAGGGAGTCAGAATTCTTTAATGCTTTTTGGTAACTAGCTTACGTTGCCAAAATCTCACGGGATGTGGGTGCTGCACTATGATTCAAGTGAAGCTCTAGTATATTGCAGAGCCCATCCATGCTATGTGATCTCAATGGTGTGTGATCCAAGAGATTCTAAGGATGTTCATAAGAAGATTCAATATGGACGGATATTGTTAAGTATGCATAATACTTGCGTGCTATTTGAACTAGGATAGCATATTTGCACCAAAAATTCTTGATGTTGGTTGATACAGAAGATGTATGCTCATGTGGATATTATGTCACTCCAATATTTGGGCAATTCCTTAGTATCCCATTTGATCTTGGGGCCTACTGAAGTGCAAGTTGCAGATGCAAAGGATACTAGATGTCTGTTGTAGCAGGTTGCATGGTACAGGTTTTGTTTTCTAGATTTATGCTAAGTCAGAAGATTTTTTGGTTATGTGATCAATAAGCTTATAGGCTGGCTTCCAGTTGACTTCTTTGGGTAATTTGATGAAGTATCTTTACATTTTTTGAGTTGGTTCTGCTACCAGAACTTGAGGTAAAGGACTTGACGGCCATTCCGTGTGCAGATAGACTAAGGCATAATTGAGATTCATAGGGTTCCCTAAAGCGAGCTTAATGGTCAAGCCATGCACATTATTAACTGGAGCACTTGAGTCTGGCGGGGTTCACTAAACAGGTTTTCCATAATTGAATGCTTTGGAGATACGGCAGATACGGTTCAAAGATTTTTGATGGACAACTACCTAATGATTAAGCTAGAACATTGATGATAGGGTATACACCTTATTTTATTTTTCATATGTTTACCAGTTGCATGAGTCTGATGATGGAAAAAAGCATAAGGTACCTATAGCAGATTCAGATTGAAGTGTAGTTGGCACAGACCGGAGGCTGTGCAGGTTCAGAGGGGGTGGATGTCGTGCAACTCCGCTTCCATGATGGGAAAAAGAGCAAATAAATGCAAGCTAAGCTTCTTTGAAGCCTACACATTTATTGAGGAGGGATCAAGGCTTGTTAATAGACCAAGTTTAATGATTAATGTATGTCAGATGCGGCTTAAAAGGGCCAACAAATGCCTTAATGATTCCAAAAATGAGTATGCTTGAAGTGAGCACACATGAGAGATTATGATCTAGAATTGCAGTGCGTGAAGTGCTCTACCGGCTTGTCTTTACGGCTCATCGATTGGAGCTACGGTGAAGAAGTTATCACAATTTGAAGTTTAAGTCTATTGCACATCCGTAGCATATTAGGCAACTACTGAGGGGACAGAAATGAAATGAATGCATGGGCCTGAAGTGCTCATTTTTTGAGGCGCATCGATATTTTCAGATTAGTGATAGAAGTTTCGGTCGCCAAGATATTGGTCGTAAAAGATTCACTGGGGGCCGGTTCCGTACCGGTCCGGTCGGCTCGGTTGGTGTCTCAATTGGGAGTTTTCGTCTTTCCTCCAGGTTTTGGAATGCATGAGCAATAATTTCTTTGAAGAGATTTGTGTTCGGAATGTCATCTCATGGAGCATACTGATCATGGGATAGGCCTAGCTTGACGGGGGCCACTCGAGGAAGGTGTTGTGCTTGGCAATGCTTGGCCGATATGTGTACAAAATGTGGTGCCCACCATGAAGCCACCTGCCCAAGCCAATGAATTAATAAGGCTTCCAGGAAGGACCTCCCATGATCACCAAAGGGCCAATGGCCGCCCAAGTCAATTAAATTGCCGCCCAAGACAATTAAGGGCCACCCACTTTGTAAACTAAAGGGGTTTTGGTGTGAACAAAAGGAAAAAAAGGAGGGCAATGGTGTGAGGAGGAGGAGAACGGCAGCGTGGATGGGGAGAGATATGCTCGCGCAGGCCAGCGTAATGCTCCAACATGTGGTGACCAGGAAGCGTGAAATTCACGGCTTAGCAGAGAGACCGTATTTGGGCTCGATTTTTCCGCGAACGGTGCTATCCGAGATTCGCAGTGCCACATTATAGGGGCAATTTTTTGCCTCCCTAGCAACAACGACACCATCGTTGCTAAGGGAGGGAGGGGTTAAAAATAGCGAGGGGATCTATTATTGCATGCAAAGGGTGGAGTGTGGAACGAAGGGGTTGCAAGAGGAGAGGTGTGGTGAGCTTGCACAGGAAGGTTGCTCTCTTGAGCTTGCAAAAAAGAAAAAGGAAGCTCTCGGCTAGCAAGAGAGGAGGAGAGCAAAGCTCTCTATCTCTAGCTCTCTCTCGTCCTAGGATAGGACCAAAGCGAGAAGCTCTCTCTTGCTCTCATCCTCGGCAAGCAAAAGCTCCCTCTGTCTCGCTATTGTCATCAACTAATATAACTAAGAAAAAGTCTCTCTCTCTCTCTCTCTCTCTCTCTCTCTCTCTCTCTCTCTCTCTCTCTCTCTCTCTCTCTCTCTCTCTCTCTCTCTCTCTCTCTCTCTCTCTCTCTCTCTCTCTCTCTCTCTCTCGCGTGCGCGCGCGCGTGCACGCACGCAAGCGAGTGCGCGAAGGAGAAGCAAGGCAAGCAAAAGAAATCCTTCTCTCTCTTGTCCTTGGCATGCAAAGGAAAAGAGGCAAGGGAGAGTTTGAAGCATGATACAAGCTATCTTGCTCTCGTGCTTAAGAAGCTAAACCAAGGATCTCTCTCTCAGCATAAACAAAGGAATCGACCTAAAGGAGCATGAGGAAAGCACAAGGCAGGCCAAGCAAGGGTTAAGGGAATTGGAGCACGTGGATTAGAGGTGAAGATAAAGCTTGTGAGCGCCAATTAAGCCAGTGCAAAGCATAAGGAGCAGGAAGCTGTGGAAGATCTGATGGTAATTGAAGCATGAAAACTGAGGCATTGAACAGAATAGAAGCTTGCTGAATCTAAGGGAACTTGAAGCAGATGAAGCGACAAGAGACAATTACCATCACCGTCATCAGCTAGAGATTGATTAAACATTTTGCTAAGTCCAATGTTGTTAACGGCCCGGATAATCCTGTAAACGGGAGCTTAAACTCCTAGTTAGCAAATGATCTAAGGGATGGTGCTGTTAATAGCCCTTGGCTAAGGATTAAGTTGTACTCAAAGTGTTAATCAATTAATTGATGATTATGGTGTTTTCCAGATCTTTCAGTGTCTACTATTCTCTCTCTTTCACACCTTCCACACCCAGAGGCCCGGCGCGTGCCCGACTCACGTTTCGAACACATAACCCCCGTCATCTTTGGTGAACCCGACGTGAAACGAGCCGAGGTGGGAGGTAAAGATCGAGATGCTAGAACAATTAAAGTAGTTTATTGACGATTTCAACTTGAATGGATTTGATACAAATCTAGCAGTTGCAGATTTGCCGATATGATTGAATTAGTTCAGGGATGTTTGCAGTAAGCGAAAGCCATGCATATAAAAAAGCAGTTGGATGATGCTGTAGAATTAGCACTTTGATGATGTATGGGAGCAGTATCATAACTTTCAGGGATGTGATCCCGAAGGTTTTATTGCATATTATGAAGTCGAGATGAAGAGCCGAAATGTTCCAAAAAAATCAGATAGTTGTAGATTTTGAAGAGGTTGTAAACTCGGATTTTAAAAGCAGGTTCAAGAACCGGCAAAAGCATATCCCATACGGTGGGATTATTTTGTAGAGGAATTCATTTACGAAAGCTCAAGGATTCTAGATCTGGAAATAAAAGAGATTACAGAATGAAGCCAGGTTGTCTTTAGTAAAGGTGAAGGGGATCAGATGCAGATCCTTAATTACAATCACTTTTGGGAGCATATTTCTGCAAGAAGCAAAGACAAACAAAATGCCGAGCTGGAAGTAGCAGATTCAGTTTCAGAGGAGCATATTTTGAGCAATGAAGAAAAGGTAAACGATGAATTTAATGCTGAAACAGATTTGTATGATTTTTCTTCAAAGGTTGCTCGCATGGATGCTATCTCCAATAATGGTTTCAGTGAAGACATATTGTACAGCAAGTGGCTCACAAATTGTTGACCTTGACATGGGTTCTTATGAAGGAGTTCATCAAGAATATGAGCCTCTACAAGACGTTACTAAAACTATCAGCACTATAGTCGAGCTGGACAACATTTTTGCTGCAGATGAGTGCATAAACAAATCTGTTATATACACAATAGCTGATGGAGTGACCAAGATTGTGGACTTAGCACGTGATGAGCCTGAGGATTTCAATGAACCTATGATTGCTACTAGCCATATGTTTGTAGATGCTGTTATTATGAAAGAAGATGCCATATTCGATCATTTCTTGTCAGATCTGAAGGAGATGATCATGATAGTATACAAGAGCTTTCTGATACGTGTACCTCTTCAAAGGGGGTGCCAGATGAGCCTTTATAGTGCTATGATGGATTGCTAAGTAACATGGATGCAGATGAGGAAGTAGAGGATGATATGGATGAGTATGAAGATTGCTCAGATCATGCTGATTGTGAACAAGTTATTGACAGGGATTTTACATATATGCTTGTACATGGGCTGCATGAGGAGATAACTCCTACAGTTTTGATTAATGTTGAGACTTCCAAGGGTGTTTTTTCCGAGGATGATATGGGTGAAGATCTATAGAATAAAGATGCTTTTTCTGATCAAGCAGAAACCCCAACAGTTAAAAATTCCTCTAATGATACAGGTCGAGAGTGTCCCAAGGTTTTTCGTGATGGCTATGAAGCTAGAGGGGGTGATGATGCTAAATCATCCTTGATACTGCATAAAGTGCACATGGTTTTGGATGTTATTCCTATTGATGCTTATGTCAGTGATGTCTTGGCTACAAGTAAAAGGGAGTCAGAATTCTTTATTGCTTTTTGGCAACTAGCTTAAGTTGCCAAAAGTTTACGGGATGTGGGTGTTGCACTATGCTTCAAGTGAAGCTCTAGTATATTGCAGAGCCCATCAATGCTATGTGATCTCAATGGTGTGTGATCCAGGAGATTCTAAGGATGTTCGTAAGCAGATTCAATATGGATGCATATTGTTAAGTATGCATAGTAATTGCGTGCTATTTGAACCAGGGATAACATATTCGCACAAAAAATGCTTGATGTTAGTTGATAAGGAGATGCATGTGGATATTATCTCGCTCCAATATTCGGGAAATTCCTTATTATCCCATTTGATACGGGGTACTACTGAAGTGCAAGTTGCAGATGCAGAGGATACCAGATGTCTGTTGTAGCAGGTTGCATGGTACAAGTTTTTTTTTCTAGATTTATGCTAAGTCAAAAAAGTTTTGGTTATGTGATCAATAAGCTTACAAGATGGCTTCCAATTGACTTCTTTGGACAATTGATGAAGTATCTTCACATCTTTTGAGTTAATTGTGCTACCAGAACTTGTAAAGGACTTGATGGCCATTCCGTGTGCAGACAGACTAAGGCATACTTGAGCTTGATAGAGTTCCCTAAAACGAGCTTAATGGTCAAGCTGTGTGCATCATTAACTGGAGCACTTGAGTCTAGCAGGGTTCACTATACAGGTTTTCCATAATTGAATGCTTTGGAGATACGACAAATACGGTCCAAAGCTTTTTTATGGACAACTACCTAATGATTAAGCTAGAACATTGATGATCGGGTATATGCCTTATTTTACTTTTCATATGTTTTCCAGTTGCGTGAGTCTGATGATGGAAAAGAGCATAAGGTACTTATAGCAGATGCAGATTGAAGTGTAGTTGGCATAGACCGGAGGCTGTGCAGGTTCAAAGGGGGTGGATGTCGTGTAGCTCCGCTTTCATGATGGGAAAAAGATCAAAGAAATGCAAGCTAAGACTCTTTGAAGCCTACACATTTACTGAGCAGTGATCAGGGCTTGTTAACATGCCAAGTTTAATGATTAATATCTGCCAGATACGGCTTAAAAGGGCCAATAGATGCCTTTATGATACCAAAAATGGGTATGATTGAGTGAGCACAGATGAGAGATTATGATCTAGAACTGCATTGCTTGAAGTGCTCTATTGTCTTGTCTTTACGGCTCGTCGGTTGGAGCTACGGTGAAGAAGTTATGGCAGTTTGAAATTTAAGTCGATTGCAGATCTGTAACGAATTGGGCAACTACAATTGAGGGGATATAAATGAAATGAATGCGTGGGCCTAAAGTGCTCACTTTGTGGAGCGCGTTGGTCTTTTCAAATTAGTGATCGGAGTTCCGATCGCCAAGATATTGGCCATAAAAGATTCATCGGGGGCCGTTTCTGTACTGGTCCGATCGGCTCGGTTGGTGTCTCACCTGGGAGTTTTTGTCTTTCGTCCAGGTTTTGGAATGCATGAGCAGTGATTGCTTTGAAGAGCTTTGTGTCCAAAATGTCATCTCATGGAGCGTACTGATTGTGGGATAGGCCTAGCTCGACGAGGGCCACTCAAGGAAGGTGTTATGCTTGGCAATGCTTGACCGATATGTGTACAAGATGTGGTGTCCACCATGAAGCCACTCGCCCAAGCCAATGAACTAATAAGGCCGCCAGGAAGGACCTCCCATGATCAGCAAAGGGCCAATGGCCGCCCAAGCCAATTAAGGGTCGCCCACATTGTAAACTAAAGGGGGTTTGGAGTGAACAAAAGGAAAAAAAAGGAGGGCAATGGTGTGAGCAGGAGGAGGATGGTAGTGTGGACGAGGAGAAATATGCTTGCATAGGCCAACGTGATGCTCCAACGGTGGCGACCAGGAAATGTGAAATGCACGGCTTAACAGGGAGACCGTATTTGGGCCCGATGTTGCTGCAAATGCTGCTACACAATATTCACAATGCCATGTCATACGGGCAATTTTTTACCTCCCTAGCAACGACGGTGCCGTCATTGCTAAGGGAGGGAGGGGTTAAAAATAGAGAGGGGATCTATTATTGCATGCAAAGGGTGGAGTGTGGAACGAAGGGGTTGCAAGAGGAGAGGTGTGGCGAGCTTGCACAGGAAGGTTGCTCTCTCGAGCTTGCAAAATAGCAAAAGGAAGCTCTCGGCTAGCAAGAGAGGAGGAGAGCAAAGCTCTCTTTCTCTAGCTCTCTCTCTCTCTCTCTCTCTCTCTCTCTCTCTCTCTCTCTCTCTCTCTCTCTCTCTCTCTCTCTCTCTCTCTCTCGCCCTCATATAGGAGAAAAGTGAGAAGCTCTCTCTTGTGCTCATCCTCGGCAAGCAAAAGCTCCCTCTCTCTCGCTATCGTCATCAGATAATAAAGCTAAGCAAAGGCTCTCTCTCTCTCTCTTTGTGTGTCTCTCTCTCTCTCGCGCGCAAAGGAGAAGCAAGGCAAGCAAAAGAAATCCTTCTCTCTCTTGTCCTCGGCATGCAAAGGAAAAGAGGCAAGGGAGAGTTTGAAGCATGATACATGCTATCTCGCTCTCGTGCTTGCGAAGAGAAACCAAGGATCTCTCTCATCATAAACAAAGGAATCAACCTAAAGAAGCATGAGGAAAGCACAAGGCAGGCCAAGCAAGGGTTAAGGGAATCAAAGAAAGTCGAGTAGAGGTGAAGATAAAGCTTGTGAGCGCCAATTAAGCCAGTGCAAAGCATAAGGAGCAGGAAGCTGCGAAAAATTTGATAGTAATTGAAGTATGAAAACTGAGGCATTGAAAAAAATTGAAGCTTGCTGAATCTAAGGAAACTTAAAGCAGATGAAGCGACAAGAGATAATTACCATCACCGTCATTAGCTAGAGATTGATTAAATATTCTATTAAGTCCGATGTCGTTAACATCCCGGTTAATCCTGTAAATGGGAGGTTAAACTCCTAGTTAGCAGATGATTCAAGGGACGGTGCTGTTAACAGCTCGCCTTGGCTAAGAATTAAGTTGTACTCAAAGCGTTAATCAATTAATTGATGATTATGGTATTTGCCAGATCTTTCAGTGTCTATTATTCTCTCTCTTTCACACCTCTCACAGCCAGAGGCTCGATGCCTGCCCGGCTCACGTTTCGAACACATATCCCTCGACAATGGATTGTAACAACCCAACGAAAAAAACATAAAACCACAAGCCGGTAATCCTAAGTGGATAACCCTAAGCATATTGAAATGGCTAAACTAATGCGACCCTAATTTCATTGTTTGAACGGGGACAATTATCTAACAACCCACTTTTGGATATTTTCCTATGCAAAGTAGAACAATAAGAACCCTTGAAATTGACATGAAAGTGTTAGACTCCTCCCACACCAAAAGCACCATCTCATGCTATTCATCGAAATTTTGCTTAAAAGAGACCTTTCTGCAATCAACTTTTGATACGTGAGCATTCACCACTCTCACATTCCAAAAGCTAAAGCTTTTGTTTAGAAGTACTTTGATGACACTGTCAATGTACCTATAGCCACACTACAATGTGTTTAGTGACAAACCCCTTTTCACATTTCCTTTTGCTATCGTGATAACCTTTTTCATCATAATATCGTGAATGCTTAATAGTTGTGCTCATTTTCTTTATAGGACATTTGTATTAAACTTGTTTTATTGCTTAGAATATGTTGCCACTAATTAAATTCATGAATTCAATTGATCTTTTCGATCGAACTTAATTGTTTATCTATCACCAATGCAACTGGTATACTTTTTTCTTATCTGAACCCATTTAACGATCTGGGAATCATGGCACACTAGTTACATCTTCGAATTTAAAAATGTATAAACTTTTCTTCTTCAACATTGGCTAACTCCCAATTTTAATCGTGTGACAAGATCATAGAGCTTTGAGAAGAGATACAATTTGTGCAAAGTCTTGAGAACAAGTTATGGTACCAGATGAAGGATACAATGTTATTTGGCCTTTAAAGTTTACACCATCTATACTTCAAACTTTCAAAAGCAGTACTTCATTCAATCTTGTATTTAGAAACAAATTGAAACAAAGTAACAATCCAAAAATATGTCAACGATTTATCCGACTTATCCACGAGTCTTGAGCTCAAGACTTGCTACTCAAGAGGAACCTAGGATAGGAAGAGAGAGAGAGAGAGAGAGAGAGAGAGAGAATAAAGTTCTCCAAGTACAATCTGCTTTTTGGTTCACTTAAGACTGGTGCTGAAGGTTTGGATTTGTGTATTGTCTCACTTAGAGTTTGGATGTTGTCTTTCTTGTGGAATGCCAAAAATTCAGCATTGTTTGATTCCCACACTTTCCAAAACTTTACTTTGCCTTGCTCTATGATTGGAGACAAACTGATGGAGGATTGTCTTACTCAACTTGCTCATTTGCAGGCCAAGATGATGAATTTTATCAGCATGATGTAAAAGATGTAACAGAATATAACATAGAAAAGAATTTAAGATGAGAGAGAGAGAGAGAGAGAGAGAGAGGTGAACTCGAAATTAAGTGTAGAGCCTTGTATTCGGTAGCCGATGAAATTTCAATAGCGACACTGGTAGTGTGGTGCTTTATAGAGTGTATATATATGGGGGTCAAAACTCTATCAAGTTGAAGCGGTGGACCATTTGGTTATACCACTCCTCCTGGTCCTCAATATCATCATCATCATGGAAACGAGAGCGTGACGGGGTATATCGAGCAGGAACATTAGCTGGCCAATATGCCGTCGCCATGCTGCGGGAGGGCTCCATCGCCATTCTCATGCGGGAGGGCTCCATATGCCACCGCGCAGGTGAGCTTTGATGATCGACTGCATGAGCTGGAGCTGGTGCGGGGAGGAAGCAAAGGGTCGACACAAGCAGCTTCATCGTCACTGCTAGCATGGCCGATGCTGGGATGATCTCGCGAGACATGAAGGCTGTGCTACATTGGGCACATGAGCTGCCACTAACTGAGAGAACGGCAGGGGTCGATGTACTGGAAGATGAGGAACAGGAGGAGGAGGCGTTAATATAGAGGCAAGACCAGCAGAAGAGATGACCGCAGGCCAGGAGCAGCACGGGCAGCCGTGCCTTCGGCGTGAAGCAGATGCCGCACGCGAAGACAGGAGGCTGCACGGTGCCGACGTGCGGCATTATTAAAGGCCTCAGGCCCACGAAGCCCCGCTTGCCAGCATCCATGGAGGAAGAAAGAGCAGAGCGGCAGAATGGGCAGGAGGCGTTGTCGGTGAGCCACTGCTGCAGGCAGGGCAGGCAAAAGAGGTGGCCGCACATGGTCACCACCGGCTCTACCATAGCCTCACTCCAGCAGATAGCGCAAATACAAGCATTGCTTTTATTCGTCCTCTCTTCGACCCCATCGCCCTTCGTATCATTATCTTTGCAGTGCGTCACCATTCCATCATCAACTTGTGCTGTCATTCTCTTTCTCTTACTATTGCTCTCACTCTGTGCTAACTCTGTTCAGACCTCGCTCTCTTATTATCTATATTATATTATATCCCGCTCCCGACTCAAAAGAACGCACATTCTTCGAGGGCACCTTGCTAATGCTACAAAAGTGTGGCCTTCTTTTTAATTGTTTGAGTTGAGAGATGGAATATTCGACACATCATCCTAGATTCTCTCTATCTGCTCACGCTCTGTGAGATAGAATGTCTTTCGTTGGGGGGAAGAAGCATCATCGGCCCTTTGCCTTTGCAATCGCACTTCGTTAGCCCAGTGTCTCCACAGGCATTTGTCTTTTCCATTTCAGCTCTTGTAAAAGATGCTTGTCTAACTTACAATTGACATGTTGCCAACGTCTGTGGTCGGGGTGTGTGGTTGCCTCCTTGCTACCTGGTTTCGCTCTTTGCCCATCCTCTAGGCTGCTCTCACAATGAGGCCTCCCTTATGATACAATCTTTTTTTTTTTGTGTCCAAGTGATATGGACTATTGACTATTGTGATGGTAAAATAGATGTACATATTTCTTTTATAAAAGAACATATAGGTTCATGTATCATGGAAAATAAATGCATACTCCATCTACTTCTCTCTCTAGATCTCTCAGCCGACAATGCCATTCGACCATTGGATGCCTTGTTTTTTGGCCATAACTACACTATAAGTTACGATAGGTGAGCTAAGAGTGAGCATCCTCTGAACAAGAAGTTTGATTTAACACTTTATGTCAGTAGGAGGCTTTATAAACCGTATGAACTGTTCATGCTTCGTTGGTACTATCGTAATAGGGTAGAGGACCTGGTTTAGGGGCATTCAAATTGTATGGACCAATTTAAGAAAATCATTAGGAAAGAAATGGACTCATTTTCGTGCCTTTTAGCTCTAGTGAGAGAATACTCCTTAGCCAATAGGAAGAAGACTAACATTACGTTAAAAAGCCTTTTGTCTCCTTTTTGAAAACATCCATGAAAAACATTTTGGTGAAATTATCATTGTCATGAGAAAAGTGAGGCGCTTGATAGTCATCTTGCACAAGCGTCGAACGCCTTTTTATGACCAGATGTTGCTATCTCGCACAAGCATCAATCACCTTTTTATGAGGTACTCACGATTCAAATTCGAACGGGTTATACTTGATAGCGATTGATAAGTATTATTCAAGACTGTGAAGGGGTCAGAACCAAGCAAATAAAGGCCCATGAGGGGTCTTGGGGGCCTCTATTTGCTTGATTCTGACCTCTAGGCTTAAAACGGCTGTATCTTGAGCTAGAGACGTTGGATTTCAGTGTTTTAAAGTGCTATCCTAAGGTTTTTGGATATTCCAAAATGTATCCGTGGTGTTCTTTTTGTATTTTGGAAACATCTGTTATGTGTTTTCTCTCGTCGCACATCACATCACTCATTAAGATTCACGGACATGGATTTTGGTGCACACTTAAGTTGGGCTCTCGAAAAGCATTTTGTACGAGCATGCATTTAAGTGATCGAGCAAACTTTTACGTATGTACTACGGGAAATAGAATTCCAAAAAACTACTTTTGTATTTTTCAGGATTACCTCTCTCTATGCTGAGTTGGCAAAATAAGCAGTGTCGGCCCTTTGCCTTTGCAATCGCACTTTGCTAGGCCACTACCGCCAAAAGCATTTGTCTTTCTTAGCTCTAGTGAAAGATGCTTGTCCAACTTACAATTGGCATATTGCCAATGTTTGTGGTGTTACAGATGTGAGCTCTTAGAAGAGTTCTAGAAGAATCTAGAAGATTCTAGAAAGTTCTAGAAGCTTGAGGAATTAGAACTTAGAAGGTTCTTAAACTTCTTAAGTTTGAAGAAGAAGCCATAAGATTCTTAACCACCTTAAGCTTGAGTAAGAACCTAGAAGATTCTTATTCTCCTTTACCTTGAAGAACAACCTAGAAAGATTCTTAACCTCCTTCTTAAGCTTTAGTATAAATAGGGGTCTTGGGCTACAAACCCCTTGGTCTTCTCAACACTAGTTGTGAGGCTCCTGCGAGGTAACTCCTCTTCTAGTTCTTGTGTTGTTTTCAAGCCTTGCTCTTGTAATCAAGTCTTTCCTTGTATGCCAAGCTTTTTTATCCGAGTTTTGTAATCAAGTATTAAGTATTGTAATCGAGATTAAGTTTGCAATCAAGTTTCAAGTCCTTGTGTATTGTGAGCAGCTCATCTTGCTCACTTCAAGCTTGAGATGTGTTCACAATGATTTTGTAAGACTCCCATCCCTTAATCTTGCCAAGACATGGAGTCTATATTGGAAGATGTAGTATCCAACTTGCAAAACTTGTAGCAACAAATTCAAGAGCTACATGTGAGCAACCACGATTACAAGTAGAGTAACCACACTCCTTAAGTCCAGTGGTGCTAGAATTGCAATGTGAGATCCAAGAGATATGCAAAGCTAGCCATGGCCATAATCAAACCTTGCCTTCAACAAATCTACTCCAAAATAGTAGAGAACCCAAGGTCAGCCTACCGAAAAAGTTTGATAGGGCAAGATCAATGTTTGGATGCTTTCTCCAACAAGTGAAGTTGTTCATATGCATGCAGCTTGAGCTATTCCATGATGGTGGTTCTAAGTTTGATCTCATCGTCATGCTCCTCTTAGGTACAAATATCTCTTGGTTTGCACCCCTACTTGTGAATCGGTTTGCACGCAAAGACATGAGGCTGCATGGCATAGACGTGCAAGCATTATTAAAGGCCTCAGACCCACGAAGCCCCGTTTGCCAGCATCCATGGAGGGGGAAAGAGGAGAGCGGCAGAATGGGTAACACTACAACATAACATGAAGATATCGACGCATCATATATCGACGGCCATGCCTTTCCACGCGTATATCGACATAAATTCCCATGGGTATAACGACGCTCTTTGCGACACAAAAAAATTTGGGGGGAAAAAGGGAAACCCGCGCGCGCAAGGGCCATTTTCGCTTGCTCAAATCTTGGCCGAAACCTGCTGTGCAGGTATTATGTCACTCTCCCCCCCCCCAACCCCTCCCTCTCTCTCTCTCTCTCTCTCTCTCTCTCTCTCTCTCTCTCTCTCTCTCTCTCTCTCTCTCTCTCTCTCTCTCTCTCTCTCTCTCTCTCTACATCGTGTGTGTGTGTAGGAAAGAGAGAGAGAGAGAGAGAGAGAGAGAGCGGTGTGTGTGTGTGTGTAGGAAAGAGAGAGAGCGGTGTGTGTGTGTGTGTGTGTGTAGGAGAGAGAGAGAGAGAGAGAGAGAGAGAGAGAGAGAGAGAATTAATGTATGCGTAAGAAATTAAAATTAAAAAAAGAAAAATTAAAGAGAGAAATGAAATGAAATGTTATATTAACGTCTTCGAAAGGCCAAAGTGACCTATGAGACAAGAAAGTTACAATGTGGTGGATCTGATACAAAGTCAGAGTAAAAAGATGACAAAATGACAAAATAAAATATTATGGAATTGTAAATTGCTCGGTGTGGACTAAACGGCTAAAAGAGCTAGCTGGGATAGGTAGATCATAGGAGATCCATCATCTGTCGTTGGCGTATCTCATCAATCTCCTCCATGGTCAATAGTCTGACCGAGCGTTGTGCATGTCGAGCCAAAGTGACCTGGATCGTCTGATATAGTCTATGACTTCATTTGACCATCTCAAAATACATTCGAAGCTCAACTCTCACCTTTACACATAAAAGTCCTCTAGGGAGCAACAACAGCGTCGTCGTTGCTCTTAGAGACAAACTTCCTCCTCAAAAAAGGTTGGGCGGGGGCATATAACAAGCCGTAGGTCAAACGGATAGAAGAAACACCCAAAATAGAAGCCATTTTTGAATTCTGATTGGGTTTTTATATGGAAAAACGCAAACGGACTTCATAAACGACTTCTACGCTGTAGGTCAAATCCGGTTGCGTTTTTCTATGGAAAAACTCAAACGGACTTCGGAAATGGCTTCTATGCCTACCGAAACCATCCGTAGTCCATTAGGTAGTCTTAAGGCAATGTCAAGAGCGTGTATGGCAAGCCGTAGGTCAAACAGACAGAAAAAACGTCAAATACACAAGCTGTAGGTCAAATCCGGTTGCGTTTTTCTATGGAAAAACGCAGACGATCTTCGGAAATGGCTTCTATGCCTACCGAAACCATCCGTAGTTCATTAAGTAGTCTTAAAGCAATGTCAAGAGCGTGTATGGAAAGCCGTAGGTCAATGGGTTTGAATTAACGCCAAATACATAAGCCGTAGGTTAAATCCGGTTACGTTTTTCTACGGAAAAACGCAAACGGACTTCGAAAATGGCTTCTATGCCTATTGAAACCATCCGTAGACAATTAGGTAGTCTTTAGGCAATGTCAAGAGCGTATATGGCAATCCGTAGGTCAAACGGATAGAAGAAACGCCAAATACACAAGCTGTAGGTCAAATTCGGTTGCGTTTTTCTACGGAAAAACGCAAATGGACTTCGGAAATGGCTTCTATGCCTACCGAAACCATCCGTAGTTCATTAAGTAGTCTTAAAGCAATGTCAAGAGTGTGTATGGCAAGCCGTAGGTCAATGGATTTGAATTAACTCCAAATACACAAGCCGTAGGTCAAATCCGGTTGCGTTTTTCTACGAAAAAACGCAAACGGATTTCGAAAATGACTTCTATACCTACTGAAACCATCCATAGTCTATTAGTTAGTCTTAAAGAAATATCAAGAGCGCGTATGGCAATCCATAGGTCAAACGGATAGAAGAAACGCCAAATACACAAGCCGTAGGTCAAATCCGATTGCGTTTTTCTATGGAAAAACGCAAACGAACTTCGAAAATGGCTTCTATGCCTACCAAAACCATCCATAGTCCATTAGGTAGTCTTAAAGAAATTTCAAGAGTGTGTATAGCAAGCCGTAGGTCAAACGGACAGAAGAAACGTTAAATACACAAGCCGTAAGGTCAAATCCGGTTGCGTTTTTCTATTGAAAAATGCAGACGGTCTTCGGAAACTGATTCTATGCCTATCGAAACCATCCGTAGTCCATTAGGTAGTCTTTAGGCAATGTCAAGAGCGCGTATGGAAAGCCGGAGGTCAAACGGATAGAAGAAACGCCAAATACACAAGCCGTAGGTCAAATCCGATTGCGTTTATCTACGGAAAAACGCAAACGGACTTCGGAAACTGATTCTACGCCTATCAAAACCATCCATAGTCCACTAAGTAGTCTTAAGGCAATGTCAAGACCGTGTAGGCAAGCCGTAGGTTAAACGGACAGAAGAAACGTCATATATACAAGCCGTAGGTCAAATCCGGTTGCGTTTTTCTAGGAAAAAATGCAAACGGACTTCGGAAATGACTTCTATGTCTACTGAAACCATTCTTAGACGATTAGGTAGTCTTTAGGCAATGTCAACAGCGCGTATGGCAAGCCGTAGGTCAAACGGATAGAAGAAACGTCAAATACACAAGTCGTAGGTCAAATCCGGTTGCGTTTTTCTATGAAAAAATGCAAACGAACTTCGAAAATGGCTTCTATGCCTACCAAAACCATCCGAAGTTCATTAAGTAGTCTTAAAGCAATGTCAAGAGCGTGTATGGCAAGCCGTAGGTCAATGGGTTTGAATTAACGCCAAATACACAAGCCGTAGGTCAAATCCGGTTGCGTTTTTCTACGAAAAAACGTGCACGGATTTCGGAAATGACTTTTATGCCTACTGAAACCATCTGTAGTCCATCAGGTAGTCTTAAAGAAATGTCAAGAGCGTGTATGGCAAGCCGTAGGTCAAATGGACAGAAGAAACGACAAATACATAAGCCATAGGTCAAATCCGATTGCGTTTTTCTATGGAAAAACCCAAACGGACTTCAGAAATGGCTTCTATGCTTACCGAAACCATCCGTAGTCCATTAGGTAGTCTTAAGGAAATTTCAAGAGCGTGTATGGTAAGCCATAGGTCAAACGGACAGAAGAAACGTCAAATACACAAGCCGTAGGTCAAATCCGGTTGCGTTTTTCTACGGAAAAGCGCAAACGGTTTTGGAAAACTGATTCTATGCCTACCGAAACCATCTGTAGTCCATTAGGTAGTGTTAAGGAAATATCAAGACCGTGTATGTCAAGCCGTAGGGTTAACGGATAGAAGAAACGTCAAATACACAAGTCGTAGGTCAAATCTGGTTGCATTTTTCCGATGAAACGGTGCAAGATCTTATCGATGATGCCTCACTCGTCGAGGCCTAGGCCTGTAAGTGTTTGTGTGAAGACGTTGATTTAAAATTAAGCTTAAAGTTAATTTAAACAACTGTGTTCTGACACTTTATTTTACTTTCTTTGTGCAGGACTTTAGTATGGTAGATTAGTTTCCAGATCCCGCTTCTATGAGTGCATATGCATTCATGGGCTTCGTTACACGGATGACGCCTGCTCAAATGGCAGAGGCTTCTCAGTACTAGGTAGCCAGAGGCACGGGTACTATGCCTCCAGGCTTCACACCCGAGGGTCCGACGCCTAGGGGGGGACACCTATTGGGCGGGGGGGGGACGCCTATGGGTACGACGCCTGCTTCTCCTATCACGGCCGCTTCGACACCTAGGGTGGGGCAGAGGCGGGTACGTCCCCATCTCCGCAGCACGGGCGCACTCGCCGATCTGGATGATCGTCAGGTAGAGGTGGTGATTGCTGTGGAGGAGGGTCCACAGATGCTTCGACCCCTCCTCACTCACGACCCCCGTCCTACCCAGGCACACCTTTCGACACACCTCTTGGCACACCTCGGACACTTTGGGGGGCACACGATCCTAGTGCCTCCAAGCTCTATACTGTATGGCCAGATGGTTTTGTTGACATGGATAGATTTGGGACTGAGATGAGACAGCGGATTCGCCAGCTCGCGGAGCTACAGTTTTCGACCAGCATTCTGACGTCTTGGGATCAGCAGGAAAAGGACAAAGTCACTTACATAGTGGAGACCATCTCGAGAGAGTACCAGCCTGATCCGGGTTTTGACGTTGTTCCGAGGAGGTGGATCAAGGGTGTTGCACTGGACACCGTGAAACATCGACGAGATGTAGCTCGGAAGGATTTCAGGACCAGTTCGCCGAAGCCTTCGGGCATCCCACACAAGACGTGGCTGGAGATCACGGAGGATGAGCGGACAACGGCCACGCGGTTCCGACAGCAGCGTGAGGCCGCGCAGATACGACAGATGACCAGGGGGACATCTCATCTTGGCAGCGGAGGCTTCGACACCTTTTTCTATGAGTTTGTGAGTTTCTAATCCAATCTTAACTATGGCATTTTTTAAAACGCGATGAATCATGTATTCTTATTACTCTGATTTTTGTATAAACGCAGAATCTTGCGATGCATCGAGCCCCGACACGTCAGGAGGAGTCAGATGGATATCGCAGAGGTAACTATGAAGTATTGAATGATCTTGATGCTTCAGGAGAGCCTGTAGACTGGGCGGTCTTACAGTCTCGCTGATCGCTTGAGATGAGACGTTAATATGTGTGAGTTGATTTAATTAAGTAAGTATATGTGAAGTAATATCAATACTAATTTTGTGAGTTGTCCTATGTGCAGGTTGTGACGCCTAGTCATCAGTGGACCGGATTTCATATATATGCTTTGTGAGACACAGACACGCTTTTGTGTTTCCTTTTGTATAGACATATATATATGGTTATGATTATTGTTTAGACAGTTATTGTTTTCCTTATGGTTATGGTTATTGTCATTGTCATTGTATAGACATGGTTATTTCTCCTATTCTTGTATAGACATAGTTATGGTTTAGGTTTTGTTTATGGTTATGTTTAACTTTCTGGTTATGCTTATGGTTATTGTTAATTTGTTTCTGGTTATGATCAAAGTGGTTATATTGGTCGGTTATGGTTTTAAGTTATGGTTATGCTTTTAAGTTATGGTTATGGTTCGTTATGGTTATGCTTTTAAGTTACGGTTATGGTTCGTTATGGTCATTGGCCTTAAATCTCATGTGAGATCCTACATGGATAGCATGTAGGAGGCGTATACATGATTTTTTCTTTTTGAAAAGTTTATGTAAAAACAAAGGGAACTCTGCCGAAATTTCTGCGGGAGCACGGTTGATTTTGGTGCTGCTCGCTTTCTTGGGCAGAGGCAGGAAGTTTGGTTGTGGTGGCTGTGTCCATCTTTTCACTGGGCACAGGCTAGGCTACCTGCCCTCTGCCCAAGATTTTTTTTTTTTGTTATGGTCGTCGATATAGCGTCTATATATCCGTCTATATTTGCGTCGCTATCTGCGTCTATAACTGCATCCATATCTGCGTCTATAACTGCGTCCATATCTGCGTCGCAAATAAAGCCTTTCCACACAGATATCGACGCAAATAGCGACAGTTTCACAGGGATGCAGATATCGACGCAGATATCGACACGGGGCGTTGATTCTGCGTCGATGACACCTTTTTTTGTTGTAGTGTAAGAGGCGCTATCAGTGAGCCAATGTTGCAGACAGGGCAGGCAAAAGAGGTGGCCGCACATGGTCACCACCGGCTCTATCGTAGCCTCACTCAACAAATAGCACAAATACAAGCATTGTTTTTATTTGTCCTCTCTTCAATCCCATCGCCCTTCATATCATTATCTGCCCAGGCGTTGCAGTGCATCATCATTCCATCATTAACTTGTGTTGTCATTCTCTTACTATTGCTCTCAGTCTATGCTAACTTTGTTCAGACCCCCGGGAAGTCCATTACGTAAAAATTGCATATATCACGTGCGAACAAGAGGTATTCAAATAATCCCTTACCTATATATTTTCAAGGATTATATGTATCCCTTATGTATGAATTTTTGTAAAAAAACTATCCCTTGTCTATGAAAATTTTTATTTTCTCAATTGAAAAACTCTTTACGTAAGTACATTTTTATGTATATGTACCTAATTGTAAATCCCTTATTTCCTCCGCATGTGCTATCATACATATTTCCTAGTGGACACCTCGGGTTCAGACCTCACTTTCTTATTATCTATGTTATATCCCACTCCCGACTCAAAATATTGCACATTCTTTGAGGGCACCTTGCTAATGCATCGTTTCAATGTTTTATTACAAAAGTGTGGCCTTCTCTCTAATTGTTTGAGTTGAAAGAGGGCATATTCGACACACCATCCTAGATTCTTTCTCTTCTCACATTGAGAGAGAGAATGTGTTTCATTGGGGGGGAAGAAGAAGCGTCGGCCCTTTGCCTTTGCAGTCGCACTTGGCTAGCCCACTACCTCCACAGGCATTTGCTTGCTTGCTACCTGGTTTCTCTCTTTGCCCATCCTCTAGACTGCTCCCACAATGCGGCCTCCCTTATGATACAATATTTTTCTTGTATAGGTGATATGGACTATCTACTATAGTGATGGAAAAATAGATGTACATATTATTCTTATAAAAAAACATATAGGTTCATATGATGGAAAATAAATGCATACTCCATCTACTTCTCTCTCTAGATCTCTCATTCGACAATGCCACTCGTCCATTGGATGCCTTGATTTTTTGCCACAACTACACTATAAGTTATGATAGGTGAGCTAAGAGTGAGCATCCTCTAAATTAGAAGTTTGATTTAACACTTTGTGTCAATAGGAGGCTTTATAAACCGTGTGAACTGCTCATGCTTGGTCCGGGTACCATCGTAATAGGATAGAGGACCTAGTTTAGGGGCATTCATATTGCATGGACCAATGTAAGAATATTCAAATATTTTTCACTAAATCTTCTATGATATTTTCATTCAAATTTGTGTCAAAAGACTATTGATGTGAAATCCTTTGAGTACAAAAAGTCTACCTTATTAAGTATACAAATAATAAAAAAGATACGATGGATTATTTGAAGATAAGGCCCTATCTTATGGGAGGAGCTTGGAACCCTTAGAATAAGCGCTAATTTTTGTATTAGCACATGCTTGACAAATGAGTTTTTTTTAGCCTTATTGACAATAATGACTAGATATGTTATGTTAAATATGCAAAAAAGTACAATAAACCTCAAGCACAACTTGTGCCCGAGGGGACACCATTTTTAAAAAGGGGACGTAGCATTCAACAGCAAGGGAGATAAGAAAGATATAAATGATGACTAGGTGATATCAGATGCAAGATAGATTTAATTGCTTGATTCTAGCCTTTGGAGCTATTGTGTCCTCCGATGGAGATGATCAGTGTACCTGTTGTATTGTATAATCTCTTCAAATCTAGTAGCTAGCAAGTGGTCATTTTTAAATATATGTTGGTTTCTTGCCTTCCAAACTCATTTGAAGCAATAGAATCACACAATTTAAATGTAAATTAGGATGGCTTGGTTGTTCCAAATCTTGCTCCCAAGAGTATCTCGTCCTTGAAGAATAGGATCTTCCAAGTATTCTATATCCGTCGACATACTTTACCTGCTAGGCCTCGCAAGATTATATATATATATATATATATTGAATAAAAAAAAGGTATACTTTAATTTTCAAAACTAGGAGTTTTAGAAACAATACTTGAGCGCATACGATATACACAATTTATACACAGTGACCCCCCCCCCAGATCTGTCACAAGCTATCCCTCTAATTAGGACCTTATTCCTTGTAGGAAGAGCTTCCCAAAGCACCTTCCATAGGAAGATCTTCATTGGTGTGGGTCATTGAGGGTCCCATATGTTGCTAGAAAGCTGCCCATCTAGATTTTGGTTAGTGCTTCTACCAGTATTGATTGAGCGGGGAGAACTAGGCTGACATGAATAAGCTTGGAGTGATTTTCCTTAGTTTGTGGTTTGGTGAAGATTCTATTTTTTGGTTGCTGCCATGATTTGCAATCAAATTCAGCCTCACACGTAGACATAAGTACCTTACTTATTAAGACCTTCAATGGCTCTATTGATCATATTCTTTCAGCTTCATTAAGATTGTATAGAGTATCCAATTGGTCTACTTCTTTCCAGCTGGTGTTGTTTGTATCCTAAAATTGCACCAAGTGTTTGAGTCCTTTGTAATTAATTTTTCTCATGATTTCTCTCTAATGGATTTAGCAACTCACTTTCCACTTGTGAGATCCAAGGTGACCATTGTGTAATGGATTTTTTGAAATATATGGGTTCCTCCCTCTATTCTAGGGTCCTTGATGCTCTGGAGCATTTTTGTACTATCTTGCCTATGTTGTCACCCATTTCACATTAGCCCATCTAGGTGTTATCAATTTGTCATGAGCTCTAAACTCATTTCATGAGCCCTCCTCGGATATAAGCTTCAGCTTGGGGATCATGTTCCATCTAGGTTAGCCCATCTAGGTGCCAACAATTTGGTGTGAGCTCTGCCCTCTTTCTATGAGCCCCCCATGGAGATAAGCTTCAGATTGTCGACCTTGTTCCATGTCATGATGGCCCAAGCCTGGTCTTGTTTGGAAATGGAGAGCGTAAATTTAGCACATTGAGCTTGGAAATACACTGTAGGGTCTACGATCCCAATACTATCGTGCTCCTTGTGCTTAGCAATGCACTCCCATTTAGCCCACTTCGAGGGTGTTGTGTCCTTGGTGTTGTTTTTCCGCAAAAAGAATCATCAAGGTTTTTAGAAACTCCTTTTTTTTTCATTTGTTCCTCTCTGGGAGAGGCTCATGAATGAAAGATATGGGATAAAAATGATCACTTACACTCTACCAGGGAATGGAAGATGGGCATATTCCTACCTTCGCATCTTGCTCAAAACTTTGTCCATGACCCATTGAAATATTTTTTTGTGAGAATTCCGCACCCCCAAGTGTGATTGAAGATGGCGGAAGATCTTTCCTTTTCAAAAAATCTCTTCTGGCCACTCTGAGGGGTTGAATGAGCCATTTTTTTTATAGTGAGACTACTCTTGATTTCTCTAAATTGCACTTGGATTGAGAGGTAGTGACAAAGATCTAGATAATATCTAGAGCCTTTCTCAGCAGCTCTAGGTTGGATTTTAAGGATAATAAGTATTTCTCAATGAAAATATTGGCCAATAGTTGCTAGCTATGAGGCAAGGCCAACGCTTGCATCAATGAAAATCTTGGCCAATAGTTGCTAGCTACGAGGCAAGGCCAATGCTTGGAGTATTCCTCTTGCAACGCTTGCCTCTGACATTGTGACTAGAGGATGAGAGCAGATTGCGAACAATTGTGGGGTTAGTGTTCAGCCTTCTTTGATTGAACTTATATCTTCAAAAGCTCCCAATAACTTGTTATTAAACTACAGCTCACTGATAGCTCCTTGGGTGTGTATTATCTGATATATCCGAGGCCGAAAGCCCAACACTTTCAAGACATTCCTATATTCAACCACACAATCTCATTGTATGTTACGTCCATCTTAAGCTATAAAAGGTTATTTTGTTGGAAAAGAATTATTAGAATTAGTATAATGAAGGATTCCCATTTAAGGAAAAAGTCAATTAAGTATTAGAATTAGTATAATGAAGGATTCCCATTTAAGGAAAAAGTCAATTTACTAATCCACAAGGTATCCTACACAAACAATGAAAAAGAGAGAGAGAGAGAGAGAGAGAGAGAGAGAGAGAGAGAGAATGCAAGCCAATTAGTAAAATATGGCATGTAAAGAACCATGGCCTAATTAGATACTCAAAAAAGAGTTAGTGTAGCCACAAAAGACAAGAAAAAATAAAGCGAAACAAACATTGAGAAAGAGTAGGATGGTATTTTAGATAGTTGATGGACTGCTTGCAAAACCCATGGGACTCCTTGTAAATATCAAACTCACTATTTGTTCTGTGGAATACACATACATGTGCTATTGCAAATTGTTATTAAAATCTCAAGTACCAAGTGATTTTGGATATGCCTTTTGAGAGACAATTGTTGGCTCTATGAGGCCAAGGGCTAGTGTGAAGTTGTTCGAGGGTTGCCTATATTTGGCATATGGCTGGGTGGCGAGACACGCTTTACATTCCCTAGCCTCAAAGTGGTATCAAAGATAATTTTGGTTCTTTGCATGCATACATGGCATGGTGCAAGGAACCATGGAGGGAGGGACTATTGACCGGGCCATGGGTAACACCTCTTGCACCCAAACTTTGGGTGTTGACGACCTGCACCAAACCCTGTGAGCTCTCTCCTTTTCCATTCACCTTGATCTTGGGAGGATTTTTTGACATAGAGACCTTCCTTGACAACCCTTGCATGGTGATCTCTCTCTCTCTCTCTCTCTCTCTCTCTCTCTCTCTCTCTCTCTCTCTCTCTCTCGCTCTCTCTCTCTCTCGATTTCCACTATTGCACAAGTCAATGCCATGGAAGCTTCTTTTCACATTGAATATTTATTGTTTTGGCCAATTTAGTGGCCAAGGCCACGTTCCCACCCCCTGATCACCACAAAGTTTTCAATACTTCTTTTACATGGAGCTTTTTGAAGGGCAAAAATCTCTTCATGGTTTTCATCAACCAAGAAAGTTGAAGGAAAAATTTTAGAGATCTTGAGAAAATTTAGAATTTTAAAACTTCTCAATTTTATTCTCGGTTTCACTTTGTTCATAAATTTCAAGAAAAATAGTTACTTTTTCACTTGCAGTTTGTCTAGTTGTGCTAATGGCTATCTTACTCAAGGTAGTATTGGTTTCTAATGTCTTTTAAAAACCTCTGTTAACCTAGAATTTCAAAAAATCAAGGCCGTTATCTTGAAGTCCTTCAACATGGCTTCAATTTTGGTATCGACAAATTAATTTTGGTATTTTCAGTTTGTCTAGTTGTGCCAATGGCTATCTTACTCAAGGTAGTATTGGTTTCTAATGTCTTTTAAAAACCTCTCTTAGCCTAGAATTTCAAAAAATCAAGGCCGTTATCTTGAAGTCCTTCAACATGGCTTCAATTTTGGTATCGACAAATTAATTTTTACTTGTGGCTCCATTTTGACATTGATAGCCGTTTTTTGACTATCCAAAATTGCCATAGTAAGCTACCTCACCCTATGAAAATCAATGAAACACTGTGGTTATCCTCACCCTATCACTGTACATAGGCGTGTATGAGTTAGGGAACTTTCCCAATATCTCCTTAAAACCTTTAGCTACCTAGTCATTGGGCTAGTTTGAGTCAAAAAAAAAAAGATCATACATTCTTTGTTGGCGCCTTGCTAATGCATTATTTCAATGTTTTATTACAGAAGTGTGGCCTTGTTTTTTGTTTGTCTTGAGAGAGGGAAAATTTCTAGTCCCTTTTCTTTGATGTCTGGACTTCTAGCCTTCCGCTCTCTTCTCACTATGAGAGAGAGAATTTCTTTTGTTGGGAAAGAAGAAGCAGCGTCAACCCTTTGCCCTTGTATTCACACATTGCTAGGCCACTACCTCCATAAGCATCTGTCTTTTTCATTTGAGCTTTGATGAGAGTAGATGCTTATCCAACTTAAAATTAGCATGATGTCTGCATTAGGCAAAATTTGGACTCACAAAGGGGCCCTTTAAGGAGTTTGACTTTACCTCTCTCTACCAATACGGGGGCATGGATAAATTTTTGCAAACAAACTCCAAAGTTGGCAGAGGTTTGACAGTTAGAATGTCCTCTTCAAGCTCTATCTACTAATATATAGCACGCCATGAGATTCCTCATATTTTAGAAGATTCTTTTTTTGATTCACTTGGATTTCGACAGAGTTGTCACATCATAGGTGAATCAAAAAAAGAATCTTCTAAAATATGAGGAATCTCATGGCGTGCTATATATCAGTAGATAGAGCTTGAAGAGGACATTCTAACTGTCAAACCTCTGTCAACTTTGGAGTTTGTTTGCAAAAATTTATCCATGCGCCCGTTTTGGTAGAGAGAGGTAAAGTGAAACTCCAAATTTGCCTAATGTAAGAACTAGGGAAACTAGACCAGAGATCCTCCTCCCAACCTCCCATTATATAGGCGGGCTCCTAGCCCCTTGCCCTAGACGGATCCCCTGTCCACACTATCTAGCCCGACCCTTGGTCGTAGTCCATGACCATCCTAGTCCTTAGGTTACAGGACCCTTGTCTTGACATTACTCCCCCCTTAAGAAGAGTTTTCGTCCTCGAAAACAAAAGTGGGTAACTTCTTCTTAAGAACACTAATGTTTTCCCAAGTGGCACCTTCTTCGAGTTGGTCTTTCCACTTGATTAAGTCTTGTTGTCGTACGTGATGTCGTGTACGCAACTCATGATAATCCAGCACACGTTCAGGTTCATGTGGTAAGGTAGGAGGTTCAATGTAATCAACCAAAACCTGTTGGTCAATGACATTGTCGTCCCCATGTATCCGCTTTCGTAGACGGCTTACATGAAACACCGGATGAATGCGAGAATGTGAAGTAATAGTTTGTAGGCATGATCACCGACTTGCTTGAGTATTTTGAAAGTCCCACAATAGTGGGGAGATAATTTAGGTGTCGGTCCAGTTTTCAGACTTTCTGAATGTTCTGGCACGCGTAAAAATACTTCCTCCCCTTCTTCGAAGGTAACTTGCCGACGATTCTCATCAGCGTATTTCTTATACCAATCCTATGCTTGCCATACATTTTGACGAGCAAGTTTCAGCATATCCATGTGGTCTTGGAGAAAATCCTTAACCTGTTGGAGTTTTTCGGTGGCCAACCCCACTGTAACTGGTGACCTAGGTTGAAACCCGTACATGAGCATGAAAGGACTAAAACCTGTTGTGACATGCTTAGAACTGTTGTAGGCAAACTCGAGAATAGGTAAGTATTCTTCCCAGTCTGACTGTTTTTTGCTGACGTATGCTCTTAGCATATCCTCTAGCACCTGGTTAACTGGTTCCGTTTGACCATCCGTTTCTGGATGATCATCTGTATTGAGGTTTAGTTGTGTACCCAATCGTTTAAATACAGCTCTCCAAAAGTGGTTGTTAAACTTGGGATCACGGTCACTAACAATGTTACTTGGCAAACCATACAATTTGTATAGATTGTCCACAAATAACTTGGCTAGTTCCGGTGTCTTAACAGTTGATTTGGTCAGAATAAACTTACATAGTTTAGTCAACCTATCTACGACCACCCATACTGAGTCATGACCTCGTATAGTGGTTGGTAAACCTACAATAAAATCCATAGAGATACTTTCCCATTTTCCATTGGGAATCTCCAAAGGATGTAAGAGTCCTCCTGCTTTCAGGCGCTCTGCCTTGTTAACTTAACATTTTTGGCAATGCAAGATATAAGCTTGAACAAATCCATGTAGACCTGGCCAAGGGAAGGAGAAAGCAGTGCACACGGTGCAACTACTGCCTCTTGAGTCTTCCTCAAAATTCTCCACAGTGGAAGTAACACACACTGAGGTGGTGCATGAATGCTGTCTCACAGCTTCCATGTGGCAACAAACCTTTGGACTACATGAGTTAGTATGTATGCATGGATATCTGCAAGGGCACCAGGTGAGCATCTTGGTAGATGACGGTGCTACTCACAATTTCATCAATTATGGATTGGTGAAAAAGCTCAAACTCTGAGTACCCACCGCTACAAGGTAGCAATGATGAATGGACATGATACTGAAATATGGGATACTCAATGCTGAGTTGTTCCATTCGAAGTACAAGGGTACTCTACTTGTTTGGATTTTCACGTTATGAACATGGAAAGGGCTGATGTGTTTCTTGGTAGGGAGTGGTTGCATAGCCTAGGACCATCACTGAAGCGTAGCTATGAGCACAACAACTTGATGTTTGATTCCCATGGCGCACATGTGTTGTTGTTAGGAGAAAAGGATATACCTTTATCACCACTGATTTGTACTACTGAGCTTATGCAGCTCATTTCTCATAATGAAATAGAACAGGTTTTCTTGTGTTACTCACTGTCTCATTTTCTTTCTAACATTGAGTTTGTTGAACATTCCTTAACTCCACATGCTTCTCTCTCCTCTATTCCACTAATTGCTAATTCTACACAAGCAAACATTGCTAATCAATTACAAAAATTATTAAAGGAATTTCAAGATGTCTTTCCTAATGATTTGCCATCAGGATTACCGTCGATACGCTCAGTACAACATGGCATTGACGTGGCTGCAGGCTGTAAACCTGTTAGTAAACCACCTTACCGTATGAGCTACTTAGAGGCTGCTGAGGTGGAACGTCAGCTTGCTAACTACCTTAGCAAAAGGTTTATACGACCCAATTCTTCACCATGGGCTTCACCTATTCTTTTAATGAAGAAAAAGGACGGTAATATGTGCATGTGCATAGACTACCGGGGCTTAAATGCGGTTACAGTTAAGAACAAATACCCATTTCCAAGAGTAGATGAGTTTTTTTATAAGCTAACTCATGCTCGCATTTTCATGAAAATTGACTTGCGGTCAGGATATTACCAACTCCGTATTCAGCTTGCCGATATACCTAAGATGCATTCCAAACACGGTTTGGACACTACGAGTTTTTGGTGATGCCCTTTGGGTTAACCAATGCGCCCGCAACATTCATGAAACTTATGGATAGTGTCTTGAAACCATATTTGGGCAAATTTGTCATTGTTTTCCTCATTGACATTCTAGTTTATAGTGCTTCTGAAGAAGAACACTAACAACATCCCAGGCAGGTATTTGAGTTGTTACACACAAACAAGTTATATGCCAAGGAATCTAAATGGGATTTTCTCAAAGATGAAATTCATTATTTAGGGCATGTTATTTCATCTAATGGCCTATACATGAATCAATCCAAAGTGGATACCATCAGGAAATGGCCACCTCCTAAAAATCTGGAAGAATTACATATCTTTTTAGGATTTGCAAGTTTCTACCGAAGGTTCGTTAAAAACTATGCTCACATTGTTGTTCCTATGACGGATCAACTAAAAGGCAAAGGTAAAGCTTTTCAGTGGGGATCCACTCAACAGCACAGTTTCGATACACTCAAGGATGCATTAGCTACAACTCCTATACTGGCTATTGTAGATCCTTTGAAACCATTTGTTTTGGAAACGGATGCCACTGGTCGTACTATTGGAGCAGGCTTGCTACAAGATGGACGGCCGATTGCATTTGAAAGTAAGAAGCTTGATGCAGCTCATTAGAATTATTCTGCTTACGAACGCGAACTCTATGCAATAGTGTCTGTCTTAAAGACATGGCGGCATTATCTGTATGGTGCTCAGTTCGAGATTGTGTTTGACCATGAAAGCATCAAATGGTTTACACAAACAAACAGATTTAAAGGGTTGAAAAGCCAGGTGGGCCGAGATCCTTCAGGAATATGACACCAAATTAATGTATCGCAAAGGCCGATACAATGTAGTGGCAGGCGCTCTAAGTCAAATGCTAGAGATCAATTCGCTCTTGTTCACGAAACTTCGTAGTGAATTTTTAGATTCTCTCAAGGGAAAATATGAGCAAGATGAAACATATTCCAAACTGTGGAGCCATGTTCAAAAGAGGGATCCTTCTCACTCCAATGCAGGTAGTGTACAGTTAACCTCCACACCTAGTTCTCCTTTATCAAGTGATGAACTACAGCGATGGAAGCATTTTACCATCAATAATGGGTACCTACTCCACAAGGGGAGAGTTTGTGTACCGATGGACACAGACATTCGGCACCTCGTATGAACCCTCGTACTTGTTGAAAGGTATCCAAGACTTCCAACATGAGGATAACATCCCGATAGTGAGAGATATGTTCAAGGAGTGATGGGTATTGGCGCATGGAACATGTGTCCCAAGCCGTCCAATTTCGATCGGCCTCATTTGTAGGAAAAAATTCCTTGCTAAACATTGATTCAAAGGCTGCCCAACTCTGTGGTATGATGTTCTTCTCCTTGAGAGACATCCACCATTTGTAGGCCTTGCATTCTAGAGTTAAGCTCGTTTGCAGAGCTCTGACTGCATCCGGAGTACGCCATAAGGCGTGAATTCCATCCCATTTACTCAGAAAGATGTTCACTGCATCCTTATTGCGGTCTCGGTCTTCGTCCTTTAAAACTGGTGGTTGAAATTTCTTTAACAATTCATCCACCTCTTTGGCAATGAGAGTATGCAACGTTTCATTAATTGGGCCTTGCCCTTGTGTTCCAGCGTGCTCATGCATGTGGGTGTCAGCAGGACTCTTGGACTGTTGATGCATTAATTGAATTACTAATGTGGAAAGTTTAGTAACATTTTTGTTTAAAGATTTAAAATTTTCATCCATGACTATCATGCGTGTCTGAAGTCCACGAAATTCTTGAATATCGAGAAATTCGTAAGTATCTTCTCCTGTCGTAGCGTCGCGGGTACTCTCCTTGAGAGGATCTGGCCATGAGCCATCATTGGTAGGATGAGGAGTACTTTGCTCAAAATCAATGTCATATTGATATCCGAATCCATGGCTACATAGTGCGGTGAAAGAAGTACCCAGAAAAAAATACGTGATGTTGAGAGCACTCGTCAAGTACAGGAGCTTTGCTAACTCCACTTGTGCGTCGTAGCACCTGACCGTCAAAAAAGAAATAACTTGCACAAGCGGCGTAGAAAACGAACTCCAAAAAATCGCCCGTGGCTCACAAGACGATTGAAATCTTGTAGTGGAGATGGTTGAATCGTCACCGTTGTGAAGAAGCTTGATCGTTGAAAGCTTTCGTAATTAGCGAACAATTATGTTGCATGAACTCCAATTGAAATTGTCACAATTGTAAAAATATGCAGAAATCTGGAATTTTTGCAAGGACTGAGTGGAATTGTGAGCAGTCAAGCTCGAGGGAAAGCCGACGTGGCTTGATGCTTGCACCAAGTACGGAGGTTCTTGCTTGTGACTCGTCTGGCTTGTGGGAAAGATCATCAAGAAGGGCAAAGGCTCAAAAAATTAATGTAATTGGCCATGCCATGTGAAAAGAAAACGAGTTTTTGAAGAAAACTGTCGCAGGCAGCGTGACCAGACGACGTGAGCAGAAGGGAGAGTGTGTGCGGCTTGCACAGCCACAATTAGGCCAAGTGCTCCTGGAAGCTCCCCATTGAAGCCATGGCGCTCCTGTCAAGCTAGAGCTCGTGCGGTTTCATGCACCACACAATCGTGTCCAAAAAAGGAAACGGTACCCGATTTAGGCAAACCAACTGCTACTTTTGGAAAAAATCCCTAAAAAGACCACGGTTCACACCTTAAAGCCCTCTTTTTAGGAGCCAAAAGTCAGAACGCCTAGAGAGAGAGTGGAAGAGAGACCTCCTAGGCTACCTAAGCTCTGATACTAGTGTAAGAACTAGGGAAACTAGACCAGAGATCCTCCTTCCAACCTCCCATTATATAGGTGGGATCCTAGGCCCTTGCCCTAGACGAATCCCCTGTCCACACTGTCTAGCCCGGCCCTTAGCCGTAGTCCATGACCATCCTAGTCCTTAGATTATAGGACCCTTGTCCTGACATTGTTAATCTCTATGGTTGCAAGTTATGTGGCTGCCCACTTGTTGCCTGGTTTCACTCTCTACCCATCCTCCAGCCTGCTCTCACAATGAGGCTTCCTTCAAGATACAACCTGTTTTTGTGAAATTTGTTGAATAGGTACATGGATCGCAATCGCATGGAAGTTGGCCAATACCCTTACTTATGTTAAGATAAGCCTTAATCTTTTTGAATTTGGATCACTTATACCCACCCAAAGCCAAGATTTTGTGTCTGCTTTGTGGTTTTTGGAATCAGAAAGAAATATTGTTTTTTAATCAATCCTTTACACTTTTCTGCTAAGGTCTCTTTTAGAGAAGTTGTTCCCTCTGTTTTTAGGAGCGTACTAGTCAATTATCATGTCCAAATGTCAACTTAGTACTGCGATCTATGTTTACAAGCATCTAATCGTGAAATTTGTCCTAATGATTCCTTGCCTCTTGTTGGACCCAAATCTCACCCCTTTTTGAATTTGGACAACTACAAGTTCAGTTCCTTGAAATTTTACTTAATTTTCAAGTTTTTGTACAGATTGTCCCAATTTCTTGATTTGGATGTTCTTTTAACAATCTATTTTTGGCCAAACTCATGATTTTGGTATCTGAGAGTTAGTTTGAGCAAAATAATGGCAATTTCTAGTCAATTGGTCATAGAGGTACAAGGGGCACGATCCATGTTTGGCAACCAATTTGGGAAAAAACTATTTAGTTTGCCTCCTTCAAGCTTCTATATCCCTTTTTGCCAGGTTTTGTTGAGTTTAATTCAGCTTTGAATCTTTGAACATCAATTTTGCAAATTTTCAAGAGTTATGGTCTTTGGTATTAAAATAAGATTTTGGACAGTTTTTACCTGATCCTTTTAGCTCCAATTGATGTGGAGATTGTTACTTAACCTACTTCTATAAACTGAAATGTATCTACAAACATAAATGAGTGTAACAATGCAGAAATGAAAACCAAATGTATGGTGAAACAGTTCTTCTTTTCAAGCATAGGGAAAATCAAAGAACAAAATACTTTTTGTACTTCACTCACGACTCTCTTTGCTTATAAAGAGTAGAATTAGTTGATCCTCGACTCCAGCCTCTATTAAGCACTAAACCCATGTCTAGTTGCTTTACTGTCTAAATGTAAATGGAATGGGTGTCAAAATATTTGGAAATGATTTTTTCGTACAACTAGGTCACTCACTACCTCAGCATTGACTTCCCCAGTAATAGTGCCAATGTTAGCGGGTCGCCCGCGACGACCGTCTCTAGCATAGCTATCTGGCACTAACATAGTGTCAATATGCAGGGAAGCGACCCGGGATGGGGCATAGAGACTCAATGAGGTTTTCAATCTCAAAGAAGTGAACCTAAAGTACTATTCATGCATCTACAATAGCAAATCAATGGCACTTCCTAGTCAAAAACTCAGCCTATGTCCAGTCTCACCGCTCTAGGTCGTCATGCCTTTTCGGCATCCAAACGGATTCAAAAAGCAATGAAACTTAAGGAGTTATGTTACAACATATAAAGGCATAATCCTACCAATTTTTGCAGTCATCTGGGAAGGTATAAAAATACAATCCATCCCAAAAAATGTATAAAAAACTGAAACAGAACTACACAGAAAGGTGTCCTCAGGCTTAGAAGCACTCTTCCAAGGTCAAAGCATTAACAAAAATAACCATTTGAGACCTCAAATCAACACATTTAGCTCACAGACAAGACGTCGCAAACCACCACAGAATTGAGAATGATTACACTTAGATTAAAGAGCAAGAGACAAGGAACACAATGTGCTATTCGGAATCGAATTCTATTTACCAGACAAGGAGATTGGTTGATTACAAATTGTAGCAGAAGTGCAGCTCTCAATCGGCATCCAAAAACTTTCTAGAAGATATTGATAATGTCACTTTGAAAACTAAGGGTTTTGACAAAAAGGCTTGGGACCCTTTCGAAGGCTTTGTGGGTTTTGTAGTAGAATAAAAGGACTAAAGAACTTTATGACTACATTTCTTGACTCATCACTCTATGATTACAAGGTTTCCTCCGAAACCCAAAAAAGAAATAGAATCTAGGGGTTGTGATGTGTTTCCATCTTCCTTGGTTGCGCTTCTGTTGTTTTCTTCCAAACAAGACGGTTCGTTACAACGCCACCATAGAGCTTGTACAAAAATTAACCCAATGCATAGTGAATGCTAAACATTGCCAACACACACTCACACACACACACACTCGTAGGGTGTGGGAGCCCTCTCAACACAATAGCCTCTTACGATGGACACAAATTTGTCAATGAAAATACACTAAGTACTTTCTCAAACAAGCTCAATTGTTAAAACTTAAAAGACACAAGTCATCTTGCATTTGCCAAAGAGCTTTACACAAGTGGAAGGACGAAGATCCTGAAGCCAAGCACGCGTTTGAAGCACCAAAACCTCAATTGTTGTTGATAGTGAAAGAGCATGTACAATAGTGGTTTGAGATATGGTACTCACACTCGCTCACTTTGCAATGGGTAGCTTCAAAGCTTCTCTCACACCAAGCATGAAGCTCACAAGGTGATGACTACACCTAAGTCTCTCCTCATGCCTATAGTGTTGGGGTGCTATGTGAGAGCTTGGGGATCATTTATAAGTAGGAGAGAGGCCTATTTATAGGTTGGAGACCCCTCATTAATGTTATTGATAACTTTATTTACACACTAATCAAGTCAAGATTAAGATTTATTTTAAATATCAAAACATTGTGGGCCTTCTTTGTCTGCTTGAGTCATGGATGAGGGCTCAAGAGAGAGGCATTATTGATGGTAGATAGGGTGAAACTAGAGAGTTAAGAAAGGGGAGAGAGAGAGAGAGAGAGAGAGAGAGAGAGAGAGAGAGAGAGAGAGAGATTTTACTATTTACATGTCTTGTGGTGAGGTATCTTTTATGGTTAGGTCAATGGCTATTTTGTGTTAGTAGATTAGTGGTTAGTGATAGTAATCACTAAAAAGTTAATGATATATTTACAATGGGTAAAATGAGGTGGATGGTAGAATTAAGATGGTTGAATGAAGTGAGATATTTCTTAGGATGATAAAGATGTGAAGAAGTTTTGAACTTACTTGTGTAGGTTCTCAAGAATGACTATCGATCCTCTTCTTCTTTTTCTCTTCATACGTCATCGTCGCAAAGGTTGAACACCATGATGAAAGTGATGATGTTGGTTGATGAAATTCCCTTAGTTTGCAAAGATTCATCAATATTTTATATGCTGAAGTTTATGTATATAGAGAAGAGGTAAAGGAATTGTGATTTAGAGGTAGTAGGAGAGAGGCATAGAGATGGTGTATGTACATGTAGAGTTCATATGAGAGCTATGGAAGTGAGAGGGGAGGTTAGTGGTGAAGAGGGTGGAAGAAACCATGGAAGATGCAAGTTTGAGTGAGGGATGGAGAGGAATGAATTTGTGTGTGTGTGTGTGTGTGGAAGTGAATGAAGGTGAGAGAAGACTAGGGTGACTTGTGAGAAAAAGTGGACAGACTGCGGTCCACCCAAAAATTCATATCCCACCGATGGCAACTCAAAAAATTATGAGAAATTTTGAGGTGATTATTCAGCTTGTGTGATAAATTTTTCATTTTGGTTACTTTCTCAAATTTGGAGTGGAAGTGGACGCCAAAGTTCTACCAAAATGCATGTTTTTCCTCCTATGAAAGTCTTTAGTAGCCCTCCTTTTGTTAAATTTTCATAATCCTCCAAGAGTAAGCCCCTCCTTGCATGAGCGCATGACCTAATAGATTCTTGAGGGTTTGAAAATATGAATGGATTAGGATTATTCATAAATATGATATATGTATATGATGGGAAGAAACAGCTTACTATATAAATAGTTCATGGCATCTGGAATAGTGCCAGTTATATATAGATATAAAATGGAAAAAAGAAACATATAAAAATATAGAGAATCAAATGAGGAATCCCTAATTTGTTTTTATTGATTTAGGACTATTTACAAAAAGCAAGGAAGAATGCAGGTAGAAAAATCATAATTTAGTAAAAGAGAATGACTAGGTGAAAGGTATTTTCATGATTTTTTCTCGGAGTGGGTTCACACCAGAATTTGAGAGACTTGCATAAAAATATGTATTAATATAGTAAAAAGTATTCACAATTGTAAGAAAATTTATAATAAGGGTGAGTCAATGTACTTAGCATACTTCGATAAATAACGCACACTTATGTAGAAATATTTAAATAAATCCTAAAATAATTATCATAGAAAACCCCTATATGTAGACCCTATGTACAACGAAATATTTACACGCAAATGGGCCATAATATATATATATATATATATATATATATATATATATATATATATATATATATATATATATATATATATATATATATATATAGTTTTTTTTTACTTTTTTTGGCTCAACTGACTAGCTAGCATAAGTTTTTTAACACTAGATTGGTAACCTAACAGGACATAAAAGTGTCCTTTCAGGGTTTTGGAAAAAACCTCCAAAACCATAGTAGATCCACTCATTTTGTAAAATCCCTTCATGAGGTTATAGTTCAAGGCCTACTACACATGGAAAAAATAAGAAACTTGTAAAATTTCTCATCTTTTGGTCACACCAAGCCTCCAAAGTTGATGGACCAATACATTTTCATCAAAACAATCATTTCTTACGTTTTGTTGCATAAAAAGAAGATAAATTAGGGAGTTTTGTAGGAATTGAGATAAATTCCCTAGTTAACTTCAATGGGTTGGTGATCAAAACATATAATTTCTTCTCACTCACTATTTTTTGTTTTACCAAAAGAAATAGGTACAAAAAAGTTGAATTTTTACCATTCTGCAAACCTATCATCAAAGTTTCTATAGCCACGCTCAATAAAAATAATATATGCATGTTTTCTTAGTTCCCTATTGTCCTTTAGGTTCATAAGGATCCATGGAGCATGTCAAAAGAATAATACATCTCTTACCAAGGAGAATCTTGGGGACAAAGATGAAGTGCTAAATACAGCAAACATGAAAAAACTGGGTTCAACATTATGAGTTGTAGAATCCCATAGAAACTATTCAATATCTAGCCAAATTTAATTGATCCTTATGACTAGATATGGTTACTACCTACAAAATACATGTAGTTGTCACAAGAAACAAACAATATTGAAAAAGCTATACTTGATATACTAGAATGTTTCGTTTTCTTCTATAATTGAAAAAATCAACCATCGTTGTCTACTATGCAAAATAGGGTATTAGGTGCCACAAAACTCAAGGAATATTAGCTTTATGTTACAATATGCAACATAGAAAATCAAAACTGCATTTGGATATCATGAAAGCCACCAAAAAAATCATAGAAGAGCTAAAATTGGCTAAAAAACAGGATTTGACAATTTTTATAATTTGGTCATAACTTACAACTTTAACATTTATTTCTCCCTTGAAGCATCAGGACATGTTGAGGACTACTAAAGATAGTTCTCTAGCATTATAGACCTCACAAACATGAATTCTAGAGTAGTATAGTTGTAAAAAGTTAAAAAAGCCAAAAATAGGACCCGTTTTTTCACACAATTTAGGTTGTGAAATGTTGTGCAAGGACAAGGTTAAAGATGGAATTGATATTCCAAAAAAATGTCGAGTTTTTTTCAGCTCATGAGACAACTTTCTAGACAGATAGCACCTCAAAATCCATTTTGAAACTCTTAACAGGACATAAAAGTGTCCCATTACCAACCTAGTGTTAATTAAGGAGATATGGGGAAAGTCCCCAAATTCACATACACCTATGTATAATGAAAAGGTAGGAATAGCCACAATGTTTAGGTGATTTTTATAGGGTGAGGTATCTCACTATGGAAATTTTGGATAACTAAAAAAAGGCTATCATTAGCCCTTCCCCAGGATGAAGGTACATTCATGTACCATCATAAGGCATTCTTTTCAAAGAGAGTGGTTTTGAGTCCTCCGGGATAGTTGGTATCTTGACAAGATTTTCATCGTGTGGCTCCTTGTCACTTAGGCTTGAGTTACACACATGCATCAAACACCAATATTTATGTAATGGAAATGGCCTATGATCTTTGAGAATAGCGAAATTAAGAGAATCAGAGTGAGTATTTTTGTGAGTTTACTTTGAGAACATAGAGGGTGAACTTAATTGATGGTAGCAACATGAACATAGTACTTAATTAACTTGGCATGAATAGTACTTTTGCAAAAGAGAGAGTATAAGAGAACATGACAATAGTTGAGGACCGGATTTACTTGGAGCCGGTCCCCCATCCAAAAGGTGTTTGTATTATAGATTCTCCCATCAAGAGAGACTTGTTACAATACAATCTTTGTGTTCCTTGTGACCTTGGTGATGCTATGAAGATGGAAATCGTCATGCATCACAAGCTTAACATAAAATTTACAAGAAGCATTAACTATCCCAAGTCTCAGTCCCAAGGCCTCAAACACCTTCAAAAGTGGAGAGAGCTAGCGGGGAATGAGGATAGGGAAGAGGAAGAAGAATCATCCATAGGAGAAAAAAATAGTTCCTCACTTATCATCACTCTTCTTGCTTAGCATAGCATAATAGCATAGTAATGAAGACGAAGAAGATGGTAAGCTTAAGCATTGAAGCATGGCTCTTGGGTGGATTTGCATTCCATAGCCAAGAGTGTTGGTGTAGGCTCTCCACTTCTCAACAAGCTTGGAGAAGGAGATGGAGCTCTTGAACTTTGCACTCCACACAATGAGAGAATGTGTGTGTGTGTGTGTGTGTGTGTGTGTGTGTGTGTGTGTGTGTGTGTGTGTGTGTGTGTGTGTACCCCCCTCTCATGCTTGGTCCACCTCTCTCTCTCTCTCTCTCTCTCTCTCTCTCTCTCTCTCTCTCTCTCTCTCTCTCTCGCGTATTATTTTATTATTTCATTATTTCATTTGGACATGTGTCCTTTTTTTCCTCTTTGAGAGAAAGAACTTGATTATTTATTTTTATGTTTCTAAATTCTCATTGGAGCCCTTTAAAACCTATCCAATAGCATTCAAGCACATTGTGAGGGCCACATGTGGAGGATCATTTGAACATGTGTCTTTTATGCTTATTAAGTCATTTGGTTGAATTGAATACTTCAAGGACTTAGTCAATCAAGCATGGAAATGTTGATGCCTCTTGAGAGTGATCTTTGAATTGAATACTTCAAGAACCTTGGTCATTTAAGCATGTGAGAAACACCCCAAGCTTTTGGCTAAGGTTCCCACTAACACTTAGCAAGCCAACAAGCACCTCATGCTTGGGTAGGATTTCCACCTCAAGGTCAGCCCTAGCTTACCTAAGGTCAAAGGACTTTTGAACACTAACTTTTGGAGGTCTTTAATGAAGCTAACCCTATGGTCTTTAAGCTCCATTACCACCCCTTTTAACCTTAGCCCCGTGTTGAGACAGATCCATAAGCACATGTCTATATTCTAACCCTTGTTTCTGTTTATTCTCCCACATTAATGATCAATTTCATATGAGAAAATCATTTGAGTTGGTTAGATATTACATTTTATGACATTACCTCTCTCTTGAAAGCATAGTCATCCTTGACTATGAGGTAGAAGAGATAAAGTCTTAGTCATTAGTCCACGTTTCTTAGCGGGCAGAGGATCCCTTTTCACCGTGCAACATCATTCTAGAATGGATGACTAGTCCATTTGGTATTTGGGAGACGTAGCTATCGCAAGCATGTCTGCTCTTCTGTCTTTACATTTTCTTACTCTAGTGCATCATTATAAGCATTGACAAGGTTCATATTATCCTTAAGTTGTATTCCTTGTATTCATCTAGCATCTTCAAATGAATAATTTTTGAACTTAATAAGATACCGTCGGATAATCTTATTATGCCGTAGTACCTTGTCTTCATGCCAAAGTATAGCTTTGGGTTGTAGCACCTCTTCTTGGCCTTCAATTTCTGGAGGGTCTTCAATAATTGGTTCTATTGGTGGCTCTCCTTTGTAGGGCTTAAGTAGTCTCACATGAAAAGCGTCATGTATAAGCCAATGGTTGGGCAACTTGAGTTGATAAGCCATGTCATTGATTGGCTTCAAGATTTGAAAAGGACCATGGTATCTTTTTGCTAATTTAGCATAATACTTTTGATGGCCCGTAGGATCTTTGCCCGTTGTTTGCCTCAATCAAGCCTTGGGAAACTTAAGTAAGACCCAATCATTTTCTTTGAACATTAAGGCCCTTTTGTGCTTGTCAGCAGCAGCTTTTTGCCTTTGTTGAGAGATGGATATATCCTCTTTAACCTTTTGAAAAGATTCTTGTAGGTCACGGCTATACTCATCAGCAGAAGCGAAGATCTTTCCACGTACTTTAACTAGTAAGGGACTTTTAGGTCTTTCCTCTATGATCTCAAAAGGTTCTTTTCTTGTTGTAGTATGGATAGTATTATTGTACGCATACTCTACAAGGGGTAAGTACTTCTCCCATTGTGATCGTTGATCTACTTCTGTAACATAAGTCTTCAGTAGATCGAGTAGTGTAAGATTCACTATCTCACTTTGGCCATCCGTTTGTGGGTGGTAGGCCAAAGAGAAATTCAATCTTGTACCTAGATTTTGAAAGAGACCTTTCCAAAAATTACTGGTCATTCTAGAATCTCTATCTGACATGATGGATGTTGGTAATCCATGGTGTTTGAAAATATGAGATATGAAGATGGTTGCCATTTGGTGTGCCTTAATAGTCTTTTTGATAGGAATAAAGTGTGCTTGCTTGCTAAACCTGTCGACTATTGTCCATAATCCTATATTCCCATGGATAGACTTAGGTAATCCAAAGATAAAATCCATGGATATATTCTCCCACGGTGAATTAGGTATTGACAATGCCTGGAGTAATCCAGGTTTCTTCCCTCTATCATACTTAGTCTTTTGGCATACCACACATTTTGAAACATACTCTTGTATGTCCACTTTCACAGTAAGCCAATAGAAGTATGACTCTACTCCTCGAAGAGTAGTTTGAATGCCTCTATGCCCCGCATAGGGAGGAGCATGGGATTCATACATTACTTTCTCATGAAGGAACTGGGTAACACATAGCCTATTTCCATGGAGAAGATAACCATCTTGCAAGGTGAATGGTTCCTCTTTCTTTCCCAAAGCAAGGGATGACATTACATCTTTGAAGTCAAGGCCAATAGCATACTCATCTATCATGAAAGATAGATCATTGTGAGTTGTTGTTGACACCGCATTGACTTTTGGTCATCGTGAAAGTGCATCAGCCACTTGATTGTGCCTATCAGCAACATGAGCAATATGAAAATAAAATTGCGAAAAAAAAAATTCCCACCTCATTTGTTTGTCGAAAATCTTGGTTTGCGTCATGGAGTACTTGAGACTTTGGTGGTCTGTTTGTAAAATGAATGGAGTCCCCAATAAATAGTGCTTCCATGTGTCTAGGACATGTAGAACAGCTAAAAAATCTCTTTCTCATAAATGCCCAAGACCTGTTCATTCGTATTGAGCCTTCAGCTCAACATATGCTATGGCATGCCCTACTTGAAGCAAGACTCCTCCAAGGCAATCACCACAAGCATCACATTGGACCTCAAATGGCTTTGAGAGATCCAAAAGCATGAGGAATGGTTGAGAGGTAAGATTCTTTTTGAGCTTGTCAAAAGCTTTTTTCTCCTTAGCAATCCATGAATATTTTAATTCTTTTTGGTTGGACTAATTCAATATGTTTAGGGCTAGCTGCTTAGGGTTAGCGGCTTTTGGTTTTCCCACTAGGAGTTACTCTCGTAAAGGCACTTAATATTGGCCATGTAAAGATGCTTTAAATCGACATATCATCGCCTTAGTTAGGCCATTTTAGTCTGCTCAGATCTAACTACTTGGAGTTAGCGGCCAAGGATTTCATCGACGTGATTATGTTAATAATGTGGGTGATCACACATGAAAAGACGTGATTATGTTAATTATTAACGTGACTCGTGGTTACCTACAAAAACCACTAGAGTGGATAGTCCCACAATGTAACCTTACAAAAACCAGGCGGGCCAGTCGGGAAAATAAAAAAGCTCAATGGGTTTATCTATATATAGTAATACCTTAACTATCATTGTCATTTTGACTAGACAAATCCCTCGGGAGTGTATCCTAGCACTGGGTACAATTATTCTCCTTGTGAATTGACCCAAGGTTACAAAGTCACATGTCCGTTTTCTGGGCCAAGCGTAATTCTTAATACAATAACCACTTCTTAAAACAAAAATTAAATCTTTGATTTAAGACAAAGGTTTGATGTCAAAAAAAATGAGTCTTTGAAGAGTCATGCTCAATGCGATGAAGCCACTGGTCCATAAAAGAGCTGAAGTTGGTTTTAGAAGATGATCGTATTTAAATAATGAGTTGATAGTCAAGGGTTGTATGTCTTGTACTAGTGTATCGGGTATACAAAAATCCTTGAAGTCGAACATTTTGCAAAATACGACGCTCAATTTGCATTCTGTAATGATGGCCACAACCTCCAAGTAGATTCTCTCAGTGTTTTCTTTGACACTTCAAAACTTTCCACCGTTGTTTCTTTATCTCTATGTCTTCACATGTCCATATTGTTTTGATCAAATCCTTTGTCACTTGTTTTTTGATGTCTTTTCTGTAGAGAGGGAGGAGCCCTCTACAGAGAAGAAAGAGAGAGAGAGAGAGAGAGAGAGAGAGAGAGAGAGAGAGAGAGAGAGAGAGAGAGAGAGAGAGAGAGAACGAGAGAGAGAGAGAGAGATATTAACATCTGTCGCCATAACTGATTACTATGAATGAAAGCTTAATGATTACAAAGGTTATAAGAGCCCATTCTTATAGGCTTGTAGTGTCTCCTCGCTCCTCATGAGCCACACCCCTTGGCATCCCCACTAAGGTTCAAGACCATCCAATATGGCCAAGGCGTAACACATGGCACACACTGGCTTATGCCGTAACACTTGGCACGCACGGAGGACCTGATCCCAACATTCCTTGATTCGTGTAAACCCAAATGTGCAATGGTACAGTGCTACTATTTAAGGGCTGAGAACCCGTACAACAAATTTAGAAACCACATCAAAAATCATTTGGGAAGTGTGATGCAAGTATGGTTGTCAAGGCCGCACTCTGGCTCTTTGGCTCTTTACTCCTGGACCACCCATCTACATCACTCGCATCCCGAACTCGGAAACCATCAAAAAGTTGCACTGCATCCCTGCTACATAAGGTAAAAATCTCCGCAGAGGGAAATCCACCAAGTACATGAGACTACACCAAGAACGAGATTATTGATGAAAGCGGAAATGGATCTCCGCACCATGTGGATTTGTTGCGTGTCTAGGTGCCCTCACAAGTGCTGCGCTATCATCCTCTATGGCTTGAGCGTCTGCTTCGCAACCAAACCTCTTGCACCTGCGCATGCCCGATCTTCTTGGCTGGCATTTTTGAACCTGCGCTACAGGCCTGTGTCAGCAGGGACAACAAATTGGTATTGTGGGAAGCGGCATGCCGACAAGCGCACAAGTGGGAAAAGTGAGCATGTCGTCGAGGTCGTCCACCGGCAGCGGACTGAGCTTCGGAGCTGGGGTGAGCCCTAAAGACGTGCACTATCAGGCCCCAGAGACGGCATTGTCAAAGAGTATCAAGCCCACACAGAGAGGGGATGTGTTCTCTTTAGGCATGGTAATGCTTCGGCTACTAACAGGCAAGCTGCAAGTGCAGCTTTCCCCCACGGAGGAGGTGGAGCTATCACAATGGATAGAGGCAGCATTGCAGGGGAAGGAGCCACTGCTACACATCTTAGAACCTGTGCTCATCAAAGAGATGCATCATGCTGATGACATGCTCACATTTTTTAAGATAGCCCTAGTATGTGTTGCACCGCAGCCCGAACAGCGCCCCTCCATGCGTCTCCTCCATGAGTCCGTCACACGCATTGGCACGCCCATGTCTTCGTCTTGATTCAAAGAGCATGGGATTTCCCTTTGCTCCATTGCACATTATGGGCCCCTCTGAATGGTGGGTGGCTTTGACAGATACCTCAGTAATTCGGCTACCAAATCTGCGTACTATATTGGACGGCATCCTCCCCTCTGAGAGTGGCGCCTCCTCTCGCATCAGAATGATTAATGGCCTTTGAATTGCCTGCTGCCTTAGATTGTTCTGATTCCTTTTCAATAGCCTTGTGCTCGGGCCAATCGAATCTGCAATCCAACCTAAAACAATTTTGCTTGCCTGCAATGTCCAACAACATTGTAAGGAAACTGCTTCGAGCTCCGGCCTGTTCTTTCTACACCTTCTTGGCTGAACAGCACCCTTCCTGTTCTTTCCACACTCGCTGGTAGCATGCCAGGCATCCCCTTCATGTCGCCTTCTTTCTTGCTCTTGGAATAGCAGCCAGCACTTCTTCTCTCTGTGCTCCCTCTACTTTGTCGGCACCTTTGATGCCATTTCCATGTTTACGTCGCCTTCTCAAGCCCTCTCTATAACAGCAAGCCAATATTTGGCCTCTCAGGATAGCACCAACATTTGTTGCTCGCCTCCTACATTTCCCATGCTTTCTCCCTCTTGGCGGCTCCTTGCAGACCCCAACCAATCCCACTGTCTCGCATTGGACAGCAATCTGCAACCCCTCTTGATCCCCTCGTGGCGCAACCCACAGGCATTCATCCGCGAGGAAAGAGGGAGAGGGCGGGCTCGCTTGAGGGGGGCAGGGACATCTTTCTGCATGTAGAGGGTAGAAAGCTGACGTGTACAGCTTGCTTTCTAGGAGATGGTGATGCTGCTGCAGCATAGCAGCGCTCATGGCCATGTCCAGCTTGTCATTACCAAAGGGGAATCCACTCCGTGCGTGGTCGCCATATGTAGAGAGGGAAGAGCCCTCTACAGAGAAGAGAAGAGAAGAGAAGAGAAGAGAAGAGAAGAGAGAGAGAGAGAGAGAGATATTAACGTCCGCCACCATAACTAATTACTATGAATGAAAGCTTGATGATTACAAAGGTTATAAGAGCCCATTCTTATAGGCTTGTAGTGTCCCTCGCTCCTCATGAGCCACACCCCTTGGCATCCCCACTAAGGTTCAAGACCATCCAATATGGCCAAGGCGTAACACATGGCACACACAGGCTTATACCGTAACATTTTCATTGCGTGTGGTTTAGATTTATCCATTTTGATAGTCGACAAGTTATGTGCGTCGCTTGTTGTGCCGACATATCGTGCGCTAGAGATTTCATGTGTTGAAAAACATTAAGAGCCAATTGATGTTGATCGGCTAGCACCGTTTGTGTTTCACATGTCTGCTCTTCCTAAGCCATGGTATCTCAAAACTACAATTGCCAAATACAAAAATATTAAATATCTTGGGGAAGAAGTTTTTCTCTCGATTCAGTACTCTGTAACTCTTCAACTCAAAGTGATTATAAACCATGATAAGACTATGTTAAATCAAAGATAGTGAAATTGTTGTTATAAACAGAATTAAACAATTGACTATAGAGAATTGATCCAATTATACTTCAATTCATGTGAACAACAATATCATGATTGATTATAGAGTTGGATTCATATAAAATACCCAGATGAAAAAAATCATTGACAATAACCATTAGCAATTTACAAAATGTTCAAGCCAGATAATAAGACAGCGGAAGTTCAATGTGTGGTTGTTGAACATGATAATGGTTCGTTTTTTTAAAATATATATATATAGAAAAATATCATAGGCATTTCTTCTAGCTTCACGCTCTCTTGATTTCATCCAAGTGTCACCCTTTTGCTAAATAGCCTTGAGGTCACCTTGGTTGGGGTGGCAAAACACTTCATCTCGGAAGTACACTTTTCTAGCTGCACTCCAAAAGTCTACTAACATCTTTTATAGACACCCTAATGCATAAATATCGCTAGCTTTTGTATAAGCATTTGAGCACTGTAGATCACATAGCTCTCAAGCAATCCCTGGCCCCATTATGAGCTCATGTTCCCCTCCTTCCTTGCCTCCAGAATTGCAAACAAAGATTGAGCTGCATTATGTACAAAATTGTTAGAGATGCACTTGACAAGGATTCTAAGCATCATTACTCAATCAATAATTCCAATGCAGGGTTTATTGGCATGGGTTAAGTCTAGTATGGATGCAAATCACAGTGCACTATACCCCCAGTAGAGTGAGCAGTGTTGATGTCATCAATAAGAGCATGTAAAATGGTTGGCATCTACTCAATAACTACTTTGAGATGTACAATTTCTATCTTTGATATAGTTGTTGATTTCTAGGTGGACAATTTCTCCATCCGTATTGAAGCCTATGCATGCATCACCTAAACGCGCCTTAGGAGAAGGGTAGATGGCACATTAGGTCTCCCAATTCCATTGTAGAATGGGAAGAGTGTGATCCAAGGGGCCTTTGTAGTGAAGTCGATGCATCTTGTGATGCCCTACTTTGTTTGGAAGCTACTCAACTTTGCTCTATCCCTCCGTTGTAGCATTTTCCTACGTACATTATATGCTCTGGAAAGAATGGCATGCTTTTAATGGTATATAATTTGCAAATGCCAAATCAGCATGCTGCAATCCTTGCTCCTTTTAACAGGGCTTTGTGAGGGATGCCCATTAGACGTGTGCACTTGGCATTTAATGTTATGTGCATGATCATGTCGATGCCGTTGGCATCTGATCGGCCACACATGGCCCCTTGTGCATATTGCACCATATTTATTTTCTTGGGTAAACTGGCTTGGTTTTGGACTTTTACCCACTCCATCTTTATCTGTTTCTCCTCCCATTGTTTATCCCACGTCTCTACTTTGGCCATATTGCAAGTGGGAAGGAGGTCTATTTTCAAATCTTTGTTGCATACCTTCATGTTTGCTAAAACCGTTCTGATCTTGTGGTGAGGTGGGGGTCAAGGTGGGGGTCAAATTCTTTGATCCCTGTTGCTAGTAGCAACTCATACTGGCCTTCACTACATAGTCTACGCTCTGTGTTCTCCCAAATATTGCTAATGAAAACTTTAATGAAGTTATCACTCTCATTTATTTGTTGAATGCGGGCATCTGCACATAAAGACATTATTAGTAAGCAACTTATGTAATATTATTTAAAGTGTATAATTTCTTGATAGACAATCAATCTTCTTCTTGTATTCATAGACGTTTGATCTTAAACCTTAAAAAAAGCTGCAAAATTTTTTCTCTTGGGAGAAATTTACCCTCACAATTAGGGAAATTTTGGAAATTTTGGAAGGTTATTTTGGGAATTTATGATAAATATTGGTGATATTTTGGGGATTTTTAAAATTTGAGGGGTATTTTGAGAATTTCCACAAATAGAGAGGTATTTTAATGATTTGCCTTATAAATTTTAATTATTATGAGTACCTAGGATAATAATCTATAAGTTGTTAAAAGAACTTTTTTATAATTTTTTTAAAATATTTTGTACCATTTTGATAAGGCAATGATGGTCGATAAAGAATAGTTGTTACATGATTAAAATTTTCTTTTTGATTTTTTTAATAAAATGGGTTATGGTTAGATATGATATGTTTTGACAAGAATACCCGACAATAACAATTATAGACATTACAAAAATTTGTATATGAAATACTCTTCATGGTCGTGTTACTAACTAAGTATTTCATAATCTTAATACTTAAACAAACAAGATATATACATGCACATACAGATTATATAATATTCGCAAAGCCAAGTTAATGACCTGAATGCCATATTTATGCAAAAATAATTGATTCTATCAAATGACACTCTGTAGTAGTGCTACTGACTAAGTGTCGCTTGAATGTAAAGAACAAAAATAGCTTGAATACAAACATCATATGGCCACATTACCAATCAATGCCCATATGTTTCTCTTGCAAGGGGAAGGGAAGTTAACTCACCATAAGGATACTAATATATTCACGTTACTGATGTAGTATCCCAACAATAAGCCAATACTTACCACAAGGACATCATATTCCCCAGGTTATTGAGGTGATGCCCCCGTGGTAAGCACTATTCCATAGAAAAGCTTATGCACACACCCACATTGCGTGGTAAGTTATCTTATTACTGTCGTACAATATGACAAAAGGTACGCTGCTACACAATGCACACACAACACAAACACCTGAGTCCTGTGGTCAGGTATTCGACTACTACCATGCACTGAGACCCAAAGCATGTTCCCACAGGACCCACTCACTCCCTCTTTCCCGCTCTCCTCTCTACATACCTGTAGAGGAGATCGTCTCTCTCTCTCTCTCTCTCTCTCTCTCTCTCTCTCTCTCTCTCTCTCTCTCTCTCTCTCTCTCTCTCTCTCTCTCTCTCTCTCTCTCTCTCTCTCTCTCTCTCTCTCTCTCTCTCTCTCTCTCTCTCTCACACACACACACACACACACACACACTACAAAACACACGTGCGCGTGCGCACAGTATCACAATGTCTCACAAAACAATACCCCACGAGCTCAACAAGGCCCGCCTATTTATTAATTTGCGGACCCGTCGAGCTTCTATATTTTCCCAATGGGACCCACTGATACTTTTAAAATACCCGATGGGCCCGTTGAGAAAATATAGTAGCTCGGCTGGCTTTTTGTGGGTTACTAGGCCGTCACCCTTGATCGGCTCTTTTGTGATTATGTTAACTATAATTATGCTAATAACACTTTGTGATCACAAGAAATTTTGCATGATTACATAACATTAAATCCCTATTAGCAGCTTATGGATTGGCTATTTCAATCCGCTTATATCTAAATACTTGGAGTTAGCAGCTTATGGATTGGCTATTTCAATCCTCTTAGATCTAATACTTGGAGTTAGTCGCTTATGGTTTGGTCATTTGAATCTACTTAGGGTTGGTCATGTAAAGGTGCTTAGTATTGGATGATTTAAACCGACTTTGGGGAGTATAGATTTGTCCATTTTAGTCCGCTTAGTGCTAGCCACATAGGGCTAGTGACTTTTAGTTTATACGCTAATAGTTGGTAGTGTTTAGTCACTTAGAGTTGGGTGTGTTTGGCCACTTAGGATTGTTCGCTTAGAGTTGGCCGTGTTTGAGTCCTCTTAGGGCTAGTCACTCAAGTATAGTGGCTTTAGGTTTGGCCGCTCTAAATTGGTTGAGGGTCACATTAGTTTATCCATTTTAATACGCTCAAAATTAGCCGCTTAGGGTTAACGTCATATGGTTTCATTTCTTCTTGGTTTGTCTATTTTAGTCCATTTAGGGCTAGCTGCTTAGAATTAACATCTTTTGGTTTGGCTGCTAGGAGTTGACCTTATGAAGATGCTTAGGGTTAGCCATGTAAATAATCTCTAAACCAACTTAGAATCACTTTAGTTTGGCCATTCCAATCCACTTAAAGATAGTTAGGGCTGGCCATGTAAAGACTCTCTAAACCAACTTAGGATTGCTTTAGTTTGGCCATTTCAATCCATTTAGATCTAACTAGTTGGAGTTAGTGGCTTATGGTTTGGCCATTTCAATACGCTTAGGGTTGGGCATGTAAGGCACTTAGAATTGGTCGATGTTAACTGACTTAGGGTCTTATAGATTTATCTATTTCATTTCAGAGCTAGCCACTAGAAGTTAGTGGCTTTTAGTTTGTGTGTTAATAGTTGTCCGTGTTTAGTCACTTCTAGTTGGCCGTGTTTGGTAGCTTAGGATTGTTTGCTTATGGATTTTCATGTTTCAATCTGCTTAGGACTAGTCGCTCAAGGTTAGCGGCTTTTGGTTTGGTCGCATTAGTTTACTTGTTTCAATCCACTTAGGTCAATTCTTCTTGTTTTGATTGCTTCAATCCGTTTAGGGCTATATGCTTAGGGTTAGTGGCTGTTGGTTTAGCTGCTATGAGTTGGCCTTGTAAAGGTGCTTATGGCTGGCCATGTAAAAATGTTGTAAAGCAATTTAGGATTTCTTTAGTTTGTCCATTTTAGTACGTTTTGATTTAACTACTTGGAGTTAGTAGCTTATGGGTTGGCCATTTCAATCTGCTTAGGATTAGTCGTGTAAAGTTGCTTAGGTTTGGGCAATTTTAATCGACTTAGGGCCGTATAGATTTTTCTTTTTAGTCCGCTTAGCACTAGCCTCTTAGAGTTAATAGCCTTTAGTTGCCATGCTAATAGTTGGTCTTGTTTACTCCCTTAGGGTTGCTCGTATTTGGCCGCTTAGGATTGTCCCCTCAGGGTTGGGTTAGGTTGTCGTGTTTCAGTGCGCTTAGGGCTAGTTGCTCAAGGTTACCAGCTTTTGGTTTTTTGCTTAAATTGGCTTAGGGTCACATTAGTTTATCCATCTTAATATGATTAGGGTTAATGTTTGATGGTCTTGGTTATTCTTGGTTGGACTATTTCAGACTGTTTAGGGCTAGCTACTTAGAATTAGCAACTTTTGTTTAGGTTGGTAGGAGTTGGCTTTATAAAGGCGCTTTGGGATGGCCATGTAGAGGTGCTCTAAAACAACTTAGGATTGCTTTATTTTGGTCATTCTTGTATGCTTATATCAAATTTGGTCACTCTAAATTGGCTTAGGATTGCATTAATTTAGCCATTTCAATACGCTTAGGAATAGCCACTTAGTGTTAGCAGCTTCTGGTTTCAGTTGTTCTTGGTTGGGCTATTTTACTCCATTTAGAGCTAGCTCATCAGGGTTAGTAGCTTTTGGTTTGGCTACTAGGAGTTGAACTTGTAAAGGCATTTAGGGTTGGCCGTGTAAAGATGCTCTAGAGCGACTTAGGTTTTCTTTAGTTCAGCCATTTCAGTTTGCTTAGATCTAACTACTTGGGCCATTTTAATCCGCTTTGGGTTGGTCGTGTAAAGGTGCTTAGGGATGGGCGATATAAACCGACTTAGAGTCGTACAGATTTGTCCCTCAAAAGTCAAGGCTTTGTGACCCTTTTGTCTCTGGAAACTGTTTTTGGGTACCCTAAAAGTTTGGAGTTAGGAAACTTGAAAAAATTTGGCTTTACAAATTTGATTTTGGTGTGTGCTATTACTTGCGAGATTTTATCCTGGATCAATTTGGACTTGTGCATAAAAGATAAGAGAAATTTTGGTGAACTACACTTGAAATAGCACACAAAATAGTCTTAGGACCAAAACATATGAAGTGTTGCTCGTATCTTGATCTCTAGAGGGTATTTTTAGCTCATCAAGTCCAATAGCCCCACTATGAAGAGTAACATGGATCACAATCCATGTTCTTTTGTCGAATTTCTATAGCAGCTAGACAAGGTCATACATAGGCTCTGTAACAAGTTTCACCAAATTCTAAGGTTGGGGTACATGAATCGTGATTCATGTTTCAACACATCTGGAATTGATCTATGGAGGGCTTGTTGCACCCTATATCTACAAGTTGTATCCCAAATCTTTTTGATTTTGAACTTGTTTTGATAGGTCAAATGCCCAACCCTAGTTCTATTCTATGGTGTTCAGTCTCTTAGTTGTTTTGATGACTTTTGATCCAAATTTACTCAATTTTTCTCCAAAATTAGACCTAGGGATACGTTTCCTTATATATGTATTACTCTCTTAGAAAAGTTTCAGGTCAAGCTATTACCCAAGGTACATGGATTGCAATCCATGTTTGAAGAACAAATTGATTTTTCTTGGAACCATGAGGGTCACCATTGTTACTAGAAGCTATTGTATCAAACCTTTTGGGTTTGGACCTCTAGATTGGAAATTAGACCAATTTTTGCACTTTCTTAGAGTACTTGGATAATTTAGGGATTTTGACTTGGGTTTTGATGTCCAAATGAGATGAAACTTTGGGATTAGGCTAAAAATAGCAGGTAGATCAGGGTGGCTAGGTTTTGGCTTACAATTTTGAAAAAGGTACATGGATCGTGATCCATGTTTGGAGAGCTTTTGAACTCAACTTTAAACCACTTATAGATGAAGATATTTCTAGGCTATCCCAAAAATCTTTTTGGATTTAAACAAGTTTCGATGAACCAAAAGTGAAACCCTAGGTCTATTTTAGTGGTTTTTCTCTTTGAAGTGCTTTTTGCCCTTTTGATGAGTTTTTGGACTTGTTTGGCAACCGTCCTTTGCGATTTGTTTTTTGCAATAGTCTCCGCTACAGGCTGATAAAGTTTCTATCCAAAAACTCAGATGAGGTACATGGATCGCGATCCATGTTCCGTCACTTCTGGACTTGGAATTTGGTGAGCTGATAGACTACAACGTTTGTAGCCTATTCCCAAAATCCTTTTGAATTTGGATTAGTTTTTGCTAACCAAAAGTGAAATCTTGAGTCTATTGTGGTAGTTTTGACAATCTTCTAATTTTTACTCTTTTGACCACTTTTTTCAACTTTTTTGCAAATGCCTAATTTGGGAAAAGTGTTCATAATGGTCCCAAACACTTAGTGCTCAAATATCAGTCAAAAATCATGATGAGGTGCATGGATCACAATCTATGTTTAACCTCCTTTTGACATGAAACTTAGTCAGCTGATAGTATTTGCTATTTTGAAGCTATTCCCCAAACGTTTTTGGATCACATTTTGCCAATTAAGAGTGGAAGTTTGTGTCTCCTTTGATGATTTTTATTTGTTTTCTATTTTTGGCAATATGCATTTTGGGAAAGTTGTTTTAAAAGCTCTCAGCTACTTGCTGCTCAACTCGCAACCCCAAATCCTAAAAAGATACATGAATCGTGATCTATGTTTGACAACATTTTGGCATGAAATTTGGTCAGCTAGTTGCAGGGTTGCATTTATTCGATCGAATAATGCAATTTATACCAAATAAATCGTCATTATTCGCATATTGTTTTGTATTTTTGAATAATTTATTTTCTTTCGATCGACACAATATCGCTCGACATTATATCGTTCGTTATCGATATCGATCGAAAGACTATCAATCGATACGGTAGTCCATCAATACGTTTTCTCTCTCTCTCTCTCTCTCTCTCTCTCTCTCTCTCTCTCTCTCTCTCTCTCTCTCTCTCTCTCTCTCTCTCTCTCTCTCTCTCTCTCTCTCTCTCTCTCTCTCTCTCTCTCTCTCTCTCTCTCTCTCTCTCTCAGTCATTTTTTGAGCAAGTCAGCTTTGCGGGATGGTGAACATCTTTTCTCTTCACATTTGCGTTTTTATAAAAAACAATTTAAATTATATTTTCACGTGATTATATAACTGCATGTGTCTCTGATACGCCTTCGGGCCTTCTTAGTCACATAATAGTTTAAAATTTAGGGTATAGAAATTACTACGGGTTGTCTAATTTTATATCTTACTCCCATAGTAATCTAGAAAAAATTTAGAAAACATTGACTCTTGTTCTTATATGCTTTGCACCACTCTTACTTGAATCGATATTCTAGGAATTTAGATAACATCGTACATTGTTTGATATGCTTGTCGGCACTCATACTTTGTATGGTTTTTTAAGAGATCATTAGATAGCACGTGCATTTTTTTTATATGTCTCACAACACTCTTACTTTGTATGATGCTTTAGGTAAAATAAGCTCCAATGAAATGTGAGCTTACAAAAAATCATACTTCTTCCTATGTCTTACCCTTGGTTCTTACAATAGAAGAAGTTACTCCTAGACACGATCTGTGCCAACAATAAAGGTTTGATCTAGTGAGTCATTAAGCTATACACTTTTCAACATACGACCACATGATTTGTAGATCTACATTGTAGATCTGTATAATGAGAAAATTCATGTAATCTTTAAACTTCTCCTCGTGTCATGATTTTGGTTCTTACAACAGGAGGTGTTTCTCTCAGACACGATTTGTGGAAAAAAAACCATTATGTGATGAGCTACTGATTTTTAAAGTGTGATCGTTCTCGGCATGTGGATCAAACATTTATCCTTTGATCTTACAACAGGAATAAAACCCCTGCCTCTGGTGCTTAGGATTTTCTTAGATCCATATAATGAGAGGGATACACACGTGACACCACATTTTACGTTGTTCTTTGTCATTTGTAAAATAATGTGTATTTGTATGACTTTGTCACATTCCTATCGATAGCATCTCATACATATGCGAGGTTTTTGATTCAAAAAATCATAACATATTTTTTTATGATATGAAAAAATCATAATTAACATCATGCATAATTGTGTGGATGTTTTTTGTGTATGTTAATCATAAATTACATTCATGTGGACCTGTGTTTTAGGGTTTAGGGTGATTGCTTCATGGTTTTGTTGCAAAAAATGACTAGAATGTGTTGCATTACATGTCACTTATATTGATGAGAAGTTATGGTTTTTTGTTTCTTAGTTTTAGCTCCTATGCACATCATGGGTACTATAGGCAAGAAAACGGAAGTTGAGCACAAATATGTCAAAGAATTTGTATGCACTCATCTTTATGGATTACGAAGTGATCGCCTCCAAGAAGTCTTGCACGAGTCCTCGTACAAATCATTTTTCGATGAGTTAGGTAGTGCGACATATGCAGCACTAGCTGCAAAATTTTGTAGTGCTTCAGGTGGGATTGAAGTCCTTATAGGTGGCCCACAACATGAGTCGAATCATAGGGCAAGTTTGCAGAGTTGCAGAAACCCTTGACAAGCAAATTAAAGGGAAGTTTGGCTTCATGGACCGCATGAAGGAAGTAGAGGTCCTCTATAGAAGCATGAAGCAACAGGGAAAGAGAACACGCATAGAAGAGCCCAAGGATGTACCCAAAGTGCCTACCACTTTGGAAGAAGCAATCTCTAGCAATGTCCCAATGCCGCCCAACATGGGAAGTTTAGACCCATGCAACCTTCTCATAATGCGCATGGATTGCATTGAATTTCCACAAATTGCAAGCATTGAAGAAGGTAGATACGGCATGGTCACGAAGGTGAAAGTCAATCATGAGACCTTCACATATGAATTTTACACTGACTAGATAGTCAAGGGTAATGGTTAGAAGAGTGCCAATGACATAGTGATGCATGAGGCCACAATTATGAATATCACTCATAGTGGAATCATTGCTGCTCTGGGATTGGCAAGACACGCCACACGAGCTCCCACCCTCATCTTCAAGATGTGGAATGGTGGAAACCTCGACCACTGGCTAGAGAGACTCCAAAAGGAGGGGAAGAATGTGGCCATGAGCAAGGGTTTCAAAGACGTCGAGGGGATTGTTGAAGCCATCAAGCAGAATATATGGCCTATCATTAATGGATTGCTCCGAACCTTCATCTTTTTGCAAGCAAATAACATCACTCACAATGATGTTCATGGAAGTAATATCTTGCTGCATTTTGGTATCGCTGGAGTATATGTGGGTGTATGTGATTGGGGTAGTGCAACCTTGTTCCCCACAGAGAACACATTTTTGAAGTTGCCAAATCTTCTCCCATCGACAAGGGAAACCTGGAGCAAGCGATATTGGTGGGTGGCTCCCAAATGTATATCCACAAATTCTCCAGTCTACATACGCAACCAAGATATCTACTCCCTTTGGAAATTCATTCAAGAACTTCTTAAATATTTACCTAAGGATGATGACACTAATTATATCACTTTCCTCATACGCTTTCAAGAAGTCTTGCGCACTTGTGTATCTTCCAATCCCACCCAGTGCAAGTCCTCACATGATCTCCTCAGCATGTTACAAGGCATTAAGCGTGTTGGTCGCACTCTCCCAGATAGTGCAGGCTTGAGGCCATCCAATGATTGAAATCATACTTTGTAATTTGAGAATGTGACTATACTTTGCACTAAAATGGTTTTGTCTTGTCTCATGTCCATTGTCTTGAAATTTCATGCGATTTTATTACATTGGTGTTGTCAAAGTGATTAGAGAGATGTGAATTTTAAAATTGTGTATGTTGAACATTGATTGTACCATCGATTGTAGTTTTTTAATCAATGTATATCTATCGGTTCAATCTAATATTTTATTATCATGTGATTCAACAAGAAATGGTAGCCCCATATGCTCCTCCCAATGTCGACTGTGAGCTCAACCACAAGGAGTCTCAATGCATCCTTAGAGAGGAGAGCCTGTGTTACGGAGCTCAAGACCTCTCTGCATTCTTTGTCGAGACCGCGGAGCCTGAGGGTTTGGAGGGCGACCCAATGAAATTGGAGGACGTGCGCAAGTGTTGTCTCTCCTTTTTTGTGAAAGATGTACTGTTCAAGAGGTCAGGTCGTGCCAAGGCAACGGCACCATTGAAAATCTCAGATTTGAGCAAAGGGCTCACGCGTGTGTTGCTTCTATACTTCATCAAAAAGGAGTGCAGTCTACCTAATAATAATCAAGTTTCCATGTACTTCATCCAGCAAGTCTTCGTGCAAGATATAATGAAGAAGCACGTCCTTTGGACAGACCGTCCTTTCAACGTTGGTGTCGAACTTGGAAGAGCTAAAGAAAGGGCACAAGCATTGGTATCGGACTTGGAAGAGCTAAAGAAAGGGCAAAAAGAGAGGAAATTGCACCAAGGACACATATTTTTGAGTTGCTTCGTGTTGGCTTGGATACTTGCTGAGCCAAGCCTTGCAACGGTGATCTGCAACAGTTTGTGTAAGAGTCGCTCGCACTTCAATGAGATTATTCAAAACATAGTATGTTGTAGCGAATCGTGTGGCACAGAAAATTTGAAGTGCTTTATTTGGAGACTTGGAGGGAAATAAAGCATATGTAAACTGATGCTCTCGTATAAACTTGACTACATGATTGGCGTCAATAAGGACTTCTTTTATGAATGATAATCTGCCGATATCCTTTAGGAGTAAATTTAGGGTGTGCTCTGCACACCCAAGCCATGTAATTTCTGAGTACTTTTCCATAATGGCTAAACTTGCTCCTTTGTAGTTGGAAGCATTATCAGCTGTCACATTCTTTGGTCCACCCAGTCAAGCGATAGCTCGCTCATATAATTTTTTCAAGTAGAGAGGTGTCTTCTCTTTCATTGAGGTATCAATGGCCTCTAGAAACATTGCACCTTTGGGACAAATTACCATGACATTAATCAATGGTTTCTTTTTACAGCTGGTCCATCCGTCGAACGCTATGGTACAGCCAAACGCTGGAACAAATTCAAGCCATCACTATAAGAGGTGCTTAAGCTTAGCAATGCTCATTGTGCGACACTCAAAACTAGCAGTGTCAGTATGAGCGTCTTTATAAGCGCCGTTATGAGTGTTGCTATAGGCGTCTTTATAAGCGTTGCTATGAGCGTCTTTATAAGCGCCGTTATGAGCGTTGCTATAGGCGTCACTATATAGTGATGCTCATAGTGACGCTCAAAGCAGCAACAACTTTGTGGATAAAAATAACCCAAGAACACCAAAATTGAGATATAGATCTGGTTTTGGTGCTCTCGGGTAAGTGCCAGCAAAAATACAGAAGAGGTAATGCCTCACCTTCCTCTCATGCACACTTACACTTACACACACACACACACACACACACACCAACATGCGGCACAGACACACACATGAGGAGAACCAGGTATGCTCCCTCCCTCTCCTCTCTCTCTCATGTCCTTTTTTCCTTTCAATCGAGACACTTCCATAAGAACTTGAAGAGTGACAAGGTGATCAATAGTGCTATGATGCTTTCAAAAACCTGCTTGGCCAAGCGCACGTTTGCCATTCTTTTCAGCTCATTCACTTATCTTCATCTCCATGCTACGTCCAAATAACTTTGCCATCAAAGAACCAACCATTATAGTGCGATAGTTGTTCACATTGTTTACATCTCCTCCTTTGTGCCAATGAGAGAGAGAGAGAGAGAGAGAGAGAGAGAGAGAGAGAGAGAGAGAGAGAGAGAGAGAGAGAGATGAAATGAAATGAAATGTTATATTAAACGTCTTCAAAAGGCCAAAATGACCTATGAGACAAACCGATACAATCTTGGTGGATCTAATCCAATGCCTGGGTACAAACAATAAAATAAAATGAAGTAAACTGAAAGACTAAAATCATTATCATGATCATCATCAATGCATGAGGGATAGAGAATTAGGATGAGGTTTAGGATTATAATTATATATATATATATATATAGCTTTTGGATTAGGGTTTAAATCAAGGATTAGGATTAGGATTTAGGTTTAGGATTTAGTTTTTATATTTAAGCTTAGCTTTACGATTATGGTTTAAATCTAAGTTTAGGATCAAGGTTTAGATTTAGGGTTATGGTTAGGCTTTAAATTTAGATAGAATGTAGAGAGAGAAGATCGAGAGTAGAGAAATAGTCTCTCTTTTTCACTCTCATAGACACACATCCATCTTCAAACATTTCCTTCGTCTTTTGTTGTGAAGAGTTATGGCTGCAAGTGGAGCTAGTGTTTTGTGTTTTACGCAGTCGGAGAGTACTCCCACTTCTATAGAGTGCTCTAAAGAAGAGCTTCTTTATTGTTCTCCTTGCTCGGTATCTCATCACAGCAAGCTAAGAGAGCTTGCCGCCATCACCATGTAAAGCCTTTCAAAATATGCAATGAATGCGAGGATGCAATCACTTGGGTGAAATGTGTGTGGTGCTCAAGAAAAGAGTATGTGTTTGGAAATGTGTGTGGTTTATATATATGTATGTTTAGGGTTATATCTGTGAAGGCAACTGTAAAGGCCATTGTAAGGTATATATATGTGTAGGTTTAAGTTTAGGGTTTAGGATTATTTAAAACAACACAGACTTTGGAAATGGATTGTTCTCAGTCTATCTGTGCATGTGAGCTTGTATGTAGCTTGCTAGGTTTAGGTATATAGTCGTTTGCAAGCTCACATGTGCGAACAAATCGCTGGAAAATCGTGTCTACAGCCCACAAGCATTTTTGCATCCAAGAAACATTGCGAACATTGAAAATGGCTTGTCTTCAAGTCATTTGCACATGTGAGGGATGCAAATATCTTGCATGTAGCTTCCATGGGTTTAGGTATGTAGTCGTTTGCAAGCTCACATACACAAAAGACTCGTGGGAAAGGTATGTAGTCCACTATTGTGGAGAGTTATGGTGCAAGTGAAGCCAGTGTTTTGTGTTGTACGCAATGGGAGAGTGCTCCCATTGTTGTAGAGTGCTTCGAAGAAGAGCTTCTTTATTTGCTCATTGCTCATGATCAGCATCTCTTCACAGTAACAGAGCTCACCGCCACCACCATGTGAAGCCTTTTAGAATATGAGATGAATGCGAGGATACGATTGATCGAGTGAAATGTGTGCGATGCTCAAGAAAAGAGTATGTGTTCAAAAATGTGTGCAGTTTATGTATGTTTAGGTTATGTACGTGACCAATAAAGACGAGATTATAACCTGGTGGTCCTGATCTCCGTGCACCTCTAGACCAAGGTGTGCAGAGATCATGAATGGCTAGAGAATCTAATATGGCTAGAGCTAAAAAAGAGGCAAGGGGGTTTTACCCGCTACCTAGATTGTCATGTAGACGTGGGTGTGCAAATTTTTCACACCCACAAATATAGGCATTGACCAATAAAGATGAGATTATAACCCGGTGGTCTTGATCTTTGTGCACCTCTAGACCGAGGTGATCGGGGATTGGGCATGGCTAGAGAATGTGAGGTAGTTTACAATGTGATTTATGGTTTCTTGATTGCTACCAAGAGAGAGAGAGAGAGAGAGAGAGAGAGAGAGAGAGAGAGAGAGAGAGAGAAGAGAGAAAGAGTAAATTTATGTTTAATTAGGGTTTTGGGTATTCACAATCATTATGAGCAGTGAAGATGATGTGGGGTTGTCCAATTGAGACGCCTATCTCGCAACAAGAATCTTATGTCCTTGTAATCAATGCAAACATGATGTCTGACGGACAAGGTGCATTTCTTTGTGGCACGTTCACGAGTTTGGCAAGTTCGACCCATCTATTATAGATTGAGTTGTTTCCAATTACAACTTGTTGGAATCTGATGATGGCCAAAAAGAACTGATCCTATAACCTAATAGACGTGTTTGCAAGCGCTTTACTCAAGCAGCATACGTGAGGGTGCCAAATGTAGCCTCTTCAAGCTCGGAGGGTCACCATGCAAAGCACATCCTCAACCAGGCTATGTTTGAGCCCGAGATCAATGAAATGATCAAGACGATCATGGATTTGAAAAGGCTCATCTGATGACATGAAACGTGAGGCCGACACACTTTTCTATGATGGAGCGAGTGTCTAGATTGAAGGCGCTCTTGGTTCTTCTCAATAAGCAGGCAAAGTTTGGATGGAGTGTCACTAGAGTCATATAAAGTTTCACGTAATCTCTTCCAATGTGTTGACATCAATAAAAAACCAGGCAAGAGGGGTTGCCATACTAGATCCATGTCAACGACAACTTAATCTTGGATGAGGACAGCAAGAAGGTGATTCCGTGCATGGGTGGCATGTGCTCTTAGGTTAACAAATGGTCAAAAGTGCCCAATGAATTGAAAGATAGTCGCCAGGATGCTCCATGACAAGTTTCCCATTGCAAATTGAGAAGAGCGCTTCAATGAAGACTTAATGAGGATGTGGATGTGCGAGTACTACACGCACAAGTGCTCCAAAGTGCAGAAAACAATAAAGCATGGGTGGAGCAAGACAGCTTGGCTGAGTAAAGAAGATCAAAAGATTGCAAAGCGAGGAGCGTGCAAGAATCCCAGCAAGTGGAAGGAACAAAAGGAGGTATCCATAGTGCAAGTAGAGGTAGGGAGCTCGCACCACTTGGGGAGTGGCAGATGGGCGTCGTTTGAGACCGATTTTGTAAATGCCCTTACGGACATTCTGAGCTCTTGAATCGACTTGGTAATTACTTAATTTTATGCTCTGAAATTTATTATATTTTAATAATAAATTGTTATATTGTTTCATGTTTGTATGTTTATACTTACATAAATTTTTATTTTTATTTTACAGAATCTACGACAGATACGCTGTTGGGTTGTGATGAGACGTCAGATTAGCGGACGTCAGACTACCCCTAGCTAGGACTAGCTAGTCTTACTCTATATAGCATATGTTAGGAGATGACATGTATACGTCAATTTTGTGATTGTGAACAACAATGTAAATTGGTTATACAGGTTTTGTAGATTGTGAACAACAATGTAATTTGGTTCTATATTGCTTTTGTCAATTCACTATGCTTTTGTCAATTCTATATTTTTGTCAATTCACCTTGCTTTTGTCAATTCTATGCTTTTGTATTATCTTCAATATGGTTGATTGGGTGGCAAGGAATTGTGTGTCCTGTCACCAAATTTGTTTATCCTCTAGCGTCGCTATTTATGAATCTACAACGTTTCTATCAACGTCGCTATATTGTGACCTGCATTGTTGCTTAAAGTGTCGCTATGGGCATCTCTATATAGAGACACTTATAGAGACGATTTTAGCAATGCCGATACCAATTCTTATAGCGTCGATCTCATTAGCGATGCTAATAGCGACGTCGGGGATAAAATTGTCCCCATGCATTTTTGTCACTAAGGCCGTCACAGGCCTTAAGCACCTCTTGTAGTGAGTTCTGATCTAGGGGAGAGCATATGTCAAAAGAGAGATGGTATGTTAAAGAGCAATGCTACCTAATGGAGCTTAAATACCGTAGGGTTAGCTTCATTAAAGACCTCCAAAAGTTAGTGTTCAAAAGTCCTTTGACCTTAGGCAAGGTAGGACTGACCTTGAGGTGAGAATCCTACCCAAGCATGAGGTGCTTTTTGGCTTGCTAAGTGGTTGTGGGAACCTTACTCAAAAGCTTGAGGTGTTTCTCACATGCTTAAATGACTAAGATTCTTGAAGTATTTAATTCAAAGATAATTCTCAAGAGGCATCAACTTTCCATACTTGATTGACTAAGTCCTTGAAGTAATCAATTCAACCAAATGACTTAATACGAATAAAAGACACATGTTCAAATGATCCTCCACATGTGTCCCTCCATGATGTGCTCGGATGCTATTGGATAGCTTTTACATTAGGAAGAGGATGGGGTCTAGGAGGGCCTCTTTATTTGCCATGAGCTTATGGAGGTGATTAACATTTTGACGAATAGGTGTTTGCCATGTGTGCAAGAATGGTGGGTGTGTAAGAGATGTGTAAGAGTGGTCAAAGGATGCACTTTTCCCCCCAAAAAGGAGGTGGAAATTTTTACAATTTTTGGACTTCCATAACTTCCACATAAGATCTCTGATTTGAATGGAGATCATAGATCTGCAATCTACACGTTGAGCTCTTTCCATAGATATGTTACATGACATGGTTTTACCCGCTAGATTTTAAATTCCATTTTGGGGGGGAAATTTGAATTCAAATAAACTAGTCGTTTTGCCTGTTTGAATTCAAAAGCTGTCTTCTTAATACTAAAGGTTTGACTTCCTTAACTGCCAAAAAAAAAGAGGCCCAACTAGACCCCATTTTCTTCCTAATGAAGGGCTCCAATGAGAATTTAGATACATAAAATTAAATAATTAAGTTCTTTCTCTTAAAGAGGAAAAAGAGAACACATGTCCAAATGAAATAATAAAATAATACGAGAGAGAGAGAGAGAGAGAGAGAGGGGGGGGGGGGGGGGGGGGGGGGGGGGGGGGTATACTCTCCCACACACACACACATTCTGTGGAGTGCAAAGTTCAAGAGCTCCAGCTCCTTCTCCAAGCTTATTGAGAAGTGGAGAGCCTACACCAACACTCTTGGCTATGGAATGCAAATCCAACCAAGAGCCATGCTTCAATGCTTAAGCTTTCCACCTTCTTCATCTTCATTACTATGCTATCATGTTATGCTAAGCAAGAAGAGTGATGATAAGTGAGGAACTATTTCTTTCTCCTATGGATGATTCTTCTTCCTCTTCCCTACCCTCATTCCCCGCCAGCTCTATCCACCTTCGAAGGTGTTTGAGGCCTTGGGATTGAGGCTTGTGATAGTTAATGCTTTTTGTAAATTTTATGTTAAGCTCGTGATGCATGAAGCTTTCCATCTTCATAGCATTACTAAGGTCACAAGGAACACAAATATTGTATTGTAACAAGTCTCTCTTGATGGGAGAATCTATAATACAAACGCCTTTTGGAGGGGGGACCGGCTCCAACTAAATCCGGTCCTCAACTATTGTCATGTTCTCTAATACTCTCTCTCTTGCAAAAGTATTGTTCATACCAAGTTAATTAAGTACTATGTTCATGTTGCTACCATCAATTAAGTTCACCCTCTATGTTCTCAAAGTAAACTCACAAAAATGCTCACTCTAATTCTCTTAACTTCGCTATCCTCAAAGTTCATAGGCCATTTCCATTACATAAGTATTGGTGTCTGATGCATGTGTGTAACTCGACTCGAAGTGACAAGGAGCCACACAATGAAAATCTTATCAAGATACCATCTATCCCGGAGGACTCAAAGCCACTCTCTTTGAAAAGAATGCCTTATGATGGTACATGAATGTACCATCATCCTGGGGAAGGACTAATGATAGCCTTTTTCAGTTATCCAAAATTTCCATAGTGAGATACCTCACCCTATCAAAATCACCCAAACATTGTGGGCTATTCCTACCTTTTCATTGTACATAAGTGTGTATGAGTTAGGGGACTTTCCCATATCTCCTTAAAAGACCTCTGCTAACTAGTCACTAGTTGAACCAAAAAAAAAGTATTTATATATATATATTATGGCCCATTTACGTGTAAATATTTTGTTATATATAGGTCTACATATAGGGGTTTTGTATGATAATTATTTTGGTATTTATTTAAATATTTTCACATAGGTGTGTGTTATTTAATTAAGTATGCTAAGTACGTTCACTCACCCTTATTATAATTTTTCTTACAATTGTGAATACTCTTTACTATATTAACACTACAAGAGGCTATTCATATTAGCGACGCTCACACAGCGACGCTCAAAAAAAAAATTCCCGGCGTCGCTATGAGCGTCGCAAATTTACAAAGAAATTTGCGACGCTCATAGCGACGCCGACTGGGCTAAAAAAATAACCGAGCGCGCCCAAAAACTCAGATCTCAGATCTGAGTTTTTCGACGCCCTCAAGCAAGGAGCAGGTAACGCTCTCCCTCTCTCTCTCTCTCTCTCTCTCTCTCTCTCTCTCTCTCTCTCTCTTTTTCTTCTCCACACACACACACACACACACACACGAGGAGAGGAAGGAGAGCCAGGTATGCTCCTTCCCTCTCCTCATTCTCATGTTCCCTTCCCCTCTTTCTCTCTCCCTCTCTCTCTCTCTCACACACACACATACACACACACACATAGTGTTTTTGAGAGAGAGAGAGAGAGAGAGAGAGTACAAACAAAAACAAAAACGCACACACACATACATAAACAAAGAATGCACACACACATTGAGAGAGAAAAAGAGAGAGAGAGCATGCATAAACAAAAAACGCACACATTGAGAGAGGAAAAGAGAGAGAAAACATGCATAAACAAAAAACGCACACATTGAGAGAGGAAAAGAGAGAGAAAACATGCATACGATCCAAAAAAACGCACACACATTGAGAGAGAAAGAGAGAGAAACTAATTTAACGTCGTAGGAAACTAATTAAAATTAAAAGACCTAAAGATCTAGCCGACGAGGAGTTGAACTCAAGACCTATTATTCAAGAGGGAAATGGCATAATCAATCTATCATACTTGGCATGGGTGATAGAAAGGTTATACCATTTATCTCTTTTTATTGGCACACACATCCACACACGCGCACACACACAAGAAGAAGAGAGTTATAACGTCGTAGGAAACTATCTTAAAAGACGTTAAAGATTAAGTTATATGTAGACTTACATTAAATTAGATTTAGGTTTATTTTTAACTAGATTTACGTTTATTTACGCTAGATTTAGATTTACGTTATATTATATTAGATTTAGGTCTCCATAGACTGCGATGCCTGCATGAAGCGGGTGAAGAAAGCCCTCAATGGAATATAGGGTATTGCTGCCTTCACTCATGGTGGGCTCCGTCGATCCAAAAGTACTGGTGAAATGTCTTCAGAAGATAGGGAAGAAGGTGGATCTTCAGGGCGGCAAGAGTCACTACATCCCCGACACAATGACCATCTAGACAACCTCTAGTCATTCAACAGCAACTTCAAAGTTAGTAACAAGAGCAAGAACGGTCTAAAGGGCCAATTGCTGTCGTCAGATGTGGATGGAGATGAGGCAGCGTCACCGCCGGAAGTTAACTCTCACATCTTTAGTGATGAGAATGCCAACTCTTGCCGAGTTATGTGAAAAATTATGTGTTAAATCAGTTTTAAGGTTCTTATAATCCCTGTTAGTTTAGTTCTTTGTTTTTAATATAACATAATTTACGTTAGATTTAGATTTATGTTATTAGATTAGACTTAGGTTTATTTAGGTTTACCCACACACACACACACACACACACAAAAGAAGAAGAGAGTTTTAACGTCGTAGGAAACTATCCCAAAAGACGTTAAAGATTAGGTTAGATGTAGACTTACGTTAAATTAGATTTAGGTTTATTTTTAGTTAGATTTACGTTTATTTAGATTTACGCTTATTTACGTTAGATCGAGTCCACGCAAGAATTACTTACGGTTTAGGGTTTAGAGTTAGACGAACAGTGAAAAGATCTACTGTGAAAAGATGTTAAGATGCTGTGAAGTGCTACAGCTAGAGAAGAGGCAAAGGGGTTTTTTCCACTACATGCACTATCATGTAGACGTGGGTGTGTAGATTTCTTGTACCCAAAAATATAGGAAAGACGAGATTATAACCCGGTGGTTCTGATCTCCGTGCACCTCTAGACCGAGGTGTGCGGGGATTGGACATGACTAGAGAATGTGAGGTAAAGAGAGAGAGAGAGAGAGAGAGAGAGAGAGAGAGAGAGAGAGAGAGAGACAGAGAGAGAGAGAGAGAGATAAGACGAAGAATGCCAATAGAATATTAAATTTGTTGTCCAGGTTATAAGTTTTTTATCCTCATTATGAGTAGCGACGAGGATGTGTTGTCCAAAAGATGTAGCCTCTGACAGCTCGGGGGATGATCATGCAGAGCACATTACCAACGAGGCAATGTTTGAGCCTGAGATTGATGAAATGATCAAGACGATCATGGATTCAGAAAGGCTTATCTATGAGGATATGAAAAGTGAAGCCGATATGCCATTATATAATGGAGCACGTATGTCTAGATTGAAAGCACTCCTAGTTCTTCTCAACATGCAGACAAAGTTTGGATGGAGTGACACTAGTGTCACAGCGCTTTTCAGGTGATCTATTACAATTAGTTTACTTTAATAAAACTCTAAATGTATAATGATCTGATAGATTTTTACACGACTGTATCATATTTTTATGTTGTGTAGATTGCTGAAAGAGCACATACTACCAGCTGACAATGTGATGCCAGATTCCCGAGATGAAGCAAGAAAGATTTTGCGAAACTTGGGGATGGATTACAATTCTATCCACGCTTGTCCTAATGACTGCATTCTTTTCAGAGGGGAATACATAGACATGGAGAAGTGTCCGAAATGTGATTCCGAAAGATATCGAGTAGATCTCCACGGGACAAAAATTCCACAAAAGGTTTTGCGACATTTCCCTCTGCTTCCTCGCATCAAGCATTTCTTCGAATGTAAGTCCATGGCCGCCCTAGCATCATGGCATGAGGAGAATAAATCTTCGGATGGTGTGCTACGAATTCCTGCAGATTGCGTAGCGTGGAAACATATAGATGGAACATGGTCGGATTTTTCCAGGGAAGCTCGAAATTTGCGCTTAGGCCTGGCTATGGATGGCGTAAATCCATTTGGTCAAAGATCAACATCTTACAGTGTATGGCCCGTTGTCATCGTCAACTACAACATTCCCCCGTGGTTGACTACGAAGAAGGGGCACCTATGGCTAAGCTTGATTGTGCCAGGGCGATATAAAGTGGGGAATATGGATGTGTATCTTCGTCCACTATTGGAAGAGCTACAACAATTGTGGATTGGCATAGAGGTGGTGGATATGAGCCGACACACAGGACGACGGAATGCTTTGATCAGAGGCATTCTAATGTGGACCATGCATGACTATCCCGGGCTAACAGAATGCTCAGGTGATCTATTGACACTCCTCACTCAGACACTGTAAATCTTGTTTTTTTCCATAGTTGATCTATTATCATGTGTATACATGCAGGGCTTCAAACAAGCGGATACAGAGCATGTGTCACATGTGGACCTAGACTGAATGCACATAGGGTACCCTCACTGAAGAAGAAAATCTACGAAGGTCATCAAGCGTATCTTCCAGAGAATCATGTGTTACGCGATGGCTTTTTGGGAAGAGAGCCACCAAGGATGTCTGCACAAGCATGGTTAGAGCAGAAGGAGATGTGCGATGACGGATTGCCTCCAGGGATGAAGAGACTATCTCTATGGTACGAGTTACCATACTGGCCCCGACTCATGATCAATCACTTGCTCGATCCAATGCACATATTCAAGAATGTGGGTAATCTACTATGGGACCATCTGACCGGCAAGAAAGATACTTTGGGAGCCAGAGTTGACCTTAGAAATGTGGATCGTATGGAGCAATATTGGCCGCAAACAGCGTCTGATGGATCGATAAAACTCCCTAAAGCACCATGGATTTTCATAGGAGCCCAAGAACGCAAAGTAAAAGAGACCATTCGATCTTTGCGGACCCCCACTGGCGTAATGCACTCGCTCCGAACGTGTTTTACTAAAGAAGGAAAGCTTACCGGTTTGAAGTCACACGATTGGCATAAAATGTGTCAGGTACGTTCATAGTGGACTTTAATATCATTGCATAAAATCTGGACTTTAATATCATTGCTGCACATACTTTACAGTTTATTTTACCGGTTGCCATTGAGGGATGTTTGTCTCTCGACATCCGTAACACAATCTACAAACTTGCAAAGCTGGTGCAATGGATCTCACAAAAGGAGATCAACGTAGACTCCATACAGATGCAGATCCTGTGGTGGCGGAATTCACTTACTTCGGCACGCTGCAAGAGATTTTGAGGATCGATTACAGAGGATTTTTTGTCGACTTGTTCGACGTGCAATGGTTCAAGATAATCATGGAGGGTCGCAACGCTACTGTGCGTAGAGGAGAGTCTGGTTTTCTTGAGGTGGATTCTACTAAGAAATGGACTGACCTAAGAGACACTTTCGTACTACCCGAGCATTGTGAACAAGTAAGTATGTAAATAGTTAACATCCCCCTTTTACAAGTTATGTGCTTGAAAGCTCTCATGTAAGTTATGTGGCTCTGGCAGGTAATATTTCATCCTACAAAGTCTACATCAAACTGGTGGTACGTCATAGAGGTAGCCCCTCGTAGTGCAAGGACGTATGAAGGCTACCATGTGCCAATCACAACGACATCAATGGAGGAGATCAGAGAAGATGCTCAATCAGAAGCCGCTGCGGTGGTGCCAGACGAGCATCAAGATGCTACTACTCTATATGGGGTGCATGCAGAGGAGCTACAAAATGAAACAGAGGATATGTGTTTAAACGGAGACCTCTATATAGATATAGGAAGTTATGCTGAGTTATGCGAGGATGAGAGAGAGATCTCTTAAAGCCACAAATATTGTATTTGAACAATTTTGCTCCGTGTTGTAAAAGCTCTGGCTCTCTAAGTACCTTCCATGGTGTATAACGCTCTTTTCTACTCGCGCTCACATCTTTTGATTGAAAATTCTGAGTTTTCGACTTGCCTCTTCTATCACTCAATTCATTGCGTCATTGTATTTATATGCGTCATTACGTCATTGTATTTAATGGTCTTTGCGTCATTGTCTACTCTATTCATTCAATATTAAGTTTAAATATTCGTGTGTTTAATGCAGGTATGGATGATGAGGAGTTTCTTTCTTCTTTGTCACCGCAGCAGAGACAGTGGTACGTGGAGCGTCATCGCTCTGGCGCATCATCGCGCGTTCCTACTCCATCCGCATCTCCCTCTCTTTCGGAGCATTCGGCGCGCTCCGAAGCTTCAGCGTCGACGAGACGAGCTTCACACACGTCTAGACACCGGCGCTCTAGTGGTGCGGTGGCGGTTGTTGTGGGGATTCCGCCACCGATGCCTCCACACCGCCTCGTGTTCGACAAGGCTCTTTACCCTCCCCTTCTTTGCCCGCCCCCACACCAGCCACAGCATCGCCATCTATGCCAGGTTTTGCACGGCTGACTGTTCCTAGAAGCTACACACCTCTACCTACTCCGCCAGGAGCCACCCCACTCGACACTCCTCGCTTCAGGGCCCAGACGCCGGTGGAGACACCTGACGTCCGTACCCCCATCGACACGCCGCTAGAGACCCCTGCCGGGACACCCAGGTTCACGCGTCACCGGCCAGAGGGCTTGCCTTACTCCGTCGACATCAGCGGCGGCATCATCATGGATGATGACGGCAAGAAGGTGATCTCGCGCATGCGTAGTCTTTGCTCTCAGCTGTTTAGACACTACATACTAAACAAATGGAGTGAAGTACCAAGTGATTTAAAAAACAGAGTCATCAGCATACTTCATGATGAGTTTCCCATTCCAACACGGGATCAGCGCTTCAATGAAGACCAGATGAAGATTCGAATGCGCGAATACTGCAAACACAAGCGTTCCAAAGTGCAAAAAGCAATCAAGAATGGGTGGAACAGGCCAGATTGGCTGGCCAAAGAAGATTGGAAGAATGCGAAGAAAGCAGCGCGCGAGAATCCCGACAAGTGGAAGCAACAAAAGGATGCAGCCAGAGCGCGAGTAGAGGCAGGGAGCTCGCACCACTTGGGGAGCGGTGGATGGGCATCATTTGAGGCCGATTTTGTAAGTGTTTTCACATTGCTCTTTATGTTCGATAGTTTAGGGTTTATGAGTTTTTTAATTCTAACATAATGAAATCTTTGTATGTTTTGACAGTGGTCGATGACAGGACGTGATCCCACACCGTACGAGCGCGAGTACGCAGACAGGAAGGGCTTAAACGCCCTGATGGACATTCTCAGTTCTCGCGGCGGCATGGTTAGTATTAGGGTTTACTCTTTTTTATTTTTTGTATTGTTTTATAAATGTCGTTATATGTTTATACTTACTGAAAGCTGTCTTATTGTCTTTTTTTGCAGAATCCGACAGATACGCCGCTTGGACGCGATGAGACGTCTGACTAGACGACGTCAGTTTAGCCGTAGCTAGATAGCATTAGTTTAGGGTTTCTCATAGCTTATGTATCATGAGACGGATTTTATACGTCTTTTTGAACCATGTATATTATTACATTTATCACCGCAGTTCCTTTTGCCAATCAATTCTTTATGCCTATGATGTTGTACAATTGTTATTATTACATTTGCCAATCAATTCATTTTGCCTATGATGTGTACAATTGTCAATTTTGCAAACAATGCGTCTTGTGGGTGACTATTTTGGGTCTATTATCTACCCTTGCACTTTTTTTAAAAAGTGAATCAAGTACAATATGGTTGATGGGTGGCAGGGCATTCAATGCCCTGCCACCAAAAAAAAATCCTCTCGGGCGTCGCTATAAGCGTCGCTATTTATGGCTCTGTAGCGTCGCTATGAGCGTCACTATAGTCTTCTGTGTAAACGTCGCTATAATCGTCGCTATGAGCGTCGCTATATAGCGACGTATATAGCGACGCATATAGCGACGCTCTCGTAGCGACGCTCTCGTAGCGACGGTTTTAGCGACGCTGGGGGTTATAAAAACCCACTGTATTTCCATCGCTAACAGCGTCACAAGAGCACACAACCTCTTGTAGTGTAATACATATTTTTATGCAAGCCTCTCCAAATCTTGATGTGAGCTCACTTCGAGAAAAAATCACGAAAATACCTTCCATCTAGTCAGTCTCTTTTACTAAATTATCATTTTTCTACATGCACTCTTCCTTGATTTTTGTATATAGTCCTAAATCAATAAAAACAAATTAGGGATCCCTCATTTGATTCTCTATATTTTTATACGTTTCTTTTTTCCATTTTATATTTATATATAACTAGCACGATTCCAGATTCCATGAAGTGTTTGTATACTAACATGTTTCTTCCCATCATATCCATATATCATGTTTATGAATAATCCTAATCCATTCATATTTCCAAACCCTCAAGAATCTATTAGGTCATGCACTCATGCAAAGAGGGGCTCACTCGTGGAGGATTATGAAAATTCAACAAAAGGGGGGCCACTAAAGAATTTTATAGGAGGAAAAACAGGCATTTTGGTGGGATTTTTGGTGTCCACCTCCACTCCAAATTTGAGAAAGTGACCAAAATGAAAAAAAATTATCTCACAAGCTGAATAATCACCTCAAACTTTCTCATTATTTATTGAGCTATCATCGGTGGGATATGAATTTTTGGGTGGACCCCAGCCTGCTATCCACTTTTCCTCACAAGTCACCCTAGTCTTCTCTCACCTCCATTCACTTCCACACACACACACATTCATTCCTCTCCATCCCTCACTCAAAATTGCACCTTCCATGATTTCTCTCACCCTCTTCACCATTAACCTCCCCTCTCACTTTCATAGCTCTCATATGAACTCTACATGTACATACACCATCTCTATGCCTCTCTCTATTACCTCTAAATCACAATTCCTTTTACCTCTTCTCTATATACATAAACTTCAACATGTAAAACCTTGATTAATCTTTGCAAACTAAGGGATTCTCATCAACCAACATCATCACATTCATCATGGTGTTCAACCTTTGCGGCGATGACGTACGAAAAGAAAAAGAAGAGGAGGATCGGCAGTCATTTTTGAGAACCTACACAAGTAAGTTCAAAACTTCTTCATAGCTTCACCATCACAAGGAATCTCTCACTTCATTTATCCATTTTGATTCTGCTATCCACCTCATTCTACCCATTGTAAATATATCATTAACTTTTTAGTGATTACTAACACTAACCACTGACCTACTAACACAAAATAGCCATTGACCTAACCATAAAAGGTACCTCATCTCAAGACATGTACATAGTAAAATCTCTCTCTCTCTCTCTCTCTCTCTCTCTCTCTCTCTCTCTCCCTCCTTTCTTAACTCTCTATTTTCACCCTATCTACCATCAATAATGCCTCTCTCTTGAGCCCTCATCCATGATCAAGCAGACAAAGAAGGCCCACAATGTTTTGATATTCAAAATAAATCCTAATCTTGATAAGATTAGTGTGTAAATAAGGTTATCAATAACCTTAATAAGGGGTCTCCAACCTATAAATAGGCCTCTCTCCTACTTGTAAATCATCCCCAAGCTCTCACATAGCACCCCAACACTATAGGCATGAGGAGAGACTTAGGTGTAGTCATCACCTTGTGAGCTTCACACTTGGTGTGAGATAAGCTTTGATGCTACACGTTGCAAAGTGAGAGAGTGTAACTACCATATCTGAAACCCCTATTTTACATTCTCTTTCACTGTCAACAAAAATTGAGGTTTTGGTGCTTCAAAGGCGTGCTTGGTTTCAAGATCTTCGTCCTTCCACTTGTGTAAAGCTCTTTGGAAAATGCAAGATGACTTGTGTCTTTTAAGTTTCAATATTTGAGCTTGTTTGAGAAAGTACTAATTAGTGTGTTTGACAAATTTGTGTCCATTGTAAGAGGCTATTGTGTTGAGAGGGCTCCCACACCCTACGACAGAGTGTGTGTGTGTGTGTGTGTGTGTGTGTGTGTGTGTGTGTGTGTGTGTGTGTGTGTGTGTGTGTGTGTGTGTGTGTGTGTACGTGTGTTGGCAATGTTTAGCATTCACTACGCATTGGATTAGGTTTTGTACAAGCTCTATGGTAGTGTTGTAACAAACCATCTTGTTTGGAAGAAAACAATAGAAGCGCAACCAAGGAAGACAGCAACACGTCACAACCCCTAGATCCTATTTCTTTTTTGGGTTTCGGAGGAAACCTTGTAATCATAGAGTGATGAGTCAAGAAATGTAGTCATAAAGCTCTTTAGTCCTTTTATTCTGCTACAAAACCCACAAAGCCTTGTAAATGTCCATTGACCGTGGGAAAGGGTCCAAAGCCTTTTTGTCAAAACCCTTAGTTTTCAAAGTGACATTATCAATATCTTTTAGAAAGTTTTTGGATGTCGATTGAGAGCTGCACTTTTTCTACACTTTGTAATCAACCAATCTCCTTGTCTAGTAATTAGAATTCGATTCCGAATAGCACATTGTGTTCCTTGTCTCTTGATCTTTAATATAAAGTGTAATAATTCTCAATTTTGTTGTGGTTTGCGAAGTCTTGTCTGTGAGCTAAATGTGTTAACTTGAGGGCAATGGTTATTCTTTTTTATGTTTTGACCTTGGAAGAGTGTTTCTAAGCCTGAGGGAACCTTTCTGTGTAGTTCTGTTTCATTTTTTTATACATTTTTTGGTATGGATTTTTATTTTTATACCTTCCCAAATGACTGCAAAAATTGGTAGGATTATGCCTTTAGACGTTGTAACATCTCTCCTTGAGTTTCATTGCTTTTTGAATCCGTTTGGATGTCAAAAAGGCATGACGACCTAGAGCGGTGAGACTGGACATAGGCTGAGTTTCTGACTAGAAAGTGAATAATTTGCTATTGTAGATGCATGAATAGTACTTTAGGTTCACTTCTTTGAGATTGACAACCTCATTGAGTCTCTGTGCCCCATCCCAAGTCGCTTCCCTGCATATTGACATTATGTTAGTGCTAGATAGTTATGCTATAGATGGCCGTCGCAGGAGACCCGCTAACATTGGCACCGTTACCGGGGAAGTCAATCCTGAGGTGGTGAGTGACCTAGTTGTACGAAAAAATCCTTTCCAAATATTTTGACACCCATTCCATTTACACTTAGACAGTAAAGCAGCTAGACGTAGGTTTACTGCTTAGTAGAGACTGGAGTCGAGAACTAGCTAGTTCTACTCTTTATAAGCAAAGAGAGTTGTGAGTGAAGTACAAAAAGTATTTTGTTCTTTGATTTTCCCTATGCTTGAAAAGGACTATTTCACCATACATTTCATTTTCATTTTTGCATTGTTAAACTCATTTATGTTTGTAGATACATTTCAGTTTATAGAAGTAGGTCAAGTAACAATCTCCACATCAATTGGAGCTAAAAGGATCAGTTAAAAACTGTTCAAAATCTTATTTTAGTACAAAAGACCATAACTCTAAAAATTTGCAAAATTGATGTTCAAAGCTTCAAAGCTGAATTAAACTCAACAAAACCTGGCAAAAAGGGATATAGAAGCTTACAGGAGGCAAACTAAATAGGTTTTTTCCCAAATTGGTTGCCAAACATGGATCGTGACCCTTGTACCTTTATGGCCAATTGACTAGAAATTGCCATTATTTTGTTCAAACTAACTCTCAGATACCAAAATCATGAGTTTGGCCAAAAATAGATTGCTAAAAGAACATCCAAATCAAGAAATTGGGCCAATCTGTACAAGACCTTGAAAATTAAGTAAAAATTTCAAGGAACTAAACTTGTAGTTGTCCAAATTCAAAAAGGGGTGAGATTTGGGTTCAACAAGAGGCAAGTAATCAGTAGGACAAATTTCACAACCAGATGCTTCTAAACATGGATCTTGTTACTAAGTTGACATTTGGACATGATAATTGACCAGTACACTCCTAAGAACAAAGGGAACAACTTTTCCAAAAGAGACCTTAGCAAAAAAGTGTAAAGAATTAATCAAAAAATAATATTTCTTTCTGATTCCCAAAAACTGCAAAGTAGACACAAAATCTTGGCTTTCGGTGGGTATAAGTGATCCACATTCAAAAAGATTAAGGGAGTAGGCTCATCTTAACATAAATAAGGATATTGACCAACTTCCATGCCAAATTGATGACAAACATGGATTGCGATCCATGTACCTATTCAATAAATTTGACAAAAACAAGTTGTATCCTGAAGGAAGCCTCATGTGAGAGCAAACTGGAGGATGGGTAGAGTGTGAAACCAGGCAGCAAGTGGGCAGCCACGCAACTTGCAGCCATAAACATTGATAGCATACCAATTGTAAGTTGGATAAGCATCCCATTAAAGCTCAAATGACAAAAAACAGATGCTTAGGGCGGAAGTGGCCTAGCAATATGTGGATGCAAGGGTGAAGGACTGACGCTACTTCTTTTGCCCCAACAAAAGAAATTCTCTCTCTCATAGTGAGAAGAGAGTGGAAGGCTAGAAGTCCAGACATCAAAGAAAAGGGACTAGAAATTTTCCCTCTCTCAAGACAAACAAAAAAAAGTCACACTTCTATAATAAAACATTGAAATAATGCATTAGCAAGGTGCCAACAAAGAATGTATGATCTTTTATTTTTTGACTCAACTAGCCCAATGACTAGCTAGTTAAGGGTTTTAAGGAGATATTGGAAAGTCCCCTAACTCACACACGCCTATGTACAGTGAAAGGGTTAGGATAACCACAGTGTTTCAGTGATTTTGATAGTGTGAGGTAGCTTACTATGGCAATTCCAAATAGTCAAAAAATGGCTATCAATGCCAAAATGGAGCCGCAAGTAAAAATTAATTTATCGATACCAAAGTTGAAGCCATGCAGTTGAAGGACTTCAAGATAATGGCCTTGATTTTTTTGAAATTCTAGGCTAATAGAGGTTTTTAAAAGACATTAGAAAGCAATACTACCTTGAGTAAGATAGCCATTGGCACAAGTAGACAAACTGCAAGTGCAAAAGTAACTACTTTGCTTGAAATTTATGAACAAAGTGAAACCGAGAATAAAATTGAGAATTTTTAAAATTTTAGATTTTCTCAAGATCTCGGAAATTTTTCCTTCAATTTCTTGGTTGATGACAACCATGCAGAGATTTTTGCCCTTCAAAAAGCTACATGTAAAGGAAGTATTGGAAACTTTGTGGTGATCAAGGGGTGGGAACCTGGCCTTGGCCACTAAATTGGCCAAAACAATAAAGGTTCAATGTGAAAAGAACCTTCTATGGCATCGACTAGCAATAGTGGAAATGAAAAGAGAGAGAGAGAGAGAGAGAGAGAGAGAGAGAGATCATACAAGGGTTGTCAAGGAAGGTCTCAAAAAATCCTCCCAGGACCAAGGTGAATGGCAAAGGAGAGAGCTCACAGGGGTTGGTGCAGGTTGTCAACACCCAAAGTTTGGGAGCAAGAGGTGTTACCCATGGCCCGCTCAATAGTCCCTCCCTCCATGGCTCCTTGCACCATGCCATGTATGCATGCAAAGAACCAAAATTATCTTTGATACCACTTTGAGGCTAGGGGATGTCAAGCATGTCTCGCCACCCGGCCGTATGCCACATATAGGCAACCCTCGAACAGCTTCACACTAGCCCTTGGCCTCATAGAGCCAACAATTGTCTCCCAAAAGGAATATCCAAAAGCACTTGGTACTTGAGATTTTAATAGAAATTTGCAATAGCACATGTATGTGTATTCCAGACAACAAATAGTGACTTCAATATTTACAAGGAGTCCCATGGGTTTTGCAAGCAGTCCATCAACTATCTAAAATACCATCCTACTCTTTCTCAATGTTTGTTTCTCTTAACTTTTTCTTGTCTTTTGTGACTATACTAACTCTTTTTCGAGTATCTAATCAGGCCATGGTCCTTTACATGTTATATTTTACTAATTGTCTTGTATTCTCTCTCTCTTGTTCATTGTTTGTATAGGATACCTTGTGGATTAGTATCGAATTTTTCCTTAAATAGTAATCCTTCATTGTACTAATTTTAATAATTCTTTGCCAATAATATACCCTTTTGTAGCTTAAGATGGACATAGCCTACGATGAGATTGTGTGGTTGAATATAGGAAATGTTATGAAAGTGTTGGGTTTTCAACCTCGGATATGTCAAATAATACACACCCAAGGAGCTATTAGTGAGCTTAGTTTAATAACAAGTTATTGGGAGCCTTTGAAGATATAAGTTCAATCAAAGAAGGTTGACCACTAACCCACTATTGTTCACAATTTGATCTCATCCTATAGTCACAATGTCAGAGGCAAGAGTTGCAAGAAGAAGACTCCAAGCATTGGCCTTGCCTCGTAGCTAGCAACTATTGGCCAAGATTTTCATTGAGGCAAGCGTTGGCCTTGCCTCATAGCTAGCAAACTATTTGCCAATATTTTCATTGAGAAATACTTGTTATTCTTAAAATCCAATCCAGAGGTGCTGAGAAAGGCTCTAGATAGTATCTAGATCTTTGTCACTACCTCTCAATCCAAGTGAAATTTAGAGAAACCAAGACTAGTTTGACTATTAAAAAAATTGCTCATTCAACCCCTCACAGTGGCCAGGAGAGATTTTTTGAAAAGGAAAGATCTTCTGCCATCTTGAATCACCCCTGGGGGTGCGGACTTCTCACAAAAAAATAATTCAATGGGTCATGGACAAGGTTTAGAGCAAGATGTGAAGGTAGGAAATATGTCCATCTTCCATTCCCTAGTAGAGTGTAAGTGATCATTTTTATCCCATATCTTTCATTCATGAGCCTCTCCCATAGATGAAAATATGAATTTGGAAGGAGTTTCTAAAATCATTGATGATTTTTTTTACCAAGGACACAACGCCCTCAAAGTGGGTTAAATGGGAGTGCATTGCTAAGCCCAAGGAGCACGATAGTATTGGGATCGTAGACCCTACAGTGCATTTCCAAGCTCAGTGTGCTAAATTTACACTCTCCATTTCCAAACAAGACCAAGCTTGGGCCATCATGACATGGAACATGATCGACAATTTGAAGCTTATCTCCCTGGGGGGCTCATAGAAAGCTAAAGGTCAAAGCTCACACCAAATTGTTGGCACCTAGATGGGCTAACCTAGATGGAACATGATCCCCATGTTGAAGCTTATATCCGAGGAGGGCTCATGAAAAGAGTTTAGAGCTCATGACAAATTATTAGCACCTAGATGGGCTAACGTGAAACGGGTGACAACATAGGCAAGATAGTACAAGAATGCTCCAGAGCATCAAGGACCCTAGAATAGAGGGAGGAACCAAATATTTCAAAAAACCCATTACACAATGGTCACCTTAAATCCCACAAGTGGAAAGTGAGTTGCTAAATTCATTTTGGAGAGAAATCATGAGAAAAATTAATTACAAAGGACTCAAACACTTGGCCCAATTCCAGGATACAAACAACACGAGGTTGAAAGAAGTAGACCAATGGGATACTCTATACATTCTCAATGAAGCTGAAAGAATACTGATCAATAGAGCCATTGAAGGTCTTAATTAGTAAGGTGCTTATGTCTATGTGTGAGGCTAAATTTGATTGGAAATCATGGCAATGGCCAAAAAATAGAATCTTCACCAAAAGCCACAAACTAAGGAAAATCAAAGCAATCTTATTCATATCAGCCTAGTTCTCCTTGCTCAACCAATAGTGGTAGAAGCACTAACCAAAATCTAGATGGGAAACTTTCTAACAACATATGGGACCCTCAATGGCCCACACCAGTGAAGATCTTCCTATGGAAGGTTCTTTGGGAAGCTCTTCCTACTACGATTAAGGTATTAATTAGAGGGATAGTTTGTGACAGATCTGGGGGGGGTCACTGTGTATAAATTGTGTATATTGTATGCGCTCAAGTACTGTTTCTAAAACTCCTAGTTTTGACGGTTAAAGTATCACTTTTTTCTATTCAATGTGTGTATATATATATATATATGTGTGTATATATGTCAATTCCATTTTACGTTACCTTTTTGTATGTGAAAATGTGAGAAAAAATGAAATTTAATTATCCCTTTTACTGCAGTTGCATGATAGTCACAAAAATTATTAGTTGAACCCTCCACGTGACAGATGCATGATATAAAGTGGCTAGAGAGAATCCCCTCCACTTATTTCAAAACTAGCTAATCTTGGGAGGCCTAGCAGGTAAAGTATGTAGATGGATATAGAATACTTGGAAGATCCTATTCTTCAAGAACAAGATACTCTTGGGAGCAAGATTTGAAACAACCAAGCCATCCTGATCTGCATTTAAATTGTGTGATTCTACTACTTCAAATGAGTTTGGAAGGCAAGAAACCAACATATATTTGAAAATGACCACTTGCTAGCTAGATTTGAAGAGATTATACAATACAACATGGTACAGTGATCATCTCCATCGGAGGACACAATAGCTCCAAAGGCTAGAATCAAGCAATTAAATCTATCTTGCATCTAATATCACCTACTCATCATTTGTATGTTTCTTATCTCCCTTGGTGTTGAATGCTACATCCCCTTTTTGAAAATGGTGTCCCCTCAAGGCACAAGTTGTGCTTGAGGTTTATTGTACTTTTTTTGCATATTTAACATAACATATATAGTCATTATTGTGATATGGCTTCAAAAAGGTCATTTGTCAAGCATGTGCTAATACAAAAATTCGTGCTTATTCTAAGGGTTCCAAGCTCCTCCCATAAGATAGGGCCTTATCTTCAAATAATCCATCGTATCTTTTTTATTATTTGTTTAGACTTTTTTTACTCAAAGAATTTCACATCAATAGTCTTTTGACACAAATTTGAATGAAAATTAAGGAATATCATAGAAGATTTAGCAAAAAAGATTTGAATATTCTTACATTGGTCCATGCAATATGAATGCCCCTAAACCAGGTCCTCTACCCTATTACGATGGTACCAACCAAGCATGAACAGTTCACACGGTTTATAAAGCCTCCTATTGACACAAAGTGTTAAATAAAATTCTAATTCAGAGGATGCTCACTCTTAGCTGAGCTATCATAACTTATAGTGTAGTTATAGCCAAAAATCAAGGCATCCAATGGACGAGTGGCATTCTCAGATGAGAATCCAGAGAGAGAAGTAGATGGAGTATGCATTTATTTCCATCATATCAGCTATATGTTTTTTAATAAAAATAATATGTACATCTATTTTTCCATCACAATAGTAGATAGTTCATATCACCTATACAAAAAAAGGATTGTATCCTAAGGGAGGCCTAGTTGTGGGTGCAGTCTAGAGGATGTGCAGAGAGAGAAACCAGGTACCAAGCAGGCAAATGCCTGTGGAGGTAGTGGGCTAGCAAAGTGTGACTGCAAAGGCAAAGGGCCGATGCTGCTTTTTCCCCCCCAATGAACCACATTCTCTCTCTCAATGCGAGAAGAGAGAGAATCTAGGATGATGTGTGAAATATACCCTCTTTCAACTCAAACAATTAAAGAGAAGGCCACACTTTTGTGATAAAACATTGAAACGATGCATTAGCAAGGTGCCCTCAAACATTGTGCGATCTTTTGAGTCGGGAGTGGGATATAATATAGATAATAAGAGAGTGATGTTTGAACCCGAGGTGTTCACTAGGAAATATGTAAGATAGCACGTGCGGACAAAATAAGGGATTTATAATTAGGTACATTTACAAAAAAATGTATTTACATAAAGAGTTTTTCAATTGAGAAAGTAAAACTTTTAATACACAAGGAATAATTTTTTTACAAAAATTCATACATAAGGGATACATATAATCCTTGAATATATACAAGTAAGGGATTATTTAAATACCTCTTGTTCACACGTGATATATGCAATTTTCACATAGTGGACTCCCCGGCGCTTTGAACAAAGTTAGCATAGATTGAGAGCAATAGTAAGAGAATGACAACACAAATTGATGATGGAATGATGATGCACTGCAATGCCTGGGCAAATAATGATACGAAGGGCAATGGGATCAAAGAGAGGACAAAAAAAAACAATGCTTGTATTTGCGTTATCTGCTAGAGTGAGGCTACGGTAGAGCCGGTGGTGACCATTTGCAGCCACCTCTATTTCATGCCCTGTCTCCAACAGTGGCTCACTAACAACGCCTCATGCCCATTCTGCCACTCTGCTCTTTCCCCCTCCATAGATGCTAGCAAGCGGGGCTTCATGGGTGTGAGGCCTTTAATAATGTTGCACGTCTGTGCCATGCAGCCTCATGTCTTCGTGTGCAAACCAATTCATAGAGTCAAGGAGAGTCCCTCACAAGTAGGGATATGAACCAAGAGAGATGTGCACCTAAGAGGAGCGTGCCGATGAGACCAAACTTAGAAGCACCATCATGGCAGAGCTCAAGCTACATGCATATGAACAACTTCACTTGGACGTATGGATTGGCTATTTAAATCCTCTTAGATCTAAATACTTGGAGTTAGTCGCTTACGGTTTGGTCATTTCATTCTACTTAGGGTTGGTCACGTAAAGGTGCTTAGGATTGGCTGATTTAAAGCAAATTTGAGGAGTATAGATTTGTCCCATTTTAGTCCGCTTAGTGCTAGCCACATAGGACTAGCAACTTTTAGCTTATACGCTAATAGTTAGTAGTGTTTAGTCCCTTAGAGTTGGCTGCGTTTGGTCGCTTAGGATTGTCACTTAGGGTTGGCCGTGTTTGAGTCCTCTTAGGGCTACTCGCTCAAGTTTAGCGGCTTTAGGTTTGGCCGCTCTAAATTGGATGAGGGTCACATTAATTTATCCATTTTAATACGCTCAGGATTAGCCGCTTAGGGTTAATGGCTTATGGTTTCATTTCTTCTTGGTTGGATTGTTTTAGTCCATTTAGGACTAGATGCTTAGAATTAGCGGCTTTTGCTTTGGCTGCTAGGAGTTGGCCTTATGAAGATGCTTAGGGTTGGCCATGTAAATATGCTCTTAACCAACTTAGAATCACTTTAGTTAGGCCATTTCAATCCGTTTAAAGATACTTAGGGTTGGCCATGTAAAGACACTCTAAACCAACTAAGGATTGCTTTAGTTTGGCCATTTCAATCCATTTAGATCTAACTAGTTGGAGTTAGCAGCTTATGGTTTGGCCATTTCAATCCGCTTAGGGTCAGGCATGTAAGGCACTTAGAATTGGCTAACTTAGGGTCCTATAGATTTATCTATTTCATTTCAAAGCTAGCCACTAGAAGTTAGTGGCTTTTAGTTTGTGTGTTAATAGTTGGCCGTGTTTAGTCACTTTGAATTGGCCGTGTTTGGTAGCTTAGGATTGTTCGCTTAGGGTTTTTCATGTTTCAATCCGCTTAGGACTAGTCGCTCAAGGTTGGAAGCTTTTGGTTTGGGTGCTCTATATTGGCTTGTGGTCGCATTAGTTTATTTGTTTCAATCCGCTTAGGTCAATTCTTCTTGTTTTGACTGCTTCAATCCGCTTAGGGCTATATGCTTAGGGTTAGTGGCTGCTGGCTTGGCTGCTATGAGTTGACCTTGTAAAGGCGCTTATGGCTGGCCATGTAAAGATGCTCTAAACCAATTTAGCATTTCTTTAGGTCATCCATTTTAGCACACTTAGATTTAACTACTTGGATTTAGTAGCTTGTGGGTTGGCCATTTCAATCTACTCACCACTTTTGGACAGAACATGTGGAAGATATCCAAGGGTTCTATGACAGTAGCACATGGAGTAAAGTCTGGAGGACTTTACATGATTTATGTATCAAATGTCTCTAAAAATGTAATCAATGTAACCGAGCAGCCGAATGTTTCTTTGTGGCATAGCCGGTTAGGACATATGTCCAAGAAGGGAATGGAAATCTTGTCTCGTTCTGGTTATTTTCCTGGCTTTTCATTTAATGATTTTGAATTCTGTGAACATTTTTTGTATGGTAAGCAAACACAACAGCCACATAAGCATAGAAGCAGTAGAAGAGATACACAGTTGGCACTTGTTCATAGTGATTTGTGTGGACCTATGCCTAACCTATCTCTAGGGGGAGCTTCTTACTTTATGACATTTATAGATGATTACTCGAGGAAAGTATGGGTTTACTTTCTCAAGCACAAGGATGAAGCGTTTAGTGTTTTCAAAACGTTTGTGACACTTGTGGAGAATCAGAGTGGCAAGAAGCTTAAATGCTTACGCACTGACAATGGTGGAGAGTATGTTTCAAAGGCCTTTCAGGACTTTTGTGAGTCAAAAGGTATAAAACGTGAACTTACTGCTCCTTACAATCCTCCTAAAAATGGTGTTGCTGAGAGGATGAATAGGACCATACAAGAGAAGGTCATAAGTATGTTGTCTAATGCACAACTGCCAAATGGGTTTTGGGTTGAAGCTGTATCAACAGCTGTTCATCTTGTAAATAGATCTCCTATCAAGGTTTTGCAGAAGGATTCAGTGCCAGAGATGGTATGGTCAGGCAAAATGCCCTCATACAAGCATCTCAGAGTCTTTGGCTGTGAGGCATATACTCACGTTCCAAAGGAATTTAGGAACAAACTTGAGCCAAAGAGTAGAAAGTGCATCTTTCTAGGCTATGGTAATTCTAGTTAGATGGGGTACAGACTTTGGGATCCCGAATCCAGAAAGGTTGTCCGCAGCAATGTTGTTCACTTTAATGAATCCAAATATCATTCTAAACCAGAGAGGGTTGAGGAGATTAGAAGAGTTGTCTTCCAAGAAGATGGACCTGCACGTGCAAGACAAAATGTCAGGGCTCAAGAGGAGCAAGGGCAGGATAGAGTGGAACCACAGGTTGTGGCTGAGCCTGAGCCACCTATTGTGCGTAGATCTGGACGTGTCACGCGACCTCCTGATAGGTTTGTTCCATCTATGAACTATGTCATGTTGACTGATTGCAATGAGCCTTCATGTTACAAGGAAGCAGTGCAAATGAAGGACTCCGGGAATTGGCAATTGGCCATGCAGTCAGAGATGACAGCTCTGCATAAAAACAAGACATGGAAGCTAGTTAAATTACCACAGGGCAAAAAGGCTCTACCTTGTAAATGGGTTTACAGGTATAAGATCACCACTCATGATAGTCAGCCAAAGTACAAAGCAAGGCTTGTTGCCAAGGGCTTTAAGCAAGAACAAGGCATTGACTTTGATGAAGTCTTCTCTCCGGTGGTCAAGATGACTACATTGAGATGCTTTCTTGCATTGGTTGCCATATTAGATTTGGTGTTGCGCCAAATGGATGTCAAGACAACGTTCTTGCATGGTGATTTAGATGTGGAAATTTACATGCAGCAGCCAAAAGGGTTTGTTGAGAAAGGCAAGGAAGATTGGGTATGCTAGTTGTTAAAGAGTCTTTATGGCTTAAAACAATCACCGAGGGCATGGTACCATAAATTCCACAAGTTTATGCTTTCTCAAGGCTACAAACGTAGTGAGTTAGATCACTGTCTATATACAAAGAAAGCTAAGGATGGTAGTTGGCTGATCCTTATTTTGTATGTGGATGACATGTTGATTGCTGGCAAGCACTTGGAAGAAATTTCAGCTTTGAAGTCAAAGATGGCAAAATCGTTTGACATGAAAGACATGGGTGAGGCAAGTCATATACTTGGTATGCGCATTGAGAGAGACAGATCAAAGAAGTTGATTTGGTTATCTCAAATAGAGTATATTGACAAGGTTTTGCAACATTTCAATATGGAGAAGGGAAAGGCACTGAGTGTTCCATTGCCACCATATGTGAAACTTAGCAAACAAGATTGTCCTGTGTCTGAGGAAGAACAGGCTGAAATGGATAAGATTCCATATGCGTCTGTAGTGGGTAGTTTGATGTATGCAATGATTGCTACTTGCCCAGACATTGCATTTGCAGTGGGAGTAGTAAGTCGATACATGTCAAACCCAGGCAAGAAACATTGGGAGGCAGTGAAAGGAATATTGAGATACCTGAAAGCTACAAAGAGTATGCGTATATGCTATGGGATTCAGGAGCTAAGTGTAAAGGGTTTTACAGACTCAGATTATGCAGGTGACTTAGACAACCGAAGGTCTACGTCAGGGTATGTCTTTACATTGGCTGGTGGAGCAGTATCATGGCATTCTAGATTACAAGATTGTGTTACTCAGTCTACTACAGAGGCTGAATATGTTGTAGCATCAGAGGCATGCAAAGAATCAATTTGGCTTAATCGACTAGTAACAGATTTGGGAATCAAAGAAGAGATGCCTGTGTTATATTGTGATAGTCAAAGTGCTATACAATTGGCTCGCAATCCAGTTTATCACTCAAAGACAAAGCATGTGGATGTGAAGTATCATTTCATCAGGGAAATGATCGAGGATAAGCAACTTCAGCTTGTCAAAGTTCACACCACAGAAAATCCTGTTGATCTACTTACAAAAGGACTTCCCTCAGAGAGCTTTACGCATTTTCGTAAGCACTTAGGTGTAGGGTAGTACATCACTTCTCTACATCTCTTGTATATTAGCTTGTATAGTAGCTTCTCTCACATTTAAAGTACCACATTGGACTTTAAGTGGGAGGTTGTTGGGGTATAAAGCCCAATGTGGTCGCCCAAATAAGTGGGCGGGCCGCCAGGTATGTACACATATTCTTTTGTAAAAACCTAATAAGAACTCACTATGCTCTACACATTACAGTAGAGCGAGTTCACCATATCGTCGTGCTCTTCTTCTCGCACTCTCTCTCGCGTCGCACTTCCGCTCGTACTCCTTCATGTTTTATGCCATGACAAAGCACATTGAGGTGCAGTACCACTTGATCAGACAGAGGGTCCTAGAAGGTGATATCAACCCTGAGTATGTGGCCGTAGATGAGTAGGTTGCAAATATCTTCATGAAGCCCCTTGGAGTGGAGATTCTACTAAAATTTTGAGCAATGCTTAGTATTAAAGAGATGGCATTGAGCTTGAGGGGGGGTGTGAAGATGTCAAACTCAACATGTATGACTCTTGGATGACTACCACCGACAATCACCCATCACGGGTGTGCCTTGTTGGATACACATATCTTCACTAGTGACACTTTGGCTGTACTACACCGAGTTGATCTACCTACTAGAGTGATGGCACACTTATCTACTCACCTCACTCACTAGTGGTTTCATTAGACCATTGTACTAGTTCCCTTTTTATGTTCTATGTTCCCTTATGTTTTGTAGACCTCTTATCTTGAATTAATGAAGAGGAAGAAGTACAATCTTTTGCCTCCATCTTTGTGTGTGTATGTGCTTGCCAAAGCTCAAGATCTCCCCTTTTCTATCTCTTGATATATACCTATATCTTCTTCTCAATTAACACATCAACAACAATAGAAGCACATTGTTGATACATATGTCCTTCATAGCAGCCTTTGTTAGGACACAAACTTGTATGCCACCATAAATATAATATGTATATACCTATATCTTCTTCTCAATTAACACATCAATAAAAATAGGAAGCACATTCGTTGAATTATTTACCCCTAGAGCCAAATTTTGTATTGCATGAACATCACCTCAAACACGTCAAAGACTCATACTAACACTAGTAGATCATTGCCTCCTCAACTTGGGATTTAATGCTAAAAACTACCCAAATGTAATGTTAACCTATTGACTTTGGACATCACCCATTAGATCATACTCTGGATGACCCCTCCCAAGGTAAACATCCAATTGCTGGATCTTGTCATGATATTTCCTCTTGCTGGTTTCTAGCTTCTCTCTACCTTTATACACCTTCTCTTTGCCTTTATGAGATATGGTCTCTCATTCAATCTATGTCTCCTATTCTCCTTGTGCTCTTTTGTGAGACACAAAATCCACATCCTACTTATCTACACTAATATAATTAACCCTAGGGACTTCATCATTACCTACCAGAGCTGCTGGTACAAGATTCTCAGCCAAAGGTTGCTATATTTGACCATTGAACGGCCCCTGCACTCTACCTTTACTAAATAGTAGATACATACCTCCTCTTTTCCTCGGTGGATGTGGGCAATCTATAGTTTAGTGACCTTCTTCCCCACAATTGTAACATTGACCAGGAAATGACATATCTTTGCCTCTACCTATCCTTGGTTGTCCACTATCCATCACACTCAAATGAAGCTCTTGAATTTGCTCAGATAAATCTTGAACATTACATTTTTGTGTCGCTTTGTGGGCATGAGATGTATGAAGAGGATCTGCATACATTTTTGAATTCTTGATGATCTATGCCATATTTGATTATGACATTAGATTGATTAAAATGTATGCCAACTGTGGATTTTGGGACAATTAGATGAGGTTTGTTGATGTCTGTGAGCCAGGATGTAGAGATGATGCCAAATTCACGTCTGTCACTAAAATGTAGTGCTCATCATACTCTCCGTATCTGTTTTTATGGCTTATGATCATAATCTTGGTGGGAAAGCTATGCACAATTGAATCTTTTTGGAGATTAACTTTTGTTTGGCGCATTCACTAAAATGGCGCCCACCTAGCCGGACACCGCATTTTTAAGAGTTTGTACTTTGTTATTTTTACAAGCTAGTGTAGCTACACTGCGTGTAAATCTTGATTCCAGAGTAGCAAGTTCATTCCCTGAGCTGTAATTGTATCATGATATCCTTGGCAAGTATTTCTTGAAGGCCCTCAGGCATTGCCTAGAACTTGGAGACAGATGTCCCCAACAGAAACATCATCATGGGGATGTATGCCCGGGTCATGTTCTTGCCTTCGCACTACATACATACCTTTAAAGAGGAATTTATGATCGGGTCCTTCGAGATGGACTCCACCATCTTCAACCTCATGAAAAAAGATCTGTTGACACACCATATTTCTTATCAGAGTGTGACACTCAACAACCCATTTAAAGATCTAGCTGTACAAGCATACATGGTGGCTAGAGAGGAAATTTAGAAGGATCACCAAGACTCTAGAGAATCAAACGTTTGACTACTAAGCAAAGCCAAAGCTTGCACGAGGATGTGAAATGGATAGGAAGGGGTGAATGTTAGCAAATGGACCAAACGGACACCTTCCTAGTCAGCCAGAGTATTCACAAATCCTCTATTTTTTGTAATCTCATTATTTATCTTCCAAGAAAGCCTTGTAAAAAGAAAAACTATGATTATTGAGTGAGATGATTATTGAGCCATATATTTGTGAAATGTGAATTGTAGTCTTTGTCATGAGTCTTGATCCTTGTAAGCTAGCCATTGGCCAAAAACTCTATAGGTATAAAGTTCAAATTTTTAAGGTTGAACACAAAATTTGTATCATTATCTAAAGTTTTGGAGAGATTTTGAGCGTATGACTGAGAGTGGCTACTCTCAAGCACTTTGTAATCAATTTTTCTCAAGCTCTGGTAATCCAAATTTGTTTCTAACAATTGCATTGTGCTCCTTGTCTTATTCTCTCTAAGTTAAGTGTCATCATTTCCAATTTTGATGTGGTTCATAATTGCTTGTCTACATGCTAAATCTACTATTTTGAGTGCATAAATGGTTTTTTTAAAACGTTTTGACAATAGGAAAGTGTTCCTAAACCATAAGGAGACCTTTCTCAATAGTTCTATTATAGTTTTTAGGACCTTGATTATGATGGATTATGATGTTGTTACCTTGCCCAATCACCACCAAACTTGGTAGGATAGTTCCCCTAGGCCTTATAGATGTCCTCCCAAAGTTTCATTGCATCTTGAGTCCGTTTGAGTGCTAAAATGGCATGATGACCGAGAGCGATGAGATAGGACATAGGCAAATTGCATGACTAGAGAGTGATAGATTTGCTAGTGCTATAGATAGCTTCATTCCGTAGGATCACTTCTTAAGTTAATACCCTTAAATAGTCTCCATGCCCCATCTGAGTCGCTTCCCTGAGTATTGAATTTATGTTCATGCCAGGCAACTATGTTGTTGACATCCAATCATAATGAGCCACTAACAATAAGGGAACTAGTACAATGGTCTAACATAAATCGCTAGTGAGTGAGATAAGTGTGCCATCACCTTGGTAGGTAGACCAACTAAGTGTAGTACAACTATAGTATTGCTGACAAAGATATGTGTATCCACCAAGACGTACTAGTAATGACTTTCGGTAGTAGTCATCCAGGAGTCGGACATGTTGAGCTTGACATCTCAACATTATAGAAATACATTTATGTTGGAGCAAAGGTTTGTGTCCTAACAAAGGTTTCTATGAAGCACATAGGTATCAAGACGGCAATCAAGTCTAATGTGAAAATGAGGATGACCAACCATGCCAAGGTGAGGTGTTTGGGGGTGTCTTAGGATGTGAAGGTAAAGGTAACTAGAATAGAATGCCTCATTGACCTTTTTGTGATGAAAGGAGGTGAGAATGATTACCCTATCATTTTGAGGAGGCCATGGTTGGTTGCAATTAGAGCTAAGCAAGATTGGAGAGGGAACATTCCAATCTCTAAGCGTGGTGGTGGCTGTAAGCATGTAACAAGAATCTGGCATTGATGACAAGGCTCTAACAGTGAAACATGGAAGATTGGATGAATCTTCATAGAATGCGGTGGCTTGAGATGTATGTGACTGGATTCACTTGGCCAATTATCTTGAATGGACCAATTCTTTGATAGTCCAACTTTTGCAAAGGGTGAGATGAACGTAGGTCGTGGTAGGGAAGCCACACTCAATCCCAAATCTCATATGGTGGATGCTGCATTTGGTGTTCATCTACACGTGCTTTATACCTCTATTGAGCTCTTCTCATATTCATTGTCAATTCTTTAAGAATTCTCTATAGATGTGTGGCTAAATATGTGGCAACTAGACTCTTCACTCGATGATTCGCATGGATATCCATTTTGGGTGCTAACCATAATTTCCAAAGAATGGGGTATGTCAAGTGGAAGCATGAATAGTGTTATTATAGGAAAACTTAACCAAGGCTAGAAATAAGAACTACCCAATTGTCTTGATGGTAGTTGATTGTGCATTAGAGATACTACTCTAGAACTTGATTCACTCTCTCTGTTTTTCCATCACTTTTTGGGTGCTTGGTTGAAGAGAGGTTAGTCTTTGCTCTTAGAAGCTTGAAAATCCTCTGCAAAATCTTGATATGAATTGTGGCCCTTGATCCGAGACAATGTCATCTAGAAGTCCATGATAGTGTTAGATATTCTCAAGGAATATTTTTGTCGTTCCTTCTCTGTTGATTGACTTGGTTGCCGAAATGAAATATGCTATCTTTGTGAGCCTATCAACAACCACTAGGATTGAATCATAGCCCCTAGAGGGGGGTAGATCTATAATGAAATCCATGGAAATAGAAAACCATGATTTGCTAAGGATGGGCAAGGAATGAAGTAATCCATGTTGGCAATTTTGTGGAGCCTTGGTCCTATTGCAATTGTCACATGTGTGTATATATTTTTTCACAACATTTCACATTTGAGGCCACCAAAAATGATGTGATAAGATCAATTGTCTTGTTTATTCTAAAATTGCCTACTATTGGGGAATGATGTATCTCTTGAAGGATTTGCAATCTTAGCTCTTGTGATGGTATACGCGTAAATCCCCTGTATACAACAATCCATCGACTTCTTCAAAGTTCTGTAAAGTGCATCTTTACCCTTGTTGAAGTTTGAGATTGACGTTGCAACAAGAGGATCATTGCAAATGTTTTCCTTCACCTTTTCAAGGAAGGCAAAGTCATTTGGGTACATGCTAGTCACTACAAAGAGCTTGAGTTGTTTTTCCCTCAACACTATTGACTCTTTTCAATCATAGGCAGGGTCTCTCTTCTTGGGTGCAAGATAGGATCTTCACAGTAAAGCGTATAATTTTCCTTATTAATTGCTAGTAGAGATTTAATATTCATGTGATCACATGAAATTTTTGTGATTACGATGTGTTATTATCATGTTCACATAATTACACTTTATGTGATCACATTTAAGCTGATGAATGGTGATATATTGACCCACCAAAATCTCCCCGGGATATTCTTTTTTCTTGTTGGGCCTATTGAGATATGGCCAAAACCTACAACCAGGTCCACCAAGATGGAAAAGGCCAAGCAAACCTACCGCTTTAGGAAATTTTTACAGGTTAGCAAGAAGTCTACTTGAATATTTAACGTGATCATGTGTTTTGAAAAGCAATCACTCAATGCTATTAACATGTTCATATGTTTGTGATCATGTGAATGAAATCCCTGAAATTTGTTGGCATGGTAGCAGATGATTAAGTCAAATCTACATAAGAAGTTACTCTATCTAGCTTGACAACGACTCAAGAGATCATGAAGTTCTCCAAGTTCTTATGATCTATATATACCCCGACTTTGTGTGGTGCTCATTCAAGAGGGTGTCACCACATCACAAAAGAGTAAAAAAAAGACAAAAGCATGAATCTCATAATTAATTTTGGCTACTGAGAATTTTTTAGGATAAAATGAAATAGGATTCTTTTGACCATCATTGCCAATCTTGGATAATACAACTCAAGCGCAAAATTTGAGGCATTTATCTCCAAGAAAAATGGTTTTGTTGGATCTACATGTATCACAATTGGTGCCATTGTGAAAGTGCTTGAAGTGTTTGTTCTACTTCTAGAATTTACACAAACTTATCTTTCCCACTCAAGTTGGTTAAAGGAGTAGAATCTTGGAGTATTCTTTGATAAAGATTCGATCATAATTAGTAAAACCAAGAGGCACTCAACATTTTTTATAGAGGTCGGAGTTTCCCACAAGCAAATGGTCTCAACCTTCTTTGGATCTATTGAAATTATATTCTCAAAGATGAGATAGCCCAAAAACTCCACCCCCATTTGGTGGAAAATAAATTTCTCTAATTTTGCATAAAAGCTTCTCTCTCATAATTTTTGAAGAACAATACAAACATGATTCTCGTGTTCTTCTTGATTTATTGAAAATATCATCTAAGTATATTACCACAAAATCATTGAGATATTCACAAAAGATATCTTTCATCAAGTGATGAAAAATTCTTGGAGCATTTGTAAGTCCAAATCGCATGACAACATACTCAAAGTGGCCATACCTACTTCGAAAAGATGGATTCCATTCATTTCCTTCCTGTATTCATACAAGGTTATAAGTGTCGTGAAGATAAATCTTGGTGAATACCTTGGCTTTTCCAAGCCACTCAAGAAGTTCAAGGATTAATAATAGAGGGTAGCAATTATTTACTATAATCTTGTTCAACCCTCTCTAGTCCGCACACTATGTAGAGACACATCCCTTTTCTTCACAAATAGTATTGGCACCCCTGCTGGTGACTTTGAATGCCATATAAATCCCTTAGCTAGATTTACATCAATGTACTTCTGAAGCTCTATAAGCTCATCTTGGGATAGCTTATATATTGGGCCAAACGGTGGTTGAGTCCCTTCCTGTGTTCAATGCCAAAGGTCGATTCTTGGGACGCATGTCGACATTATTATTTTCAAATACATCCTTGTAATAATGCAATTGAGGTGGTAACATTCCCATATTCCTTTTTGTAGAGGAGTCAAATGATATTACATAAATCAAGAATGATGGGTTTCTTTTGGCTACATGCATGAGACCCTCACTCCCAACATAGAGTGGTTTAACATGATTGGTTTTGTCATGTTGTGTCTATCTTTTCTCAACTTTTTGAGACCTCCAATCGACATCTAGATTGTGTAACTCTAGCCAAGATAGGATAAAAATTAGTGGATTTGATGAGCAATGTATGACATTGAAATCTATCTTAGAGAATTGTTCATTTATTGTCACCTCCAGTGGTTGGGTTTGATACTTGATGTCTTCTAAAGCAAGTGGACAACCATTAATCACCTCCACAAATGCTAGAGTTAGTTTTTTCACAAGCCTTAAACCTTGTTATTTAGCAAATTCTTCACCGTTGAAATAGGCAGTGGCATCACTATCCAATAGAGCTTTCAAGTCAAATTGGTCTTCTATTATGAAAATCCTTATTGGTATGGTGAAAGTGGATGTTGCATCAACGGTTAGGAAGAGACCTTGTTGAGCCTTGCTGTGTGCATGGTGCAATCATACCATCTCTACTCAGGTTAGATGTCCATTTTTCTAGAACTTGATAGAGTTGTTTGTTAAGTATGGAGCCTGATTTACCTTTGTAATTTTATGTGGTAAAAGCGCACATTTGTAAGGCCCCCATTATGAGGAGAAGCCATCGTGCGTGAAGGAAAATCACTCATCGAAAACCAAAATTATCACGGACAAGAATCAGGGGCAACTTTAAAGGCCTCGGGGGCGGAGGCCCCCGAGACTTTTTTTTCGCCGGAATATTATGGCCGGACAGCGGCCGGAAAGTGGTCGGAAAACAACCGGTCGGTTGGCTGGTGGCCGGTAGTCAATGGCCGATGGCCGGTGGCCGGTGGCCGAATTCAAAAGCGGACTTGTCTTCTCAAGGGCGGCCACACATGGGCGGATTGGAGGGTCCGATTTGGACTTATTCGCACAAGGGCGGCTACACATGGCTGTCTCTCATAAGAGAGGGCAGCCCTTTTGGCCTATAAAAGGAGGCCATTTCTACACACATTTCATAGTGTGAAGTTGATGTAACAAGGTGAGTGTGAGGTGGTGAGAGTGAAGCAAGGCGGGAGCTCCATTAAGGGTATAATCCCTTCTTAAACTACTTCTTGTTTTGAAGTACTAAAGCCATTGAGTGGCTGCTTTCCCGTGGACGTAGCCCACATTGGGTGAACCACGTATATCGTGTGTACTCTCTCTCTCTCTCTCTCTCTCTCTCTCTCTCTCTCTCTCTCTCTCTCTCTCTCTCTCTCTCTCTCTCTCTACTCTATAATCTCGTGTATATAAATTTGTCTCTCTCCATTAAGTAATCTACTCAATTATCTATTTAGCTACGTCTTATTTCCTAACAACTGGTATCAGAGCAAGGTTTGCTCGTAGCTAAATTATCTCAAGGAAAGGATTCCTTGAATTGAGTGGGAGTTATGGCGGAGGAAGGGAAGCTCAAGATTGAGAAGTTCAACGGCAAAAACTACCAACATTGGAAGATGCAGATTGAAGACTATCTCTACTAGAAGGACCTCTATTTGCCACTAGATGGTCTTGCGAAGAAGCCCGCAACAATGGCAGATGAAGCATGGATTGTCCTTGATCGAAAGGCACTGGGAACAATCCGGTTAAGCTTGGCGTCAACGGTGGCCTTCAATGTTTCGGAGATGAAGACCACGGAGGACTTGATGAAGTCACTTGACGACTTCTACGAGAAACCATCGGCATCCAATAAGGTATTTCTTATGAAGCGCTTGTTCAATCTAAAGATGGCAGAGAATGGTTCAGTTGCAGAACACCTAAATGACTTTAACACAAACATAAGTCAACTTCGATCAGTGAAAATCAATTTTGATGACGAAGTGCGAGCTCTCCTTATACTATCATCTCTACAGGATAGTTGGGACAGCCTTGTGATGGCTGTAAGTAATTCTATCTCTGGCACAAATTCTCTTAAGTTTGATGATGTTGTGGGTGTTCTCCTAAGCGAGGAAATGCGAAGGAGAAGCACAGGAGAATCATCAAGTGTTGCACTATCAGTGGAAACAAGAGGAAGGCTTAAGGAGAGGTTCAAAAACCAAAAGGGTCGTGATCACTCAAGGCGGAGCAAGTCACGCACAAAGTCAGTTCTTGAATGTTGGAACTGCGATAAGAAGGGCCACGTCAAGAAGGATTGCTGGTCCAAGAAGAAGAAGGAGACAGAGTCTCAAGACAACAAGCCAACATCGGAGGCCAATGTGGCAGGTAAAGTAGAGCAAGATGCTCTAATTCTCTCATTAGACAATGTGTCTAATTCCTGGATAGTAGATTCCGGGGCTTCATTCCATGCGACACCACACAAGCAACATTTCCAAGACTACACCAAAGGTAATTTTGGGTATGTATACTTGGGAGATGATGAAGCTTGTGAGATTGTCGGCAAAGGTACAGTTTCTGTCAAAACTGCTAACGGAAATGAATGGAAGCTTAAAGATGTTAGGCATGTTCCTTCTCTTCGCAAAAATTTGATCTCTACAGGACAATTGGACGATGAAGGTCACAACATTGCATTCGGAAACAAACGGTGGAAGATCTCAAAGGGATCTTTGGTGGTTGCCAAGGGTGAAAAAGTCGGTACACTTTACTTGTGTACTGTTAGCACGCAACCTTCAGCTTGTGCAGCAACTACAGAAGTTGACAGTGCGGTGTAGCACTACCGACTTGGGCATATGAGTGCCAAAGGAATGCAAATCCTTCAAACAAAGAAGCTTCTACCAGGTTTGAAAGAAGTGGACTTAGAGTTCTTGTGAAGATTGTGTTTATGGTAAACAAAAGAGGGTAAAATTTCAAAAATCAAGAAATGAAAGAAAAAATAAAAAACTTGAGTTGGTTCATTCTGATGTTTGGGGTCCTGCAAGTACACCATCACTTGGTGGCTCATTGTACTATGTAACATTCATAGACGATGCGACTAGAAAAACATGGGTTTATGTCATGAAGAATAAATCCGATGTATTTTCCATATTTCAAAGGTGGAAAGCCTTTGTGGAGAATGAAACAGGTACCAAGGTTAAATGCCTCAGATCCGACAATGGAGGCGAATATTGCAGCCAAGCTTTTGAAAGCTTTTGTGCTAGCAATGGCATTCGGAGGCAAAGGACAACCCCAAGGACACCTCAACAAAATGGGATTTCGGAAAGGATGAACAGGACAATCATGGAACGAGCACGAAGCATGCGGCTACATGCAGGCCTACCGCTTGAGCTTTGGGCGGAAGCTGTAAGTACGTCTGTGTACTTAATCAATCGATCACCCTCAACGGCATTGGATGGGGTAGTTCCAGAAGAGGCATGGACAGGTAAACCGATGAACTATGCATTTCTCAAAGTGTTTGGGTGTGAGGCTTTCATGCACATAGATAGAAGCCTAAGATCAAAGTTAGATGCAAAGTCCAAAAAGTGTTTCTTCATTGGCTATGGAGAAGGAGACTTTGGGTATCGCCTATGGAATCCTGAAGATGGTAAAATATTAAGGAGTAGGGATGTAATTTTTAACGAACAAAATATGTACAAAGATTACTTGGAAAGAAAACAAACAAAAGAAACAGGTGATGAGTACATGGAGCTTGAGGACGGTGAAGACTCAAGGACTGCAAACAGTGACAATGTGCAACAACGTCAACCAAATGAGGAGCCTCAACCTATTCCCCGAAGATCTACAAGAGCAAGTAGACCTCCAGAAAGGTTTGTTCCTTCCTTCAACCATCTCTTGATCTCAGATTCTGGAGAGCCGGAATCATATGAAGAAGCTATGCAACATGAATCCAAAGAAGAATGGACGAAGAGCATGCAAGTGGAGATGGACTCACTACATTGCAACCAAACATGGGGGTTGGTTGAGTTGCCTAAAGGTAAGCGGGCACTTCAAAACAAATGGGTGTACAAGCTAAAGGAAGAAGAAGGTGGGAAGAAAAGGTACAAGTCTAGGCTTGTGGTAAAAGGTTTTTCTCAAAAGAAAGGTATTGACTTCAATGAAATATTTTCTCCTGTTGTAAAAATGAACTCAATTAGGCTTGTCTTAAGCCTTGTGGCTGCTCATGATCTAAATCTCGAGCAAATGGATGTAAATACGGCATTCCCTCATGGTGACTTAGAGGAGGAAATCTACATGCTTCAACCAAAGGGGTATGAAGTAAAAGGTAAGGAGAAAATGGTTTGCAGATTAAAGAAGAGCTTGTATGGTTTAAAGCAAGCATCAAGGCAATGGTACTTGAAGTTTGATCGATGGATATTGGATCATGGATTCACAAGATGCAACTCGGATCACTGCTTCTACACGGAGAATTTGGGAGATGGGAAATTCATCATCCTAATGTTGTATGTTGATGACATGTTGATTGCAAGTGCTAACATGCAGGACATCAAAGACCTAAAAGAGGAGCTGTCCAAATCTTTTTCAATGAAAGGTTTAGGTGCTGCAAAGAGGATACTTGGTATGAAAATATCAAGGGACAGGACGAAGAAGACAATAAAGCTATCTCAAGAAGATTACATCAAGAAGGTACTAGAAAGGTTTGCAATGCAAAATGCAAAACCAGTTTCTACACCTTTGGCTGGTCATTTTAAACTAACGAAGGATATGTGTCCAAAGACACAAGAGGAGATACCCTATATGTCTAAAGTTCCATATGCTGCAGCGGTAGGTTCTCTAATGTATGCTATGGTGTGGACAAGGCCAGACATTGTACATGCAGTGGGAGTTGTGAGTAGGTTCATGGACAACCCAGGTAAAGAGCATTGGCAAGCTGTGAAGTGGATACTTAGGTATCTAAAAGGGACAACAACAAATGCTTTGTATTTTGGAGGAACTGATATTTTTCTAGAAGGGTATGCTAATGCACATATGGCAGGTGACAAAGATACTCGAAGGAGCACTACTGGCTATGTGTTCACGGTTGGAGGCACAGCAGTAAGCTGGGCTTCAAAGCTGCAGAAAGTGGTTTCACTTTCTACCACGGAAGTAGAGTATGTAGCAATGACGGAGGCAACCAAAGAAATTATGTGGCTTCACAGATTCTTAGAAGAGCTTGGATTCAAACAAGACAATTGTGTCTTGTACAGTGATAGCCAAAGCGCTATCCATCTTGCGAAGAACTCAGCCTTTCATTCAAGGACAAAGCACATTGAGGTGAGATATCACTTCATACGCACTCTTTTGGAAGAGGGACAGCTAAAGCTAGGAAAGGTGCATACAAGTGAAAATCCTGCAGACATGTTTACAAAGGTGGTCAACAAGGAGAAGTTGATCTTTTGCTCATCTTCAATCGGCATTCAAGGATAAGAAGCCAGAATGGAAAGCAGTCACAGGTTTGGTTTGGAGATCAGTCTCCAAGTGGGAGATTGTTAAGTATGGAGCTTGATTTACCCTTGTAATTTTCTGTGGTAAAATCGCACATTTGTAAGGCCCCCATTATGAGGAGAAGCCATCGTGCGTGAAGGAAAATCAATCACCGGAAACCAAAATTTTCACGGACAAGAATCAGAGGCAACTTTAGAGGAATATTATGGCCGGACGACGGCCAGAATATTCCTTTTCGCTGGAATATTATGGCCGGACGGCGGTCGGAAAGTGGTCGGAAATCAACCGGTCGGTTGGCCGGTGGCCGGTAGTCAATGGCCGATGGACGGTGGCCGGAAGTCAATGGCCAGTGGGCAAATTCAAAAGCGGACTTGTCTTCTCAAGGGAGGCCACACATGGGCGGATTGGAGGGTCCCATTTGGACTTATTCGCACATGGGTGGCTACACATGGCTGTCTCTCATAAGAGAGGGTAGCCCTTTTGGCCTATAAAAGGAGGCCATTTCTACACACATTTCATAGTGTGAAGTTGATGCAACAAGGTGAGTGTGAGGTGGTGAGAGTGAAGCAAGGCGGGAGCTCCATTAAGGGTATAATCCCTTCTTAAACTACTTCTTGTTTTGAAGTACTAAAGCCATTGAGTGGCTGCTTTCCCGTGGACGTAGCCCACATTGGGTGAACCACGTATATCGTGTGTACTCTCTCTCTCTCTTTTTCTCTCTCTCTCTCTCTCTCTCTCTCTCTCTCTCTCTCTCTCTCTCTCTCTCTCTCTCTCTCTCTACTCTATAATCTCGTGTATATAAATCTGTCTCTCTCCATTAAGTAATCTACTCAATTATCTATTTAGCTACGTCTTATTTCCTAACATGAATTAGTGGTTAGGGCCTCACTTCTCAGGGCATCTGGACGCAGAGTCTGAGAGTGAAACCCAAGCCACTCTCTTGTACTTTGAACTGATTAATACAAAAAGAAATACCGAAAGGGGGGCGTCAGTATTTGGGGCCAATATCTCTAGGCACGGAACTCCGCCGGGCCAGTGCAAATCTATTGTAATCTGTGAATTGTTTTGAAGTGGTTATTTGGTGCATACAAGTGAAAATCCTGCAGACATGTTTACAAAGGTGGTCAACAAGGAGAAGTTGAGCTTTTGCTCATCTTCAATCGGCATTCAAGGATAAGAAGCCAGAATGGAAAGCAGTCACAGGTTTGGTTTGGAGATCAGTCTCCAAGTGGGAGATTGTTAAGTATGGAGCCTGATTTACCTTTGTAATTTTATGTGGTAAAAGCGCACATTTGTAAGGCCCCCATTATGAGGAGAAGCCATCGTGCGTGAAGGAAAATCACTCACCGAAAACCAAAATTTTCACGGACAAGAATCAGGGGCAACTTTAAAGGCCTCGGGGGCGGAGGCCCCCGAGACTTTTTTTCGCCGGAATATTATGGCCGGACGGCGGCCGGAAAGTGGTCGGAAAACAACCGGTCGGTTGGCCGATGGCCGGTGGTCGGAAGTCAATGGCCGGTGGCCGAATTCAATGGCCGGTGGCCGAATTCAAAAGTGGACTTGTCTTCTCAAGGGCGGCCACACATGGGCGGATTGGAGGGTCCGATTTGGACTTATTCGCACAAGGGCGGCTACACATGGCTGTCTCTCATAAGAGAGGGCAGCCCTTTTGGCCTATAAAAGGAGGCCATTTCTACACACATTTCATAGTGTGAAGTTGATGCAACAAGGTGAGTGTGAGGTGGTGAGAGTGAAGCAAGGCGGGAGCTCCATTAATAGTATAATCCCTTTGTAAACTAATTCTTGTTTTGAAGTACTAAAGCCATTGAGTGGCTACTTTCGCGTGGACGTAGCCCACATTGGGTGAACCATGTATATCGTGTGTACTCTCTCTCTCTCTCTCTCTACTCTATAATCTCGTGTATATAAATCTATCTCTCTCCATTAAGTAATCTACTCAATTATCTATTTAGCTACGTCTTATTTCCTAACATTGTTATTCTCTATATATTAGGTTATCTTTTGCTTGGATAAATCTGAGCAATATATCCAAGCACCCCACAATACATGCAGAGCCCATCTATTCTTCTTCCTTGTTTCTCTTGTGGTGATAGCGGTTGAAACCTTGTTGCCTCAATTTGCATGCTTTAGGGTCAATTCCTTGGTTCCTTAAACCTTCTTCAGTGGAGGATATTTCTGTAAAGACCGTGGGTGGGGTTGCCTCCTGTTCTTCTCTTGTTGTCTTTCAAAGAGCCTATTGTCACACTCTATGAATTTGGACATGAGTTTACTTAGGGTTTGAACCTTTGGCATGGTAAAGAAGAAATATTTTATATCATCTCTTAGAACCCACCAAAATTGGCTGATAATCCTCATGCCAGGTTAAATCACATATGAGCTCCTTAAATTGAGATGCATAGACTAACACAAAAGGAGGGCCTTGTCATAACTTGTGAAGATTGATTTTGGAAACTCTTAGCCTATCTACTTCCCCGAAGGTTACTAAAAACTCGCTTACAAAGGGCTCAAAGTCATAGAGTAGAGGAGAGTCCCTCTCAAGTAGCGGTGCAAACCAAGAGAGATCCGTACCTAAGAGGAGAGTGCCAATGAGACCAAACTCAGAAGCACCATCATGGTAGAGCTCAAGCTACATGCATATAACAAATTCACTTGTTGGAGAAAGCATCTAAACATTGATCTCGCGCTGTCAAATTTTTTCGATTAGGCTGACCTTGGGTTCCCTACTGTTTTGGAGTAGATTTTTTGAAGGCAAGGTTTGATTATGGCCATGGCTGTCTTTGCATATCTCTTGGATTTGACGTTGCAATTCTAGCACCACTGGACTTAAGGAGTGTGGTTGCTCTACTTGTGATCGTGTGTTGCTCGTATGTAGCTCTGGAATTTGTTGGTACAAGTTTTGCAAGTTGGATACTACACCTTCCAATATAGACTCCATGTCTTGGCAAGATTAAGAGATGGGAGTCTTACAAAACTATTGTGAACACATCTCAAGCTAGAAGTGAGCGAGAGGAGGTGCTCACAATACACAAGGACTCGAAACTTGATTGCAAACTCAATCTCGATTACAATACTTACTACTTGATTAACAAACTTGATTACAAAACTTGGATGAAACAGCTTGACTTACAAGGAAAGACTTGATTACAAGAGAAATACTTGAAAACAACACAAGAACTAGAAGAGGAGTTATCTCACCAGAGCCTCACAACTAGTGCTGAGAAGACTAAGGGGTTTGTAGCCCAAGAACCCTAGTTATAGTAAAGCTTAAGAAGAAGGTTAAGAATCTTTCTAGGTTGTTCCTCAAGCTAAAGGAGATTAAGAATCTTCTAGGTCCTTCCTCAAGCTTAAGGAGGTTAAGAATCTTATAGGTTCTTCTTCAAACCTAAGAAGGTTAAGAACCTTCTAAGTTCTTCCTCAAGCTTCTAGAACTTTCTAGGGACTTCTAGATTCTTCTTCAAGCTTCTAGAAATTTTTAGAACCTTCTAGATTCTTCTAAAACTTTCTAGAATTTTTCTAAGAGCCCATAAGACCACAAACATTGGCAATATGCCAATTGTAAGTTGGACAAGCATCTTTCACCAGAGCTAAGAAAGACAAATGCTTGTGGAGGTAGTGGTCTAGCAAAGTGTGATTACAAAGGCAAAGTGCCGGCACTGCTTCTTTTGCCCCAACAAATAGACACATAGCAGAAAGACATTGGAAGGTTGGAAGTCCACACAACAAAGCAAAGGGATTATAATAAACTATGGAATTTGCCCCTCTCTCAAGTAAAACAAAAAACAAGGCCACACTTTTGTAATAAAACAGTGAAACGGTGCTCTTCTAGGTATTCAAGAAGTGTTGATAGAGTGTTTAGATCACTCTCATTGTTTTTTAAAGGAAAGAGTCTGAGAACTATGCCAACAACTACTTTATTGTTGACATAGGCACTATTTTTTTATGTGGACTCATACTCTCCTAAGTAGTATTCAAGCAGTGTTGCCAGAGTGTTTACATCCCTCTCACTATTTTAAAGACGAGTCCCACAATTAAATAAATCCATTGCATCTTTCTTTATTATTTGTATAGTTGATAAGGTAGACTTTTTGTACTCAAAGAATTTCACCTCAATAGTCTTTTGACACAAATTTGAAAGAAAATTATGGAATATTTTAGGAGATTTAATGAAAAAGATTTGAATTTTCTTAAATTGGTCCATACAATTTGAATGCCCCTAAACCAAGTCCTCTACCCTATTACGGTGGTACCAACCAAACATGAAGAGCTCACATGGTTTATAAAGCATCCTATTGACAGAAAGAGTTAAATCAAACTTCTAGTTCAGAGGATGCTCACTCTTAGTCACCTATCGTAACTTATAGTGTACTCTATCAGGAGGACTGGGAATGGTTAGGATGGTGGCCGTGAATGGACGCATGCGACCATCTCAAGTAGCCAAGTGTATACCAAAGAAGTATAGTGGGTCGGGGGATCCATATGCACATGTTTCAATCTTCAAACAAGTGTTGAGAGCGGAGCGAGTGATAGGTTTCCATACTCAGTATGAAGGATTTGGACTGACTTTGGAAGAAACGGCTTTGACCTGGTTCCAACCATTACATAGCCAAGATTTCCCGAATATAGAACAACTTCTACGAGAATTTGTGGAGGAGTTCTCAAAGAGAGGAATCAAGCATAATACTGTCTCCCAAATGTATGCATTTAGGGCCTAGGCAAAAGGAGAAGGAAAGGTTTAAGGAGGCCTCACTTCGATTCAAGCAGTATATCGAAAGATGTACTGCCCAAGAACTACCTCAAGATGAGAGACTATCTGTTCTTTTCATAGAAGGATTGCAGAATGACATACCCTAAAAAAGGATCTGCACTTGAAGGCATGTGCTACCTTTGAGCAAGTCACTAAGGAAGCATTGTACCAAGTAGACAACTGTAAGGCATACGAGGACGTATCTAAGGACACTGGCCCAGGGACAAGTGTTGGAATTAGGGTTGCAAAGAAACACACACAGCTTGGAGAAGACGAAGGAAGCTCAAGGCACACAATAGAGAGTGTGTTACTTAGTGTGCAATGGAAAGATAGATAGCCCTAGAGTGATGGGCATATATACAATGCTCGGGGGGAAAAAAACCTCCTAAAGAGGGAAAAACTGCCTCGGCGGTCCTAGTGTGTTCACACACATCACTACCACATGTATATGGTAACAAATCCCCCTGGAGTAATGCGGTGAATGAGATCAAGCACATGAGTAAAGGGAAGTGCCATGTCCTGAGGACATGATCAGTCCACAAAGGGCAGTAAGCCCAAAGCTTTGCGGAAAGATTCAAGCTTCTCACGAGACGATACATTTGTGAAAAGATTTGCAAGGTTGTCCTATGTTGGCACATAAGCCAAGCTGATCTCTCCTGCTGAGAGCCTCTCCCTGACATAGTGGTAATGCACCTCAATGTGCTTTGTGCGAGCATGAAAAATTGGGTTCCTCGCAACTGCCAATGAGCTATGATTGTCAGTGTAGATAGTGTTGGCAGTGTCCTGTCCAACACCCAAATCAGCCATAAGGAATTTGAGCCATACACACTCAACCGTAGTTGTGAAGACTGCCCTGTACTCAGCCTCACAACTGGAAGTGGCCACAGTAGGTTGATTCTTGCTAAACCATGATATACATGAACTACCAAGCATGAAACAAAAACCACTTGTGGACACTCGCGTGTCAAAACAACCAGCCCAATCTGAGTCCGAAAAAGCATGTAAGTCTGGCGACAATGATCCCCCCTTGGGATAAAACAAGCCAAGATGTAAAGTGCCACTAAGGTAGCGGAAAATCCTCTTGACAGCCTGCCAATGCTTAGACCTTGGGCTATGCATAAATCTGCTGACCTGTGAGACTGCAAACTGAATATCCAACCTCGTGTTGCATACATAGATGAGGCAACCAATAGCAGTTTGATAAAGAGTGACATCAGCAGGATTACCAGCATCATGTAGACTCAACTTCAAACCTGTTTCCATGGGAGTGGCAATAGGTTTGGAATCCTCAAGTCCAAACTTGTAACTTTTCTGACACAAGGCAATACCACCATCACACTGCTTAAACTGTATACCCAAGTAATGATGCAACAGCCCCAAATCTTTCATCTTGAAATTAGCATTCAAATCAGCCTTAAATTCAACAATATGTCTCTCATTTGGTCCAGTGATCAACAAATCATCGACATAAAGAACCACAATGAGAAGTACATCACCCTCACGTTTTACATACAATGTGCTTTCTGTTGGACTGTTACAAAAGCCGTGTTTGACCAAATGAGTATCAGCTTTCTCATACCAAGCACGAGGAGATTGCTTCAACCCATACAAAGCCTTCTTACATTTGCACACTTTGTCCTCTTGTCCTTTTATGACAAAACCGCGAGGCTGCGTTACAAAAACTTCCTCAAATATGTCACCATTTAAGAAAGCAGTAACAATGTCTGATTGATGTTTATCCCAACCAAAATGAACTGCCAATGCACATAGAAAATGCACAGTAGTCATACGACAATTGGGAGAAAAAGTCTCTTGATAATCTATGCCTTTTTGCTGTGCATAATGTTGAAGATGATGAAACAGGAAACAGAAGGAAGACAGCAACTCAGAGTAGGAAGAAGATGGAGAAGGAGAAGACACAGAGCTTGTGTACGAGATCTCTGTAGTCTCTCTCTCTGTATTAGAATAATTATATGTATGTACAAACTCAGAGCTACAAAGCTTATATGAAACCCTAAGAGATAAGGTGTCCTTTCACACCGGATGTCCAGGGGGAAAAACCCAGTGGGAGAAAAGTGCCCCTGGTGAAGCGCGTATACACACTAACACTACTACATGTCTACAAATCCCCCCTGTAGTGATAGTGTGAATCCGTACAAGGTAGCAGATCATCATGTGTATGAGAGTAAGCCCAAAGCTTTTCGGAAAGCTTCAAACTTTTCTCGTGATAACGCCTTCGTAAATAGATCTGCAATGTTATCCTGTGTAGGACAGTAAGTTAGTGTGATCTCCCCTGCATGTAGCCTTTCCCTGACATAGTGGTAGTGAACCTCTATGTGCTTTGTTCTTGCATGAAATACTGGATTCCTTGCAACTGCCATAGCACTCTGACTGTCAGTGAAAATGGTAGTGGGTGCCTGTTGACACTCACAAAGATCTGCCAATAACCTGCGTATCCATACACAATCAACTGTTGCCGTGAAAGCTGCCCTGTACTCAGCTTCACAAGTTGATGTAGCCACTGTGGGTTGCTTCTTGCTTAGCCAAGATATACATGCATTTCCCAAGAAAAAACAATTGCCACTTGTGGAATGTCGTGTGTCAAAATCACCAGCCCAATCTGAATCGCTGTAACCAAGAAGCTGCATAGAACTGTGCTTTCCATACATATCCCCCCTTGGAAAGAACATGGCAAGATTAGGGGTACCTGAAAGGTAACGAAGTATGCGCTTCACAGCCTGCCAATGATGCATACCTGGGCTGTGCATAAATCTGCTTGCTTGTGAAACCCCAAATTGAATGTCTGGACGAGTGTTGCCTGCCAAATATATCAAGCAACCAACCGCTGCTGCATAAGTATGTACATCAAAAGTTTCTCCAGCATCATGCATGCTCAACTTTGATCCAGTTTCTACGGGTGTAGAGATTGGCTTACAATTTTGCATACCAAACTTGTCCAAAATTTTATGCAAATATTTTGCCTGCAACATGTATATGCCATCCTTTGATTGCACAAACTGAATACCCAAGTAATAATGTAGCAAACCAAGATCAGACATCTCAAAGGTTTGTCTCAAAGCATCTTTAAACGCTTCAATTTCATTTGCATTATTGCCTGTAAGAAGCATATCATCCACATAAAGTGTTAGCATAATGAGAACTCCATCTCTCTTTTTGACATACAAAGTACTTTCTGTTGGACTATTTTGAAATCCCTGGCCAATCAAATAAGTATGTATCTTCTCATACCATGCTCTTGGAGCCTGTTTGAGACCATACAAAGCTTTACGCAATCTACATACCTTTTTCTCTTGACCTTTTACAACAAAACCACTTGGTTGACTTAAATAAACTTCTTCCTGCAAATCACCATTCAAAAAAGCAGTTTTGATATCCAACTGATGCACTTTCCAACCATGATGAGCAGCAATTGCAACTAGTGATCTAACTGTGGACGCACGAGAAGTAGGAGCAAAGGTTTCATCATAATCTATGCCTTTCTGTTGCGCATAGCCTTTTGCCACAAGCCTTGCTTTGTACCTGTCAATAGTACCATCTTGTTTCTTTTTTACCTTAAAAACCCACTTTGTACCAATAGGATTTTTACCTGTAGGCAAGTCCACTAGATCCCATGTATGATTCTTATGAATAGAATCAATTTCTTGCTGCATAGCATCTTTCCACTGAACACACTCTAAAAATTGATCAAATGAATCAGGCTCATCTGCATCACAAAGAGTGCTAAAGCAAGCCAAATCTACTTGCTCTCTGCCAAAAGTAGTACCAGCACGTGTTTTCCGTGGCAACGGTGCATCCAACTTGCTATCCTGCAAAGTTTTCTGAACCCATTTAGGCAAGGTTCTTTCTTCCCTGAGAACTTCTTGCTCTTCACGCACAATTTCCTCTACATCATGAGGTGTCACATGCTGATCAAAAGATTGATCAAGATTATCAACCTGTTGTGAATCTTGATTTTCCACAAAAGAAGGAAGCAAACCTTCAAATACATCATGTGTCTGCATATGAGGTACATCAAAAGCAACCATAGGTTGAGCAGTAGTTTCTGCAAAAATTACATCACGACTTTCAAAAATCTTGTTTGTAGCAGGATTGTAAAGTCTATAACCTTTACTTCCACTACTGTACCCCACAAATATACATTTGATTGCCTTATCATCAATCTTCCCACGTAACTGCTGAGGGATGTGAGCATAAGCAAGACAACCAAAAACACGAAGATAACTGACTGAAGGTTTTTTGTCATACCAAGCTTCATATGCAGTAATGGTCTTCAAGGCACGAGTAGGACACCTGTTCAAAACATGTGCTGCACAAGCAACTGCCTCCATCCATAGCTTATGAGGCAAACTCTTAGCCTTGAGCATACATCTAGCCGTCTCCATTAAAGACCTGTTCTTCCTTTCTGCAACACCATTCTGTTGTGGTGTGTATGGCATAGTGCATTGGTGTTTAATGCCTTTCTTTCCCAAAAAATCCTTAAATGCACCTGACATGTATTCACCTCCTCGATCGGTACGAAGAGTCTTTACTTTGCAACCTGTTTCATTTTCAACCATGGAGACATAATGTTGAAAAACTGCAAACACATCTGACTTTTCTTTGAGTGGATACACCCAACAAAACCTGGAAAAGTCATCAATGAAGGTCACAAAATAAAGGCTGTTTCCCAAAGATGGCGTCCTCATAGGACCACATACATCACTGTGTACAAGCTGCAACTTTCGTGTCGCTCTAACTGAACCATCCTGCGAAAATGCAAATCTGTGCATCTTTCCAAGAACGCAACCTTCACATACATGTCTTGGTGGCATCTCCAATAAAGACAAATCATGCACCATATTATGACGTTGTAAAGTCATCAAACTGCCATAACCAACATGCCCAAATCTAGCATGCCACAACTCAGCATCCTGCATGGCCTGAGTCTTTGTTTCTGCAATACATACCTGAATCTGCTTTTCATAACGATCTAGCACAAATAGTCCATTGTCCAGCGTACCTGTAGTGATAAGAGAATAACCATTCTCTCGATCTCGTACAACACATCTGTCATCCTCAAAAATGACCCGAAGACCATTTTTTGCAAGAGAGGATACAGACAACAAATTCTTCTTGATCCCTGGAACATATAAGACATCTGGCAAGCATAAATCTGAACCATCTGAAATGGTAATCAAAATCTTACCAACGCCTTTGATTGGATAAGAAGCATTATTTGCACATGTCACCTTCTTTCCTGCTGGAGTTGCATCCAATGAACAAAACAAATCCTTCCTTGAAGTAATATGCCTGGATGCACCACTATCAAAGTACCAAATCATTTGTGTCTTGTCAACACTGTAAGCAGAAAAATTTGAACATACTACAAAAGCATAAGAATCCTGCACAAAGTTTGCAGACTCTTCTTTAGCTGTAGAAGAATCACCAGAAGCTGAAACAACCAAACTTGACTCTTTCTTCTTTTCTTTAGCAATTCGCTTTTTACACTCACTAATGTAGTGACCAGGTTTCTTGCAGTAGTGACATTTACCTTTCTTCTTGGACTTGTCGGAATCACCTTTAGACTTCTCTGAAGACTGTCCTGCACCAGACTTGGAGTGATGAGCACTCTCTTTACCCCTGTTTTTGTTCTGTACAACAAGAGCATGATCCATACCATCCACCTGTAAAGACTTGTTCTTACGTGATTGATCCTCCTGCAATAGCAAAGCCACTAACTCTTCAAAATGAAGAGGGTCAGGATTAGCTCGCAAAGACAGAGTCAAAGAAGTCTGAAAAGTCAAATAAGATGGTGGTAGTGAATTGAGTGTTTTGGAAACCAAGTCCTTCTCTGGAATCACTTCATCAATGCTAAGCAATTGCTCTTTAAGATCCCTGATTTTTGTAAGATGCTCGACAATATCGTCACCTTCGTCCATCTGTATTTTGTCAAGTTGTTTCTTCAAAAACTCTATTCTGGCAGCGTTTCTTCCTCCAAACATAGCTTGCAGAGTGTTCCAAGCATGCTCAGAAGTTCTGCAAGATCTGATATGTGGTGTGATTGTCCTCTTTATGGTTAAGGCAATCACAGCCATAGCCTGTGCATCTTTAGTATCCCATCTCTTTTGCTCTGGAGTGACTTGTGAGGGTCCTGCACCACCAGCTGTACCACGACCAGGCGTGACAGGTGCAATGCTAACTGGACGAACTTCATCTCCAGATACATAATCCCACAATCCTTTACCAACCAAAAAATTTTTGGCCATAAAAGACCAAAGAGAATAGTTGGTACCATCCAATTTGTCTTCGGATGTAAACGCACCAAAAATCTCTTTCTCCGTAGATTGAGCCATACTGTAGATGCACACAAGAGAGCAAAAGAACCTCCAAGAGATTCACAAATCTCCTCTCCAATCCAAGCAAAACTCTACACAAAATCTCAGCACAAAGCTAAGACAAGCTGCTTCCCAAAAGAACTGTTTACCTGAAGAAAATCTGTCAGAAAGCACACCCTCTTGATCTAAACGCCTCGGAAAAGTAACTTCTGCTACGCTGCTCAGAACGAAATTCTGAGGGCTCGAACGGCTTCGAAAGGGGGGTAAAACCCCAGGTCGCCTGTTCAGAATACTCCCGGAACGTCGAGGATGCTCCCACGAACAAATTTTCCGAAAACTGCCTGAAAACTGTGATTGCGCGCGCGGACGCGAAAACGCAAGTAGAGGCTCTGGAAATCACCTTGCTCTGATACCAATTGTTGAAGATGATGAAACAGGAAACAGAAGGAAGACAGCAACTCAGAGTAGGAAGAAGATGGAGAAGGAGAAGACACAGAGCTTGTGTACGAGATCTCTGTAGTCTCTCTCTCTGTATTAGAATAATTATATGTATGTACAAACTCAGAGCTACAAAGCTTATATGAAACCCTAAGAGATAAGGTGTCCTTTCACACCGGATGTCCAGGGGGAAAAACCCAGTGGGAGAAAAGTGCCCCTGGTGAAGCGCGTATACACACTAACACTACTACATGTCTACACATAACCCTTTGCAACAAGTCAAGCCTTATGGCGATCGATCTCACCATCCGGCTTGCGTTTCAAGTTGTAAAACCACTTTGTACCAATGGCATTTTTGCTAGGAGGCAAATCACATAAAGTCCATGTGTCATTCTCTATAAGGGCATCATATTCTGATTGCATGGCAGCCATCCAATTTTTTGAATTTTGTGCTTCATCAAAAGACAGAGGCTCCTCAACATCATGTAATCTAGACACAGCCAAAGCATAAAAATCTGATGCATAAGATGCATGGCGAGAGCCTGAACGAGTACGGCTAGACAAAGTTGCATCCAATTTACTATCATGCAAAGTGTGCACCAGACGTTTTAGCATACCTCTAGCCTGTTCATTTTCAGCCCTTTCCTCATCAAGTACATCATGTACATCTGCATCAGTAATAGGTTGATCTGTAACATTTTCAGAAATCCGCATAAGCTGTACATTTGCCTCATTGGAAATTACATTCGTATTTCCACCACTGAAAAGAGGCAACAAAGTGTCATAAATGTCTTGTGAGATTACATTACTGTCTCTAGTACATGACAGCAAGGGCTGAACAAAATCTTCCACAAACACTACATCCCGAGAAACCAGAATACACTTTGTTTGCAGATGATATAACTTGTAACCTTTGCTTTCAGCTTTATAACCAACAAAATTACATTTGACAACCTTATCATCCAATTTTCTGCGTTGTGTTTGTGGCACCAAAGCATATGCCAAACAGCCAAAAACACGCATGTGCTCAATAGAAGGCTTTCTATCATGCCATGCTTCATATGGAGTAATAGACTGCAAAGCTTTGGTAGGACACTTGTTAAGTACATAAATGGCACACATGATGGCCTCAAGCCAAAAAGAATGCGGCAAAGCTTGACTTTTGACCATACATCGTGCCATTTTCGTCAGTGACCTGTTTTTTCTCTCAGCAACACCATTTTGCTAAGGTGTATAAGGCACTGTACATTGGTGTTTTATCCCACGACTAGCCAGAAATGCATTAAATTCATGAGACATATACTCCCCCCCTCGATCTGAACGGAGGGTGCCCATAGTACATTTCGAGACATTTTCAGCCATAGCCAGAAATTGTTTGAGACACATAAAAACTTTGGACTTCGATTTAAGTGGAAATACCCATGCATGCCTGGGGTAATCATCAATGACAGTCACGAAGTATAGGTAATTGCCCAAGGACGGAGTTTGCATGGGCCCACAAACATCACTATGCACAAGCTTCAACCCGCATGTGGCCCGAACTGAACCATCCTTTGGAAACTTAGAACGCTGCATCTTACCCAAAATACAGCCTTCACAAACATGTTTGACAGGTGCTTCAAGAGGCGGCAAAGAAGCAACCATATCAGATTTTTGCAAACGCAGCAAACTGGCAAAATTCAAATGACCAAAATGTGCATTCCAAAGTTTTGCATCTGAAATAGCCCTTGAATCTGCAACAGCAGTTGCAAAATTTTGTCCACACTTGTCATACAAAGTGACCTTATACAGCCCATGACACAAAAGGCCAGATGCAACAATTTCATCACCAAAACTGAGATCATGAACTATACATCTATCATCCACAAATTTGACTAGAAGTCCAAGTCTAGCAAGTGTGGATACAAACAAGAGATTCTTCTTGATCCTAGGTACATAAAGTGCATCAAAAAGTGTGAAGGAACTGCCATTTGCAGTAGTAAGCACAATCTTTCCAACTCCCTGAACCGGATAAGAGGCATTGTTGGCACAAGTGACTGAATTCCTATGAGGGACAAACTCAAGAGAGGTAAACAATTCACGATGTGAGGTAATGTGCTTTATAGCACCACTGTCGAAATACCACACATGTGAATATGTAGCAACTGACAAGCATTCATCATGGACAACAGGATTGTAAGTGCACTTTGTGCTAAAAGCCCATTCTGCATCAACATCAGCATTACAGTCTCCTTTTACAGATGACTCAACAATGGCTGCATTTGTAGTGGAACCCGCATTTGCAGTGGAACCACCCTCTTTCTTCTTAGCCTCTTTGGCCTTCAACTTAGGACACGACTTGATCAAGTGATCATTAGCTTTACAATAATGGCAATGCATATTCTTTTTTCCCTTATCACCAGAATTGCCAGACGAAGTGCTGCTAGCAGAAGCATTAGGAACAGAAGTTTTGCCATTCACAGCAGAACCATAACAACTGGCTGCATTGCTGTTACCACCGTTTCTTTGAGAAGCAATAAAAGCCCGTTCAACTGCACGCTGTCTAGTCCTGCTTTTTCTGGAAAGTGACTCTTGCAACAGCAATGTGCATAATGCATCAAACTTGACAACTTCTAGATTTCCTTGGGTCATAAGTCTCCAAGTACTAGCAAAAGTCTGGTAGGAATCTGGTAAGGCATCAAGAATAGTCTGCACAAGGGAACTATCTGAAATGACTTCTCCTGCAGAAATAAGTTGCTAATTGATATCCTTGACACTAGCAAGGAAAGTGTCCATATCATCTTCCTCATGCATAATCTTCGACTCTAGCTCTTTACGCAGCAAAGCAATTTTAGCCTCATTGCGACTTGCATAAAGACCAGCCAAAATATCCCAAGCCTATTTTGCAGATTTTGCTTAACGGATGTGAGGAACAATGGTGCGCTTCACAGACAACACAATCAATTCATGAGCCTGTGCATCCTTAACATCCCAATGAGCTTGTTTTGCCGTAGGCAAAACAACTCTAACATCAGCAATCCTTGCAGCAAGACCTACAACATCCTCAACATCGCCTACATCCTCAGAACCAGGACGTACATCAATGCCTTGCACAATATTCCAGACGCCCTTTGACACAAGAAGTGTTACATCATATAAGCCCACATAGGGTAATTGTCCCCATCCAACCTGTCCTCAATAGCAAACATCTTGAACGCATCTGTGTTGTTGTCAGCCATGGTAAATGCTGCACCTGATGTGAAAACTGCCCCAAAATAGGAGAAATGGAGCGGGAACAACACATGCTATATAGCACAAACCGTAGAAGATTGTAAGGCAACTGTTATGTAGAAAATGGCAATAACAGAAACTCTGCACAAAATGACAAAATAGCCTGTGTAGACCTACCTGTAGTGGAAACAAAGGCCGAAATGAGCCCAAATCAAAAAACTGAGCAGACCAAGCTCTACAAGCTTTCTCGAAATATTTGTCGACCTGCGAACACTCGCCAAACGTCACTGTAATTAGAGAAAGTGAGAAGGCGTGTGCTGGAGCAGCTGGAGACTAAGCCAGGGAGGTCGCAACCTGCTCTGATACCAATTGTTGAAATTAGGGTTGCAGAGAAACGCACACAGCTTGGAGAAGATGAAGGAAGCTCAAGGCACACGATAGAGAGTGTGTTACTTAGTGTGCAATGGAAATATAGATAGCCCTAGAGTGATGGGCGTATATACAATGCTCGGGGGAAAAAAACCTCCTAAAGAGGGAAAAAATGCCCCGGCGGTCCTAGTGTGTTCACACACATCACTACCACATGTATATGGTAACAACAAGTAGGACCTCTTTGATGGCTAGTGAATCCACATTGAATTTGGACTGACCAAAGCCGATTGTGCCAAACATTAATCAAATGATCGAGAAAGTGATCAGAAGGATGAACCAAGGTAACAGACCAAACCCGAAATTACGACAGTCGCGGCCCCACAGAAATGTGACACTTATGGAGGAATTCATTGTACTGAATGGTGCAACAAGTAGCCAAGACTAGGGGAAAATATAGCATGTATATTGAAGTGGTGTGCTATTGAGAAAAAATGGACAAACCATTAGACCCTTGAGTATTTCTATAGCAGAAACTATGTTACGGAAAGACATTATGGGCCTCAGGGAGTGCAACAGTTGCCACCACCTCCACATTACCCAATAGGGAAAAATAAACTAGCCCAATGGGGAGAAGAAACTCAACCAGTGTTGGAACAACAACCTCCCTTACCACAAGAAAACAAGGCTATGGTGAGAATTTTGCAACCAATAGAGGCGCCCATGGATCAAAGAATGATGCTGATGGCCACTTACTTTGAAGAGTCCAACAACACCTAAGTGAGAGGAATTGACAACATTGTTTATACAACAGGAGAGAAAACCCCCTTGGATAGATTTTGAAGAAATGGCCGAACCATCTTACATAACACAACCCATAAAAAGCCATTACCTTGTCAATGAAAATATGCTCATGTTCATAACTATGAGTGTGGAGATGGCCATTGGGCAAGAAGTTGTCTGCACAAGGGAGAGCGCATCAAGATCTTTGGATATTGTGAAGGATGCGTAGTTAACCATTTGGTTCCCCAATGTCCAAAAAATCCATATAACAAAGGGAAAGCCCCCTTAAACAAAATCGGAATCATACCTTGGTCAAGTGGATAAAAAACGGAACCAATCATCCTGGTGAAAGCGGTGACCAAAGCACAAGCTCATGAAGTAGAAAGAAATAAGCCCATGGGAGACAAAAATGCTTCGTCTATTCAAATTGAAATAGAAAGCTTCTGTTAGAAACCCCAAAAAATCTTGGACGGCAAAAAAGGGACAATATAAAAGCCAAAAGAATGAAAGAGATATCAGCCTTAGAAACCAAACTACAACAAACAGAAGAGCAATTGAATATGGGAAGGATTGTTCATTGGTTCTGCATATTGCTTGAGTTTGATTTCACAGTTGTTTTCAAGAAAGGAACAACACATCAAGAGAAGATCACCTTTCAAGGCTGCTCCATGGAGAAGCACCCATATGTATTGATGATGAACTTCTAGATTCCTATCTGTTCAACATTGAAATGGTTCCAAGCTGGAGTGAAGAAGTTATTCCTCTACTCACTATAGAATCATTACAAATAGAGAGGGGTCTATTGGTCACACATGGGACAAAGCGTCCATGATTACATAAAATCATGTGAAACATGTATAAAACAACCACCAGTGGAGCACGCACACTCTTTGGAAAATTGGTAGCTCCCAAATGGGGATTTGGCATTGTGGAATATTTACAAAACAAAACAATCACAAATAAAAATGGAAAATGCAATCGTATCATTATATCGTTACATAATAAATAAGGAGTTTCAAAAAGACGACTATGCCTTAGTCTATACTTTAATTTAACACTAGATTGGTAACATGACACTTTTATGTCCTTTTAACTCAACAACTTCCTAGAATTATTGCTTGAGATGCCAAAGAGGTTTTGAAGTGCTCTATATCCATAAAGCTAGCTTATGACCTGGAAGAACTTGGATTTTTTTGCGGCTATTGGTTCCACCTTTATAGTTGGGTTTGACTAAGTTGAGGTAAAAAAAAAGTTCTATTTTTGGCTAATTTTTATGAAATTTGCAATAGATCACCCTAAAACACAACATAGTGGCCTATAAAGTGATGCATAGCTGGCCTAGATAGTTCTAAAGGTGTTCCTATGCTTCTATAAAATGGAAAGCCTATGTATTAGAAGGTGTTCCTCTACTTCTATAAAATGGAAAGCCGATGTATTAGAAGCTATGATGCATTTACAAAAAATTCTCTGTGTTGATTTGCTTCTAAAATTCACATTTTGATGACTATTTTGGAAGTGTCTTTAAATAAAAAGGCACTTTTGGGTGTGTCTATAGAGTTCTCACTATGTGACTCTTCTTCCTTGAGTTTGGGGCACCTAATACCCTAAATAGCAAATAATAAAAAGGAGGAAGTGATTTTCTATATTACTAAAATTGCACTCATTTTAAGTTAATAATATGTTGTCTTCAAACTAATAAATTTCTGTCAACAAACGTGGTACATTTCAAGCTTAGGTCCAAATATAAGTGTACATTTCCAAATTGTCACCACCTTGATAGGTTTATATGCCATAAAGACAGCCCCACATTGTGAAAGCCAATTTCTTCATCTGTGCAATTTTTGTACTACATATCTGTGTGTTCCAAATTGGCTTAGGAAGGCATGTTATGATTCTTTTTATGCCTAAACATGAAAGTAAAGAATTGAATTGTATAAAGTGGAACCATTTAGTGGTGGGTGTACACATAGAAACATTGATGATAATTCAATAGAATGCAAAAAATACACCTTTTTGTACGTAATTCTATGTTCAAAAGATAAATTTTGGGCCTATAACAACCATAGAATTTGGTCAATAACTCATTGATGTTTACGAGAAAAATAGGTTCATTTTCTAGAGATTTTTTAACCTTGTGTACAATGGGGTCCACCTAGTAGATAGGTTGTTTTTGGTCAAATTGAGCACTCTTTTGTCTTTGAGATCTTTTGATGACCATACATTCAAGAGTTGTATCATTTCTTATTTTTTCAACATAAAGCGTGGTGTTAGCTTTGAGCTAACATAAGGATGTCTACAAATACATATGTATGAGTATTTGGTTTTTTTCCAAAACCTTGAAAGGACACTTTTATGTCCTTATAGGTACCAAAATAGTGTTAAAGTAATACTCCAAGAAATTGAAAAAGCAAGGTAATGGCTCATTTGTGATCAGTGACATATCACCAAGTGATTTCATAAAACTTATGACTTTAGAGGGAGAGGAGATGCCTAATTGGACCAATGGTTGCAAATTAAAGACATACCATTTACCTCTCACCACTAATATGTTGGATAAATTCACCAAGTGAAAGAGAGAAAGCAGCAAGATCTAGCCATCCAAGACTATGCGAAGGAGGAAGAAAAGTTGCAGATTTTGAAGTGACAAGAACAAAAAAATATAGCTCCAGTTTCACAATTAGAAACACCATCTCCTCCTATGGAAGCAACTCAGATTGAGCTGAATTGGCTTGGAGGAATGGATGTGAGAATCAATGTCCAACTAACATATAGATCAAAGGAACATGCACTTGTGGATACTGGTGTAAGAGTCAATGCCATAAATCATTCAACATACCTAAAGTTATTAGATGAGATAGTGATGCCAAACAAAATCAAGCTCAAAGAAGCCAACAAGGGGACAATAGTTAGCTTAGGACAAGCCAACATATCAATCAACATTGATGGCAACCAATGTTAACAGCAATTTCATGTAATAGTAGCACTGATCTTAGTGAAGCAATCATCTTGGGAGTTTCATGGATGTGAACACATACAAAGTAGTTCCAAATTGACAAAATGACACTCTGAAGTACAACCTTAAGGGCACCACGTATGTCACTCTTGGCACAAAAAAATCATATTTCAAATGTATAGCCATACCAACAAGAGCCTTAGTGTATAATCAAGTGTAAACCATAAACAACAATCCATGGGAGAAAAATCAAACAAGTTTGGGTAAAGAAATCCATAATGGAAAGCAAGCCAAAGCAAATATGGTTACCCAAAGAAACCCTTGGAAGGAAAGTTATAACATATGGTGAAAAATCAAACAAGTTTGGGTAAAGAAATCTATAATGGAAACCAAGGTGAAGCAAATATGGTTACCCAAAGAAACCCTTCGAAGGAAAGTTATGACATATGGTGAAGCAGGCGACCTTCAGTGCTAAACTATCTAGTATAGTCAAAGCCAACCAAAAAGTAGAAGCCAAAAAAATCTTATATGGTGCACATCGTGCAGTCAATAATCACTCAAATGTAGGATATCCTTGACTTAACCATTAGGGAAAAATCTCAAAGGGGACCTATAAGGATTTTGAATTTCTCTCTCTTGTCCAAAATGGGCGCATAGTAAAATTTTTACATATAAAATTAGAACTTGTTGGACCTTTTGGAATAAAAATTTACTCATTGAGATCTATCCATTGATATATAGCATGCCATCAGATTCCTTATATTCTAGAAGATTTAAATTTTTTATGTCACATCTCTGTCTTATAAATGGAATCTTTTCCCACATTTGAGTTTTAGTGCAGAGGCCATAACTTCTACAAATCCACTCCAAAGGTGTCGGCATTTGGGGATTTAGAACCTGCTTCTTAAGATCTTTCCAATGATATGTTGGTTGATAGAAAAGGCCTCCGTGAGCCGGCCACTGGCCATTCAAAAATCCCTAGGTATAAAAGACAGTAACTTAAGTGTGAAAAGGGGAGGCTTATCTTTAAAAGAGCTCTATTGTACATATGGTGTACATACACTTAAACAGCCAAGCAATTTCGACTTGTAATCAACATATATTGTGGTTACGTAATGAGATTTCAATTCCAAAACTTGCATTGTGTTACTTTCCTTGCTCTTTCAATTAAGTGTAAGCATTGCTAATTCTATTGTGGTTCGTGACTACGTGTCTACGAGCCTATGCTTTAGATTTGAGTGCTTAAATCATTGTTTTTTGACGTTTTGACCACAGAAGGGTGTTATTAAACCTTAGGTTGACTTGTTTAGGTTGACTTGTTTAGGTTGTTCTCTTCCAGCTTCTATAATATGAGTCATGATGGATCGCGATCGATGTACCTTCTCAAAATGCGACCAAACTTTGTGAACTTGTACAACCCTTTAGGCCTAGTGCAGCTTCCCTTAACGTTTCATGACAATCCAAGTGCACCTAGTCACTGAAATGGCGTGATGACATAGAGCAATTAGAAAGGACATAGGCAGATTTCGTGATCAATGAGTGGTGATTTGCTTGTTGAGTTGATGCATTTGCTTGTTAGGTTCAATTCTTGAACATTGACAACCTCAAAGAGTCTCAGTGCCCTATCCAAATCACTTCCCTAAGTATTGATATATTAAGTTATTTCCAGATAGCTGTGATGCATATGTTTGTTGTGATGTCTCGCTAACATTGGTGTGATTGCCCAGGAATGATCCTTAGATAGTGATTGACCTAGCACATATTTAGAGTGTTCTTTTTTGAAGATTGGTCTTTCCATTCCATTTATACATTAGCAGTAGAGCAGCTATACATGGGTTTTAGTGCTTGATAGAGTCTAGAAGTCACAGACTTGCTAGATCTATTCTCGAGACGTAAAGAGATTTGTGAGTGCGGTAGCCAAAACTTTTCATTCTTAGATTTTCTCATTACTTTTAGAGTAAAGTATCAATTTTTTTTTCGACTTTGATTTATACCTTTTTGTTTGTTTTTGTTCCTAGTTTCTTTCTAGAACATAGGAGTAGGGTAAGTAGAAACCAACACCATTAGATTGGGCTGAAAAGATCAGAGGAAAAAGGGTTGAAAACCATATTCTGGCAAAAAACGACCATAACTCTAGAAATTTAAAATTTGATGGTAGAGACCTTAAAACTGATCCAAACCTTAAAATTTGATGGTAGAGACCTTAAAATTGACCCAAACCAAAAATTTGATGGTAGAGACCTAAAAAGTTGTCCAAACCAAAAACATTGTTGATATAGGACTTTAGAATATTCAATAGGAGCAATCTAGAAAGTTTGAGTAGCTTTTGTGGAGAACACAGATCACTATTCATGTAACTCAAAGGCCTTTTTCTGCAAAAAATTATCAATGACATTGTCCATCATTAGGTTACTGCTCTCATAAAGTTTGTTTGTAAGAAAAATTCAAAAATCACATCAAAATTGGCTGAGGAAAAAACAATAAAAATGGGCGTTTCAGACACAAAATTCGGCACATCTTGAGATTTTGTGATCCAAATTCAAAAAAGGACAAGAATTAGCATCTATAGAGCATAAACAACCAGCTGACCAAATTTCATGCCAAAATGTTGTCAAACATAGATAACGATCCATGTATCTTTTTAGGATTTGGGGTTGCGAGTTGAGCAACAGGTAGCTGAGAACTTTTAAAACAACTTTTCCAAAAGGCATATGGGCAAAAAAAATGAAAAAGTGAAAAAGAAAGCTAGAAATAGAAAACATATGAAAATCATCAAAGCAGACACAAAATTCCACTTTTGATTGGCAAAATGTGATCCAAATCCAAGAACGTTTGGGGAATAGCTTCGAAATAGTGTGGTGTGCTCACATGTGGACAAGAATAGAACCCAAATGAGTCTGCCTTGCCTGGAGCAAGCACATGCTTGCTCCAGGCAAGGCAGACTCATTTGGGTTCTATTCTTGTCCACGTGTGAGCACACTGTTAAGTATGGAGCCTGATCGCCTTAGTATCCAACTCACTTCCATAAGGAAGGACATCGGCACAATTATCATGTCAATCTCCTTAGCATCCAACTGTAAAGAAAAATGACTCGCCGGAAACCAAAAGTTTCACGCCCATTCATCGAAATATTCCTTTTTGCCGCAATATTATGGCTGGACGGCGACCGAAAAGTGGTCGAAAAACGACCGATCGGTTGGCCGGTGGTCGGAAGTCAATGGCCGGTGGCCGAATTCAGAAGCGGACTTGTCTTCTCAAGGGCGGCCACACATGGGCGGATTGGAGGGTCCGATTTGGACTTATCTACACAAGGGCGACTACACATGGCTGCCTCTCATGAGAGAGGACAACCCTTTTGGCGTATAAAAAGAGGCCATTTCTACACACATTTCATAGTGTGAAGTTGATGCAACAAGATGGGTGTGAGGTGGTGAGAGTGAAGCAAGGCGGGAGCTCTATTATAGGTATAATCCCTTTGTAACCTACTTCTTGTTTTGAAGTACTAAAGCCATTGAGTAGCTGCTTTCCCCTGGACGTAGCCCACATTGGGTGCACCACGTATATCGTGTGTACTCTCTCTCTCTCTCTACTCTATAATCTCTTGTGTTGAAAATTATCTCTCTCCATTAAGTAATCTACTCAATTATCTACTTAGCTACGTCATATTTACTAACACACACCACAATAGCAAATACTACAAGCTGACTAAGTTTCATGTCAAAAAGAGGTTAAACATGGATTGTGATCCATGCACCTCATCATGATTTTTGGCTGAGATTTGAGCATTAAATCTTTGAGACCATTTGAAACAATTTACCCAAATAGGCATTTGCAAAAAAGTTGAAAAAGTGGTCAAAAGAGTAAAATTAGAAGATTGTCAAAAATACCACAATAGACTCAAGATTTCTCTTTTGGTTAGCAAAAACTGATCCAAATTCAAAAACATTTTGGGGATAGGCTACAAATGTTGTAGTCTATCAACTCACCAAATTCCAAGTCTAGAAATGACGGAACATGGATCGTGATCCATGTACCTCATCTGAGTTTTGGGATAGAAACTTTATCAGCCTGTAGTAGCAGAGACTATTGCAAAAAAACAAATTCCCAAGGGAGGGTTGCCAAAAAAGTCCAAAAACTCATCAGAAGGGCAAAAAACACTTCAAAGTGAAAAACCACTAAAACATACCTAGGGCTTCACTTTTGGTTCATCAAAACTTGTCTCAATCCAAAAAGATTTTGGGGATAGCCTAGAAATATCTTCATCTATAAGTGGTTTAAAGTTGGGGTCAAAAGCTCTCCCAAACATGGATCACGATCCATGTACCTTTTTCAAAATTGTAAGCCAAAACCTAGCCACCTTGATCTACCTGCTATTTCTAGCCTAATCCCAAAGTTTCATCTCATTTGGACATCAAAACCCAAGTCAAAATCCCTAAAATATCCAAGTAATCTAAGAAAGTGCAAAAATTGGCATAATTTCCAATCTAGAGGTCCAAACCTAAAAGGTTTGATACCATATCATCTAGTAACAATGATGATCCTGATGGTTCCAAGAAAAGGCAATTTGGGCTCCAAACATGGATTGCAATCCATGTACCTTGGGTAATAGCTTGACCTAAAACTTTTCTAAGAGAGTCGTACATATATAAGGAAACATATCCCCAGGTCCAATTTTGGAGAAAAAATGAGCAAATTTGGGTCAAAAGGCATCAAAACAGCTAGCAGTAGACTAAACACCATAGAATAGATCTAGGGTTGGACATTTGACCTATCAAAACAAGTTCAAATTCAAAAAGATTTGGGATACAACTTGTAGATATAGGGTGCAACAAGCCCTCCATAGATCAATTCCAGATGTGTTGAAACATGAATCACAATCCATGTACCCCAACCTTAGAATTTGGTGAAACTTGTTACAGAGCCTATGCATGACCTTGTCTAGCTACTATAGAAATTCGACAAAAGAACATGGATTGTGATCAATGTTACTCTTCATAGTGGGGCTATTGGACTTGATGAGCTAAAAATACCCTCTAGAGATCAAGATACGAGCAACACTTCATATGTTTTGGTCCTAAGACTATTTTGTGTGCTATTTCAAGTGTAGTTCACCAAAATTGCTCTAATTTTTGATGCACAAGTCCAAATTGATCCAGGATAAAATCTTGCAAGTAATAGCACACACCAAAATCAAATTCTTAAAGCCATTTTTTTTCAAGTTTTCTAATTTTAAACTTTTAGGGTACCCAAAACCAGTTTCCAGAGACCAAAGGGTCACAAAGACTTGACTTTAGGGGGACAAATCTGAACGACCCTAAGTCGATTTATGTTGTCCATCCCTAAGCACCTTTACACGACCAACCCAAAGCGGATTAAAATGGCCCAAGTAGTTAAATATAAGCATTTTGAAATGGCCAAAAATAACCTGCTAACTTCAAATAGTTAGATCTAAGCAAACTGAAATGGCTGAACTAAAGCAAACCTAATCCACTCTAGGGCATCTTTACACGGCCAACCTTGAACGCCTTTACAAGTTCAACTCCTAACAGCCAAATCAAAAGCTACTAACTTTGAGGAGGTAGCTCTAAATGGAGTAAAATAGCCCAACCAAGAAGATATGAAACCATAAGTTGTTAACACTAAGTGGCTATTCCTAAGTGGATTGAAATGGCTAAATTAATGCAATCCTAAGCCAATTTAGAGTGACCAAGTTTGATATAAGCATACAAGAGTGCCCAAAATAAATCAATCCTAAGTCGTTTTAGAGCACCTCTACAAGGCCATCCCTAAGCGCCTTTAAAAGGCCAACTCCTAGCAATCCAAACAAAAGTTGCTAATCTAAGTAGCTAGCCCTAAACAGTCTGAAATAGTCCAACCAAGAATAATTGAGACCATAAGACATTAACCCTAATCATATTAAGATGGATAAAGTAATGCGACCCTAAGCCAATTTAGAGCAGCAAACGAAAAGCCGGCAACCTTGAGCGACTAGCCCTAAGTAGACTGAAACATGACAACCTAACCCAACCTTGAGGGGACAATCCTAAGAGGCCAAATACGAGAAACCCTAAGGGACTAAACAAGACCAACTATTAGCGTGGAAACTAAAGGCTGTTAGCTCTAACTGGCTAGTGCTAAGCGGACTGAAAAGGGAAAATCTATACGGCCTTAACTTGATTAAAATCGACCAACCAAAGCCAGTATACCTGTGAAGCTGCACTCTGCTTCTCATAAAGATCACTCAGCTTTAGCCATGCTTGATAAGCCGACATCTCGTCTGCTACATTGAAGTAAACGCTTTCTGCCAAAGTCAGCATAATGGTAGAAAGTGCCAATTCATCCATTTCGCTCCATTCATCTTCGTCCATATCTTCTGGTTTTATCCCCTTGAGCTTTATAGGTTTTATCTGCTTCTTTTGTACCAACACGTGCCAAATTTGCTTCTTCCACAATGGGAAATTGGTTCCATCCAGCTTCTTGATATTGTAAAGAGCAGTGTCCTGTGATACAGTCATAGCTACGCTTCACAGTAGTTTACTTTCCTGGGAAAAATTCGGCAAAGTTTCCCCTGTAAACTGACCTCTGAACCAATATCAAATTGTCAAATGAACCAAGAAAGCTTCAGATTTTGCAGAAATTTTGGCAGAGTCTCCTTTGTAAAATGGCTCTGGTGTACTAAAAACAGCTCAAAAAACCACTGTCTCTCTAACACTGTAAGCTGTGGGTAAACCTGTCCTGCACCTGTATTGTCTCTGACTGTCCTGTCACTGTCCTGTAAGCATAGACTGCGACAATGCATCAACGGCAGTAAAGCAAAGATGCAATCCCAACTGTCTAACTCACAGTCAATACATCCTAGCTACCTATCTAAGGGTGCTCGAGGGATCGCTCCAAGACCTGTATCACCGAAAGGATCTGAACATTCGAGAATCCCCCAGCTCAATAAAACCTCACTCGACCCTCAACAAAGGCTGCAGTAAATCTGACAGTACATAAACTTCCCACAAAGTCATACATCCACAAATTTCCCACTGTATGTTGTAACCGCTGCGGCGGTTGTTTGCTGCGTGACTCACAGCCAGCAAACCCTCAACAGACATACGTCATCTCTGACAATACATCCCATGTGGAAGTACCTGCAATGTCAGGATGAAATCTGGAATATCAAGCAGCAAACACAAGCTACCTGATGAACTAGTGGATGTCGCCTACAGTCTGTGTAGATGCGCCCGTGTCGTATGTGACACGCCTCCAAGAACTGTGAGCCGTCCTTCGATGTGTAGACAGCCACAAATCAACACTCTGGGAGTGTCGATATCCTCAGCACCTACAGCCGTAGGCCGAAAACCCCAAATTTGCAGAGTCGGATCTGCACCCGCTGAGACCACGTAGTCGAAAATGACATGCGCAGAACTTTGTCGAAGCCGAACGGTGACTGAGATGACCTCAGAATGAAATTTGGGGCCGTGTCTTTGCCTGTCGAATTTTGTTAAAGAATATGATGTTAAAGAATATGTCCATTGCTCTATGGGCGGCTGGACACTGACTATACTATGTTGTAAATATACTTTGGATAATAGTTTAAAAAAGAGAAGAAGAGAAGAGCAGCTCGTTGAATGGCTGCTACAGGGTAACGATTGTGTGTGTGTGTCTCGATGTGTGTTGGTGTGTGTGAGTAGTCTTCTTTCCTACCTTCTCCATCACCTGCACACTCTACAAAGTGGTATCAGAGCTCAGTTTGAGGAACTACAGTCAATACACAGGTTTCCGCTGCTCTGGAAAACAGCAAAAAAGAGAGGTTTTTTGGTCATAACTCCCTCACCCGAACTCGGAATACAGTGATCCAGGAGTCTATCTTTATGTTTTTGGGCGTTCCGGACACATTGGCATACTCATATTTTCCAAAATCTGCAATTTTCTGCAGCAAACAGCCAGCTCACACAAGCATAGGAGATGTCCAGTTTTGCACTCGGCAGTAGATTTACAGGTTACAGGTGAAGAATTCAGCATTTACACAGGTTTTGGAGAGCGACATAGAGCTTTTGCATCATGATATTGTGTTATCGAAGATTATGTTTGGTTGTTTTGGGTCCGTTATGGACAGCCGCCTATGTAAGAAAGGTTGTGGGAAGAAGTTGAGGCGGTTAGATTGTCAGATTGAGTACTTTGTGGTTATGTATGGATATACGGTCAATGTATTTTGGAAAACTGCAGCCTTTGTGAGGGTTGAGTGATGTTTTTTGAAGCCTTGCCTTGGGAGCTTTGGTACCTTGGCAAGGTGGATTAGGTACTGGAGCGAACCCCCGACTGAAGGGGATCGGGGAGCACCACAGACGGAGAGTGAAAGAGAGAGAGAAGGAGACAGACACGATGTGGGTGGGGAGACTCCAAGAGTGAGCAGCCCCCTATACACTTATGCTATGTATAAGGTATACAAGTCAGTGGGCGCCCAGACTCTGGGCGGCCGGGCAAGGCACAGACGCCTATACCCCAACACCGACTAGCCCCGCGAAAGACCTCATATGTCGTTTATGACTATGGGAAGAAGGTGGATGTATGGATATGTGGTACAGGACAGCGTATGGATTGCATTTGCATACAGGTCCATGTGGACATTGTTTTAGAGTATTTATGCATAGTAGTGAGTCAGTCTGTGGCAAAGTGAGTCAATGGATTTTCCCTTGGCAGTGAGAGATTTTCTGTCAGTGTTTATGAGCACTTTGGTTGAGATTGTCACTTGAGATATTGTCCAAATACAAACGAAACTCTGCCGAAATTTTATCAAAATCCTTTGGAAGAAATTGAGAGAGTGAAGATGGCAGAAAGTTCAACTCAAGTCACACAGATTGTTGGAGAGAAGCTGACCAGAGAGAACTACAGCATATGGTCTTACAGGATGGAGAACTTTATCATGGGCAAAGGTTTATGGGATTACATCACATGTGAACAAGAGTGTCGCGAGGTTGGTTTGGAACCAAATAGAGAGAATGTTGAAGCACATAAAACATGGCAAGCAGGAGTAGAAGCTTACAAGAAGTGGATCGAGAATTCAAGGAAAGTGATGCATTGGATTTCACTATGCATTAGTGACTTCTTTATACCACATGTGAAGAAGGCTCAATCTCCAAAGGAAGCATGGGAGATACTAGCAAGAATGAACAACTCCAATACAGAACCACGAAAAGTTCACTTGAAGCAAAGGTTACATTGTGTATGGCGAGGAAATAGATCCATATCAGATTATGTAACAGAGATAAAGCAAATACAGGAAGATCTTGCGAGCATTAATGTTGAAGTTCCAGATGATGACTTAGTTTCAGTGACATTGAATGGTTTGGGACCGGAATACATGTCATTGGATACATCTATATCTGTTCGAGGACACATGCCTGATTTTGAAGAGTTAGTAAACCTTTGTTTGCAAGAAGAGGTGAAGTTAGGCAAGTCAGGTCCTTCTACATCAAATAACAATTCCAGAGATCATGTTTTTTACTCTAGAGGTCGTGGAAACAATAGAGGTGGAAGAGGAAACTATGGTCGTGGAAACAATGTTGGAAGAGGTCAATGGCAAAATCAACAAAGTCAAAGTTACAACGATTATAGCCAAAGAGGCAGGGGGAGAGCCCGAACTCGTGGACGTGGAGGTGGACATTTTGTACATCCTCAAAGAGATGGATATTGTAACAGATGTGGCATTTATGGTCACTTTGAAAGAGAATGTTACACAAGGCTAAATCAAAATCGTGATCGTGGTGGAAGAGGCCGAGGTTATGGAAAACATGGAGGAAACTTTGTTGGATACAATCCTCATGATCAAAATATATATGACAATAGGTCGAGTGGACATTTATTTCCTATGGAGCATGTTGTTGGAAGCATGGTGGAGCCACATCATACAGATGATTGGTATTTAGATAGTGGTGCCACAAATCATATGACATATCATGGTGAATGGTTTGACAAAAAAGAGAAGTTAGAAGAGGATGAGTTTGTTGCTACAGGTGATGATACTATGCATCGGATTACGCATGTTGGTTCAGTTCCATTGCTAGAAAAAGACGGGACATACAACACATTGGGAGATGTTCTATATGTGCCTTCAGTCACAAAGAATTTAGCATCAGTTGGACAAATGACAGATCAAGGGTTGCAAGTCCGTTTTAATCGTTATGGCTGCTTCATAGAGGAGTTTCACAAAGGCAGACCAGGCAAGATATTGGCACGTGGAAGAAAGAAAGGTCGCTTGTTCTCATTGGAAGCTGGAGATCCATGTTTACACAGTGGTATGTATGCAAACAAATCAGTCACTCAAGATGATTGGGCAGAGTTATGGCATAAGAGGATTGGTCATGTCAATTTTAGAAGATTAAAGCATATGCAATCAAATCAAATTGTACGTGGATTACCAAAGTTTGGTAGATTGAATTTTGATCATGTTTGTGAAGCTTGTCAATTTGGAAATCAATCTCGTTTACCATTTCCAAAGAGGGGGAGAATTAGCCAAAGTCCTTTGGAAATTGTTCATTCAGATATTTGGGGACCTTGTGATCATGCTACACCAAATGGTTGTCGATATTTTATCACATTCACAGATGATTACAGCAGAATGACATGGGTTTACTTTCTAAAGGCAAAGTCAGAGGCATTTGAGGTATTCTTGGAGTTCAAAGTTATGGTTGAGAAAGAGAATGGTTGTCAAATTAAATGCCTACGTACAGATGGAGGGGGAGAGTACATGTCACACAGTTTTGATGATTACTTACGTGAACAAGGCATAAGAAGACAGATTACTTGCAGATACACACCACAACAAAATGGAGTTGCTGAGAGAAAGAATAGAGTCATAGCAGAGATTGCAAGAGCCATGATGAATGAGATGAATATGCCATTAACATATTGGGCTGAAGCAGTTCATACAGCAATACACATTATGAATCGAACACCAATAGCTGCCATTCATGAAATTTCACCTTATGAGAGACTTTATGGGATCAAGCCAACAGTTTCCTACATGAAAGTTTTTGGATGTGTTTGCTATGTTCATGTGCCAAATGAAGCAAGAAAGAAGATGGAGCCAAAGGCAGTGAAGTGTATATTCTTGGGCTACCCAGTTGAAAAGAAAGGTTACAAGTGCTATGATCCTACCACAAGACAAGTTTATGTCAGTAGAGATGTCAGATTTTGTGAGCATGAACCATGGTATAAACCAAAGCCAGTGATGATAGAAGATGAGTATGAAGAGCAAGAAAATGTGCTTCATGTTGTTGATAAGCCAGGACCATCAACAAGAACTATTTCAGGACCACATATGGCAGAGGAGAGTACAGGAAGTGTCAACCCATGGAGCGGTCGTTTGCGAGATAAGAAGCAAGACAAGAAAGGCAAGAAGAAAGTGGTTGAAGAGAGTTCTGGAGATGAAAGCCTCGATGAAGAGCATGGTTTACCACATTTGAGGATACCTGGCAGTAAGCATATTGAGAAATATGTACCCCCATATGCAAGAGTTGAAGAGAAGAGTGCACCACATTTGAGAAGATCAGAGAGGGTGCGTTATCCAGTTGATAGATTGACATACAATGGTTACATGCGTACACATTATGCATACATGGTTTCACGTGTGCAACATAAAGGGCCTACATGTTTTCAAGAGGCAATTGGAAAATCAGAATGGGAGTCAGCTATGGATGATGAGATGGATGCTCTTGTGAAGAATGACACTTGGGATTTGGTTCGCTTGCCAAGTGGAAAGAAAGCAATTGGTTCAAAATGGGTATACAAAGTCGAGTGCAAGTTAGATGGTAGTGTGGAAAGATACAAAGCGAGGCTTGTTGCTAAAGGTTATGCACAAACAAAAGGTCTTGATTATGATGAGACATTTAGTCCAATTGCAAAGATGACAACAGTCAGATTGGTGATAGCAATGGCAAGTATGTTCGGTTGGAAGTTATGGCAAATGGATGTGGATAATGCATTCTTGAATGGTGACTTGGAAGAAGAAGTTTATATGATACAGCCAGAGGGTTATCAATATCCAGAGTTTCCATATTATGTGTGTAAGTTGAAGAAAGCATTGTATGGTTTGAAGCAAGCATCTAGAGCTTGGTGTGAAAAGATAACCAGATTCTTGAAGAAGATTGGATTTAAACAATTTACTGCTGATCACTCATTATTTTTGAAGCATGTTGATGGAGAGATCGTCGTTATTGTTATCTATGTTGATGACTTGATTCTCACTGGAAGTCATGCTGAGCAAATTTTGCATGTCAAGAAGAGTTTGTTGAGAGAATTCAACATGAAGGACCTTGGTGAGTTGAGATATTTCTTGGGAATTGAAATTGTCAATACTTAATCAGGAATTTGGATGATACAAAGACAATACGCGTTGGATATGCTTGAGAAGTATGGAATGACAGCGTGCAAACCGGTTGATACACCTCTTGATCAAAATGTGAAGTTGTTTGATGATGGACATTACATTGAGGATGTCACTATGTATCGCAAGATGGTTGGAAGCCTTATTTACTTGACAATAACAAGGCCAGATTTGAGTTATGCAGTGGGTGTTGTGAGTCAATTCATGCAAAATCCATGTAAAAGTCATCTTGATGCAGTGAGACGGATTATGAGATATGTGAAAGCCACTGTCAGTTATGGAATGTTTTATGAAAAGAATGGGAAGCTTTGTCTTTATGGTTACACAGATGCAGATTGGGCAGGAGATTTTATGGATAGAATATCTACAAGTGGTTATGTATTTTCCATTGGCAATGGTATGATAAGTTGGAGTAGCAAGAAGCAATCAACTGTAGCATTATCAAGTACAGAAGCTGGATATCGTGGAGCAGCTTTGGCAGCATGTGAAGAGTCATGGTTGAGAGTGCTTATGGTAGAATTTGGTTTTGACTATCTTGACAGTATCATTATATATTGTGACAATATTAGCAGCATCATGTTGGCAAAGAATCCAGTCTACCATGCTCGCACTAAACACATTGAGGTACATTATCACTTCATTAGAGAAAAAGTTTTGGTAAATGAGATTGATTTGGTGTATGTGAAGACAAATGATCAAGTTGCGGATATATTCACAAAAGCTCTTGGAAAGGAGAAGTTTTGCTACCTTCGTGAAGCATTGGGAATCCATCATATGCAAGCTCACTCTGAGCTTGAGGGGGAGTGTTAAAGAATATGTCCATTGTGCTATGGGCGGCTGGACACTGACTATACTATGTTGTAAATATACTTTGGATAATAGTTTAAAAAAGAGAAGAAGAGAAGAGCAGCTCGTTGAATGGCTGCTACAGGGTAACAATTGTGTGTGTGTGTGTGTCTCGATGTGTGTTGGTGTGTGTGTGTAGTCTTCTTTCCTACCTTCTCCATCACCTGCGCACTCTACAAATTTCACTCCAATCTGAGCTGGTGACTCTAGCCTCCTGCAGTGCTGCCTCGAGCCTCGATCTGAGCTCTGATACCAGTTGAAGGAGTACGAGTGGAAGTGCGACGCGAGAGAGAGTGCGAGAAGAAGAGCACGACGATATGGTGAACTCGCTCTACTGTAATGTGTAGAGCATAGTGAGTTCTTATTAGGTTTTTACAAAAGAATATGTGTACATATCTGGCAGCCCGCCCACTTACCTGGGCGACCACATTGGGCTTTATACCCCAACAAAAAATTGGGTTTCATTTCAATTGTATGCTAATAAGGTGGTCACAATAGATGAAAACCGGCCTTTGTACTTGTACTTCAAAGTCGTGAAGTAGTAATCCCAGCCATGCTACCTCACATGCCGCCACTACAACACCCATGTACTCTACCTCTATACTCAAAAGAGCAATTGTAGGTTTCTTCTTGCTTCTCCATGTGACAGCAGCACTCCCAAGTAAAAAATGAAGTCGTTGGTAGATCTGTGATCATATGCACTACCAACCTAATCCGCGTCTGTGTAGCCATAGAGTTGCCACTCCACACCAATCCTAAAAAGAGTGCATAATCCAAAGTAGCACTCACATAGCACAAAGTACACCTCATCGCATCCAAGTGTGGTTTCCTAGGAGATTGCATAAACTGACTCACCACTCCAATAATGTAGCTCAAGTCTGGACGTGAGATAGCCAAGTAGATCAAGTTGCCCATAATCTTCCTATACATGGTAGCATTCTCAAGCACTTGACCTGAACAATTCCCAACTTCAAATTTTAATTCAAGGTTATTAAAATTGGCTTACAATCAGCCATAGCATACTTTTACAACATGTCTAAAGAATATTGCCTTTCTAACAACTATACACCTCTTATGTGCGAATAGTCATTTACGAACAAGTTTTTCTTCGACACGGTATTTAGCTTAGTCTTCAATTGCAGCTTCCTTTCCTTTGTGTTGGTCACATCTAATGACAATAAAGTTTCCTTAGGGGTATGAGAATCTTGTATATGCCAAATCATAGTGTCTTACACACTCATCCAATACATGACCTTTTGAGCCCCCTTGTTCCAAACTTTAAATGTTTTCATTTGTGCAACACTCACACCTTTCTCTAGTAATGGTAATAACCTTTTTCCATAAGGAAACTGGTCATTTTGAACTTCCAAAATGGAAGTTGTTCTTGTCCATCTTATCACTGACAATCTATTTAAGTCCATCATATTTGTTGGGCGACATGTTTTCAACCCTTCATCGAGTCTCTGAGCAGCTTAGTAAACATATTCAATTACCACTTGTAACCACAATCTACGTACATACATACATTTCACCGTGCTAAATAGTATTTGTGCACACTACAGCCAAACCAAAGCTTTCTGCACCACCAATATGCAGATATGTAGAATCCCGAACTTTAATGTTTCTACATGTGAACGTCCTCTAACTCCAAAATGGGTGTCAGAACATGCTCAAAATGGAAATGCGCCTACATAGTTGCAGTCCAAAGAATTGCATAGAATCTTGAGATGCACAATATCCAAAAGGAATCACCTCAATTAGAGATTGTTTGACAATGGCTCCCGTGAATACTGATGTTGCTTCCTAGGATGCTCTTGCTTGCTACTCCAAGCACAACCAAGCTCTAACACCATGTCAAGAGATAGAGAAGGAGAGATCTTGAGCTCTTTCAAGCACGCACGCGTGCACGCGCACACACACACACACACAAAGATGGAGGCAAATGATTGTACTTCTTCTTCTTCACTAACTCAAGATAAGAGGTCTACAAAACATAAGTATTAGAAGATGGACCAAACGGGCACCCTTCTAGTCAGTCACCTCTTCACAAAGCCACTATTTTTTGTAATCTTATTATTTTTTCCAAGTAATCCTTGTAAAACGAGGAACTATAATTATTGAGCTCGATGGTTACTAAGCCATGTCTTTGTAAGATCTGAGTTGTAATATTTGTCCTGATTTTTGAGCCTTATAAGCCAGCCACTGGCCAAAAGAGACTTAGGTAAAGTTCAAATTTTTAAGTTTGAACACAATCTTTGTATCATTATCAAAAGTTTTGGAGAGCTTTTGAGCATATGACTAAAGCACTCTATAAAAAAATTTTCTCGGACTCTGGTAATCCAAATTCCTTTTTGACAACTGCATTATGGTCTTTGTCTTGTGCTCTTTAAGTTAAGTGTAATCATTCTCAATTTTGATGTGGTTTGCAATTGCCTATCTGCAAGATAAGTCTATTGTTTTGAGTGCATAAATGGTTGTTTTTTGACAATTTTGATGTGGTTTGCAACTGCCTGAATGCAAGATAAGTCTATTGTTTTGAGTGCATAAATGGTTAGTTTTTTACAATTTTGACCAAAGGAGAGTGTTCCTAGACCATAGGGCAAGCTTTCTGGATAGTTTTGTTTTGAAGTTATAACCTTGATCATGATAGACTGTGATTTTCATACCTTGCCGGTTTAAGACTAGACTTAATAAGATAGTGACCCTAGGCCTTGCAAGCCTCCTCCTAAAATTTTGTTGCATTTCGAGTCCATTCAAGTGAAAAAATGGCATGATGATCGAGAGCAGTGAGATAAGACATAAGCAGATTGCCTGAATAGAGAGTGCTAGATTTACTAGTGATATAGATAGCTTTGTTTTGTAGGTTCACTTCTTGAGGTTGACACCCTCAAAGAGTCTCCATGCCCCATCCGAGTCGCTTCTGTGAGTATTGACATTATGTTAATGCCAGAAAGCTATGCTGTAGATGTCCGATTGCGGCAACCCGCCAACATTGGCGCCATTGTTGGGGATAGGTGGTGAGTGACCTAGTTGTTGTCGTAGCCTTCTTATCTTTAGATTTTGATATCTGTTGCATTTACACCTTAGCAATCTAGAAACAAGACACGGGGTTTAGTGCTTTGTAGAGGTTAGAAGTCGATGACTTGCTACATCTACTCTAGATAGGCATAGAGAGTTGTGAGTGAGATACAAAAGCCATTTCATTCTGATTTTTTCTTGACGCTTTGAAAGTATTGCTCCATCATACATTTCAGTTTCAATTTTGTATCATGTGTTTATTTTTATTCCAAGATTCATTTAGCACTTAGAAGTAGTTAAGTAGCAACCTTTACCATCAAATTGGGTTGAAAAGTTCCGCACAAAAACTGGAATTTTTCAACTTTTAGAGATCCAAATCCTAAAAGGGGTTAGAAATGGCCTCTACAAGCATAAACATTCTGTTGACCAAGTTTCATGCCAAAATGCTATCAAAAATGGATCATGATCAGTGTACCTTTTGATCGTCTATGGCTAAGATTTGAAAAGTAGCTAGATGACAACATTTAGAACAACTTTTTCAAAGGGAACCATAGCAAAAATTTGTAAAAAAGTCAAAAATTGTAGGACATACACAAAAATTATTTTGATTGTTAAAAAGTTTTTGAATCTATAACAAAAATGTGGAATAGACTACTGATATTTTTATTAATCATCAAGCCAAATTTGGAATCCAGATCTGATAGAACCTGGATAGCCATCCATGTACCTTTTTTTATTTTTTGGATATATCATACAAGCTTGTATGGTTAGCAGAGAGCATTGCAAACAGAACTTCCAAAAATAAAGTAGCCAATAGGTTCAAAAAGGGGGACAAAAGGGGGTCAAAAGCCCTTCAAGACCAAAAACCATCTAGAAGACATAGGGTTTGACTTATGGGTAACCTAAACTAATCCAAATGACATAAAAACCATATAGGTGGGATTAGTGAACTACCAAATTTTGGCAAGTTTTGACACAAAGGTACATGGATCATGATCCATATTCCTTTGTCATAGATTGAATCCAAGTTTATACTATAGCTAGTACTAGTCCCTAGGAGCATAGTGGCATTTTCAAAATTGAATTTGGAGTTGAATTGTGGATTTTGCAAGCGAAACAAGAATTCCTACCAAAAATGTGATAAATTTTTGCTGGTTTCAATTTTTGACTAACAAAGCGACTGTAAACTTATAGCCCCTAATTGTTTTTTGTACAAATTGCAAGAGCTAAAGTGTGCGGCTCAAAGTGCTTTCAATTGGAGAATTCGGATACATCACATAAGGTAAGACATCAAGGTTTAAATGCAAGAGTTTTTTCTTGATGTATTTGCAATCAAGTAGACTATACCAGAGTAGAAACCCTACTATTAGAGATCAAGTTAGTCATATCTCAACAGAAGAGAGTATCAATCAAGGACCATTTTTGACCTTAGAGCCTATCGTAGAGGAAAGTATCTTTGATACTTCTTTAGAGAGATCGTACACCTATATGGCTGACAGGCTCAAGAGTGTGAGTATCAAAGAGGAAACAACCATGGGAGCAGGACCATCCCAACTAGCACCAACCATGAAAATTCTACACTTGAAATTTCAATTTGAAACTGAACACCATGCTAAGATTTACGAAGATGGTATGGATCGCTATTGTGTGAAATGAGAAGAGAGACCTAGCGAGTTCAAGGACATGGTTCCTGTGGATTATAGCGGCGATCAATACTTTGATGATGAGAGAACCATGGATCGCTATTGTGTGAAATTAGAAGAGAGACCTAGCAAGTTCAAGGACATGGTTCCTGTGGATTATAGCAGCGATCGATACTTTGATGATGAGGGAACCTGCATATATTTAGTCATGCAAAATCCCTATGTTTTGGACAAGTGGATATTAATAGGAACCAAAGATAAGGTTGATGTCGAGCCAGTAGAAAGCCACTAAAGCTAGACATTTCTAATATGAAGCTTAGGCGAGTGAATACGGAAACTTGAGTCAACACGTACAACACAGATGTGGGTTTGTACAAATATGAAAATGGAGAGCAAATGCTCTACTATAAGTGTGACGAGCCCAATATTGAGAAATTAATGGAGCAAAAATGCTTATATGTCTTTACACACGAGGAGGGTAGAATCTATTTTATTCCCTTGGTTTTTGGTTGAACTATCTGGTTCTGTTGAATTCTTCTGTTGTATTATGGTTTGTCTGCCATGTCACTTCTATCCTTCCGCACCCATACTCGTGGTGCTAACTTTGATCCCTTCACTGCGGTCGGTGACTTTTTATACTTGTAGTGAACAATGTTGGCAGTTACCTGTTTGTTTACCATGGGTATCATGTTGTTCTTTAGTGGCACCCTTCCTTTTGGCTCTTTATCCAGTGATTGCATTGCTGGCAGCTGATTCTTCCAGGGTTGCTGAGGAAAGGCTACCACCTGTTGTTCTTGTGCATGCTGAATCTTGACTGCATTCACATTCCAATCGATCTGCACATTATACTATTTTTGCCAAGGTTGTCCCAACAACATGGGGTTTTGTGTGCTTTCATCCTCAACCACATAAAACTTGTGTGGGTAAATATATTGATGTACTTGTACATGCAATATAGTCCAGCCCAATGTTTTCAGTGAATGTGATGTACTACTTTCCAGCACATGTGGAGTAGGATGTAGTTGACCTTTGGGCTTGAGCTGTTGTATAATCTGTCAGAGATCAAATTTTCTTGAGCTCCAAAATCAAGCAATGCCATCGATTCAACTTGATTGCTACCCACTTTGACTGCAATTATTGGCTCCACTGTGTCTTCGTCAAAATTCATTAGCCGAATAGCATTTATTCGAAAGGTGATCCACATTGTTGTTGTTGTCGTAGAAGCCATTTTTTGGCAATACGTTCTATTGCTTATGCTTGGGCTTCTTCCCGTACCCTCTGTTTCTCCTTCATTCATTGTTTTTCTTGATGGATTTGTTGAAGCATATCCTGTGTTAGTGGTAAATGATATTTCTTTAATCGACACCCACTAATCCAATTTGGCATTTCTTCACCTGCTAATGTAGCAAGCTTGACAGCTCCACTTTGTGATAGGTCACTAATCACAAAGGGTTCCATCCCTCGCTTCTTAAGTTTCTTGGCATGTTGTTTCAAGGTATAAACAAGTACATAATCACCTGTTTTGAACTCTTTCGTGCGCACATGCTTGTCAAAAAACTCTTTTTGTCTTCTCTTTTTAGCATGGATCAAAGGTACAGCTCTCAAGCGAAGTTCATCTAGCTTTTCAAGAGCATCTATTCTTGAAGAGAGCTCATGCCCTGTCCATTCTAAGCGTTTCGCTACTCGTCAAGTTGGGATTAAAAACTCTATGGGTAATATAACATTTAGGCCAAACACCATGTTGTACGGTGTCGTTCCTATCGATGTTTTGTAAGCTACCCTGTATGCCCATAGTGTTGAGTGTAACTGCTAATCCCAATCTGTTCTTGACCCTGATACAATTTTAGTGAGAACCGTGCATAGTGTTTTATTTGTGGCCTCAGCTTGTCCATTCGCCTGTGGATGATATTGAGCAGATTTTCTATGTATGACCATGACTTCCTCTAGCAGATATTCAATGACTTCATTAAGAAAATGTGTTCCTCGATCACTGACAATTTCTATTGGTAAACCGTATCGTACAAAGACATTCTCATATAGAAATTGTGCAGTGGTTCGTGCATCTGCTTTTTGTGTTGCCTTGGCTTCCGTCCATTTTGTGAGATAGTCCGTAGCCACAATTATATATTGGGTATGGGTGCGATATGCAGAGGGTGAAATAGGTCCCACAAAATCAATGCCCCATTTTGCAAATGCCCTTGCTCCCATCATTGGCCGTAGTGGCATCCCATCTCTCTTTATCGGCACCTTGGTGCGCTGACATGCGTCACAACGCTTTACAAACTCGTCAGCATCCATAAGCGGTTAAGATAATTTTTGTCATCTTATCGCCCGAAAAATGGCCTCCACTTATGCCTCCATGTGCGTGTTCTAGAATCAGCAGGTATTCACTTTCACTTGCACAAATTCTAAGTTGATTGTCCTTTCCTCGCTTATAGAGTTGGTTCCCAATTAACTGAAAGTCACGAGCCTCCAGCTCTATAGCCCTTTTCCGTGCTCTTGTTATGTTTTTAGGAAACGTCCTTGTGGTTAAGAAATCAATGATATATTGACTCCATGCGGGTGCAATGTTTACCTGAAACAATGTGGCATTTTGAGAAGCTGATGCCTTGCCTGCGACTACCTTCACCTTGTCAAGGGAAGCGTTTCAAGATGCTATTGTGAATTCACCTGCCAACACCAAAAGCACTGCGCGTTTTAGAATGCTAACCCGCCTAGGATCCATCTATGAGCAAGTCAACAACACCAAGCTTTTCTTGCTTTGGCGGCCCTCCTGTGCTCTGATACCAGACATTGAGACCTTGGGCTATGGTGGGTGCCACCGAGGAGCCATGGTGGCTGTGGAGGAGCGTGCATAGGTGACGAGCGACAAAAAAGCTGCAGAAGCGAGAGAGAGAGAGAGAGAGAGAGAGAGAGAGAGAGAGAGAGAGAGAGAGAGAGAGAGAGAGAGAGAGATCGACACAACACCGAAGGATCCCAAAGAAAATGCTCAGCAACAACTCAAATACGACTCGCATCTGGATCCCGAAACCGAAGCAACAGGAACTCCCTTCAGTACAAGCAACATCGGAAGGCAGACAACTGCATATGAAATCGGCAAACCGATTTATGTAGGTGCCAATCAGCAACAAAACAATGGCAGCCGAGGCAGTAGCAATAAACCTACAAAAACCGGCAAGGCAAAGCTACACATGGAAAGCAAAAGAGACAAGGTCTACGGTCAATTTCGCCATGAAAATTCTCTCCAAGGAGACAATTACGGCCATATTGACAGTAGCGGCAAACCACACGACTTTTGCAAGAAAAACGATCAAACAGAGAGCGGTAGAGTTACAACTTTTACTTGCAAAGAAACTCCGCCCACCAAATCAACAACAGACAGGAAACCTCGACGGCGAATGCCAATAAGCATCTTGCTTATACCCTTCTCTTGCACAGCATTAATTTTTCCATGCATTGACCGAGTATGCATAATATAGGGCCACATTACACGACCAAGCATTAGCATAATTTTTTCAACCCATGCACGGCACAGACGTCGAGGCAATACCTTGTCATCTGGGAGGACTCCGGCTAGGAGGGGGGGAGGCATTCTCAAATGCAGACCCAATGGCAAAAAGAGCAAAAAAAAAAAAAGGGCATGTTTTTCCACTATTTTAAGGGTTGTTGTTTGATTGTGAAATTCTCTGGACTAACCCAAGTACATATGTCCTTATACAGCATGAATAGAAAAGTATATGGGGCAAAACGCCAAATCAAGCCCCTAGGTGTGTGTATATGGATAGCCATTTTTCGGGCAAAATATTGGTAAAACGGAGAAATCCGGCCATAAAAATTGCATGTGAGTCTATATAATGTTTTGTGGTGATATTTTTTATTTATTATGATTTTTGGGGATTTTTTGGGTTTAATTTGCTATTTTCCTTTTAATTTTACTAATTTTCGGTAGAAAAACTTCAAAAATACAAAAAGCAGGTGAAAAACGGTCGTAATGAAAAACAAAAAATATGGGGATGATCGGTGACTAGAGGACAACCTATGGTACAATGGGGGTGCAATTATGAGACTGGAGCGGAAAGCGTGTTTTGGCCAGATTTTGATCGAAACGTCAAATTTCTCGTAAATTGGGCAAATGGAGTCCAAATCAAGAAATTTTTGAGCCTAAACCGCATCTCGCAAGAAGTTAGGAGCACATGTCAAATTTCATGAAAAGTGGTTCGGGGACCCCCATTATTAGAAATTTTCACTTCATTTTAAGCTCATTTCCACTATTGACTTTTGAGAGAGAGCTTCTGCCACCTAGATCGAACGAAACTTCCAGCAGCTTCTACGACACACACGACTACCCGACAGACTGCAGACATGAGAGGTAGGATCACCACCTTGAGCTTTTCGCGCATGTTTGTTGTTTTGTCGTAAAAACTAGCGTAGAAAACCATCGGGAAAAACCCTAATTCCTAGAGCCCCGCAAGAGGCAATAGAAAACCATCGGGAAAAACCCTAATTCCTAGAGCCCCGCAAGAGGCCACCAAATGGGAAATCGGCGGAGAGGCACCCAAATGCTACCAAAACTCATGGGTAGGAGCATCTTGACATGCTCAAAAATTCTATGTAGCCCACATGACCAAAAGGTGACCCAAAGCGGCACTAAACTTCAGAAACGGCATCAAACACACAAAGCGTCAAATAGCTCTCGCAGCCAAACCGCATGTCCGTTTGCCACCAAACTTCACGAGCGGATTTCCTAGACCATCAACAACCAATTCATATGGTGGTAAACCACCACAAGTCATCGAAGACATGTAAACGCAACCACGAAGGCTTCTAAAGCGACAAATTGCCAAACGAAGCTTCGGTGAAGCCAAAGTCGACAAAAACCATACGGCAAGGATCCCTAAGGGATCGGGAAGCTATGGAGACCAACATCAAGAAATTTCATCACCGAAAAGCACTCCAAAAGTCAGAAAACATCTCGGAGGCTCTGAAATCTACACAAGGAGTTACTTTCTATCTATTTGACTTTTTTGTTGAAATAAGGCTTAAAAGGGACTCAGGGGGACTAAGAGCAAGCACCAATAGCACCTTCAGTAAAAATTTCATCAGTAGACATCCTACGCTTAGGATGTCTCAAGGCCAATTCTGGGCACAAACCCCAACATTTATCATTGCACAAAGTTTCTAAATAGCCTTTACATGCTAGCCACCAAGTTTCATCACATTTGGACAAAAGTTGACCTCATATGTATGAAAAAACGCAAAGTCAGAGCATAGAGGCAATAATAGACCATAGACCTACCAAAACTTGTCCAAATCACATGAAACTTGCACAATACAGTCATGAGCACATTGCCAACCAATCTGTGTGGTCACCTGCAAAAAATGATGAAGTAGACATCCTACGCGTAGGATGTCTAAATGACAATTTTGGCCTACAGATGGTGTTTTTCAATTCCAGATCTATTCATATCACCTTCAAGAGCTCATATATCAAGTTTCAAGCCATTCTAATCATTTTTGACCCCCAACACCTCCAAGATACACTTTTTGAGCCCAAAAACACTACACATGGTCTTACCAACACCAATTTTTGTCCAAATCAAAATGCAAGAGCATGGCCATATTCCGCAAGCCAAGAGCTACCCACAGAACAAATCTCAAGCTATTTTGATGAAAAAGACATCCTACGCGTAGGATGTCTCCAGCTCAATTTTGACCTTCTGTGCAAGAAATGACATGATGGGAGCCATTACCATGGTGCAAGGAGCCCATATATCAAATTTCAACCCATTTGAATATCATTTGCCACCTGTTGTGGACATCCTACCCAATTTGTGAGCCTAAAGCCTGAATCTGCCCAAAAGTGCACTTTTTGATGCCCAAACCCAATTCCAATCATATAGCCATGTTGCACAAGCCAAGGACCACCAGCATGTCAAGTTACACCAAAAACTGATGAAAAAGACATCCTATGTGTAGGATGTCTAAATGATAAATTTTGGCTAGAATTATACTGTGAGCACATGCAAGGTTTCCCAAGTTCCTTTTAAGTTTTATTTTCAATTTTCAAGTCATTTGGATAGTTAAAACTCAGTTTCTCAGCTGATATGGAAAAAACGCTAACTTCAGACTACTGAGTGCAACAGGATCTATGGCAGCCGCAAACTCACCGGCAAAGAAGAAGAGGATGACCATAAAAGACTATTTGGAAGAAGTGGAGCCGTTTGTCATCCCAGAAGGAACTCTAAAGTCAACCAGCACGTGGATTCAAGAGGACTTGCTAGAGTCTAATGATCTGAAGATCTACCAAGGCGTGTTCAAAGATACCGAAGGAAATGTAATAGAGCTACCCATGCTACCTCGGGAGCTCAATGAGTTTGTCAGAAGCAAAATGGCAGAGTACCTGGAGAAAATAGATCTCCATAACTATTTTGAAGTTGTGCCAGCTAGAATTGACATAAAAAGAGTACGGGAATTTGTGACTACAATCAAAGAAGATGGAGTGGCCAGAGTTACGGATCTACAGGGCAAGCCAGAGACTGTGATTGAAATCACAGAGAAAGTGGTGGAAGCCGCACTAGACCTCTCTAACAAAGGGGATAGTGTAACCAAAACAAGAGATGAAGTCAAGGTGTACTCTGAAAAGAAGAGCAACTACACCTTTGAAGACATTGCAAACCCTAAAGTGGCAATCATGAGCCAGCTTTACAACCAGTGTTTCCACATGTGTACAAAGCGGCCACAGAAGTACAGAATGCTGCCTGGAGCAATTGCCACAACCTTCACCTGGGCAATGCAGAAGAGCAAGCCGAAGGTGATCAACTATGCTGCTTATATCCATGATAATCTGGTGAAGATGGGCAACAAGAACCCCACCTACATTGTGCCGGGTGAGCTAATCACGAAAGTGGTTTATGGGGCATTGCACGCCAAGGGAAGATGGCCTGACCCTCCATCACAGAATGACTGGCTAAGGCTCAAGGAAGATAAAGAGGATGAACCGCCCAAAGCACCCAGGGTAGCAACACGTTTGAAGCGCCGGTTAGAGACTGTGCAAGAGGAGCAGCCAGAGTTGAAGAAGGAAAAGAAGAAATCCGTACAAGTGCCGATCAAAGAGACAAAATCACAAAAAGAGGCACGGCTAGAGCGGCTAATGGAAAGCTTCAGAGCCGAAAGAACCCTCAAGGGAGATTTGAGCGAGCTATGGAAGCCATCACTAGAGGCCATGTCGGGATCATCCGGAAGGGTGCATAGAGATAGGTTTGAAGATTACATCAAAAATTTTGAGATCCTGGATGCTACGGCAGAAAACATCCCTAACATCCCATTTAGAGAAGAAGAAGTGGATGAAGTAAGACGGCAACTGCTAGAAGAGCAGGAAGGCCAGGAAAGAGAGCGGAAGACCAAGGCGGACCGGGACTTCAAGAAGAAGCCACCAACTCCACCATCAAGCCAGGAGTCCAGCCCACCGCCATCACCACGTCCTCGTAGCCCTCCACAAACCCAACAAAAGGAGGAGGAACAAGAAGATTTTCAGCAAGAAAAGAGCCAAGAGCAAGAGCAGCAAGAAGAAGATGAGCGGAAAGAGGAAAAGATAGATCCAGAGGAAAGAAGGTTTAACACATTTCGTGATCTACTAGCTACGGATTACTCAAGTGAAGAGGCAGCCACAATAGCATTTGACTTGGCAAGCACAAGGCCCAAAGAACAGATGCAGAGCCTACGGTTAGTGGAACTGAAAGAGATGGCCATTGATATAGTGGACCTGCAGCCACCCACCAATGATTGGGACGTGGTGATTAACAAGCTAACCGGGCTCAGGGCACAATCAATGGCCACCGAAAGTGAGATGGCTAATCTCAAAGCCAATGAAGTTCTAATCAAATCTGAAGTTGACTCTCTCCAAAAACAAAGCCAAGGGCATATAGAGAAGGAAGCAGAGCTGCAAGCCAGTCTAGCCACGACATTGCAAAGATGCCAGGAGATGGAAAGAGAAAATCAGGCAGCACCTCAAAGACTGCAAAGAGCTGAAGAAGAATACAGAAAACTCAGCAAGACATTGACAAATGCAGAGAGGGAAAGGGACAACCTATCCTACAACTTGCTGAAGAATCCAAGGAAGTGGAAGCCATGCGGAATGCCAAAGAGAAGGCAGAGATAGAGCAAGAAGCTAGCCAGGATGAGGTAATCGAGCTAAAAGACCAGATTAAAGTCAAAGATCAAACCATTCAATGGCTACGGGCATCTCCTGCAAGAGTCAAAGCTACTAGCTTGACTCACACCGCTTCAGAGAGTCAGCTTTATGAAGAACAAATGAAAGAGCTCCAAAAGGAGTTAACCTTAGAGAAAAAGCAGAGGCTGATGATGGCCGAGGGGTCAGTGGTCATGCAAACCCGCATGGAAGAAGAGCACAAAGCAATGCAGAATGAGCTAGAAACCATCAAGAGAAAGCTCGAAGAGGCGGAAAAAATAAATGCCGATCTAAACGACCTACTTGTGAATATGGGAGAACAAGCTGAAGCAGAAAAGAAGACCTTTCAGAAGCAAATAGAAGAGCTGAGAGGCCAGCAACAAACAGAAGAGTAGTTTAGCACAGGGCCAGCAGCCATGGAAGGAATAGACTTAGAGAATGTGGCAGATCCTGTGGACACACCCATGCAAGAGGAAATCCTTGTAGGACCCTCTCAAGAGCCACAAGATCTAACACAAGAAGAAGAAGAGAAGCTGCGAAAGGCCATAGAAGCGAAAATCAGAGACACAGCCAAAGAAGCCTTGGAATGGGAGCAGAGGGTCTTTAAATCAATGACTATCCAGAAGATAGATACCAGTAACCTTTGGCGTGAATGGCTACAGCCCTCTCTCCCATATCCTCTGCTGAAATATGAAGCTGCCACAATCAACAAAAGAATCAGAGAGGAGCCAACAGTGCCACTGTACAAAGCAGACATCTCCAAGCCTGAAGGGGTAAAGCTGATAGTCGACTCTCAGCCCAGGTGGAGAAAGGCATGGCTGACAAAGTATCCACAGTATCTAATCCATCTGGTAGAGGCACCTAAAGTCATCAGAGATAACCTAAGTTTCTACCCTCTACCAAGGATGCGGACGTGGAAGGCCCATGAGCTATTGCAAAGAAGCCAACCTACTTGGCTAAATTATTTGAAGCTGCCAGGCTCGAAGGAAGGCGAAAGAATAAGTGTTCAATACATGGTGAAAACCCTAACGGGCGCCATCAAATTGTTCATTGGCTCGCATGACGTATCTTGCATTATGATGAGAAAGATTTGCAAAACACTTTTGACAATCTTTGAGACATTCAAACCAGGCTAGGCGACATACAATATCTTCTTCTTTTAAGATACATACAGATGTGCATACGATCTGTCTGGTCAGCCATCCCATGAGATGATACATGCATTGTATCAAAGGATCATGTTTTTGCCATCCTATCACCTCCAGGCCTTTGAAGAAGCCTTCTACACCGGCTTCTTCACAATCAGCACTGACATATTCGGCCCGATGCTACTAGCTCCACATGCAAGATATGAGTCACTACTCAAGATGAGAGAATGCCTACGATGAAGAAGCAGCTCAACAGCCATGTCGAGGACGACATGAGCAAGGAGGGGGGGAGTGTTAGAAGCAGGACACACCCTACGAAAAATGACTGCTTGGCGGATTTTTTTTTTGTTGTAATTATTCATTTATTGAGAAAACGCGACATTTCACCTTTGTAAGTATTGGGGCTTACAGAAGTTTCCAGATTGTATCCCAGTTTTGACACTTAGATTGAGTAGATGGTTAAATTGGAACATTAGGGTTGGAGAATTGTAAGGTATTTATACCACTTTTTGACCTTAATGAAGAACCCTTTTGTCATTTTAAAAAGTTGGAAGTCTGTGAGTGAGCGTACTGTGTACGAGAGAGAGTGAGAGCTTCATCTTGACGCTACGCGCGCACCGGTGGTTGGAATCGAGTGCGGAGAAGTGCAACGTGTTGCCCCCGACGAGAGCTACGCACCAATACCTACATTGCGCGCGTACGGTCCAGTTTTGCGAGCTCCATCTACGAGCTTCATCTAGTGATTCGGTGAGCATACGTTATCCGTTTTTGCATTGCAGCATATCCACGCGTTCCATTGAGTAGAGCTACACATTAGGCACTTTAGTTTTTGGAGACGACGACCTACAAATTTTGGCCAGACATCCTACGTGATTTTGCACCAGGTGTTTTGGGTTGGGGTTTTGGTTCATGGACCTTAGGGAGAGCGACCTATTGGTGTTAGTAGGGTCTCCTTCAAGTTATGTGGCGTTTCGAGATCGTTTGATGGGTATTTGGCTCTAGAAAGCATTGTAGGAAATCTCCTCTTATGCACTCCTAAAGGTTGTAGCTTAGTCATTGGGTAGAGACCTCTATAGGAATTAGTTAGGAGTCGGTCGAGTGTAGGTTGACACCCTATGCTTGCTTCCACGCGCCTTCTGGTCGAGCTTCGTCCTTAGCTGACAAATATTGTTATGTGAGTTCTCGCTGTGCTAACGTCCGTCGCAGAGTATCCGTCCAACAATCAAGCTCGCATCAAAGGGTGACTTTGCTGGAAGTTTTTTGGCATACTTATCACCACGTTGTTTTGCAAAGATCATGGTCGACACTCCTTATAGCATTTCAGAATGCTATCCCCTTGGTCTCTTAGGTGATTTTGATGTCGACCCTACACAACAAAGAGTATCAAAGCACCACAAAGACAATTGTTCGCAAAGATTCTTGTTTCACGGTAAGGATGTTGAAGCTAAATAAAATCTACTGGTTAGCAACGTGGTTTTGGATAGTGATTCCAAAGAAGAGCAAAAAGGTCTACGACATGCTCAAATACATCAACAAATGCTACACATCTCTCAAGAAGATCTCCTTCAGAAAGTCAAACACCGATACATGAAGAAATACTTTGAGATTGCAATAAAAGTTTTCACAAATTATTTTACCCGTTAAGTGTCATAGTTTTGTTTTGTCAAATACTTTCCAGTCAAAGATTCCTTTTTTATTTGTTGTCAGTTAATGTCATGCTTGTTAGTTGTCATCATATCAAAATTGTACAAGTTATAGACACTGCCACATAACAAGTGGTAAGACCGCCCTTTGTTGTTTGGTCGAGTTCTGGTATGTCTCACGTTGATGGTTGTTTGAGGGAAGTACACACACACACACCTATGCTATAGTCAAGGGGGGGACTTCTACTCATGGTTTCAGGTGATTGGACTCTGCCATGGTCTGTATCAAGTCCATAGTCAGTGATTTGGGCTTGAGGGGGGGGTTGTTGGGTATGCAAGCGCAGTGTGCATCTTAAACTGTGGGAAACGCCTCTTAAAAGCATGCAGATCTATTGAAGTGTGCATGCCAATTGCATGTTCAAACTATATATGTAATAGTTTTGCAAACAATAAAAAAATAATAGCGTGTGGTTTCCTTGTTGTGTCAATCTCTCTCTCTCTCTCTCTCTCTCTCTCTCTCTCTCTCTCTCTCTCTCTCTCTCTCTCTCTCTCTCTCTCTCTCTCTCTCTCTCTCTCTCTCTCTCTCTCTCTCTCTCTCTCTCTCTCTCTCTCTCTCTCTCTCTCTCTCTCTTCTGCAGCTTTTTTCTCGCTCGTCTCCTCTGCACGCTCCTCCACAGTCGCCATGGCTCCTCGATGGCACCCACCATAGCCCAAGGTCTCAACAAATTCGATGATGATGATGGATATACAGTGAAGTAGTACTTTCTTTCTCTCAAAAATGGTGTCTATTGTTCATATGCTTTGCAGTTCTATGACTTAATGTGTCGCCTATTGTCGTCTCTTTCTCGTGCGATGTATGTCTCTCTTACTAAATCTTTGTTAGGGATGTGAGCCCCTAACACTTTGGGCCTGCGAGGTGTAAAGTTCCTATAGGAAAGAAGGAGCAAGCTTTTTTGGAGCATCCACCAAAGGGCATGGTCAACCAAAGAAATTTATGTCCTTGCAGCAGTCACCTTCCTCAATGATGCTCAACCACATCTTATAAATCCACTGGATTTCATATCTGGATGGTATAAAAGGAGTCCCTCTACCAATATACGATATTACATCCTTCAATCCTAGCATGCAATTAGAATTAATAGAGTGTCTATATATGCATTTGTGTACTTTTGGGTGCATATATAGCTACATGATACATGTGCACACAAGATATCATAGTATGCATTACATGTGGGATCACTACCTTAATTACTTGGGAGTTTTTAATCCTAAAAATGCTTTGATTAAACCCCGAACCAAAGCAAACCATCATAGGGTTGAATGGGGAATAAAATAGTATGTTGATGTGTGCATAAGGTACCCACTCCCTACATGGAATGTCCAAAACCTCTTCTTTTCTACCCCATCACCCCACTCGCCCATAAGAGAGAAGAACCCGCCAAGCTGCTCCCCCATGGACCCATCACCCCACTCGCCCATAAGAGAGAAGAACCCGCCAAGCTGCTCCCCCATGGACCCACCCATTCTCTGCTACTTAAGAGCATCTACATGGAATCCTCAAACTCTCAAGGTGGAGGAAATTCTTATTGGGCCCTACACTGCCACATTAGTCACTCTAACCATGTCCAACCAGGTCCCCGCATATCCTCTATCTCTCTATGTGGACATCTATAACTCGCATATTAATCTATGACACCTGCAGTCCATAGACTACGGAACTAATATTTTTTTTGGTTTATGATGGATGGAGGTACCAAGATTAATACTTGCATGGGTTAAGGTTATGGATAAAAGAAAAAGGGTTTACTCAATTTTCTTATTTATTTTACTCAATAGCCTATAATGGATGAGTCAATTTTCCTTACCCAATGTCTTGAGTCTTGATTAATGTAGTCTTTTTAATATTCTTTGCTCACACACACACAAACATGTGTGTGTGTGTGTGTGTGCATGCGCGCACATGCTTGTGTGCATATGTGTGTGTGCGTGCATGCGTGTAGACTTGTAGGTATGTTTGTGTGGCTATGCAAATCTATGTGCCAAATGGCATGTGGATAGCTAAGTTGGCATTTTGAGGATTCTTCTCTACATGCCACTTGGCAACATAGGAAAATGTATATACATATAGGGATATAGACACTCATCTACACAAATATGTATCCGCAAAGAGCTATACATATATAATCATAGAAGTAATATACATACACAAATAGGGCTCTACATATCTTTCCACACACATATTATATATATATATATATATATATATATATATATATATATATATATTATTGCTTTTGAAGGTCAAACGTGACCAATGGGACTTCAAGAAACATATTATGTGTGGTGTGTAGAGCTAATAAGTGACTTTTGATGATTAATAATTATGGAGTTAATCATCAGAATAAAGAGTCCACATCATGGTTGGAAGAGGAATATGTGTAGGGAGAGATTGTGGATGAAATGTGGGGAAGGAAAGCTCTAACATGATTGCACCCAAGTAGCAGGTGATACTCAAACTATCGTGTAGGGAGAGATTGTGGCTGAAATGTGGGGAAAGAAATCTCTCATATGATTAAAGCCTAAGCACCCAAGTAGGATGTGATACTCAAACTCACGAACTTGCTAGGGGCATAAAGTGCTTAGATGATGAGACTCCTCCTTGTTGCTTCAATGCCATGTCTTGAATAATAGATAATGAGGTCTAAGCAAGATGGAGGCAATAACACGAGGGGATGGACTCCAACACCTAAGGGGGTTTCATTCTCTCGTTTGGAGAAGAAGATGATTTTATAGTTGGGGGCAACATATGTGGTGTAATGTATCTAAATTTCTCCCAATCTATGATACATTGGTGATGTAAAAATTCTCATTCACTTTGGAGTATATCCCCAAGGGATTCATTGCTAATAGTAAGGAGACATCGCATGTGTGTGCCAAAATTGCTTCTTTGACCCCTATATACGAGACCCTCTTAAAAAACCATATTTTTTGCCATATAATCCCCCCCTATTGTACACTCACATGATACCATCCGATAACCCTTAGTTGATACCTCGAAAGTCTATCAAGGCAACAAGAAGCAAGTGTGATGCATCCCAACTTGCAAACCACTTCTTGATGACTTGCCATGTAGATAGTTGCAATGTGTGTGAACACACTTAGGACCATTGGGGCATGCTTTTCCCTCACTAAGAGGTTTTTCCCTCTATGATTTGTATATGCGCGCATCATTGTAGGGTTACCTTATCTTGTATATGCACACATAGTGATTGACTCTCTATCATGTGCTTTGAATTCTTGCAACCCCTAACTCCAACAATTGGTATTAGAGCAAGTTGTGTTCCCCTAAGCATAGTTACCAGCATTGCCAACACCCTTGCTCACTTTCTTTGATTTGGGTGAGCTTTATTGAGTGTCAATAGGATGATACATGTTTTGGGAGAGCTGGTTGAGCTTGGCGTGCTCAAATTTTTGATTTGGGCTTGTTTTGGTCTTTGCTTCCACTTATGTAGGTAGTATGTAGGCAACTTTGTCCTTATGTGAAAAATTTTGTCCACTACAAATTTTTGCATAACAGGTCTTTGACTGTCTACAATGGTTTGTGAAATATAGCACGAACTATTTCCCTTCAGTTTCTACTCAATGTGGGCATTTTCTACATCACGTGCAATCTTTTTCCATGATTAAGAGCAATGATGTTTTTGAGATGTTGTCTAGTGATGAAAAACTAGATGGAGACAAATATCCATTGTGGGTTTACATGATGCAACACGAACTCATTTCCAAAGGTGTATGGAACATTGTTAAAGGTTTTGATTGCACCCAAGTTTTGTGGAGGATGGTCTAACAAATGCTCCTATTACTCGTGTTATTTTACTACAGCTAAATTGACTCATTGGGATAGTAGGGATGTGAAAACGCATGCACTGATTGTGAAATCTATCAAGTGCACCATTACTCCTTAGATTTGCTCATCAAAAAAACAAAAACTGGCTTGGGACATTCTTGCTGGATTGTATGCATATTGCAATGAGGCAAAAATAGCATATCTACGTAAATAGATTTAATCAAAGATCATGCATGAGGAAGATGAAATGGACATTTTTCTTACTGAAATCAAAGATATCAATGAGCAACTTATTGCTACATATGAATTCATTCCCAACCATTAACTTGTGTAGACCGTCTTGGCTACATTAGGCTAAGACTTTTGCTTCAACTTTGGCGTTTGTTGCACATGGCAATGTTTGTTGTTACAAGAGGCTATGTCAAGGAAAAGAAGGGCTAAGAAACATGGTGTTGATCAATACTTTTTTTGTTGAACAAAGAAGAGGAAGCAATTACAATGTTGATACTTCCAATGGTTGCTTCTTCAGGTAGTAAACCATCAGTGACAAATGCCTCTTATAACAATAATGCATTTGGTAAATTTGCTAAGAAAGTAAATAAAAAGCTATGTTGCAGCTATCGCAAATCTTTGATAAAGCAATGTCCTAAGATAAAAGCTAAAGGGGCACGTAAGAAAGAAAGTGAATCTTTTTCAAATGCAACCATTGCAAAATCTGCAAATTTTGTTGTTGATGCAAAATGAGCTTTTAGTGACATGTCAATATGACCCTTCTAGCCATGATGTATGCATGATTGAGTCTATAAATTCACTTGTATGGTAATTTGATAGTGGTTCTACAAAGCACATTACATCTCATCATGACTTGTTCAATTCTCTTGATGTTGTCCCTGATGGGAACACTGTCACTAGTTTCAACAACACCTCTTATCTAGTTTAGGGAGTCGACAAGATTATACTCAATGTAGTTAATGGCAATTCCTTCACACTTTTTGATGTAATTTTTATGCATGTAATCAACAAGAATCTATTGTCTATTTTTACATTAGCAAGACTTGATCTTGTTGTAAAGTTTGTGGATAATAGATGCACTATTTGTGGTCTTACTTCAAGTGATACTATTATGGCATCAAGTACCTTGTCTCTTTGGCCATACAAGCTCAATTATTATGACAAGCATGTGGAAAATTTTCAAATGTTATAAATTCTAAAGTTGTTTCAAATGCTAAACAATGGCACATGCACATTTTGGACATCTACATTTTTCCAGTTTGATGAGTTTACAAAAATCTGACATGGTTGCTTCGTTGCCCCCTTTAGAGGAACCATCTAAGCATGTTTGTGAAGAATATATTTTGGGGAAAATGCAGCATTCTAAGTTTCCAAAAGATGCAACATTCTAAGTTCAATGTGTGCACTGCTTGCAAGATGCATCATGTTCACAGTGATGTTTTGCATCCCAATGCACACTCCTCCTTTCAATAAAAAATGTTGTACTTCTTTGTGACTTTTATTGTTGTCGGTCACTCATGGCATACATGGGGATACTTGCTTAGCACTAAGTCTGTGTGCTTCAAATAGTTATTGTTGTTGACTAATAATGTATCTGGTTGTATTGTGGGCACCCTCCATCACTACAAGAGGTGCTTAAGCTTAGTGATGCTCATTGTACGACGCTCAAAACTAGCAGCGTCAATATGAGTGTCTTTATAAGTGAGTGTCGTTATAGGCGTCACTATATAGTGATGCTCATAGTGACGCTCAAAGCGGCGACGACTCTGTGGGTAAAAATAAACCAAGAACACCAAAATTGAGATCTAGATCTGGTTTTGGTGCTCTCGGGTAAGCAACACCAAAAAAAAGCAGAAGAGGTAATGCCTCACCTTCCTCTCATGCACACTTACACACAAACACCAACACGCGGCACACACACACACACACATGAGGAGATGAAGGAGAACCAGGTATGCTCCCTCCCTCTCCTCTCTCTCATGCTCCCTTCCCTTCTTTTCTCTCTCTCTCTCTCTCTCTCTCTCTCTCTCTCTCTCTCTCTCTCTCTCTCTCTCTCTCTCTCTCTCTCTCTCTCTCTCTCTCTCTCTCTCTAGACGGCTGGATAATCACCATGTGGGAACGTGTTCTTAGAAGATGGGCAGCGAATTACTTAGTAATTACTAGAGAATTACTACAGTAAACCTGACGTGTATAAATAGGGCCCATTACATTATTATCGGGTTGGCAATTGTTATCACTTGTATTAGCGCTTTGAGCTACAATTGTACTTGAGCATCAGTGGCAGTATTGTCGGCTATACTTTCTCTCTGTAATCATATTCGCTGTAATCTCAATCATGGTATATATTTCAGTGATACTTACTTCTCGACAAGTCTTCTGAATCTGAATCTAAACCTTATTCCAGTTTATAAGTCTGATTCTTATTTCAGTATCCACATGTCAGTCTAGTCTCTGATTTCTGTCTAGTCTGCTGTCTAAAATCTTCCCACACTAGTAGCTGAAATCCTTCAACACTGGAATTAGCTATCTCAAGAGATCAGCTCCAATTCCATTTTGGCGATCACGGTGGCTAGAGCTGAAGCTCGTTGATTGAAAGACTCTTCTCCCCGTTGAAGTTTTCAGCAAATGGCACCAAAGTCCAATCGTGGCCGGAAATCTACCAATCGTGTGGACCCCATTCCTGAGGAGTCAGGAAGAGAGTCTGACCCCAAGCAAGAGAAAATGACTGACACTGAGGCTCAGGAGGAGCATAGTCAGGCTGAGGAGGCATAGGACTCACATCACTCCAGTCATTCTTGACGCAGACGGGCATAACAGGAAGCACGAAAGGCAAAGAGTTCCAAGAGTTCTCAGTCTCGCCAGAGAGATGAGCATACCAAGGGCAGAAAGGGAAGTCACCGTACTTCTAGCAGACAAAACAGAGAAGATACTGATACTGAGACAGAGACAGAGATTGATTGGGATGCTGACACTGACAATTGCAAGAAGGCTCCCAAGCGTCATTCTGAAGCCAAGAAGCGAAGTGGTGGGATCAGCAGTAATCGAAATGATTACACCGCTTCCCTGAAGATTTCCTTTTTCATATTCAAAGGAGGGAAAAAGGATGATCCAAATGTTCACATACAAGCTTTCGAGCAGTATGCTGAACTAAAAAACATTGATGAAGATGATTGGGGGGAATATTTTCCACAAACCTTGAAGGAAGCAGCGAGGAAATGGTATTACCATTACCCTGCATGCCAGCTGAGATCATATAACAAATTACTGAAGGCCTTCAGGTTGGAATATTTTGACAATCAAGGGGACGAGGATATTCTTTGTGAATTGGATCAGATCAAACAGAGGAATTTGTCAGTCCGCAGCTATGTCGAAAAGATAAAAGAACTGACCAGGCAGCTGCAAGAACCGCCGTCTAAGAAGAGATTGAGGGCATGGTTTCTGAATGGGTTCAGAAGCAAAAAGCTTAGAGAACAAGAAGTACCAACCCCTACAAAGAAATTCAATGATCTAGTCCAGAGAGCATTAAAACTGGAATAGCAGGCTAAGAAAGAAAAGAGCCACAAGAAGCGAAGGACCAGTAGCAGTAGTTCAGCTACTGAAGCTTCTGATTCCAGTGCAACATCCAGCAGCTCCGAGAGCAGCTCTAATGAACGGACAAAGGAGAAATCAAAAAAGGGATCATGGATCAAGAAAATTGAAGAAATGGCTAGGCAGATTGCAGAAATTAGCCACACAAGACAACCAGTCCGGAAGATGGAGACTTGGTGTTCAAGATGTAAATCCAAGGACCACGTCTCCACTGAATGTCCACAATGTACCTACTGCAAGGCCTTTGGTCACCTATGGAATAATTGTGGCATCAGAATTCACCATTTTAAGAAAGGAAAGGATCTATCAGTGGTTGCCTACACTGAACCAGTGAAGGCAGAACCAATCAAAGTAGCTCAAGAAGAGAGACCAGGTACCAGTGGTACTGGTCAAGGATGTGGCGGATACCAACCAGGAATGGGCAGAGGAAGAGGAAGAGGCAACTTCCAGACCAAGAGCATGAATTGCTATACCTGTGGGAAGTATGGTCATTTTGCAGCCCAATGTCTAGATGCACCAGTAACGACTGCTACTGAGGCTAAGGCACCAGAGCCAGTCCCAGTCAGAGTAGTTACCAGGAGCAAGGGAGTTATCATTGAAGAAATACTAGACATTTCAGAAGTACCAGTCAATCCTAACAGCAGCAAGTGGGCCCAACAAAGGGAAGTTTGGAAGGCCAAAGGTAAAGAAAAGGTGGTAGATGAGTGGCAAGAGCAGCGGGAACTAGCAGCTAAAATCACAGAGGATTTAGCTAAGAAGCTGCCAGAGCAGCCAGAAAGTTCCGAAGCTAGAGTCTTTTATAAGATACCAGCCCAATCGACTAATAAAGATCAGTCAGTACCGGCCATGACAGAGACCATGCTGGCTGTAGTACATGGACTAGCTGATGAAATGGGAGTGGAAGGAAAGAGTAGAAGTACTGCTAAAGAAGAATGACACTGTGAAGACACTAGTTCTTCAAGCTCTGACAATCAGTCTGACCAGGAGCGAGAGGAAATTCAGGTGAAAATTTGTGATAGAATCCAGAAGCTGACTATAGGGCTGGAGGATATAAGAAAGACCTTACCTGAGGTGGCCAACTTTATCAAACAACGTAGGAAGACTGCGGCAGAGGCCAGAACAGTGGACCTGACGGCTATCCGGGATGATGAAGTTCCACTTATTCAGGTAAACTACAAGGTCAGGAAGCAGTGGGAACCTCTCTCAAGCGTCATACTGGATGGAGGAGTAGGAGTCAACATAATGGGAGCCCATCTTCAGCAAAGAATGGGTATCACTAACATGAAACCAGCACCATTCAAAGTAAGAATGGCAGATCATCGAGTTGTACAAGCGACGGGAATGATTGAAAACATGCAGATAAGAGTTGGGAGGGAGAAATTCAAAATCAGTTTCCTAGTCTTGGATGTGCAGGGAGCATATGGAATGCTACTAGGTCGCCCATGGTTAAGAACAACACATGTTGTTCATGACTACGCAAACCAAACTTTAACCATAGAAGGGGTCAGTGGCAGAATCAAAATCCAGACCAACAACACAAGGAGCTGGAAAAAGGGACTGAGGCCAAAGGAGTTGTGTCAGAAATACCGAGCTAAGAAATTTGAGTGAATGCTATCAGCTATGAACATATTTCCTTTGGCAGAAATTGATTTAAATGCAGTTTTGCTGAACAAAGAGCAAGCTGACAAGCAGAAGAGACAATTCCCTGATCAGTTTATTGAAGTCAATACAGGGGAAAGAACAGTTCAGCTAACTGGAATAATGGAGGAACCAGCTGATACTGGTATAATGGAAGAACCAGTATGTTCTGAAGAGTATCCACTAGATCAGAATAATGATTCAGAAATGAATGGACCTTCTTGGGATTATGCTGAAGAATCGATCAAACGAAAAGGAGGCGGACCAAACTGGTTGCTTCCAGATGATCAGGAAGTAGAGGAGTGGAACCTGGGATCATAGGAAAATCCCAGAATGATCAAAGTCAACAAGCACCTGAAATCGGCAATGAAGGAAAAGGCACGGAAAATGTTCCAAAACTATAAAGATGTATTTGCCTGGGAACATACAGATTTGAAGGGAGTAGATCCTGAAGTCTGTTAGCACCGAATACCACTAAAACCGGATGCTAGACCAGTCAGATTGCAAAGATACCGGATGAACCCCAACTATGCAAAGAAGGTTAAGGAGGAGATTGATAATCTTCTCAAGGCTGGGTTCATTACGGAAGTAGCAAGCAGGGATTGGTTATTTCCAATAGTCATCATTCCTAAGAAGAATGGGAAATTAAGAGTTTGTGTCGACTATAGGAAACTAAATGCCCAGACCATTAAGGATCCATTTCCCTTACCTTTTACTAATATGTTGCTTGATGAGATCGCAGGATATGAGATGTATAGCTTCATGGATGGTTATAGCGGCTATAACCAGTTACAGATTGCTCCTGAAGATAGGGCTAAGACCACTTTCATCACTAAGTGGGGAGCATTCATGCATCTGGTGATGCCTTTTGGCCTGTGCAATGCACCACCTACTTTTCAGCGGTGTATGATGGAGATGTTTAATGAATTTCTTCATCGGTTTCTCGCCATTTTCATGGATGACTTCACTGTCTATTCAGATGAGGAACAACATCTTCTATTCCTAGAGATGGTTTTTAAACGCTGTCAGGAGAAAAGGATTTGTTTGAATCCATTTAAATCTGTATTTTTGGTTTGGAAGGGATAGCTACTGGGACATGTGGTTTCCCGCGATGGAATAGAAATGGCCAATGACAAAATACAGTGTGTTCAGCAAGCTAAAGCACCCAGAACTGCTTCTGAGTTGAGTTCTTTCTTGGGGTATGTGAATTTCTATAGAAGATTTGTACACAAGTTTGCTTCTCAAGCAGTACCACTATATGAGCTTGCAAAGAAGACTAGTAAGTTCAATTGGACTTCTGAGTGTGAGGAGAGTTTCCAAAATTTAAAAAAATCCATTACCAGTAAACCAGTCCTCAGGCAGCCGAACTGGGATATTATTTTTCATGTACATGTAGATGCTTCAGGATTGGCAATGGGGGCAATATTAGCTCAGCCAGATGGTAGAACAGACTATCCGGTCTATTTTGCTAGTCAGAGATTCAGTCAGGCTGAACAAGGCTATATGACTATTGAAAGAGAAGCCCTCGGAATGGTTTTTAGTGCTACGAAGTTCAGGCATTACCAATTGAGGAAGTTATTCCATTTTTATGTGGATCATCAAGCTCTTCTGTTTGTGATTAACAAAGTTATTATTCAAGGCAGGCTAATAAGATGGATGATGTTCCTTATGGAATTTGAATTCAGAATTTTCCATAAGCCTGGCCGAAACCACTGTGGAGCTGACTTTCTTTCCAAAAGTACAGAAGGATATTCAGAATCACCTCTGAGAGATGAGCTAGTGGATGCTGATTTATTTTAGTTAGAAGCAGAAGAATCAGTGGATCCTAAATGGTATGATATTTATCAATTCCTTTCCCAAGGTGCCTTTCCAGAGGATTGGAAACAGAATCAGAAGAAGGCTCTGATCATAAAAAGCCTGAAATTTACCATCATTGGAGGAGTACTTTATCGATTAGGTGTGGATGGTATACTTCGAAGATGTGTCCCTATGGAAGGAAGAATGCAAGTTATTTTAGAAGCGCATAATGGCGTGTCTGGTGGACACTTTTCCAACGAAGTGACCTACAAGAAGATTCTGCAAGCAGGTATGTGGTGGCAAACAATGATTGCTGATGTCAGAAGATTTTGTAAAATTTGTGACATATGCCAAAGAATGGGCTGACCAACAGCTGCAGACATGACTCCCTTAATGCCGATACAACCATTGGGAGTATTCATGAAATGGGGACTGGATTTTATGGGACCTTTTAAGAAGGTGACTCCCAGGAAGAACAAGTATATCGTGATGGCTACTTGTTATGTTACCAAGTGGGTTGAAGCTAAGGATCTTCCTGACAACACAGCCAATTCAACTGCAAGGTTTCTGTTTGAGAATATTGTCTGCTGATATGGATGTCCAGTGGAAATTGTGACCGATCAAGGGACACATTTTATCAATGATATTATGGAAATCCTATTGGATATGCTTTCAGTCAAGCATCGGAAATCTACTCCTTACTATCCCAGATGCAATGGACAGTCTGAAAGTAGCAATAAGACAATTAAGACTATTCTCACTAAGATGGTGCAAAAGAAACCAGACCAATGGGATTTGAAGCTTCAGACTGCTCTATGGGCTTATAGGAAAGCTTATAAGGTAACTACTGGAATGACACCATTCAGAATGGTGTATGGTACTGAAGTTGTGGTTCCTATGGAGTTTGTAATCCCCAGTCTAAGAATGGCTGTGAAGTATGGATTAGACTTCAACCATAATCTTAAGAAAAGACTGAATGAACTGATGCAGTTAGATGAACTCAGGCAAAGAGCTATATTGGAACAGGAAATTGTTCAACAAAGAAGGAAGCACTGGCATGATCGCCGAATTAAAGTCCGAGAATTCCAGAAAGGAGACTTAGTACTTCTATATTAGTCTAAATTGGGTCCAAAGAAGCCGAATTTGAAGATTGCTTGGGCAGGACCTTTTGAGGTCGATTGGGTCTTCTCCAATGGCACAGTCAGATTGAAAGATTTATCTGGGCTGATGTTGCCGGGAGTATATAATGGAGCAAAGATCAAACTTTATTATTCAGAGACCAGAGAAACTGGGTTGGAACAAGGTACTAAGGAACTGGAGGTTGTTGATCAAGAGATACTGGAATCAGACATTTTTGGTCTTTTCCATGTGCAACCAGTTCCAGCTTCAGAACCAGTACCAGAAGAACCAGATCAGGCTGACCTGAGAACCAGTACCAGTATGGTCCAGCCAGAGTGGGAATCAATTCAGAACCAGTATAGACACACTTTCAAAATTTTAAGTGGGCAACGGTCAAGTGGTATGCCAGTGGTAATTATTACAAGGATGGGTTGCAGTCTTGTCCAATGCATGTTTGCCACGACAGCAACGGTGCACACAAGCCTAGGAGCGGCGAGTGGTGGAGCTTTTATGGCGCGAACACGTATAACAGTCAGGAGAGTTAGCATTTTTCCTCATAAATCTCCTGCGCGACGCTTTCCTCCTGTCAACCATTCGCCATCGCCGAGCTCCGAGGTTTCTTCACTACAGCCGCAAACTTCGACCTCTGACGAGACAGCTGACTGTTAGACAGCCTTACCAGCGACACCAAGAACCGGCTTTGACACAAGTAAGTCCTCTTCGCCTTCGCCTGTTTCATCGTCGTCGACCTCACAGTGTATGGGTAGAAGGAAACGCTCAGAGAAGATGCAGGAAACTCTTGAAGAAACCCACGTTATAGTTGCTGAGGCAAAGGCAAGCCTTCCTGTTCTTCCATATGGTAAAATCCAACGATATGTCTTTACTGATCACGCAATGACTCTGCTACAACTCTGGGATCTGCGAGTTGTGTTGCAAGCTACAAGGATTGCTTTTGATGCAGATATCATCAAGCAAGTTCTTGATTCCTTTGATGCTGAAACTAGTAGTGCTATGATAAATAATAGGAAGGTGTCAGTGACACCAGAAGCTATTGCATTTGCATTTTCGGATGCCTAATGAGCCCAAACCGTCAGTGGCAACTGCGCAGCAAATAAGTATTTCTCTAAAGGAGGATGAAACAGCTAGAAAGAAGCGCAAGGCAAGTGCTCAAGGAGTTCCAGTAGCAGGACTGGAAGCCTCCGTTGCTTACAGGTTTGTAGCTGAAGCAATCAGTCTTAAGAATAACCCAACGTATGTGTCAGAGAAATTATTTGCTATGATGTTGGCCAAGATACTGGAACCACAAGTCCATATCAACCTTTGTCAAATACTCTCGCATAATGTACTCCAACAGACTACCAAGCTGAAATCTCAAACTGTTTTCAAGGCATGGTATGTCTGGCAATTCCTATATTGGGCTACTGCTACAGATGTTAATGAGCAGGTAAAGCAGGCTTGGAGTGAGCAGCCCATTTCTGAACCAAAGAAGATTGAACTGTCCTCAGACGACGAGGAAAAAGCAGTAACAATGTCTGATTGATGTACATCCCAACCCAAATGAGCTGCCAATGCACATAGAAAACACACAGTAGTCATACAACAAGTGGGAGCAAAAGTCTCTTCATAATCTATGCCTTTTTGCTGTGAATAACCCTTTGGAACAAGTCGAGCCTTATGGCGATCGATCTCACCATCCGGCTTGCGTTTCAACTTGTAAACGCACTTTGTACCAATGGCCTTTTGCCCAGGAGGCAAATCACATAAAGTCCATGTGTCATTTTCTATAAGTGCATCATACTCTGCTTGCATGGCAGTGATCCAATTTTCTGAATTCCGTGCTTCATCAAAAGACAAAGGTTCCTCAACATCATGTAAGCTAGACAGAGCCAAAATATAACAATCTGATGCATAAGATGCATGGCGAGAGCCTGAACCAGTATGACTAAACAAAGGTGCATCCAATTTACTCTCACGCAATGTATGCACCAATCCTTTTGGCATACCTCTAGCTTGCTCATTTCAGCCCTTTCCTCATCAAGTACATTATGTACAACTACATCAGTAATAGGATAATCTATAACATTTTTAGAAACCCCCATAGGCTGTACATTTGCCTCATTGGAATTTACATTCGTATTTCCACCATTGAAGAGAGGCAACAAAGTGTCATAAATGTCATATGAGCTTACATTACTGTCTCTAGTACATGACAGCAAGGGCTAAACAGAATCTTCCACAAACACTACATCCCATGAAACCAGAATACGCTTTGTTTGCGGATGATACAACCTATAACCTTTGCTTTCAGCACTATAACCAACAAAAATACATTTGACAGCCTTATCATCCAATTTTTTGCGCTGTGTTTGTGGCACCAAAGCATATGCCAAACAACCAAAAACACGCATGTGCTCAATAGAAGGCTTTCTATCATGCCATGCTTCATATGGAGTAATAGACTGCAAAGCTTTCGTAGGACACCTGTTTAGTACATAAGTGGCACACATGATGGCCTCGAGCCAAAAAGAATGCGGCAAAGCTTGACTTTTGACCATACATCGTGCCATTTCCATAAGTGACTTGTTTTTCCTCACAACAACACCATTTTGTTGAGGTGTAGAAGGCACTGTACATTGGTGTTTTATCCCATGACTAGCCAAAAATGCATTAAATTCATGAGACATATACTCCCCCCCTCGATCAGAACGGAGGGTGCCCATAGTACATTTCGAGACATTTTTAGCCATAGCCAGAAATTGTTTGAAGCACATAAAAAGTTCGGACTTTGCTTTAAGCGGAAATACCCATGCATGCTTGGAGTAATCATCAGTGAAAGTCACGAAGTAAAGGTAATTGCCCAAGGACGGAGTTTGCATGGGCCCACAAACATCACTATGCACAAGCTACAACCTGCATCTGGCCCTAATTGAACCATCCTTTGGAAACTTCAAACGCTGCATCTTACCCAAAATACAACCTTCATAAACATGTTTGACAAGTGCTTCAAGAGGCGGCAAAGAAGCAACCATATCAGGTTTCTGCAGATGCAGCAAACTGGCAAAATTCAGATGATCAAAACGTGCATGCCAAAGTTTTGCATCTGAAATAGCCCTTGAATCTGCAACTGCATTTGCAAAAATTTGTCCACACTTGTCATACAAAGTGAGCTTATACAACCCACGGCACAAAAGCCCAGATGCAACAATTTCATCACCAAAACTAAGATCATCAACTGTACACTGTCATCCACAAATTTGACTACAAGTCCAAGTCTAGCAAGTGCAAATACAGACAAAAGATTCTTCTCGATCCCAGGTACATAAAGTGCATCAACAAGTGTGAAAGAACTACCATTTACAGCAGTAAGCACAATCTTTCCAACTCCCTGTACCGGATAAGAGGCATTGTTGGCACAAGTGACTGAATACCCATGAGGACAAACTTGAGAGAGGTGAACAATTCACGATGTGAGGTAATGTGCTTTGTAGCACCACTATCGAAATACCACACATGTGAATCTGCAGCAACTGACATGCATACATCACGGACAACAGGATTGTAAGTACACTCTGCATTAAAAGCCCATTCTACATCAACATCAACATCACAGTCTCCTTTCACAAAAGACTCAACAATGGCTGCATTTGTAGTGGAACCAACATTTGCAGTGGGACCACCCTCTTTCTTCTTAGCCTCTTTGGCCTTCAGCTTAGGACACTACTTGATCGAGTGATCATTAGCATTACAATAATGGCAACGCATCTTCTTTTTGCCCTTATCACCATAATTGCCAGATGAAGTGCTTCCAGCAGAAGCATTGGGAACAGAAGTTTTGCCACTCGCAGCAGAACCATAAGAAGTGGCGGCATTGCTGTTACCACCCTTTTGTGAGAAGCAATAAAAGCATGTTCAACTGCAAGCTATCTAGTCCTGTTTTTTCTAGAAAGTGACTCTTGCAACAACAATGTGCATAATACATCAACCTTGACAACTTTAGGATTTCCTTGGGTCATAAGTCTCCAAGTACTAGCAAAAGTTTGGTAAGAATCTGGTAAGGCATCAAGAACAGTCTACACAAGGGAACTGTCTGAAATGACTTCACCTGCAAAAATAAGTTGCTCACTGATATCCTTCACACCAGCAAGAAAAGTGTCCGTATCATCTTCCTCATGTATAATCTTCGACTCCAGCTCTTTACGCAGCAAAGCAATTTTAGCCTCATTGCGACTTGCGTAAAGACCAGCCAAAATATCCCAAGCCTGTTTTGCAGATTTTGCTGAATGAATGTGAGGAACAATGGTGCGCTTCACAGACAACGCAATCAATGCATGAGCCTACGCATCCTTTACATCCCAACAAGATTGTTCTGCCGTAGGCAAAACAACTCTAATAGCAGCAATCCTTACAGCAAGACATGCCACATCCTCAACATCGCCTACATCCTTAGAACCAGGACACACATCAATGCCCTGCACAATATTCTAGACGCCCTTTGACACAAGAACATGTTGCATCATGTAAGCCCACATAGGGTAATTGTCCCCATCCAATCTGTCCTCAACAACAAACATCTTGAACACATATGTGTTGTTGTCAGCCATGGTAAATGCTGCACCTGATGTGTAAACTGCCCGAAAAGAGGAGAAACGAAGCATGAACAACACATGCTATACAACACAAGCCGTAGAAGACTGCAACTGCTATACAGAAAACGACACTCACAGAAATTCTGCACAAAATGACGAAATAGCTTGTGTAGTATTGCTTGTAGTTGAAATGGAGACCGAAATGAGCCCGAATCAGAAATCAACCTGCGAACGCTCGCCAAAGCTCACTGAAATCGGAGAAAATGAGCAAGTGTGCGCTGGAGCTGCTGGCGACTAAGCCCGAGAGGACGCAACCTGCTCTGATACCAATTGTTGGAATTAGGGTTGCAGAGAAACGTACACAACTTGGAGAAGATGAAGGAAGCTCAAGGCATACAATAGAGAGTGTGTTACTTAGTGTGCAATGGAAAGATAGATAGCCCTAGAGTGATGGGCGTATATACAATGCATGAGGGAAAAAAACTCCTAAAGAGGGAAAAAATGCCCCGACGTTCCTAGTGTGTTCACACACATCACTACCACATGTATGTGGTAAAACAGGGTACTCTACATTTGTACTACCATGGCATTCATAAAGAATTTTGCACCTGATCTCGATGTTTGACCAGTACAAAAACTCCCATTGTGGAGTAGGTACCCATCATCAATGGAAAGATTCTTCCATCTAGTTAGTTCATTACTCGAAAGAGGGGAATTGAGTCTAGTTCTTACTTGATAATACCTTGATCGCATATCTATTTTTGCAAAAATACAGTATGTGTGAGTTTATCAAAAAACTCATCTACCCATGGCAACAGATACTTATTCTTATAATAACTGCATTCAAACCATGATAATCTGTGTATATACACATACTTCCTTTTCCTTCACGAACGGAATGGGAAATGCCCATGGTGAGCAACTAGGTGTAATAAACCCTCTATTGAGATAGTTAGCAAACTAACATTCCACCTCTGTACACACACCTACACAACCCAATTTGGCCGGCTGGTTGTGCTCATTAAGAGAGAGAGAGAGAGAGAGAGAGAGAGAGAGAGAGAGAGAGGTGCCGCCCCTCCTCTACGTTTGACACACTAGAAATATTGAGGGGATCAAATGCACCCCCACCTTTGATCCACTCAATAGTGGTACCGTGCCATATAAAGAGGAGGCATGCGGCCTTTGCTCAATACCTTATCATAGTGCCATATAGAGAGGAGGCATGCCATCTTCGCACTAATACCTTAGGCTGGGTTCAGATTAAACCGGCGGAAGAAACGCATCTTTGCAAATCTGTTGCCGTCTAGTGTGAACAGTGTGGAGGAGGAACAGTGAAAAAGCGAAGGGGACTAAGAGAGGCCATCAACTCTTTTGGGAGGGGGGGGGGGCAGGGGGGGGGGGTCGGAAGAAAAATAGAGGGCCCCCCAGAAGAGTGTCTCAACTTTAACCAATCAAATTTTGACATAGACCATTGACGCCCCTTTGCATTTTTCTTCCCCTACCTAGTCTCAACAAGCCCTTAATATAGGCTCTTTTTTCCAAACGAGGCAGCGACAAGGAAAACAAGGCCGACACTAGCATGTAGACGGTGGCACTGCCTGATGTTAGAGAGAGAGAAAGAGAGAGAGCTCTTGACTGCATTGATCGGCAGAGCAGAGAAACACACACACACGTGCGCACACACACACACACACAGAGCCTCTTGACTGCTTTGAATGGCAGAGAGAAAAATATAATCTATTTTTATTAGGGACTTAAAAAATAACATAAAAAAGCCTAAAAGAAAGCCTAAAAAATTTGTACACAAATTGATAGGTATCACCCCTATATCACTACCTGCAAGCAGCAGCCACTGCCAACAAAAGGGGCGTGAATCGTGCGTGGAGAAGTCTCATTTGGCAAATGTTTTTTGCCCTCATTTCCGGACCCACAGCACCAGAAAAAAACCCGACTACGGCAGGTCCTGTCTCTGCCGCCTCCTTGCAAGTTCAAATTTCGAAGCCGCAGGTGTCTGTGTGCAGTGTGTAGCCATCGCCGCAACCACTGAACCACATCAAGCTTTTCTGTGTGTAAGGTACGTTTCGCACGCCCCCTAAGGCAGCGTTTACTCTCACCCTCACCTCACTTCTCCAGGCGTACTTAGCGTTCATAGCCAGTTTTTTCCTCCTCCTTTGCAGCTGCTGCTAGTTCCCCCTTCTGGTTCTCTCTGCTCGTAAGGATGGCTTCATTCGCTCATTCTACAGTGCATTTTTAAGCCGCGCCCAGAAGGATGGGGTGTACTGCTTCCAAATTTGAGCGGGAGAAATCCGCGACCAGTCGATGTCGGAATCGTGAGCTCCTCATCAAGCAATGTGTGCAAAAGCAGCATGCATATGCGGCTGCACATGCGGCATATATCCGCTCTCTCCGGGATACAGGCGCAGCTCTGCGTCAGTTTGGAGAAGGTGGAGATGCAAAACCTGATACAGGCCATGGTATGGATTTCTCCTTGGACATGGTGGCAGACGACTCAAGGCAGCTTTCTCACACGTTTGGTACACCCTACTTCCCTCCTCCCCTTCCCCATTTCCTCACTCCCTCTTTCCTCTCCCGCACCTGCACCATGCCTCAGTTCAATTTCAGCTCTCCACACGCTTTATCTGTGGCCAAATCCTTGATTTTCTCCTCACCTCGAAACAGCTTCACATACACTGGTGAGGAGAGTGCAGATGCAGACGCAGGAGCATTTCGAAAAAGCTACTATGTGAAACCCCCACCTCCCTTGCCTGCACTGGCTACTCCTCCTGCCCCCCCTTCAAAGGGCTCACAATGGGAGTTTTACAATGTGTTCCAGCTAGCAGACCATAAGACCCCTGCTTTTCCCTTGGAGGAGGAGCCTGGACTCGGAGTAGATGAGAATGCCAATGTAAATGTTGATGAAGCACTTGAAACACCGTCAAAATCAGCGAAAACATCAGAGCTGGTTCATCTGCCTACTGAATCTGGTGGAGCCTTCTCAGCTCAAAGGCCAGATGCTCAAATATCGGTAGTGGACTTTGCTCGTCGACTCAAAGAGCTCGATGACAACTTCTTGCAGGCTTATGAAAGTGGTAGGGATGTAGCAAGGCTTCTGGAGGGTCAAAGAACACATTACTATTCAAGTTTTGACAGTTATAAGGGTATGCTGTTCTGTTGCTCTGCATGCTTTTTGTGCTAGCCATTTCTGAATTGGGACTCAAATGGGGCTCTGTTGCTCTGCATGCTTTTTGTGCTAGCCATTTCTGAATTGGGACTCAAATGGGGCAATTTTGTTTTAATGCTCGTGCTCATGTAATAATCTTTAATGCCATAAACAGCAGAAAATTTTCTGGGGTTTATTGTGGTTATTGGCTAGGATTCCATGTGACCAATGCATCAAAAGATAGGTTAAGTTTGGTCTTAACAATGTAGAGAGAGAGAGAGAGAGAGAGAGAGAGAGAGAGAGAGAGAGAGAGAGAGAGAGAGAGAGAGAGAGAGAGAGAGAGAGCTTATAATTGTGTAGATTCTTGTGACCATTCTTCAAGGGTCTTACGGGTAATGAGTTGGGCAAGACATACGCAGCTCGCTTCCATCACTGATGAAGCTACAGACAAGACACTCAATGGGCATGAGAAAGAGACACATGCTGCCACATTGGACAAACTATTGGCATGGGAGAAGAAGCTTTATGACGAAGTCAAGGTTTGTTTCTTCTATACCCCATTTATTGCCAGTCTTGTGGATAAATACATGTAGCCAAGTTTGCGTTGTTAAACTTCACCCAGGTTGGAGAAGTCATCAGAATCAAGTTAGAAAGAAAATCTGTACAGCTCAAAAAGCAAAAGAAGCGGGAGGAGAGCTCTCTGACTTTGAATAAGACAAAAGCAGTTGTTAAGGATTTACAGACAAGATATCTTGTGGAGGTCCAGGCAGTAGATGCTGCATCCTCAGAGGTTCAAAAGTTGAGGGATGATTTGTTGCATTCTCAATTGGTAGATCTTGTCCAGAAGTGAGTATGCACCATTTGATTTCTGTTGTTCCCGATTAGAGTTTCCTTTTTCGGGCATCCCATATCGTGTGAAGACAATTGCTGTATTGGTCTCATTGTGCTTGTTAAATATCTTGCTTATTGATGTGAGACTGTCGCAAAAGGTGCTGTAAACTTTGTGTCCAAGCGGACTCATTATTAAATGAGTTGTTGATCTTTGTTTGTCAAGGATATTGTAATTTTTTGTTACTTCTTTCTTCAGATCAACTGGGTGAGCTTGGCAGTTACTTCCTAGCTCGCACAGGCACTAGGGTGCCCAAGGCTTGTTTGCTAATTAGCCAACTGATGCATGGTTGAGATTACGTGTCGTGAAGTACGGAGAGTCTCCACCATTGGATCAAGCTGGTCAGTGGTGAAGTAGGCTGAGCTAGTTGACCCCTAGTTCACCAACTCAATCTGATGGGAGAGACTCCCCGTGCTACATGACAATCTCTGTGCCATTTAGATATGTGGGGAAGTGTCCACCTTGCTCGGGCTTATCTCTTGGGTGGGACTAGTCAGCTAACGTATCTGATGGCTAGAGGGCCTTCAACTTGATGTGGCCAGAGTGCCATTAACCGTAGAGTGCTTAGAAGTCCCTTTTTCCGTTAACTTTCAGTCTGTTCTTAATGCTTATGCAGAAGTCCTTTGTGTGTGAGCAGGCATGTTGTTATCACAAGACTGTTTATTGTTGTGAACTTCTCAGATCACATATTTAACGTAATCACATGTAAGGATGTGAAGAAACCTGTAACCAATCTGCTTTTGTGCATATGTTACCAATGTCTATGCTGGAGCTCATGCAAGCTGCTGTGATTATGCGATTTATGGTCACGTTTTTGCTCAGATGTTTCATTTGTCTTGCAAACAGGTCAACGACGATGTGGCAGGCCATGGTGAATTGCCATCAGCAGCAGTATCAAGTGATTGAAGATATGCGGCTAGTTGATACTGCTTGTGCTCCAACCTTCACAAACGACAGCCATACCAAAAACACCTTACAACTAGAGAGTGAAATCCACAATTGGCATCATAACCTAGAGAACCTTATTGCCACACAGAAGGATTACATGAATTCGGTGCATATGTGGTTGCGTTTGCATATAACCGAAATCGAGAGTGGCCGTAAAGGCGTGCCAACTTCGCCTGAAAAACTAAGCACCCCCCCAGTCTATACTCTTTGCAAATCTTGGCTTTCTGCTCTGGATCAAGTTCATGGTAATGTGCCTCTAAATGCCTTGAAAGCGTTTTCTGGTGTAATACAAGAGCTGAAGACTCAGCAAGTAGCAGAGCTAAAGCAGAAGAAGAAGCTAGACCAGCTGAAGAAGGAGCTGGAGAGAAAGGAGCAAGCTTTTAGAAGCCAAGAGCTGAAATACAAGAAGTTTCATGAGGCTCATGGTGGCTCTGGTGGAGACGAAGAGCTAGCTTCAGAGACAGAGATGGATAGGAGTCCATTGAAAGAGAAGGAAGTGTCATTGAGGCTGCTGAGAGAGAGAGTCGAGAGCGAGCATGAAAAGTATGAGCAGATGTGTGCGAAAAGTGGCAATATGGTGCTTAGTAGCTTGCAGAGTGGCCTTCCACCAGTTCTAAGTGCAATGAGAGACTTTGCACGGACATGCTCGCAGACATACACAGAGTTGTTCATCCTCACAATGGCAGAAGAGACTCCAGTACTGCAAATCAGCTTTTAGGAGCTTCCCTCTCTAAGCCCCTCCCTCCTGTGCAATGGATATTGCTATTATGTGAAGGAAGGTGAGTGAAGCATTAATTTTTGTTGAGGATTCTTTACAACTTTTTGCAAAGCTTCTGAGTTGTAAAATGCATGTTGCCACCTTTTGTAGATCTTTGAATTATCAACATCAAGCCTTAGAATTCATCAATTATTCACTTGGTGTTTTTTGGAGTGTAACTTTTTTCTAAGAACTTGGAAAACCTACACATGAGAAAGTTTGGAGGTATATTGACTATATTTTTCTCAATTTTGTAGGTTTTCTCACCTTCATATTTGAACTTGATAGGCAAATCTCAAATTTTGTAGGTTGTAGGTGGGATCGATGGTGGGGTGAACAACACAATTTTGGTAGGGTGGCGTGGCTATGGAGAAGCTAAGCAGCTCTCTTTATCGTTCATAAGAATTAAACGAGACAGTGCCAAAAGAGTGAATTTAATTGCTCTTAAATCATTACCTCGGGGTGTGGGGTCAGGGTGCATATAAAAATATTCCATATACTTATATATTGGAGGTAAAGGCTACGTGTGCTCTCTGTGGTCTTTTAATCTTGTTCCTACAGCATTAAAATCTTTCCTTTCTTGTGTGGTACATTGGTCATCTTGCTTGCCCTTTTGAGTTACTTGTCTGGATAGACCTTTGAGGTCTTTTAGAAATGTTTCTCTTGTTGTGTTGTGTTGAAAGGGGTAGGGGTGTGTGTGTGTGTGTGTGTGTGTGAGAGAGAGAGAGAGAGAGAGAGAGAGAGAGAGAGAGAGAGAGATTTTTATCCTCCTTGGAGGTCAAATATGACTGATGGGACCAAAGATACATGTGATGTTCTATATGTGGGGTTGATAAGCGATTCTCAGTACTCAAGGATCATGGTGATGACAGTCGTAATGGTGAGCCCACACTGTGGTAGAGTGTTGGAATTAGGGTTGCAGGAAAACACACACAGCTTGGAGAAGACGAAGGAAGCTCAAGGCACACAACAGAGAGTGTATTACTTAGCGTGAAATGGAAAGATAGACATCCCTAGAGTGATGGGCGTATATACAATGCACGGGGAAAAAAACCTCCTAAAGAGGAAAAAAATGCCCGGCGGTCCTAGTGTGTTCACACACATCACTACCACATGTAAATGGTAACAAACTCCCTGAAAGTGATGCGATGAACGAGGGCTGGCACAAAGAGTGAAGGGAAGTGCCATGCCTTGAGGACAGGATCACTCCACAAAGGGGAGAAAGCCCAAAGCTTTGCAGAAAGCTTCAAACTTCTCACGAGACAATGCCTTTGTGAAAAGATTTGCAAAGTTGTCTTGTGTTGACACATAAGCCAAGTTGATCTCTCCTGTTGAGAGCCTCTCCCTGACATAGTGGTGATGCACCTCACGTGTTTCGTGTGAGCATGAAAAACTGGGTTCTTCGCAACTGTCAATGCGCTGTGATTGTTAGTGTAGATGATGTTGGCAATGTTTTGTCCAACACCCAAATCAGCCATAAGGCGTCTGAGCCATATATACTAAACCGTAGATGTTAAGACTGCCTTGTACTCAGTCTCACAGCTGGAAGTGGCCACAGTAGGTTGCTTCTTGCTCAACCATGAAATACATGAACCGTCAAGCATGAAACAAAAACCACTTGTGGACACGCGTGTCATAACAACCAGCCCAATTTGAGTCCGAAAAAGCATGTAAGTCTAGCGGCAATGATCTCCCCTTGGGATAAAACAAGCCAAGATGTGAAGTGCCACTAAGGTAGCGAAAAATCCTCTTGACAGTCTGCCAATGCTTAGACCTTGGGGTATTCATAAATCTGCTGACCTGTGAGACTGCAAACTGAATATCCGGCCTCGTGTTGCATACATAAATGAGGCAGCCAACAACAGTTTGGTAAAGAGTGACATCAGCAGGATCACCAGCATCATGAAGACTTAATTTCAAACCTGTTTCCATGGAGTGGCAATAGGTTTGCAATCCTCAAGTCCAAATTTACATAGCAATGTCTCTATGTAACTTTTTTGACACAAGGCAATACCACCATCAGTGCTTAAGTTGTATGTCCAAGTAATAATGCAATAGCCCCAAATCTTTCATCTTGAAAGTAGCATTCAAATCAGCCTTAAATTCAACAGTATGTTTGTCATTTGGTCTAGTGATCAACAAATCATCTACATAAAGAACCACAATGAGAAGTACATCACCCTCACGCTTTACATACAATGTGCTTTTTGTTGGACTGTTACGAAGCCTTGTTTGACTAAATGAGTGTCAGCTTTCTCATACCAAGCACGAGGAGATTGCTTTAACCCATACAAAGCTTTGTTACATTTGCACATAGTATCCTCTCGTCCTTTCTTGACAAAACCGCGAGGTTGCGTTACATAAACTTCCTCAAATATGTCACCATTCAAAAAAGCAGTAACAATGTTTGATTAATGTACATACCAACTAAAATGAGTTGCCAATGCACATAGAAAACGCACAGTTGTCATACGACAAGTGGGAGCAGAAGTCTCTTCATAATCTATGCCTTTTTGCTGTCCATAACCCTTTGCAACAAGTCGAGCCTTATAGCGATCAATCTCACCATCCAGCTTGCGTTTCAACTTGTAAACCCACTTCGTACCGATGGCCTTTTTGCCAGGAGGCAAATCACATAAAGCCCATGTGTCATTTTTATAAGTGCATCATATTCTGATTTCATGGCAGCCATCCAATTTTTGGAATTCTGTGCTTGATCAAAAGACAGAGGTTCCTCAACATCATCTAAGCTAGACATAACCAAAGCATAACAATCTAATGCATAAGATACATGGCGAGAGCTTGAATGAGTACGACCAGACAAAGGTGCATCCAATTTACTGTCACGCAATGTATGCACCAGCCATTTTGGCATACTTCTAGCCTGTTCATTTTCAGCCCTTTCTTCATCAAGTACATCATGTACATCTACAGCAGTAATAGGTTGATCTTTGTAACATTTTCAGAAACCCCTATAGGCTGTACATTTGTCTCATGGAAATTTACATTCGTACTTCCACCACTGAAAAGAGGCAACAAAATGTCATGTGAGCTTACCTTACTGTCGGGCTGAACAGTATCTTCCACAAACACATCCTGTGAAACTAGAATATGCTTTGTTTGTGGATGATACAACCTATAACCTTTGCTTTCGGCACTGTAACCTACAAAAAAACATTTGACAGCCTTATCATCCAATTTTCTGCAGTATGTTTGAGGCACCAAAGCATATGCCAAACAACCAAAAACACGTATGTGCTCAATAGAAGGCTTTCTATCATGCCATGCTTCATCTTCATATGGAGTAATAGAATGCAAAGCTTTCATAGGACACATGTTTAATACATAAGTAGCACACATGATGGCCTCAAGCCAAAAAGAATGCGGCAAAGCTTGACTTTTGACCATACATCGTGCCATCTCCGTAAATGACCTGTTTTTCCTTTTAGCAACACCATTTTACTGAGGCGTATAACGCACTGTACATTGGTGTTTTATCCCACGACTAGCCAGAAATGCATTAAATTCATGAGACATATACTTCCCCCCTCGACCGGAACAGAGAGTGTCCATAGTACATTTCAAGACATTTTTAGCCATAGCTTGAAATTGTTTGAAGCACATAAATACTTCGGATTTCGCTTTAAGCGGAAATACCCATGCATGCCTGGAGTAATCATCAATGAAAGTCATGAAGTAAAGGTAATTGCCCAAGGGCGGAGTTTGCATGGGCCCACAAACATCACTGAAGGGGATCGGGGAGCACCACAGACGGAGAGTGAGAGAGAGAGAGAAGGAGGCACACACACGATGTGGGTGGGGAGACTGTGAAGTGGCAGCTCCCCCTATACAGTATACTCACTATAAGTATAGGGTAACAGTGGGCGGGCGTCCATGATCTGGGCGACCGGTCAAGGCACATAGGCCTTAACCCCAACAACCTCCCACTTAAAGGCCAATGTGCCTTTAAGCAAGATCTACTAGTGTACAACTAAGAGAAGGTGAGATATTCTCTCAACCTATGCCCACTGACTCTCGATGAGCTAGTGCATCCGGCTCTACTGATAGACAAACATCCCGTTGTGGAAGCCACATAGAGCTAGCTCCAAGCTCTGCAAAGAGTCTACAAGAGCTCATGCACTCCTACAAGTATCGGTCCAATACTTGCAAACCTCCCCTATGCTCTATGCCGAGATCAGTCATCGAACAACTAATCAACCCTGCTGCAAATGCTCCCACTGCAGCTGCTATGTCGGGCCTCGAGATCAGCATCTCGTACATGAGGACACCGAACGTTGATGCAACCCTGGCAACCTCTGCCACCTCCAACTCAGAACTCAACTCATGGCAATCCTGTCCCCTATCATAGAGACCATGGCACTCTGACTCCGAGCTTTGGAGTGACTCCTCGTGCCCACCACATATCACATGTGTACCAAGAGTATCCATATGTCCTGAATCTGCATCAAGCTTTGGCATAAGCATATCAAGAAATGACTCCACAATAGCCGACATCTCAGCATCCATGTGAGTCATCTCTGTCATCACCTCTGATGAATCATCCTGTTGTGACTCACTAGAGCTGTCCCGCTCTACTTGTGCATCCCTAGACACAATCTGCACAACAAGGTCACTGCTCTGCACTCCATGCAAAGCATCCTGCAACCCACAAGCAAAAGAGACTCGCCTGCTCTCTCGCTCTCTACTTGGCTACATGATCACAGAGACAGCACCGTCTCTCGCGTGATCCACATGCAATGGGTAACCTGTACCACTCCTGGCACCTCTTGCAATCACTAGCGAACCCAAATGCATCACAAAATCTCGCTCTCGTAGCGAAATCTGACATCCACAATCTCTAAGCTGACCAATCGAGATCAAACTCACTGTCAAATCTGGTACATAGTGCACATGTCGTAACAAGTAAGATGCACCACTCAGTAATGACAGTCTCACATCTCCTGCACCTGCTATCGCATGCACCGATCCATCGGTCAAACGTACACTGCCAAGCATCCCGCTAGAATAGCTACAAAACCATGCACGATGCGGCGTGACATGAAACATAGCATCTGCGTCTAGCAACCACTGCGAAGGGAGTGCACTATCCACATGTATAGCATCTCGTGCATAGCTCGAGGTAAAAGTGACATCCCCGTCACTAGTATACTCCGACACTACATGTGCCTCAACTGTGAAAGCAACTGAGTCCATGGCATCACTACATACATCTCTGAGACTGCCATGTCTCCTACGATGTTGCATATGACGAAAACAACGCCGTCTAACGTGTCCAGAATGACCACAATACCAACATATCACCTGTCGGCGTGCTCGTGAATATACATGTCTCACATGAGTCCGTGATGACTCAGATCTATCATAGATATCATGTAATCTGCGCCAAAGTGCTCTCGAAGTAGTCTCATACATAACAAGAGCATATACAGATTCCACAAGGTGCAAAGAGAGTGTAGATAGTGCCATCTCCTCTAGCTCTTGCCACTGATCGTCAGACATGTTTGAAGGTCTACCTGCATCACCACTCAATGGTCGATGCAACCCTCGCTGTGTCAATGCATCAAGCATACACTCTCTCCATGCCGCAAAGTCTGACCCATCAAACATGTGCATCTGTGAGAGGTCACAATCTGATCGATCACCTGTCTCTGCCATGAGCACAATGTAGCAAACTAGAAAGCAAAACCACCTCACCAACAACACCTGGAAACTGTCTACAAATATGGCCAGAAACACAATGTAAAACCTGTGAGACACACTCCAAAATAGAGCTCCCGCAATGTCAATACAAGCCTCACCTGCTCTAGTATCACACTGCAATCTGTGAGCTAATCACCAAGCCCACACTGTGCGGTATCGATGCATACACACGCACAAATCTCCCACTTGCAGAGAACACCGCACGCAAATGCTGAGTGCAACCCGCAATCTCTAACTAGATCGCATAAATGATACGCATAAAACTCCTGGGAAAATTTCGCCAGAGTTTCGACGTACAATGGCTATCAACACAAAATAACCATTTTTCTGCAAGCTCAATACAATGAGCAATCAATGCGCATCAAACTACACTCCATATACATGCATAAGCTCTGCAAAACTATGGCAAACAATGCTCGAGATCACAAGACTCTCTCACCTGAGAGCAAACCACTGTCTCAAGCAAAGAAAGATACACAACTCCTCACTCTTGCGAGAGTGGATACAAAAACACAAAACTGTGTACAAACTGACAAAACCTGTCAATAAGAGTAAACACTCGATCACAAACTATGGCGAGAATTTGGAAAAAATCCGACAGAATTTCCCCTCAAAACTGAGCAAAAAACTCAAGTACAATCTCTATCATAAACCATAACACTACTCAATGCCAATGAGTAGAAATGCCAAAATGGCTCCACATTTTCACATACAATGGCAATCCGCACTCAACGTACATCAACGGAGTGACTACGCATAAGCAAACGCCAAAAGATTTGCAATCCGGAAACTTGATCAATGCGAAAACAATGCTCTCAAGAGAGCTTACCGGCACTTGAAAGTGCTCGCCAAAATGCATATATAATGGGCATCAACCATGTGCCATAACCATATGCAAACCATCCGCAAAGACTATGAATCCAAGCACAAAATCACTGCCAAAGTATTTTGTGAAAACCAGTGAAAGAAGCTCCACCTGTGTGCTCCAAAAAACCTGCGTCTCTCAAGAGACCGCTTCGGTGGTGTGTAAACGCCTCCGTACTTCGTTGCCTAAGTCTACCAAAAAACCCTCAAACCACAAGCTTAACACAAGCTGCAATTGCATCTTCAGCTCAGAATTTATGCACTCAACTTCAAGCATCTCCCGTGCTTCCAAAAGTGCATCAAACTCGCACACAATGCGACAACAGAAAATCTAGAATTTCTGTATACAGTCAGTCTGAGCTGAATATCAGCAAAACGGTGAGAAATTTGCAAAAAGTTTCTTATGCAAAGTTGTAGACCACGTCGAAACGGATGGGCTCCATGGACTGAATTCTCAGATCTGCATTCTACAAGGAGAAAAACGAATCTGAAAACAGTGCTGCTGCGCACACAGTTTTAGGGCAGCACATTCACTTACACACAATCTTTCACACTCCTTTCTGAGCTTCCACAAGAGCATACATCACTCTCAACTGAGCTCACAAGCTCCCATTGCATTCTCACAAAGCTTCCAAGCTTTCTTAATCTCTCTATCGTCGAGAGCGAGCGAGCTATCGCCTCGAAGCTCTCAAAGCCGTCGTGCTCTCCGCGGTCACCATAGCTCTGATACCAATTGAAGGGGATCGGGGAGCACCACAGACGGAGAGTGAGAGAGAGAGAAGGAGGCACACACACGATGTGGGTGGGGAGACTGTGAAGTGGCAGCTCCCCCTATACAGTATACTCACTATAAGTATAGGGTAATAGTGGGCGGGCGTCCATGATCTGGGCGACCGATCAAGGCACATAGGCCTTAACCCCAACAATCACTATGTACAAGCTGCAACCTGCATGTGGCCCTAACTGAACCATCCTTTGGAAACTTAGAATGTTGCATCTTACCCAAAATACAGCCCTCACAAACGTGTTTGACAGGTGCTTCAAGAGGCGGCAAAGAAGCAACCATATCAAATTTCTGCAAATGCAACAAACTGGCAAAATTAAGATGACCAAAACGTGCATGCTAAAGTTTTGCATCTAAAATAGCCTTTGAATCCAAAACTGCATTTGCAAAATTCTGCCCACACTTGTCATACAAGGTGAGCTTATACAGCCCACGACATAAAATGCTAGATGCAACAATTTCATCATCGAAACTGAGATCATGTATTGTATATCTGTCATCCACAAATTTGACTACAAGACCATGTCTAGCAATTGCAGATACAGACAAAAGATTCTTCTTGATCCCAGGTACATAAAGTGCATCAACAAGTGTGAAAGAATTGCCGTTTGTAGCAGTAAGCACAATCTTTCCAACTCCCTGAACCGGATAAGAGGCATTGTTGGCACAAGTAATTGAATTCCCATGAGGGACAGACTCGAGAGAGGTGAACAAATCACGATGTGAGGTAATAATGCTTTGTAGCACCACTATCAAAATACCACATATGTGAATCTGCAGCAACTGACATGCATGCATCATCGACAACAGAATTATAGGTACACTCTGCACTAAAAGCCCATTCCGCATCAACATTAACATCACAACCTCCTTTCAAAGAAGACTCAACAATAGTTGCATTTGTAGTGGAACCAACATTTGCAGTGGAACCACCCTCTTTCTTCTTAGCCTCTTTGGCTTTCAACTTAGGACACTGCTTGATCAAGTGATCATTATCTTTACAATAATGGCAACGCATCTTCTTTTTTCCCTTATCTTCAGAATTTCCAAACGAATTGCTGTCAGTAAAAGCATCAAGAACATGCAATTTTCCACCCGTAGAAGAACCATAAGAAGTGGTTGCATTGCTGTTACCACCCTTTCTTTGAGCATCAATAAAAGCTTGTTCGACTGCATGCTATCTAGTCATGTTTTTTTATAAAGTGACTCCTGCAATAGCAATGTGCACAATGCATAAAACTTGACAACTTCAGGATTTCCTTGGGTCATGAGTCTCCAAGTACTAGCAAAAGGCTGGTAAGAGTCTGGCAAAGCATCAAGAACAGCCTGCACAAGGGAACTGTCTGAAATGACTTCACTTGTAGAAATAAGTTGCTTATTGATATCTTGGACACCAGCAAGGAAAGTTTCCATATCATCTTCCTCATGCATAATCTTCGACTCCAGCTCTTTATGCAGCAATGCAATTTTTGCCTCACTACGGCTTGCATAAAGATCAGCAAGAGTATCTCAAGCCAGATTTGGCTGAATGAATGTGAGGAACAATGGTGCGCTTCACAGACAACGCAATCAATGCATGAGCCTACGCATCCTTTACAACCCAACAAGATTGTTCTGCCGTAGGCAAAACAACTCTAATAGCAGCAATCCTTACAGCAAGACCTGCCACATCCTTAACATCGCCTACATCCTTAGAACCAGACGCACATCAATGCCCTGCACAATATTCTAGACGCCCTTTGACACAAGAACATGTTGCATCATGTAAGCCCACATAGGATAATTGTCCCCATCCAATCTGTCCTCAACAACAAACATCTTCAACACATTTGTGTTGTTGTCAGCCATGAAAAATGCATGCACCTAATGGGAAAACTGCGTGAAATGAGGAGGAACTGAGTGAGATCAGCACGTGCTATAGAGCACAACCCGCAGTAGACTGTATGGGACCTGTTATGCAGTAATTGGCACTGATAGAAATTTTGCACAAAATGATGAAATAGCCTGTGCAGTATTGCCTGTAGTGAAAACGGAGGCCGAAATGAGCCCGAATAAAAAATCTGAGCAGACTGAGCTCTACGAGTACACCTGAAATTTTTGTCGACCTGTGAATGCTCGCCAAAGCTCACTAAAATCGGAGAAAGTGAGCAGACGTATGTTGGATCTACTGTCGACTAAGCCCGGGAGGACATAAGCTGCTCTGATACTAATTGTTGAAATTAGGATTGGAGGAAAACACACACAGCTTGGAAGAAGACGAAGGAAGCTCAAGGCACACAATAGAGAGCGTATTACTTAGTGTGCAATGAAAAGATAGATAGCCCTAGAGTGATGGCTGTATGTAAAATGCACGGGGGATAAACCTCCTAAAGAGGGAAAAAATGCCCCGGTGGTCCTAGTGTGTTCACACACATCACTACCACATGTATATGGTAACACATAGAAGGAAAGTTAGCAAAAGTTGAGCAGACTGTGGTATTGAGACTAACGAACTTTCAGTGAGCATAATGTGCATAGTCGATGGGACTCTTCTTCATTGTATTAATCCCTCATCTCAGATCGAAGGGAGTGAGAGTTGAGCTGAATGGTTGCGATACTGTGTATCATCGACAAAGGGATAGACTCAATAATATAAGAGGGAGAGATGGGGGCAATATGAGTGGTGTAATGTATGAAGTGAGCCATTGAATTTCTCCCACTCTGTAATACATTAGCATTGTAGAACAACTCACTTGGAAGTTTGTGGAGGCATGATGCAACTTGTAGCAAGTGTAATATGAATCCCATCTCCGAAACCACTTTATGGTTTGTATCCATCGCATGGTCAAAATATTTCTTTTATGTGTCTTTTGAACTTCACTGCTTGCTTCCCATGCAATTAGAGGAAGTTGATGTGAGGGATTTCGATGCATCTTTATCCAACCCTTTCCATGTCCATATCCTCAATTGGAAGAGGTTGCGACTCAAGTAGTGGGAGCATATATGGTGTTTGTGTCTAACTTTGAATTTTGTAAGAAGATGCTTTTTACCATTCTTAAACTTTGTCCAGGTAGACTTTGAGGTTCTCCAACTCGACACTTTAACTCATAAAGATTGGTGTCACCAATGTGTCAAAAAGGTACTTCTTGAGAACCTAGCATTTATCCCTTGAATTACACACATTTTCAAATGCATAAAGTGCTTGCTTTCTAGCTTCCAAATGATATGGGGTACATGTAATACGTTTCGAACGGGCATATAATACAACACCATCAATTAAATGGTGTGGGGTACAATAATACGTTTTGAACGGGCATATAATACAACACCATCAATTAAATGGACGTATAATACGATGCCACATCAATAAAATCACCGTATCATTTAATTTCTTAGTAGTTTGATCAAAATATAATTCGATCAAAATATATTTTGATTGAACTATACTTTGATAAAAATATATTGCTCTATATTAACACGAACCTCAAGCCTTTCTTCATGGTGGACTTCTTTTTTGAACAAGTTGCCTTGAGTTCAACCTAAAGGTGAACTCTAAAACCCAAAGTCAAACAAAAAAAAGTTTTGATTGAGCTTTTAGTTAGAAGTAAAGCCTATTTTAGTAAAAATAAAAGATGTAAAATTGAATTTAATTTTTGATATTTAGATGAATGGGTTAATATGCTTTGTGTAGAGTAAACTAGTTAGAGTGAATTTAGTGAATGCTTACTACATGTAGAAAAATTCACACTTGGAAGTAATTTAAATTAAATTAAATTAGTAGTTACTTCTTTGTGTAGAGCCATACTCACACTTAAAAGTAACTTAGGTAGACTTAGTTAGTGATTGCTTGCCAACCATAGAGCAATGCTCACATTGTAGGTGATTTTTGTAAGCAGAATAGTGATCACTTGTCGTGTATAGAATTTGACTCATATTTGGAAGTGATTTAGATAGGGTAGCTCAAAATTACGTCTCACATGGAGAGATTGACTCACACTTGAAGGTTATTTAGGTAAATTTAGGAGATTGTCTGTTATGTGTAGAGTTCCTCACACTTGAAGGCTATATAGATGTAAATTAAGCGATTCTTTGTCATGTGGAGAGTGAAAGCTCACACTAAAAAAAGATTTTTTAAGATGTAAATAACAATACATTATGAAATGCTTATGCTTATGTTTGTGGACATTGTAAATGTTTGTTGACTTTTAAATAGAGTAACAATGATTTGTATAGATTAAAAACAATTTGAGGTATAATGTTGATAGATAGCTTTGTTATGCTCACAGATCTCTTTGCAATATGGTGAGGATACGAAGGGAGCTGAATTGATAACAGCCTACAAGAAAGACCTCATCAAAGTTAAGGTATAAGTCTTGTGGCCACAAATTTAGCAAAAATGCATATAGGATAAAAGAACATGTGTTGAAAATACTTGAAAATGTGCTAGCTTGCAACCCCCCCCCCCCCCCCCCCCCCCCCCCCCCCCCCCAAAATATTGTTGAAATTAATCTGAATGAGCGCTTAAGGCAAAGAGAATACTTACCAAAGGTCGTTTGACAGTACTTAGTTCACTCAGTGGGAGGGATGTGGAGATGACTTTTGAAGATGAAGTAAGCTAGCCCTCCGTATGTGCAGAAGGGGGTGAAAAATGCTCCCTAGCTACTACTCCATAAAATCAAGCATCTAGTGGTTCAAACCCCACAGCTACCACTTCCCATTTAAAAGGATGTGGTATAGCATCAGTTGGTGGTCAACAAGCGTGTAGTACTTCTACTTTGCATCAAGCATTTTATAAGCAATGGTTGCTTGAGCTGCATCTCAAGTGGCTTCAAGCTTTTGTCGCTTGCGAGGAATCCCCTTTAATTTAATCCGTAATCCTATATTCAAGGATACTTTGATGAGCATAGCAAAGAAAGGATTTGTGGCACTTGATAACAACAAGATGCGTACAAAATATTCAGATAAAGTCAAAGCTTCATCAAAGAGCATCTTGAAGCGTATAGTGCTTGAGTAAGCGCCACAATACATATGTACAATTGCTCTTGATGGATGGACAATTTGTATAAAAAAAATCCTTGATAAATGTGATGTTGATTTGTTCTAAGGGATCTATTTTCATTACAACAATTGATACATCCTTGAAATAAAAAACAAACAATTTTCTAGTAGGCATCTGGGGATGGGGATGGAGGGAGCTTTCGAGGGATCTTTTTCAAGATTTTTGCTCAACTAAGCAATAAATAAAAAACGCTCGCTTCACTCCAAAATCAATTTTTGGAGCGATCTTCTTTTCTTCTTCTTCTTCTCTCTCTCTCTCTCTCTCTCTCTCTCTATATATATATATATATATATATATATATATATGTGTGTGTGTGTGTGTGTGTGTGTGTGTGTGTGTGTGTGTGTGTGTGTGTATAATCCCTCTTCCCATCTCTCTCTCTCTCTCATGCTCATGCTCATGTTCAAGTGGGCGTTGTGTGTGTGTGTGTGTGTGTGTGTGTGTGTGTGAGAGAGAGAGAGAGAGAGAGAGAGAGAGAGAGAGAGAGAGCAAGAAGGGGGATGGAGAGAGGAATATGGCACCCTTAAGTACATCACAAATGCTTATTTGCCTTTAAGAATTTGTCTTTGCTTTCTATAGAAACAAGTCTTCCCCTTTTAGAGGTGAAGCGGCCTTATTGAGAAGACGACCCCATGTTGAAGCATGTCGTGACAATTCTAGTCTATTGTGGTGCCTCTGTGGGGGAATCCACAGATGCTCACCATAACATTTCACCATTGTCACAAATGAGTAACATCACTTTTGATACTAGCACTGATCACGCTTCACAAGCCGCATTGATTGAAAGGTTGAAAAAGATGGCCCTGCTCATTGGTCACACTCCATTGTGACGGGTGTAGGGAGGTACTTGGGGAGGTTGTTGAAGCTGAGCAGAGGCCGCCTAGCCGTGAAGGTTCCTGAGGAAATAGAGACTTCTGCAAACGCCACCATCACCCAGGGAAGGCAGCACTGCATTCCTGCTCTTCTTTCACCTCCACTTAGGGCTGCTCTCTCTCTCTCTCTCTCACACACACACACACACACACACACACACACACACACACACACACACACACACACACACACACACACACACATTGTAGCAGGCTACAATGTCACTTTCACAGGACACACAATTTTTAGTACAGTTGGTCTGGTCTGATTCACACTGGACGGGGACTCTCTAGGTTGGGCAGTGACACGTGGCAGGGATACGGACGGTGGTCTAGTGGACATCGTGGCCAGGTCACCACCATCACTCAGTTTGGGGATAGACTTAGATGGTTGACATTATGAGCCGTTGGTGGCTCTTTATGGTTGTACATGTGAGTAGTAGCTGCTGGGTCATGATTATCATCTTCTTCATATATGGTCCAACGTCGTCATCTAGAGTAGTGAGTCTATATACACAGCAGGTCTACACCATCCCTTCACATCTGAGCCTCGACACCCCCATTGTACCCGTGAGTCTTGGGCTAGAGATGAGTGTGCTGCCACGCCAGAGTCTGTATCGATTCATTTGAGATAGTCGAGTCCATATGTTCTGGTATGCTGTTGTGTCTCTGTGTTGATTTGTTATTATCTATTGTTTCCTCTGTTTCCATTCTGTTTTGAGTGAGATCTCACACACATTGCACTAAGGAGCACCCATTGTAGAGAGCACGACACACTATCCGCGCTACAGGTGCTCTCATTTTTGGCACGCCCGATAGGACCTCAAATGAAGTCTCACTCTCTGTTGTGGTACAAATTGAGGAGCTAGTTGGGTTTTACCTAGCCTCGCCTACTTTGACTTGCCTAGTGTAGCCTGCTGGTCTGGTCCAGTTTCACCCTAGACAACTTACTCTAGCTGACCTAGTCTCTCGCCTTGCTGGTCTGGTCCTTTCTTGCCCTGGTCCAACCAAGCTCTCATCCTGGTCTAGTCCTTCCTCATCCCTGGTCTAGTCCTTCCTCGTCCTTGGTGTAGCCAGGTGGTATAGTCACTTGCCCTGGTCTAGTAGAGTCTAGACCTGTGTTCAGCCAGTTACAGGTCTTCTTGCCCAAAGCTTGGTTGGATTTGTGGTCAATGCATGACACATACAAGGCGTTCATTAGAGCGTCAAAGTGCACTATTGAGTCCTCTGAAGTACTACAACAAAAGACGTCAACCCTTGGTACCTAGTAGAAGTCCACCAACCTCATCATCCATTCCTCCATCCAATTCTACATCTTCCATGTCACCTTCCCCAGTAAAGCTCTCTCCCATTTTGTTAGAGCAAGCTATTGAGCAACGGGCTCCTGAGCAAGAGGCCATGAAGGCGTTGACAAGTGTTTTGGCCAAGGTAAACATCAAGTTTCCTACTTTCAAGGGACTCTCCTCAAAAGATGCAAACGACCATGCAAGGAGGTTTGTATCTCTCACATGGTCTTAATACAGAAGATGCTTATTTGGTACTCTTTCCATCTACCTTGGATGGCTTAGCAGAAAAGTGGTACAATCAATTTGCAGAGAACCATTTTGCAACTTGGGCAACTTTAAAACAATAGTTTTGTGCAACATTCAAGCTAGGTGACTTCCAAGAAAAGGTTTTGGATGAGTTGGCCAACCTGGTGCTCCAACCAGAGGATACTTTTGCAGAAATCATGGCTAAAACCAAGTCTCTGGTTGCCAAGCTTCCTCAGCATCCAGGGGAATTTATGGTCAAGAAGTGGGTAGAGAAAGCTCTTCCAGCAGAAACTACGCATCTCTGGAGGAGTTTATAGCAGCCGCTACCAGGATAGGAGCAAGGAGGCTATTCAAGTGTTGCAACCTTGGGCTATGGTGGGTGCCACCGAGGAGCCATGGCGGTTATGGAGGAGTGTGCAGAAGTGACACCCTTTCCATCATTCAATCTCTGTATCCTGGTGCAGGGCCTAGTAGCGGGCACCTACCAGTGCAACCCTTAGAGTCCTACATGATGTCATTTCCCGCTACTCCGCTCACTAATTATAGAAGTCCTCATCTCATCGCGTCTACTCTAGGGCGCGACTTCTCCGGTGTCATAGTGGATGGTGGGTCGGGTATCAACTTAATGCCCGAATCACTATGATGGCATTGGGTCTCCAGCCTACCCGGCTCGCTCCCTTTACAGTGACTTTGGCAGACCTGAGAACTATCTACCCTGTGGGAATAGTAGACAAGGTCCCTCTGCAGGTACATGACTTCACATTCAACCTAGATTTTGTTGTGGTTCGCCTCCCTCATATTGAAGGCGGATTTCCGTTACTCATTGGAAGACCATGGCTCCAACACAAAGGCATTACATGACTGGGGAACTGATTCAATGTGGATACATAGCCCGAGCTATCCAATGAAACCTATTCGCCTAGGAGGGGGAATGGATCCGGTGGTGAATCATAATTCTCTATCAATTGAGTCAACTCCCCAACTGAACCAGCCTACTCCACCGGATAGACCGGAAGAAGACCTGTTGGAGTGGTTGGAGGCTACCCACTCTATGCCTTGCTATGTGGTCTCCATTCAAGCCTTGCCAGAGGATACACCATCTTCCAGTATTGCTACAGTGGCTGAGCCCATCTCACCACTCCATTGCTCCCAGAGGTTGATAGCTCAGCTGGCCCCTCAGTAGAAGCCTTTGGACTTGGTGAGCCTATCAAAGACCATCAAAGGGGTAAGAAATCTCCTTTACAAGAGTTGACCCACGCCACACCCTCAGCCTCACCTATGTCTGATACCCTGTCCCAATCCAAGCTATCCTATGTACCAGATGAACTTCCCTTTGATGAGCTTCCACCGGGATGGTTACAAGAAGAGTATGCCGATTTCAATATCGATTAGATGCCAGCTCATGATGTTCAGAAGCTCACAGAGGTGGCAAGGTCTTCTCTTCTTGATGCATCCTTGCCAACTACACCGCCTGACCCTGTCAGAGAAGTCAACCTAGGCCAGCCTGACAACCGTCAGCCCATCCTGTTAGCCGCTTGATTATGGGATCACCTCGCACTACTCAACCAGGTAATCACTTTTGTGCACTCTTTCAAGGATGTGTTTGCCTAGTCTTACCACAATTTTGAAGGCATCCCAACAGAGTTAGGAGTCCACACAATCCCTCTGGTTGAGGGGGCTAAGCCGGTCAGAGGACATGCTTACAAGCTCAACCCCAACTATGAAGAAGCAGCCAAAGTCAAGTTAGAAAACATGCAAGAAGCAGGTATATTGTGCCAGTGGAGCACTCAAAATGGTTGTCCCCTATGGTTATCGCTCCCAAGAAGCAGTCCAACAAAATTTGAGTTTGTGTCGACTACCGGGCTCTGAATAAGGTGACAATCTCGGATGGATTTTTGACCCCTTTCACTGAGAGAGTCCTCGAAGATGTTGCTCGGCATGTACTGTACAGTTTCATGGACGGGTTCAGCGGCTACAATCAGTTAGGAATACATCTTGACGACCAGGGAAAGACAGCTTTTGTCACTCCATGGGGAATTTTTATCTACAAAAGGATGTCCTTTGGACTGAAAAACGCTCCTCCTTCATTCAATCATATTGTCTACATCATATTTCGCCCCCTGCTCAACGACAATCTTAGAATCTTCATGGATGATTTTTCCACCTTCTCTGGCGCCCAATGTTCCACCCGGGTGGAAAACTTGGAGGAGCACTTAGCTCAACTCTCTGCAGTCTTCTCAAAGTGTTGCGAGGCGCGTCTTATGATCAATCCAAACAAGTGCCACTTTTTGGTGACTCAAGGTACACGTTTAGGTCATGTCGTGTCTGCTGAAGGTTTAGCACCTGACCCTGAGAAAATAGTGGCCATTTTAAGATTACCCTCTCCACTTAATCCCAAAGGTATTCAAATATTTGTAGGCCATACATGCTATCATCGGAGGTTCATCGCATGTATGCAGAGGTTGCCCAACCCTTGACACGCCTAACTAGTGTTGTTGTACCCTTTTAGTGGTCCACAATTGAATCCCAAGCTTTTGCCTATCTCAAAAAGCGCCTAACTGAGACACCTATTTTAGTTGCTCCTAATTGGTCCACTCCTTTTCATGTCCATACTGATGCTAGTCAATTTGCGGCCGACGCAATTTTGACTCAGCCAAGCAAGGAGTTCAACCTAGATCGCCCAATCCACTATGCCAATCGCCTACTCACAAAAAGGCTGAGCGCAACTACAGCACCACAGAAAGGGAAGGTTTGGATATGGTGTATTCTTTACAAAAGTTTTGTCATTAATTTTTAGGGGTTCACTTCACTATCATCACGGATCATCATGCGCTATGCTATCTTCTGAATAAACCCCAAGTTGCAGGAAGAGTCTGGAGGTGGCTACTGATATTCCAGGAATTTGATTTCGACGTAGTTCTCCATCCAGGCAAGCAGCACGTCATGGCCGACCACCGCTTTCCCATACACACAGGTGAGCCAGATACTGGTTTTGATGATGACTTTCTGGATAGTCATCTCTTTAAGGTTGACACGACCCCGGAATGGTATGTAGATGTGTTACATTTGCTCTCTACTGGCCTATATCCTGAGAATGCTTCTCCCTTGCAAAAAAGAAGACCCTTGATGAAGTCTAAACCCTTCTCTTTGATTGGCGGACAGCTCTACAAATCCGGGCAAGATGGTGTGCTGCACGCGTGGGTCTCCCCTCATGAAGTAGACCACATTCTAGAAGATGCACATAGTGGTCCTATAGGTGGCCATTACCCTGGTCACATCATGACGCAAAAAATCTTACAGACAGGCTTGTGGTGGCCCTATCTATTCAGAGATGCTATTGCTCATGTCAAGATTTGTGATGTCTGTCAGCAATGTGCACCCAAGCCTAGCAAGCAATCCAATCGCCCTCTGCAGGTATCTATGGCGTGGTTGCCCTTTGAGCGATGGGTCTTGGACTTTGTTGGTCCAATTGTTCCACCTGCTCAACCTGGCAATCATAAGTATCTTCTAGCAGCAACGGATTATGCAACAAAGTGGGCCGAGGTGGTGGCTACCATCGACTGTACAGCCGCCACTGTCGCAAAATTTTTGTATGAAAATAATTTTTGCAGGTTTGGGTGTCCTCTGGAAATCACCAGTGATCGAGGTAGTCATTTTGCCAACGACTTGATCTCCACAATTCTCACGAACTATAAGATTTTTCATCGCAAATCTTGCTCTTACTATCCCAGAGCAAATGGGCAAGCTGAGAGCACTAACAAAGTGCTAATTGCGCTTCTCAAGAAAGCTTGTCACCTGCATCCAACTTCTTGGGCTCAAGCTATCCTCGGCACAGTCTGGGCTTATTGCACCTCCTTCAAAGCAACCACTAACCACACCCCATTCCAACTAGATTTCGGTCTAGAAGCACTTGCACCATATGAGTTAACCTCAGGCTCAACAAGAGTGGGAAGCGTTCGCGTCACAGCGGGGATTGCTTTTGCAAACCTCTCTCGTCTGTCGAAGTTAGAAGAAAGCACGATGTTAGCTTCACATGCTCTGCAAGCCGAGAAACCATGTCGCAAAGCGTGGCATGATTGCCACCTCAGAAAGCCAAAATAACGCAAGGAACACTGGTGCTACTCTATCAAGCTAAATATATGAAAAAAGCTAAGAAGCTGGTCCCAGCTTGGCAAGGGCCATTCATGGTACAAGAGGTTTTGCCACAGGGGGCTATCCAGTAAGTCACTCTAGAAGGTGTTCCCTTGCCACTGGTAAATGGATCTAGAATAAAGTGCTATCACTAAATTTGGTGATGTTATCCCTCCCACCAACAACCGTATGACTGTCCCCTCAGCTCTCTCCGGCTTTCCATTTTTCCCTCTTCTCAAGTCTTTTTCATGTCAATTCTCATCTCAGTTGTAATTAGTGTTATCTTTAAAATTCTCCTTGTTTTACTGCGTGCATCCATTTTGCTCTCATCTCATTGAGATAATTGGGTTTTTGGAGTCCTACTATGATCTAGCTTGGTCAGAATCTTTTTAATTATTTGAATTCACTTATAGATTGGATTTTCATCCTCCTGTTTCTGTCTCTGTGTCTATCTATCTATATCCCTATGTATCTCTATCTCTTTGTCTTTACTGCTCTGTCTCTAGTGCCTCTCTATCCTTGTGGATTGTTCAATGTCAGAGGTTGAACTCTCGTTGGATAGATCTTTGATTTTTTTGGTATTGTTCCTAGGACATTAAAACCTACTCTGTTGCATCTCCCTCCCCCCCTCTCTCTTATGAGGGTGCGCTCTCTCTCTCTCACACACACATCTATTTCTTTTCCTTTCTTGTGCATCTCTTTTGTAACACTCTTTTAATATGCTTCCCTCCTCCTTTCATTGATTCCTCTCCCCCCCCCCCCCCCCTCTCTCTCTCTCTCTCTCTCTCTCTCACACACACACACACACACACACACACACACACACACACACACACACACACACACACACACACACACACACACACACACACACACACACACACACACACACACACACACACACACACACAAGTTTTCTCTAATTGTGCGTGTTTGCTCTAACCTTTCTGATCGTCCACATCCTAGTTGAAAGGAGAAGCATGTAATATTCTTATTCTTCTAATAGCACAATACAACTTCTCTCTCTCTCTCTCTCTCTCTCTCTCTCTCTCTCTCTCTCTCTCTCTCTCTCTCTCTCTCTCTCTCTCTCTCTCTCTCTCTCTCTCTCTCTCTCTCTCTCTCTCTCTCTCTCTCTCTCTCTCTCTCTCGCACTATGCCCCCTTGCTCCCTAACCGTCCGTCACCTCTTTTAAATACCCCCTTTCTCTCATCCCCTTGCCCTCTCACCGTCACCCCCTACCTACCCCTCGCCCCCTGCCCTCCTACCTACACCCTCGCCCCCTACCCACCCCTCGTCCCCTCACTAGACCTCACCCCCTACCCACCCCCTTGCCGCTCACCCTCGTCCCCTCACCAGCCCTCATCCCCTACCCAACCCTCGCCCCCTGTCGCTCACTAGCCCTCGCCCCTACCCAACCCTCGCCCCCCCCACCAGTCCTCGCCCCGTACCTACCCCTGCCCGCTCACCCTCGTCCCCCTCACTAGCCCTTGCCCCCCTCACAAGCCCCCACCTCCCCTCCCTACCCACCCCTCGCCCCCCTAACCAGCCCTCGCCCCCCTAGTTTCCACCCCTCTCCCCTCATCTACCCCCTCCCTCTTCTGCACAGCCGACGGCTCAAGTGCGCGCCCCTAGAAACCGCCTGCCCATCGCACCGCCCTTTACAATCAGACTTCTCCATCCCCAAACTCCCGCCTCGCCTGCTGCACCACCCTTGCTACCCTCAACATCGCCACTCTCAAATTGTCCCTCACCTCCGTTTGTCTTTGCATTCAGGCTAAGATCAGTACAAGTTGTGTGTGAGTCCTCACTGGAGTGCCGACTGGTCTACCCATCGTCACACTCAATTGCAGATAGTTTACAGATAGTCGTCAATCAGGTGGCTATAGCAGGAGGCAAAAAACTGTTGCTGAGGAAAAGGCCTCAACCACACATGCAGGCTAATTATGAAACTGAAGCGGAATCAGATTCTAGCAGCCATGGGGTCACGGATATGACGTCCAGTGCTCCATCTGACGAAAGTTACAAGGCCTCGACATCAGATGAAAATTCTAGCTCCGGCTCAGACAGTGGTAGCGGCTTAGACAGTGGTAGCTCAAGTGCACAAGAAAAGGATCCAAAAGGGAAAAGGAAAGTAATGAGTCACATAATCAGTCATGAAGTTGCAAGGCTTGAAAACACAAAACACAAAACAAAATTTTCACTCAATTTTCACATGCAGCAGCCCAAGCCATCTCTTATAGATGTTCTCTCACAGGACCAATTGAACAACTTGGATATAAAATCGCTAGCCAAAGCTGTCCTTCCTCATGACATACTTGTCGGCATGATTCATGAGATGTTGAAATTTTTTCCCAAAGTCAGAGGATACACTTTGACAGCTACATGTCTAGAACATGCAGTGGGGATGACCAACTTTCCCTCCTTGCAGCCGAGTACTAGGTCTTATTCAAAGCTCTCCAAAGCTGATACCATACATGCATGGAAGGCATTGTTCGAACCTGATCATCCGAATCTGCAGCATCACAAAGCTCTCTTAGCAGTATTCATATATTATTTTTTAGTGAGAGATGCTCAAGGACCAAAGGGGAAATGCGAAGTACCTACCACATTTCCACAATGTGATCGTCTTTAATGTTTAATCAAGAACATACCTTGTGGGTTTCATCAGATCCTCTTTACATAATTGCAGACCAGGGCGAAAAGGTTTAGAGCACAAGTGCAGTCACCTCAATCTAGCTTCCAATGTTTTGTCACACCACTCTTGGCTTGGGTGATAAACATCCGCATCAACCCTCTTGAAGTGGATGAGGATGCAGCATTGCCACCGCAAGTAAAAAGAAAGTCTCTTGGCACAGATGATCAGAAGAAAAAACAAAAGAAAAGAGTCAAAGTGGTAAAAGATACGGTAGACACACTATGACCTCTGCCATTTTCAGAGAGCCAGACTCGGGTGACACATCCTCCACGACGTTCTTCTTCTACCTCTGTCCCCGTCTCTACAGTGTCGGAGGCCGTCTAGAGCTCCGCTATTCTTGGTACGCGCACTCCTGTTATTACTGAGATGGTCTCTCTCCCCTAGGTACCTCTCCCTACTGCTCCTGTCTATATGTCACGTGACACATCCAACTCTATGTGTTCGTGGACAAGCTACAGCATGATCAGGGTTCAGTCAGTCCAGTCAGTCTAGATTAGAAGTGATCTGGCACTTTTGTGAGTCTATTTGTAGACCGTGCATGCCTAGTCACTTAGTATAGATGCATATCCTCTGGTTGCACACAACATGATCACCAGTATCCCCATCAGAATCCATTAGAACCAGCCAGGGGAATTTTCCAATGCATTTAGCCTATTTTACCTATTTTTGGCATTTTTCACTTATTAATTTAAGTGACTTCCCAACAAAAGTAGGTAGAGCAATTTGGGTAAGAAAATATATAAGCAAACCAAAGTTAGTACTAAATGGCAGAAGAGGCAACAGGAGCCAAGCTCAGCAGGCAACTTCTCACAAGATCCTTGGCGGTACTCCCTCCAAGCAGCAGACCCCCATTGCCTAGCGTTTCCAACCAGGATCGCCAGCAGAAGACCCAAGCCATCCCAGTGTTTTGCATCAGCATTGGCCTTTTGCATCAGCCTTCATCGCCAGAAGATTCAGCCAGCCATCTAGACTTTTTGAAACCAACAAGCTAGCGCTTTTTTATCTGCATCAGCAGCGTTTTTCAGCATGGAGAACCTGCAAGTACGACCCTAGAACAGTAGTAGATTCAGCCCCTAAACAAACCTCAGTTTTCAGCCCTAAACTTGCAGAATTTCAGCGTCCAAGACCCACAGAAAACAGCCCGCAAATCAGCATTTTTGGACTAGTCGCAGATTTCAGCCCATAGCGTTTTTGGACAGCAGTAGCAAGATTGCACATTTCAGCCCTTCGGTCGACTTCGTCATCACCGTTGTCATCGTCAACATAGCCTAGACTTGCATCAGTCTCATGCATACCATTTGTACCAGATTGTGCAATCATAAGTAGACCACTCTCGCCGACGAGAGTGGGGCCTTCGGAGGAGGGTTTTACAACGTCTCTGGTGTCGTATCTCTCTTCTCTCTCTATCTCTCAGTCTCATACACTTGCACGCTTAGTGTCCATTCACTTTGTTTGTGTCCATTGCACTCTCTCATTAAGAACGGAAGGCTCTCCCTTCCATAAGAACAAAAGGAACCTTGAGCACAGTTCGGAGTACTCATCTTGAGCAAAGCGCAAACATTCATTCCGCCGCACCTAACACTATACTACTGCCATTGTTACCACACCATTCTCAACAGCTGTGGTACCGTTGTCATTCTTTCCCATCTCCAACTCACCCACTGAACCTGCTACCACTGTCACCTCGACATCCACTGCAGTGCCTTTTGGGCACCCGACTCCTACTATCACCCCGACCTCGACTGTAGTTCCTTTTGGGCACTCTACACCTCCAGGTGCTATTGCTGCCGCTTCTTCCAGTGGAGCAGACTCTACCTTGTTGTTCAGAATCTTTGAAGATAACCTGCAGGAGTCAAGAAATGCTATTGCAATGGTTGAACTTTGTGCCAATAAATTAGCAGCTACCCACCAAAAGCACTCGACCACATATGCGGCCATGGAAGGTTGCTTGTGAGTTGTAGAGAGTGTGATTGTTGATAGAGATGCTACCATTTTCGTCCTACGTCAGGCTTTGCATGTAAAGTCCCAGATAATTGATGACCTCAAAGCTCAAATGCAAGGATTTCGGGACATGCTAGTCCAAGGGGACATGGGGTTTCAACAGCAGCCTCAAGCTACCATGGGATATGGGTGGGTTCGTCCCGCTAGCTCAGTACAGACGCCCATGGGTTATGGAGAGTACAGTCATCGACAGTTTGGAGGAGGTGCTCCATCACATCAGCAGTTTGACTAATACCCTCAGGGATTTCAGCAGCCTGGAACCTTTGGCTCCTTACCACACATGTCATCCTCACGGACGGCTCCTTGTGACGACTTCGTAGGCGCACATCGACATGGGTGTGCAAGTCGGCGGCCTCAGTACACTTCAGACCTGGTATTCCCATCCACCGAGTAGAAGCTGGTTGCTCCTTTCACTGAGAGTCGGTTTGTGGAGAGCACTCATAGAGTCCAGAGTTTCCCCATCAATCTGATGGCTCCACCTCCAGAGTCTGATACTTCGGGTGCAACAGTCGCCACAACTCTATCTCTTGGATGATAGATTCAGGAGTTCACCATTGTACATATGCAGTACCTATTGGTTTTCTTTCACAGTTTTTCAGTATTCCTCTCACTGAGACGGTGAGCGGTCTTGTGGCGGGCAACCTGTATTAGGCTATAGTGTCACTTTCACAAGACACACAATTAGTACAATTGGTCTGGTCTGGTTCACACTGGACGGACTCTCTGGGCTGGGCAATTACACGTGGCAGGGATACAGATGGTGGTCTAGTGGACATCGTGGCCAGGTCACCACCATCACTCAGTTTGGGATAGACTTAGATGACTGACATTTATGAGCCGTTGGTAGCTCTTTATGGTTGTACATGTGAGTAGTAGCTGTTGGGTCATGATTATCATCTTGTTCATATATAGTCCAGCGTTGTCGTTGAGAATATACACACAGCACGTCTGCACCATCCTTGCACATATGAGCCTCGACACCCCCATTGTACCTGTGAGTCCTGGGCTGGAGCTGAGTGTGCTGCCACGCTAGAGTTTGTATTGGTTCCTTTGAGATTGTCGAGTCCATATGTTCTGGTTTGCTGTTGGATCTCTGTGTTGATTTGCTGTTATCTATTTTTTCATGTGTTTCCATTCTCTTTTGAGTGAGATGTCACGCACATTGCACTGAGGAGCACCCACTGTAGAGAGCACGACACACTATCCACGCTACACTCATGCTCATGTCCCACTTGAACATGAGCATGAATGTGTGTGTGTGTGTGTGTGTGTGTGTGTGTGTGTGTGAGAGAGAGAGAGAGAGAGAGAGAGAGAGAGAGAGAGAGAGAGAGAGAGAGAGAGAGGAATATGGAAATTTATCAAGGATTATGGGGTGTTTCGCACAGGAGGGGGTCAATCCTTGCAAGCGTAGTTGTGGTTGGGTTCGTGCAGATGGCAGGAGTCAACCCTGCCTAGGTTTGTAACTCCACCCAAAAGAGTGGAGTTTGAAATACCTCTACTAGCTGAGCAGTCACTTGGTGGGGGTCTAGTGCGTGCAAAAGAATCGATTGAAGAGGCGGAGATTGACAGATGGGCCAGCAGGGGTTTCCACATAACTACAACACTCGCATGTGTTAAATACCTCTATGAAGGTCTAAAGAGCAAGAAATATGGCATTAATCACGTGTGTAAAAGCAAGCCACCAAGTGTGTGTGTGTGTGTGTGTGTGTGTGTGTGTATATATATATATATATATATATATATATATATATATATATATAGAGAGAGAGAGAGAGAGAGAGAGAGAGAGAGAGAGAGGGGAAGGGGGGGAATGACACATGAAGAGAGATAGGGAGATAGATAGAAAAATAGAGAGAGAAGAAAAAAAGATCGCTCCAAAAATTGATTTCGAGTGAAGCGAGCTTTTTATTTATTTTTGCTCAATTGAGCAAAAATCTCCCTCAAAAAGCTCTCTCCATACCTCAACTCTAGGCATCTTAAGGCAATACTACCTCTCAACCTCAATCTTCCCGTCCACAATGATGGCATGAGAATGACGAAGAGGAGGGAGAGATGATGCAAACGCTTGCCCACATGCTGCTTTACAACGGTGTCAAAATTTTTGTTCTTCCTACAGCTTTGGCAATGCTTAAACTACGATCTATTTATGGATGGTTCGACACAAGTGTTACAGAGCTTTTCAAGTAAAAATATATTTTTCATACTAGTTTACCTAAAAAGCCAAAGTTCTTGTTTAAATTGTTTAAATGATTTTGACAGATTGCTCAACCAGTAGATTTTGCCAGAAGACAATCACATGCCCCCTGCCTGATCAGTCGCCAAATAGTCGCTTACAAACTTGGGCATGGATTATAGCAAAATACATGCATGTCCTAATGATTGTGCACTCTTTTTAAAACGAGTATGAGTATTTGGAATAATGTCCCAAATTTGGATCAAATAGGTATAGAGAGGACACACATGGAAAATTTGTCATTTGCAAAGAGTAAAGAGCATGTTCAGGTGAAAGTCTATAGCAGCTTTGATGACATGGCATCAAAACACCAAATCCATAAATGATGTGATACGGGTGCATGCTGATTTTTGTGCATGGAACCAAATAAAGGAACGATGGCCTGCATTCAAAGAAGAACCTCGATGTGTTTGTTTTGGTTTAGCTATGGTGGATGGAGTAAACCCATTTGGAATTCGAAGCTTCACATGGAGCACATGGTCTATTTTCTTGATGAACTATAATCTTCCACCATGGTTGGCTATCAATGAGGGCCTTTTGCTATTGTCACTAGTTGTTCCAAGGAAGTACAAGGTAAATAACTTGGCTGGCACCACTTATAGAAGAGATCCAAATCTTGTGGATAGGGATTGATGTGGTTAACATGTCCCAACCCGTTGGTCGACGATATACCCATGTGCAAGGAATCTCATGTAGACCATGCACGATTGGCCAGGCTTTGGTGAGTGTTCAGGTAAGTACTTTGAAACCCACACCTATATACATTATGAAGGTGATGTCTGTTCAATGCTTGATCCTTCTTCGTTTCTTATTTTGGTTTCAAGGTTTGAGCTACTCGAGAAACTGTGCATATATGCTATGTGGTCCTCGACTTGGCTTGCATCGCTCTGATTATTTCGGTAAGAGAGTGTATGAGGAGCATGGACAATTTTTTCCAAAAGGACACGAACTGCGTGGACCAAACATATGCAAACACGACATGCACCCACTGAAGACGAGTGATTGGAAGAACATGTGGCAAGAATCAAGAGATTTTATGCCACCTGGGATAAAAAGACTCTATTTTTTTTTTACCCTCCACGTTGGAGTGACTTGCTTATCAATCATTTGCTCGACCCAATGCATATTTTTAACAATGTGGAGAGACCCTATCGAAGATCATTATTGAAAAAAGGGATAGCATTATGAGTGCAACCCCTTTGTCCTTTCTGGCAACATACGCATCACCCTACGTAGAAAGCTTCGTAACATTCCTACAAATCTTTTCATTGAGCACACTAGCAACTACGTCATTATAGAAAAGTTTGTCCTTAGACACATAGTTACTTATGGCTATGTAGAATGTCTCCCATCAGGAAGGTAGAGAGCACAACAAGAAGATAGACACACGTCACTGTCAAAATTGAGTCCTCGTGATTTCAATTGATTAAAAAACACGTTAAATGCATTCAAGTGTTTAGAAATTGTGTCGCCTTCTTTCATAATCTAAAGCTCAAATAGCTTCCTCATCAAGTATACTCGTTACTTGCGCTCTTGCTCTTGTACATATTGCAAAAATTTTCCCATAAGGTTTTAGATAAGTACCTTCACCCAAGATATTGCAAGGTGTAGATGAACAATGGACCTAGCTTTGGCATCAAGAAATTTCCATTGTGCAATCATGTAGCCACCCTTTGGGCGCTCAAAGAGTGGCTCCAATTATTGACCTTTTTGGATTAACACAGCCTGAACGCACTCTTTCCATATGAAAAATTTTGTGACATCAAGCTTCCTTATGTTGTAAATGTCTTTCTCAAAAGAAGAGGCCAAACTGCAACAAGAATTAAACACTAAGGTGAGAATGCTAAAAAACTATGGTGAGAAATTTGGGAAAATTGTGGCAAAATGTCCTCTATAATAGGAGAAAGTCTCAACTCAAAGTAGAGCATAACATGCCAAAAAACACATAAACTAAACTCGCAGGAAAAATCCGGAAGTCTTCTCTGTACGGGGAGCAAAAACTCGAGCCAAAATGCGGATAAAATTGACCATAAACTAACAAGAAGGTAAACTACATAAATCAAGTCAAAACTAACCCAAATAGATTGCCAACATAGTGTCACATGTACCTTCACCTCTCTGTACATAACATATGGTGAAGCCTTATAAAAGGGGATCTCTAGCTACTTGTATCAGCGAAAGTATCTTAACATTTTACCCCAACTCAAAGAAAACCTCACCAACAACCCTCCAAAAGACTCTGGACGCACGACTATAGTCAAAAGCTCAGCAATGACTATCTTTTGACCAAGTCTTAAGAATGGTCAAGACTGCCAAAACACCAAAGAATGCCTCCACAATGATGTACGATAGTAGTGCTTGCAACTCAATGTACATGAGTGAACTACACACAAGTCGGTGCTAGATGAGATGCAAGCAATAAAGTCACAATTCCTATGGGAATATCACTCTCAAAAGAGAACAGAACACAAATCCATGTTTCTAAATTCATAAACCACACATAGAACTCCTGCAAGAACTAAAAATTGCTGCAGAATTTGTCGACAATAAAAGAGCAATCCATGAAACTTGTATTCAACAAAACCTATAAAACTATCTCTGTAACTAGCTAACAAGGTTGTATACATGAAAATTAGAGACCAAATCTCTCAACAAGTAGCCAAATGTGTATACATAGACATAAACATGGAAATCAGATGGCATAACCTATCTAAACCCACAAAAAAGCATTGCATAAACACCGATAAACTATGCCTATAGTATAGTCGTTGAAAAACTACACTTGAGTTGGAAAAAATGTCCTAGCTCATGATCAAACACTCTCCACCCGTATCGCTGATGTAGACTCTCTGCCTCCTGGCGGTGTGCTTGGAAAACCGATCTCTCAAGAGACTTCGAGGGGCACCATAGTACGCTCATTCCCACTACTTTCCCACTCTTTTTTGAAAAAGTGAGTGTGTGTGCACGTGGAGTAGTACACATACCTTCAATCCTTTCTCTTTCTTCATTGCCAAAGGATTTCCCAAGCTACCTTTTGCCTTTTATTGATTTAGGGCTACTTCTAGCAAATATGTCCGGTTTGAAATTTTTCGTAATTTTGTACAGAGCGTCAATTCTACCTTGTCTAGGTTACAATTGTGTTACTTCAAAATGAAAATATGAAAATTTTCCTTGTTTTATGACCCTTCATTTTAATAAGATCTACAACTTTGCAGAAGAAAGTTTCTTCAGATTCCTCTTTGTTTGGTATATAATCTACACAAATTGACTGTATGCAAAAAAACTGTAGATTTTTTCTTTCTCGAACTATATGAGTGTTAAGTGCTTTTGAAAGCACTACAAGCTCTAGAATGTGGGTGTGCAAGATGCAAGTTGAGCTTGTATAGAGACTAAGGAATGAGTTTTTAATGGATTTGAGCAGATAAGAAGCATGTAGAAACAAACTCATTTTTTACTTTTCAAGATCCAAGAATAGTTTTTATTGGTGATATCAAAATTTTGAACATTTACATAGATTCGTTGTAGCTATGATAATAACAAAGCGGCTACGTAGGAGCAATGACATGTAGATACCCATATTGTAGAGCATTGTCTATATTGAGGTTTTGGACATCCGCATGTGATTGCGGTGCACTTTGAGAGCTGATTAATCTTAAATTTTATACAAGTGCTGATTTTGGATGTGCACTTCGAGTTAAAAATGTTTTCTTATTACATGTACATGCTTAGTTTTGTATGCATGTTTGATATGTATGCTTTAATAGAGGCTCTATTATGAGAGGCTGCTTGGTCTACTTGGTATTTGACACACATATGATAGAATTTTAGTAGTGATTTTTTTGGTCAATCCTCTTTTGCATTGATTTGAGTAGCATCAATTTGGAGTGATTGTGGTTGCTTTTGGAGCATTTTTATGGAATAAAAAGAAAATGTGGAATTTTGGGCGACAACAAACCACAATTAGTAGCATGCTAGCATCTAGTGGGAAAGAGAAAAAAAGAAAGAATGTGGGAAAGTCCCGGCAAGTAGTGCCACGAGAATTCCTTCAGTTGAGGGGTACCACAAGCATCCCAATGGTCTTCAATATGAAGTGAAATGGTGCTTTCCAAATCCTATGACCCATTGCTATGTGGTGGATCAAAATATATATCCAGATCCCTAGCCTCTGCCAAGCATATGGCTAGTAAAAACAAATTTAATAGAGGATGAAGTGTCTTAATTTTTTCGGGCCAGGGGGACACTATGGAGACCCAAAAAGATAAAGGGTATACCAAGCACGCCTTCAATGCCCAAAGAACCCATCACAGCTCATGTTGAGGTGTTGGCAACCATGGAGGTTAAATGAGAGCGGCAATCATAGTGGATCAACCATAATTTAATCATAACTTAAACATTTCATTCAATCTGTAATGAAGCCAATAAAACATAATCAAAACAACTCATGGATTGTACAGAATCTCTCTACCTTGTGCCTAAAGGTAGGAGAGTTTATAGGCAAGAGAGGGTAGCTAGGGGTTCCATTGAGATTGGGGGATGGTTCCACCTAAAAGTATAGGGATTCAAGTGAAAATAAATCAAGCTTTATTTGACTACTCCATGAACTATACAATGGGCTTTGATGAGTAAGCATGGATGAGTCTTCCAAATAGCATTGAAATTCAAAAGCTCATGCCAAAGAAGATGAGTGTGAACTTCCATGGCTTAAAAAATATCCATTATCAAATTTAGAAGTATTGTATTTTCTCTATCCTTTAACACAACTTGATAATCATCTCTAGCATATGAACCACTTCTCTACCAAGCCTCCAACAAAGATGGATTGATCAAACAACCAAGAGTGACCAAGATTGTGTGGAGTCATGAAAAATAGATGCACAAATACAAGATGGACAATTAAGCATGCTATAATTGATGCTTTTATGTAAATAAAATTTACATGATTCCTTGAAGTGTCAAAAGTTGCAACCTTCAACAATCTTAAAGACGAACAAGTAGCAAAGCTCCACATATTAGATGTGAGGATGCTACAAAAATTTGCAAGTGGCCCTTAGAAAAGTCATATTTGGTTTTGAAACATGATAGCCCTTTGACTTCATGTCCTCAACATGTTTAACATCAACATGTTTAACAATAGGCATAGCAACAAACCCTGCTACCAGAACCTGTAAATCCTCAGAGCCTGTATCCACATAAGGCGAACATACATTAATGTCCTCCTGCACCACATTCCAAACACCCTTTCACACAAGAACATGTTGCATCATGTAAGCCCACATTGGTGGGTAGTTGTCCCCATCCAATTTATCCTTTGCAACAAATATCTTGCAAACATCTGTGTCGCTATTAACCATGGTGAGTGATTGCACCTAATCTGAAGAATGCATGGAAAGAGGTAAAACAAAGTAGGATCAACATGTGCCATATAGCACAAACCAAAGAAGCTGCAAGGAACGTGTTCCTACAAAAAATTACACTAAAAGAAATTTTGCACAAAAGAGAGAAATTGCCTACACAATACCACTTGCAGTGAAAACAAAGGCCAAAACGAGCCTGAATGAAAACTTTGTAGCAGACCAAGCTCTGCGAGCACTCCCGAAGAAAAATTGTAGATTATTTGTTAATGGCAAAACCTCATTGAAAGTTGCAAATTTCTCCTCTAAAAATGCTAGATTCATGCTCTAAATTTTTCATTATCTACGCAAAATTACCATCAAAAGGTATTACAATGCATTTATACGAGGTATGGTACCTTGCTTCAGAAGGCCAATCTCTATGTTGCTTCGAAAGTATGCACTCATAAGTTATTATGCCATGCATAGGACATTTCCTACCAAGAACTAGGCACCTTTTGTCTTTTATCTTGTAGTCAAGACAAACTCAAGTACAAACCAACCAATTAACTATAGCTGCCTTAAAGCTATGCTTGCCTACTTCAAAATGATTGCATTTTTTTAATCAACTTTCGCAATATATCCTATGGTGAAGACACTCGTGACATACATTAAGAGTTCTAGAATGCGTTTGTAGAGGGAGATTGATGCCATGCTAGACAAGATGTGCTTGCAAACCACACTTGGTAAGGGTGCTTACTCTTAGATAAGGTAGGTATAAGAGGCAAACAAAGGTGGTTGTGACTTCTGTTGACTTGCAAGAGGAGGATTAAATATTTTGATTTGATTTATATAATACTGAAAATCATAGAACCATCACTTGCAAATTCCCAAAAGTACATAATATAAGATACTAGTATTACCAAAACCCCTCTTTATAGGTTTCAATTGCAAAAAAGAATGATAAAAAAGTTCACACTTCTATGTATTTGTGTTATGATTTTGATTCTTTTCCTCTTGCTCTCAACTAGCAATATTCTCATCATGCATGATCACCATGAAGGGGCACAGGCAGAGTGCTCATCTCTAGAAAGGACCAAAGGCTATTGTGTAGTCTTCACAAAAAAACCAACCTTCACAAAGCTCTAGCTACAGTTCCAACCTCCCATAAATCAGCAAAAAATCACTTCAATGTTTCACAACAATAGTTGAGAAAAATCATTTGTGCAAAAGCACCAAGAGGAAAAATTATAGATACTACTGTTTCGACATGCTTCAAAATCTAGGCAAGATATTTTCTCCAACCAGATTTCTTGAATTTCGAAGTAGCATGAGCTTGGGCCATGTTTTCTTGCAGACAGTTGCAACTCACATAACTATTTGCAACCAGCAAAAGCTTCTATTGCATTCTCTCTGTCTATTATGAATACATGTTTAATGTCTTCCTTTATGTTAAAATTTGTGGAAATTCCCAAGACACCTCATATCTAGCCAAAATTCCCAAAATTCCCAAGACACACCTCATATCTAGCCAATATCATGAGTATTGCAACCCCTTTTAGCTCTCTATCTGAGAAGCATACGGTGGGTGGGTGGGTGGGTGGGTGGTGTGAAAGAGAGGATGAAACACAGGAAAAGCACGAATAAGTTTGTGTTAAGAGTCGTCAAGTGATATCGACATAGAAAACAGCATTGCTTGTAGCAAACAAAAGACACATTATAAAGTAATCCCGAGACCCATCACATTTTCCAGGCTCGCTAAAACGCATTTCATGGTGGCACTGATTCTTTATTAATATTATTAGATGAAAGAATTTGATGGTATTGTGGACTCCCCGAGATAAAATGGTTCATTATTTGGAGACGAAAATGCCTCAAACTGTAAGCTCATGGTGAAAATTTATGTCTGAAACACTTAAAAGATTGATCTCAATTGTCAAAAAGGACAATTCCATTCAAAATTGGTAGAAGGGTATTTTGGACATATGAAGGGTGTTTTGTGAATTTCCACAAACTTCAGGGGTATTTTAACATACACTGACTGCTAAAACATTTAACTTTTGACGATAAGCAACTTAATCAACAAGAGACCGCCAACCACTAGTTGACTGACAAAGAATAAGAGGCATGTAAAGAAATTAGTGGGGTTAAAATTCAACTTTTGACACTAAACAAGCTAATGAACAGGAGACCGGAAACCACTAGTTGATTTACAAAGACTATGTGCAAAAGAAAATTTAGTGGCTGAAAGGTGATGCTTGACAACTTTCTTCAATTGGCAGCAGACACCTGGCAAACACTGCAATTTGCGGAGACCCCTTCATGACATCTGAAAACTTTTGATTAACCAGAAGGAGAAAATCATCAGCAGGGATTTTCACGGCAAGAAAGATCGCCCCTCACTCCAACCTCTCTGATTTTGGAACCATTCTACTCTGACTCTCGTGCACCTTGAGTTTGTCATGTAATTGGATTAGATCCTGTTGTAGCCTCAATACCTTTGAGGACAAAAATATAACTGTGTTAGCCAGCATGGATGTGATCAAACCACTCAACCATTAAAAGACGTCAACCTTAAAAGCAGGCACATCTGCTCATGCTAATGGTCTCCCTCCAAACGCAGTGACACAACTTAATATTTCCACGATGTTAAAAGCTGTAACTGTTTCTTCTCTAGCCCACATGAAAAGACTCTGGTTCTTTTGGGTGTTTGTTTAGTGCAAAAATACCATAATTCATGAATGACTTGCTACGTGAGTGGTAAGTGCATTTACACGTGTTTTTTTTTATAAGATTTGATCCGTAGACCTGAATTCACTGAGCAATAATTTCCACTCAGCCTATCAAAGGCTAATCACCCTTATACCTGATGCACCTTCAATCATCAGTCATATCTCCACCCAGTACAGCCCTTGTGAAAATTTAATGAACTATTTATCACAAAAGTTGCTCCTACATCAATCAACGGTCCCAGGAGGGGACTGTTGCAGCAGAAGGCCCTATCATTCTTATGCTCTCTGCCCTCCAGTGTTCTGGTGCAAATTGATACAAAACATCTACCACAAGCAACTAGAGACCAAGAAATTACCTTCACTTCCAACTGCTGCTTTTCCCATAAATAATGTTTACACCTGCCAATATAAACAAAAGAACGCATCCCAGGCCAAATATTCATTGTCGACATCGAGTAAATATTAATCTCTTGAATTATATTTTATTTTTAAATCTCACCTTAGTCTTAACTGTTCAATGTCCTCTATACTATCGACAGCATCTGAGTTGCCATGAAGAGGAGGCCCACCATCTCCTAGACCTAAAATTCCACCCTGTTTACAAACCACAGCAACAAACACCATCTGTAAATACAGCCTATTACAAAAGGAAACCACTTTCTGGTCATCAAGGAGCATCGGACATACAATATTACCTCCATAGCTCGAGTAACAAGTCGCTTGGCGGCTGGATCCATGGCCTCCAAACTAGCTTCAGTTGCTAGCCTTTTGCGAGCAATTTCCTCTCGAGCAGCAATTTGCTGGTTAGCTCTGCCAAGTTTGGCTCCCGCATAAGCATTCAAGCTACTTTCAGAGCAATCACTTTGAAAAGAGCTGGCCAGATAGCTACATCCATCAGACACGGTGTCTGCATGCTTTGACACCATCTCAGTATCAGACTTTGGCTGTGGAGGAGTGGGGGGGCCTGATGTCCCAGGACATCTAGAGGTACTTCTTGAGTTTAACTCTGTCCGACCCTCCTTATACGTAGGTGGAAAGGCAGTCAATCCATCAACTACATTATCAATAGTCCCTAAAGATACTTGAGACTCCAGAGGATTCGGCCGCTGGAAATTACTTGGGTCAAACGAGAAGGGGGTAGCTACGCCAACCAGATGAGCTGGAATGCCAGTTGCAATAGCAGCTTGATGTGAATGGAGAATGGGTTGATTGGCTAAATTTTGAACTGAGGAAAACCCAGGAATTATATTAGATGTGTTGGTAGCATTTGCTGTGGTCTTGTTTACACGCTTCGGAGGCTGATAACCAACGAGATCACAGTGCAGGTTCCTGAAACGAAGTAAATGAATCATATAAAAGAATTATTGGGGAAATGCTGAAGTTTCAAATAATAACATTTATAGTCCTTGAAGTAATGTTTGACAGACCAAACAGAGGCGGTCTTCATTAGAAACAATGTAGGCTATAACCATGGAAATCACTCTAACAGTACTAACGTTTACGAGTTTAAGAGAGAAGAACAAGCAATCAGCGAAAACAATGATAACTAGTGTTCTTTCATAAATTCAGAACATAGTGCATCAAAAGACCTCTAATGAACTTAGGGATGGACTGAAGTGAAGCTTTATAAGAATCATGGCAAAATAACTTTCCAATGTGATCCGTGGATTTGGTTTGTTGCTTTAACAACAGGGTAAGAACCAAGTAGAAAGCAACCCATTACAGACAGAATTTTACTTCTTTTTTAATAATGGGTCCCTTACCAATACTCAATAGTCATTGACTTTAAGCGTCCTTCTAAGCGTTGTAATACAGGAGTCCTTTCAAAATCTTGTTTATCATGAGCAGGCTCCATGAAATTAGCTTCTAGCACCCCTGTCAGAACCATGACTAGAAGAATCAGATGTGTAAAAGATCTCAACAGATTTGAAGGTATTGAGTACAAGGCTAATGCAAAAACTGGGAAAAAAAAATCACCTACTACGCCTTTCCCACGACTGCTGTTCTCATGGAAGACTTTCCAGAAAGGCTGAAGAAAAACATAGAAACAGGTTTCAAACAGTTGTCTAGGCAAATTTAGAGGAGCCTGGAATTAAGAAACATTAAACTTTAATAAGAAATAAAGAGCAATCTTCAAAGTTGAGAAGCTTAACCATTATGAGCCGATTCTTGTGATAGACACTGAAACCATGAACATTGATCATAGGAGCTTCTTTGGCAAACCCTATGGTTGTTATCACTGAAACCTGGACAAATAAAAGGCACTCTTTTTATTTAACTTGCTATCAGTTAATGCTACTTTAAGAGCGACCAACCAGACTAAGAGGCAACACAGAATCCATCACTGAACATACTGAATATTCATGTCATAGCATCATCTTACATCACCAACAACGTTTGCAACTTGGGGCTTATACAAAATATGTTCTGGAAACTTGAGATCTGCTGCAATGCTAAAATGTTGAACAGGCTCTCCTCGTAAAATGATTTGAAACGTATCAGGCATTCGTAAATACAGAACAGATGCATAGGCCTGAAAAAACAAAAAAATCCAGATAACTTACAAGAAAACGTATAAATTGTGCAAGTTTATGTCAAAACACACCGATATTTATCATACTCTTAAGGAGTACCGAAGCCTATTTGAGATATGTTCATTCGTGAACTTTCTTTGTATAGAACCCGACTTGCTTGATCTAGCACCACCTCGCAACTGAATATCCTGCAAATATTCAAGTTTCTGTAAGCACAAAGTATCTCCAAAAAAAAAAGAAATCCTTACATATGCTAAGAATAACTATATGTTATAATTGAACGTTTGCAAACAGTCTGATTGCAGCTTTCCAGTCAGTCTCAAAAAACAGCAAAGAAATCGTAATGCAACAACCGAGACACACCCCTTAACACAATGCCGCGACAGCAAGAACATGGTTTTTGCACCAGAAAAGCGACAATTCCACCCCAAAAAAAACAAATGCAACTTCGCCCCAGGGAATGCGGCCCTGACAAGGAGACTCAAAATGCACAAAGGGCTGTATGCCGGCCTATCTTTCTTCACCCAATTTGCCAAGACTGCTGCAATGACACGATTCGTGAATGAAAAAAAAGACTCCGTGTCACTCGACTGGGAAATATTTCCTTTGCCAAGAACCAGTTTTGCAAAAGTCCTAGAAGCTTCTGAGCCACCAAGTACAGCATATTCAAGGAGTGTGGAGAAGGTGAGGAATGATCAATGGGAGTATTCAGAAAAGAGTCCCTTATCACCTTCTGCTCCAGCCTCTTTACTTGCTTCTCAAGCTTGGCCTTCTTCATCGTTATCTGTGTAAGCTTATCTTGCAAGCTCTCTATAATTACACCTTTTCACTGGATCTCTCGGTGAAAATTATTAATAATGGCTTCACAAGACACCAATGACTGCCCTTGCTTGGTATCAGCATCCATGTCCACTTCCAAAGCTTTGCCTTCTGACTCAAAGGAGCCTAATATAACTAGCCTTTCCGTCAAGGTCGGGAGTTGGGGGGGCAGGCGATCAGCGCCATCCATCCACTCGACATTCCTGAGCAGAATGGACCCATCCAGAGGTTAGATGCGCACCATGTCAGCATGTGGAATTCACTAAGTCTGCATGCAATGAAAAAGCTCCAGCAACTACAGCTTTGTCTGCAAGCTGAAGCTTATCTGCATTAGGGTCGAACTCCACTGGCTCCCCACCAAGGCATGTGGCCTCTAAGAAGAGCACTTGTGCTGAAGGGTTGTGGATTCCGATTCTCCTCTCTCCCTCTCTCTCTCTCTCTCTCTCTCTCTCTCTCTCAAGTGATCATTGAGTATGTACATATTTGTACTGAACCAATCTGGAATATATTGTCTTGTGCCAATCCAAAACACAACATATAATTGACAAATAAAATTACTTTATCGAGCTTGTGAATATGCCGTCCTCTGACCAGCATTGACCAGCATATCAACAATTTAACCATTGCTGATATTACATTCGTTTTGGATAAGGATTGCACTCAGTGGGTGTCTTATAAGTGAATCACTAATCAAACAAGCCACCAACAAGCTAAGGAAGGGAAAACATAGTATCAAGTTGATTGCAAGTTTATACAGTCATACCACATAACATCTTAAGTCGACAAGCATGAACTTCCACTTGCTGCCAGGTATACTCTGAGAATGGTCACATATGACCACCAACCCATCCGCCCTTAACTTCAGACTTGTTAAGAACCTCAATGAGATTTCGCTCAGTCCTGTAATCTCCAATAGCACTTAAATGAAAGACCTTCAAGGAACCAGTAACGTGCATGCTGAGAGATAAAAGCATTTCATCGTGGCTTCCAAGAGCAATTGCCTCAATCTCTGCAGTTACGTGAGAGAAAGATGCTCCAATTCCCCTCCATACCCCACGCAGACTGCTCACAAACGTTTGCCAAAATGGGGTCAGAACACGTTTCCGATTCTGCAAGGCTCTCTCCACTTCCACGGGCATGACGCCAGAACCAACATTCGAGAGTCGTCCTGGGCAGGGGCAGGTGACGACTTCGCCTATGACTTGTTGAATTCACGTGAACGCGAACGCTAGTGCTCACCTCTCCTTCAGCTGGAGAAAGAGAGAGAAATGAAATGAAATGTTATATTAACGTCTTCAAAAAGGCCAGGATGACCTATGAGACCAAACTGATACAAAAGTGGTGAATCTGTTACAATGTCTGGGTACCTTAGTACTAAAGTACTAAGTGTGAAAAGTGTGAAAGTGTGAAAATAAATGTGAAAACTAAATACAAAGTATTAAATAAACTTCTTAGGAGCATTCTGGGTGTCTGGCTAGAATGCTTCTAATCCTTTGTTGTAGTCTCCTCCGGTGAAGTGTGCTTCTGCATCTCGATCGTGGTCGTCTCGATTTCCTAAGCTCAATCGCCCTGTCAATGAGGGTGCCTTTGGTATGAATGTGGGTACTCCTTTGTGCTCGCTGCTGGCCTCTTGCTTCTCCTTCCATTCCTGCTTCTCTCGATCCGAAGAAATCTGTGATCTGCCTCTGAGGCTGTAGTGCTCTTTGTCTTCTCATTAGATTATCCCTGTGCCGATGTAGTTCCAGTAGGTACAGGCCTAAGCATCTTTGATCTTGGTATTGCATGACTCTATCTAGAGGTCCAAAGCCTTCTTTAAATAGGCAATGGAAACGCCCACGTATCTCATAGTATACGGTGCAATGGCATATGTAGTGTAATTCTGTCTCCGGCTCCATTCCGCATAACTTGCAAATTCTGCTCTCAGGTGGGATTCCCCTAAATCTGCCAAATTCAATTTCCAGCTGGTGTGAGGATGTACGAATCTGACCAATAGCACATCTCAAACCATGAGACAGGTGGGTATCCATGTAGCTCGGGCGAATCACAAAACCATCTTCAAATAGCTGTAGGAAGTTTTCTTTGTAGTCGGCCATCTTCGTGCCCAATTCTTGTGTAGGGTCTACCCATGTCCTCTTAGTGTCCAGCTGTATAAGATTCTTGCGGATGATTTTATTAATCTCCGTTCGTGTGATTGCCAGTGATGGAGCCTCAAGAGAGTATTGGAAGGGGGGTAATCTTTCCATACTGAACCCGTGTCTCTGAAACCACGAGGACAGTTGCGCATACCAGTATGATGTATCTCCTTTCATTGCTAATTGTCGAGAGGATTCGAGGGCCAATCTAGTATATCGGCAATTATTTGTATCCCACAAACCATGTATAAAGGACACTGATCTGGTAAGAGCTTCAATTTCTATCAGAGGGGCAGCTAGTTCCGCTCGGGTAATCGCGTGTGGTACTGAGGCCTTGGCTCTAATCATTCGGGAAATCATAGATACCAAAGGTCTCTCCATTGACTTCCAATTATCCTGATCCACAGATGGTCCCCAAATCTGGACCCCATAAAGCATAGCTGAAGCCACCACAGTATCAAAGAGCCAAAGTTTTGTTCGTGGTTCCTGAAACTGCACTTGTGAACACATCCTCTCCAACCCTCCCAAGGCCGCAAAGGCTCTGGACAATCTAGCATCCGCTGCTTTCTTAAGAGTAAACTTCGGTCCTGTAAATACCACACCAAGGTATGTGTATGCATCTGTGTAACTCTATTGTATCCTGGCCATATGCAAATGTAGGTGCCGATCTCCGAACCCACTGCGGTGTGGTATTAAACACCATAACTTTGGTTTTACCCAAATTTACCGACAGTCCGCTGTCCTTCGCAAATTTATGTAATGCATCTAACTGCCTCTGCATTCCATCTGGTGATTCTGCTATCAATACAATATCATCTGCATACAACAACAAAGGGATCCATGACCCTGCAAGTTGAGCACCTCTGTCACCCTCTCTATCAATGTAATCTGATACCTCATCTATATACATACCAAATAAAGTAGGGGACAGTGGGCATCCCTGCTTTACTCCAACGGTGGAATGAACAATATCGGAATCCCCTTCTGGAGTACGTACATAGCCAGTTACTGACCCGTATAAGGCCATGATCCCCCAGATAATCTCTTTGGGGATCCCTAACTCTTGCATTCTGCGCATCAATCTGGCCCTTGGTACTGTATCAAAAGCTTTCCAAAAATCCACAAAGCAACAATACATCCTTTTTCCGCTTGCTCTTCCTTCCTCAATAATGGCTCTGATCGTAAGAATATGATCTAAAGTGGAATAACCCCTCCTGAATCCAGCTTGTCCTGTTGCCCTTATGCCTTCATTCTCTGCCCATCTACTCAATTTCTGTTCCAAAATGGATGCGTACAGTTGGGTCAGTGTGTGACCCACCATAATGGTAAGGTAGTCCCCGGGTATCATAGGATCCCCCGACTTGAAAATAGGTACGATAGTAGATAATTTCCAAGATTCAGGTAATCCTTCACACATGACCCGATTAAACAGACGAGCAAGGACTTCCAAAAGTAGATCCCTTGCATGGATCAGATGTTCTGCTACTAAACCCTCATGATCATATGCTCTTCTTGTCTTCATCTTGTCAATGGCTTTTTTCACCATTTCCGTAGTAAAGAAAGTACTAGTAGCCGGGCATGGCTCTAGCAGATCTGGTAATGGAGGCTGTCCAGATACCATATATAATGATGTTACATATTGACCCCAAATCTCAGGGGAAGTAATTGTCGGAGGCGATGAGTGCTCGTGAAATAAACGCCAGGCCTAATGTGAGTTCTGACTCAAGAAGAGCTGATATAAATCCTTCTCCAGTTTGGCTAAAAATGCCCTTTTCTTGCGACGTACTATATGCCGAAGAGCAATCCGAGACTGCTTATATGTGATGATCCCAAGTGTAAGCTCTTTCTGGACCTGGGTTCTCGTCTCTCTGCATTCCTCGTCGTACCAACTGTTTTGAGGCATGTTCCCAGATCCTCTCTTTTGATCACGCTGAGTATGTGGGTATGCCTCTTGTGCTGCTCCATGTAGTATCTCTGTTAGCTGAGAAGTAATCTCCTCTACAGTATATACTGGCTCGGCTGCCCACATCCTATTATAGATCTTTTCCACATAGACTGAATCAGTCTCTAGCGTGAAAGTATATCTTGTGTGTGTCTTCTTCCTTTGTACTTGAGAGGCATTGTATTGGAAGGAGATTGATAAGGTCAAGAGAGCATGATCCACTGCAATTCCAACCGGTCTGGGTCCCACCTTAAAGTCCTCGATACTAGAAATAAAGCTTGGTGAAGTCATGACATAATCCACTGTACTGGCCCCATGCCTGTGCGGGAAGCATGTGAATCCTCCAGATAAAGGGAAATTCTCTAGACCATTAAGTATGGCCAAACCATGTGTAGTTGCCATCTCCATGAGATGTCTCCCATATTCAGTGTGTTCTTTATCCTGTGAGTTTCTAGTAAGCCCCTCCTGTGATAAATCCACTTCTCTGAGCATTTCCTCAGAAGTATCATAGAATACTGCTTGAGAGTTGGCCGTTCTGGCATTAAAGTCTCCTGAGAGAAGGATGTCTCCATCTCTAGAGAACTCCCATGTCATTATTCAATATGGAGAAAGGGGACTGTCCTTTAGGTGAGGAGTAGACTGATGTACTTGGAGGGAAGTAGCATATAGCGATATATAGAAATCTACCTGTCTCGGCTCTCATTCTCACCCACATATACCTTGCTTGTTCATCTTTCCTGATAATCTGTAGTAGTGGTTTCAGCTCCTCTTTAAACAAGACTGCTACTCCTCCTGAACCCCGGCTACCTCGTAGAGATCTCTTGTCTGGTCGACCCGCTGTTTCCCATAAATACCCCTTCACATGTGGCATAAGCTGTCCCGGTATCTGGTGTGTCTCTGAGTAGAAAACTATGTCTCTGTCCCTAAAGCTGTCTTCAAAGGCACCTACATCTAGCCTATATGATCCATTACAATTCCACGCCGCTATCCGGAGCATCGCCCCATAGGTCTTGCACCGTCATGATGAGCGCTTTTCAAGAACCACTACTTTCCCTCCTCTATAAAAGGCGATTTTCCCCTTTTCTCTTGCTGCCCTAATCTCTGGCATCAACTCTTGCATGTGTGCCACTTGTGCCAATGTAAGGTCATCTCCCAAGAAAATACCGGTTTTCTTAAGAGTTGGCCTCTTCTTTAGAAATTCTTTCCTTATTTCTATATTCGGGAAGCGGAGAATAAGTGCCCTATCCTTTACGTTTCCCTTCTCATCGACTCCTTTCTTGCCCACTCTCCATGCACTTGTGTGAGTAGGCTCTGTGATGCCCATGCGTTGTAGCAGTTCCCTCACCTCTTCATCTACATTCTCTTTGTCCTTGACTCCTGTGACCCGCACATGCAGAGCCCGAGTCTTCCTTTTCTGCTCTTCCTCAATGGTCATATTAATAATGGTGGAAGTAGGTGTGGTCTCAGGCATCTGGGCCTTCCCTTTCTTCGCATCCTCAATCCATTTCTCTGCTTCATCAACCTTTTCTTGTGTTTTAACAAGACGTTCCGCCCATGAAGATGCCGTTTTTGATTTCTGTTCATCTCCTTCCCGTAGAGCTTTCATCCGGTCCTTCATGTCCTCGAGCTCCTTCAGCACCGAAGGTTGGTCGTCTCCCTTCTCCTTAGTTGCGGGTTTGCAAGCCGCAAGTTCTCCTTTTAGCTCCTCGATTATTGCATCTTTTACCTCCATGTGCTTTTCCATATTTGTTCTCCATGCTTCAAAATTTGCTACTGCCTCATCGAGTTTCTTTTGCATAACGCATTCTGTTACATTTACTTCGGCCTTGCTTAGGTTTCGTAATTCCGTTTTCATGGTCTGAATTTCCTCATTCTGTATCCCCCGGATCTCTCTCCTTAGTTCTCTCATCATGTCTCCATACATGGAGTTCCTGCAGCTCTCAGCGCTCGCGTGCATTTCCTTCCTGATGTCATCTCTCATGTAGTTTAGCTCTGATTTGAGCATCACCTGGACCTTCTCCATCATTAGTTCATCATGTATCTTGGACGTTTTCCCCACTTGTAATGATCCTGGTGATAGTACAGTATCTCTAATTCTCCGCTTGAAAGTGGCCGTTGTTCTTTTTTGGGTGGTGTAGCTATCTACACCCGGCCCTTCCTCTTCGGTAGGCAGATCCATCGAACCCGGGCCCCAAATGTGGGGTAAGGTACTAGGGTGGGGGACTGAGAATAGGGCCTGCTCGCTCGACGCGTAGGAGGACCAGCTCGCGTATGGGAGAGAGAGAGAGAGAGACACGTGTGAACCCACTTCCCGGGCAATGAACCAAATTTACCTTAGGCTTAAGAGTTTCTTTAAAACTTGAGCTATTGACTTCCTACGCGTAGATGAAGGGACTTGCTACGCGTAGGATGTCGGGACCTGCTACGCGTAGTACTGCCGACCACCCTGCAGTCCTACGCGTGCTCTGCTGCCTCTGTTGTTCTGCGCGCCACCTCTGGTCTACTCTGCGCCACCTACTGCGCGCGATACGGCTCCAACGCCGTGTCCTGATCCCTTTGCACTCTGCACGAACTGTGTTCGGCCCCCGCTGGTCTGCCGCGCCCCCTACTTGCACCTATGCCCTGCATCAGAACTCCCTTGCCCCCTCTGCTGCTGGTTCCCCGTCAGTGCCATCGCCGAGCCCCCTGCTGTCGCGTAGGAGATGCACGCGTCACGAGAGAGAGAGAGAGAGAGAGAGAGAGAGAGAGAGAGAGAGAGAGAGAGAGAGAGAGAGAGAGAGAGAGAGAGAGAGAGAGAGAGAGAAATGAAATGAAATGTTATATTAACGTCTTCAAAAGGCCAAAGTGACCTATGAGACCAGAAAGTTACAATGTGGTGGATCTGATACAAAGTCAGAGTAACAAAAAATGACAAAATAAAATACTATGGAATCCCAAACTGCTAGGTGTGAGCTAAGCAGCTATGTGGGATGGCTAAATCACAAGAGATCTAGCGTCGATCGTTGGCTGGTCTCATTAATCTCCTCCATGGTCAATAGCTTGACCGGGCGTCGTGCATGTCGGGCCAAAGTGATCCGAATCCTCTGATGCAGCCTCCGTCGATGTTGTGTAGTCCTCAGTCGAGGGCGTCTGGATCTCCCTAGCTCAGTCTCTCGGTCGATCAGTGTGCCTCTGGTGTGAGGCCACGAGCTCTCCTGTGGTAGTAGCTCCTCCACGTCTGCTCTAAAGAAGTCTGTGATCCTTCTCTGAGACTGGCTAGCCTCTCCTCTCATCAAGCTCTCTTTGTGTCTGCGCAGCTCGAGCAAACACAGACCCAAGCATCTCTGATCCTCGTACGTATGACTCTGGAGAGTGGTCCGAAACCCTCTCTGAACAAGCAGCGGAAGCGACCACGTATCTCGTAGTAGACGGGGCAATGGCATGTGTAGTGCAACTCTGTCTCAAGCTTCATGTCACACAGGAGACATGTCCTGGCCTCGGCCGGTACTCCAGTGTATCTCCCAGTCTCGATCCGCAGCTGGTGTGAAGATGTGCGTATCTGGCCAATAGCACATCATATCCCATGAGACAAGTGGGTGTCCATGTATCTGGGCCTCGTCACAAAACCGTCTCTGTAAGCTTGAGAAGATGCTCTCTGTAGAAAGCCATCTTCGTGCCCAACTCCTGTGCTGGCTGTATCCATGTCCTCCTGGTGTCTAGCTAAGTCAGGTCCTGGCGGATGAGCCTGGTGATCTCGGACTATGTAAGAGTCTAGCAGAGTCAGGTCCTGGCGGATGAGCCTAGTGATCTCGGACTGTATAAGAGTCAGAGAGAGAGAGAGAGAGAGAGAGAGAGAGAGAGAGAGAGAGAGAGAGAGAGAGAGAGAATCTGATTGTTCCTTGAGTGGGTTGGAAAATCAAACCTCGTTAAAGGAGGACAAAATCCGCTTGGAAAATTTAAGAAAGGGAAAATTACCAAAATACCACTCTAATTTGTGGAAATTCCAAAAATACACCTTAAATTTCCAAAATTCTCAAAATATGCCCCATATTTTGTCATAAATTCCCAAAGTGCCTTTCAAATTTTCCATAATACCCCTGGTTGTGAGAGTAAATTTCTCCAAAGATAAAAAATATGTAGCTTTTCACAGGAGACTGATTGTTTGTCAATACAAGATACTAAAACTAGAATTTGAGCTTTGTTATGTAGGCTTTGGAGATGAATTGCTTCATTAATTACCTTTTTTGGGAGGTAATTTGTGACAAATTAATTGCTAAGCATTCAAATACGGATCTCAATTGTCAAAAAAGAATAAAGATTACGGAATCGTGAACAAATCGAACCCAAATAGATACAAGAGTATTTTGGAAATTTTTGAAATTTGAGGGGTATTTTAATAAATTTTCCTTTAAGAAAATAGAGTTAAATTGAAAAAATACCCTCAAACTATAGAAACGCCTCATGGGGCCAGAGTTCTGAAATATGGGAAGCGTAAAGTGTGGCTCGACCCTGTTGAGGTTAACGAAATTTATATCACCAATTCACGGCAAGACATCAAGAAGCTAGTCAAAGATGGTTTTGTGATTCAAAAGCCAACTAAGTGTAGCACAAATAGTGTGTCGTGCTCTCTACGGTGGTTGTCAAAATAGACCCTTTGAAAGCTTACGCAAGATTGCACAGTCTTTCAAGGAAAACTCTGTCTTTTGATAAGTACACGACGGCTTTCAAAGAAGCGCTCACCTTCTACAAGATGGATTCCACGCATGCTATGCACATGTATCTGCTGGGATTACATGAGGATTACCATTGGGCTTGATCAAAGATAAAGCCCTGATTGACGTCGAGGATATTGTGACAAAGGACGGGATGTTTCATTTAGTAATGGGGCAAATTATGAGAAGAAAAGAAGTTCAGATCACCAATCTGGCGAGGGCACTTTGAGGAAGCGACCTCAATTCCAACAAAGGTCCAAGTAGCCGTCAAGACCTTCTCAAGAGAAGAAGAAAGCCAGGATTACTGCTATTGTTGATGCAGTGAAGAAGGGGGCTTGCTTTGGGTGTGACCGGATGGGCCACTAAATTAAAGACTATCCCCAAAAGAAGTCCAAGAATGTCACAAACTGCTGACATGTCAAAGCCCTGCAGAAGGGAGTCAACTTGCAAATGTCGGCCGAGGGGCCTAAACCCTAAGAAGAACAAGTAGCAGAAGAAGAAGAAGTCCTACCAACTCATGGGGACCCGTCCGATGGGGCCCCAGTGACAAAGGAATTAAAATAAAACAGGACTCACATACACACTCACGCAAAGCTGATGACGTGGCAGTTGTATGGAAGTTCCAAAAATTACGCTGGCTGATGACGTGGCACGTTGTAAGGATTTTCGTATTGCTTTTGGGACCAGAAGCTTTTGAGTTTTGAAGGCTTTTCACTGTAACTGCTTTTCAGGCCAAGGGCCTTCAAATATGAGGTTAGGGCTCATTCTCTGGCATGCTTCCTGGAGAAGGTGCAGAGTCTAGAGTACCGGCTTGTACTGTGTTGATGCAATATAAAGAAATACCGAAAGGGGCGCCAAGGTTTGGGGCCAATACTCTCTGGGGTGGAATTCCGCCACTCCGTGTCACGTGTCGTCTCCCTCTCTCTCATTTCAATTGTTATTGAAGTGCTAAAAGTCTGTTCAGTCTGTTCTTTTCTATTGGCACGTGGTGCTAGTCTTGTGACAAAGAAACCGCAGGGACACCCTTCGGTTCAGATTCACGAGATCTCAAGTAACTCTAATGTTATTCAAATTGAATCCATCACTTAGCGCATAGTTCATGCACTAATTGTACTTTTAGCACCAAAGTGTTTGATAAGCACGATCTTCTCTGTTTCCTTGGGAAGATCAATGGTCACGACGTGACGTACTCATTGATAATGAAAGCTCACACAATTTTGTGGATGAAAAATTGGTACAGAAGCGACACCTGCATATGCTAAACAGTGGCTATGAGTATCGCATGAGATGGCTCGTGGCAAAGATACGGATGTATGGAATCAGTAGCGACACCTGCTTATGCTAAACAGTGGCTATGAGTATCGCGTGAGATGGCTCGTGGCAAAGATACGGATGATTCCTGACTTGACGCTTGAGCTAGCTAATTACAAAGAGAACCTGGATTTCCACATTATGTGCCTGAACAATGCAGATGTTCTATTCCATGGTTTTATGATAAACAAAACACGTTATATATAGACTATATACATCACTCTCTTGTTTTTGTTAAACAAGACATGCCTCATGTATCTGTTTTGCTTTGTAATCAGATTTTTGTAAAAAAAGGGTTTGCAATACCAATTGTTACTACTTTATAAATGTTTAAGAATACAAAGTCTTCTGATGTTGACTTTTATCAGTGTATACCATTTGTTTGGTTTGATTCATTAGTGCTTGGTACTTCAGTCACTGAATTTCATAAAAATGTTTCGTGTTCTTTTGTTGAACTTCGGGATCGAGAAATCATGACTGATTTCAAGGATGTTTTTCTTGACGATCTACCTCTTGGCTTGCCGCCTTCAAGAGAAATAGATCATGTCATTGAAGTGGTGGTTGGTAGCCAGCCTTCTTCGAAGCGACCCTATCGGTTTAATAAAACCGAGGAGGACGAGATTCAGCAACAGTTGAAAGATTATCTCGACAGAGGTTTTGTTCGGCCACGTAAGTCCTTGTGTGTGTTGCTTTCTCAAAAGAAGGATAACGCTTTGCGCTTTTGCGTGGATTACAAGGGGTTGGATAAGCTCTCTATCAATAATAAGTACCCGCTCCCACGTATGGACGATTTGATAGATAAACTCCATGATGAAGATAGACCTACGATCAGGCTATCATCAGATACGGATCAAACTCGAAGATGTTCCTAAAACAGGCTTCCATACGCGTTATGGTAACTACGAATTGAAAGCTCAATATCCCCACTTCATTGATTAGGACATCAATGGTTCTTAAGGGGGAAAGTATGTTATGTCCCGCTTACAGGAGAGGGGATTTGGCTAAGACACCGTCAGAATGGGCGCCCGATGTCCAGGTGGACAAAGTGTGAACCCGGCCAGTGTTATGTACCGCTTACAAGAGAGGGGATCTGGCTAACACACCGTCGGGATGGGCGTTCGTTGTTCGGGCGGATGTAGTGTGAACCTTGCTAGTGTGACCGGCCACATTTATAGAAAGGAGGCGAAGGCTTCATTTGTACTTATCGACCCCCACCTGCACAGTGCCAGTGGTTAGCCCCTGAGGCTAGGAGCACCTCAAGGAGGTGAGGACGGGTGGTATGGGACGCTCGGTCTTACAAGTGCACACATACGTCCTCGAACACTGGCCCCATGCATGGGGTTGCTGCCAGATGGTGGCTATGGTCGGGTGGTTCGTCCAACGCGTGTCTATAGGCGGTCCGTGTAGCCAGGAGATCCTCTCCGAGTGTTCGTTTCACCTTCCCTCTAGCTAGCATTAGGGGAAGGAGTGACATTTGCCTCAAGATCACGCGTGAATGAGTAGTCATAACTCTCCCCTCTGCAGATCATGTCAAAGCCTCGTATGTCGCAACTCATCTATTTAATAGCAATGGATTTCTCAACTTTACATGAATCATGAAGTTCTCTCTCCTGAAACACTTAATCTTCATGACTAGGTGTCCTTTGAACCCTTGCTCTTTGCTCTAGTTACTCATCCCATGCGTAATTCACCTACTCAATTTGGTAGAAGGGGGAGGTCATTGGGCTTCTCCTACCTCTTATGCATTTGGTGGGTCATGCATTGATTGATAATTCATTTTGGTTTTTTGACAAATCTAACATCAAGAATGCAATGGATGCTTGGTCTTTGTTGCTTGAGCAACACTCCTCGGTACACTTTGTTTATTAATTGTACCGATGGACCTTAGTTGGCATAATAAAGTGGTCTGTTGTACGTCATATGTGTTATCATATTCAGGTGAATTTTTTGACAAGCGACTTCTTGCCTGTACACTGGATTTCACGTGACATTGGGGATACGTTATGTATCAAAGTCTCAAGCCTGGCCCAGACAGGATTGAAGACTGCATACCTCATTACATTTGTGTGGAATTGAGAAGACTGATAGCTAGAGTCAACAACTTCGAAAATGCAATGTCTCATGAAAATAAAGCACATGAACAGCTAGGTGAACTGGGCCTTTCCATTTTGCTCTCTCATAGCACACGACCCTTGCGCTGAGCTTGGAGTTCACGGCAACATCCCAACTTCATGAAGATTAGCAAGCAAAGTACTACTGGATATATGGCTTACAGATGGACCTTTTTGAAGATTTGTGCTTTGACTCTGAACCACAAATTGATTTTTTTTATTGCGCATAACAAGACATGCTAAAGCCTCTCGGTGGGATGCTATGAATGCCATCCACCCAGTATGCATTTCTGCTTCTCCTTTATTGCATCAATTGATAAAATCATGGAACATTGTGCTTTGTCTTGGAAAGAATGTTGTCCAGAAGCCATCTCTCTTTGTGCTAAGTATTGAAGACCTTGCATGTCCTTCTTCAGCCAGTAGAAAAGAGAGGGCTTTTGCATGACTATTTTGTTCATATCCCTTTGGAATTTAGTTGTTGTTGTTTATGCATTATTTATGTAAGTTTCTACTTTCTAGGAATCTATGGGCCCATCTAGATTACAAATTGAAATATTTAAGCCAGATATATAATTAGGAAACACACAGTTCAAACCTTGTCAATACTTTAAACAATCCAACACCTCTATAACAGTTTTTGAAAAGTTTAATTTCCAAAAGGGGCTCAACTCCACTTCTCAAACGCACAAATGTAGCCATGATTTTAGATACATAGGCAGTGTGCACACAAGTGCATGTCTCAGTGTGAAAAATGCTCACCTTCCGGTCTGTGTCAAAATCTAGCTCCAATTCATCATCATCATTCAGCCAAAGATTGTAAACGATAATCTTTGTACCATGTGAACAAACATCAGCAAACTGTGTAAAAAAGGCAATCAAAAACCTGTCAAGGATAGTTTAGCATAGACGCAACAAAGTTCATATAAAATTGCAGACATAAAAGTATGTCTTCTGGCATGGAAGCACACACATGAAAGTGTTGTGTAAGCACATATTCCATAGACGGATGACTGCCATATGTACATGATCCCCTTTCCTTTTGGGAGGGGAGGGGAATATACATTTTCTCATAGTGTCTAAGATTGGATACATAATGTGTGCGTATATTGTACACACGCAAGCACGCACACACACACACACACATGCAAGCGCGTACGAGGCATGCATGTGTGTGTAAGGTAATAAACAATAACATTTCACTAACTTGACTAAGAAGCTCTCCCTCAGTTCTGAATGGGGACCACTCTAGAATCATTTTCAGGTTCTCTAACCAATCTTCGTTTGTGGTTCGCAGAAGGATGTTACGTGTTCCAGAGTTCAAGGGCAGTTGAAAGTCAATCTACACAGTCAACAATTTGAAAATACAAGATTGAGCCTTGAATCTGATATCCTAAAATAGCACATTCACTTTCAACTACCATAAACCTACCATGGGAACTATAATGTCCTCTTTATCCGTCTTGCGCAAGAAGGTGTAGGAAAGCAGCCCAATACTCTCTGTTTCATACCTGGATACCGACATGGAAAGACAATAATATTATGTTGGATTGGTCAACAGCAGCAAAACACTTTGCTTGTCATCAAATTTTTTTTGGAAAATTAAACGAAGCTTTACAAGAAGCAAGAGCTTTGCAAGGTTACCCATTTTGTATGCAGCGACTAAAGACGATCACATCTGCACCCAATCGCATTGTACTGGTCTTAAATCCATTGCCATCTACAACCACGTAGAGTATTCAAAACATAGCAAGGAGACCACAAGCAACAGTTAAAAGCAAAAACCCAAGAAAAAAAATATTGACACTTGAATGCTTACACTGGCCGATTGTGGTTTTCGTGATCTTCCGTGAATATCCTAAGCTCATACATTGCCTCAGACAATCTGGATCCATGCCGCATCCATCATCTTTGCGAGTAAAAAATCAGCAAAATCATTTAGACACAATAAATAATCTCAAAAATTAAAAATATAGATAAGACGATGCATCAAAACATGAAGCAAAACAATCCAGATGCATCCCCACCTTGTACGAGTAGCATAGGAGTTCCGTCAAGAGGACTGTGAATAACATCAACCCTTACAGAAGTTGCACCGTTTTGAACCTATGAAGGTAGAAAGAGAGTTTCAGCAATGCAATAGTTTTCCGTACAAAATGACTGTTGAAAAATATTAAAGGGTAATTATCACAACCGACATGGAACAAAGTCACACCTCATCAATAGCATTGTCGAGTAGCTCCGCAATTGCTGAAATTTAATGAAACAGCCGGCAGAAATCAACACACTATAATGGACACGCACGTATCACCTAGATATGATTCTCTTCCACACACACACACACACCCCCCCCTCCCCCGAGAAAAAAAGGTTGTGCACACAACAAACACAATATCTTTGCCTTGATGCAATAGAAAAACATGACTGAAATTTAATTTGAGAAGTACCACCCAGTGCCCATTTATGGGAGGTTGCGTTTGAGTGAAGAAACTTGGGGTGCACTCGAACATGGTCTATACCACCTGAGAAAAGCAACACAAAAACCTTTAACACCAACAAATGAAAAGAATAAAAGGCTCTTCACCAGGTGAGTCATTATATTCCCAAGCAAGCCAGGAAAGAAATTGTTTTCTTTGTGCACATGCACTCTTGCACATCTGCGTCAAGTTCCAATGATACTGAATACTATAGGTCTCAAATACTATAAGAACACTAAAAACTTGTTGGAGGTCTACTATTTCATATTGACACTAGTGAAGTTTACTCATTAGCATCCAAATCAGACAAGAGGAAACAGAACTCCTTTGCAATGGGTCTGGAAAGATACTGGAAACTGAAAGCATGAGATAAAATGAACACTGTAAATCAAGAGAGGGAAGAACAGATAAAACAAATAAAATACTATTTGCAAGCATGACTTGTTGCTAAACAGGGTAAAAGAATAAGAAATAAGTACGCTGCGACCTGTATTTCTCAACCGACATCCATGGAAGATGATAACTAATCAACAGACCATGTGTGTGACACGATCAAGCCAACAATGTCAAAACACCATGTTGGAATCTGCTTATTTGCTCTTTTCAAGAGTAAACCAAGTGCAAGAACATGTTCAAACTAACACAAATAGTGGGAACTTCAGTAGCTAACCTATAACAGCTAGAAAACTAGCTTCTCTTATTCAAAAGAACCATTTGGGTCAAAGTTACATACTTGCAGGGGCTCTATTATGGGAAACAATCGCATCGTAATCGCCCGCCTTCCAAAAGTTCCTTGAAATTTGCTTTTGTTGAGCATTGGTAGGCAGAGCTGTGCCTGTAAATGGGTTCTGAAAGTGAAACTGGGGAAATGATCGATCATGTGCATCATCCAAAACACAAGCTTCATCCTTGACCACAGGCCTGCTTTCATCTGGAATCCCAAACAGTGCGCATTGCTGAGCATTTAGCACTGCATGCGGAAGTAAAGAAGCCCTCTGAGTCTCAAAACTTGTTTGATAACCATAAATTTCTCTCTGCAGATTTAGACCTCCCTGCCTAGGACTGCCCAAGTGTCCAGCAATATCAGATGTGCCCTCGTTTAAAGGCTCAGCTTGAGGAAAATCTTCGTCATCACTGCTTAGATCTATAACATCTTCACATTTGACCTCCTTGTGCATCATCGCTGCAGTAAACAAATGGAAGCAAAATAAAAAAAACTTCTGTAACATTTGTGTTTTAGGCATATGTCAGGCTCATTGTCACAAAGGCAACAAAAAAGGAATAATTGCATGTCACAGCCATAACATTCCACAAAAGCTCCACAGAACTTGAGGCGAGCCTCCTAACATTGTTGAAAGTCACAGCTCCAAGTTGGAGACCAAGGTCTCAAGCACCCACAATGAATATCTTTTGAACATGCTTGCAATCTGCTTTATATGATAATTAAATGATCACATTAACTGAACCCCATGAAATGAAGATCTCTATATAAGTAGAATCAATGCAGTCTCAACCAGCTTGCTCCCACTTACAAGCATGCTCATGTGCAAAACATGCTTCATAAGGTCAGAAAAGTGTGCACAAAATGAGGAGTCAAAACTCTTGCACATAAACACAATATTGAATAAGGAAAAGAACAATGAAGCAAGACTAACTCAACAACATCGTATTTGTTGTTTTATTGGTGAAAAGTAGATAAAAACAAGACAACCGTTGCTTAGAAATGACTTGAATCAGACATGAAACACGACTTGAAAATTTTGGCTTTTCCAGCACTCCCAAATTATCATAGGGGATTATCTGCAACATGGGTATAGTGGTGGGGATCATCTGTGCCCCTTGGCCATTGACATTTTGGTTCCCTGGTGCCATACTTGCCTACTGATTCGAAAAACCAGCCATACCAAGGCCTGCGGCACCCCAAACTAGCCTTGTTTGCACTGAAACCCTTGCTGTAAGCCGATACTGCCATACATGGGGTTTGACATCATGCCCTCCATACCCCCAAAGACTGATCCTGGCATGTACTGTTGGTTTCCAAGCGCAAAACCAGCCATGTTTTGAAACACAGATTCACCCCTGAAATAACAAGGATGTACCGTGGGTGGTAGAAAAACCTGATGCATAACGTGGAAATTTGTTCCCTATCCATTTAAACCAACATTTGGACTCCGAAAGGTGGCTGGCTGAATTGGTATAGCCTGTGGAATTGGCCTCCTAGCCACCTGTTCGTGGACAGAAAAAAGTTGCCTTGAAGCCCCAGCTAGCTCTGCAACATGCGAGTGCTCCTTGCCCTGCTGGGACACATAAGGGGCCTCGGCTTGAGCCTCAATGGGCTCTCCTCCACGAGAAAGTTGCTTGTCTGCAATGACAATAGTGGTGCTTGCATAAATTCCATAAACCTAGGATTCTGCACCAACCGAGAAAACACATTCACAACACCAACCAACTGTCCTGAACGCATCCTTGTCTAGTTGCCCAGTCATAAACTCTTGGACTTGTGGAGCATTCACATCAACACAAGGCACAGACAGCGGTGGCCGTGAACTCTCGCCAACCTCGAACACTAGAGGTACACCTTGTGTGTACTGCGAAGGAAACCCTTTGCGTCATTTGTCATGCCAGCCATAGTGTAATTCCAAGTTCCTATGCTTTGTATCTTCGCAGAAACCAATTAAGGCTCACTTCTTGAGGAAAAAGTGATCTGTCTCGGCAACGGAACCATGAAACAGGCCCATAGGGCAGTAGACTTTAGATTTCACCCGATCTTTACATTGTTAAACTTTACTTGAACTTTACGACACAAGGGAACTTCACATATAAACCTGTGATTGAAATTCAACACTTCAAAACAAAACACAGCTTGGCAAATAGAGCGCTCCCAAGCAGACAACGACACCCTGTTGGCCCCAAGGACTGGCACCCCTTTCGGTATTTCTTTATTCTTATTACACTTGACAAAAAACTGTAAACTTCTACAAGCTGTCCCACTTTTATCGGGCTGAAATTCCCCTACTCTAACTCGATTTCGGCAGCATAACCACAATAGAAGTCTCCACGACAAAATCCCAAGTAAACAATGACTTTCCAAGTACTTAAAAGCACTTTATACCTGGCGAGAAATTACAGCACTCTCTGTTTTTGGCCTCCAAAATGCACTAAAACACTTGTTCGATGATTCCGTAGCTTCCCCGAAGATCCTCGGACCTATAGGCATCACAACTGGCCAAAACCCTAAACCTGCAATAAATTACAGCAAGCTGTAATTCTCTGTTTTGTGCTCCGATTCAAGTGCTGATCACTTCTCACGGTAACCCTCAAGCTCCCACACCTGTAGCGTCACTTGCCTTTTGAATTACACGAGATTCCTCGCGGGAAATCTCTCTAAATTGTCTTGTACAAGCACCCAAGGCTTGCCCGAGGCTCCCCTGGCATTACCTTGCAGTTTAGGTGTGAAATCCTAAACCTGCAAAAAAAACACAGCACGCTGTAATTCCCTCTTTCGCATCATTTTGTGCGGAGCAAACATGTCTACGCGTGTCTAAGGTGCTCGCTCACGCAATGGGATAGTTCCCTTCTGGATTGGACGAGTTTTCACGCAAGAAAACTCTCCGTTTTTTCATTCCATCGTGATCGAACTGTGCGTATCTAAAGGGGATTAGCAATTAGCTAATCCAGTTTCTGTACACAAGGCTCTTGCCTTGGCAAACTGCATAAAACCCCCATAACTGTACATGGTCATCTAAGAAGCCCAACTAGTGGGGCATTACCATATGTGCAAAGGGGGGACACGAGAGCAAATCCTCACGCTGCATGAGATAAGGGAAAAGACAAGCTTTCCATTAAAGACGCATGACTATAGACGAAGTTGAAGCATTGGAGGAGCCACATAAGACTTTGTGTCGCTTTCGGCACGGCCCAAAGAAGCAAGCGTTGCAAACCTTTATGAAGTTCCAAGTATCGCATGACCCACGCATCAGAGTGGGCCGGCGAAGAGTCCTTTCCAAGATTCAAGACTCTGTTGGCGATCTCGCTCGACGCCATACAGTTCGGTACCAGTACCTCACTTTGAAAAGGAGGGGATGTCACGTGACACATCCAACCCTATGTGTCCGTGGACAAGCTACAACATGACAAGGGTTCAGTTCAATCAAGTCAATCTAGAATAGGAAGTGATCTGGCATTTTTGTAAGTCTGTTCGCAGACCGTGCATGTCCAGACACTTAGAGTAGATGCATATCCTCTGGTTGCACACAGCATGATCATCAGCATTACCATCAGAATCCATTAGAATTCATCAGGAGCATTTTTACAGTGCATAGACCTATTTTCCCTATTTTTGACATTTTTCACTTATTATTTTTAAGTGACTTTTGTTGGAAAATTGGGTAGGGCAAATTCACTAAGATGATATATAAGAAAACCTAGCGCTAGCTTATCTGGCAGAAGAGGAGAAATGCACAGGCAATTCACGTTGCAGCAGGCATCTCCATCTCTATCTCAAGCATGACCCCTTGAAGCTCTGGCGTTTTTCAACCATTAAACCTCAGTGTCTTCAGCAAGAAAACCAATAAAATCTCCTGGTGTTTTTCAGCAAGCAAGACCAGCAGATTCAGACATCTTCGACAGTGATTCCCCCTCAGCAAATACAACAATTTTCAGCAGCCTTAAACCAGCGTTTTCATCCTACGTGATAGCGTTTTTGGACACCAGCAAGCCAGCGTTTTTCAAGAACTGCAGCCAGCGTTTTTCAAAGACAGCAAAGCAGCGTTGCAAGTCAGCAAGACCAACGTTTTAAGGATGGCAAGGACAGTGTTTTACGGCAGCAGATCAGCCCCGTCATCGTCGACAGTCGCAGATTCGCAAAGCATGTCCAAGCATTCAGTTTTCAGCCCTAGTCTCGTCATCGTCGGCACCATCGTCGTCCTCAACATAGCATCACTTCGATTTGCATCAGCATCTTGTACTAGATTGTGCAATCAATAGTAGACCACTCTCGCTGTGACAGACTTGGACACTCCAAGTCAAGAATCAATCGCGACAGCACCAAATAACCACTTCAAAACAATTCACAGATTACATTAGATTTGCACTGGCCCGGCGGAGTTCCGTGCCTAGAGATATTGGCCCCAAAGACTGACGCCCCCCTTTCGGTATTTCTTTTTGTATTAATCAGTTCAAAGTACAAGAGAGTGGCTCGGGTTTCACTCTCAGACTCTGCGTCCAGATGCCCTGAGAAGTGAGGCCCTCACCACTAATTCAAAGGTTACAAGGGATGCTGTCACAAAGTGATGACGTGGCTACGGACAACAGAAACCCTAATTTCTGCCAGAAACCTTGCAAACCCTAATTTTTGCCAAAAACCCTAATTTCCGGAAATCGCAGAGGCTTTTTTTTTTTCTTTTTTTTAAAAATGATGAGCGACCGCGAATCTTGCTTTTTCTCTACGCAATGAGAAAGAGAAAGAGAATGCTTTTGCTTTCAAGTTTGACTCTCTGTGAGAGAGAGAGAGAGCAGTTGCTTTTGATTTGAAGCTTTTGGGGCTCTGCTTTTGGGCATCCCTTGTAACCTTTAAATTAGTGGTGAGGGCCTCACTTCTCAGAGCATCTGGACACAGAGTCTGAGAGTGAATCCCGACCCACTCTCTTGTACTTTGAATTGATTAATACAAAAAGAAATACCGAAAGGGGCGCCAATCTTTGAGGCCAATATCTCTAGGCACGGAACTCCGCCGGGCCAATGCAAATCTATTGTGATCTGTGAATTTTTTGAAGTGGTTATTTGGTGCTGTCGCGATTGATTCTTGACTTGGAGTGTCCAAGTCTATTACAGTGGTATCAGAGCACGGCCGATTTCTCTTCTACGAGAAATCCGATCCCCATTTTTTTTTTCCCACGGCACCTATGGCTTCATGCAAGGATCAGTCGACTCCCTCTGCATCTGGAGATGCGGGCAGGGATCACAACGAAGATTCCGGCAGAGAGTATGGCCCACCTTGGCCTACTCAGGCAGAGCAGCGAGAGATGGAGCGTCGCCAGTTGATCGGCGATGCAACGAAGATGATGCTCAATATTGCGAAGGACCCAAAATTTGCAAAATATATGAGCGAGACTTCTTTTTAAGAAGTGCATGAGCAGTGGCAGAAAACCACTACACCACCCCGAAAATTTGCTTTCAAGAAACCTTCTGATCCCAAACAATATTCAGAGAAGGAACTAGAAGAGGTGGTTGATGCATGCTCAGCTTTTTGACGCACACAAGAAAGCCAAAAAGCATGGCAAAAAGCAAAAGAAAAGCACTGACTTTCCAGGTTATTTGGGTCGTCAATCGACTTTTGACAAGGCAATGAAACAGAAGAAGCCTGTTCGATTTGAAGGAGTACCCAGTTATTCTTCTTCTTCTTCTTCTGACAGTTCTTCTACCTTCTCGGATTCGAGCGAAGAAGACAGAAAAGGTAAAAAGCGAAACAAGAAGCAACGCTTCGGAAAGGGCAAGAGAAAGGCAAAGAAGGTTAAATCTCGCCCAGAGACTGACAGTTCTACTGAGGACTCGTCTACAGACAGCTCAGATTCCGATGACGGAAACTTTTATGCGAACAAGAAGAATTTTTACAAAGCCAACCAGTATGACTTTCTCGAAGATAAAAGCAAGAAAGTCCGAGAGTTTAAGGAAGGTGGCCACTCGATCAAGTTTGATACTTTTTCAGGATACTCAGATGCTTCGAAGGCTTTGTCTTTTATACAGCAGTTTGACATCGCTTTCGTGGGAGGACGCTATTCAGAGCACTCCAAGATTCGGAGAGCTGCCTCTTACTTTAAGGGGAATGCTCGTACTTGGTGGTCCACACTTCTTTTAAACAAGACTGCGCCAATTAAATGGCTAAAATTTAAGAAGCTTTTTATTTCTTCTTGGTTGACGAAAGAATATAAACGAGATATACGAGCTGCTTGGAACCATCTTCGGATGACTAAGAAAGATACAATCAATGCTTATTGTGAAAGATTCTGGAGCTCTTTTCTACCCGCCTCTTCATTCAAGAAGATCTTGTTCAGAGAACAGATTGAGCGGTTTACCTTGGGTCTACCTACAGAGATCCGAGATCACTGCTTGGAACAGAAGTCAGCTTCTATTCAGGAGTTGATGAGTCATGCAAAGCGGGGCTTTGCCATTCACTCTGGCAGTCTGACCTACCCCACAGATGAGGCCAGGACCCAACGAGCCAAACAGACTTCCAGGAATGAAAGTAGAACGAAAAAGAGCAACCCAGAGAAAAAGGATGCACGACCCAAGCTTCCTCCTGAGGAGAGAGCTCGCTTCATCAGGGAGGGGAAGTGCTTCGGATGCGGGGAACATGGAAATATCTCCGCGAAGTGCCCTAAAAAGGCGACAGAATGATAAAGACGACGATAGGCCTGAGAGTTCGAGCGCAGCTGAGGAACGTGGCAGAAAAGGCAGATAGAAAATCAGAACTGGTACCACATGGCGTGGGACGTGCACCGAATCAAATGAATGAAAGTACAAACTTTGCCGCTTTTGGGACAAAGTGAAGGGATCAGGAAGCTCTTTTGAAGGAGCCAAGGCCAAATTTTTTTCACTTGGAATTGGCGGCTCGATTTGGAATTACGCCCGACAAACTGATGCCACAGGCGGAGGTAGTTCGACTGGCACCCGGATGGGATGTTGCCATTACACTGAGCATTGGCAAACTTCGTTTGCAATGACAGGGGTGTTCAGGGCACGCGAGTGACGTTCTACTCAGAATCCCTTGGTACCACAAGAACTACGCCTTGGTTGACTACCAGGCCGAGAAAGCGACTTTGATAAATGAAGGGCTTAGAGATTGTACTTGATGAAGTTCAGTTTCTTACTCATTCTTTTGGGAGAGAACTGAATGATGGATAAAGGTTGAATATGTTTTGACCTGATCAAAAGAACGCCAAGATTTTCTCCACACTCATGCCGATTGCTTTTCAGAGGGCCTGAAGATCAAACCATTGATCTGATACCTGGAAGCATGCCACCGAATCGGCCACCTTACCGTGTGAGCTGAGTACAGAATGAAAAGATTATGAACCCAGTGAAAGACCTCTTGGAAAAGGGTCTTGTCCAGCCTAGTACTTCACCGTATTGCTCTCCAGTGTTGCTGGTTTTGAAGAAAGACGGATCTTGGAGAATGTGCATCGATTATAGCACTCTCAACGAAATCACCATCAAGAACAGATTTCTGATTCCTAGGATCGATGATATACTCCACAGGTTAAAGGGATCCTCGTGCTTTAGCAAGATTGACTTGAAGAGTGAATATCATCATATCAGGATAGCGCCAGGAGATGTCTACAAGACAGCCTTTCGGACGACTTTTGGGTTATTTAAGTTTTTGGTGATGCCTTTTGGCTTAACCAATGCTCCTGCCACATTTAACCGGATGATGGACAGGATTTTTCGAGAATACAAGCTATTTGTTGGCACTTTCTTTGACGACATCATTCTTTTCTCCAAGAATGAGGCAGAACACAGAGATCATCTGCTTCAAGTCTTTCAGGCATTACGAGATCACACGTTAGTGATTAATGCAAAGAAAAGTGAATTTTTCCTACCAGAGATACACTTTTTGGGACACATTGTATCAGCAGCAGGAGTGCAAATGGACCCGGCCAAGATAGAGACTATTCGTGATTGGCCCGATTTGAGGAATGTCCATGAAGTTAGAAGCTTCTTGGGACTGTGTTCGTACTACAGGCTACGAAAGTTTGCAGAGGTTGCTTCCCCTTTGCATATCTTGACACAGAAAGGAGTACCTTTCTCGTGGAAATCCACAGAGGTGACTGCCTTGCAGACATTGAAAGAGAAATTGACTACAGGACCAGATTTGACTTTGCCTGACTTGCAGAAGTCATTTGAAGTATTTTGTGATGGTTATGGTCGTAGTCTGGGTGTGGTCTTGATGCAAGAAGGCCATGTCATTGCTTACGAGAGCCGATTGTTCTCTAGGCCGGAGATGACAGCACAAATTTATGAGAAAAAGCTTTTGGTGGTTATCCATGCTCTTACTAAGTGGCAGCATTACCTACTCGGAGCGGATTTTACTGTCTTTACAGACCATCAGAGTTTGCGCTACTTCTTGCCACAAGCAACTTTCGGAAAAGCAGATGCGGTGGGGGAACATCTTGTCATAGTTTCACTTCCAGATTGTCCATGTGCAGGGACCGAAGAATAGGGTGACAGATGCTTTGTCTCGAAAGCCGTTGGTTCTGGCTATTTCCGCGATACATCATAGGAGCTTCGAGGATATGGTCGATCAATATGCCACAGATACAGATTTTGCAGATATTTTCACACGGATACGAGATGGGGAGACAGTAGCTGGATACGCCCTTCGGGAAGGCTACTTAATGAGAAAGACTATGTTGTGCGTTACACAGCCGTTGAGGGAAAAGGTTATGACTGAATGCCACTGTCCACCTTTTACGGGTCACCGCGGCATTGCTACCACCATGAAGGGGGTAGAGAGATACTTCTTTTGGCCGAGACTCAAGAAGGATGTGGAAGAATTTGTGCGCAATTGCTTGGTATGCCAGAAAGTCAAGTTTGACAGGCATAAGGCACAGGGATTGTTACAACCTTTACCCATACCCACCCACCCCTGGAAAAGTATTGAAATGGATTTCATTTTTGATCTCCCGAGAACATAGAAAGATCATGATGATTTTCCGATTACATGGCACGTCTGAGAGGATTGTCTCTGACAGAGACCCCAGATTTATGAGTTTGTTTTGGAAGGCAATTTGGGAGAACATTGGCACGCAGTTGTAGTTCTCGTCATCGTTCCACTTGCAGACTCACGGGCAATTTGAGATTGCCAATTCAGTGATTTTAGATTTATTGAAGTCTTGTATCTCGGATCAGAAGACTCAATGGGAAAAGAACTTACCTTTGGTGGAATTTGCCTACAATAACACGATACACTCTTCGACGGGGAAGAGGCCATTTGAGATTGTTGAAAGTGTTGCGAAGGTTCCATCCTTCCTGAGCACAAAAGATTAGATATTTGAAGCGGATGAATATTCACAAGATTTGGATACGGCTTTTGCCAAGGTTTGCGAGACTTTGCAGGAGTCTCAAGAACGACAGAAAAAGGAAGCGGAGCGCCATCGTCGCGACTTGAAATTGAAGGCGGATGATTGGGTGCTCTTACGTTTTGAGAAGGCACGCCTACGAAAGAAAAAGGGAAAGGAGAGGCTTTTTCCAAAGCTTAGTATGCGATACTACTGACCTTTCCAAATCACTCATAAGATAAATGATGTCTCCTTCCGATTGAAACTGCCAGATACTTGGAGGATTCACAATGCATTGCATGTGAGTCTCTTCAAGTTAAGGGTGATGTGCCTGATGATGGGGAGCCTGATGAGCAACCTGAAGTGGAAGAAGACGAGGAGATCCTTGTTCCTGAACAGATTTTGGCACATAACGATACGAAGAAAGGTAAAGTCCAAAGGCGGTTCTTGGTTAAGTTCAAGAACTTTCCTGCATTTGATGCGAAGTGGATGGAGGAGGAGGGCCTAGCAGATACTCCTCGGATTGTGAAACTTTACCTCAATGTTTTGGTTTAGCATAGTCTACTCCAAACGGAACCCAGAAATTTAGCTTGGCCGAATATCTGGTGCAGTGGGATGCACAAGAGGGGAGTTACTCCGCTCCTTTGTCAACAGATGCCTTGATTTTGATACTAAAGTCACTGATGTCTCTTTGAGCTTCAGGGATACTAAGAGCTGACAGTATTCTGCTGGATGACTTTATGAAATGGAATTCTTGATAATGATACTGATTTGTTCTCGACTTCTTTTGAGTGCAGGCACTGATAGCCGAAATGACTGCAGCATTTTGGTCTGATTGATCTCGAATAGACATGGTTGCAATAGGGGTTAGTCAATCGGACATCAATGAGGTCCCAATTGGACCTAGATGTGATTGTGACACCGGCCCGTAGGGCGGTAGGCGTTGGCTTTCACCCGAAATTCTTTACTTTATACACACACACACAGCACTTTGCAAAGAAAACCTGCGACGGGAGTTAACACTTGAATACACACACGGCTCGGAAGCTAGAATGCTCCGAGCAGACGCCGACAACCTGTAGGCCCCAAAATTGGCGCCCCTTTCGGTATTTCTTTATTCTTTAGGAGGGTAAATTACAAGGTAAGGTCCTGGGAATCCTTCACGTGTATCCACCTAGATACCATTTGATTTGGCCAAATTTCGGCAGCATAACAGTCCCAAAACTTGCGCGAAACCAATTCCCCTACTGGAACTCACTTGCACTGGCGTATACCCTCTGATTCCTGCCCAAAAACAGTAAATTCAGCACGCTGTATTTACTGGTTTTTGCCCTGTTTTCAGCCCCAAACAGTCCCCTAACTGTCCTCTGCCAGTGGGGCACGATTCCCAATGGTCCTGGCGTCCGTATGGCTGAAAAACAGTGAATTTACAGCGCATACACAGCGCTGATTTTGCACCTGTACGGTAAGGTTATGACCCTCACCAGTGCCTGCTTTGGAGCAGCAGTTAGCTACCCCTGTTCCTGCTCAAGGAGGCTCTTGCCTCAGCACAAAAGCATGAACCCACACAACTGTACATCAGTCAAATGAGTAGCCCTCTTGTGGGGCATCACATAACTGCACGTAGGGGAGAGAGAGAGAGCAGTGTGTAGTGTGCAGGGCATCACTCCTAGCACCACACTGTACATGAGAGGAAAAGGAAGCACTCCATAGCTCTTAACCTGTGACAAAAGCTGAAATGAGGCCTCTCCCAGCATAAAAATCAGCGCCCATTTTTCTGCAAGAGGAAAGTTCACGAAAATGTGACACTTGGCGCATTTTCAAGCATTTTCCCGTTTCGGGTTTGCCGCTTAAAAATATCCTGACCGGTTGCCCAGTTGACTTCCCGGCAGAGTTATAAAATGTTCCCCTAGTCATACCGGAGGTAATGACGCGAACACATTTCACGGCCCAAAATAGTAGTTCCCTAAATTTTAGGAGATGCTTCCGTTGGGCTCCCACTGGTCTTCTGACCATCTATCCTCATTGGAGCCGCATCCAAAAGTGCAATGTGGCCCAACTGTCGGATACTTTTTGTTGGTAGTCCCACCTTGACTTTACGCCTTAATTGAGTTCACTTCCTAGTATCCACCAACTTGCTAAGTGCGACGGGGGGACCTATATGATCTTGCTCTGAGCCTAGACATCCTCTTACCATACGAATTCCAGTGCCGACCACTTCCCGTCTGCAGGTGAATCTACCGTTCACATTGGCCATACAATGTCCGACCGTTTGCTACTTCAAAAAGAGGGTCTCAAAACAATTAAAATAAACCCCATTGGAAAGAAACCAACAACCAAGGTTAGCAGTTGCCACATCTCTGTGACATGGTTAATAACTGCCACGTCCTCGTGACATACCCCCCTCTTGAAATCGCGAACGTCCTCGATTGCATACCATAAATACACGCCACTGATGATCTTGTGCTATTAACACTCTTTTATCATCGCATGTATCCGCAAGAAAGGTCGTAACATACATAGATACAAATGACTTAATGAGGCCTTCATACTTTTGCCATTTCCATCTATGGCACTGAATTCATATGTACATCTGATGTACTAGCTCTATCATTACCCCTCCTTTGCACACGTTGGGTTGGGGCATAAGTAGGCTGTAACCCAAAGGCTTCAAGGTAAAGCTGCAATACATTTGGTGACTCTGACAGTTCATGCTCTTCCATCCACTTTGCATCCATAGGCGGATAGTTCTTGAACTTCACCAAATAGCGTCTTGCAACTTGTCCTTTAACTTTTCTGTCCTTATGTGCCAAAACTTGCTCAGGTACCAGGATCTCATCAAGTTCCTCAACTTCTGGCTGATCCTCAACTGGCATATATTCTGGCACATCACCCACGAAGGGTCTTAGAAGACTCACGTGAAACGCATTATGAATCTTCCACGCATCAGGTAGTTTCAGCCTGTAAGCCACATCGCTGATCTTGTCAAGCACTTGAAAAGGCCCATAGTAACGCATGCTGAGCTTAGGAAACAGCCGTTCCTTGCCCTTCATCTTCTTTAACCTTGCCTTTTCGAACCTTAAGAGAACCCAATCACCAGGTGATAGTAACAATTCACGACGGTGACGATCAGCAGCCTTTTTCTGTTTTGCTTGAGTCTTCTCCAAGGCAACTTTAATTTTCTTATACATCTCATCCATGTTCTCAACATATCGATTTGCCTCAAAGATCTTGTCCTTTGTATGCAAAATGGGAGGAACCTTTTTGCCGCCTTCAACAATTTCAAAAGGTGCTTTGCCAGTAGACGAATGCACCGTATTATTGTACGCATACTCAAGCATAGGCAAATACTGTTCCCACTTGCCTTTATTATCTAACACATAGCATTTCAGCAGATCTAAGACAGTAGAATTGGCCTCTTCTGACTGTCCATCAGTTTGTGGATGAAACGAAGACGAGAACTTGAGCGTAGTACCCATGTTCTCAAACAATCCTCTCCAGAACAAACTGGTCATGCGAGGATCACGATCACTGATAATCGATTGTGGCATACCATGGAGATTAAACACATTGTACATGAACAAGCGTGCCATCTGATCAGATTTTATCTTCTTCCTGACAGGGATAAAATGGGCTTGCTTGCTGAACCTGCAGATAATGGTCCATATACCATCATTCCCTGTTGGTGTCCTTGGAAGATCAAAGATAAAGTCCATAGCAATACTTTCCCATGGCTTATCCGGAATCGGGAGTGGTTGTAACAACCCTGGTGCCTTTTGCCTGTCAAACTTGACCTTTTGGCAAACTATGCATGCTCGCACAAAGGCATCCACATCTCTCCTCAAGGTAGGCCAATAGAAGAACGTCTCTACCGCTTTAACTGTTGCATCAATGCCACGATGCCCTGCATACGGTGGGACATGACTCTCTTCCATGACCTTATGTCGCAGTGGCCTAGTGACACAAAGTCTGCCATGCATCATCATAAAACCATCTCTGAGGAGGTAGTGCTCGTGATGTTGCCCCTCTTGTAACTGTTCAAAGATCCTTGCAAAATCTTCATCGACAGTATACTGTTCCTGCATGTCATCTAACTCATGATGATAAGGAATTGACACAGTTGAAATTTGTGGCTTTCTTGATAACGCATCAGCCACAACATTCTTCTTGCCTTCCACATGCATAATCTGGAAGTGGAACATGGAAAGAATGTTTGCCCATCGCATATGCTTTTCGGATAACTTTGACTGTGTCAAGAAGTATCGCAAGGTCTGATGATCTGTTTGGACAACAAAATCAGCACCTAAGAGGTAGTGCTTCCAGCTAGAAAGCGCATGAATCACGGCCAAGAGCTCTTTCTCATAGACTTGCATAGTCCTCTCTGGCCCTTGCAAAATTCGGCTTTCATAAGCTACTACCCGTCCATCTTGCATTAGCACTGCTCCGATGCTACTGCCACACGCGTCACACTGGACCACAAATGACTTCCTGAGATCTGGCAAAACAATAACTGGATCTGAAGTCAACTTTTCCTTTAAGAGACTAAAAGCTGAAATCTCTTTTTGGGTCCATCTGAAAGTGACCTCTTTCTTTTGCAATGCGTGAAGAGGCGATGCTATCTCTGCAAAATTTCTGATAAACCTTCTATAGTAGGAACACAATCCCAAGAAGCTTCTCACATCGTGCACAGTCTTCAAGTCTGGCCATGTCTTGATAGCTTCGACCTTTGCGGGATCCATTCTAACACCATCCTTTGAGACTATGTGGCCCAGAAAGTGGATCTCTTCGAGGAAGAATTCACTTTTCTTAGGATTGACAAGTAACCTGTGACTGCGCAGCTCTTCGAACACAATGGTCAAGTGATGCCTATGCTCCTCTTCATTCTTCGAATACACAATCATGTCATCGAAGAATGTTCCAACAAACTGTTGATGCGAGCGGAAAATCCGGTCCATCATTCTGTTGAACGTGGCAGGAGCATTTGTTAGCCCAAACGGCATCACTAGAAACTCATAAAGACCAAATGTCGTTCTAAACGCAGTCTTGTGCACATCCTCTGGGCTTATACGAATCTGATGGTACCCACTCTTAAGGTCTATCCTGCTGAAAATTGCAGCACCCTCTAAACGATCGAGAATATCATCAATGCGAGGAATAGGAAACCTATTCTTGATGGTATTCTTATTCAACGCACGGTAATCAATACACATGCGCCATGAGCCATCCTTCTTCTGCACTAGGAGCACTGGGGAGCAAAAAGGTGAAGACTAGGCTGGATAAGCCCCTTCTCTAATAACTCCTCAATTTGGCCCATAATCTCTTTCTGTTGCGCCGCACTAACCCTGTAGGGAGGTTTATTTGGTGGGCTACACCTTGGCACCAAATCTATCCGATGGTCCTCAGGTCTCTCTGGCGGCAATTGCGACGGTAATGAATCAGAAAAACAGTCACTAAACTTTTGCAAAAATGCTGACCTTTCTTTATCTAACACAGATAAATTTGATTGATCCCTATCTGAGACATCACGTGCAAAAATCAAGTACACAGAAAGATGATTCTTTATTACAGAAGTGATAGCAGAAGCAGATACAATAGAGACTGACTCTCCTTTAAGCTTTACATCCAAGATGTGAGTTTTGCCCCTATGCTGTACAGTGATCTTTTTGTTGTAGGCATCCAAGACTCCATGCACTCGGAACATCCACGGGATCCCCAACAAGGCGTCACAACCTTCCAGTGGCATGATGTAAAACTCTTCAGTGTCCACATACGACTGAATATGCAGACGCAGTTTTCCAATGACGGGAGTAACACACTCTGAGTGGCCAGGACATGCCAACCCTGTCTCTGCTGTGTACCCCATCTCTTCAGCTCTGATGCCCAGCTTCATAGCTAACTCTGGTGAGATAAAGTTGGCTTTGGCACCTGGATCAAAGAAGATGAGTGCCGTCTGATCCCTAACTTTACCCCATGCCCTGCATAACTCACTGGCATCTGTGCTGGGCTTGTCACCCACCATGTCTGGCACTAAACCTGCCGTGGGTTTAGGCTTCTTGCCTTTCTGGTCTTCTTTATCCTCTGAGTCAGCAAGCCTTTTCCTTTGTGGACAATTGATAGAAATATGACCAGGCTGCTCGCATATAAAGCATTTGTTCTCAGCCATTAGGACCTTCTTTTCCTCGAGCGACTTGCGCACAAAAGGCTTCCTTTTCTGTTTCTTTGCCTGCGCTCCAGAAGTCCCGGCTGAATCCTTGTCTTTGGTGGCCTTTTCTGACCCCTGTGACGCATCAGGAGTCGTCTTCACAAAGGGCTTCTTCGCTGAATTTTTCTTTTGCTGCCCTCCTTTATCACTGCTCCGAAATCCACTGTCCTCTCCTTTCAACAGGGCAAGACCAGTGTTCGCAACTTCCATGAGCTGAGTAAGGGTAGCCACTCTGTTCTTTGTACAGTAATCGCGAAGCCCTTTAGGCAGCCCACAACAATACTTCTCTATCTGCTCTGTCAATGGCACAAATCTGTAGGAGGTCACTGAGAGTAATGCTTTACAAAACCTCCTATTGTACTCCAGCAAGCTCTTGCACGAAGCTGCCGTAAGCTAGTGCCAATCTGTCAGGACATCGGCTTCAAATTCATTTGATAGCCAAGCAGATGCAAACATTTGCTTGAAGTAAACCCAAGTGGCGGGTGCCTGTCCTTGCATTAACAATGTCGTCCACCATGTAAGCACATTGTCCTTTAAGAAAGTGGCAGCTTTCCTGACCTTCGAGGCCTCTGTAAAATTCCCTCCCGCATAAGCTATATCAAACTGCTGGAGGAAAGTGAGCGCCTTTGTCTTGTCCTCGAAACCACTGAAGGTACTGAACTTTACTGCTGCACCACCCTCTTTGTAAGCCTTCGGCTTCTCTAGTGCCCCCAAGTTGTCATACGGGATGGTCTGCAACATGGGCACTGTACTAGGCATGATCGGCACGCCTTGGCCATTCACATTTTGCGTCAGAGGTGCGATATGTGGCTCCTGTCCAGAAAAACCAGCCATGCCAAAATGAGCCTGTGGCACCCCAAACTGACCCTGGTTGCAGTGGAAACCTTGCTGCATGTCGATACTACCATACATGGGGTTTGGCATGATGCCTTGCATACCCCCGAACACTGTTCCTGGCATGTACGGCTGACTTCCAGACGCATAACCAGCCATACTTTGGAACACTGATCCACCCCCGAAATACCCAGGATGTACCGTGGGTGGTGGAAAAACTGAGTGCATAGCCTGGTATCCAGCTCCCTGTCCATTCAAGACAGCATGCTGGCTCTGAAAGGTGGCGGGCTGAACTGGCATAACCTGTGGAATAGGCGTTCTAGCCACCTGTTCAAGCACGGGAGGAACCTACTTTGGAGCCCCCGACTCCGCAACATGCGAGTGTTCCCTTTCCTCCTGCGCCTCATGAAGTACCTGGGCTTGAGCTTCAACAAGCTCCGTACGTGGCGTAGGTTGCCTATTTTGATGTTGCACTGGTGGCGCTTGCAAGAATTCCATACACCTCGGATTCTGCACCAGCTGCGAAAAGACATTCACCGCGGCAACTAACTGAGTCTTAAACGCGTCATCCTCAAGTTGCCCTGTCATAAAGCCTTGTACTACTGAGGGACATTCACCTTGACAGGAGGTACAGACTGACGTGGCCGTGAGCTCTCGCCAATCTCAAAAACCATAGGAATCTCCTGCCTGTCCTTTGGAGAGGAACCCTCTTCCATAATTCCCTTCCCCTTGTCGGCCATAGTGTAATCCCCGCGTTCTTGCACTGTGTGTCTTTACCCTGAACAATCCAGGCTCACTCTTTGAGGAAAAAGTGATTGATGTCCCGGCAACGGAACCATGAAACCGGCCCGTAGAACAGTAGGCGTTGGCTTTCACCCGAAATTCTTTACTTTATACACACACAGCACTTTGCAAAGAAAACCTACAACGGGAGTTAACACTTGAATACACACACGGCTCGGAAGCTAGAATGCTCCGAGCAGACGCCGACAACCTGTAGGCCCCAAAATTGGCGCCCCTTTCGGTATTTCTTTATTCTTTAGGAGGGTAAATTACAAGGTAAGGTTCTGGGAATCCTTCACGTGTATCCACCTAGATACCATTTGATTTGGCCAAATTTCGGCAGTCAGCACGCTGTATTTACTGGTTTTTGCCCTGTTTTCAGCCCCAAACAGTCCCCTAACTGTCCTCTGCCAGTGGGGCACGATTCCCAATGGTCCTGGCGTCCGTATGGCTGAAAAACAGTGAATTTACAGCGCATACACAGCGCTGATTTTGCACCTGTACGGTGAGGTTATGACCCTCACCAGTGCCTGCTTTGGAGCAGCAGTTAGCTACCCCTGTTCCTGCTCAAGGAGGCTCTTGCCTCAGCACAAAAGCATGAACCCACACAACTGTACATCAGTCAAATGAGTAGCCCTCTTGTGGGGCATCACATAACTGCACGTAGGGGAGAGAGAGAGCAATGTGTAGTGTGCAGGGCATCACTCCTAGCACCACACTGTACATGAGAGGAAAAGGAAGCACTCCATAGCTCTTAACCTGTGACAAAAGCTGAAATGAGGCCTCTCCCAGCATAAAAATCAGCGCCCATTTTTCTGCAAGAGGAAAGTTCACGAAAATGTGACACTTGGCGCATTTTCAAGCATTTTCCCGTTTCGGGTTTGCCGCTTAAAAGTATCCTGACCGGTTGCCCAGTTGACTTCGCGGCAGAGTTATAAAATGTTCCCCTAGTCATACCGGAGGTAATGACGCGAACACATTTCACGGCCCAAAATAGCAGTTCCCTAAATTTTAGGAGATGCTTCCGTTGGGCTCCCACTGGTCTTCTGACCATCTATCCTCATTGGAGCCGCATCCAAAAGTGCAATGTGGCCCAACTGTCGGATACTTTTTGTTGGTAGTCCCACCTTGACTTTACGCCTTAATTGAGTTCACTTCCTAGTATCCACCAACTTGCTAAGTGCGACTGGGGGACCTATATGATCTTGCTCTGAGCCTAGACATCCTCTTACCATACGAATTCCAGTGCCGACCACTTCCCGTCTGCGGGTGAATCTACCGTTCACATTGGCCATACAATGTCCGACCGTTTGCTACTTCAAAAAGAGGGTCTCAAAACAATTAAAATAAACCCCATTGGAAAGAAACCAACAACCAAGGTTAGCAGTTGCCACATCTCTGTGACATGGTTAATAACTGCCACGTCCTCGTGACAGATTGCTAGCTATATTGCCGATAAATCATGGTCTAAGATCCGAATGAATGTTGAATGTCTGGTGATGTCCTGTGATGTCGTGTGATGTGACTGTCGATTTTGTACATGTGCTAGATGTGTGTTCCTAGTACGTAGGTACTAACAGTCAGTGTCTGCTAAGACGGTTTATGGCTTTTGTCGGTTTTGTAAGCGTAATCGCGGTCGATTACAATGCTTTCAAGAGGGGGGTATGTCACAAAGTGATGACGCGGCTACGGACAGCAGAAACCCTAATTTCTGACAAAAATCCTAAAATTCCTGCAAACCCTAATATACGAAAATCGCGGAGGCTTTTTTTTTAAATCTTTTTTTTTTATTTTTTTTAAATGATGAGCGACGCGAATCTTGCTTTTTCTCTACGCAATGAGAAAGAGAAAGAGAATGCTTTTGCTTTCAAGTTTTGACTCTCTGTGAGAGAGAGAGAGCAATTGCTTTTGATTTGAAGCTTTTGGGGCTTTGCTTTTGGGCATCCCTTGTAACCTTTAAATTAGTGGTGAGGGACTCACTTCTCAGAGCATCTGGACGCAGAGTCTAAGAGTGAATCCCGACCCACTCTCTTGTACTTTGAATTGATTAATACAGAAAGGGACGCCAGTCTTTGGGGCCAATATCTCTAGGCACGAAACTCCGCCGGGCCAGTGCAAATCTATTGTGATATGTGAATTGTTTTGAAGTGGTTATTTGGTGCTGTCGCGATTGATTCTTGACTTGGAGTGTCCAAGTCTGTTACAGATTCCCAAAAGCAGAGCCCCAAAAGCTTCAAATCAAAAACAATTGCTCTCTCTCTCTCTCTCTCTCTCTCTCTCTCTCTCTCTCTCTCTCTCTCTCTCTCTCTCACAGAGAGTCAAAACTTGAAAGCAAAAGCATTCTCTCTCTCTTTCTCATTTCATAGAGAAAAAGCAAAATTTGCGTAGCTCATCATTTTTATTTTTATTTTAAATTATTATTTTTGTTTCACCCTCCGCGATTTCCGAAAATTAGGGTTTTTGGCAAAAATTAGGGTTTTTGTTGTCCGCCACGTCATCACTTTGTGACATACCCCCCTCTTCAAAGCATTGTAATCGACCGCCATTACGCCTGCAAAACCGACAAAAGCGATAAACCGTCTTAGCAGACACTGACTGTTAGTACCTACGTACCAGGAACACACATCTAGCACATGTACAAAATCGACAGTCACATCACACGACATCACATGACATTCAACATTCATTCGGATCTTAGACCATGATTTATCGGCAATGTAGCTAGCAATCACATCTAGGTCCAATCGGGACCTCATTGATGTCCGATTGACTAACCCCTATTGCAACCATGTCTATTCGAGATCAATCAGACCAAAATGCTGCACTCATTTCGGCTATCAGTGCCTGCACTCAAAAGAAGTCGAGAACAAATTAGTATCATTATCAAGAATTCCATTTCATAAAGTCATCCAACAGAATACTGTCAGCTCTCAGTATCCCTGAAGCTCAAAGAGACATCAATGACTTTAGTATCAAAATCAAGGCATCTGTTGACAGAGGAGCAGAGTGACTCCCCTCTTGTCAATCCAACTGCACCAGATCTTCGGCCAAGCTGAATTTCTGGGTTCCGTTTGGAGTAGACTATGCTAAACCAAAACATCGAGGTAAAGTTTCACAATCCGAGGAGTATCTGCTAGGTCCTCCTCCTGCAGGAAAGTTCTTGAACTTAACCAAGAACCGCCTTCAGACTTTACCTTTCTTCGTATCCCTATGTGCCAAAATCTGTTCAGGAACAAGGGTCTCCTCGTTTTCTTCCACTGCGGGTTGCTCATCAGGCTCCCCATCATCACGCACATCACCCTTAACAGGTTTCAAGAGACTCACATGCAATGCATTGTGAATCCTCCAAGTATCTGGCAGTTTCAATCGGAAGGAGACATCATTTATCTTTTCAGTAATCTGGAAAGGTCCGTAGTATCGCATACTAAGCTTTGGAAAAAGCCTCTCCTTTCCCTTTCTCTTTCGTAGGCGTGCCTTCTCAAAACGTAAGAGCACCCAATCATCCTCCTTCAATTTCAAGTCGCAATGATGGCGATCCGCTGCCTTTTTCTGTCGGAATATTAATCCGCTTCAAATATCTAATCTTTCGTGCTCAGGAAGGATGGAACATTCGTAGCACTTTCAATAATCTCAAATGGCGTCTTCCCCGTCGAAGAGTGTATCGTGTTATTGTAGGCAAACTCCACCAAAGGTAAATATCTTTCCCATTGAGTCTTCTGATCTGAGATATAAGACTTCAATAAATCTAGAACCATTGAATTGGCAATCTCGGATTGCCCGTCAGTCTGCGTGTGGAAAGATGACGAGAACTGCAACCGCGTGCCAATGTTCTCCCAAATTGCCTTCCAAAACAAACTCGTAAATCTGGGGTCTCTGTCGGACACAATTGTCTCAGACGTGCCATGTAATCGGAAAATCATCGTGATCATTCTGTGCTCTCGGGAGATCAAAAAAGAAATCCATTGCAATACTTTCCCAGGGGTGGGTGGGTATGGGTAAAGGCTGTGCCTTATGCCTGTCAAACTTGACCTTCTGGCATACTGCCACACAAACTCTTCCACATCCTTCTTGAGTCTCGGCCAAAAGAAGTATCTCTCTACCTCTTCATGGTGGTAGTAATGCCGCGGTGACCCGTAAAAGGTGGACAGTGGCATTCAGTCATAACCTTTTCCCGCAACGGCTGTGTAACGCACAACATAGTCTTTCTCATCAAGTAGCCTTTCCGAAGGGAGTATCCAGCTACTGTCTCCCCATCCCATATCCGTGTGAAAATATCTGCAAAATTTGTATCTATGGCATACTGATCGACCTTATCCTCAACGCTCCTATGATGTATCGCGGAAATAGCCAAAACCAACGGCTTCCGAGACAAAGCATCTGCCACCACATTCTTCTGTCCCTGCACTGCACAAGGACAATCTGGAAGTGAAACTGTGACAAGAAGTTCGCCCACCGCATCTGCTTTTCCGAAAGCTGCTTCTGTGACAAGAAGTAGCGCAAACTCTGATGGTCTGTAAAGACAGTAAAATCCGCTCCGAGTAGGTAATACCACCACTGAGTAAGAGCATGGATAACCACCAAAAGATCTTTCTCATAAATCTGTGCTCTCATCTCCAACCTAGAGAACAATCGGCTCTCGTAAGCAATGACATGGCCTTCTTGCATCAAGACCGCACCCAGACTACGACCACAAGCATCACAAAATACTTCAAATGACTTTTGCAAGTCCGGCAAAGTCAAATCTGGTCCTGTACTCAATTTCTCTTTCAATGTCTGAAAGGCAGTCACCTCTGTGGATCCCCACGAGAAAGGGACTCCTTTCTGTATCAAGATATGCATAGGGGAAGCAACCTCTGCAAACCTTCGAATGAACCGTCTGTAGTACGAACACAGTCCCAAGAAGCTTTCAACTTCATGGACATTCTTCAAATCGGGCCAATCACGGATAGTGTCTATCTTGGCCGTATCCATTTGCACTCCTGCTGCTGCGACAAAGTGTCCCAAAAAAAATGTATCTCTGAAGCATATGATCTCTGTGTTCTGCTTCATTCTTGGAGAAAACAATGATATCATCAAAGAAAGTGCCAACAAATAGCCTCTCGAGTATATCATCGATCCTAGGAATCGGAAATCTGTTCTTGATGGTGATTTTGTTGAGAGCGCTATAATCGATGCACATTCTCCAAGATCAGTCTTTCTCCAAATCCAACAACAATGGAGAGCAATACGGTGAAGTACTATGCTGGACAAGACCCTTTTCCAAGAGGTTTTTCACTGGGTTCATAATCTTTTCATTCTGTACTCGGCTCACACGGTAAGGTTGCCGGTTCAGTGGCGTGCTTCCAAGTATCAGATCAATGGTTTGATCTTCAGGCCCTCTAAAAAGCAATCAGCATGAGTGTGGAGAAAAATCTTGGCGTTCTTTTGATCAGGTCAAAACATATTCAACCTTTATCCATCGTTCAGTTCTCTCCCAAAAGAATGAGTAAGAAACTGAGTTCATCAAGTACAATCTCTAAGCCCTTCATTTATCAAAGTCGCTTTCTCGGCCCGGTAGTCAACCATGGCGTAGTTGTTGTGGTACCAAGGGATCCTGAGTAGAACGTCACTCGCGTGCCCTGAACACCCCTGTCATTGCAAATGAAGTTTGCCAATGCTCGGTGTAATGGCAACATCCCATCCGGGTGCCAGTCGAACTACCTCCGCCTGTGGCGTCAGTCTGTCAGGTGTAATTTACAAATCGAGCCGCCAATTCCAAGTGAAAAGAAGTTGGCCTTGGCTCCTTCAAAAGAGCTTCCTGATCCTTCACTTTGCCCCAAAAGCGGCAAAGTTTGTACTTTCATTCATTAGATTTGGTGCAGGTCCCACGCCATGTGGTACCAGTTCTGCTTTTCTATCTGCCTTTTCTGCCACGTTCCTCAGCTGCTCTCGAACTCTCAGGCCTGTCGTCGTCTTTATCATTCTGTTCTTTCTGTGTCTTTTTAGGGCACTTCGCGGAGATATGTCCCTGTTCCCCGCATCCAAAGCACTTCCCCTCTCTGATGAAGCGAGCTCTCTCCTCAGTAGTAAGCTTGGGTCGTGCATCCTTTTTCTCTGGGTTGCTCTTTTTCTTTTTACTTTCATTTCCAGAAGTCTGTTCGTCTCGTTGTGTCATGGCCTCATCTGTGGGGTAGGACAGACTGCCAGAGTGAATGGCAAAGCCCCGCTTCGCATGACTCATCAACTCCTGAATAGAAGCTCGCTTTCTGTTCCAAGCAGTGATCTCGGATCTCTATAGATAGACCCAAGGTGAACCGCTCAATCTGTTCTCTGAACTAGATCTTCTTGAATGAAGAGGTGGGTAGAAAAGAGCTCCAGAATCTTTCACAATAAGCATTGATTGTATCTTTCTTGGTCATCCGAAGATGGTTCCAAGCAGCTCGTATATCTCATTCATATTCTTGCGTCAACCAAGAAGAAATAAAAAGCTTTTTAAATTTCAGCCATTTAACTGGCGCAGTCTTGTTTAAAAGAAGCGTGGACCACCAAGTACGAGCATTCCCCTTAAGGTAAGAGATAGCTCTCCGAATCTTGGGAGTGCTCTGAATAGCGTCCTCCCACGAAAGCGATGTCAAACTTCTGTATAAAAGACGAAGCCTTCGAAGAATCTAAGTATCCTAAAAAAGTATCAAACTTGATCGAGTGGCCACCTTCCTTAAACTCTCGGACTTTCTTGCTTTGATCTTCGAGAAAGTCATACTGGTTGGCTTTGTAAAAATTCTTCTTGTTCGCATAGAAGTTTCCATCATCAGAATCTGAGCTGTCTGTAGACGAGTCCTCAGTAGAACTGTCAGGCTCTAGGCGAGATTTAGCCTTCTTTGCCTTTTTCTTGCCCTTTTCGAAGCGTTGTTTCTTGCTTCGCTTTTTACCTTTTCTGTCTTCTTCGCTCAAATCTGAAGAGCTAGAAGAACTGTCAGAAGAAGAACTGGGTACTCCTTCAAATCGAACACGCTTCTTCTGTTTCATTGCCTTGTCAAATGTCGACTGACGACCCAAATATCCCGGGAAGTCAGTGCTTTTCTTCTGCTTTTTGCCGTGCTTTTTGGCTTTCTTTTGCGCGTCAAAAAGCTGAGCAATCCGTGCATTAACCACCTCTTGTAATTCCTTCTCGGAATACTGTTTGTGATCAGAAAGTTTCTTGAGAGCGGGTTTCAGTGGTGGTGTAGTGGTTTTCTGCCACTGTGCATGCACTTCCTGAAAAGAAGTCTCGCTCATATTTTGCAAATTTCGGATCCTTCGCAAAACTGAGCATCATCTTTGTTGCATCGCCGATCAATTGACGACGCTTCATCTCTCTTTGCTCCGCCTGAGTAGGCCGAGGCGGGCCCTACTCTCTGTCAGAATCTTCGTTGTGATCCCTGCCCGCATCTCCAAATGCAGAGGGAGTCGACTGATCCTTGCGTGAAGCCATAGGTGCCGCGGAAAAAAAAAACTGGGGATCGGATTTCCCTTAGAAGAGAAATCAGCCGTGCTCTGATACCACTGTAACAGACTTGGACACTCCAAGTCAAGAATCAATCGCGACAACACCAAATAACCACTTCAAACAATTCACAGATCACAAAAGATTTGCACTGGCCCGGCGGAGTTCCGTGCCTAGAGATATTGGCCCCAAAGACTGGCGCCCCTTTCGGTATTTCTTTTTGTATTAATCAGTTCAAAGTACAAGAGAGTGGGTCGGAATTTACTCTCAGACTCTGCGTCCAGATGCTCTGAGAAGTGAATGCCCAAAACCACTTATTTAAAGTTACAAGGGATGCCCAAAAGCAAAGCCCCAAAAGCTTTCAAATCAAAAGCAAAATCCCTCTCTCTCAGGCTCTCTTGGGCTTTAATAAAATAAAGCAAGTAATCCTTCTCTCTCTATCTCTTGCCAAGCGTAGAGAAAAAAGCCCCAAAAGCTGAAATTGCGTCCAGCTTTCCGTGTTTTGCGCTGCAGATCCCAGAAATCCGTACCTACTGCCACGTGGCATTCCCCGCCTGAAAATTAGGGTTTCCAATCAGCAGTTAGGGTTAGGGTTTCCAGAAATTAGGGTTCTGAAAATTAGGGTTTCTGGCAGATTTTAGGGTTTGCAGGAAATTAGGGCTTTCTGGCAGAAATTAGGGTTTCTGCACGTCATCACTCTGTGACACCAGACCTTGTTGGCGATATCTATCGACGCCATACAGTTCGGTACCAATACCTCACTTTGAAAAGGAGGGGATGTCACCTGATACATCCAACCCTATGTGTCCGCGGACAAGCTACAGCATGAACAGGGTTCAATTCAATCAAGTCAGTCTAAAATACGAAGTGATCTGGCACTTTCGTGAGTCTGTTCGCAGACCGTGCATGCCCAGACACTTAGATGCATATCCTTTGGTTGCACACAGCATGATCATCAGCATTCCCATTGGAATCCATCAGAATCCATCAAAGAAATTTTCCAGTGCATTAAACCTATTTTCCCTATTTTTGACATTTTTCACTTATTTATTAAGTGACTTTTGTTGGGAACTAGGTAGGGCAATTTTGCTAATGAAATATATAAGCAACCTAGCACTAGCACTATCTGGCAGAGGAGGAGAAAGGGCATGCAACAGGCTTCTCTCTCCCATTCTCAGCAAGAACAAGAACCCAGCAGCCTGGCGTTTTTCCACAAAGGGATTTTAGCCCTGACTTTGGCGTTTTCAGCAAGAGAAACTCAGCGATTTCAGCCCTGACCTTGGCGATCTCAGGCCAGCGTTTTCAGTCAGAAAATTCAGCAAGAAAAAGACCCTGCAATTAGCGTTTTTCAGCTTCTGCTGTTAGCGTTTTTCAGCTCCCTGCCTTGACGTTTCTACAGCAGTAAAACAGCCAGCAATACAGCGTTTTTAGGGCAGCTTTTCAGTACCATAAGACAGCGTTTTACAGGCAGCAGAACAGCGTTTGCACATGCAAATTCAGCGTTTCCAGCAGCATGACCTCAGCGTTTCTCAAGTAGCATGAACAGTAGCACATCAGCCCGTCATCGTCGACAGTAGCAGATTCGCAAGCATTCCCAAGCATTCAGTTTTCAGCCATAGTCTCGTCATCGTCGGTACCACCATCGCCCTCGACATAGCCCCATTAGATTTGCATCAGTCATTGTACCAGATTGTGCAATCAATATAGACCACTCTCGCCATCGAGAGTGGGGCCCATGGAGGAGGGTTTGACAACTTCCCAGTGTCGTATTCTCTTCTCTCTCTATCTCTCAGTCTCATGCACCTTCACACACAGTGTCCATTCACTTTGTTTGTGTCCATTGCACTCTCTCATTAAAGAACGAGAGGCTCTCCCTTCCCTAAGTAAAAGAAACCTTGAGCACAGTTCGGAGCACTCATCTTGAGCAAAGTTCAACATTCACTTCCGCTGCACCTTACAATGATCATCAGCATGACATTCAGTACCTATCATGAGCATTTTACAATGCACAAAACTCATTTTTCCAATTTATCCATTTTTAAGTTATTATTTAATGAGTGACTTCTGTTGGAAAATTGAGTAGGGCATATTTGTTAGGTCACTATATAAGAAACCTAGCGCTAGCACTTTCTGGCAGAAGAGGCAGAAGAAGTTCCAACAACTTGCAGTGCACCTTCTCAGCAAGACTGGCAGGAGGCCTAGCATTTCCAGCCAACAGAGCAGATAGCGTTTTTGGCTACAGATTCAACCTAGAGTTTCAGCTACAGACCAAGACCATCGTTTTTGCTACAGATCACCTGGCCTTTTTCAATTGCAGACCTTGCCTAGCGTTTTGCAGTTTCCAACGTCAAATCAATCCCAGTGCATCAGTGTTTTCAGTTTTCAGCACTTACGACACAGTAGATCAGCCCCTAGGCTCGCAGATCTTACCTAACCACAACAGATCCTCGCCATACCGTCAGATCAGTCAGCGTTTTCAGATTCAGCCCGCTATACACATATTTCAGTATCTACGTTTTCAGTGCATCATCGTCGCCTTGTCGTCCTCACTGACACAATATCAGAGATCAACAGAAAGTCAACGTTTTGTAGATTTCAGATTTCAGCCCCTAGCATTTTTAGATATCAGCCCGTCTGCCACAAAATGGTGACGCAGGAGCAAACCTCGGGACACCCGCAATGACATGTGGCAGGCTGACGTGGCCACAATACGGTTTTCCGGATTTTACGGCAGAAAACCCGCTGACAGGCTGACGTGGCGTCCGTACGGATTTCTCGCAAATCACGGAGCTGATGACGTGGCAGCGTACGGAAATCCTGGATCTTAAGCTGGCTGATTTTTACCAAAGCTTTTGGGCAGTTGCTTTATTTTTACAAGCTTTTAAAGTTGACAGCTTTTGGGGCTCTGCTTTTGGGCATCCCTTGTAACCAATAAATAAGTGGGCAGGGCCTCACTTCTCAAGGCATCTGGACGCAGAGTTTGAGAGTGAGCAGCCTCCCACTCTCTTGTACTTTGAACACAGATTAATACAAAAAGAAATACCGAAAGGGGAGCTTGTCTTTTGGGGCCAATATCTCTAGGCACGGAACTACGCCAGGCCATGTCGACTCAAGTGTGAATTGTGAATTGTTTTGAAGTGAATCTCTGCTGTGTCGCGGATGACTTGGAGTGTCCAAGTTTGTTACATTGGTATCAGAGCGCGGCTGATTTCTCTTCTACCAGGAAATCCAATCCTTTTCTCGCAACACTCATGGATTCCAACAAAGAACAGTCGACTTCTTCTGCATTTGGGGATGCGGAAAGAGATCACGAAGAAGATTCGCATGAAGAGTACGTCCCACCTGAGCCTACTCAGGCAGAGATTAAAGAGATGGACGTCGACAAGTGGTTGACGACGCAACAAAGATGATGATTAACATTGCGAAGGATCCGAAATTTGCAAATATTTTGACTCAGCAATCCTTCGAAGAAGTGCATACCCAGTGGCAGAAGGCCACAGATCCACCTATCAAACCAGCACTCAAGAAACCTCCTGCTCCAAGGATGTTTACAGAGCAAGAATTGGAAGAGGTGGTTGATACATGGATCAATCAGCTTTTGGACGCGAACAACAAAGCCAAAAAGCACGACAAAAAGTAGAAGAAAGGAACCGACTTCCCAGATTATTTGGGTCGTCCATCTACTTTTGCCTCGGTAAGAAAGCAAAAGAAGCGTGTATGATTTGAAGGACTACCCAGTTCTTCTTCTGACAATTCTTCTAACTCTTCTAACTCGAGCGAAGAAGACAGGAAAGGGAAAAAGCGAAGCAAAAAGCAAAGTTTCGAAAAGGGTAAGAAAAAGGCAAAGAAGCCTAAGTTTCGCCCAGTTTCTGACAGTTCTACAAAGGACTCATCCTCAGATAGTTTGGACTCCGACGATCATAGATTTTACGCAAAGAAAAAGCATTTCTATAAAGCCAACCAGTATGACTTCCTCGAAGACAAAAGCAAGAAAGTTAGAGAATTTAAAGAAGGTGGACAGTCAGTTAAGTTTGACACCTTTTCTAGATTCCGAGATGCTTCGAGGGCTTTGGCCTTCATACAGCAGTTTGATATAGCTTTCTCTGGAGGGCATTACTCAAAGCACTCCAAGATTCGGAGGGCTACCTCTTTCTTTAAGGGAAATGCTCGAACATGGTGGTCCACCCTTCTACTGAACAAGGAAGCTCCAGTTAAATGGTTGAAATTCAAAAGACTTTTTATTTCTTCTTAGCTGAATCGGGAGTACGAATGAGATATACGAACTACTTGGAATCATCTTCGGATGACCAAGAGAGATTCTCTGGACGCGTGTTGCGAGAGATTTTGGAGCTCTTTTCTACCAGCTTCTTCATTTAAGAAGATTTCGTTTAAAGAACAGATTGAGCGATTTTGCTGCGGACTTCTTACAGAGATCCGAGATCACTGCTTAGAACAAAAGTTAGATTCTATTCAAGAATTAATGGGTCATGCGAAACGGGGTTTTGCCATACATTTAGGCAATCTGACTTATCCCACAGATGAGATCTTGACTCAGAGAACCGAACAAACTTCTAATAATGAAAGTAGAAAGAAAAAGAGCCCCCAAGAAAAGAAAGATAAGGATTCACGACCCTGGCTCACTCTTCGAGAAAGGGCCAACTACATCAAAGAGGGGAAGTGTTTTGGATGCGGGCAATATAGGCACATCTCCGAGAAGTGCCCTAAAAAGGCACACCAAGAACAGAATGAAGACAGGCCAGAGAGTTCAAGAGTAGCTGAGGAACGTGGACGAAAAGGCAAGATGAAAGCAGGACTGGTTCCAGATTACATGGGTACTGACCCAAGCACGATTAATGAAAGTACAGAACTTTGCCGAGCTTGGGGCAAAGTGAAAGATCAAGAAGCCCTAATTTTCTTTGATGGAGGAGCCAAGACCAACTTCATTTCACCTGAATTGGCAACGCGGCTCGAGATAACACCCGATCGGATGGGACCACAAGCAGAGGCAGTTCTAGCAGCACCCGACACGGACGTGGCCATTACACATGTCATTGGCAAACTTCGTTTACATTGTCAGGGGTATTTGGGACACGAGGACTTCTACACAATGCCCTTGAAAGGTTGTGATATCCTCCTGAGAATCCCTTGGTACCATTAGAACAACACCGTGATCGATTATCGAGTGAAGAAAGCGACATTGACTACTGAAAAGGGCCGAAACATTGTACTTGATGTGACACTGAAGGGCGAGTCTGTCCCTATTGTATCGGCTTCGGGCGTTTCAAAATCAATGAAATCCAATCTGTTTGTTTACTCAATCTTTTTGAAAGAGTTGAATGATGAACATAGGTCAAATATGTCTGAACTTGATAAAGAACGCAAAGATTTTCTCCACAATTATGCCGATTGCTTTTTGAGGGCCTGCCAGGCGAGTTGCCACCAGCTCGTCTTGAGGATCATACCATTGATCTGATGCCTGGAAGCACACCACTGAACCGGCCACCTTACCGTGTCAGCCGAGCCCAAAATGAAGAGATTATGTCACAAAACGGGCACCACGTGCCAATAGAAAAGAACAGACTGGACAGACTTTTAGCACTTCAATAACAACTGAACTGAAAGAGAGAGAGAGGACACGCGACACGGAGTGGCGGAATTCCACCCTATAGAGTATTGGCCCCAAACCTTGGCACCCCTTTCGGTATTTCTTTATATTGCATCAACACAGTACAAGCCGGTACTCCAGACTCTGCACCTTCTCCAGGAAGCATGCTAGAGAATGAGCCGTAACCTCATATTTAAAGGCCCTTGGCTTGAAAAGCAGTTATAGTGAAAAGCCTTCAAAACTCAAAAGCTTCTGGTCCAAAAAGCAATGCCAAAAGCTGCCAACGTAATTTACGAAAATCCGTACAAGCTGCCACGTCATCAGCCAACGCAAAACGCGAAATTCCGTACAGCATGCCACGTCATCATGTCAACGCAATTTTTGAAAATCTACCACGTCATCAGTTTTTGTGTGTGCAGGTCCTGCTTTATTTTAATCCTTTGTGTCACTTGGGGCCCCATCGGACGGGTCCCCATAAGTTGGTAGGACTTCTTCTTCTATTACTTGTTCTTCTTAGGGTTTAGGCCCCTCGGCCAACATCTGTAAGTTGGCTCCATTCTTTAGGCTTTGACACGTCAGCAATTTGTTAGATCTCCCCTTCTTGAAAAAGAGTAATCGTCCGCGATTACAGCATATCTGCAAAACAACTCAAGTTAGCTCAAAAATATTTCCGAGGGACATTCCGAGGGACAATCAGTGTGCTCTTTTTATTAAGGAGTTAGCTTCTCCTTTCTGCTCTTTTGATCAAGGAGTTAGCTTCTCCTATCGGCTGTTTTGATTAAGGAGTTAGCTTCTCCTTTCGGCTGTTTTGATCAAGGAGTTAGCTTCTCCTTTTGGCTCTTTTGATCAAGGAGTTAGCTTCTCCTTTCGTCCAGATCGGAATTCTTGATATTCCGGCGTAGTAAAATTAGCTCTCACACCCAGACCGTACTGATCTTCCTCGGGTGTCTTGATGCACTAAAAAAAATTACATATCAGGCAATCTCATCCAATTAGGAATATTCAGTAATTGGCACATCACAATGCAACACAAATGCTTACATATGCATGTTACAAGACACAACAAACAGCGCCACTGAGCACTCCCCTAAGATAAACGGTCTTTGGTATGAAGCTACTCAACAACTACCTCGTCATTCCCCCCGCAAATAACCTAAAAAGATCCGGGCCATGAGCTCAGAGACTGCACAACCAAACGCTCCCCAGACCGCAGTCTGCGTCACTTGGAGGTTCAAGCATACAACCAAACGCTCCCCAGGCATCGGCCAGCGTCGTTCGGAGGTTTCATAGCATACAACAGAACGCTCCCCAAGCATCGGCTTGCGTCGTTCCAATGTTCAAACAATACCAAAACAGTATTTCTCACTTCTCCACCCGGGAGTAAAATCACCAATCATTGAAACCGGTATCAAACCAAAGTCAAACAATTCAAATCGGCACCAAAACAGGTTCAAAACAGATAGCAACCATTTCAAACAGGATCACCAAACAAGTTCTCAAACAGATTTCAAACTTAAAACGCAATCTCGACATCAGTCGAGCTCAAAAAGTCGACCGACTTTCCATCCTGAAACCTGCACCAAAAATTAGGGTTAGGTTCATTCCATAACGTCGTAGCCGAGCACAACATGGTCTGTCAGCTCTTGGACAAAGAGTGTTGCTTTGGCAGCGATGGTAGTCCCAAGATAGCAATCACAGTAAACCTCCAAGGTTATCAACTCGAGTAGAGACATCTACTGAGAGATGTTGAGAAATTTCAAGATATAATCTGCTAGGGTTTCCATGGCAAGCATTTCAGGATACCCCAATCTGCCAGAAGTTGCTGTAGCAGGGCTACAGTGTCACTTCACAAGACAGGCAGACAGTTGGACAGTTAGCTACAGTTGCTCTGGTTCACACTGGACGGACCCTTTGGGCTGGGAGTGACACGTGGCAAGGTACCTACAGTGGTCTACTGGACATCGTGGCCAGGTCACCACCACCACTCAGTTTGTAGATAGACTTAGCTGACTGGACATTTATGAGCCGTTGGTGACTCTTTATGGTTGTACATATGAGTAGTCGTTTTGGGCCAGTTCTATTATCTTATACGTAGTCGTCTAGAGCGAGTCTTACACAGAGCACTGCTTCACCATCCCTGCACATCTGAGCCTCGACACCCCCATTTGTACCTGTGAGTCCTGGGCTGGAGCTGAGTGTGCTGCCACGCCAGAGTCTGTACATGGTTCTTTGAGCTAGTCGAGTCCACATGTTCTGGTCCACTGTTGTGTCTCTGTTGTCACCATTGTTTCTGTGTTTCATTCTGTTTGAGAGAGTTTCCATTCAACCAGAGGAATTGTGTGGACTCCTAGCTCTGCTGGGATTCCTTCCAAATCGTGGTAAGACCAGGCAAACACATCCTTGAAAGAGCGCATGAAAGAGATTACCAGGTCGAGTAGAGCGGGGTGATCCCATAACCAAGCGGCTAACAAGATGGGCTGATGGTTGTCAGGGCCGCCTAGGTTGACCTCTCTGGCTGTGTCAGGCGGTGTCGTGGACAAGGCTGCGTCAAGGAGAGAAGATCGTGCCACCACTGTGAGCTTCTGGACATTATGAGCTGGCGTCTGATCAATGTTGAAATCAGCATACTCTTCCTGCAACCATCCTGATGGGAGCTCTACAAATGGTAAATCCTCAGATACCTCAGACTGCTCCGGCATGGGTGGAGAGTCAGATGGAGTAGAGGCTAAGGAAAGAGCTGGGGTGTTGGCCAACTCTTGCAAAGGAGACTTTTTCCCCCTTCTATGGTGGGTTATAGGCTCACCCAGCCCGACGGTTTCCACCAAGGGACCCTCTGAAGGATGGTCACCAGAGACCGGTCCACTTGGTTCTGGCGCACTTGGCTGACTGGGATTACTGGCTTCAGGTGTAGCTTCAGGTGTAGGATCAGGAGGAGAGGTTGAATCTGTTGGCAGAGGTTGAAGAGAGACTACATAGCATGGCATCGAAGAGGTAGCTTCTAACCACTGCAGTAAGTCTTCATCGGACCCATCAGGAGGGACCGGTTGCTCCAAGTCAGGGTTGGACTCTACTGACAAAGAGCTATGCTGAACAACCGGATCCATACCTCCTTCGAGACGAATTTGTTGCATTGGAGAGCCAAGACTCCACATGGCGTTGTTTCCCCAGTCGTGAAGTGCTTTCGTATGTCGCAACCATGGCCTACCAATCAGCAAGGGATAACCTCCCTCTACCTGGGGAAGATTAACTACCACAAAATCCAAGTTAAAAGTGAAATCTTGTACCTTCAGAGGCACCTTGTCAACTTTTCCCACTAGGTAGACTGTTCTCTGATCGGCCAATATAACAGTGAAAGGAGCAGGTAAGGTACGCTTTAGACCTAAGGCCATCATAGTGAATTCGGGCATCAAATTGATTCCAGATCCACCATCAACGATGACGTCCGATAGCTGGTGCCCAAAAATAGATACAGTGAGACGAGGACTTTTCTAATCGGTGAGCGGAGCAGTTGGATAGGAAATCAAATAAGACTCTGAGGGCTGTACAGGGAGGTGCCCGCCACTAGGCCCAGCCCCCGGGTACAGCGACTGAATGACTGACAGGTTGTCACTTCTAAGTGTTGCGTTGAGCCTTAGCATGTCGTATAGTGACACCTGCTGAGAAGTATTTTCCAAGATGGCTTCTGTTGTGGGCTTGTCGCCTTCGCACCGGGCTCCCTTTGGGACCTTAATCTGTTCCAAGTCAGCCACTCCTTCCAAGAAGGCTCCATCAATGTCAGATAACAAGGAAGTTGGTTTGCAATCGATTTGATGGCTCCACCTCCAGAGGCTGATACTTCAGATGCAATAGTGGCCACCACTCTTTCTCTTGGATGACAGATTCAAAAGCTCACCATTGTACATACTAGTAGTTTTCTTTCACAGTTTCAGTCTTCCTCTCACCGAGACGGTGAGCGGTCTTGTGGCGGGCAACCTGTAGCAGGGTTACAGTGTCACTTCATAGGACAGGCAGACAGTTGGACAGTTAGCTACAGTTGGTCTGGTTCACACTGGATGGACCCTTTGGGCTAGGAGTGACACGTGGCAGGGTACCTACGGTGGTCTAGTGGACATCGTGGCCAGGTCACCACCACCACTCAATTTGGAGATAGACTTAGCTGACTGGACATTTATGAGCCGTTGGTGACTCTTTATGGTTGTACACATGAGTAGTCGTTTTGGGCCAGATCTATTATCTTGTACGTAGTCGTCTAGAGCGAGTCTTACACAGAGCACTGCTTCACCATCCCTGCACATCTGAGCCTCGACACACCCATTTGTACCTGTGAGTCCTGGGCTGGAGCTGAGTGTGCTACCACGCCAGAGTCTGTACATGGTTCTTTGAGCTAGTCGAGTCCACATGTTCTGGTCCACTGTTGTGTCTCTGTTGTTATCCATTGTTTCTGTGTTTCATTCTGTTTGAGAGAGTTTCCATTCAACCAGAGGAATTGTGTGGACTCCTAGCTCTGCTTGGATTCCTTCCAAATCGTGGTAAGACCAGGCAAACACATCCTTGAAAGAGCGCATGAAAGAGATTACCAGGTCGAGTAGAGCGGAGTGATCCCATAACCAAGCGGCTAACAAGATGGACTGATGGTTGTCAGGGCCGCCTAGGTTGACCTCTCTGGCTGGGTCAGGGGATGCTGTGGGCAAGGCTGCGTCAGGGAGAGAAGACCGTGCCACCTCTGTGAGCTTCTGGACATTATGAGCTAGCGTCTGATCAATGTTGAAATCAGCATACTCTTCCTGCAACCATCCTGATGGAAGCTCTACGAATGGTAAATCCTCAGATACCTCAAAGTGCTCCGGCATGGGTGGAGAGTCAGATGGAGTAGAGGATAAGGAAGGAGCTGGGGTGTTGGCCAACTCTTGCAAGGGAGACTTTTTCCCCCTTCTATGGTGGGTTATAGGCTCACCCAGCCCGACGGTTTCCACCAAGGGACCCTCTGAAGGATGGTCACCAGAGACCGGTCCACTTGGTTCTGGCGCACTTGGCTGACTGGGATTACTGGCTTCAGGTGTAGCTTCAGGTGTAGGATCAGGAGGAGAGGTTGAATCTGTTGGCAAAGGTTGAAGAGAGACTACATAGCATGGCATCGAAGAGGTAGCTTCTAACCACTGCAGTAAGTCTTCATCGGACCCATCAGGAGGGACCGGCTGCTCCAAGTCAGGGTTGGACTCTACTGACAAAGAGCTATGCTGAACGACCGGATCCATACCTCCTTCGAGACGAATTTGTTGCATTGGAGAGCCAGGAGTATGTATCCACATGGCGTTGTTTCCCCAGTCGTGAAGTGCTTTCGTATGTCGCAACCATGGCCTACCAATCAGCAAGGGATAACCTCCCTCTACCTGGGGAAGATTAACTACCACAAAATCCAAGTTAAAAGTGAAATCTTGTACCTTCAGAGGCACCTTGTCGACTATGCCCACTGGGTAGACTGTTCTCTGATCGGCCAATGTAACTGTGAAAGGAGCAGGTCGGGTAGGCTTTAGACCTAAGGCCATCATAGTGGACAGTCCATCAGACCGCTTGACTTCTTTACGAAGGGAACTGGAAGCCCTAAAGTTACAACGGGCCCTTCAAGAAGAGAGATCCTTCTCTCTCAGACAGGAGAAGCCTCCACATCAAGAGGCTTATGATCAACTTAAAAGAGAGTTAGAGGAGCTCAGGTCTCAGCAGGGGACTAAGGCTATGGTATGGTGTAGTTCATGCCGCTCTCCAGGACACCCTCAGCAGGACTGTCCCCTTCGCTCTTATTGTCACTTCTACGAAAAATCGGGTCATGAAGATAAGGATTGCTACTATATAAAGGAATTGCACAAAATACAGCAAAGTCTTGGTCCTACTCTCCAACAGGGGTTAGCACCAGCATCCAACATGGTTTCCCACTACGGCCATCCCAACTACATGCCACCTTTGCTCAATACCCTTGCTGTCCAAGGTATGTCAAGTACTTTCCCGACTCAAAGTTTTTATAATGCTAATGCCACCTCAACCCCTCAGAGCTTCTACACTTCAGCCTCCAACTCCATGCAGCAACCACCTCGTCCCCCGTTTCGTCCTTCCAATCGGCCCATATTCTGATATAGATGCGGAGAATATGGGCATTATCAGAGCAAGTGTCCTTTACCTGAGGGGTCGGTCCCCTCCTTGTCGTCATTGTCCTGAATCGAAGGATCACTACAGTAAGAATTGTCCCACGCAAAGGGCATCCACGTCTTCAGGCTCGACTCAGAACCAGCAAGATTTCACCTTCCCAAAGATAAATTTGATTACTGTGAACACCGTGCCTCAACCATCACCTGCTACTCATGTGGTTAAACCACTGCAAGTGGAGGAGCCTGCTAGTGTCCTTACTCGGGCACAAAGAGCAGCTCTTGGTCTCAGTCTGCCCACAGGTCCACCTCGCCAGTTCCCACTTCCTCAATCTGGTCTACCTGACCCAAGGGACGAGTCCTTCAAAATTGCTCAAAGCAAACCAACTTCCCTGTTATCTGACATTGATGGAGCCTTCTTGGAAGCAGTGGCTGACTTGGAACAGATTAAGGTCCCAAAGGGTGCCCAGTTCGAAGGCGACAAGCCCACAGCAGAAGACATCTTGAAAAATACTTTTCAGCAGGTGTCACTATACGACATGCTAAGGCTCGATGCAACACTTAGAAGTGACACCCTGTCAGTCATTCAGTCTCTGTACCCGGGGGTTGGGCCTAGTGGCGGGCACCTCCCTGTACAGCCCTCAGAGTCTTATTTGATTTCCTATCCAACTGCTCCCCTCACCGATTATAAAAGTCCTCGTCTCACTGTATCTATTTTTGGGCACCAGCTATCCGGCGTCATCGTTGATGGCGGATCTGGAATCAATTTGATGCCCGAATTCACAATGATGCTTAGGTCTAAAGCCTACCCGACCTGCTCCTTTCACTGTTACAATGGCCGCTCAGAGAACAGTCTACCCAATGGGCATAGTCGACAAGGTGCCTCTGAAGGTACAAGATTTCACTTTTAACTTGGATTTTGTGGTAGTTAATCTTCCCCAGGTAGAGGGAGGTTATCCCTTGCTGATTGGTAGGCCATGGTTGCGACATACAAAAGCACTTCACGACTGGGGAAACAACGCCATGTGGATACATACTCCTGGCTCTCCAATGCAACAAATTCGTCTCGAAGGAGGTATGGATCCGGTCGTTCAGCATAGCTCTTTGTCAATAGAGTCCAACCCTGACTTGGAGCAGCCTGTCCCTCCTGATGGGTACGATGAAGACTTACTGCAGTGGTTAGAAGCTACCTCTTCGATGCCATGCTATGTAGTCTCTCTTCAACCTTTGCCAACAGATTCAACCTCTCCTCCTGAAGCTACACCTGAAGCCAGTAATCCCAGTCAGCCAAGTGCGCCAGAACCAAGTGGACCGGTCTCTGGTGACCATCCTTCAGAGGGTCCCTTGGTGGAAACCGTCGGGCTGGGTGAGCCTATAACCCACCATAGAAGGGGGAAAAAGTCTCCCTTGCAAGAGTTGGCCAACACCCCAGCTCCTTCCTTAGCCTCTACTCCATCTGGCTCTCCACCCATGCCGGAGCACTTTGAGGTATCTGAGGGGCAGTCATTTTGTCAATGACATGATCTCAACTTTGCTGGCCAATTACAAGATTTTTCATCGCGAGTCGTGCTCTTATTACCCTAGAGCCAATGGGCAAGCCGAGAGCACCAACAAGGTTCTGATCGCACTCCTGCGGAAAGCATGTCATCTCCATCCAGCATCGTGGGCTCAGGCTGTGCACGGCACTCTTTGGGCATACCGCACATCTTTCAAAGCAACAACGAATCACACGCCTTTTCAACTCGCTTTCGGTTTGGAAGCCATAGCTCCATTTGAGTTCAACTCCGAATCCCCTAGGGTGGGCAGTCTGCGTGCAAGTTGGGGCATGAAATCTGCTTCTATATCCCGTCTCACCTTATTCGATGAAAACCGCCGTTTAGCTTCACATGCTCTGCAAGCGTGGCATGATCGCCACCTCAGAAAGCCGAAAATAACGCAAGGCACACTGGTGCTACTCTATCAGGCAAAATATTTAAAAAAAGCAAAGAAGCTGGTTCCAGCTTGGCAAGGGCCCTTCGTGGTTGAAGAGATTTTACCACAGGGGGCAGTCCAGTTAGTCACTCTTGAAGGTGTCTCCCTACCACAGGCAAATGGATCCAGACTCAAGATTTACCATCACTAGAGCTGACTTGCCATCATCACTGGCCCTGGTGATAGTATACTTCATTGAATATGGTGGTATTATCCCTTCATCAGTAGCCTTATTATTGTTCCTCTTCATGATTTTCGTTTTTCTACTATTTTCCCTATCACCGAGTCTTCTCCATCCCATCTAAGTTGTAAGCAAAAATCAATCCTCTCTCTGATCTTCTAATTCGCTTTTTCTCATCTCGACTATACTCCCAGTAAGGATCTCGGATCTGCTCTCATTTCATTCAACAAGTCACTTGATTTTGCCTCAGGATTCAGCGTGTCTTTTGATTTATTTTAACTCGGAAACATCTCCTTTCCAATCCACGGTTATCCAGCTCTCTCATCTCCACTCTCAGAATCTTTGCTTCTCTGTATCAGTCTCTCTCTTCCCTGTGGAGTTCTTCAAAAGAGGCAATCCCATCTCCACTCTTTTCTTTGATAAGGCTGTTATTTTGGAATATTATCAGCTCTGTTCTGAGTAGGAACATTCACTTTCTATTGGGCTGATTTTTAAGTAAAACTCCTTAAATCTATGGAAGGATATGCTTTTTGAGTTCTCTTGGCTAACTCACTAACTCTCTGAGAGAGTTCTATACCTAAGATGTACGTCCCTCGCCTCCTCCCACTTTTGCCTGAGTTTCTGCCCTAGCCCCTAACTTTTGCCGAAGTGTCTGCCATCGCCCCTACCTTGTAAAACTTGCCTCAGCCCACCCTGCCTAGCATACCCATCTAACTCGCCCCTACCCAATTCAACCCCCTCGCCCCTACCCTCCCACTCTCGCCCCTACCCTCTACCCTTGCCCCTACCCTCTAACCACCCCTCGCCCCTACCCTCTACCCACCCACTCTCGCCCCTACCCTACACCCTCGCCCCTACCCTCTACCCACCCCCTCGCCCTAACTTACCCTCCCTCGCCCCTAACCTCTACCCTCGCCCATACCCTACCCTCCCTCGCCCCTAACCTCTAACCTCGCCCATACCCTACCCTACTCTCCATCGGCCCTACCCTCTACCCATGCCCTCGCCCATAACTACCCCTAGCCTCTACTTTCTGTACCTGGCCCCTACTCTGCACTTTCTGTACCTATCCACCCTCTCCCTTCCTTAGCACCTATCCACCCTCTCCCTTCTGTACTACCCACCCATCGCCTTACCTTTCTACCCCACCCATCGCCTTATTCCTTTGGCTAAAAAATCGTACCACAATTCTCAGTACCAGAAACCAGCGGGTCTAGAGAATCTACTGCTCCCTACATCAACCTCGTTCTACTGTTTGGATATCCTACCTACAAACTCTTTCAATCCTACTCACTATGGCAGGAGGTAGCAAGAAACAGACAGCAGAAGGTGGTAGCAGCAAAAAAGAATTGTTTCGAAAGAAGAAAGCTATGGCTGAGGAATCAGAGAGTGAAGAGATGTCAGCCAGCAGTAGCCACGGCTTGGATGACATAACTTCCAGCAATCCAATTGATGAAAGCTACAAAGCAGACTCTCCCTCTGAGTCAGAAGCACACTCAGAGTCGGATGCTTCGAGTGATCAAGAGGACCATACAAGAACAGCTCACAAGAAAGGGAAACAGCCAATCATGAGTCACATAATCAAGAGGCCTGCAACATCCAAAAATCACACCGCATTCTCTTTGGATTTTTATTTACAACACCCTCGACCATCTCTGAGCGAGGTATTTTCCAATGCTCAGCTGCACACTCTAGGTCTCACAACATTGGCTGATGCCAATCTACCTAACACTGTTCCTGTGGAGATGATACATCAAATGTTAAAGGACTTTCCCAAGGTAAGGGGCCACAAGTTGACAGCTGAGAGGCTTGGCCATGCCATGGGAATGACTAGCTTTCCATCTACCACTTACACGCACTTTTTCTAAGCTGTCCAAGGATGCCACAATTCAAGCATGTCAAGAACTGCTCAGTTCAAATCACCCAAACTATGAAAGGAACAAACGGATTCTGGCAATCTTCAGGTATTATTTTCTCGCTAGAGAAGCCAAAGAAGATAAAGAAAAAAGTGATCTTCCCACTATCTTCTCCCACTACGACGGCCTCTACTCTTTAATCCACACCATACCCTGTGGATTCCATCAGATTCTCTTCACCTCATTGCAGTCTAGGGCTAAAAGATTCCGAGCCCAAGTGCAATCTGTGCAGTTAAGTTTCAAATGTTTTGCAGCACCTCTTTTGGCATGGGTCATAAATATTGAAGATCCACAGGAACCCTCGAAAGGGAAAAGAAAATTTGTAAGCATTCAGGCTGACCCTTCGGTTACCAAGAGGAAGGAGATAAAGGCAAAAGTGGCGAAGGATACAGTGCAGTCTTTACTCTCCCTGCCAGTTTCGGAAAGCCAACAGCTTCGAGTGAAGCAACCTGTTTGACGTCCCTCGCAAACGGTCGCTACTGATTCGATGGTAAGTTCAGGTGGTGCAAATCACACTATGCATGTCACAGCTGTGGCTTCTAAAGTGTGTGTTCCTCTCTCTACTGCTGCTATTTTTACCCCTACCACAATGACTAGCTCCCATGTCCCAGAGGCAGTTGCTCCTTCTCCTATGCCTAGTCCTGCTGCATCCACTCCCACCATCTCTACTCCGACAGAGAGGCATGCGCCGAGCCCACCAAGAGCGGTCCCACCATCTGTACCACTGGCCAGCTCTCTTCACCCTGACACTGTTACAGGGCCTTCTACAGGTTCGGACTCTACATCATTTTTTCGGCTATCTGAGGATATATTGCAGGAGTCTAGGCAAGCCATTGCCACAATTGAGCTTGGAGCAGAGCGTTTAGCAGCCACACACCAGCGTCACGCAGCTACCTACGCAGCTATGGAAGGAGCTCCGAAGGTTGCTGAGAGCGCCATCGCCGATAGGGATGCCACTATTTTTGCACTCCAACAGGCCCTGAAGTTAAAGTCTCGAGTGATTAGTGACCATCAAAATCAAGTACAAGGATTTAGAGAATTGCTCTTACATGAAAATAGGACAACACAGCCTACGATGATGGGTATGGGATATGGGTGGACTGGAGCAGGTACACCAGTGCAGCATGCAACAACGGGTCCTTCTCAGCAGTTTATGGGACTTTACTCACAGACTCCAGTTCCCATTTAGTACTACAATCAACAACAACAACAGTATCCTCCTCCTCAGGGGTTTCAGTCTTCACCATTGCCTCAGATGCAAAATATGACTTGTTGTGATGGAGTTGCTGGAGCACATCGCCATGGCTGTGTTACTCGACGTCCTCAGTACACTACAGGACAGGTGCTACCATCTGCCCAACAGCAGATGGCTGGTCATTTCTCAGGAAACACACTTACTGACAAGAGAGCTCAAATACAGCAAGGCCCCACAATCGATTTGATGGCTCCACCTCCAAAGGCTAATACTTCGGATGCAACAGTGGCCACCACTCTTTCTCTTGGATGACAGATTCGAAAGCTCACCATTGTACATACTAGTAGTTTTCTTTCACAGTTTCAGTCTTCCTCTCACCAAGACGGTGAGCGGTCTTGTGGCGGGCAACCTGTAGCAGGGCTACAGTGTCACTTCACAGGACAGGCAGACAGTTGGACAATTAGCTACAGTTGGTCTGGTTCACACTGGACGGACCCTTTGGGTTGGGAGTGACACGTGGCAGGGTACCTACGGTGGTCTAGTGGACATCGTGGCCAGGTCACCACCACCACTCAGTTTGGAGATAGACTTAGCTGACTGGACATTTATGAGCCGTTGGTGACTCTTTATGGTTGTACATATGAGTAGTCGTTTTGGGCCAGTTCTATTATCTTGTACGTAGTCGTCTAGAGCGAGTCTTACACAGAGCACTGCTTCACCATCCCTGCACATCTGAGCCTCGACACCCCCATTTGTACCTGTGAGTCCTGGGCTGGAGCTGAGTGTGCTGCCACGCCAGAGTCTGTACATGGTTCTTTGAGCTAGTCGAGTCCACATGTTCTGGTCCATTGTTGTGTCTCTGTTGTTATCCATTGTTTCTATGTTTCATTCTGTTTGAGAGAGTTTCCATTTGTTTGAGTGAGATTGTCACGTACATTGCACTGAGGGGCACCCACACTGTAGAGAGCACGACACATTATCCGCGCTACAGTTGCACTCCGAAGGAAGATGTCAGAAACCATATAGCTTCGGATAAAAATTTTCTTGAAAGCTTGCCAAGTCCTTGGAGTGTGCTGCTTGGTAGCTGTAGCCATCAACATCTGCATGGTAGTGTCTCTGAGAAAAAAAAAACAACAGCTTGTAACAAATCTTCGATCCTTCTCTTGCAAGTGATCTTAATGGCTTATGCCCTGTAAGACATGAGCGGTGAAGACGGGAGCGCACCCGATGCGCGATGAAGTAAGGGTGGGAGTGGCTAATAAGTCCGGGTTGAAGGGCGAAGATACCTCGATTAAAGCTATGTCTGCTCTTTTGTGGGACCGGTATGCTTTCAGAAAAGCATACGCCTGATGCTCTGATACCACTGTCACAAAACGGGCACCACATGCCAATAGAAAAGAACATACTGGACAGACTTTTAGCACTTCAATAACAACCGAACTGAAAGAGAGAGAGACGACACACGACACGGAGTGGCGAAATTCCACCCCAGAGAGTATTGGTCCCAAACCTTGGCGCCCCTTTCGGTATTTCTTTATATTGCATCAACACAATACAAGCCGGTACTCCAGACTCTGCACCTTCTCCAGGAAGCATGCCAAAGAATGAGCCCTAACCTCATATATTTAAAGGCCCTTGGCCTGAAAAGCAGTTATAGTGAGAAGCCTTCAAAACTCAAAAGCTTCTGGTCCAAAACGCAATGCCAAAAGCTGCCAACGTAATTTACGAAAATCCGTACAGCCTGCCACGTCATCAGCCAGCGCAAAACGCAGAATTCCGTACAACATGCCACGTCATCATGTCAGCGCAATTTTCAAAAATCTACCATGTCATTAGTTTTTGTGTGTGTGCGGGTCCTGCTTTATTTTAATCCTTTGTGTCACTTGGGGCCCCATCGGACGGGGTCCCCATAAGTTGGTAGGACTTCTTCTTCTGTTACTTGTTCTTCTTAGGGTTTAGGCCCCTCGACCGGCATCTGTAAGTTGGCTCCATTCTTTAGGCTTTGACACGTCAACGGTTTGTTAGAGATTATGAACCAAGTGAAAGACCTTTTGGAAAAGGGTCTTATCCAGCCGAGTACTTTACCTTACTGCTCTCCGGTGTTACGGATCTTGGAGAATGTGCATTGATTATAGAGCTCTCAATAACGTCACCATCAAGAACAGAATTCCGATTCCAAGGATCGATGATATTCTTGACCGACTACAGGGATCCTCTTATTTCAACAGGATCGATTTGAAGAGCGGATATCATCAAATCCGAATCGCGCTGGGAGATGTCTACAAGACAACTTTTCGGATGACCTTCAATTTATTCGAATTTTTGATGATGCCTTTTGGCCTTATCAATGCTCCAGCGACCTTTAACCAAATGATGGACATGATTTTCAGAGAATACAGATCTTTTGTTGGCACTTTCTTTGATGACATTATTGTCTTCTTCAAGGATGAGGCTAAACATAGAGAACATCTGCTACAGGTCTTTCAGGCATTGAGAGATCACAAGTTGGTGATCAATGCAAAAAAAAGTGAATTTTTCTTATCAGAGACACTTTTTGGAACACATTGTCTCAGCAGCAGGAGTGCAGATGGACCCGGCCAAGATTGAGACTATTCGTGATTGGCCCGATTTGAAGAATGTCCATGAAGTCAGAAGCTTCTTGGGCTTATGTTGTTACTACCGGCGGTTCATTAGAAAGTTTGCAGAGGTTGCTTCCCCTTTGCATATCTTGAGAAAAGGAGTCCCTTTCTCATGGGGACTGTAACAGACTTGGACACTCCAAGTCAAGAATCAACCGCGAGAGCACCAAATAACCACTTCAAAACAATTCACAGATCACAATAGATTTGCACTGGCCCGGCGGAGTTCCGTGCCTAGAGATATTGGCCCCAAAGTCTGGCGCCCCTTTCGGTATTTCTTTTTAATTAATCAGTTCAAAGTACAAGAGAGTGGCTAGGGTTTCACTCTCAGACTCTGCGTCCAGATGCTCTGAGAAGTGAGGCCCTCACCACTAATTTAAAGGTTACAAGGGATGCCCAAAAGCAGAGCCCCAAAAGCTTTTAAAATAAAAAGCATCTGTTCTCTCTCTCTCTTAGAGAGTCTTTTCTCTTTTTTTTATAAAAAAAAGCAAAATTCGTGTCGCTCATCATTTCAATTTTTTTATTTTTATTTTTTCAAATTTTCAGCCTTCGCGATTTCTGGAAATTAGGGTTTTTGGCAAAAATTAGGGTTTTTGGCAAAAATTAGGGTTTGCAGGAATTTTAGGGTTTCTGGCAGAAATTAGAGTTTCTGCTGTCCGCCACGTCATCACTTTGTGACAGGGACCCACAGAGCTAACTGCCTTTTAGACATTGAAAGAGAAATTGACTACGGGACCAATTTTGACTTTGCCGGATTTGCAGAAGTCATTTGAAGTATATTGTGATGCTTGTGGTCGTAGTCTGGGTACGGTCCATGTCATTGCCTATGAGAGCCGATTGTTTTCAAGGCCGGAATTGACAGCACAGATATATGAGAGAGAGCTTTTGGCGGTGTTCCATGCTCTTACTCAGTGGCGACATTACCTACTCGGAACCGATTTTACGGTCTTCACTGATCATGAGAGTTTACGCTACTTCTTGTCACAGAAGCAGCTATCGGAAAAGCAGATGTGGTGGGCTAACATCTTGTCACAGTTTCACTTCCAGATTGTCCATGTCCACGGAGGACAGAAGAACTTGGTGGCAGATGTTTTGTCCCGGAAGCCGTTGGTCTTGGCTATTTCCGCAATACATCATAGAAGCTTTGAGGACATGGTCAATCAGTACGCCACAGATCCAGATTTTGCAAATGTATTCAGTCGAATACAGAATGGGGAGGTAGTAGCGGGATATTCCATTCGGGATGGCTACTTGATGAAGATAAGGATGTTGTGCGTTACACAGCCATTGAGAGAAAAGGTTCTAACCGAATGCCACTATCCACCATTTACGGGTCATCGCGGCATTGATACCACCTTGAAAAGTGTAGAGAGATACTTCTTTTGGCCGAGACTCAAGAAGGACGTGGACGATTTTGTACGCAGTTGCTTGGTATACCAGAAGGTCAAGTTTGACAGACATAAAGCATAGGGATTGTTACAGCCTTTATCCATTCCCACCCGCCCCCTAAGAAAGTGTTGCTATGGATTTCATTTTTGATCTCCCGAAGACACAGAGTGGGCACGATGGTATCTGGACTGTTATTGACGGATTTAGCAAGCAAGCTCATTTCATTCAAGTGAAGAAAACAGTCAAGCTGGATCATTTAGCAAGACTATTCATTGCCCATATATGCAGATTACATGGCATGCCTGAGACAATTGTCTCTGACACAGATCCCCGATTCACGAGTTTGTTTTGGAAGGCTATTTGGGACAACATTGGCACACGGTTGCAGCTCTCGTCATCTTTCCACCTGCAGAAAGATGGGCAATCTGAGATTGCAAATTCAGTCGTATTGGATTTATTGAAGTCATGCATTTCGGATCAGAAGACTCAATGGGAAAGGTTTTTACCTTTGGTGGAATTTGCCTACAATAACACGATTCACTCTTCGACGGTGAAGGCGCCATTTGAGATTATTGAAGGTGCTCCGAAAGTTCCACCCTTCTTAAGCACGAATTATAAGATTTTTGAAGCCGACCAGTACACGAGGGACTTGGACATTGCTTTTGCCAAGGTCCGGGAGGCTTTAGAGAAATCTCAGGAAAGACACAAAAAGGCAACAGATTGACACCGTCGCGATTTGAAATTAAAGGAGAACGATTGGGTGCTCTTATGTTTTGAGAAGGAACGCTTGAGAAAGAAAAAGAGAAAGGAGAGGCTTTTTCCAAAGCTTAGCATGAACTATTGTGGACCTTTCTAGACCTTTCCAAATAAAAGAAAAGATAAATGATGTCTCCTTTAGGTTGAAGCTGCTCGATATTTGGAGAATTCACAATGCTTTTTATGTGTCTCTTGAAGCCTTTTAAAGGCGATGTGCCCAATGATGGGGAGCCGGATGAGCAACCCAGAGTGGAGGAAAGCGAGGAGATACTCGTTCCAAAACAGATACTGGAACATAAGATAGAAAGATAAAAGGTAAAGTGATGAGGCGGTTCTTGGTTAAATTCAAGTACTATCCCACATTGGATGCAAAGTGGATGGAGGAGGAGGACCTAACAGATACTCCTCAAATTGTGAAACTTTACCTTGAAGCATTCAGTTTAGCACAGTCTACTTCGATAGAACTCCGATTGTCGCATGGACGAATCTAGTGCAATGGATATGCACAAGAGGGGAGTCACTCCGCTCCTTTGTCGACAGATTGCCTTGATATTTTGATTTGATAGAAAGTCACTGATGTCCCTTTGGGTTTCAGGGATACTCCTGAGCTGACAGTATTCTGTTGTATGACTTTATGAACTGGAATTCCCGATAATGAAAATGATACTGATTGATTTGTACTTAACTTGTTTAAGTGCACGAACTGATAGACGAAATGACTGCAGCATTTCAGTCTTATAAATCTCTATAGGCATGATTGCAATATGGATTAGTTAATCGGGCATCTGTGAGGTCCCGATTGGATCTAGATGCGATTACTAAATACGTTGCCGATTAATCATGGTCTGAAATTTGGAATGAAAATTCAATGTGATTTGTCATGTGATGTCCTATGATGTCAAGTGATGTCCTGTGATGTGACTGTTGATTGGTACATGTGCTAGATGTTTTGTTCCTAGTGCGTCGGTACTAAATCAGTGTGCTAAGACAGTTTATGGCCTCTGTCTGTTTTGCAAGCAAAATCGAGGGTGATTACAATGCTTTCAAGAGGGGGTATGTCACAAAATGGTGACGTCGCAATGACACGTGGCAGGCTGATGTGGCCACAGTACATATTTTTGGATTTTACGACGGAAAACCCGCTGACAGGCTGACGTGGCGTTCGTGCAGATTTTCCATAAATCACGGAGCTGATTACATGGCAGCATACGGAAATCCTGGATCTTATGCTGGCTGATTTTTACCAAAGCTTTTGGACTAGTTGCTTTACTTTTACAAGCTTTTAAAGTTGACAGCTTTTGGGGCTCTGCTTTTGGGCATCTCTTATAACCAATAAATAAGTGGACAGGGCCTCACTTCTCAGGGCATCTGAACGCAGAGTCTGAGAGTGAGCACCCTCCCACTCTCTTGTACTTTGAACACAGATTAATACAAAAAGAAATACCAAAAGGGACGTCAGTCTTTGGGGCCAATATCTCTAGGCACGGAACTGCGCCAAGCCGTGTCGACTCAAGTGTGAATTGTGAACTAGTTTGAAGTGAATCTTTGTTGTGTCGCGGTAGAATCTTGACTTGGAGTGTCAAGTTTGTTACACCGTCCTCGTCGTCGTCATCATTGTCGTCAACATCATCGGCAAGTCCATTGCATCTAGACCATTGTACCAGTTTTGTGCAATCAATAGCATAGACCTCTCTTGCCATAGAGAGAGGCCCTTGGAGGAGGGTTTGAGAACCATCTAGTGTCATATTCTTCTCTCTCTCTCAATCTCAGCACCTTCATTCATAGTAGCATTCACTTTGTTTGTGATCATTGCACTCTCTCACTAAAGGAACGGAAGGCTCTCCCTTCCGTAAGTAAGAGGAACCGTTTAGCACAGTTCAGAGCACTCATCTTGAGCAAAGTCAACATTCACTTCAGCTGCACCTTACAATTTTGCTACAATATTAGTTGGTGGTTTGATTGAAGGATGCGACATATTTTCTTCACTATCTTCGCTTCATTAATTACACCCAACAACAAGAAAAGTCAAAAAGTTATTGTTATTTACAAGTCTTTTAGAATAGCATGCATAAAGAGGACTACCTAAAAGCTGCACGCATGCAAGAATATACATCAAGAACATATCAATGCATTAAAAAACAAGGTGTAGGTTCGCTTTGGAATATTTAAAACAATAATATGAAAGGGAAGTCTATGGAGTGAAAGGCAGTGACAAGAAACTCAAGACCCATTGACAAACTAAAAACAAAAAGGAGATTTCAATTTCTTGATAGGTCCAATCAATGTAAGAAACCATACAATTTCGAATATCTTTTCCTCTTAAGGCGTGTTCCCTAAACTCTTTAAAAGGGTAGCTGTTAAGAGCATCAACATTTTTTTATCTGCGTTCTTGGTGTGTGTTATAGAGATGTTCTCATTGTGTGTCTAGTAGAAGCTAAAGTCATCAGCCTTCGCGTAATTTAATAATCATTGACGCATGAGCTAGGAAAATTTTTGATAGACCGGCAGGGTGTGATTTTTATCCTGTGAGCCAGTTCATGTTTACATGTATGCAACATACACGGTTAAAAGGTTCGGTTGCCTGAAATACCCACCTCTTTGAACACTCACAGGCAATTTATTGTGCCATCATCCTTTGCACTCACACACAAATGATTTGAGTTGCTTGCAATTTATTGTGGCATCAAAATCCCAGACCCATGAATTCCAAAGAGACTTTCTTGCACCCCTTCAAATCACAGACCCATGGATTCCAAAGAGACTTTCTTGCATCCCTTCGAACATGCACACGCGCATGCGCAGACTAAAAGACATAATCCATTGAAGAGTAATCAAGAGTTGTTTGAAGGAGAAACGCTGTTGCGATGCTTACCAGTTTGATGAAGAAATCCATAAACAGGACGGAACTGTGGCTGCGCAATAGGAGGAGCTTATACTCTTCGCTCTCTCTCTCTCTCTCTCTCTCTCTCTCTAGACTAGACTTTGCAAAGGGCTCTCTCTCGGACTCTCCCTCCCTCTCTCCCTCTCTCTCTCTCTCTCTTGCAAGGGCTTTCTGCTGCTCTGACAGTTTGAACTCCCAGAAGAATATAGTTTTATTTTAGGCTGCCATTCTATTTAAGGCTTGAACGCTGTACATATGCCACGTGTACCTCCTTAAAATAGAATGTCAAGAGATTTGATTCTTTTATTTTGGGTAGAAGTAAGAGCTCGGTCGCACCCAAGTGGGAGGAAAGAGGCTAGAGGTCGAAACATTGTCTTACAAATGGTTTTCGCGGTTGCTCAGCACAAGCATCTTTAGTAGAATTTCATCAATACACTCCACCTTCAACGTTTTCTTTTTTTTTCGGGGGGGGGGGGGGCTCAGGACTAAGTGGCACGAGCATGGGAGGGTGGGATCTACAGCGGGGGCATTGTGGGCCGTAGATCCCAGTGGCGGCGTCGAAAGTAAATAAGGGTACCCGATATTGCTTTTTATAATAAAAGCAATCTAAGGTACCCTAATTTACTTTCGGCGCCCGTCCCTAATTTACATGTTTTAAGTAAATTAGGGCCCCCACGTTTCACAACGCATGCATGGCGTAGTGGTTAGGGTAGGTGCCTCTCGTGCGTGAGGTCTCGGGTTCAAACCCGACGCCGCAAAATGGGGGTACGATTACTTTTTACCCTAGATTACTTTTAGGGGATTACAAAAGTAATCTAAGGTACCCGCATTTGGGATCTACGGCCCACAATGCCCCCGTCGTAGATCCCAGCCTCCCATGCCCGTGCCACTTAGTCCTGGGGGGGAGGGGGGGGACCGTACCTTGAGCCTTGTTTATTCTTCACAAAAGGTTTGTTTTACAAAGCCAAAAATCATAAGAGTCTAACCATTTTCTACTTAATGGTTCAATGCATATCTAGTTTTTGAAAAATCAATAACTCCTAGCCTCTATTCTTTCATTATCATAGACAACCTAGACATTAAGCACAGATCTAGAAGGATTTTTTAGTCATGTTGTTGGGAACTACTGAGTGACTCGCGCGTTGCTGTGGCCAAGAAAAGCATGGCCATTGGATCACACACGTACACACCCACACACCCAAATTTGTAGATGTGTGTGAGTGTCCATATGCACACAAGTGGAGAGGGTGGATTTAATCCTTGTAATCACTCCAAGAAGGTGACAATTCTCTCTCTCTCTCTCTCTCTCTCTCTCTCTCTCTCTCTCTCTCTCTCTCTCTCTCTCTCTCTCTCTCAAACACACATACACACACACCCTTTCTATCTCCCTTCATCAATCTTTCTTTTCTGATGGGAAAATGGAGGCCCATAAGGGGCTACAACTTCTCTCTCTCTCTCTCTCTCTCTCTCTCTCTCTCTCTCTCTCTCTCTCTCTCTCTCTCTCTCTCTCTCTCTCTCTCTCTCTCAAACTTAGGAAATTGTAATTGGAAGCATGCTTTGTAGAAATTGTCTCTACAAAATGTATCTGTAATACAATTCTAACAATTGATCCTTGTTGGTATCTTCTCTAGTAAAGATGTGCTCAGTTACATGGCCTTGATCTCTTTATGTGAAAGAGATTATCAAGATAAACAATCCTTCAAGCAATTGATGCCTCTATAAGGAAGAAATCTTTCGGAGTGTTGTTTGAAATAATATACATGTGAGGTTTCGTTTCATTTCATTTTGATTCTCAAAAAAGTGTAAGCCGTATATAAGTGAAAGGGAGCTTGTATAATCTCTTGAGTAAGCGTGTTTAAAACTTCCAAATGCAAACTTATGTTGCCCAAAAGATGGCAGTCCATTTGAAGATGGCGAGGATATTTTGGCACGGGGGATATTTCCAAGCAAGCAATTTTGGTGAGCACTTTTTAGGAATCAGGTGAGCAGATTCCTAAAAATATTCTCTCTTCCTCCTTGTCGACTCTTTCGTCTTTTTCATATCTCTATCTCTGAGAGAGAAATGAAATGAAATGAAATGAAATGTTATATTAACGTCTTCAAAAGGCCATAGTGACCTATGAGACCAGAAAGTTACAAGGTGGTGGATCTGATACAAAGTCAGAGTAACAAAATAACAACAGTACAAAACAAAGATATATACTATGGGATCCTAGATTGGTCGATGTGAACTAAGCAAAAAACTAAGCAAAAATGGGCGGCTTGCTGGGATAGCTGAATCACAAGAGATCTAGCATCGGGCGTTGGCGAATCTCATCAATCTCCTCCATGGTTAGTAGTCTGACCGGGCGTCGTGCATGCCTGGCCAGCGTGCTCTGAATCTTCTGACGTAGCCTCCGTCGATGATGTGTAGTCCTCCGCAATCGTGGGCGCCTAGATTTCCCCAGTTCAATCGCTTGGTCGATCAGTGTGCCTCTGGTGTGAGACGAGGGGGAGCTCTGCTGTGGGAGTGGCTCTTGCGACTGTCCCGTGTCTGCTATGAAGAAGTCTGTGATCCGTCTTCGAGACTAGCTAGCCTCGCCATTCATCAGGATATCTTTGTGTCTGCGCAGCTCGAGCAAGAACAAACCCAGGCATCTCTGATCTTCGTATCCCATGACTCTTGAGAGTGGTCCAAAACCCTCTCTGAACAAGCAATGGAAGCGGCCTCGTATCTCGTAGTAGACGGGGCAGCGGCATGTATAATGCAGCTCTGTCTCAGGCTCCATGCCACACAAGGGGCATGTCCTGGTCTCTGTTGGTATTCCGTTGTATCTCCGAGTCTCAATCCGCAGCTGGTGAGAAGATGTGTGTAACTGGCCAATAGCACATCGTATCCCATGAGACAAGTGGGTATCCATGTAGCTGGGTCTCGTCACAAAACCATCTTCTGTAAGCTGGAGAAGGTGGTCTCTGAAGAAATCCATCTTCGTGCCCAATTCTTGTGCTGGTTGTATCCATGTCCTCTTGGTGTCTAGCTGGGTCAAGTCTTGGCGGATGAGCTTGGCGATCTCTGACTGTGTAAGAGTGAGAGATGGTGCATCCAATGAGTACTGGAATGGTGGCAGCCTGTCTATGCTAAACCCATGCGCCTGAAACCATGATGTCATCTCCCCATACCAGCATGTTGTATCTCCTTGTATGGCTAACTGTCGAGAGTACTCAAGTGCTATGCGAGCATATCTGTCTCTAGGAAGTTCCCATGTGCGGTTTATGAAGGAGACTGATCTGGTGAGTGCCTCCACCACTAGTGGGGGGGCCGCTAGCTCTGCTCGGATAATGGCCCGTGGTACTGATGCCTTGGCTCTAATGAGCCGCGAGATCATAGAGACGAGAGGTTTCTCCATGTTCCCCCATCCATCTGTGCGACCCGGCCACCCGCGGTGATCCAATGAAGGTCCCCATATCTCAGCTCCATAGAGCAATGCTGAAGCCACCAAAGTGTCAAAGAGCCAGAGCTTCATCCGGGGCTCCTGAAACTGAACTTGCGAACACATATTCTCGAATCTACCCAATGCTACGTGGGCTCTAGTCAGTCTGGTCTCTACTGCTCTTCTGAGTGAGAATGCAGGTCCGCTAAAAACCACTCCAAGGTAAGTATAAGCATCTGTGTACTCCACAGTCTCCTGGCCGTATGTGAATGTAGGTGTTGACCTCCTAATCCACTGTGGGGTGGTATTAAACACCATAACCTTGGTTTTACCAAGGTTGACAGACAAACCACTTTCGTGGGCAAATGTATGCAAAGCATCCAATTGACGTTGCATTCCCTCTGGGTATTCGGAGATCAACACTATATCATCAGCATATAACAAAAGTGGAATCCATGTCCCTGCCAATTGTGCACCTCTATCCCCATCGCTCTCAATGTAGTCAGAAACCTCATCCACATACATACCGAAAAGAGTAGGAGAGAGCGGGCAGTCGTGCTTCACCCCAATAGTGGAGTGAACTGGTGTAGAAAGTCCCTCAGGGGTGCGTACATGCCCTACTACTGATCTATACAATGCCATGATCCCCCAAATGAGCTCTGTGGGTACTCCCATTTCTTGTAATCTGCGCATCAATCTAGCTCTGGGTACTGTGTCAAAAGCTTTGCAGAATTCCACAAAGCTACAATAGATCCATCTCCCATGAGATTTGCCTTCCTCGATGATGGCCCTGAGTGTCAAGATATGGTCAAGAGTAGAGAAGCCTCTCATGAACCCTGCCTGCCCAGTTGCACGCATTCCTTCCCTCTCTGCCCATCTACTCAGTTGTTGCTCAAGAATGGATGCATACAACCGTGCCAGTGTGTGTCCAATCATGATAGTGCGATAATTCCCAGGCTCCATGGGGTCTCCTAACTTGAAGATAGGTACGATCGTAGATAGGCTCCAAGTGTCTGGTAGGCCTTCACACATGGCACGGTTAAACATAACTGCTAGAAGCTCTGCTAGTAGGTCTTTGGCATGCATGAAATGCTCAGCGACTAAGCCATCATGATCATATGCTCTCCCAGTCCTCATCCTGTCAATAGCTTTCTTCACCATCTCAGCGGTGAAAAAAACACATGTGTGTGGGCATGGATCGGGGGGGTTGGGGAGGGGCGGCTGTCCAGGTACTGTGTACAAAGATGATGCATACTGACCCCAGGTCTCTGTGGAGGAAATAGCAGGGGGGGGAGATTGCTCATGAAAGAGCCGCCACGCCTCACGCGAGTCCTGACTCAAGAATAGTTGATATAGATCCTGCTCGAGTCGAGCCAAAAAAGCCCTCTTCTTCCATCGCACCAAGCGTCGGAAGTCAATCTGTGACTGTCTGTGAGTGATGTCCCCCAAAAGCACCTCCCTCTGAAGTCTGGATCTAGTCTGGCGGCACTCCTCATCTTACCAGCTCTTCTGAGGCATGCTCCCTGATCGGCGGCTTTGCTTAGGTTGGGTGTGTGGGTATGCTTCTGCTGCTGCATCATGTAATGTATGTGTCAGTATAGTAGTTAGCTCCGCCCCGGGTCCTTAGTGCATAGGCGTCTGTAGATCCCGTCCATGTATACAGAATCTGTCTCCCGTGTGAAGGTGTAGCGAGTAGGGGCTGCTACTCGTGGCCTGTGTGCTACACTGAACTGGAAGGAGATGGTCATCGACACTAGAGCATGATCCACTGCCACCCCGACCGTTCTGGGCCCAACTGTGAGATCCTGGATACTAGAGATGAGATTCGGCTGTGCCATGACATAGTCCACTGTGTTGGATCCATGTCTGTGTGGGAAGCATGTAAAACCTCCCGTAGCAGCAGGAAATCTCTGTAGGCCGTTCAAGATGGCCAATCCATGTGCGGTGCCCATGTCTATCAGGTGTCGCCCATACTCAGTATATTCCGCATCGTGTGATAGTCTGGACAGGCCCGTCTCTACAACATCTAGCTCTCTCAGCATCTCCTCTAAAGTATCATAAAACACTGCCTGGTGATGGGTAGTCCTAGCATTGAAGTCCCCTAGGATGATAATGTCACCATCCCTAGAGAACTCCCATATGTCATCATCCAAAATAGAGAAAGGGGACTGTCCTTTGGGTGATGCATAAACTGATGTACTCGGGGGAAAGTAGCAAATAGCAAGGTAGAGATATATGCATGTCTCTGTGTGTGTGTGTGTGTGTGTGTGTGTGTGTGTGTGTGTGTGTGTGTGTGTGTGTGTGTGTGTGTGAGAGAGAGAGAGAGAGAGAGAGAGAGAGAGGTATTAGGGAGGTTGAGACATAGACAAAGATATGTGAGCTAAGAGTACTTAAAACAATAACATCCATTAATAATAGGAAGTTACATTTTATTGCACTTGCATTACATAGGCAAGAAGCGTTCATCTTCTGGAAGGCCCGGTTTTAGGAGTAGATGTGTTGCCTTCGAGTGGCAAAAGAAGATTCACTACTTCCCTAGCTGCTGCATCATTTCCTCCTCTGTGATGAGCCCAATCTTCTTCCAGCAAGAGAAAGCGAGTTGTCCCTTCTCGACCAAGCTGAGTAAGGTCCGCATATTGAGTTCTGCACGGCAATGATAGAGGCGATACACATTGATTGTTGCCTTTAGAGCCTCCCTAAACCAGTCGGCTCCATACAACGCCTCTCCGTTGGGAATGGCTTCCATGGCATCCCACGCAGACTTGATTTTATTCTCAAGATCGTTGGTCATCGTGAAAAGTAATAGAGGTGTGCAACAGAAGCTACTGGACGCTTTCACAAAAATAGATTCAAGCAATGGTAATTTATAGCCACTGTGCAAATATTATATTACTTTATTCACGATTTGACAAATAAACAACCATTTTCCAAATTTGAAAAAAACTGCAAATCAATGTACCAAAATGTGGCCATCATAAGATAAAATTAGAAACTAGTACAGTTGTCCATTTTGTGAAGCATACAAACAAAAAGTGAGAAACGAAAAATGCTATGCATCCATGCCTGGATAGGTCCGGCTTCATCTCAATGCCCTGAAGATATCAGCATCTGCCAGAATTGGTTGATGGATAAACATGTTCTCATTTTGGCTTAACCCTAGCACACGCAGATAAATAAAATACAAATGTTTACATGCAAGATATGGTTTTTGCTTTGACACCCGTTCCATAAAGTCTGGACATGTGCACGATGGCTGGTTGCAAATACAAACTTTGTACATCCCGACATGACCATCTTCACTTTTGGTCTCTACTTTGAAGACCTCATTAACACCATCTGCTGCACATATCTCTTCTAAGACCTTTGCTCTCAGGGCTAGTGCTAAACTGATCTTGCGAGCAGCATCCTCGGAAATGGAAGTCCGATATCGTACAAGCACACCATCTCGCACTGTGGCTCTTGCACTGCCTTCAGGAGTGGATGTATCTTTTGACTTGAAAGGAGAGTTGGTCATATTTTGTGCAGGAACAACCGGCGTTACATTAGATATTCCTTCTTTGCTTAGCTCCACTTGATACCCCCCTTCATGCAATATTTGCACCTCATCCTCCGATAGGTTGGTGCCCACATGCACGGGCCAAGTGTGTGGTGGATGTTGAGGCTGCGGCTCAATGTTCTGGTCTACTATATGGCAATGCAAGACATAATCCGGACAAAACCAAAACCATTGACGCACCACACCATTTGGATGCTTTCGATATCCTTCAAAAGATGGGGCCGGTATACCAAGGCTAGAACCTGCAATACTGCATCCACACCTTTGTCCTCCTCTTGGTGTGCCCCTACATGTGACCCTACTACCTTGTGGAGTTCGGTGTATGGCCCACATTGCCTCATTGACCTTGTGCTCAACTACATACTGCCCACCAGAACCTATACTTCATTTTGGGGTTTGTGATCCCTTCTTCTGCAAAGTTGATCTTACATGGTCTTCCACACTTCTTGTGATCTTTGTTGACCGAGTTGTACTCAGGCCTATGCGATGCATCATCTTCCACGTTGATAACCTCATTTGGCTTGCGTTTTTGCCTTGATGTCTCCTTATCTCCTGTCAATGGAGTTGGTTGTTTATACATTGGAGTGCCCTCAGTATCCTCATTCACTGCTCTTATTACTTTGGCTGGGACGTTTTTCATGGCGTTCCGCAAGCTTTTGTATTGATGGACCCTTCCCAATGTGTTTTCCATGGCTGTATGAAATGGCCTTTGTGCTCTGTAAGGTGGAATTTGCAAGGTCGGTTGTACATGCATCATATAATGAAGTGCGTTTATGAAAACCCTCTCTTGCTAGCCAGCTGCCATGCTTGCTCTCCGCAAGGTTTGTGCATGGATTGTTTGGTCCATCAGAGCTATTTTCTACGCACGTCATAATGCCACCCCAATGTGCAATACGAATTTCCCACCAACTAAGCCATGAATCCATGTATAGAATGTTACGGTCTATGCAATGACCGTTACGCCACCATTGGCATATCAGACGAGCCTCTGCTGCTGCAGCCTCTTTTGTTGGTGCTTGCCTCCACTTCTCACACATTTCTTTGTGTGTGTGTTGAGAAGCTTGCACCACATACTTCATTGTGTGTTGATTCAAGCTTTGCTTCCGATGGAAAAGACAAGAACGCTCTCTAGCGCTCATTATATTAGTCTTGTCACCACCATTTAAAACAATTCGAACTGCATTCCAATTTGCTTGAGCTTCATCCACCATGAAGCCAAAGAAATGAGCTCTGTCACACCCACATGATATCATTACATCATTGAGGCACTCCCAAAACAAACATTGCGTTTCCATGTCTTCCTGTTTCATTTCACAAGTTGCAATAGTCAAAAGGTCCTGCATGCTGCAAACAAATTGTTTTAGAGAGAGTCAAAGGCAACCCACAAAGCTGTTAAGATGCACCATGTACCTTGGATCATAGACATGACAGGCCATAGTCACCCATTTGTTAATACGTCTGGTGTGATCAAATAAGATCCACTCACGTCGAAGATCGCCATCCCGATCTTGTCTCATTCGGTTCACCAGGTCCACACCGGATGCTGGACCAATCGTGGACATTTTGAAGACATAACATTTCTCCCCCTCCGTACCTTGACCAGGAAACCGGCTTCCATAGAAAAAGTCATATGTGCAGTCTCGCTTCAGCTTTAGGAGTGCATCAATGCGAAAGGTTCTTTGTCAACCCCTCTACGTAAAGTAGATACTGACCTTCGAAACCTAACAATGTTCAAAGTGTTTAGATAAAAAATAATTTAGCATAGAGTTTTGCATCGAAATAAGAATCCAGGAAATGCTCATACCAATTATCTTGCACCAATGGCCCCAACTCCTCAGCGATTGCAAATAGCTGTTGCTCGCCTAAAATTCCTTCGTTGGTGTTGTTGAAAAGAACTGTTGTACTTATAATTTCTTTTGCCAAACACAATTGAACCTTCCTGGCTCCTGCGTGTGGGTCAACAGTCAAAATCCTTTGCACCATCACCTTGGTGTTGTCCGTTAGTGTTTTGGATGTGCTGCTGCGCACATCGTGTTGATGTGTGCCACAATGAATCATGACTCTATTGGCAGTCTCATCGGATGGCATGACATAGTATACTACACAATCACATGTTGCAATACAGAAAGCAATTGCCTTACAAAAGTGGCATGTAAGGCTCTTATCTCCAATCTTTCAATATTGTTTGGGTGCAGTTGCCTTTTGTATGTACCCGTTGAAATGACTTGTATTGGGAATATGATAATTAACCAAGCGGACACATTGTTCATTCATGCACTTGAGAGATCCTGTGCAATGACTAAGACGCACTACAGCTGGAAAATCTATATTGGACGTTTGTGGCTTCAACCACAAATGAGAACATACTTATGCTCCATCGCATCCATATGGTGCAACTTTCCCATGGTAGGTGGAAATTCTAAAACAGGATCACGATTGTAAGACCTTGGAATCTCTGTAACTTGTTCCACTTGTTGTATTTGCATTAAAAGCTTTGTCAATGTGCCCTTCTTTTCGGCCTATAAGAGTTTTTGTCTTGTACTCCTTTTGAAGCTATTTGAGAGCAAAACTCGAGGTGGGGTGCATAGATCTATTAACTCCTTTTGAGCGAATTGCACCTGTGATGGACTATCCACAATGGCAATGGGAGTCGTGATAGGTGAGCCTGCATATTGTGTTTGATGGGATACGTTGACTTTGTATTTACATGAAAGCTCTTCATCTAGTACATAGATGAATTCACCCAAATTGTTGAGCGTCCTTTCAAGAGGCAAATTCATTTCAATATCACCAACTTCGATGACTGCATCTAAAGTTGTAAATTGCATTGGAGAAATTAATTTTAAAAGAAATGCTTCAGATATTATAAATTTATTATTGTAAAAAGGATAAGAAAACTCTTTACCCAGGAAAAATAAAGAGCAAGCCACAATAATATGCTAAACAAATAGTTAAGCACAAGATCACATTGTATAAACTAACAAATTGTTTATATACTCACGTCTAATAATATAGCCGTTATAAATTTAAATTTAATAATATTTTATTATTTTAATAAATTTATGTAAAAAATATACAAAATATTTAATTAAAAAATATTTGTTTGTGACTGTGTGACTGTGTGAGCACGTGAATATTAGTATAGTGCAATAGATAAAAGAAAAAATTTCGGACAAATAATTATTAAAATTTTTATTTTCAATGTTTGTGTGTAAGGGGGATGTGTGAGCGGTCGAGTGTGCTAATGGGAGGGGGACAAGAAGCTGTAAGTCGAAGGGTTGGGGAGGTGGACGGGCTACCGGGAAACGGGGACGTGCGATCGATAGTACCCCCCCCCCCCCCCCCCCCCATGTGGGCGGCGAGGAAGGGGGGGGACGTGTGCGCTAGCGCTACCGGGGGCGTGTGTGCGGGTGCGGGCGCTACCGAGGGCGGGGGCCTGTGTGAGGGGACCGATAAGGTGGGGGCGAGGCGGGGTTTTCCGATGGCCTTTACACAGGGGTGGGACTCCTGTGCGTGCGGGCTGCCAACGCGTTGGCCATGGGTGGCCACACGCCCCTGGCCAGCGCGTTGGCCATGGGCAGCCACACACCCCCACGCAGAGGCGTGTGTCCGTCCCCGGCCAATGCGTGGCCAACGGCAATCAACACACACACACGCACGCCAGCATGTATGTGTGTGTGTGTGTGGACACACACACGTGGCAATGCACGTGGCCACGGAGTTTCTATTGGTTTTGGGAATGATCAATAGGTAAGCCCAACCGGTTTTTGCGAATGTGAATGCATCTTATTTTTTTGACAATGTAAATTACAATCGAGTGTTAAACAGAGCCACAAGGGTTTCAGTGCCTCACACAACTGCTCATGATATTTTCATGATGAGAGAGCTAGGGTTGGCGGACCCTACTTCACTTTTGCAGAAATTTCCCGAAAGAGTGCGTTTGGCAGCAGAAAGGGCTTTGAATTTTAGGGGTCCAAACAAATCAAAGTGGTTAAAATTGCCAATGGCTGTCCTTGCGCAACTCATTTGGAAGGTATGCTTGAAACCAATGCTAGATGAGAATATGTTTTGATTGCGAAATCTTATTATGTGTATTTTGATTGAGTCCTTGGCAAATGATAGGAAGAGTTCGATGCTATGTATAGTAGTAAAATGGAAGGGCTGCCAATGGCAACGATTTTTTCCAGAAATGTATATCATTTACAGGTTGCGGCGAGAAGACCACCAAAATGACACCCTCGAGAGTGGCAGAGATTGTGCGTGCATGCATTAGCCCGAAAGAGTAAGTAAATGTCATTTAAATCATTCGATATCTTTCTCTTTTTATTACGTAGCAATGAAAAATAAGTCTCGCTTTTCCTTTGCTAGGAAGTGCCACTTGATTGATTTGCTCAAAGGTGGTGATGCGTCCTTGAAGGAGAATGGCATAGGGTTGACGGAGAAGGCCTGGATCTAGTGGCTTCGATATCGCGTGTATTGGTGGCAATTGGAAAGGTTAGATTTAGTGATTATGTGCACCAACTAGCAATTTGTTGATAATCTAACTTGTGATTTATTATTTGCTGCAGGAGAGTGCTTGAGATGACCGAGAAAATGGAGGGCGAGAATCATGATGTTGCTATCCAACATGAGAAGGCTGAAGGTAGGCATGGTTGCACACTTGCCCACACATTACTGACATACAGATGGAAGCACTTTGACAAGGCCTTCAAGAAGTGGAGTGCTTGGATCAAGTCCACACAGGATCCCAAAGAGCAACCCCACTTTGCTTGCACGGCACGACGCTTGTTGTAAAAGTTTGACATCTTTAATTGACAAATTAAGAATGTAGTAGGATACACTAATCTTGTTCTCGGTGGCTCAAAACATTGTGGTCTGTCTTGTAGATGGTGGAGAGATGCTCTTGTCTTCCCCATTCTCGAGCACCCCAGTGATGCATGGTGCATGTCGGAGAGAGAGGAGACGGGCTTATATCTTGACGAGTGGATAGACGACATGCGGCCAAAGGGAGCGTGGCTCAAGTGTCCTTGGTGGTTGGACTACCCGGACAAGGAGTACCCACCCAAAGAGGAGGCACTATACATATGTATCATACTATATAGTTTTTACCTTTGCCATGCAACAATACAACATGGGCTCAATAACTGTTCTTTTTTAATTAATAGTAGAGCATACTGCATCACGGAAGAAAGCCGTTGTGATAGAGGATGCTCTATCTCCAAACACATCAAAGAAACCGGACAAAAAGAAACAGGCCTCAAAGAAATACCCGCAAGCACCGTTGACTGACCGGCAACGTGGGAAGAGAAAGAAGAGGGCTGTTGTTTCCAGTGATAGTGAGAGCGAGCATGTGGTTGAGGAGTATTCTGTAGAAATTAGCGATAGTGCCCATAACCTTGGTGCTATGAGCCACAGTGTACCGACACTTTCCTTCACTCCAAGACTAGTAGTGGGCATCCAGGAGTCCCCTCCATGTTCACCATCACATGGCAAGCTGCAGAGGACCTATAAGACATGGCCAGAGTTGTGGGAGAAAACCCCCCAGGTACGTGAAAATGGTTAATGTTGTGTTGTTCTCTTTAGCATTTCTTGAAAGATATATTTGATCTTATGTTGCTACATACAGATATGCATGTAGAGCCACGCCACCTTGCAGTGCATGCTAGTGTCAAGTGCTTGGAAAAAGCTATTCCAGATGTGTTGTGCAATGATAGGTAAGCCACGCTAATTTACAATCAAAGTTATGTCCACAATTTTAGTGCTAAAAAAGATTGCATGCAGTTCTATGGAGTCACTGTGTAGATTCTTGGGCTCTCTATTAGGAACAGGACATGAACCCCAACTTGAGATCGGGTGGCGTACGTTTGATGTACATGGCCTTTCCCTTACACACTAGGCCACATGCAGCTAGCACGGGTGGGGTTCCTTTATGGAACCAATGGGATAGTGAGCTTGTGGATGCTGCATTCCTTCTGGAAACCGAGTTTCTTTTGGTTGATGGCATGGTTGTGGCGACATGTTGTGCAGAACAACTGTCCATTGTCACTTCGAAGGCAGAGGGAGCTCGTTTCCACTTGTTGAGGATATTGTACATACGGCTGCCGGAGTCTAGTTGCACGACTATTCAGGACTATGTAGAGGGGGTATGTTATTTTTTGTTTTGATATTGAATAGTAACTTCGATGTTTGCATTTCAAAATAACAACATTTTATTGTTATTTGTAGGTTGGTACTTTGTTGCTGGTCATTTTTTCACCCCCTAAAAGCGATGGGTGTCGGCTTTCGAGGTATGATCGAGCGGATGGAGAGATTGCAGCAAATGTACATGGCTTCTCTGCAGATGAAGACATGTTGTGGGAGAAGCTACCAGGTTTAGATTCCACACAGTGGACGCTTGATCATATGGGCAGGCCTTATCGTAGAGGTGCTGAGAGGAGTCCAGCGTTTGCTAGGTGGTAGAAACTTTTTGGAAGTTTTTCTTCATGTTCTTATAAAATTATAGGTATAACAAATCTAAAGATTACTTTTTTTTTGTAGATGGCTACTAGGTACCTTTACAGACATGGGAGCTGCTGTGTTGGATTGTTTTGTAGAAGTGGGGACATTGTACTACTACGCAGGCATTGCATTAGTTGTGAGAAGGATTGGTCAGTTTTCAGTGCTTGTTTAGAGCCAACTCAATGCCTACCTTTTGATTTAGGCTCGACATTGATGTTTCATAGGAGTGTCAGAGCTCAGGTAACTAAGCAACCGAGGCAGGTGACAGAGTAGCTTCATCCGTTGGAGCCACCTTTCTCGACACCACTCAACAGTCACGGCAGGGTAGTAGCAGCTCCGTATCCCACTTTCACGGCCCTAGTTTTGGCACGGCGTGCAATTGGACCATCTCCCAGTGCATTCATTGCCTCCACATCTGAGGCCCCGCCCAAAGTTGATCCATTGACTCTTTCACTACCTACAGCTCCCACCACATATAGTTCGTACCCTCTGCAATTTCGAGGAGTTCCCCCACCATTTGGTGCACTGCCCCTGTTGGCATGACCTTTGTTTCCTCCCAGAGCATATGGCCCCCCACCACCCTTCTTTCATCCACCTCACCCATGATATATCCCCCCCCATATGTATTTACTTTTGATGCAATGGAACACATAGATTTGGGGTTTGCTATATGAAATTGACCATAATTGTGTGTAAGGAACTTCTGTTTGTCTTCTTTATAGTGTGAATGCATCCATGGTGGTTTTTGTTTGAATGTAAGTTGGCCTTGAACGGACAATCAAATTTTAGTTGAGAAGAGAGAGAGAGAGAGAGAGAGAGAGAGAGAGAGAGAGAGAGAGATATGGGTAGATTATCCCTTCTTTTGGGAATCTGCTCGCCCGATTCTTTAAAAGTGCTCGCAAGAAATTGCTTGCCCAAAAATTGCGCCCTTTTGGCGCATGGCTTTACACACCACCATACTAACTATATGAGCATAAACGAGCGAGGTTGAATAGGCAAGAGTAGAAGAGTTGCAAGTGTCACCAAGTGCTCTAGTAGAAATGACTCTCATTTCTTCAGGAGGCAAAAGAGAAAGCAACTTGATTAAATATAACATGCCATGTTTCAATAGGCAAAGGGTGTTGTCTAATTTTTTTTTGAATTTTGATAGTGATTAGGTTTCTAGCTTGGATTGAAGTTAGCTTTAATTTTGGTAGTATTTAACTATTCTAGTGTGCAATTCCTTGTTGTCATCTTTTCATTGGATTTTAAGAGAGCAAATATTATGTGACACATTAGTGTCTAAGGGCCCTAAATTAAGGGCTGACACCTTGAAGTTATTAGCATGAGACTTGAAGTTTTGAGCTCCCATCTCATGTTTAGACCCATTCCCTCTTATTTCCCAAATTCCTATACATGATCACTATAATTTAGTGTATAAGGGCCCTAAATTAAGGGTTGACACCTTGAAGTTATTAGCATGAGACTTGAAGTTTTGAACTCTCATCTCATGTTTATAAAGGTTATCAACCCACTCCCACTTAATTTCCATAGTTTTGAAATCTTAGAGAGTAGTCTTTCCAAATGCATTGTTGATCACAAATAATTGCTAGGGGAGCCCGAAATGGCTTGGTATATCCTGTGAATATATTTGAGGTACAAGATGACATAATCTCGATTTTGTTGATGGCATGCGTTGAGCGAGAGATGAGACATGTCTCCTTTGCAGGTGAGCTCCAGAAGCTCACAAGACAAAGCATTTAGCTATGCAGGATCTGCCAATAGACTCTGTAGAGATAAAGGTAGAGTGGCAGTGCTCTAGTGAGACACAACAGGTGTTGCCAGAGCCTGTACGGATAGAGGTAGAGTGGGTATGCTCCCTAGAGACATACATAGAGATGATGGACATGGAGTTCTTTGATATTATCATGCTAGAGACTGATGAGGTGATGCCAGGACACAAAATTCTGCTTATGGGCGAGAGAGATGTAGCCATCCCCAATGTCGTTGATGACACTTCCATACGCGATGAGTAATCTTGATGATGCAGTGCATCCAGATAGCGTAGGGGAGGCCAAGACAACCAGGTTTATGCAATTTTTATCAGTGTAGGAGCATTTGCAGCAGCGATTGTGAGTCGCATGGTGACTGACACTAGCGTGATTCATTGTGGAGCTTTGCAGACTATACAGAGTTTTTTGTGGGATTTACATGCAGGCTTGAGCATGGATACACACACTCGCCTATCTCTAGAGTTGATATGGATACATGTACATTGACTATGTGAGCCAATGGGTGTAGGTTGAGAGAGTCTCTCACCAATTTCTTTGTGCATACTAGTAGTATAACTAGTAGCACTCGCTTATGGGAACATCGCCTTTAAGTGGGAGATTGTTGAAGTAAAGGCGTTGTGTCTTTGCTTGGGGCCAGATATCCAATGTCCAGTCGCCCATTGTGTATACATCTTCTCTACTTTCTCACACATACACACCACATCACACGCACACACATGTGCACACACAAGTGCACTTTCATGAGTCAAATGAGGCAATATATCAAAAGTTGTTTGGAGTTGAAAATTCCAGCCAAGGAAAGACTTGTTTCATTATTTCTTGAAGGTTTACTCAACAAAGAATTGCATGCCATTCATGATGGCCTCAAGAAGGCATCATTTTTTGCTGTAATAAATTCAGCGATTATTAGGACACATTTGACATGTTAATGGTTTGTGTTCGAAAAAAATGTGTCTCAGCTTAATGTCGTGTTGTTTTCAATTTGAAAAATGCCGGCTGAGAGCAAGGAAGAAAGGAGAAATTATGTCCCAAAATAGAGAAAACTAGTATAAAAACTTGAAAATAAATCCACTTTTTTATAATTTCCTCTAGAAAAGGAATTTAGGATGTCTGGAAAAATGAATTTTCCCCAACATTTTAATAGAGAGAGAGAGAGAGAGAGAGAGAGAGAGAGAGAGAGAGAGAGAGAGAGAGAGAGAGAGAGAGAGAGAGAGAGAGAGAGATGCATGTATACAGACACGCATACACACACTCAATTTCATAATGAAAATGTTCAAATGAGTATAGCAAGGCTTGAAATGACTTGAAATGTCACCAATCGAAGTTAATGTGATAGTGACCATTGGATGGTGAGAGGTGCAAAGAAGAATTGCACATTTTCTCTACCACTCCCCTACGGCCTTCTTGGCCAAAAAACAAGCTTTAGAAGGGAGTTAGCCTATTTTTGAATTTTGCCCAATGAAGCACTGAATGAATGACATCTTGTTTGGCATTGTAGTTCTTAAATAGGTCCTTTCATTTGAGAGCACAATCCCAAAATCAGTGGCACAAATTTGGGACCTTTTTATTTATTTATTAATTTATAATGTTAATGGGACTCTTCACCTTGTTGTTGGCGCAAAAAAAAAGATGCCTTTTTTAAATTTATAAATGGGTCCCTTCATTTAAGGGTCTCATGACTTCGTTTCCAATTTTTTATCTTAAGAAAAATTGTTTTAGTTTGCAAATGGTTCCTTCATTTAAAACCATCAAAACTTTTTTGATATACCAATGGCAACAACCTTAGTGTTTGGTTGGTCTTTTCAGCTTAACAATGATGGTTATATATGCAAAAACCTTCATATTGTTGTTTGTTCTTTAATGTTAAATTTTGATCGAAACAAGGTGAAGAATCACGAAGGCCTGTTGAAGTTAAGGGAGACAAAACTTATTGACAGGAATATGTCTTAAGAAGTGCCCACAATTACATATCATTTTTCTTATGTTTTAATATAAAATTGTATTGTCCAAATATACACATGATCACAGATGCCTTATATGTTATGACAACCCACTTAAACAGCAAGGGGAAAGGATCACATTGGCATTCTAAAACAAAATAAAATAAAAAAGAAGTAAAATAAAAACAATAAAATAAAGAGACTCATTGACAATGTAATGGAAATGGCCTATGAACTTTGAGAATAACGGAATTAAGAGAATTAGAGTGAACATTTTTGTGAGATTACTTTGAGAACATAGGGGGTGAACTTATTTGATGGTAGCAACATAAACATAGTACTTAATTAACTTGGCATGAACAATACTTTTGCAAGAGAAAGAGTATTAGAGAACATGACAATAGTTGAGGACCGGATTTACTTGGAGTCGGCCCCCCCTCCAAAAGGCGTTTGTATTATAGATTCTCTATCTAGAGAGACTTGTTCCAATACAATCTTTGTGTTTCTTATGACCTTGGTGATGCTATGAAGATGGAAAGCTTCATGCATCACGAGCATAACATAAAATTTGCAAAAAGCATTAACTATCCCAAGCCTCAGTCCCAAGGCCTCAAACACCTTCGAAGGTGGAGAGAGCTAGCGAGGAATGAGGTTAGGGAAGAGGAAGAAGAATCATCTTAGGAGAAAGAAATAGTTCTTCACTTATCATCACTCTTCTTGATTAGCATAACAGAATAGCATAGTAATGAAGATGAAGAAGATGACAAGCTTAAGCATTGAAGCATGGCTCTTGGTTGGATTTGCATTCCATAGCCAAGAGTATTGGTGTAGGTTCTCCACTTCTCAACAAGCTTGGAGAAGAAGATGGAGCTCTTGCACTTTGCACTCCACACAATGAGAGAATGTGTGTGTGTGGGAGAGTATATGTCCCTCTCATGCTTGGTCCACCTCTCTCTCTCTCTAGTAATATTTAATTATATCATTTGGGATATGTGTCCTCTTTTTCCTCTTTGAGAGAAAGAGCTGAATTATTTATTTTTATGTATTTAAATTCTCATTGGATCCCTTTAAAGCCTATCCAATAGGATTCAAGCACATAATGAGGGCCACATGTGGAGAATTTTACCATGTGTCTTTTATGCTTGTTAAGTCATTTGGTTTGAATTGAACACTTCAAACACTTCGTCAATCAAGCATGGAAACCGTTTATACCTCTTGAGCGTTTACCTTTGAATTGAACATTTCAAGAACCTTAATCATTTTAAGCATAAAAATCACCTCAAGCTTTGGACAAGGTTCCCACAAAAACTTTAAGCACTTCAGGTAGCAAGCCAACAAGCACCTCATGCTTGGGTAGGGTCCCCACCTCAAGGTCAGTCCTAGCTTGCCTAAGATCATTGCCTAAGATCAAATGAGTTTTTAACACTAACTTTTGGAGGTCTTTAATGAAGCTAAACTAAGGTCTTTAAGCTCCATTAGGTAGCATTGCTCTTTAACATACCATCTCTCATTTGGACCCCTTTAACCTTGGCCCCGTGTTGAGACAGATCCATAAGCACATGTCTATATTCTAACCCTTGTTCCCATTTATTCTTCCACATTAAATGATCAGTTTAATATGAGAAAATCATTTGGGTTGGTTAGATATTAGATTTTAGATTTTATGACATTATCTCTCTCTTGAAATCATAGTTATCCTTGACTATGAGGTAGAAGAGATAAAGTTTTAGTCATTAGTATATGTTTCTTAGCGGGTAGAGGATCCCTTTTCACCGTGCGACATCATTCCAGAATGGATGACTAGTCCATTTGGTGCTTGGGAGACATCGCTGCCGCAAGCATGTCTTCTCTTTAGTCCATATCATACTCCCAAAGTAGAGTGACAATTTCTACTTGGTGTTTGAGTGACTTCGGCATCACAAACATGATTCTAAGCATGCATACTATTTAAATTTGTGTACAAAAGAGGATTAGTCTTATAAGACAAAGACATCATTCATTTAGAAAGCATTTACATTTGCTTACCCTAGTGCAGCATTGTAAGCATTGTAAGGTCCCTCCCTAAACCCTAGAGCCATTCAGAATTTTTTCGGCGTAGAAAATAATTTAGAAAAAGTAAGATCGACAAAGAAGTTATATGGACAACGAGACTTTACTCCAAAATGAAAAGACAAGGATATTTCAGATAAGAAATTACATCATCCCTATATTTTTCCTTTAAGATTAAGATTATTTTTATACTTCTTCATCAAAAACCGCGTGGGAACTGATATAGATCGAGAACTAGGAGAAAAAGGGACTAACGTGAGGGATAAGAACTAAGAAGAAAATTAGGGTCCAATAGAAATTAAGAAGAGGATTGGGGTCCAATAGCATTTGAGAAGAGAATTTGGGGTCCAATAGCATTTGAGAAGAGGATTTGGGGTCCAATAAAAATTGAAAAGAGAATTGGGGTGCAATAGGAATTGAGAAGAGAAATTGGGATCCAATAGGAATTGAGAAGAGAATTTCACCCACCATTTCCTATATAAACACCCCTTCTCCTTTGTATTTTTACACACATATTTCTAAGCTACTTATATACTTGCCATGCTCAAGACTATGCTTAAGTAACTCAAGGTTTCCATTAAACCTTGCTCTTGCTCTCTCCCTCTCTTGAAGGCCAAACCCTCAACTCTCTTCCTCTCTTGAAGGCTAAACCCTTGAGGGTTTTGTGAAGAAGCTCCTCTCTCCTTCCTCTTCACCATAAATCCTTTCCTTCTTCCTTGAACCTCACATCTCTTCAAGAAGGACTCAACTCCATTTCCCTCTTGTTTAGATGAGGTAATCTTCATTTCTAGTAGGATTAATTAATCCATGTGTTTTAATACTAGGAAGGTTTATGTGCATCATTTTAAGTTTAAGCTTTAATGGTAACCTTGGAATTAGGGTTAAGTAGTAATGGTAGCTATGCATCATTAAGTTAAGTTTCAAAGAAAGATTTGCACTTTTAAGCTAAGCATTAATGGTAACTTTGCACTTAGGTGTAAGCTTTAGTGATTACCTTGTAATTTTAGATTTTAAGCTTTAATGAAAACCTTGCAATTAGGGTTGAGTGATAAGAGTATCTACGCATCATAAAGTTAAGCTTCAAAGGTAAATTTGCTCTCGTAAGCTAAGCTTTAATGGTAACTTTGCACTTAGATGTAAGCTTTAGTGATTACCTTGTATTTTTAGGTTTTAAGATTTAATGGAAACCTTGCAATTAGGGTTAAGTGATAAGAGTATCTACGCATCATAAAGTTAAGCTTCAAAGATAGATGTGCTCTCGTAAGCTAAGCTTTAATGGTAACTTTGCACTTATATGTAAGCTTTAGTGATTACCTTGTAGTTTTAGGTTTTAAGCTTTAATGGAAACCTTGCAATTAGGGTTAAGTGATAAGAGTATCTACGCATCATAAAGTTAAGCTTCAAAGGTAGATTTGATCTCATAAGCTAAACTTTAATGGTAACTTTGCACTTAGATGTAAGCTTTAGTGATCACCTTGTATTTTAGGTTTAAGCTTTAACGGAAAGCTCGAAAACTCATAAATTTTAGGATGACCTTCTAGCTTCCTAAAATGGAAAGCTAGGTACCATAAGAAAAGAGTAGTTGTCTAAGTTCGATAGAAGTAGTTCAATTTTTGGTATTGAAGAGTATTTCTAAAGTTTTCAATTTCAAGTTTGTTTGCAAATACGGGATGGGGGAGATAGGGGATAACTTCGCGGGATTGATCTCCGTGTTGTTTGAACCGAAAACTCTACAAGCTTCCATGGAGATGCCCCATGGATGGCAAAGGATTGCAAAAACCTGGGAATCGACAAAAACGGGGATTAAACTTAAAAAGTTGGCATTTTCGAAGAGACATTAACCATCAAATGCCTATGGCAAAAACTCGCTTGTATTTTCTAAATAAACTTGGCTGGTAGATAATTAATGAAAGTAGGAATTAAGGTTGATAAATGAATGAACCTGGAAATTACCAACTAAGAGTTAAAAGGAATCTCGAGAGGTGATAGGAATAGCCCATTGCAAAACATAGATTTAACTAGGAGTTTTGAAGATTGTCTGGAAATGACCGAGAACCAAGATGGATCTTCTTGGGGTCAATTTGATTGAAAGGCCGGCCCATTGAGAGGATTCTCTTGGGGAACTTGTCGGAGATTGCCCCTTTTCGGCTAGGACAGTGTAACCGGCAAGTTGTTATACCTAGGTCATTCATGCCCGAGGGATAAGGGATGAATGGGTTTGTTTTATTTTTGCCCGGCCGGGTGAAGTACCCGCGGTATCTTATTGGAAATCGGCCATAATCCGGGTATGGCCTGATGCCAATAGTTGGATGAGAAGGTTATACTCAGGGAGGATGATGTGAATTTAATTAAGGAAATTTGTTTGACTTGGTTGCTTAAAAAGGAACTGGAAAGGCTAGGAATATAGAGGCTATCATGTGCATCTGTCACCAGATGGTGCTATACCTCTCGAAATAAAATGCTTAGGAAGGAATGATTAAATTACTTGATGAGCCTTTCCCAAACACTTAATTCTGGGAAATATTGTGAAGGTGATGCCATTTTGATGGCTTGTAACCGATCATCTTAGCCTGAATGGAGAGGTAAGATGAATTGGTTGAAACTAAATGTGTTGCATGATTAGTTAGGAAACTAGTTACAAGTTAATTATAGCAGATAAAGGAAAGGAAATGAATTTAAAAGTTTCTAAATAAAGATCTGGTAGGAACAACCAGATGAATTTTCCTGAACGAGGGTATGCAACAGTTTGCATGCTGCTTGTTGTCTGACAATGTCTGATAGTCTGTCTTTCTTGATTTTGTAGTAGTTAAGTACTATCTCGGGAAGGGAATTTCATGAAATGGTTCGGTGGGTGGGCGGATCCAGAGGGTCAGATGGCCGGATGTTGATTTAAAACTTTTATGTTAAATGCTAGGACTATGTGGGATAAAAATGGGTAATCGGAAACGAATGAGACCAGGTAGGATTGCAAGATCCCTCTTCTTAGGGGAAAGTGATAACTGCCATGCCTGCTTGACAGGAAAAAGGGGTTATCGCCATGAACCAAGGGAGAACAAGAAAGCAAGAGAAGATCCTCAAGTTAAAGATCAAGAGAATCAAAACTAAGGACCACGATTTTGGGTGCGGAAAGCTGTCAAAGACAGAATGATTATGAGAAGCGGATAGAATCATTGAATGAAGGGATGTACCCCCTTGGGTTGGCATTCGAGATAGGTTGGAGTCCTGTCTGAGTGTCGGTCCCAAGTGAGAGGGATACCTGCAGATAGATCTACGTCATTCCCTGGAACGGTGTGGAGGACTGAGGGAGGTGAGTAGGGTTGAGTCTGGGTATGGCCCTCACAAGTGGTATCAGAGCGTACCCCCTTGGGTTGGCATTCGAGATAGGCCGAAGTCTTGTCTGAGTGTCGGTCCCAAGTGGGAGGGATACCTGCAGATAGATCTACGTCATTCCCTGGAACGGTCTGGAGGACTGAGGGAGGTGAGTAGGGTCAAGTCTGGGTATGGCCCTCACAAGTGGTATCAGAGCGTACCCCCTTGGGTTGGCATTCGAGATAGACCGGAGTCCTGTCTGAGTGTCGGTCCCAAGTGGGAGGGATACCTACAGATAGATCTACGTCATTCCCTGGAACGGTCTGGAGGACTGAGGGAGGTGAGTAGGGTCGAGTCTGGGTATGGCCCTCACAAGCATTGACAAGGTTCATACTATCCTTAAGTTGTATTCCTTGCATCCATCTAGCATCTTCAAAAGGATAATTTTTGAACTTAATAAGATACCATCGGATATTCTCACCATGCCGTAGTACCTTGTTTTCATGCCGAAGGATAGCTTCGAGTTGTAGCACCTCTTCTTGGTCTTCAATTTTTGGAGGGTCTTCAATAATTGGTTCCCTTGGTGGCTCTCTTATGTAGGGCTTAAGTAGGCTCACATGAAAAGCATTGTGTATGAGCCAATGGTTGGGAAATTTGAGTTGATAAGCCATGTCATTGATTGGCTTCAAGATTTGAAAAGGACCATAGTATCTTTTTGCTAATTTAGCATAATACTTTTGATGGCCCGTAGGATTTTTGCCTGTCGTTTGCCTCAATAGAGCCTTGGGAAACTTAAGTAAGAGCCAATCATTCTCTTTGAACGTTAAGGCCCTTCTATGCTTGTCAGCAGCAGATTTTTGCCTTTGTTGAGAGATGGATATAGCCTCCTTAACCTTTTGAAAAGATTCTTGTAGGTCACGGCTATACTCATCAGCAGCTAAGATCTTCCCATGTACTTTAATAGCAAGGGACTTTTAGGTCTTCCCTCTATTATCTCAAAAGTTGCTTTTCCTATAGTAGTATGGACAGTATTATTGTACGCATACTCTACAAGGGGTAAGTACTTCTCCCATTGTGAGTGTTTATCTACTTCTATAACATAAGTCTTTAGTAATTCGATTATTGCAAGATTGGCTATCTCACTTTGGCCATCCGTTTGTGGGTGATAGGCCGAAGACAAATTCAATCTTGTACCTGGATTTTCAAAGAGACCTTTCCCAAAATTACTGGTCATTCTAGGATCTCTATCTGACACGATGGATGTTGGTAATCCATGGTGTGTGAAAATCTGAGATATGAAGATGGTTGCCATTTGTTGTGCCTTAATAGTCTTTTTGACAGGAATAAAGTGTGCTTGCTTGCTAAACCTGTCGACTATTGTCCATATTCTCGAATGGGCCCATGGATAGATTTGGGTAATCCAAAGATAAATCCATGGATATACTCTCCCATGGTGAATTAGGGATTGGCAATGGCTGGAGTAATCCAAGTTTCTCCCCTCTATACTTTGTATTTTGGCATACCACACATTTTGAAACATACTCTTGTATCTCCACTTTCATGGTAGGCCAATAGAAGTATGTCTCTACTCCTCGAAGAGTAGGTTGATTGCCTCTATTCCCCGCATAGGGAGGAGCATGGGATTCATATATGACTTTCTCACGAAGGGAGTGGGTAACACATAGCCTATTGCCATGGAAAAGACAACCATCCTACAAGGTGAATGGTTCCTCTTTCTTCCCCAAAGCGAGCGCTAACATTACATCTTTTAAGTCAGGGTCAATAGCATACTCATCTATCATAGAGATAGATCATTGTGAGTTGCTATAGACACCGCATTGACTTTTGGTCATTGTGAAAGTGCATTGGCCACTTGATTGCGCTTACCAGCAATGTGAGCAATATGAAAATAAAATTGCGAAAGAAAATTTGCCCACCTCATTTGTTTGTCGAAAATCTTTGTTTGCGTCATGAAGTACTTGAGACTTTGGTGGTCTGTTCGTAAAATGAATGGAGTCCCCAATAAATAGTGCTTCCATGTGTCTAGGGCATGTACAACAACTAAAAGCTCTTCCTTATAAATGCCCAAGATTGTTCATCCGTATTGAGCCTTCAGCTCTCATATGCTATGGCATTCCCTTCTTGAAGCAAGACTACTTCAAGGCAATCACCACAAGCATCACATTGGACCTTAAATGGCTTTGAGAGATCCGAAAGCATGAGGACTGGTTGAGAGGTAAGCTTCTCTTTGAGTTTGTCAAAAGCTTTTTGCTCCTTAGCAATCCATGAATACTTAACGTTCTTTTTTTTGAAGTCATGTAATGGTCCTTCTCTTTGACAAAATTTCGCTATGAAGCGTCTATAATATATGCACGCATACCAATAAAGCTTCGTAGCTGATGTAGATTCCTTGGATTAGGCTATGCTTTTATTACCTCTAACTTTGATGGATCCATACAGATACCATCTTGAGAGATAATATGACCTAAGTATTGAATCTCTTGAAGGAAAAATTCGCTTTTCATTTGGTTGAGAAAAAGCTTGTTCTCCCTCAATGCTTGAAAAATCACTTGGAGATGTTGCTTGTGTTCCTCCAAGGACTTGGAGTAGATAATGATATCATCAAAGAAAACTCCAGTGAACTTGCGATAGGGTCTAAATATTTTCTCCATCAAACGATTGAATGTGGCTGGTGCATTGGTCAAGCCAAATGGCATGACTAGATACTCATAAAGACTAGACGTTGTACGAAACGCGGTCTTTAGGATATCTTCATCCACTATCCTTATTTGATGATAGCCACTTTTAAGGTCAATCCTATTGAAGTAGGTAGAGCCTTGTAGCTTATCAAACAGATCTTCTACTTGAGGCATGAGAAATAAGTTTTTGATAGTGATATGGTTTAGTGCTCGATAGTCCACACACATACGGTGTCGTGCTGTGACACGTACATAGTGGGAACGCATGCTACAAAATCTATCTTGTATTTTTTTTAGATACATAATTATATTTCCTATAATGTACATATGCATATGTAAGTATAAATATAAGCTTTCTATCTCATCTTATTATTTATCTCAAGGGTAATGTATTTTTACTTTACCATCAAAAAATACTATGGGAAAAGTGTCAATAGCTCCACCTCTTTAACTTGGGGCAAAAAGCATTGATTCTTTCTTTCTACCATCTCATTATTATCTCACATCCTATTTAGATCCTATATCTAGAGAAATTTCCAATCTATATATATTCTATGTATTTTTCTTATATTTCTTTTTAAATAGCTACTAGGAGGGAATCAAATCCTAGTGGGACACTAGGTGGCATGATTTCAAAGATACACTTATTTTAATGCATTATTGCAAGCATGATTACAAAACTTTGTCAAGGAGCAATGTCATGCTTTCATATGGCATGAGGTGTCCTTTGGAATCAAATGAAAGTCTAGGCTAAGGGGACCACATGAAGACTTTTGCTGCCAGAAATAGACCCTATTTTGATGAATTTTTTACACAAGGTTCCAATCCGAATTGGAAAATGATTTTAAAATGAAAATCGTAGCTAATGAGCTGAAGTTTCTGCCCATATTTTTACTTTTTTATTTGGAGCTACGGTTGAGGAGATATGATCAAAATACTGGACCCCAGTCTGCCCACATCATGCAGGGACAGCTCATTTCCAACTTTTCCAATTCCTGTTCACACTGGCTCCTCTCTTCTTGTGTAAACCCTTGGGGGTTCCCTTCACCTATAAAAGGGGACCTCTTCTTCCTTGGAAAGAACTCAAGCATTCAAGCCATTGATGAGAGGAATTCTTGAGGGAGTGAGTAGTAATGCCTAATTGTACTTAGCCCCATTAACATAAGCCCAAGCCTACACTTTCTCCTAGAGGAAAACTAGCCATTCTTGTACGCCATCCTTGGAGGATCAACTCTAATCAAAGAAGGTGTTGTACTTGGCGTATCAATCAACGTTGAATTCTCCCCTCTTCTTCTCTCTCCCATCAATAATGGTGCCGAAGGGTTTCAAGTAAGATGTGTTCTACATTGATGTTTTCTTGATTTCTTGTTGTTTTCATTTTCATCTCTAATCCAACATATATATATGTACCTAATCTCATCTCCTTAACCAAACCTATCTCTCTCATTCTTAGTAATTCATCCTCTCTAGGTTCTCTTTGCTACAGGTACATCTCTCCCCGCAGTATCCTTATTGCCTACGGGCAAGAATAGGGCTTGGGAGGGAAACTTCTCATCTCTTCACTTCTCTCGTATCTACATTTCTCACATACTATCCTAAATGAATAACCCACATGATGATCATTTCTATCGCTTTCACTCTGTACGATCTATTAGAATTAACGTATGGATTAGCCGTAAAATACACTTTCAACAACGTATAGTGTTTCTCTTCGGCCCTGAAAGGCTCAATGAAATACTTCTATCACCGGATCCCATCATACTACCTCTCATAGACTATAATTTTTCTTTTGATGTAAGCGTAGTTATCTTGCTATGAACCAAGAGGATTTGTACACACAATTAATCCCAATCACTAGGCAAAATATATATATTATGGTAAGCACAAAACTACAATTCCAAAGAACAATTCGTAGCCTATTTGGTCAGCCAAGATTGAATGCCATTAACTCATCCATTAACCCTTTCATATTACCCATGATACGATATGACCATAGCTTTGATGTTTTCATCTTCGTATTGTTTTGACATACTCTTTTGCGTTCTTTCTTTGTGTGTGTGTGAGTGCAAGAGAGAAAGAGTGAGTCTTCTTTGATTGCACTTCTTTCCAAACCCTAGTCTTCATGGCATCCATGGTTTAACTCCTTCATATAGTTTTTGTTGAGTTCTCTCACAAACTCTCACAGCCATAAGCCCGGTGCTTTCCTGGCAAGACCGCAAATTTCTCGACATATTTTTGGTGAACCCGACGCGAAACTGCTAGGGTGAGAGTTTGTGGGTAACCATGGGTGATCATGTTGAGCAACAGGGTATGCATTTTGACCCAGCAACAATGCAAATGTTTCGAGCATTTGCAATGTTCATGCAACAACAACATGCTACTGAAAGAAGGGAGATTTCAGCAACAAAGGCCATACAAGCGGTCGTCAACAGAATGGATCAGTTCAATGGCAAAGATGTAACCAAGTACTTACGCGAGTATGTGAAGGAGATGGAGCTGCATCGCGTGTCAGAAGGTGAGATGATTCAAAGCTTTGAGCTAGTTGTTGCTCCAGAAATTAGGGAGCATGTTAGAGCAATTAAAAATGGGCATGGGAGAAATTGGGAAGAACTCAAAGTAGCTTTAAAGGAGGAATATTTCATGGAGGACTCGGAGAGAGTGACCAAAAGGACATTCTTAGAATGGGTAGTCAAGCCAAAGCAAGGACTATCAATAACAGAGCTACTTAGGGAATTTGAGCGGCGCTATGCACAACTCACTAGGACAGAAAGGGCCACACTAGATGCAGAGAAGACAGATCTTTTCTTACAAGCTGCAGGTAAAGAGTTTCAAGAAAATTTGGAGCTTCTTCTTGAAGATAAAGATGCTGAGCAAGGACTAAAGACCGACTGGAATGAGGTTGAAGGTGCTGTCTCACTGCTTGCCAAACGACAAAGAAGAAGGGCAAGATGGTAGTAAACACTACAAGTCCTTCCACCTCAACTTCTGACAAAATGGTAAAGCCTACTTTTATCGCTCCTAAGTTTGATGAGTCCATGCTAGATGAGCTTGTGAAGGGAATGCGTGACTTGAAGGTGAAGTTTGCAAAGCTTGAAGAAAAAGGCCAACCATCAGGGCCACTTCCTAGGCAAAGACAACAACCCAAAGAAGGGTTTGTTAATAGATGTATTTGGTGTGATAGTACAAACCATGTAAGAAGGGATTGTGATGATTTTAGTGATGCTTTGTCAAAAGATGTTGTCTTTTTTAAGGATGGTAAAATCCACTTAAGAGAGACAGGTCTACCCTTGAGAACTAACTTTGGGAAGGGGGGAATGCAAACCTTAGTTGAAGATATGGCAACCAAGCATGCCACCTCTTCAGTTGAGGGAGCTACTTATGGAGTAAAAATTGAACATTTTTGTGATGAAGAGGTGAGTGACCATCATGGTCAAATTTGGCCAAATGTCATGCAATTAGCTAAAAAGGGAAAGCTTACAAAAGAGATTCTACATGAAGCAGGTGATTGCATACGTCTAGAAACGGGATGGAATGATCGAGTGGACTCATTGTCAGTGCATGCCTACATTACAAAATGCCAACAAAATGAGGCAATTGTAGAAGAGAAGCGCAGACGTGAGAATGCTGATGAAGGACCATCAAAAAGAGCTTCTAGAAGTGGGGGAAGAAGCGACTCAATGCCTTCTCAAACACCCTCAACACAAGGAGCATCTCCACCTGAAGTACTCATGGAGGAGTCTACAACAGGAAAGAAGAAAGAGCCAACGAAAGGTAAGACAAAAGGCCCAACTTATAAACTACAATCTGATATTGAGGTTGCTACAGATTTAAAGAAAGTCTTGGAGGAAAGGATCTTGAATAGCAAGATTGAGTTTACTTTGGGAGAAGTTCTTGGCATTGCAAAGCGTGAATTCCATGAGGAGATCATTGACATCATCAAGAGAAAGAGGCAAACCCTTGCTGAAGTTTCTCGTCCACAGGTTGAAGGGGAAACCTCAAAGACACAAGGGATGCAACTGCAAAATAAGGAGAATGATGGAGCTGTGGTAGGATGCTACCAATCTAGTGGGAGAGTGAAGCAAGTGTATTTCTCAAATGATGATGAAGAAGTTGAAGATATTCCTAGGAGTTACTATTCACGAAGTTATTGGGCAAGGGCTACTACAGAAACTTTGGTCAAGGTAGGTGATCTTGAAGAGCCATTTGTTGCCTTGATTGACCATGGTTCAGAAATAAACATAATGTCAAAGAGTCTCTACAACAAGTGCAAATGGCCGATGGACACAGATCATGGCTGGATGGTAAAAGTGGCAAACAATTCATCCGGTGAATTGTATGCAGCATGTCCAGGTGTGAAGGTAACAATAGGTGATGTAAAGATTGACCAAAACTTCTTTGTACAGGATACATCTTCATATCATCTCATCCTTGGACAGCCCTACATTGTGGGAGTTCGAATGGAAACAAAGGTAATGGACGATGGTTCAGCATATGCTAGGATACGTAGCAAAGATGGTAAACGTGCTGTCCAATTCCTCACAGTTTGTGTAAACCATGAAAGAAATCGTGACAACCTCAGAGAACATCCTCTACCAAAGGTGAGCAAAGAGTTTCATGATCATAGAGAAATGATGGGTTTTGGCCAAGTACCATTGTAAAGCGGGATTGCAGTGGTACAGAAAGAAAAAGGGTCTCGCCTGATCCAAAAATAGGTGAAGCATTTTCAACGAGCTCCTTGGTAACAAAGAATGGATCAGTATGTTTTACAAAACTTGAAGATTTGAAGAGATGCGAGAAGCAATATGTGCATAATGTACAAATAGGCATGAAAAAGAGTGGGTTGCTAGAGCCTACTGAAAATGTTTTGGGTTTGTGTGAACAAGTTTCTTTTGTAGATACTATGGGTGGCTTGATGCTATAATGAGGTCTAGTGTGCATCTTGAAAATGAAGTTGTGGAAGTTTGCTCTATGGAAATGTATCAAGTAATAGAAGCCTTTAAAGAAAGCCAAACAGTTGGCCCAGAAGTCCATGTTGAAACTAAATACAAGAGTGTAGCAAAGAAGGTGAAACCAGTAGCTTCACCCTTACCACCCAACAACAGGGAAAAGATTGAACAGGCTTCTTTACAACCAAGTTTGCGGAATCCTAAAAAGATCGGGCATACCTTCACAAAGGAGTCTTTTCAAGAGTTGCAGATTGGTTGCAAGGAGTTTCTAACACAGGAGGAGACAAAGTGCTTCAAAGAAATTCTTTCAAAGCATGGTAAGGCTTTTGCATTCGAGCCACATGAGATAGGATGTGTTGATCCTTATATTGTAGCTCCTATGGTAATTTTCACAATACCTCATGTGCCTTGGAATCTGCGGCCTATTCCGGTTCCAAAGGCTCATTTGCCAAAGTTAGTAGAGCTACTGAATGAGAAAATCAAAATGGGAATCTTGGAGCCTTCTTGTGCTCCATACTCAAACAGGTGGTTCACAGTTCCAAAGAAGAATGGTTCTCTACGCTTCATCCAAGATATGCAACCAGTGAACAAGGTGACAATTAGAAATGTAGGAACAGGTCCAATTGTGGATGAATTTACAGAGGCGTTTGCAGGGAGGGCAATCTACTCAATGGGGGATCTCTACTCAGGGTATGATCAATTTCAGCTTGCAATCGAAAGCAGAGACTTGACAACCATGAGGACACCTTTGGGTTTGGTAAGGATGTGTACCTTGCCACAGGGAGCAACCAACTCGGTTGCACATATGATGAATGGGATGAATAAGGTCTTACATGACTTTATTCCTCAAATCACAATGCCTTTCATTGATGATTTGCCTATCAAAGGATGTGAAGAAAGTGACAAAGATGAAGCTTTGGATCTCAAGGGATGTCGCAGGTTTGTGGTAAATCACATAAATGATTGTGATAAAATTTTGTCTAGGTTGGAAGAAGTGAATCTTACATTGTCGGGGAAAAAGTCTATGTTTGGTGTCAATGAAGTGCTCATTGTGGGGCACATGTGCGGGCCATATGGTAGGAAACCTTGTCCATCAAAGGTAGATGCCATGCAAAGAATGAAAGAAACATGTACTAGCATCACTGAGGTTAGAAGGTTTCTAGGAGCATGTGTCTTCTATGTTATTTGGATTCCACATTATGCACATGTAGCTGATCCTCTTTATCAGCTGCTTAGAAAGAATCAAAAGTTTAAATGGACAGAAGCACATGTAAAATCCATGAAAAAGCTAAAGGAGTTACTCCAGTCAGCAACGACTTTGAGAAAGGTAGACTATGAGTGTCAAAGGCCAGTGATTGTGACAGTAGATACCAGTCCTACAGGGATTGGATGGGCAATAGGGCAAGATGACAAAGAAGGACACAGGTATGTGGTAAGATTTGGAGCAAAGGTACTAAGTGCTCGCCAAAGAAACTATCCACAGATAAAGAGAGAGTTATGGGGTATGGTTACAGCCTTGAAAAGTGGAAAAGAGTACCTAATTGGTGCATGTGTGGTTGTAGAAACAGATTGTCTACCACTTCTTGGGATGATTACAAGCTGCTCAACACCAGACATTGCTATGTTGCGGTGGATTGCCTACATTAAGTCCTTAAATCCCGAGTTTAAGCACATTGCAGGTAAAAACAATACAGTGGCAGATATGCTATCAAGGGCAAGGTATGAAGATGAGTCACAAATGATTGATGAGGGAGATGATGTAGGCACAAAATTCTATTCTATCTCTCATGTCAAAGGTAACAATGTCTGCATGACTAATTCACTTGAATTGTTCTTGAAAGATCTTTATGAAGGTGATTGGCTTTCTATTGGAAGGTACTTGAGTACTCTAACAAAACAGGATGATTGGTCTGAACAAGAATTCAAGAGGATACGCAGGAAAGCATATGGGTACTTTTTAAGGGATGGTTACTTGTGGAAGCATCCTAAACAAAAGGGTGCTACACCACAACGGGTTACATGTAAAAAAGAGACTCAAGTAAAGCTCATGCAAGAGTTTCATGAGAGTCTATGGGCTGGACACAGGGGTGTGTGGACAACCTTCTCCAAGTTGAAAGAAAAATACTGGTGGAAGGGTATGTATAAAGATGTATCTCAGTTTGTAGAGTCATGTGTAACTTGTCAAATGTATTCGAATGTTCGACATCGTGATGGATTGCACCCTACATATCCACTAGCCATGCACTATAAATGGGTTGTGGATCTAGTCACGATGCCTTTAGGACTCTGGCAGATGAGATACTTGGTTCTTGCACGAGAGGACCTAACTAACCAGGTTGAAGGAAGAGCATTAAGAGCTAAGACCACAGAAGCTGTGTGCAAATTCCTTCTTGATGAGGTGATTTGCCGTTATGGTTGTGTGGGAAAAATCACTGCAGATCGAGGTGAACTGGATGCCGAAGAAGCAAGGGAGTTCTTTTCTAGATTAGGGATCAAGCTTTCTCTTACTACAGCTTACAACCCTGAAGGCAATGGAAAGAGTGAAAGAGGGCATCCTCCTATCATCAAAGCTTTGGCCAAGGCTTGCGAAGGAAGAATTGGTGAGTGGCCAAAACTGTGACCATATGCTTTATGGGCTGATCGTACAACACATAGCTCAGCAACTGGCTACATGCCTGCGGAGCTAATGTATGGTCAAAAGCCAGTGATGCCGATTGAAGATACAATTCCTACATGGAATGTACTACCTTGGCAAGAGGGGCTTAGTAGGGAAGATCTCCTTGCACTGCGTATAAGGCAGCTAGAGAGAAGACCTGGAGACATTGAAGCTGCAAAAGAACGACTCAAAAATGCAAGGTTGAAAAACAAGGACTATTTTGATAAGCGACATCGACTCAGGAGCAAAGCAATTGACAAAGGTGACTGGGTTTTAGTGTATGATTGTAGCCTTGATAACCAGCATACAGTCATGCGTAAGTTCTCAAAAAGATGGTTTGGACCGTATGTTGTAAAGCATGTGCATGAAAATGCTACTTACAGCTTGTCTGAACTAGATGGTACAGAAGTAAAGATTCCCATTGCAGGAAAAAGGATTAAAATGTTTAAGAGAAGAGGAGACAATGATCTCGAAGATATGGATGAGGAAGAAGAGAGAAACACAGGTGAAGATCAAAGTGAACATGAAGCCCTGGAATCATCCAGTGAAGAAGAAGACAAGGAAGATGTACAATCTTACAAAGAGACAATGTGGCACATACCGGAGGATGTGCAGGTTTAGAGGGGGTGGATGTCGTGCTGTGACACGTACATAGTGGGAACGCATGCTACAAAATCTATCTTGTATTTTTTTTAGATACATAATTATATTTCCTATAATGTACATATGCATATGTAAGTATAAATATAAGCTTTCTATCTCATCTTATTATTTATCTCAAGGGTAATGTATTCTTACTTTACCATCAAAAAATACTATGGGAAAAGTGTCAATAGCTCCACCTCTTTAACTTGGGGCAAAAAGCATTGATTCTTTCTTTCTACCATCTCATTATTATCTCACATCCTATTTAGATCCTATATCTAGAGAAATTTCCAATCTATATATATTCTATGTATTTTTTTTATATTTCTTTTTAAATAGCTACTAGGAGGGAATCAAATCCTAGTGGGACACTAGGTGGCATGATTTCAAAGATACACTTATTTTAATGCATTATTGCAAGCATGATTACAAAACTTTGTCAAGGAGCAATGTCATGCTTTCATATGGCATGAGGTGTCCTTTGGAATCAAATGAAAGTCTAGGCTAAGGGGACCACATGAAGACTTTTGCTGCCAGAAATGGACCCTATTTTGATGAATTTTTTACACAAGGTTCCAATCCGAATTGGAAAATGATTTTAAGATGAAAATCGTAGCTAATGAGCTGAAGTTTCTGCCCATATTTTTACTTTTTTATTTGGAGCTACGGTTGAGGAGATATGATCAAAATACTGGACCCCAGTCTGCCCACATCATGCAGGGACAGCTCATTTCCAACTTTTCCAATTCCTGTTCACACTGGCTCCTCTCTTCTTGTGTAAACCCTTGGGGGTTCCCTTCACCTATAAAAGGGGACCTCTTCTTCCTTGGAAAGAACTCAAGCATTCAAGCCATTGATGAGAGGAATTCTTGAGGGAGTGAGTAGTAATGCCTAATTGTACTTAGCCCCATTAACATAAGCCCAAGCCTACACTTTCTCCTAGAGGAAAACTAGCCATTCTTGTACGCCATCCTTGGAGGATCAACTCTAATCAAAGAAGGTGTTGTACTTGGCGTATCAATCAACGTTGAATTCTCCCCTCTTCTTCTCTCTCCCATCAATAATGGTGCCGAAGGGTTTCAAGTAAGATGTGTTCTACATTGATGTTTTCTTGATTTCTTGTTGTTTTCATTTTCATCTCTAATCCAACATATATATATGTACCTAATCTCATCTCCTTAACCAAACCTATCTCTCTCATTCTTAGTAATTCATCCTCTCTAGGTTCTCTTTGCTACAGATACATCTCTCCCCGCAGTATCCTTATTGCCTACGGGCAAGAATAGGGCTTGGGAGGGAAACTTCTCATCTCTTCACTTCTCTCGTATCTACATTTCTCACATACTATCCTAGATGAATAACCCACATGATGATCATTTCTATCGCTTTCACTCTGTACGATCTATTAGAATTAACGTATGGATTAGCCGTAAAATACACTTTCAACAACGTATAGTGTTTCTCTTCGGCCCTGAAAGGCTCAATGAAATACTTCTATCACCGGATCCCATCATACTACCTCTCATAGACTATAATTTTTCTTTTGATGTAAGCGTAGTTATCTTGCTATGAACCAAGAGGATTTGTACACACAATTAATCCCAATCACTAGGCAAAATATATATATTATGGTAAGCACAAAACTACAATTCCAAAGAACAATTCGTAGCCTATTTGGTCAGCCAAGATTGAATGCCATTAACTCATCCATTAACCCTTTCATATTACCCATGATACGATATGACCATAGCCTTGATGTTTTCATCTTCGTATTGTTTTGACATTCTCTTTTGCGTTCTTTCTTTGTGTGTGTGTGAGTGCAAGAGAGAAAGAGTGAGTCTTCTTTGATTGCACTTCTTTCCAAACCCTAGTCTTCATGGCATCCATGGTTTAACTCCTTCATATAGTTTTTGTTGAGTTCTCTCACAAACTCTCACAGCCATAAGCCCGGTGCTTTCCTGGCAAGACCGCAAATTTCTCGACAACGGTATGTACCATCTTTCTTTTGCACTAAAAGGACTGGAGAACAAAAGGGAGAGGAGCTAGGCCTTACCATCCCTTTATCTACCAATTCTTGTACTTGCCTCATGATCTCCTCTTGTTGAGCTTGGGAAACTCGATAAGGAGGTTTGTTAGACGGTGAGCTTTCTGGTAGGAGCTCAACTTGATGGTCATCATCCCCTCGTTTTGGAGGTAAGCTCATAGGGATATCATCGATGAAAACATCTTGGAACCCATTTCAAAAAGTAGACAAGTCTAACTCTTCTTGATTCCTACCATTTTCATTTGATAAATCATTAGCGTCATTAGTGGATTCTTTGACAAAAATCATGTACGCAAAAATTGAGCTTTTCATTGACTTATCAAAAGCTGGTGAATTTACAAGTGGTATAGTACAACCAGACTCATTAGCATCTATATACATGTTCTTTCCCCTGTAGGTGAAGTAGATTCTCCTTTCAGGGAACTTCATGTTGGCAGCCATGCAATCAAACCATGGTGCCCCTAGGATAGCATCGTCATGTTGGAGAGGAGAGATGAAAAAGTATTCTTTGTCGACATAGCTTTGGACATGAAGCCTCAATTTCCTAATCAAGGGAGTAACGGAGGCTTGCTTTCCCTTGAAAGTTGTGTCAGCCATTACAATATCTCCCATCTTGAAAACTTGAATGCCCAACTTGGTGGCCAACTCCGTTGATATGAAGTTGTGAGTAGAGCCAGGGTCAAACAAGATGAAGGCATCATGCTCCCTTACCTTTCCCCAAGCATAGAAGAGAGATGATCCTTTGCAATGAGCATCCTCTTTTGGAGCTTCGATGGTGAAAGCCCTAGGAGTTTCATTGCGAGCATTTTTCTTGGGGCAAGAACGATAGCCATGTCCTTGCTCCCCACACTTAGAACACTTATGGTCCTTGCGAAAAGCTTCAAGCTCTTCATGGGAGAGTTTGTTTTTACCTTTATAAACTCCATTATCCTTGGACCTATTTTTGTTGTAGGAAGTGCCTTGGGAAGAATTTTGGGCATTGGTTTTCCACTTTGCATCATTTTTGCCTTTGTACTTTTCCATGGGTTTGACATTCCGTCTAGCCCCTTGTTGGAAATTGATGCGGGAAGTAACCATGGTGTGGTGGATTAGAACCAAGCCGTTGGGAGTTGACATACTCAACCATTTCTTCAGGTAATCCCACACAAAATTGTTGCTTTTGCTCGATCAAGTCTATCTTTTGGAAGACAGTAGTCTTGAGATGTAAATCCCAAAACTTGTCCACATATTGTGAATAGACTCATGTGAGAGAATCTTCAAACTGCGCCATTCGATAAGTACTTTGTCCTAAGAATCACTTGCAAGAAATTGCTTCATGATGGAAACTCGTAGAGTTTTCCATGTCTTTGGGGCTTCACCATTTCCATGAAGGCTAGCTCACCATTGACAAACCCATTTTTGGAAGGGCATAGCTACATGGCATAGCTTGGAGGACTCCGTGAAGCCCTCGTCTCCAAAGGCCGCATCAAATTGTTGGATGAAGGCCAATACTTTGTCGATGGCACCAAAGGTGCCATCATAGGTGAGAAAAGAGATGCTCTTTTCTCCCTCTTTGAACTTCTTGAGCTTTTGTGATCTTCGCCATGCAGGGTATGATTTGCGATGTCCTCCCCTCTTGTATTCTCTAGGAGAATAGCCATAGCTTTCATCGGGAGAGGAGGAAGGTGAAGAAGAAGGAGAAGAGGGTGACCTCTTTCTTGACCTTTTATTCCTTTGTTTCCTCTCTTCCCTTTTGGAGTGACGAGGAGAAGGACCGTGTGTTGACCGTTTCCTCATTGGAGGAGTTGACGATCTTCTAGACCACCGTCTCCGTGGAGCCACATCTTCAGAGGAACTTAGGGATTCATTACTTTCAAGTTCTTTGGATTCCTCCTCTCGTATGGGAGAGATTCTTCTTTTGGGGTCTCATCAAGAGGCCTCATAAGCTCTCTCTCCTCTTGGAGAGGAAGGGAAATCCCATAAGCACGAAGTTGTTGAGTAACTTCGGCTTGCAAAGTAGGGTTGCCCATAGCTTGATGCAACCTAGTAATAAGATAATTGATAAACATGGGGGCATCATCATTAGCACCTTCATGTGCAAAATCAAAGTTATCAATGTTCATTCTACTCTCTTGGTTATTGTCAGCCATGCTAATTATACTCATGTGTTTACTTAGTGTCTTCTTTGTTGGCAATTCAAAACCTTAGTTGCTACTCCTCTTAGCCTTTGAAAATAAGCACTTAAGTATCTACACCCATGGCTCAAATTGGTTAATTATAAAGAGTAGTTGGGTGGGTCTAACATAGCAGAATTGCCGAGGGATAGTTCCTTTTGGACTTCTTATGGCTCAATAATGGTAAAGCTGTAGGCAAGTCTAAAAAGACCCCAAAGTTGTCTGACATAGCTGTCACTACGAATGAGATTGACTTTGGTTTTAAACGTGCTATGGGAGATAAAATTTTGTTTTCGGGTTTTGGTTTGTTTGAAATCTTGTTTTTTAAAGCTGAAGAGAAAATGGCTATCCTTTCTACCCCCACGGTGATTCTGTGTGGACAAGTGGTCCTCATTCTGCCCTAGCAACCTATAAAGCTTATCAAGGATGAAATGTTGTCAATCTCATCCTCTTACATAAGTCATTGTGACTTCTAAATTTGTTTAAACGATGAGGTATTCTTAATAGAACCATCAATAATATTGTAAATTTCCTCTTCTAGAAGGCCATGTTGGGTCCTCACCTTTTCTTTTCTATTTTTCTATTCTAGCTAGAAGGCAAAGAGACATGGGCTTTCAAGTTCCTCTCATTGAATTGCAAGCCAAATGTGCATTGTGCACCAAATTTTTGAAGTCTCTTGGGATTGTCCTTATATTGAAAATCCTTTTATGTGTTTGTGTGTGTGCATGCATGTATGTGTGTGTGTGTGTGTGTGTGTGTGTGTGTGTGTGTGAGAGAGAGAGAGAGAGAGAGAGAGAGAGAGAGAGAGAGGGAAAATGAAACAATATTTTGTTCACTTACATGTAGTGGATTGGTGATCCTAGTTCTCCCTTGAGTGCACGTTTTTCATTCAAGGATGATCTTTAAGTTCTCTTGGGATTGTTCCTACAAACTCACAATTTCTCACGTTTCTTTCTTCTTCTTCTTCTCTCTCTCTCTCTCTCTCTCTCTCTCTGTCTCTCTCTCTCTCTCTCTCTCTCTCTCTCTCTCTCTCTCTCTCTCTCTCTCTCTCTCTCTCCCTCCTTCCTTTGGCAACACTCTATGGACACCTCTCACCTCTCTCTCTCTCTCTCTCTCTCTCTCTCTCTCTCTCTCTCTCTCTCTCTCTCTCTCTCTCTCTCTCTCTCTCTCTCTCTCTCTCTCTCTCTCTCTCTCTCTCTCTCTCTCCTTCCTTTGGCAACACGCTGTGGACACCTCTTACCATCCATTTGTTGTATCTTATGACATCATGATGATACACCTTGCACATGGTTTTGTAGCATAGATGAGACAATAAATCATTGGTAAGGTTCACAACATGTTCTATGGCAATGATCTTGTTTTGATCTTTAAGACACAAGAGGGATTACGAACGTACTTACATGCATTGGAGCTTTTCTATGCAAACAAAGGACTAACAATGCATCGTAATAGAGCCAAGGTTATGACCTTTCACACTGTAGTATAGGCACACAGACGATTAGTCTTCACCTTTGAGGGCACATAGATGGAGGTCTTTGATGGCATTAGTGGGTTGTGTCCTATGTATTATCTCTTTGTTAGCCTAGCTGTATGAATCATCTCTTGTCTACATTGAGCCTAGTTGGAACCTTACCTTTTGTGCATCATGTGACTATCATGTGTAGCTGTTGAGGTGCATATGATTCCAAACGAGTTGCAAATGATGCCAAATGTGTTCACATCCTCCTAGGGACAATTCACCTTCTTATGGGCTGATTTAGGGTGCTTCTTGACCCCATTTATGGTGTACTACATGAGTTGTATCCCCATTCTCCTAGGGTCAACTCACCTTCTTAGGGGCTGATTTACGGTGCTTCTTGACCCCATTTATGGTGTACTTTACATGAGTTGTATCAACGCTACATGCCACCTCAACTTCTACTTAAGAAGCTTGACTTGTACATGTTTTGAGTTACTTTTTTGTGTTGGTTCATCTAATCAAGTTCAAGCTCTACTTTGTTTCACCTCGCCTACGTCCACTCAATACTTCTCTAATTATGGATGCTAGTCTGTTTATCCTTCCTAATCCTAACAATTGGTATTAGACCTTGAAGGAAAAGGGGTTATTTGCTTCTTATTCTAGTTACCTTAGTTAATCACTCTCTCTAATCAATTTCTTGATTGACCGTGTATGAGAAATCTCCAAGCAATACCAATGAGCAACTACACTGCATGCTTCATTAGCATTGGTTAGAAGGAGTTTCGGCTTGCTTTTGTGTATGTATATCTCGCTTTATCCTTCCCTAAACCCATTTCCTTTTAAATTAACTCTTGGAAAATTTCATAATCACACTCTAAACTAGACTATTGGTTGGATTAACATTCACTTACAATGGTTAATTAGTTTGTACTTGGGTACATTAACCAACTAAGCACTCACATTTGTGTAAACATTTCTTGTAGTAAGCTCAATTTTTGGATTAGATAATATCCATCTAATTTCCCTTTCTACATGTAGGTTTTTATGCGTATGGGATTCCTTCCCAAGGTAAAGTCAGAATCTTATTTGAGAGAGACTTGTTGATGGCTATCGAATCCTGTCTACTCCGCTTGTCAGGTTTGTAGTAGGCACTTACACACAAGTACATCTTTGCAACTCTAGATGGATGTGAGGAAATTATTTAATTTTGCTCATTCGCCCATAGGTTCATAAGCTGGCTGTCCATTAGTAAGAGGATGGGGTCTAGGAGGGCCTCTTTATTTGATAGTTTAAGGAATCCAAACCTTCATTATTAAGAAAGTAATCAAAGGACACTTTTGAATTCAAACAGGCAAAACGGCTAGTTTATTTGAATTCAAATTTCCCCCCCAAAATGAAATTTAAAATCTAGTCGGTAAAACCATATCATGTACCATATCTATGGAAAGAGCTCGATGCATAGATTTTGGATCTATGATCTCTGCTCAAATCGGAGATCATATGTGGGAGTTATGGAAGGCCAAAAATCATAAAATTGTCCATCTCCTTTTTGGGGTTGGGGGGGGGGGGGGTGCATCCTTTGACCACTCTTACACATCTCTTACACACCCACTAATGTTGTGGACTTCTTTTATCTTGACCAAGGCACCAAAAGTGCCATTTCCTATTAAGAGAATCCTCTACACTTGGTTGGTGCCATCTCTAGTGAAATGCATCCTATCTCACTAACATCGCAATTCCATATTTGAATGGGAGGTTAGTACCACCTGTGGTGTAGCAGTTTTAGAATTTCAAGGCTATTATGTATTCAAGGTTTTTGATACAAATCTCAAGGAACAAATTCTATCACAAGCAAGAAAGCTCAAGGATGATCAACATTTTGCTCTATAAAAGGAATTTCATCAGGAAATTTCGGAGGTCATTTGGAGGGCCATATGAAGGAGAGAGAAAAATAGAGCGCGTCCAATGAGCAGGAGGGCTCTGTTACATAGGAAAGTACGTGGAAAAACTCAAAAAATAGGAAAATACCCTAAAAACTTTCACGAATCTAGGATTGTGGCATCGTAACTTCCTTGCTTTTACCGAGCTGTTAGGTGCGTGTGTGGTCCGACTGCTGATATTCTCTTATTGTCATTAATGTACTGGAGGGTGACCATTAAGTCCGCACAAGATATTGGAATTCTAAAACACTTTCCCTCCATTAGAATGCTTTCAAAGTGAATCTCCCTCCACTAAAGATTTTCTCTGAGAGCTATGGCTTCCACGTCTTCTCGCCTAAGAAGCTCTAGGTGTTTATGGTCTCTCACACCAACTACCAACATCTACACTTTGCCTAGAAGGCCAAGTAGTAGCATATCCTCAATTACAATATCAACTTCAATAAGTGCAGAGAACCAATGGGTTGGACAAAGGATAAACAAAGGTTCGTGGGTCATCATGCAACCAAGAAGACCCAAGAGGTCTAGTGCTATCAATGTTTACCGCTCAGCATGGAAGGCCAGAGTGTTGGATTTCAAAGTTGAAATCGGCAAAAGATCTGTAAAGGAAGTTCTTGTTCAGCATGTGTTTACCCATCCATACGTGATAGCAAACGGTGAAAATGTGTCAGATATACATCAACCACGTTGCAATTGTAAGTATTCTTGACATTTGAACTGCATTTGATTTGTCATTTCACTTATTGATACTCTCATTATAACTTTTCTTATATATTTTGCAACGTTTATCCCTCTTCTTATGAGCAATGTCTCCATTCCACACATCTCAACTACATTAGATTTGTCATTTTGACTTATTGATACTCTTAGTTTAACTCTTGTTATATATTTTGCATATGTTTATCCCTCTTCTTATGAACAATGGGAGCCTGTGGAGTGCATAATAGGCCTCTTCCTTGTTGTTCATGCTCACATTGGTTCTCTACAGTATTCAGGGAGAAGCAGCAAAAGCCTGGCTGATGAAGGAATATTTTTCTATGACCACTTCTACCAACTCAGCCCAGGGAATAAGAATGGCATGTTGGTGAAAGTGCCTCTACCAACCGATTGGAACACTGTGGACTGGCAAGTTCCTGAGGAAACAATGGTGGAGGCAATGCGAAGTAAGCTCTACAAGGATATACAAAGGTCTCTACGTAGCTCTATTCCCACCAAACTGGTTAGAATTGCAAACTTTTGTCCTGCTGCACTGTTCATAGATTTGTTTCATAACTACAATATACGTGTTACGAAAACTATGTTCATGTGCAAGTCATTTCAGCAGTCATCCTGTGACAAACTTCTTGACAGAGGATGGTATGTAAAGGAAGATATTGGCATACGGTGCGAGGTCGCACTTGACACTCTAGTTGTCAAGTACATGATTGCAAGCCAATCACTGTTAGTCTCCTTTTGGTATATGCGATAAAAAATGCTTAGAGGTAAGTACATTCCTATGGACCAGGTTTCTGCAGGTTTGGAAGATAATCTTGCCGTGGATGTGGAAGTGATTGATAAAGAGCACGGCCTAATGTTGGTGGTTACAATAAGGGAGCTATGCAGTCTTCTACAGTTGCGGCACGACATAATTGAAGAGTCAAACAGGTACCTTTCAGATTTTTCCTTTTTCCTAGCTGGCCGTAAGCTGATGCGGCGTAGGGAAAAAGATATTTTGTGCAAAGAGTTGGATGGTCGGGTTGAAATAGTGTCAATGTAACAGATCTTCTTGTGAACCCAAGTGTATACAAATGATTTTCAATACATGAAGTTTTTTGAGCTCATTTGTCAATTGTGCTCTGTGAATATAAGTGTTCTTGAAATACATTTCTTTAGCATGTACAAATCTCTCTCTCTCTCTCTCTCTCTCTCTCTCTCAATGTTAGGCAAGACAAAGACATGATAGAAGAGTCATCTTAATTCATTAGAAAGTACAAACTCGTCCGTGAACAATGGACTGAGATACAATCTCTGTAAGTATGGAATCAAAATGTCTTCAAGGTAAAAATCAAAGGAATGCCCCTCGAAAGAGGGTGGTGAGATAGTTATTCCTGGTGGATTTAGTTCTCCCTTTTCAGGAGTATCATCAATCAGTAGTGTATTATTTGCATCAAAGGGTACATCGATTTGGCTAAACGGTCTGTACAAAAGAGGTAAATGTGGTTTTTTAGGGTGGTAGTGGCCCTCGACGGTAACCCATTTTCTTTGACCATACAAAAAGGCAAAATCTGACGTGTGAGTGTTGCATACACCGTAAACTATTGTAACTAGTGGCGACAAGTTTTGCCTTTGCATTGAAGACCATACGACAACTCTGAAGCGCGGAAGAAGAAACTGAATAAATTCTTTGGTTCCTGGACGAACCACGACTCGACAAGTTCCCATCCGAAATGTTTGCAAATCCTCGAAGGGGTCTTCTATACCCAAAGGCATGCGCATCAGCAGCAATCCATTGATGTCCAAGATAATCAACCTCTGTAAAATTTGACAAGTACATATAAGTAGTTAGAAGCTGAACATATTTTGCCATACTTGAATAGACATTATCGGAACAACCGTATCTACATGTAGCAAGGGTCCATACTGGGTCTCTATAGTGTTGTTGTCGTTGTTGCTATCCTCTGCTTTAGCTTCATCGTCATAGTCATCATTTACATCTTCATCAAGGGTCTCCCCCATGGCTCTTTCTGCCTCATTCAGGGTTTCCTCAAAGGTCTTTTCCTCTGCCTCTGTTGGCCGGCTTGCATCATCCATATCCTTTTGCTCGTCCGTATGCCTGCTTTCCTCATCCATCCTTGCCTCATCCATATCACTTTGCTCATCTGTAGGCCTGCTTTCCTCATCCATATCCTTTTTCTCATCCGTAGGCCTGCTTTCCTCATCCAGGGTTTCATCCATGGGCTCTTTTGGCTCCTCCACTGGCTTACTTGGCTCTTTCATTGTCTCCTCCATAAGCCCCTCTGGTTGTACACTAGCACCTTCCATATGCTCATTTGACCTTTCTTCATCCTCGGCTCTTTCATCTTCGGTTGATATGACCCCCTTGGCCCGTTGTGATTCCACTGTATCTGATGCAGGGGTTTGTCGTGGTGGCACGTCATGTATTGTCATATCAATTGTGCGCCACTATCTTCAGGTTCTCTAGGGCTCGACATAGTAAGAAGGTGTTGTATTAGACTTACCCGATATCTTTGCAAATAATCATATGTGTAGTTTTTTAAAGCACTTTGCAAAATTGAAAGACCACATGGTGAGAAGTCTTGTATAAAGAAAACCAAAACTGACTGAATGCATTGCCAAATGGTTACCTTAGTCATGAAAGGTTTTAATGCAAAGTAGCTTTGTAGGACATATTTCGCATGGAGAAGACATCTCCAACCGCAAGAATTTCCATCGGTTTGATTTGGTACAGGTACATCTTTGATTGGGGCCTTGTATAGTTCATACCTTCCACATAGCTTGCCATAGGCAAGCAACAACCTCTTTATACAACTGCACAAAGTAGTATCAAGATGTTAGCTCGAGGCTTCAAATTTATATGGATATCTATAAGAAACACTTTTTGATACATAACACTTACAGCCTAATTTTAGGGTGGGTTCCTTTTATTGAATTGAACACCCACACTGTTGGCTGGTCAACATCAATGCATATGAGACTCCAGTGATGGTTGTTCTCATATGGAAAGATGATGACAGTTACTTCCAGCATAGCACAGTGGAGAAACCAACTCTCAAATGTGCCAGATGGACTGTTCTTCTGTCTAATAATCACTGACATTTGTGGATCAAGAAGAAACACCTCCGTGTGGGTGTGCGGTGGAAGTTGACTTTTGATCAAGCTGTAGAGAGTGTACCTGAGTTAGTACACCTATGATTTGAGTTTTCAAAGTTAGCAAGATAGTAACACTTACTTAAGAAAAGCATAGATAATTGTGTCTGAGATCTGAGCATCTGGATTCAACAATAAATTAATGTTCACTTTTTCGAGAGCCAGCTTTCTGGCTCCATCTATAAATGGTATCTCTGCAAGAAAACCATCCTTCATTGAAAGTAGAGTTTCTTTGTTGCTTGCCTCTATGGACAGGGTCATTGCATTCTGTTTGCCTCTGGGACTCCACTGCTACGTTTGCTTTCTCCTTAAGCTCTGCTTCCCTCATGTCCTCTTTTTGGCGAGCAACCGTCTCTGACCTTGCCCTTGTATTCACATCATGTGTGACATCTACAACTGTGAGTTGTGGTAATAGCTCAAGGGGGTATAGCAAAATTTCCCTCATTTTCTTATCCCTGCAGACATTGGGGACCAGCAGTTTGTCATACCTCCACCTTATCCTTTTTAGTGTCTCACTATCTTTGTCCATTACAGTCACCCTGTGGGCATGGGATGCTACAATGGTCATGTCACTGAAGTACTCAAGCAGGAAGTCCTCTGCTGCTTCTTGTAGAGCCATCAATGCAACCACTTTCCACCTTTTAGTGCCCCAGGTAGCTTCTTCACATATGGACCTCACCATCCTCTGAAAGGGTAGCTTTGGTATGCACAAATCAACACATTTATGTGCCTTCCCGATTTCTCTGAAAAGTCCCATGCAGCTCTGTAACTTCTTCACCCTTGGACCTTTCAAAATTTTATTTGGTTTTCCAGGTCTCTTCTTTGGGGTTGCAGATCTGCTACTTGCCTTAGCTGCTAATCCTGGTCCCTTGCCTGCCTTCCTTGCAGTGGCCTTTGTTCTAGCCATTTCACTGTATAAAAATAGAGGACTCTCTCTCTCTCTCTCTCTCTCTCTCTCTCACACACACACACACACACACACGCACACGCACACGCACACGCACACGCACACGCACACGCACACGCACACGCACACGCACACGCACACACACACACACACACACACACACACACACACACACACACACACACACACACACACACACACACACACACACACACACACACACACACACCACAACTTATCCCATTACTAACGGCGCGCGTGAAAGATATTTTGACGCCAAAATACACCTCCGCGCGCCGTTAGTATAAGGGAACAGAAAGAATCTCTCTCTCTCTCTCTCTCCTTCTCCTGCCTTCCCCAGTCTCTACACTTTTTCTTCCTCTCTCTATAACACACACACACACACACACACACACACACAGACACACTCGAGGATACACTCCATCTCTCTCACTCGTTCTACTTGCGTTTGCACAGTACTAAAGGCGCGCAAAGAGACATCCAAACCGGAGGTGGCTGTCTCCGCGCGCCTTTAGTACACACACACACACACACACACACACACACACACAGAGAGAGAGAGAGAGAGAGAGAGAGAGAGAGAGAGAGAGAGAGAGAGAGAGAGAGAGAGAGAGAGAGAGAGAGAGAGAGAGAGAGAGAGAGAGAGAGAGAGAGAGAGAGAGAGAGGTTGTGTGTGTGTGTGTGTGTTTGTGTGTGTGTATGTGTTTGCGTATGTGTGTGTGTGTGTTGTATTTGTGTGTGTGTTGTGTGTGCGTGTGTAAGAGAGAGATAGATATGGAATTTACTGTGAGAGAAAGAGAGACAAAAAGAAACAGAGAGACACACACACACACACACACACACACACACACACACACACACACACACACACACACACACACACACACACACACACACACACACACACACAGAGGCAGAGAGAGAGAGAGAGAGAGAGAGAGAGAGAGAGAGAGAGAGAGAGAGAGAGAGAGAGAGAGAGAGAGAGAGAGAGAGAGGGACGTTTGAGAAACAGACATGCTGATAGACAAAAGAGAGAGAAGCACAGCCTAACCTTTTGGAAAGAGAGAGAGAGAGAGAGAGAGAGAGAGAGAGAGAGAGAGAGAGAGAGAGAGAGAGGGCCAAACCTTCTAAGGATGCAGACCTGTGTTCTGTTGGAGACGGGTCAACTCTATTTGGCACGTGCTTTCTGTCGGAGATGCAGACGAAGGCTCGACCTCTCTTTCTCTCACTCTCTTTGACGCGGGGTGTCACTTTCTCTCTCATCCCTTTTATATGTGACGTACGAAAGTATCCAGGCCCAATAAATGACCGCACAAGCGGCATCATGCAACTATATTCTATTTTTTAATAACACGTGGGGCGCCGCCGTGGGTATCCGTTATAAGTGTCATTTTGAGAGAGAGAGAGAGAGAGAGAGAGAGAGAGAGAGAGAGAGAGAGAGAGAGAGAGAGAGAGAGAGAGAGAGAACCATAGAAAGAGAGAGAGAGAGAGAGAGAGAGAGAGAGAGAGAGAGAGAGAGAGCAATGGAGAAGACAACTCCCATGGAGTTTCTGCAAACTCCACCAACAAAAGGTGATCTCTCACTCTATCTCTGTGTGTGTGTATGTGTGTGTATGTGTGTGTGTGTGTGTGTGTGTGTGTGTGGAAACAAAGAAAAACCCATATTGTTCAACACACACACACACACCTACACACACAGACACACACTCTCTCTCTCTCTCTCTCTCTCTCTCTCTCTCTCTCTCTCTCTCTCTCTCTCTCTCTTTGTGTGTCGGTGTACTAACGGCGCGCGGAGACAACCAAATACCGGTTGCAGCTCTCTCCGCGCGCCTTTAGTACATTCATGAGACCTGCCTCTCTCTCTCAACAGTAGTACAAGCGCGCATAGAGAGTTGCAAAGAGTCTGTTTTTGTCTCTGCGCGCCTTTAGTACAAAGAGAGAGAGAGAGAGAGAGAGAGAGAGAGAGAGAGAGAGAGAGAGAGAGAGAGAGAGAGAGAGAGAGAACAAAGACTTGTCATGTTTCCTGATGAATAGGATTAAGGTCCAGTAGCCAGAAGAGGCTAAAACCAGACCCAGAGCTTGTGCCAGGATTCCAGCCTTTGCAGGCTCAGTTGCTTAATGTTTTTGCCAAAAGAACTTTTGACTTTTGTCAGGACATTGATGAAGAAGAGTCAATTTGTGAAGATGAGACAGAGAGGTCAGCAGGCTAAGAGGATCCCTCACCCTACAAGGTTCCCTCACCCTCTACATTACTTGTCAAGAAAAATACAAGAAAGAGGAATATAGACTTCTCAGATGATGCAGATCTCCCAGAAAGCAGTCCCTGTGCAAGTAAAGGTAAAGCCAAAGAGGATGTGCCTTCTCTGGAAGTCCCAGCTGCAACTGATGAGAGGTTGTTCGATTTTGCATCATCTTGTGGTCCTGGAGACAAATATGATCTAGTTCATTCTATGTTTAACCCAAAATTTGATATTGAAGACCTTTTAGCTCAGCACAGTGAATTCTTGCAGTCCTACAGAGATAAATTTGAAGTGATGGTGCAGGTAGGGAGGGTTGTTCTGCCCAGTATGACTGTTGTGCATTTAAATGACTGCGATGGAAAGGGACAGGGACTGAAGAAGTATAGGGAATTACCACCTGCTTGCCGACATTCAGCCTGCCCTTTGCACCAAAAAGAGTGCAAACTTATTCAGGAATTCTTTGGCTTTATGATTTACCTGAACTGCCTGTTTGGGTTCCTCATGCAGAATCCTGTTAGAGGAGCAGGATGCAGCACCAGACGAAGAATGCGAGGAGACAACACATATACAAGAAGTCGAGGAGGTTGAAGATATAGTCGACCTTGAGGTTGAGGCAATTGAAGTACAAAGAAGTAAGATGCTCTCTGTGAAAAGCACAGAAATCAAACTACCCTTGGATGTCAGTAACTTCGCTGAGAAGCATGCTCAGATGATGCTGCCTGCTGTGCCTGACTTCAGGATTGGAGACAGGACCTATATCTTTTTACATGATGTGCAAAGCATCTTTTATTTAAGGGAGGACTTCTCCCTGGCTATCATTTCCAGAGTCCAAGAGGAGAGGAGTGGATTTGTTTCAGAGGATAGTAGTGATGATGAGGCAATGGAAACATCCAACAATCCAATGGAATGCCTTTGAAGATGCTTTTAGAAAGCTGAAAAATACAAGGAGACACTACCTGATGAAGCCACCTTCCAAGCAATAAGACAAAGCCTAAGACCATCAACAAGTCACAAAGAAGTGGAGGATTGGTTTAACCATTCACGTAAGGGGTCACTACATCTGTAGACCTGTGGCAGGAAAACCTCTTTCTGCAGGATGAGAGCTTCATGGTAACTCTGTGTGTGTGTGTGTGTGTGTGTGTGTGTGTGTGTGTGTCACTTACTCAGACATGATATGTGCAGTCTTGGATTGCTGACAAGAATGACTTCCTTCGACGGCGGACTCGAGAGTATCGTGGAAGGGATGCGGCCCTAGCACAGTACCTTTCAAAGCTTTACGAGTCGCCGATAGTAGTTTTTCACAATTCCATGTCACAAGAGGGTTCAATAGCAACTTACACATTAAAGACACTATCACGCTTCTTGGGTGGACCCGTGCTGCCCAAAAGTGCAGATAAAGTCATTCTTGTGGACAAAGTGTTTGCCAGAAATTGTTTTGGTTACTGCCCGGGCTATACAGGTGGTCGGGCAGCGTATTACTACACTTACACAGCAATGGCACTAGCTCTTGGCAGAGAAAACCCATATGAACTTTTAGAGTATGGCAAACATATCATGATTCGTTACAAGGGTGATGTGCCAAAAAACAAAATTGAACCTTCAAAATCTTGATACACTTCAAGTAGCAATTGTATAAGATCATGTATTACAGAAATTGTGTACAATGTCATCCACTCAGAGTATCTTTCTCCACTTGTGGTTCACATACACCATTGTCTCTCTCCACCTTCGTTGACTTTCACGAGCACCTGAGTTGTTGTATGCCATTGATCTTTTAACTTTTTGTTGTTGTAAATGTCTGATGGCTTGTGCTATTGTTGAAGAGGCCAAGATTTCTTTTGCCTGCATCCGATGAATGATTCTACGATAAAACCATTCAAATAGTTCTCTCAAATTGTTAGCCTTGATTCGAGAGCCACCATGTCGTGTGTGCCTGAAATAAGCATTTCTCGCCATGTAATGAGACTTTTCCATCCCTTGGGTATTCCATATTTCCGGGTTCCCATACTTTTGTATAAAATATGGTAAATGATTGAAAATGATGTGCTGGATATGAAAACAGATTACTTAGAATGTTTTACACTCACATAGTTACACATAAAAGAGAATCAAATACACAATAATACCATGTAGTGAGTAATCTGGGTGTCTGTCCATGCTGTCTTGAATGATTTTTTGAGAAGGTTGAGATTCTCCTTGAACTTGTTCATATCACCTGGTGACTAGTCATCTTTGTCGCACATCAAAAATAGGATGTCTATTGATCGCCAAACCTCAGCCTTCGCGTTACGAGTAGTTGGTTCTTGATCTTTGACTGCAATATGTAGCTTAAGTTCTAGCTATGATACTCTACCTTGCTAACCTAAGATGTGCTATATATTTTTCCATGTTTTGTTAGCTTCGGATCTCATATTCATTGGGGTTTAGATAAAAATCTCCGTGCCTCCACCCCACCGATGGATGGTTTGCATGGGACATCCTTCTCAGCAGTTGATCTCTTTTCATCCCGTTGGAGTTTCACATTGCCACCATGAAGCCCCATATCCGACAGTACCAATTCTAAGCACTGCAGAACCACTTGTCGCTCTGCCGAGTTCTTAATTTTAAAAGCAAACCCGATATATAAGTAGACCAGTTTCTCCACAATTCTACAAAGGGCATGCTTTGTACAGATGTGAACATTCACAAGTGGTATTTTCAAAACCGATCGAAAAGAAGGGTCCTCAATGTGACGTGTTGGAGCTTTTCTCCACCACTTTGGGTCCATGACCTTTGCAGGCTCCATGCGGAACAAACACGGTGACTTTGCCATTGCACCCATTCCACAATTATACATGCACTTTAATGTTTTGAGGTCACATGCAAGATGCCACTGAACTTGAAAGTCTCCCCTTCCATCTAGACGTAGTACCTCTCCCTGGTTAGTCTGTCGATCAATCACCTCCGGAATATTAGTTCGATGGAACACCCAATATAGAATCTCATGATCTTCTTTCTTTACCTGCAACACAAAATAAATGAGACTTAAGTAGATGTGAACATTTGAGCTTAGCTGAGAATCTCGCTTACCTCAAACACACCAAGCCACCATATGTTAGATTCTGATTGAACACTAAAATACAAAGGATCATCATTGGGACACTTTGAGAGGGCTCTATTTATTAAAGTAATAGTAACACGCTCTAGCTTTTTCTCTTTAACAAGCTCACACTCATCCAGTTTCAACACAAAATGTAATACCCCTTGTGACTCTTCAAATGTGATGTTGTAAAACTCCACCATTCTCTTTTGTAACATCTGCAGGTCCATAAAAATATTATTGAACTCATCATATGCCATGTTTGCTCCATGGCCACTGTAAGTTGCTTTAATATGAAAGGGCTGTCCAAGATAGTCTCCCTGTGCCTCGTTAAGCTGAAGCCTCTCTTTCTAAACACTTGAGGCTGATGGTAAAAGTTTGGATTTTATACCCTTCTTAACAAAGATGGATGAGACAGATTTTTGTATAGCCGAATATCCTCTTTTGCTTACACCAAGTGAATCAAGTGTGCCTTGTATCTCTTTTGCAGGCACCGAGTTCTCTGAAATAAAGCGGTCCACTACATTTCGTTGTAGGACCTTAAACTTCTTGTCATGTACTATATCTGCTGCCAGGATTCTACTTATAAGTGGCTTCAATCTCTTTCCTATATTGGCTTTGGGGTCAATGTTTTCCTTGTCAGGATAGATTGAATCTCTACATGAAGACAATGCATAAGTAAATAACAGAAAATTTAGTTCACTAACACTATTTAGGCACATGAAAACAATGCATAACAAGAAAAAACAAAAAAATTACTTAACTAAGACAATTTAGCCAACCAAGAAGCATCACCTTAATGCTTGGATTCTTTTCTTGAGACCTCCGGATGCAACCTGCAATGTTTTAAGATTGCGCAATTTCTTCTTTCGGATACGACCACCCAAGATGGTGTCCTTCATTTGACAACTTTGTACCTTTCCTTTCAGTTCCTGTACCTTTGTTTTGTGTTGCAAAATGGTAACCTGATCTGTAGAATGTAAATGTGAAAGACGAACAATCTCACATTCTTGAGCTTGGAGAATGCCCTTATAAGTTTCAGCTTCCCTTGTAAGAGATTTACAATAACCCAGAAGGCCCTTTTCTCCATCACCAGCAAAGGTCAATAAGCTTGTAGGATTGACAAACGATGGAGACGCATTAGTCATTGGATTCTTAGGATAGAGAGAGCCTCTCGTTCAGATATCTATGTGTTTAGCTCCCTGAGCTCTGAGCGTGTCTATGGATGCGGGAGGTATATGTGTGTTTGCTTTACTACGCTTAATCAATGGTTGGTACTCATTGTCCAAATCAATGTGAAGGTGATATTTGGCTCGTTTCTACGTAACATTTGTGCCATTTGAGGAGTGCGCCATTAGCCAGTGTAGATTTGTTCTCTTAAATTGGACTTATGTAGCAATTCTCTCCTTAATTGGGGATGACATCTTTGCTCCTAGATTGGAATGTGTTCATTCTTTGGATTAGAGTGTGTTTCTTGGTTGTCTTCAATGTCATATTCCAAATCCTAAGAGGGAGGGAGGGGTGTTGGGAATTGTGATATCCTTTGTAGCATCTCTTAGTTAGCTTAGGTGTGTGAACCATCTCTTTTCTACATGGAGCCTTGGTGGCACTTACCTTATATGTTTCATGTGACTATCATGTGTAGGTGTTAAGGTGGATATGAGTCCAAACAAGTTGTACATCATGACAAAAGTGTCTCCATACTTTTAGGGGATCAACTCACCTTCTTAGGGACCAATTTGGACTGCATCTTAACTTCATTTATGGTGTACTACATGAGTTGCTTTTAAGGGATCAACTCACCTTCTTAGGGACTGATTTGGAGTACATATTAACTTCATTTATGTTGTACTAAATGAGTTGCTTGACTTCTACTAAAGGAGCTTGACTTGTACACACTTTTAGTGTTTTGTGGTAATTCATCTAATCATGTTCAATCTCTACTTTGTTTCACCTCTCTTATGACCATTCAATAAATTATATAGTCATGAATGTTAGTCCTAGTTATCCTTGCTGCAAAAAGAAGAGGCGTAATGAGCCTGCCACATATGCATAATTAGCCTAGAAATGAGCAATAGAACGAAACATGCATACCTTTGATGACACGATGATGTAAGAGATAGTGAGAAGGAGTATAGTGCTATGGATGCCACCACGAGAGAGAAAAGGAGAGAGAGGAGAAGATCAATAGTAAACAACCTGGCAAAAGCTACTTCCTCCACATGGACCCCTCAACGAACCCATGTGCCTATTTAAAAATTTATGAAATCTTACAGAAATAGAGAGAGAGAGAGAGAGAGAGAGAGAGAGAGAGAGAGAGAGAGAGAGAGAGAGAGAGAGAGAGAGAGAGAGAGAGAGAGAGAGAGAGAGAGAGAGAGAGAGAGAGTTCAATTATCATCCTCAAAGGTCAAATATGATCTATGGGACCAAATGAACATGTCACGTGGCGTGAGTGGAGGTCATAAGTGACTCTTGATGCTCAAAAATGGCTGAAATGAGCATCGCAATAGAGAGTCCACATCGTGGTTGGGAGAGGAAGGTATGTAGGGAGAGCTCATGGCCGAATATATGCGGAAACGAGGACCTAATGTGGTCAAAAGCTGAGCACTCAAGTAGTGTGTGGTACTCACTCTCTCGCACTTGATGAGGGCATAAGGTGCAAAGTCAATGAGACTCCTCGCCAGTGCCCCAACGTCCTGTCTCGCAGCGTAGAGAATGGGAGCTAAGACGAATGGAGGCAATGGTGCGGATCGCACTCAACGGGATGGGCTCAAGGATGTAGGAATGGATTCGGTTACCTCGTTTGGAGAAGAAGAGAGTTTTGTAGTTTGGGGCAATGTGTGTGGTGTAATGGCTGAAGCGAGAACCTCCGGATTTCTCCCAAGTCGTGATACATTGGTGTTGTAAGAAGGCCTCATTAACTTGGGAGTCGATCAATTCATCCTTGACCAAGTGACATGCATCCCATCTTCCAAACCATTTCTTGATGTCAAGCATCCACCCCGAACTTAGTATTTTTCTCTTGCATGTCTTTTGGACCTTTTGACTTGCTTCATATGTTATTCTAGGAAGTCGATACAAAGGGCTACGTTGTGTCTTAAGCATGTACTCTACAACCCTTTGCATGCCCAAGACCTCAACGGGAAGCGATCCGGACTCAAGAAGTAAGAGCATGTAGGGTGTTTGTGTCTTGACTTGGAGAAAGTTGGTGAGAAAACGCTCTTGGACATTCTCAAACTCTTTCCACGTAGACTTCCCGATACTACCACCCCACATCTCCACTTCATAAAGAAGCACCAGTGTCACCAATGTGTCAAAGAGTGTGCGCATATGTCGCATGTGTCAATGCAAGGAACTTGCTGATACATTGTGTACAAGCCACAAATGGCTCCAAGCACACAACAAGCCTAAACTAGTAAGGTCAAAGAAGGCGATGGTGTGTCACTCACCGCTCTACGCTTGCTTCGTGGAGGATTCCTCGCCGCGAAGAAGAAGGAGCCGCCACTTCGCCGCGCTCAACCGCTTCGCTGCCGCTGTGCTGTCGTCGCAATGCTCAATCGCACTCTCTCTCTCTCTCACGCACACACACACACACACACACACACACACACACACACACACACACACACACACACACACAAGGAGATGAAGAAGAAGAAGATGGAGATGGAGCAAGAGCACTCTTCTATTGCACAAATGAGAGAATGAGTGAATTTTAGGTTTAGTTGACTTTTATATGAGCTCACCCCATTCACACTTGGGCGCCCATGCTTAGCCAACTAATCCATTGAATGTTCCAGTTAGAGTGCGCCTCTCATCGGCGATCACTCTTACCCTTTTCCTATTGGACCGACAAGCTCGATACCTGACTCTACAAGTAAATAATACAACGTCCATCGTAGGTGATAGGGTGTCCGTGAGCCGTGAGGGTTAACATGCCCCCCTTCCTGATGTAGATTTCGTCCTCGGAAGCTATTGAGTTGAAGCTCGTTTGTCGAGGTGCAAGAGCATTTGAGATGAATGTCCTTAGCCTTCTTCAGTCACTGCAAAACAAACATCATTGGCACAGTAATTGCATTCTCATAAGCAATTAAAAAGCATATGTAGTTGTAGTCAAAAAATTTGATTGGTAACATAATTTTAAACCATTTGTCAGCAATAAACATTAAATTGCAATATAATCAAATGCATAAATAGTTGTAAAGGTAAAAAATTAAACAAGTATGGGGTCGCTAATTTAATGGTCGAAAGGCACTAGAAATCGACTATTAATACCATGGGTAAGCTTCTTAATTTTCTCTGGTCAATTAAGTTGTTTAATCGCGAGAGCCAAGTATTTCATGTTCGAGGGCTGACTAGAGGCTATACCTAGAAGACCTTGTAGTTAAGCTACGATAAAAGGAATTTCTCATGAAATCATCGCCTGATTGATTACCTTTTCTTTGACCCCCCAAAGTCTTTTCACAGTGATTCAATTTTGATGTGTGTGCTTATTTTGTATGCCTTGGGTTTTTTGCTTTTCAAGGAAAAGCGCCCACACTGGGAACCTCCAGGGCTCTAGTACCATAGGCGATACATGTGAGTGAAGTACCCAATCAAGCTAAGATTTCTCTTCCAGCTTAAGATCTTACATTGTGGCACTTTGATTTTTCGTTTGTTCATTTTCAGCATTTTAACTTTGTAACTGTGGGGGGTCATATAACACTGTTACACCTCCCCAGGCTCATCACACTAGTAAACTCCCTTTATAATACTTAAGCTAAAGGTCAATATGGTCAAGCCCACTAGAAAGCCCTAGTACATTTCACACAATGCTGCTTAAATCGGATTAAGAACCTAAGTAACCATTGATTATTAGGAAGGCATTCCCCATGGTATTAAGAGAAGATCTGTAACACCTAGCTTGGTCAAACTAGCTTAGTCGGACTGCTTGATTTTTAAACCTAGACAAGTGCTTATGACAAAAAATTACATTGAATTTAATGTTTGGTACTAAGCAAATGTGTTGAATATTATGCTACCAATCACAATCAAGGTAGACAAACATGAATGCAAAAAGATAAGGGGCAATGCTAATGGACAAGAAACACGTGTTTGTGTTGATGGTCGTGCTTGATCTGAAGTGTGAACGAGAAAAAGATTCCATGAAGGTCCAAATCCTAACCACAACAACACGTTCCTGTACACACTAAGAAACACAAAGAATACCTCTAAGAGGCACATCAGTAGGAAAAAGGAACTTTGCTAATCACTCAACTCTAAAACAGAAACACTCCTATCGTACTAATTCTACCTACCCTCCATCACTCGAGTGACGAGGATCAAAGGTGTTTTATGACATAGGTTTTTGTTTCAGTGTACCGGATGTGAATGTGTAGGTCTGGGTCAATGTTTTGACTTTTGTTGTGCATACTTGTTTGCTAATTGCTCTTGCTCTTTATTATTTTTGTTTTTTGTGAGTATAAGGCTTTATATGTACATTCCCTAAGATTGGTGATTGAGAGGTCAAGGAAACAAGGTTGAGAGGGGAGTGAATGAATGATGACTGTCAGCAAACACTCCCCCCTTCCTTGGGTAGATCATATCGTTTGAAATGTGCTCGTCACCCTTTGAAACCAATTGGTCCAGTCGGTGACATGTGAGGATTTTTTCCAGTAGTTTTCTATTACCTTAGGTGCCTCATCGAGTTGCAAGGGTGGTAAGGTACTCTCCCAGGATTGAACTTGAAGTGGTTCATCAGGTGATTCTTGAACACTGGGAAGTGTGGATTCCTTTGTAGCTTCATGGAGGTCCACTATTGTAGGTGGAGGTTGTGGAGAAGCTTTTACCTCTATGGATGCATTACATGAGGAGTTAGAAGCTTTATGGGACTGCCCCCTTCCTGAGCTAGGTGGAATAAATCGTTCTTTCTTCGGTACCCAAACTAGCTCTGGAGTGGGTGTGTAGCATTCTGTGATTTTTTTCTTTCCACGATCGCCAATTTGTTTTGGAGCTACAGGATTGGGCTCACATGGGTCAGGTGACAAGTAAGAGCACAATTTACGTTTTGACACCCAGATTTGATCATTTCATTCATAGTAGCCTTGGGCTTCCAATAATCTTTTAGGAATCCATCGCAACATTTTCTTACTTTTCTTGGAGCGAGTGGTACGTTTCTTATAAGGCTTCTGTTTTTTAGCACTAGCTATGGTCGCTAAAGAAGCTTTAGGGACCCACTTGTATGTTCTTTTTGTTATATAAGGATGAGTCTTGTCAGAAGCTATATACATTGCTTGTAGCAAATTTAAGGGTACGGGCATTTCATCCCCCTCAGGTGTTACCCAGGTCGTCCCCCTATTTCCCCAAGTCTCTATGGTTGCTGCTAGGTGGACCCAATCCACATTGTCCGACTCAGTCATCCCAGGTAGTACATCCATATAAGGAGAATCTTCCCCAACATCAGTGTCCGCTTTACACGTGTAACAATACTGCAATGGGACCGAGTGAACTGTGGTGTCAGATCTATGATCAATTATAAAACTATTTCCTAGAGGATGTGCTCGACCCGTCACAAGATCCACTCGAATGACAGAATCTTGGAACTGCAAGTAGACATGGTTTTTAGACCAGTCATGCACCATTTTTGCTTCCCTCATGAAAGGACGTCCTAAGATCATCTCCGATGCCATAGTGTGTTTGGAGAAATCCATAACAATGAAGGTAACTCTTATTTTATGTCCAAAGACCTTGATCTTGAGATCTTCTAGCATCCCAATAGGTTTAACAATAGACCCACTGGCTGTAAGGTCCCCGTCCTAAAAGATCGGGGCGACATGGAAGATAGCCTTCTCTATCCTCTAAGTCCGTTGACGACACCCTACTCCGATAATGCGAAGCAAGGATACGAGCAACGGAAGAGAAGAAGATTTCCACCTATTGTGTTCGTAGTTGCAAGACCCTACGCCACAAGCCAGGTCGATGAGATTAAAAGTTCTATGGACTCTAGATCTTACATTATAAGAGAAGAAATCCCTTTCACATATTAAGGATCCAAAAACAACGCCTTTTTCCCCGCGTTTAAGAGGCACGGCCGCCATCCTTAAATCCGAAATATGACAAGAGATAAATCTCTAACTAACGAAGACAAAGTGAAAAGTACTCGACTAATCGAGTCCACCCATCCTCGACTGGCAACCTGAGCCAGTCCCCACTTTCCACACCACACACACACTTTTTCCCACACTGTTTTACATATACAAACAGTGTTCCTTAATTAATTCCAAACACAGGTTCTTTTATACAGCCCTTCAAACAACACCAAAACAAATTAAACAACGCTAATGAAGGCAACCCTATTATTCAACAAAAACAACTTTTCCAATTTCTCATCATTTGTCGCTACCCCCGGACTTTCTCTGTCTAACCAACAGAGCCTTTGCAAAGGATTTATTCGCTAACCGCGAATTGCGCAACCTTCCCATCTCGCTAACCGCGAGGCATCCCGCTACCCGCGAGGCATCTTGCTAACCGCCAGGCATCCCGCTACCCGCGAGGCATCTCGCTAACCGCGAGGCATCTCGCTAACCGCGAGGCATCTTGCTAACCGCCAGGCATCTCGCTAACCGCGAGGAACAAAAGAGAGCCGATAACCTCAGCTTTAATCTCCGCTATCCACGGAATCATCTCGCTATCCGCGAGAACAAAATATATTCTTTCAATAATTCATCTCATTAATGATTCATCAAACATGATCAACCAATTCTTCATATCAATCAGAAACCGCTTATCAACAATAACAATTGATTAAACAATAACAATCCAACAAACAGTAACAATTTATCAAACAGTCCTTTCACTAGTCTACGAAAACATATGCTTGTTTCATGTGATAGAATCACGTTTTTCGGACGGTTTAAGGGGTTCTCTATGCTTCGCTTCCCAAGTCAACATGAATAGCAATGCATAATTATAAATTTGTCTTACTGGATTTAGAGCGCGTGCGGCTAACTCCTGTGTTGGTGGTTCGACGGCTTCGACTTCTTCATCGATTGATGCTTCTGCATGTGGTACGTTCGGAGTTGACACCCTTCTTCCCACCTTCTTTGGTGGTGCAACGGCAGGGGCATCCTTGGAACTTCGCGTTACACGCTTCAGAGCCATAGCTTCGGAATGGAGAAAAGAAAAGCGCGTTGATGGAGAGAGAGAGAGTGTGTTCACAAATCGGGTGAAGGCACGTCGAAGATTGGAGATGGAGATGGCTTGAAGATGAGAGGTTAAGGGAGAGAGGCTTCCTCCGGCGTGTCGTTGCAAGAGAGCTTCCGCTTCTGTAGATGTGTGTGTTAAAAGTGAGAGGAGAAGGGTCCTTTATATAGGCTCTAGGGGGGTGCTAAGAATACTGAGAGGTTTCAAGAATAGGAGAAGAAAAAAGCTCGTGCGTCGTCGCGGACTTTTTTTTTTTTTGCGTTCGCGAATCCTATGCGCGATTTTAAAAAACTCTATACTTACAAGTTCTCATTCTATTTTGAAAGAGAGAAAGAAAGAAGTATCCTAATTTTGACTCACCTCTCTTTCCTTCCTAAAAATACTATCTCCAAGTTTTTTCTTCACACATAGATTAGGTTCCCACATAAACCTATAGTTCCACCTAAAGAAATATCATAAATAAATGGATTCAGAACCCGATTTTCAATCCGATTGCTCTGATAAACTCATGATGACTCACAAAATTGAGAATATCAATTACTTTGCAAAATATCTGAAATGATTTATAAGGGCAAATGTTGGGTACATTACAATCTCCCCAACTTAGAGATTCGAGATGTCCTCATCTCGAGAAAAAGTGAGGATACTTCTACTTTAATTACTAGTGACCATCCTTATCTCTAAAAGGGTAACATTCTTAGTCTGCTTCACTTACTACGGCTGCTCCGTTATTCAGTCGTGGGCAAGAGTTTCGATAATGTCCCAACTCTCCACATTCAAAGCATCGAACATTTAAGCGTCGAGAATCTGTCGCATTAGCAGCATAAGCCCTTTGTGGTTGTCTATCGTTGATTCTTTGATTCTGTTCAATTCTTCTCGTAATCTCTTGTTCCTTCATTAAAGTTTTGGCCCGTAGTAAAGGATCTTGTACAGTGGTAGGTTTCAAGGCTTCCAATCGCGAGCAAATGGGTTCTCTTAATCCTTGACAAAAGCGAGCTACCTGTTGCTCTATGGTCATTGATGGTGCGTAACGTCTAAGCCTTACAAACTTTGAGTAGTACTCTTCCAAAGATAAACTGTATTGTTTCAAGCTAAAGAACTCATTCATCTTTATCACTTCATGGACAGGAGGTAAGTATCTTTCCTTCACCGCTTGTTTGATCTCCCACCAACTCTGAGAGTTCTCCAACACTCCCATGTCACGACAATGCTGTTTCCACCATAATTTCGCTTCCCCTGAGAGGCGAAACATCCCTAACATTGCTTGATTTGCAGGTGTGGTCCTTGCAGCAGATAAGTAATCATCCATAGCTTCAATCCATACTTCTGCTTCTTTCTCAATATCATCACCCTCTCCTTTAAAAGAAGGTGGTTGCATTTGTTTGAGCAACAACTTCTTCTCCTGAATCTCCGTATAAAGAGCATCGTTCTCCAACGTAGAAGTGATTTGAGGATTCCCCTGAGTCTACATCAATGTTTGTAATAACTCAAATCAATAGGGTACTTTCGAAACTTAGACTTATCCAGTCCACTAAAAGCTCAATCGTATGACTTAATCAATCCTTACTTATCCGATTCATTAAAACCCAATCACATGACCTAACCAATCTTGACTTAACCAGTCCATCAAAACTTATTCATATGACTTAACCAGTCATGAGTTATCCAATTCGTCAAAACTCAATCCTATGACTTAACCAGTCATGATTATCTCAATCACACGACTTAACCAGTCAGGGGTCATCCAATCACATGACTTAACCAGTCATGGCTTATTCAATCTACACAAAAACTCACTTACATGACTTAACCAGTCAAACAATATCTGTGTAGAATTAACTCAATCTTTTAATCATAAAGTCATCAAAATTTCATATAGGAGCTTACAAAAGATCTCTCCAAAAGTAACCATAATAGAGGTTTCAACCATAACTATGATATACATCAATCGGCATATTGTAATATCCTTGTGAGTCTCATAATGGGAATAGAAAACCATACACATGAAGAAGCTTGAAGTAGCCAACTAAATCTTTTTAACCTAAGCTCTGATACCAACTGTAAGGTCCCCGTCCTAAAAGATCGGGGCGACATGGAAGATAGCCTTCTCTATCCTCTAAATCGGTTGACGATACCCTACTCCGATAATGTGAAGCAAGGATACGAGCAACGGAAGAGAAGAAGACTTCCACCTATTGTGTTCGTAGTTGCAAGACCCTACGCCACAAGCCAAGTCGATGAGATTAAAGGTTCTATGGACTCTAGATCTTACATTATAAGAGAAGAAATCCCTTTCACATATTAAGGATCCAAAAACAACGCCTTTTTCCCCGCGTTTAAGAGGCACGGCCGCCATCCTTAAATCCGAAATATGACAAGAGATAAATCTCTAACTAACGAAGACAAAGTGAAAAGTACTCGACTAATCGAGTCCACCCATCCTCGACTGGCAACTTGAGCCAGTCCCCACTTTCCACACCACACGCACACTTTTTCCCACACTGTTTTACATATACAAACAGTGTTCCTTAATTAATTCCAAACATAGGTTCTTTCATACAGCCCTTCAAACAACACCAAAACAATTCAAACAACGCGAATGAAGGCAACCCTATTATTCAACAAAAACAACTTTTCCAATTTCTCATCATTTTGCCGCTACCCCCGGACTTTCTCTGTCTAACCAACAGAGCCTTTGCAAAGGATTTATTCGCTAACCGCGAATTGCGCAACCTTCCCATCTCGCTAACCGCGAGGCATCCCGCTACCCGCGAGGCATCTTACTAACCGCCAGGCATCTCGCTACCCGCGAGGCATCTTGCTAACCGCCAGGCATCCCGCTACCCGCGAGGCATCTCGCTAACTGCGAGGAACAAAAGAGAGCCGATAACCTCAGCTTTAATCTCCGCTATCCACGGAATCATCTCGCTATCCGCGAGAACAAAATATATTCTTTCAATAATTCATTTCATTAATGATTCATCAAACATGATCAACCAATTCTTTATATCAATCAAAAACCGCTTATCAACAATAACAATTGATTAAACAATAACAATCCAACAAACAGTAACAATTTATCAAACAGTCCTTTCACTAGTCTATGAAAACATATTCTTGTTTCATGTGATAGAATCACGTTTTTCGGACGGTTTAAGGGGTTCTCTATGCTTAGCTTCCCAAGTCAACATGAATAGCAATACATAATTATAAATTTGTCTTACCGGATTTAGAGCACGTGCGGATAACTCCTGTGTTGGCGGTTGGACGGCTTCGACTTCTTCATTGATTGATGCTTCCGCATGAGGTACGTTCGGAGTTGACACCCTTCTTCCCATCTTCTTTGGTGGTGCAATGGCAGGGGCGTCCTTGGAACTTCGCGTTACACGCTTCGGAGCCATAGCTTCGGAATGGAGAAAAGGAAAGCGCGTTGATGGAGAGAGAGAGAGTGTGTTCACAAATCGGGTGAAGGCACGTCGAAGATTGGAGATGGAGATGGCTTGAAGATGAGAGGTTAAGGGAGAGAGGCTTCCTCCGGTGTGTCATTGCAAGAGAGCTTCCGCTTCTGTAGATGTGTGTGTTAAAAGTGAGAGGAGAAGGGTCCTTTATATAGGCCCTAGGGGGGTGCTAAGAATACTGAGAGGTTTCAAGAATAGGAGAAGAAAAAAGCTCGTGCATCGTCGTGGCCTTTTTTTTTTTTGCGTTCGCGAATCCTATGCGCGATTTTAAAAAACTCTATACTTACAAGTTCTCATTCTATTTTGAAAGAGAGAAAGAAAGAAGTATCCTAATTTTGACTCACCTCTCTTTCCTTCGTAAAAATACTATCTCCAAGTTTTTTCTTCACACATAGATTAGGTTCCCACATAAACCTATAGTTCCACCTAAAGAAATATCATAAATAAATGGATTCGGAACCCGATTTTCAATCCAATTGCTCTGATAAACTCATGATGACTCACAAAATTGAGAATCTCAATTACTTTGCAAAATATCTTAAATGATTTATAAGGGTAAATGTTGGGTACATTACATTGACCATCTTCACTACTATGGTTGTGGTCGCAAGGAGAGGTCTTCCCATAGTTTCCCAGCAATTTTTAGTCACAATGCTAACTCCAATGCCACCATCAAGGATTCCCTTCACAATTAATCCCTTAGTAGTGATTGGTATGGTCGCATTGGATTCATCACCCTCAAAGTATTGTCCCAACTTGTTAACAGGTATTTCTATAACAAGGTTCTCATCTAGGTTGGGTTGTGGATCTATGTATTCCTCCTCTATTGGCATCTCCCCATCTCCATCCATCTGTGCAAATTGTTGTAGCCCAAACTTTAGTTCTCCATTGAGGAAGGCTCGAAGAGCTGAGACTAGCTCAGGTTCTTTATATAGTTTGAACATGATGGTGGTTCTAACTTCTGAAGACATGAAATCTATCAATTTGGAAATGTTTAACGGCACCTTTTGGCCTTGAGTCCCTTGATGTGGGGAAGATGGGATCTCCATTTCTTCGATAGGATCAAGTAGTCCCTCTGTAAACATTCTTTCCATCAAGAAGTGAGTACGCCCACTTTCCCATGACTTTAAGTCACTTTCTTCTTGGATGACACTAGGTATGGCTAAGGGTCTATGGTCTTGGTGAGGTTGTTGTTGCGTAGGGAACACGGTGTCTGTAATCTGGATCTTCCTAGGTGCTGGTTCTAGATCCCTTTGGGTATCTTCTACCAAACTCCTTAATTGCTTTACTCGCTCGATCTCCTCTGTAGGGTTTGGATAAGTTCCTACCTTCTTCTTGGATCCTGGCCATTGTGGCTCATGAAGATCTTCCTTGTTGGTTTCTATCTTAGTGGTTGTTTTGGTCTCCATGGTTTCTCCTGAATCAGAATATTCTTCAGCGTCGTTCATATATACAGGGTCGTCACCAGTCCTTATGTTGGTCTTTGAACTGGGGTCTGACTTCGCTGATTTTTGCGATCTCTTTCGTCGTGTTTTCTTCTTTTTCTGAGATTGGGCAATTGATGCCGTGTCTCTTTCCTCAAGAATATAATTTTGTTTTTGGAGCATCGATCGTGTGAGTACGTTTACCGATACCACGGGTGTACTTGGTGATGGCTCCTTGGTAACTTCAATCAAGTTTAATGGCGTGATCTTCGGTGCATTTGGATTATTTGGACATTGGGCAATCAAATGATCTATGCCACATCGATTACACATGAGTATCGGCATTGTAGACGTGCTCGCTTGATTGGTTTGCATTAGTGTGGCGTTCTTTTGTAGCCTAATAGGACACTCGGCTACACGATGTGGACCTCCACACTCATAGCATTGAAGAGGTGGTCTCTTAGCAGTGTAATTGATATTTTGGCCTCTTGCCGCAAGAGTAGCTACTTGATAAACAGGTTTGACTTGTCCCCAATAGTCCTCCATGTAGTATTGTGGAATTTCTTCAAGCACATCCATCCCATAGGCGATATTAGGATCTATATCTTCCTCACAGCCTTCCAAACAAGAAATAGATGACTCACAACCCACTTGATTGACAAAAGTGATTCTCGGATGTGGTGGTTGCGGTCCTAGCACTGGAGGTGGTAAGGGTGTTGTTTGAACAACATTTTGGGCCCTAGGGACCATGTGTTTGTGCTATTTGTTCAAGAGGTGGGGCCGGCATCAATGCAGGCACTCGAGGTGTGTCTGTCCATGCTAAGGTTGGTCTCTTGGCCATCGCACACTTAAATACTATGCAATCCTTAGCTTGATGACCATACCTTCCACATGCATTGCAGTTCCCATTGAATTTTACTCTAAAAGTAGGGCATTCACTGGTACTATGCGGTCCATAGCATACTGAGCACCATTGCTGCTTTCTTCTTGGATACATATGATTGTTTTGCAGAGCACGATTGTCTCTAAGACTCTCTTGAATAGCCTTGGTGAGATCTGTTAAAGTCATCTCAGATATCTTTGGCTCCTTAGCAACAGGCTTGAGGGTCATTGGCTGATGCCCTGATGCTTGCGAGCTAATAGATTTAGTCTCAACAGACACTCTTTCTCCTTGAATCATTAAATTATACTCCAATTGGATCACATTGGTGGTGACTGCTTCCCAAGTGGTGATACCTCTAATGACTAGGCCATTGTAGATATCCTCATGTCGTAATCCCCTAATGAATCTATCAAGCAATTGGTTATTGTTGAAGCGCTCATTTGGATTACAACGAGAATTCAAATGCTTCAAGCGACTTATAAAGTCTCTCACCGACTCTCCTTCCTCTCGTTGGGCTTTCTGGAGCTGAGAGGCTACACCCCAAAGTACTCCCTCTCGTATGTATTCTTTCAAGAACAGTCTCCTAAGAGTAGGGTAAATCGTTTTTTCTTCCACCCTTAAGGTTCTATACCAATCCCCAGCCTTTCCACTTAAGGTTAGGCTTAAAGCATTGCTCTTATGTAGGTCATTGTGTTCTCCTAGAGAATCGCATATTTGTTCAAACACTTCGATATGCTTTCTCACATCCCCGTCTCCACTAAATTTTTGTGTGAGCTTGGCTATTTGTACTGCCTTACTTCTAGGCTCTCTATCAGGCGTGTTACGCATATTGTCAGCAATAGATCGACCAATAGCTTGAGAAAATGTTGCCAAGTTACCTAAGTGAGCAGGCACTGTGGGTGGAGGTGCTCCAGAGACTACATGTGGAGTAGGTATTGGCATTGGGTTTGGCGCATACGAAGCCCTTGGGTCCCATGTTGGGTACGATGTTGTGCCATGTGGTGGTCCATAGTTCATATGTGTGGCCCTAGGCATAGCAGGCGTCGGATGTGACATGCTAATGCTAGCCGGTATAGTCCCATGGAAATAAGAATCTGCGTATTGTGGTTGTGGAGCATAGGTAGTTGAAACAATGGGAGGGCTAGAGACTACATGAGTACGAGGACCCATAGGTGCATACGATTGGTACACACTTGTAGGTACTGTTGCAGGCATTGAGCTACCATGTATCGGTGCTTTACTAACAAATGAGGTCCATGGCATGTTTCTTGGCATGCCCATCATTGGGGTAGGCATGGTAGCCGTGGTGTCATCAAGGGAAAGATGAGCTAGACTTGGAAAGGTGAAGCTATCACTTGTGGGCTCAGATTGCACTGAGACCCCTGGAGAAACAACATATGGGGGATCCATCGGATTTATCGAGGGAGTCTCCATTTGCGATAAGGTCGGTTGTTTAGCCTTCCCTGTATCCAAGAATCTCATGAGACCCGTTGAAGGCTTGTTGATCCCCTTGTTCTGTCTCTCTAACTCAATGACCCTATGGATGACCTCACAAACTCTTTGTTGTTGATCCTCCACACTAGTAGCAGCCATTGTGGATTGTAGGACATCTAACCAACCCACATGATAGGTGTGACCTGTGTATAGGTCGGTCAGAGTCTCTGTTTGTAATTCGTACTCCCATTTCTCATTTAAGAACACCCCATCTAGGATTGAGGTGCTAGGGGTGTCCTTTCAGCTATATGCAATGTTGCTTTCTAGGAGTTGGCCCTTAGCGGTTGCTAAATCAGGAGCACTTGATTGCTCTCTTAGCAAGGATATTGACATAGGAGATTTCGCTTTTAACTCTCTTCGTTGCTCCGCCTTACGTAAGCTCTCGAATTCCTTTTCCCTCGCTGCAAGGATATATCGCTCAACCTCTTGCACTTCGGCAAGGATTCTACCATCGGGTAATATGACCTCAGAGGGAAATAACTCTGAAGAGTCAGGAGGTGCAATGAATGAAGTATTCACGTGCAAATTCTCTAACGGTATAGGGTCTATGTTTGTCACGAATGGAGAATTTACTTCCCCACCCTCCTCATTTACATCATTAGCTCCATGTTTGGAGCGAGCGGCTCTACTCAAGGTTTCCTTCAGGCGGCTAAGCACGCTCGGCCCGGACCGCGGGCCCATGGCATGCATGTCTTGGCTTGAGCTATCGGCATTAGGCATTGGAAAACCCTCCATGACGTCGTAGTCAGAGGAAGAGTCACTAGTCGCTATGTTCGGGTCTTGTTTTGTACTACCTTGGGTCCCCGCCGAGGGTCCAGAACCTAAAGTAGGTGGATATTGAGAACTCGCGTAAGTCGAAATTCTCTTTAGTTACTCCATCTCTAGCACACGACCAGAGCGCAGATGCATGTGCCTTTGGCACCCTACAAACGTCGGCGAATAACCTTGAAGGTTAATCGCTTACCTTTTTTAAGCGTTCGTTTTCACTCGTGTTTTTTACGTTTTAATGTTTTTTAATGTTTGATTTTTTTGATTAAAGTGTGTGATAGCTCGAAACGAGCGTATCACTTAGAGGGTCGATGCGTGCTTTACAACACAATTTTTGGGCATATGAAATTCCGCCGGTCCTCAAAAAATCGATTTTTAGCTACGTGTGAAGCTCAAATTCGTTTTTTTTAAAAGGCGACTGAGGCCTAGGCCTGAGCGTGAGCTTGGGCTTGGGTCTGGCCTTGGGTCTGGGAGATATTCCTGATCCCGGTCCTACCTTTAAAATTTTCATTTAAAAAAAATAAAATAAAAAGGATAAGGTCGCCGCGGCCTGCACGAGAGCACACACACACACACACACACACACTCTATCTACCTACTTCTAACTAATACACCTATTGTTACACACTAACACACTCTATTAACTCTCACAAATCTACTTCCTACTTACTGTACACAGAAAACTAACAACCTTAGTACACAGAGAATAAACACAATACCTTTGAAAACTCCATTAACAAAGAAAACTAACAACCTTAATACATAGAGTATAAACACAGTACCTTTGAAAACTCCATTAACAAAAACACACACAGTATAATACCAAATCCCTCTTCTTAACACACACACCCTCCTTCCTTACCTTTCCTACAATAGAAATTGCACCACGGAGAAGCACAGAGTGCTACTCGAGCTTAATGTATGGCATTCCCCGGCAATGGCGCCAAAAATTTGCGCGTATGTCGCACGTGTCAATGCAAGGAACTTGCCGATACATCGTGTGCGAGCCACAAATGGCTCCAAGCACACAACAAGCCTAAACTAGTAAGCTCAAAGAAGGTGATGGTGTGTCACTCACCGCTCTACGCTTGCTTCGTGGAGGATTCCTCGCCGCGAAGAAGAAGGAGCCGCCGCTTCGCCGCGCTCAACCGCTTCGTCACCGCCGTGCCGTCGTCGCAATGCTCGATCGCACTCTCTCTCTCTCTCTCACGCATATACACACACACAAGGAGATGAAGAAGAAGAAGATGGAGATGGAGCAAGAGCACTCTTCTATTGCACAAATGAGAGAATGAGTGAATTTTAGGTTTAGTTTACTTTTATATGAGCTCACTCCATTCACACTTGGCCGCCCATGCTTAGCCAACTAATCCATTGAATGTTCCAGTTAGAGTGCGCCTCTCATCGGCGATCACTCTTACCCTTTTCCTATTGGACCGACAAGCCCGGTACTTGGCTCTACAAGTAAATAATACAACGTCCATCGTAGGTGATAGGGTGTTCGTGAGCCGTGAGGGTTAACAAAGAGGTACTTTTTGAGAGTCCAACACTTGATCTCTCCAGCAGTGCACATTTTATCAAATGTATAATAAGCCCTCTTTCCGGCTTCCAAGCGACACATTGCGCAATCCTTCCATTTATGATTGGATGGAACCTCAAGGCCAAGGTACTTGAAGCTATCTACCACTTCAAGTTGCTCATTGTTGTATACAATGCATGGATTTTCATCATTGAGGGTCTTTACAAGCATAACCTTGGTTTTGGATCCATTCACAATCAACCCGCTATGTAGGAAAAAGCGTTCCAAGAAACTCATAAGCTTTTGTGCATCTTCTAAGGTATGTGCCAAGAGCACTACATCATTGGCATAGAGCAAAAGCATGTTCACCGCATTTTCGATCTTAACCTCTTCTATGCCTTCTTGTTGCATAAAATCAAGAACCATACATTTCAATTCATCAATGAGTAGCCCAAAGAGGGTTGGGGAAAGTGGGCATCCTTGTTTGACACCAATGGTGCTTGCGAAATTTTTTGAAATTCCATCTCCCATACGTAGGCGACATATCACTTTTTGGTAGATGCGAAAGACTGCATGCATAAATTTTCTCGGCACTTGAAGGCTTTGCATACGTCTCCAAAGATTTCATCGGGGTACCATGTCAAAAGCTTTCTTGAAATCTACAAAGTAACAATACAACTTTTTTCCTTTCAATCGAGATGCTTCCATAAGAACTCAAAGAGTGACAAGGTGATCAATAGTGCTATGATGCTTTCAAAAATCTACTTGGCCAAGCGCACGTTTGCCGTTCTTTTCAGCCCATTCACTTATCTTCATCTCCGTGATACATCCAAATAACTTTGCCATCAAAGAACCAACCATTATAGTGCGATAGTAGTTCACATTGTTTACATCTCCTCCTTTGTGCAAAGGTTTGATCCAATTTGCACTCCAATCATGAGGCATGACATACTAAAGTGCAAGGTTAAACATATCGCGTATCCAATAGCGTGTTGTCTTGCTTTTCCATTTAATCATTTCAGCCTTGACACCTTGAAGGTCCCCTGCCTTGTGAGTAGCAAGTTTCTCATGTGCTCCCTTCAATGGTAAAGAAGGGAGGCATAAACGGAAGGGAGCTACAACAATCCATCTTATGAACATTGGGTTGCTTATGGAGGTTCTTGCAATGCATATACATATCCTCAAGAGTCAAGTCACCAAAGCTCTCAACACGCTTGCCTTTTAGATTTTGCCAAAACTTGCCACATGCATGTGCTTTCTCTTGCGCTAAAAGAAGTTGTTTTTTGACTTCCCACCTTCTCCTCTTTTTTTGAACAAGTGCTTTCTATGTGTGTGAACGTTCCAAGTAAACTTCCTTGTCTTTGCTTGCATACAACCTTAGCAAGTGTTTTTGGGTTTGACTACATTCCATGTCAAACCATTTCTTCTTGGTGCTGCCCTTCTTAGACCTTTTGCAAGTCATGTGTGTCACCGAAAAGCATTCGTTCGCACAAGAGCAATTTACTTCTTTGAAAACTTTCCACTTGCATTCTAATGTTGGACTCTCTTGATGCTTTGTCATGCTTAACATTTGGTCCACCATATTAGCATATGTGAGTGCTCGTTTGAAGTCTAGACGTATGTACGAATGATTCACATCATGATTGGAGGCTACATGCTCGGGTATTTTACCACACTTGAGGTCAAAACATAACATCCTATGATCCGATCCCGGACTCCATTCACCAAGTGTAAAGCTTTGTATGCATTCTAGAGAGAGAGAGAGAGAGAGAGAGAGAGAGAGAGAGAGAGAGAGAGAGAGAGTCTATTAAAAGAGATAATAACAAAGCCTTGGTTGTGAGTATCTGACATCCACAATTAGGTTTTGAAATGATCTAATGATCTATATTGCTTTCCACCTATGAACCATACAATATATATCTAGTGATGTACCATCAATAAATATCATTCAATACTGTTTTGTTAAGAAAGAAATTTCCCTCTCCTGCTATGTTATGACCTTGCAAGTCATAGCTCAAAAACAAGTGTAAACTAAAATATCAAAAACATAATGTATCATTTTTTTGGGAAAAAAGCAACATTTCTTATGCCTTGACTCATCTACATATTGTGTATTTTAGTGTTCCATACCACTAGAATAATCAATATATGTTATATCTTGATATTTTAGGATATTACTGGTCATAGTCACCATTTAACAACCAAGATCCATCAATACCATACCAATTTCATCATTACGTCATCATAAATTTCTCAAAAATATAAACCAAGTCCAAATCCATATTAACATAAGTCAAAATCATTTCCATCATTTATTTGCATCAAATAAAATTATACTAATAGCAATGGTGGCGAGCCACTCTAATATGATTTTGTGATTGCTTAAACCATAAAATCGTCACCAATGGTGTGTTGCCTAAATCGAAAAGTCTACACTGGGATTGTGCTACTCAAATTGGAAATTTGCATTGAGTTTGTGCTAGCTAAACCAAAACAATTCCATTGGGGTGTGCTACCTAAATCGTTGAATCTAGACTATTGCTACCTAAACTCACGAATCTGCACTTCTAGTTGTGTTGCATAAAATGGAAAATCGACATCAGGATGAAAACTCTACACTACTTAAATTGGAAAATTTGTGTATCTGTGACCAATGGACAAGGAAAGGCATAAGATACCACATTTTAATAACTAAATCATCTTACAATAAGGAAAAAGTTTTGACTCTAATATCCATTATTACAATCTGCCTTTGGTTATCTCTCTAGCATAACTTTACTTGCAAACATTATTACTTGATAATGAACTAGCTAAGATGAGCATTATGGAATAAAGTCTCCAGCTAGAGTTTAGAAGTACTTGAGTCAAGAAGTATGAGATTGGAGATATATATATCTCTTTTTGGCTTGAATCATCTATCCAATTGAGTTTGAAGTAACCCTACCTAGCTATGCCATGGGGAGGAGTACCTGAAACATTTTGTGCATCAAGAACTGGGTGTTGATTGAATAACTTTTTGAAAAGACTAAACCTGTGTAGTTGCATTATAAAACAAATCATAACTAAAAACGAGAAGCACAAGTATTCCTCTTAAAATTCCTAGTTAGATTCACAATATGATTATTAGCCAGGAAGCCCATTGTAGTTTTTCACATAGGTAAGGTCCCACAAACTTGTCAAAAATCACAATATTAGATCGAACTCAAATAGCCAATACACGACAATATCGTTAAGAGAATTAATGGCGTTTCTTTAAATAAATATGGAAATACAAGTCTACTAGGACCATATATATGTATGTATGTATGTATGTATATATATATATATATATATATGTGTGTGTGTGTGTGTGTGTGTATACATATATATATTATGGAGCTTAAAATTTTCAAGGATGGAGAGAGCCTCCATGTGTCTCTCATTGGTTCATTTCAACAAAAACCTTACAAAATGTCTCATTCGTGTGAAGTTTGGAACGTGTGAACCTTTTCACCTTTCAACCTGACAAGTTTTTTTAAAAAGGAGGTTGACTCTACTTTTCCTTTGAAGGAAGACTTTATCTTTTGAAGCCAATTGAAGGATGGTTCAACTTTGCTTTGTGAAGGCCAATGGCTATAAATGTTTGAAATTTAGGGAATTGTTTGTATGTACACTAGCAAAATTTTGTCGGCTTACTTTAAGAAAAACTTGGAATTTGGCTAGGATTTTGCAATTTTAGCCCATTGAAAATACACTAAACCTCAGATTTATCGTACACTAGTTTTGAATAGCCCAAAATGGAATGACATGTGTATGAGTATGTGTGTGTGTGTGTGTGTGTGTGTGTGTGAGAGAGAGAGAGAGAGAGAGAGAGAGAGAGAGGTCTCGAAGAAGGTGCCAAATCTTTTTTCTTGATCAAAATAATCTTAAAGTAAATAATGGACACACTAAAAAGTCTTTCGATTTTTAGGTCAAACTTTGAAGAATTAATGGTACTTAAATTGCAACATGCAAAATTTTGCTGGTTTCCTTCAAGGTAAGCTTGGCATCTATCTGAGATTTTACAATTTATGCTGGTTGAAAATATAATAGACCTTGGTTATTTGAGAATATTGATTTTGAATAGCCCTAAAATGGAAGGGGATAATAGACCTAGAAAAGTTGGATGTTGTTAACCCTCACGGCTCACGGACACCCCATCACCTACGACGGACGTGTATTGTGTATTTGGTAGAGTCAGGTATCGGGCTTGTCGGACCAATAGGAAAAGGGTAAGAGTGATCGCCGATGAGAGGCGCACTCTAACTGGGACATTCAAGGGATTAGTTGGCTAAGCATGGGCGCCCAAGTGTGAATAGGGTGAGCTCATATAAAAGCCAACTAAACTGAAAATTCACTCATTCTCTCATTTGTGCAATAGAAGAGTGCTCTTGCTCCATCTCCATCTCCATCTTCTTCTTCTTCACCTCCTTGTGTGTGTGTGTATGTGTGTGAGAGAGAGAGGGAGAGTGTATGTGCGATCGAGCATTACGAAGGCACGACAGCGGCGAAGCGGTTGAGCGCGGCACGACTGCAGCTTCTTCTTCATCGCGGCGAGGAATCCACCACGAAGGCGAGCGTAGAGCGGTGAGTGACACACCCTTTGCTCTCTTGAGCTTGCTAGTTTAGGCTTGTTGTGTGCTTGGAGCCATTTGTGGCTCGCACACGGTGTATCGGCAAGTCCTTTGCTTCGACAGTGCGGCAAGGAGCGCACATTTTTGGTGCCACTGTCGGGGAAATGCCCTACACTAAGCTCGGTTAAGCACTTTACGCTTTCTTGTGGTGCAATTTCTATCATAGGAAAGGTAGGGAATGAGTGTGTGTAGTTGTGTGGAGAAGGATTTGTGAAGAAGGAAGGTGTGTGGTTGTGTGGAGAAGGTTTTTTGTTACACTGTACTGTCTTTTTTGTTTTCTGTTAAAGAAGGAGTTACATTTTTTTTGCAATGTACTGTTAGAATTAAGGTATTAGCTATGGAATGTTAGTTCTGTAAGGTTCAATGTTAGTTCTGTAAGGTTAGTTTTGTAGATCTGTTAGCTACTGTAGTACTGTGTAAACAGTGTTAGAGTGTGTGTGACAGTATCTCCATTAGCTGTAAGTAGATAAGTTAGGTGTAGGTTAAGTGTGTGTGTGCGCGCGCGCGCGACGCAGCCGCGGCGACTTTTTTTAAATAAAATAAAAAAACAAAAAAAATAAAAATAATTTTTTTTTCAAAAATTTATTTTCGGGCTGGGGATCATTCCCCAAGCTCAAGCCCAAACCCAGACCTTAGTCCTCAATTTTAAAAAATAGTTTATACACCTTTTTATATTTAAAAACTATTTTTAGGATTTCGAGGACTATAAAAACTATTTTTAGGATTTCGAGGGCTTCACGTAGCCATATAGAGAGCTGTAAAGCACGGCACGTTCCTTTAGCTAAAATGCTCGTCTTGAGCTATTACACGCCATATTTTGTGGCTCGGTTACAAAAAATAACCAAAAATAACGAAAAACTTGGGTTATAAACAACTAAAAAAAAACTAAGTGAGCGGCCTTCACGGGCACTCACCAACGCACTTAGAGTGTGGAAGTCATATGAACCTACGCTTTGGACGAGTGTTAGAGCACGAGCATATTGGTAGTGCCTCCATTTACGCGGGCACCCATTATTCCTCCACCCTAGGTTCTGGACCTTCGGCCGGGATTCAAGGTAGCGCGACCCAAGATCCTCATATCGCGTCTAGTGATTCTTCCTCTGACTACGAAGTCATGGAGGGGTATCCTACACCAAACCCTGATAGTTCAAGTCAAGACATGCATACCATGGGCCCACGGCCCGGGTCCAGCGTGCTTAGCCGCTTAAAAGAGACCCTTAGTAGAGCTACTCGCTCCGAACATGCGGTTAATGAAATAAATGAAGGGAGTGGGGAAGTAAATTCCTCATTCATGCCTAAAATAGACTCTATGCTTCTTGAGAGTGTGCATGTGAATGTTCCATCCACTGCACCTCCTGATCCTTTAGGACTATCTCCCTCTGAGGTTTTACTACCCGATGGTAGGAGTCTTGCCGAAGTACAAGAGATCGAACGCTATATGCAAGCAACAAGGGAGAGGGAAATTGAGAACCTACGAGGGCTAGAACAAAGTCGAGCCCTGAAAGCAAAGGCTCCTATGACAACAATCATACCAGCCGAGCAACCGAGTGCTCCCAAGGTAGCAGTCACGGAGGGGCAAGCAATGGGGAGCAATAATGCTTCCACTTCAAGGGAAACCTCCAGCACGCCAGGCCTAGATGGGATATTCCTAAACGAAAATTGGGAGTATGACCTACAAGCAGAAGCTTTAACTGATCGGTACACAGGACACACCTATCATGTGGGTTGGTTAGATGTTCTACAATCCACATCGGGTGCTACTAGCATAGATGAGCTCAGATTGTACTGAGGCTCCTGGTGAAACAACATATGGAGGATCAATGGGGCTCACTGAGGGGGTCTCCATTTGTGACAGGGTTGGTTGGTTGGCCTTTCCCGTATCCAAGAATCTCATTAGGCCTGTTGAAGGCATGTTGATCCCTGTGTTCTGTCTTTCTAACTCGACAATCCTATGGAGGACATCACAGACTTTCTGTTGTTGCTCATCTATGCTAGTAGCACCCGATGTGGATTGTAGAACATCTAACCAACCCACATGATAGGTGTGTCCTGTGTACCGATCAGTTAAAGCTTCTACTTGTAGGTCATACTCCCAATTTTTGTTTAGGAATATCCCATCTAGGCCTGGCGTGCTGGAGGTTTCCCTTGAAGTGGAAGCATTATTGCTCCCCATTGCTTGCCCCTCCGTGACTGCTACCTTGGGAGCACTCGGTTGCTCGGCTGGTATGATTGTTGTCATAGGAGCCTTTGCTTTCAGGGCTCGACTTTGTTCTAGCCCTCGTAGGTTCTCAATTTCCCTCTCCCTTGTTGCTTGCATATAGCGTTCGATCTCTTGTACTTCGGCAAGACTCCTACCATCGGGTAGTAAAACCTCAGAGGGAGATAGTCCTAAAGGATCAGGAGGTGCAGTGGATGGAACATTCACATGCACACTCTCAAGAAGCATAGAGTCTATTTTAGGCATGAATGAGGAATTTACTTCCCCACTCCCTTCATTTATTTCATTCACCGCATGTTCGGAGCGAGTAGCTCTACTAAGGGTCTCTTTTAAGCGGCTAAACACGCTGGACCCGGGCCGTGGGCCCATGGCATACATGTCTTGAATTGAACTATCAGGGTTTGGTGTAGGATACCCCTCCATGACTTCGTAGTCAGAGGAAGAATCACTAGACGCGATATGAGGATCTTGGGTCGCGCTACCTTGAGTCCCGGCGAAGGTCCAGAACCTAGGATGGAGGAATAATGGGTGCCCGCGTAAATGGAGGCACTACCAATATGCTCGTGCTCTAACACTCGTCTAGAGCGTAGGTTCATATGACTTCCACACTCTAAGCGCATTGGTGAGTGCCCGTGAAGGCCGCTCACTTAGTTTTTTTTTAGTTGTTTATAACCCAAGTTTTTCGTTATTTTTGGTTATTTTTTGTAACCGAGCCACAAAATATGGCGTGTAATAGCTCAAGACGAGCGTTTTAGCTAAAGGAACGTGCCGTGCTTTACAGCTCTCTATTTGGCTACGTGAAGCCCTCGAAATCCTAAAAATAGTTTTTATAGTCCTCGAAATCCTAAAAATAGTTTTTAAATTAGAAAGGTGTATAAACTATTTTTTAAAATTGAGGACTAAGGTCTGGGTTTGGGCTTGAGCTTGGGGAATGATCCCCAGCCCGAAAATAAATTTTTGAATTTTTTTTATTTTTTTATTTTATGTAAAAAAAGTCGCCGCGGCCGCGTCGCGCGCGCGCACACACACACACTTAACCTACACCTAACTTATCTACTTATAGCTAATGGAGATACTACCACACACACTCTAACACTGTTTACACAGTACTACAGTAGCTAACAGATCTACAAAACTAACCTTACAGAACTAACATTGAACCTTACAGAACTAACATTCCATAGCTGATACCTTAATTGTAACAGTACATTGCAAAAAAAATGTAACTCCTTCTTTAACAGAAAACAAAAAAGACAGTACAGTGTAACAAAAAACCTTCTCCACACAACCACACACCTTCCTTCTTCACAAATCCTTCTCCACACAACTACACACACTCATTCCTTACCTTTCCTATGATAGAAATTGCACCACAAGAAAGCATAAAGTGCTTAACCGAGCTTAGTGTAGGGCATTTCCCCGGCAGCGGCGCCAAAAATGTGCGCTCCTTGCCACACTGTCGAAGCAAAGGACTTGCCGATACACTGTGTGCGAGCCACAAATGGCTCCAAGAACACAACAAGCCTAAACTCGCAAGCTCAAGAGAGCAAAGGGTGTGTCACTCACCGCTCTACGCTCGCCTTCGTGGTGGATTCCTCGCCGCGATGAAGAAGAAGCTGCAGCTGTGCCGCGCTCAACCGCTTTGCCACCGTCGTGCCTTCGTAATGCTCGATCGCACACACACTCTCCCTCTCTCTCTCTCTCTCACATACACACACACACACACAAGGAGGTGAAGAAGAAGAAGATGGAGATGGAGATGGAGCAAGAGCACTCTTCTATTGCACGAATGAGAGAATGAGTGAATTTTAGGTTTAGTTGGCTTTTATATGAGCTCACCCCATTCACACTTGGGCGCCCATGCTTAACCCTCACGCACATTCCTATCACCTAAGACGGACGTCGTATTATTTATTTGGTAGAGTAAGGTACCGGGCTTGTCGATCCAATAGGAAAAGGGTAAGAGTGATCGCCGATGAGAGGCGCACTCTAATTGGAACATACAAGGGATTAGTTGGCTAAGCATGGGCTCCCAAGTGTGAATGGGTCGAGCTCATATAAAAGTCAACTAAACCTAAAATTCACTCATTCTCCCATTTGTGCAATTGAAGAGTGCTCTTGCTCCATCTCCATCTTCTTCTTCTTCATCTGCTTGTGTGTGTATGTATGCGTGTGTGTGTGTGTGTGTGTGTGTGAGAGAGAGAGAGAGAGAGAGAGAGAGAGAGAGAGAGAGAGAGAGAGAGAGAGAGAGAGAGAGAGAGAGAGAGAGAGAGAGAGAGAGCATTGCGACGACGACACAGCAATGACGAGGCGGTTGAGCGCGACGCAGCGGCGGCTCCTTCTTCTTCGCGGCTAGGAATCCTCCACGACAGCAAGCATAGAGCGGCGAGTGACACACCATCGCCATCTTTGAGCTTACTAGTTTAGGATAGTTGCATGCTTGGAGCCATTTTTGGCTCGCACATAGTGTATCGGCAAGTCCCTTGCATTGACACGTGCGACAGACACGCACATTTTTGGCACCGTTTCCGGGGAAATGCCATACACTAAGCTTGAATGGCACTCTGTGCTTCTTTTGGTGCAATTTCAATTGTAAGAAAGGTAGAGAAGGAAGTTGTGTGTGTTGAGAAGGAGTTTGTTTTGCTGCTGTGTATTATTTTGTTAATAAGGACTTGAAAGGTACTGTGTTTTCTTTGTTAATAAGGTTATGAAAAGTACTATGTTTTCTCTGTGATAAGGTGTTAGTATTAAAGTTGTAGATCCATAATGTTAGTTCTGTGTAAAGTACGATAAGTAGTTCTGTTAGCTAGTGAGTTGCTGTAGTAGTATATTAGTGTGTAACAATAGTTGTATTAGTGGTAAGTAGGTAGGTTAGGTGTGTGTGTGCGTGCTCGTGCGCACATCGCGGCTGCGGTGACCTTATCCCAAAAAAGAAAATTTAAAAATTTTAAGGTAGGACCAGGATCGGGAATATCTCCCAGATCCAAGCCCAAGCTCACGCTCAGGCTCAGGCCTCAGTCGCCCTTTAAAATTACGTATTTTAGCCTCACACATAGCTAAAAATAGACCTTTTTGAGGACCAATGGAGCTTTAGGTGACCGAACGTTGTGCTATAAAGCACACTGCGACCCTTTGAGTGATATGATTGTTTCAAGCTATCACTCACTTTAATTAAAAAACCAATCATTAAAAAACATTGAAAAACATCCAAAAACGAGTGAAAATGGACGCCTTAAAAAGTAAGCGGTTAACCATCGAGGTTATTTGCCGACACTTGTAGGGTGCCAAAGGCACATGCATCTGCGCTTTAGTCGTGTGCTAGAGGCCGAGCAACTAGAGAGCGTTTCGACTTACGCGAGTTCTCAATATCCACCTACCTTAGGTTCCGGGTCCTCGACGGGGACCCAAGGTAGTACAAACCAAGACCCAAACATAGCGGCTAGTGACTCTTCCTCTCACTACGACGTCATGGAGGGTTTCCCAATGTTTTATCCCGATAGCTCAAGCCAAGACATGCATGCCATGGGTCCACGGTCCGGATCGAGCATGCTTAGCCGCTTGAAGGAAACCTTTAGTAGAGCCACTCGCTCTGAACATGGAGTTAATGATGTAAATGAGGGGGGTGGGGAAATAAATTCACCATTCATGACCAACGTAGATCCTATGCCCTTAGAGAATGTGCACGTGAATACTCCATTCACTGCACCCCCTGACTCTTCAGAACTATTCCCCTTTGAGGTTATATCACCTGATGGTAGAAGCCTTGCCGAAGTGCAAGAGGTTGAGCGATATATCATTGCGGCTAGGGAAAAGGAAATTGAGAGTTTACTCAAGGCAGAGCAATGAAGAGAGTTAAAAGAGAAAGCCCCTATGTCAATATCTTTGCTAGGAGAGCAATCGAGTGCTCCGGAATTAGCGACCACTAAGGGTCAACACATAGAGAGCCACATTGCATCTAGTTCAAAGGACACCCCTAGCACCTCAAGCTTAGATGGAGCGTTCCTAAATGAGAACTGGGAGTACGAACTACAAACGGAAACTCTAACTTACCTATACACAGGTCACACCTATCACGTGGGTTGGTTAGATGTCCTACAATCCACAACGGGTGCTACTAGTGTGGAGGATCAACAACAAAGAGTGTGTGAGGTCATCCATAGGGTTATTGAGCTAGAGAGACAAAACAAGGGGCTCCACATGCCTTCAATGGGTCTCATGAGATTCTTGGATACAGGGAAGGCTAAACAACCGACCTTATCGCAAATGGAGACTCCCTCGGTAAGTCCGATGGATCCTCCATATGTTGTTTCGCAAGGGGTCTCAGTGCAATCTGAGCCCACAAGTGATAGCTTTACCTTTCTAAGTCTAGCTCATCTTTCCATTGATGACACCATGGCTACCATGCCTACCCCAATGATGGGCATGCCAAGAAACATGCCATGGACCTCATTTGTTAGTAAAGCACCGCTACATGGTAGCTCAATGTCTGCAACAGTACCTACAAGTGTGTACCAATCGTATACACCCATGGATCCTTGTACTCATGTAGTTCCTACCCCTCCCATTGTTCCAACTACCTATGCTCCACAACCACAACACCCTAGTTCTTATTTCTATGGGACGATACCGGCTAGCATTAGCATGTCACATCCGACGCTGCTATGCCTAGGGCCACACATATGAACTTTGGGCCGCCACATGGAACAACACCATACCAAATGTGGAACCCAAGGGCTTCCTACACGCCAAGCCCAATGCCAATACCTACTCCACATGTAGTCTCTGGAGCACCTTCACCCACGGTGCCTGCTCACTTATGTGACTTGGCAAGATTTGCTCAAGCTATCGGTCAATCTATCGCTGAGAATATGCGTAACACACTTGATAGAGAGCCTAGAAGTAAGGCAGTAAAAATACTTAAGCTCACACAAAAATTTAGTGGAGACGGGGATGTGAGAAAGCAAATCAAAGTGTTTGAATAAATATGTGATTCTCTAGGAGAACACAATGACCTGCATAAGAGTAATGCTTTACACCTAACCTTAAGTGGAAAGGCTGGGGATTGGTATAGAACCCTAAGGGTGGAAGAAAAAACAATTTACCCTACTCTTAGGAGAGTGTTCTTGAAAGAATACATACGAGAGGGAGTACTTTGGGGTGTAGCCTCTCAGCTCCAGAAAGCCCAACGAGAGGAAGGAGAGTTGGTGAGAGACTTTATTAGTCGCTTGAAGCATTTGAATTCCCGTTGTAATCCAAATGAGCGCTTCAATAATAATCAATTTCTTGGTAGATTCATTAGGGGATTACGACATGAGGATATCTATAATAGTCTAGTCATTAGAGGTATCACCACTTGGGAAGCAGTCACCACCAATGCGATCTAATTGGAGGATAATTTAATGATTCAAGGAGAAAGAGTGTCTGTTGAGCCTAAATCTATTAGCTCGCAAGCATTGGGGCATCAGCCAATGACCCTAAAACCTATTGCTAACGAGCCAAAGATATCTGAGATGGCTTTAGCAGATCTCACCAAGGCTATTCAAGAGAGGCTTAGAGACAATGTGCTTCACAAAACAACCATATGTATCCAACAAGGGAGCAACAATGGTGCTCAGTATGCTATGGACCGCATAGTACAAGGAATCCCCTACTTTTAGAGTAAAATTCAATGGGAATTGCAATGCCTGTGGAAGGTATGGTCATCAAGCTAAGGATTGCATAGTATTTAAGCGCGCGATGGCCAATAGACCAACCTTAGCATGGACAAACACACCTTGAGTGCTTGCATTGATGCCGGCACCACCTCTTGAACAAACGTCACAACACATGGTCCCTAGGGCCCAAAATGTTGTTCAAACAACACCCTTACCACCTCTAGTGCTAGGACCACAACCACCACATGCAAGAATCACTTATGTGAATCAAGTGGGTTGTGAGTCATCCATTGCTTGTTTGGAAGGCTATGAGGAAGATATAGATTCTAATATTGCCTATGGGATGGATGTGCTTGAAGAAAGTCCACAATACTACATGGAGGACTATTGGGGACAAGTCAAACCTGTCTATCAAGTAGCTGCTCTTGCTACAAGAGGCCAAAATATCAATTACACTGCTAAGAGACCACCTCTTCAATGCTATGAGTGTGGAGGTCCACATCGTGTGGCCGAGTGTCCTATTAGGCTACAAAAGAATGCCACACTAATGCAAACCAATCAAGCGAGCACGTCTACAATGCCGATCCTCATGTGTAATCGATGTGGCATAGATCATTTGATTGCCAATGTCCAAATAATCCAAACGCACTAAAGATCACGCCATTAAAGTTGAATGAGGTTACCGAGGAGCCATCACAAAGTACACCTGTGGTACCAATAAACGTACTCACACGATCGATGCTCCAAAAACAAAATTATATTCTTGAGAAAAGAGACACGGCATCAATTGCCCAATCTCAAAAAAAGAAGAAAACACGAAGGAAGAGATCGCAAAAAGCAGCGAAGTCAGACCCCAATTCAAAGACCAGCATAGGGATTGGTGACAACCCCGTATATATGAATGATGATTAAGAGGATTCTGATTCAGGTGAGACAACTAAGATAGAAACCAACAAGGAAGATCTTCATGAGCCACAATGGCCAGGATCCAAGAAGAAGATGGGAACTTATCCAAACCCTATAGAGGAGATCGAGCGAGTCAAGCAATTAAGGAGTTTGGTAGAAGATACCCTAAGGGATCTAGAGCCAGCACCTAGGCAGATCCAGATAACACACACCGTGTTCCCTACGCAACAACAACCTCACCAAGTCCATAGACCCTTAGCCATACCTAGTGTCATCCAAGAAGAAAGTGACTTAAAGTCATGGGAAAGTGGGCGTACTCACTTCATGATGGAAAGAATTTTTACAGAAGGACTACCTGATCCTATCAAAAAAATAGAGATCCCATCTTCCCTACGTCAAGGGGCTGAAGCTCAAAAGGTGCCGCTAAACATTGACAAATTGATGTTTTTCATGTCTTCAGAAGCTAGAACCACCATCATGTCCAAACTATATAAAGACCCTGAGCTAGTCTCAGCTCCTCTAGCCTTCCTCAATGGAGAACTGAAGTTTGGGCTACCACAATTTGCACAGATGGATGGAGCCGGGGAGATGCAAATAGAGGAGGAACACTTAGATCCACAACCCAACCTAGAGGAGAACCTTGTTATAGAAATACCTGTTAACAAGTTGGGACAATACTTTGAGGGTGATGAATCCAATGCGACCATACCAATCACTACTAAGGGATTAACTGTGAAGGGAATCCTTGATGGTAGCACTGGGGTTAGCATTGTGACTAAAAATTGATGGGAAACTATGGGAAGACCTCACCTTGCGACCACAACCATAGTAGTGAAGATGGCCAATGGGTCTATTGTTAAACCTATTGGGATGCTAGAAGATCTCAAGATCAAGGTCTTTGGACATAAAATAAGAACTACCTTCATTGTTAATGATTTCTTCAAGCACACTATGGCATCGGAGATGATCTTAGGACGTCCTTTCATGAGGGAAGCAAAAATGGCGCATGACTGGTCTAAAAACCATGTCTACCTGCAGTTCCAAGATTTTGTCATTCGAGTGGATCTTGTAACTGGTCGAGCACATCCCCTAGGAAACAGGTTTATAATTGATCATAGATCTGACACCACAGTTCACTCGACCCCATTGCAATATTGTTACACGTGTAAAGCGGACACCGATGTTGGGGAAGATTCTCCTTATATGGATGTACTACCTGGGATGACTGAGTCGGACAATGTGGATTGGGTCCACCTAGCAGCAACCATAGACACCCTGGGAAATAGGGGGATGAAATGACACCACTCGTACCCTTAAATATGCTAGAAGCAATGCATATAACTTATGACAAGACTCATCCTAATATAATGAAGAAAACATACAAGTGGGTCCCTAAAGCTTCTCTAGCTACCATAGCTAGTGCTAAAAAACATAAGCCTTGTAAGAAAAATACCATTCGCTCCAAGAAAAGTAAGAAAATGTTGCGATGGATTCCTAAAAAACTATTGGAAGCCCAAGGCTACTATCAAGGAAATGATCAAATCTGGGTGCCAAAATGTAAATTGTGTTCTTACCTATCACCTGACCCATGTGAGCCCAATCCTGTAGCTCCAAAACGAATTGACGATTGCGAAAAGAAAAAAATCACAGAATGTTACACACCCGCTCCAGAGCTAGTTTGGGTCCCAAAGAAAGAACGATTTGTTCCACCTAGCTCAGGAAAGGGGGAGTCCCATGAATCTTCTAGGTCCTCATGTAATGCATCCATAGAGGTAAAAGCTTCTCCACAGCCTCCACCTACAATAGTGGACCTCCATAAAGCTACAAAGGAATCCACACCTCCCGGTGTTCAAGAATCACCTGATGAACCACTTCAAGTTCGATCCTGGGAGAGTACCTTACCACCCTTGCAACTCGATGAGGCACCTAAGGTAATAGAAAACTAATGGCAAAAATCCTCACTTATTACCAATTGGAACAATTGGTTTCAAAAGGTGACGAGCACATTTCTAACAGTATGACCTATCTAAGGAAGGGCGAAAGTCTTCATTCACGTCAGCCTATTGAATTATTTCCCTCTTACCCTTCTTTTCCTGACCTCTCAATCACCATTCTTGAGGAATGTATATATAAAGCGTTATACTCCAAAAAAAAATAAAAAAAATAGTAAAGAGCAAGAGCAATTAGCAAACAAGTAGGCACAATAAAAGTCAAAACATTGACCCAGACCTACACATTCACATCCGGTACACTGAAACAAAAACCTATGTCATTAAACACTGTTGATCCTCATCACTCGAGTGATGGAGGGTAGGTAGGATTAGTACGATAGGAGTGTTTCTATTTTAGAGTTTAGTGATCATCAAAGTTCTTTTTTCCCATTGATGTGTCTCCTAGAGGTATTCTTGTGTTTCATAGTGTGTACAGGAATGTGTTTCTGTGATTAGGATTTGGACCTTGATGGAATCTTTCTCTCATTCACTCTTCAAACCAAGCGCGATCATCATCAACACAAACAGGTGTTTCTTGTCCATTAGCATTGCCCGTTATCTTTTGCATCCATGTTTGTTTGCTTTATAATGTGATTGGTAGCATAATATCCAACACATTTTCTTAGTATCAAACATTAAATTCAATGTGATTTTTTGTCATAATCACTTGTCTAGGTTTAAAAATCAAGCAGTCCGACTAAGCTAGATTGACCAAGTTAGGCGTTAGAGATCTTCTCTTAATACCATGGGGAATGCCTTCCTAATAATCAATGGTTACTTAGGTTCTTAATCCGATTTAGGCAGCATTGTGTGAAATGTACTAGGGCTTTCTAGTGGGCTTAGTCCCTATTGACCTTTAGCTTAAGTATTATAAAGGGAGTTTACTAATGTGATGAGCCTAGGGAGGGTAACAGTGTTATATGACCCCCCAAAGTTACAAAGTTAAAATGCTAGAAACAAACGAAAATAAAAATAAAAAAAATCAAAGTGCCACAATGTAAAATCTTAAGCTGGAAGAGAAATCTCAGCTTGATTTGATACTCCACTCACATGTATCGCCTATGGTACTAGAGCCCTAGAGGTTCTTAGTGTGGGTGCTTTTCCTTGAAAAGCAAAAAACCCAAGGCATACAAAATAAGCACACACATCAATATTAAATCACTGTGAAAATACTTTGGGGGGTCAAAGAAAAGGAAATAAGTCAGGCGATGATTTCATGAGCAATTCCTTTTATCGTAGCTTAACTACAAGGTCTTCTAGGTATAGCCTCTAGTCTGCCCTCGGACATGAAATACTTGGCTCTCGCGATTAAAAAACTTAATTGACCAAAGAAAATTAAGAAGCTTGCCCATGGTATTAATAGTCGATCTTTAGTATCTTTCGATCGTTAAATTAGCGACCCCATACTAGTCTAATTTTTTACCTTTACAGCTGTTTATGCGTTTGATTATATTGCAATTTAATGTTTATTGCTGACAAATGGTTTAAAATTCTGTTACCAATCAAATTGTCTGCCTACAACTGCATATGCTTTTTAATTGTTTATGAGAATGCAATTACTGTGCCAATGTTGTTTGATTTTGCAGTGACTGAAGAAGGCTAAGGACATTCATCTCAAATGCTCTTCCACCTCGACGAATGAGCTTCAACTCAATAGCTTCCGAGGATGGAATCTACATCAGGAACGGGGGCATGTTAACCCTCACACACATTCCTATCACGTAAGACATATGTCGTATTATTTATTTGGTAGAGTCAGGTATCGGGCTTGTCATTCAATAGGAAAAGGGTAAGAGTGATCACCGATGAGAGGCGCACTCTAACTGGAACATTCAAGGGATTAGTTGGCTAAGCATGGGCGCCCAAGTGTGAATGGGGCGAGCTCATATAAAAGTCAACTAAACCTAAAATTCACTCATTCTCTCATTTGTGCAATTCAAGAATGCTCTTGCTCCATCTCCATCTTCTTCTTCTTCATCTCCTTGTGTTTGTGTATGCGCGCGCGCGTGTGTGTGTGTGTGTGTGTGTGTGTGTGTGTGTGTGTGTGAGAGAGAGAGAGAGAGAGAGAGAGAGAGAGAGAGAGAGAGAGAGAGAGAGAGAGAGAGAGAGAGAGAGACTGAGATCGAGCATTGCAACGATGGCACAACGGCGGCGAGGCGGTTGAGCGCGGCGCAGCGGTGGCTCCATCTTCTTCGCGGCGAGGAATCCTTCACGACAGCAAGCGTAGAGCGGTGAGTGACACCATTGCCATCTTTGAGCTTACTAGTTTAGGCTAGTTGCGTACTTGGAGCTATTTTTGTGGCTCGCACACAGTGTATCAGCAAGTCCCTTGCATTGACACATGCAACAGACACGCACAGCTAAGCTCTCCATGATTCCACACGTCGAGCAATGCTGAGCAAAAACCTTGTGCGAGGCACCTATACGTGGGTGTCGCTATTCTACTAACCCCAAGGACGTGCACATTATGCATGCTACAACTTCACCCAAAGAGACAAAGTAAAATGGTCTCGGAGTCTAGTTCGCATTACCTGTGCCTCACGTGGGACAACATAAGCATGCAACACATGAGGTCTCAAGCAAGGCTTGCGAAAAACATTTTTTCTAATCAAACTAATTTACAAGGCTTGCCAAAAAAAATCTTACTTGAAGTAAAGAAGGGCACAATTAAAACTCTTCTAGTTTTTAGGCCAAAATTTGAGAATTTACCGCCGCTAAAACTTGCAAAATGTCTCAAGTTTTCTTCAAGGAAATCTTGGAATCTAGCCAAGATTTCCCAATTTTAGCTGATCAAAAATATATTAAACATTGAAAATATATATAGGCACAATAAAAGCTCTTTCAAATTTTAGGTCAAAATTTGAAGAATTGACAAGAAGTACACTAAAACTTGCAAAAATTTGCCAATTTTCTTCAAGGCAAACTTGAATTTTTAAATTATCCAATTACAAACACACTAAAACCCGTTTTTTTGTGAACATGGGTCTCAAATAGCCCCAAAATGGAAGGGCATGATGGATGTAGAAAAGTTGGAAGCTGAGTACATCCACTATCACTCTCTCACCACCCCAAGGGTAGTATGCGACAAAAGGAGGGATGCACCTATTGAAAATTTGTTACATCCTCGCTTGGGGCACATACATGAGAGAGAGAGAGAGTTTCCCTGGCAACCTGGCAGCCAACCGAAAGCGATTACATATTGTTTTAAGAAAAAGGGAGTCAATTCTATGATAATAAATGCTTCGTCTACTTATACTATTTCTCCTAATTGAAGTAATTTAATAATTAAAGATACAAATAAAACTCTCCCAATTTTTAAGTTAAATTTTAAAGAATTTTTGGTTACACTAAAACTTGCAAAATTTTATCAATTCTCTTCAAGACAGGCTAGGAATGTAGCTTGGGTTTTTACAATTTTAGCCGGTTAAAAATACACTAAATCCTTTCAAAAAAATATATATAGGTCTCCAAAAGATTCAAAATCGAAGGACATGAGAGGCATTGAAAACCTGGATGCTCTGTACACCCACTATCACTCTCTTGCCACCTCGAGCACAAGCTATTCACAAGAGGAGAGTGTACCTGTCAAAAATCTATTACACCCTCCCATGGGACACAAAAAAATAAAAATAAATAAATAAATAAATAAATAAATAAATAAATAAATAAATAAATAAATAAATAAATAAATAAATAAATAAAAAATATATATATATATATATATATATATATATATATATATATATATATATATATATAGAGAGAGAGAGAGAGAGAGAGAGAGAGAGAGAGAGAGAGAGAGAGAGAGAGAGACAAAGAGAGAGAGAGAGAGTTTTCCCAACAACTTGGTAGCCCTCCAAAAGAAATTACATATTGTTTCAAAAAAAGGGAGTCAATTCTACAATAAGAAATGCTCCATCTACTTATACTATTGTGCCTAATCGAAGTAATTTAATAAATAAGTGCACAAATAAAACTCTTTCAATTTCTAGGTAAAAATATAAAGAATTGTCGGCATTTACACTAAAACTTGCAAAATTTATTGATTTTCTTTAATGCAAGCTTGGAATGTAGTCTAGATTTTACAATTTTAGCCAGTTAAAATACACTAAATGTTTCTTTTTTAAATGAACATAGGTTTCCAATAGACTCAATAGGAAGGGCATGAGAGGCACTAAAAAGATGGATGCTCAGTACATCCACGGTTACTCTCTCACCACCTCAAGCACAAGCTATGCACAAAGAGTAGAGGTGCACCTATCAAAAATTTGTTACACCCTTGCATGGGACATCAACATGGGGGGGGGGGAGAGAGAGAGAGAGAGAGAGAGAGAGAGAGAGAGAGAGAGAGAGAGAGAGAGAGACCTTGGCAAACTGGCATACTTCCAAAAGCAACTACATACCATTTCAAGGAAAAATGAAGTTATTTGTTTAGCAATGAGAAATGATTTATCGAACTAGCACTCGCTAATTTGGCTTTCAAATACTCCATAAAATTAAAGAGGGTCGATGTTAGAGATTGGGCATGCCAGCCTTGCAAGGGAAAGATTATGGAATCCAAAGAGGAAGTATCCTAATATACATTGATACACTCTTGATTACAAATTAAGGACTTGAGGTTTTGAACACCAAAAGATGGTGAAACTATTGTGCTAGATTGAGATGGTTACACTATTGGCTATTGAGGTCATATTTTTGAGGCTTGAAATAAAGCAATGGGTGGTTCATTTGAGGGAAATGAGAAGTGTTATTTGCAAATGTGGCTTTGGACTCATGAGCTTAGGTAGTCTGTGCAAAATGATATTACCATTAGAATTTGTATGTCCAGATAATGAATTCAACAAATTTCTCTGCGCAAAGGCTCTTGCATTTTTGCTACATAAGACATTGCTTTTTGACATAGAACTCCTCAAGATTTCTTCCATATAGAAGCATCAATTGAGTGAAGGATTGTTTATATTGATAATTTCTTCCACATAAAGAGATCAAGGCCATGCAATTGAGGATATCTTTACTGGAGAAGATACCAACAAGGATCAACTATCACAATTGTATTACATGTATATTGTTGTAGAGACTATTTGTATGGCACACTTACAATTACAATTCCTTGAGAGAGAGTGAGTGAGAGAGAGCAAGAGAGAGGTTGTAGCTCCACATGGGCTTCCATTTTCCCATCAGAAGAGCAAGATTGATGGAGGGAGATAGAGAGTGTGACCGGGGGGTTAAATGCCAGTATGCATGTGTGTGTGTGTGTGTGTGTGTGTGTGTGTGTGTGTGTGTGAGAGAGAGAGAGAGAGAGAGAGAGAGAGAGAGAGAGAGAGAGAGAGAGAGAGAGAGAGAGAGAGAGAGAGATTTTAATATCACAAGAACACACTAAGAGACCTCAAATATCTACCTGATAAGTCTTTAAATTAAGAGTTGGTTTTTCAAAAGGAATTGTGCTTATCAATCCACCACACTCAAAGTTTCCTCTTTTTATTCACTGAGAGAGATCTCAAAGATCTGCTTGACAAGTCTCCCTCCAAACTCCGTGTTCATGTGTGTTTGAATAGATATCAAAGATCTACTCGAAAAATCTTGATCTCAAGATCCGATAAGAGAGAGAGAGAGAGAGAGAGAGAGAGAGAGAGAGAGAGAGAGAGAGAGAGAGAGAGAGAGAGAGACAAAGAATTGTCATCTTCCTGGAGCGATTACAAGGGCTACAATCCACCCTCTCCACTTGTGTACATATGGACACTCACACACACTTATGAATATGGGTGTATGTGTAACCCAATGGCCATGCTTTTCTTGGCCGCAGCAACATGCAGTCATACGCTAGTATATATAATTTTACACACACACACACACACACACACACACACACACACACACACACACACACACACACACACACACACACACACACACAAAATGATAGGAGAATATGCGACAGAAGCAATGCAATGATATTATATATATAATATATATATATATATATATATATATATATATATATATATATATATATATATATATATATATATGAATATAGAAAGCATGCTCATGTACTAAAGAAAAGGTTGCGTACTTAAATACTTCTCATATCTCAAGATCCAGCTAAAAGTGAATGATCATATATTCATACCTTTCCTGTCAATAATTTTTCTCCTAACTACTTTGCATATTTAAATTCAAAAGTGAAAAAACCTACATGTCGTTTTGTGTGTATTAACAATAAATTGCACTTGTAAAGAGTATTATTGGGATGTTTGGGTGGCATCATGATTAATTACTGCAATATGAATACACATAAACAATTGAGAAAAATAAAGGGATCAACATTTATATTATATGATCAAAGTTTGTTCAAATTAGTACAAAAAAAATAATTAGCTACATAGGTTTTCTCTCTCTTAAACACAATGGATATTGGCTTCCCACGTGTAACCTTTAGCTATGGGTTCCATTGTCTTCCATTTGGCCTTGTTTGAGGTACATTCTATAAAACTCTAGGGCCTTTTGCCTATTTTGAAAAAGATGGTTTGTGATCTTCATACTATTGATTTCTCAGTGCTAGGTTGTTGGCTAAAATTCTCTCTCCATCATGAATCTTTGATTTAACCTCTGTAAATTGATCTGAGAAATACAGAGAGTTGTAATTACACATTTTTAGATGTCGATATTTTGGTTAGGATTGTTGCATAATATCCTCCCAAAGGCTCTGTGAAAGAGGTCCCGTGTGTTGGAATTAGGGTTGCAAGAAAACACACACCCCTTGGAGAAGACGAAGGAAGATCAAGGTACACAACAAAATGTGTATTACTTAGTGTGTAATGGAAAGATTAGTTAGCCCTAGAGTGATAGGCGTAATATAATGCATGGGGAAAAAACCTCCTAGTGAGGTAAAAAATGCATCGGCAGTCCTAAGTGTGTTCACACACATCACTACCACATGTATATGGTAACAAATCCCCCATGGGAGTGATGCGTTGAAAGAGAGGTGGCACATAGAGTATAGGGAAGTGCCATGCCCTGAGGATATGATCAGTCTAGAAAGGGGAGTAAGCCCAAAGCTTTGCGGAAAGCTTCAAACTTCTCACGAGACAATGCCTTTTTGAAAAGGTCTGCGAGGTTGTTTTGTGTTGGTAGATAAGCCACTCTGATCTCTCCTGCTGAGAGTCTCTCCCTGACATAGTGGTAATGCATCTCAATGTGCTTTGTACGAGCATGAGAAACTGGGTTCCTCGCAATTGCTCAGATTGCCAGTGTAGATGATGTTGGTAGTGTCTAGTCCAACACTCAAATTAGCTATAAGGCGTCTGAGCCATACACACTCAACCGCAGCTGTGAAGACTGCCCTGCACTCAGCCTCATAACCAGAAGTGGCCACAGTAGGTTGCTTCTTACTCAACCATGATATGCATGAGCTAACAAGAATGAAATAGAAACCACTTGTGGACACTTGCATGTCAAAACAACCAGCCCAATCGGAGTCCGAAAAAGCATGTAAATCTAGTGGTAATGATCCCCCCTTGAGATAAAATAACCCAAGATATAAAGTGTTACTCAGGTAGCGAAAGATCGGCTTGACAACCTGCCAATGCTTAGACCCTGGGGTATGCATAAATTTGCTAACCTGTGAGACTGCAAACTGAATATTCAGTCTTGTGTTGCATACAGAAATAAGGAATCCAACAGTAGTTTGGTAAAGAGTGACATCAGCATTAACAAGATCACCAACATCATGAAGACTCATTTCAAACCTGTTTCCATGGGAGTGGCAATAGGTTTGCAATCCTCAAGTCCAAACTTACATAGAAACGTAGCTATGTAACTTGTCTAACACAAAGAAATACCACCATCACATTGCTTAAATTGTATGCCCAAGTAATGACACAGCAGCCCCAAATCTTTCATCTTGAAAGTCGCATTCAAATTTTCCTTAAATTCAGCAATATGTGCCTCATTCAGACCAGTGATCTAAAAATCATCCACATATAGAGCAACGGTGAGAAGTACATCGCCCTCACACTTTACATATAAAGTGCTTTCTGTTGGACTATTATGAAAGCCTCGTTTGACCAAATGAGTGTCAGCTTACTCATAACAAGTACAAGGAGACTGCTTCAACCCAAACAAATATTTCTTACTTTTGCACACTTTATCCTCTTGTCCTTTCTTGACAAAATTGCGAGGTTGCGTTACATAAGATTCCTCAAAAATTTCACCATTCAAGAAAGCAATAACAACGTCTGATTGATGTACATCACAACCAAAATGAGCAGCCAATGCACATAAAAAACGCACAATAGTCATACGATAAGTGGAAGCAAAAGTTTCTTTATATTCTATACCTTTTTGTTGTGCATAGCCTTTTGCAACAAGTCAAGCCTTATAACAATCAATCTCACTATCCGACTTTCATTTCAACTTGTGAACCCACTTTGTAGCAATGGCCTTTTGCTAGGAGGCAAATCACATAAAGTCCATGTGTCATTTTCTATAAGTGCATCATATTTTGATTGCATGGCAGCCATCCAATCTTCTAAATTATCTGCCTCATCAAAGGATAGAGGTTCCTCAACATCACATAAACTGAAAATAGCCAAAGCATAGCAATCTGATGCATAAGATGCATGGCGAGAACCTGAACGAGCACGACTAGGCAAAGTGCATCCAATTTACTGTCACGCAAAGTATGCACCAGCCATTTTGGCATACATCTAGCATGCTCATTCTTAGCCCTTTCCTCATCAAGTACATCATGTACATCTGCATCAGAAATTGGCTTATCTGTAACATTTTTAGAAACCCCCATAGGTTGTACATTTACCTCATTGAATTTACATTCGAACTTCCACTAGTGAAAAGAGGCAACAAACTATCATAAATGTCCTTTGAGCTTACATTACTGTCTCTAGTATATGACAACAAAGGCTGAAAAAAATCTTCCAAAAACACAACATCCCGTGAAAACAAGATACACTTTGTTTGCGGATGGTACAACCTGTAACCTTTGCTTTTAGCAGTATAATAAAGAAAAATGCACTTAATTTCCTACGTTGTGTTTGTGGCACCAAAGCATAAGCTAAACACCCAAAACGTGCATGTGTTCAATATATGGTTTACTATCATTCCATGCTTCATATGGAGTCATAGACTGCAAAGCTTTTGTAAGACACCTATTGAGTACATAAGTGGCATGCATGATGGCCTCAAGCCAAAACAAATGTGGCAAAGCTTGACTTTTGACCATACATCTTGCTATCTCCGTAAGCAACATGTTCTTCCTTTCAGCAACACCATTTTGTTGAGGCGTATATGGTAATGTATATTGGTGTTTTATCCCACGACTAGCCAAAAATACATTAAATATATGAGACATACCCCCGCCCCCCCTCAATCGGAACAACGGGTGTCCATTGTACATTTAGAGACCTTTTTAACCATAGCCAGAAATTGCTTGAAGCACATAAACATTTCGGACTTCGCCTTAAGCAGATACACCCATACATACCTGGAGTAATCATCCTAGGAAGTAAAGGTAATTATCCCAGGATGGAGTTTGCATGGGCCCACAAACATCACTATGCGCAAGCTGCAACCATCATGTAGCCCTAAGCGATCCATCCTTCAAAAACTTTGAACGCTGCATCTTACCCAAAATGAGCCCAAACTACAGCCTTCACAAACATGCTTAACAGGTTCTTCAAGAAGCGGCAAAGAAGCAACCATATGAGATTTCTACAAACGTAGTAAACTGACAAAATTCAGGTGCTTAAAACGTACATGGCAAAGTTTTGCATTTGAAGTGGCCTTAGAATCCACAACTTCATTTGCAAAACTCTGTCCACACTTGTCATACAAAGTGATCTTATAGAACCCACGACATAAAATGCATGAGATGTAACAATCTTATCACCAAAAATGAGATCATGAACTGTACATGTATCATCCACAAATTTCACAACAAGACCAAGTCTAGCAAGTGCAGATACAGGCAGAAGGTTCTTCTTGATCCCAGGTACATAAAGTGCATCAACAAGTGTGAACAAGAAAACAAGTCACGATGAGAGGTAATGTGCTTTCTAGCACCACTGTCAAAGTACCACACATGAGCATCTGCAGCAACTGATATGCATGCATCATGGATAGAAGGATCATAAGTGCACTATGCACTGAAATCCCATTTTGCATCAACATCAACATGACAATCTCCTTTCATAGAAGACTCAACAATAGCTGCATTTGTAGTGAAACCGGTCTCTTTCTTCTTAGCCTCTTTTGCCTTCACCTTAGGACGCTGCTTGATCAAGTGATCATTAGCTTTACAATAATGGCAACACATCTTCTTTTTTCTCTTTTTACAAGAATTCCCAAACAAATTGCTACTAGTAGAAGCATTAGGAACAATTGATTTACCACTCGTATAAGTACCATGAGAAGTGGCTACATTGTTGTTACCACCTTTTCTTTGAGCGGCAATAAAGGCATGCTCAATTGCACATTGTTTAGCCCTGTTACTCTTGCAACAATAATGTGCATAATGCATCAAACTTGACAACTTCTGGATTGACTTGGATCAAAAGTCTCCAAGTACTAGCAAAAGTCTGGTAAGAATCTAGCAAAGCATCAAGAACATTCTGCACAAAGGGAACTATCAGAAATGACTTCGCCTACAGAAATAAGTTGCTCATCAATATCCTTGATACCAACAAGAAAAGTGTCCATCTCATCTTCCTCATGAATAATCTTCGACTCCAGCTCTTTACACAACAATGCAATTTTAAACTCATTGTGACTTGCATAAAGACCGACCAGAATATCCCAAGCCTGTTTTGCAGATTTAGCTAAACGAATGTGAGGAGTAATAGTGCGCTTCAGAGACAACACAATCAATGCATGAGCATGCGCATCTTTTACATCCCAATGAGCTTGCTCAGCCATATGCAAAACAGCTATGGCAACAACAACCCTGCCACCAAAAGCTGCAACATCCTCAACATTGCCTACATGCTCAGAACCAGGACTCAATGCCCTGCACAATATTCCAAACGCCCTTTGACACAAGGACATGTTGCATCGTGTAAGCCCACATAGGGTAATTTTCCCCATCCAATCTAACCTCAGAAAAAAACATCTTGACTACATCCGTGTTGTTGTTAGCCATGGTGAATACCTGCACCTGATGTGAAAACTGTCCAAAAAGAGAAGAAGCGAAGCGAGACCAACACGTGCTTTATAGCACAACCCGTAGAAGACTGTAAGGGACCTGCTATGCAAAAAAAGCAATTGACAAAATTTTTGCACAAAACGACAAAATTGCCTATGCAACACTACCTGTACTGGAAACGAAGGTCGAAATGAGCCCGAATCAAAAATTTGAGCAGACCGAACTCTACGAGCTTCCCCACATAGCTTAGAGAAGACGAAGGAAGCTCAAGGCACACAATAGTGTATTACTTAGTGTGCAATGAAAATATTAGCTAGCCCTAGAGTGATGGGCGTATACACCCGGGGCCCCTAAATGTGCTCACACATATCACTACCACCACATGTATATGGTAACACTGTGGTACTGACTAAAATAAATAGCGTATGATTTTCTTAACAACTTTCTCCCACAACCTAAACTTGATAATAGGGAAACAACCAGATTGTTGATTTCCGAATAATATCTTCATGGCTCTCAATTTCTCTACAGCGGGTATCCTCAACAATTCAAAGGTGTTTACATAATGAATTGTATTAGTAACTTTAATTTCTCCTTCCCATATCATAGCTTTCTTCTAGTCTATATTTTCTCCTTGAGATGTGCTTGGAGTGGGTATGTTCTTGATCTTTGGTTGACTTCTACGTAGTCGTGCCAAGGTCACAATGTGTTTGTCACTAAATAACAATAGTGGTGTAGCCTTCTCGAAACGTGTGTGCTACTTCCACTCCCTCTACTAGTAAATTTCATTGCCTATGATCCACTCTCTGAAAACCGTTTGGCACATGCACCTGCTCCATTAATCATGAAAGACAGTGTCATTATTAGGCACATTTCCAAGAGTCATGCACAAAGTGCGGGCTTTTCGACACCTTGAAGACATAACCATTGACGTATTTTGAGCACCATGCCTATCTACTATTAACCCTCAGGGCTCACAGACACCATATCACCTACGAAGGATGTTGTATTATTTACTTGGTAGAGTCAGGTACCGGGCTTGTCGGTCCAATAGGAAAAGGGTAAGAGTGATCGTCGATGAGAGGCGCACTCTAACTGGAACATTCAAGGGATTAGTTGGCTAAGCATGGGCGCCCAAGTGTGAATGGGACGAGCTCATATAAAAGTCAACTAAACCTAAAATTCACTCATTCTCTCATTTGTGCAATAGAAGAGTGATCTTGCTCCATCTCCATCTTCTTCTTCTTCATCTCCTTGTGTGTGTGTATGCGTGAGAGAGAGAGAGAGAGAGAGAGAGAGAGCATTGCGGCGGCACGACGGCGGCGAGGTGGTTGAGCGCGGCGTAGTGGCGTCCCCCTTTTCTTCGCGGCGAGGAATCCTCCATGAAGCAAGCGTAGAGCGGTGAGTGACACACCATCGTCATCTTTGAGCTTACTAGTTTAGGCTTGTTGTGTGCTTGGAGCCATTTGTGGCTCGCACGTGGTGTATCGGCAAGTTCCTTGCATTGACACGTGCAACATACGCGGACATTTTTGGCGCCGCTGCCGGGGAATGCCATACACTAAGCTTGAATGACACTCTGTGCTTCTTTCGTGGTGCAATTTCAATTGTAGGAAGGGTAGGGAAGGAGTGTGTGTGTGTTGAGAAGAAAAATTTGGTATTGTACTTTGTATTTTTTTTGTTAATGGAGTTTTCAAAGGTACTGTGTTTATTCTTTGTGTATTAAGGTTGTTAGTTTTCTTTGTTAATGGAGTTTTCAAAGGTACTGTGTTTATTCTCTGTGTATTAAGGTTGTTAGTTTTCTCTGTACAGTAAGTAGGAAGTAGATATGTGAGAGCTAATAGAGTGTGTTAGTGTGTAACAGTAGGTGTATTAGTTAGAAGTAGGTAGATAGAGTGTGTGTGCGCTCTCGCGCAAGCCGCGACGACCTTATCCTTTAACAAAATAAAAAATAAAAAAAATAAAAATAAAAATAAATTTTTTAAAAGGTAGGATCGGGATCGGGAATATCTCCCAGACCCAAGTCCAAGCTCACGCTCAGGCATAGGCCTCAGTTGCCTTTTAAAATTATGAATTTTAGCTTTACACGTAGCTAAAAATCGATTTTTTGAGGACCAACGGAACTTTAGATGCCCGAAAATTGTGCTGTAAAGCACACAGTGACTCTCTTAAGTGATACGCTCATTTCGAGCTATCACACATTGTAATTAAAAAAATAAAACATTAAAAAAAACATTAAAAACGTAAAAAACACGAGTGAAAACGGATGCCTAAAAAAGGTAAGCGGTTAACCTTCGAGGTTATTCGCCGACGCTTGTAGGGTGCCAAAGGCACATGCATCTGCACTCTGGTCGTGTGCTAGAGACGGAGCAACTAAAGAGAATTTCGACTTACGCGAGTTCTTAATATCCACTTACTTTAGGTTCCGGGCTCTCGACAGGGACCCAAGGTAGTACAAACCAAGACCCGAACATAGCGACTAGTGACTCTTCCTCTGACTACGACGTCATGGAGGGTTTCCGAATGACTAATCCCGATAGCTCAAGCCAAGACATGCATGCCATGGACCCGCGGTCCGGGCCGAGCGTGCTTAGCCGCCTGAAGGAAACCTTTAGTAGAGCCACTCGCTTCGAACATGGAGCTAATGATGTAAATGAGGGGGGTGGGGAAGTAAATTCTCCATTCATGACCAACGTAGACCCTATACCCTTAGAGAATGTGCACATTAATACTTCATTCACTGCACCTCCTGACTCTTCAGAGTTATTTCCCTCCGAGGTCATATTACTCGATGGTAGAAGCCTTGCCGAAGTGCAAGAGGTTGAGCGATATATCCTTGCAGCAAGGGAAAAGGAAATTGAGAGCGCTCGCAAGGCGGAGTAACGAAGAGAGTTAAAAGCGAAAGACCCTATGTCAATATCCTTGCTAAGAAAGCAACCAAGTTCTCTTGACTTAGCAACCGCTAAGGGCCAACCCCTAGAAATCCACATTGCATCTGGTTCAAAGGACACCCCTAGCACCTCAATCCTAGATGGAGTGTTCTTAAATGAGAACTGGGAGTACGAAATACAAATGGAAACTCTGACCGACCTATACACAGGTCACACCTATCACGTGGGTTGTTTAGATGTCCTACAATCCACAATGGGTGCTACTAGTGTGGAGGATCAACAACAAAGAGTTTGTGAGGTCATCCATAGGGTCATTGAGTTAGAGAGACAGAACAAAAGATCAAAATGCCTTCAACGGGTCTCATGAGATTCTTAGATACATGAAAGGCTAAAAAACTGACCTTATCGCAAATGGAGACTCCCTCGGTAAGTCCGATAGATCCTCCATACGTTGTTTCGTCAGGGTCTCAGTGCAATCTGAGCCCACAAGTGATAGCTTCATCTTTCCAAGTCAAGCTCATCTTTCCCTTTATGACACCACGGCTACCATGCCTACCCCAATGATGGGCATACCAAGAAACATACCATGGACCTCATTTGTTAGTAAAGCACCGATACATGGTAGCTCAATGCCTGCAACAGTACCTACAAGTGTGTACCAATCATATACACCCATGGGTCCTCGTACTCATGTAGTCTCTACTACTCTCATTGTTTCAACAATCTATGCTCGACAACCACAATACCCAAGTTCTTATTTCCATGGGACTATACCGGCTAGCACTAGCATGTCACATCCGATGTTTGCTATGCCTAGGGCCACACATATGAACTTTGGGCCATCACATGGCACAACATCGTACCCAACGTGGAACCCAAGGGCTTCCTATACGCCAAGCCCGATACCAATACCTACTCCACATGTAGTCTTTGGAGCGCCTTCACCCACTGTGCCTGCTCACTTAGGTGACTTGGCAACATTTGCTCAAGCTATTGGTCGATCTATTGCTGAGAATATGCGTAACACGCCTGATAGAGAGCTTAGAAGTAAGGCAGTCGAAATAGCCAAGCTCACACAAAAATTTAGTGGAGACGGGGATGTGAGAAAGCATATCAAAGTGTTTGAACAAATATGCGATTCTCTAGGAGAACACAATGACCTGCATAAGAGCAATGCTTTAAGTCTAACCTTAAGTGGGAAGGCAGGGGATTGGTATAGAACCCTAAGGATGGAAGAAAAAACGAATTACCCTACTCTTAGGAGACTGTTCTTAAAAGAATACATATGAGAGGGAGTGCTTTGGGGTGTAGCCTCTCAACTCCAGAAAGCCCAACGAGAGGAAGGACAGTCGGTGAGAGACTTTATTAGTCGCTTGAAGAATTTGAATTCTCGTTGTAATCCAAATGAGTGCTTCAATAATAACCAATTGCTTGATAGATTCATTAGGGGGTTATGACATGAGGATATCTACAATGGCCTAGTAATTAGAGGTATCACCACTTGGGAAGCAGTCACCACCAATGCGATCCAATTGGAGGATAATTTAATGATGCAAGGAGAAAGAGTATCTGTTGAGTTTAAATCTATTAGCTCACAAGCATTGGGGCATCAGCCAATGACCCTAAAGCCTATTGCTAAGGAGCCAAAGATATCTGAGATGACTTTAGTAGATCTCACCAAGGCTATTCAAGAGAGTCTTAGAGACAATCGTGCTCCGCAGAACAATCATATGTATCCAAGAAGGGAGCAACAATGGTGCTCAGTATGCCATGGACCGCATAGTACCAGTGAATGCCCTACTTTTAGAGTGAAATTCAATGGGAATTGCAATGCATGTGGAAGGTATGGTCATCAAGCTAAGGATTGCATAGTATTTAAGCGCGCGATGGCCAATAGACTAACCTTAGCCTAGACAGACACACCTCGAGTGCCTGCATTGATGCCGGCCCCACCTCTTGAACAAACATCACAACACATGGTCCCTAGGGCCCAAAATGTTGTTAAAACAACACCTTTACCACCTCCAGTGCTAGGACTGCAACCACCACATCCGAGAATCACTTCTGTGAATCAAGTGGCTTGTGAGTCATCTATTGCTTGTTTGGAAGGCTGTGAGGAAGATATAGATCCTAATATTGCCTATGGGATGGATGTGCTTGAAGAAAGTCCACAATACTACATGGAGGACTATTGGGGACAAGTCAAACATGTCTATCAAGTACCTGCTCTTGCGGCAAGAGGCCAAAATATCAATTACACCGCTAACAGACCACCTCTTCAATGCTATGAGTGTGGAGGTCCACATCGTGTAGCCGAGTGTCCTATTAGGCTACAAAAGAACGCCACACTAATGCAAACCAATCAAGCGAGCGCGTTTACAATGCCGATACTCATGTGTAATCGATGTGGCATAGATCATTTGATTGCCCAATGTCCAAATAATCCAAATGCACAGAAGATCATGCCATTAAACTTGATTGAAGTTACCGAGGAGCCATCACAAAGTACACCTGTGGTACCAATAAACGTACTCACACGATCAATGCTCCAAAAACAAAATTATATTCTTGAGGAAAGAAACTCGGCATCAATTGCCCAATCTCAGAAAAAGAAGAAAACACGAAGAAAGAGATCGCAAAAAGCAGCGAAGTCAGACCCCAGTTCAAAGACCAACATAGGGACTGGTGATGACCCCGTATATATGAATGACGCTGAAGAGGATTCTGATTTAGGTGAAACCGTGGAGACCAAAACAACCACTAAGATAGAAACCAACAAGGAAGATCTTCATGAGCCACAATGGCAAGGATCCAAGAAGAAGATAGGAACTTATCCAAACCCTACAGAGGAGATCAAGCGAGTCAAGCAATTAAGGAGTTTGGTAGAAGATACCCAAAGGGATCTAGAACCAGCACCTAGGCAGATCCAGATTACAGACACCGTGTTCTCTACACAACAACAAACTCACCAAGTCCATAGACCCTTAGCCATACCTAGTGTCATCCAAAAAGAAAGTGACTTAATATCATGGGAAAGTGGGTGTACTCACTTCTTGATGGAAAGAATGTTTACAGAGGGACTACTTGATCCTATCGAAAAAATGGAGATCCTATCTTCCCCACGTCAAGGGACTGAAGTCCAAAAGGTGCCGTTAAACATTGCCAAATTGATGGATTTCATGTCTTCAGAAGTCAGAACCACCATCATGTCCAAACTATATAAAGACCCTGAGCTAGTCTCAGCTCTTCGAGTCTTCCTCAATGGAGAACTAAAGTTTGGGCTACCACAATTTGCACAAATGGATGGAGCTGGGGAGATGCCAATAGAGGAGATACACTTAGATCCACAACCCAACCTAGATGAGAACCTTGTTATAGAAATACCTGTTAACAAGTTGGGACAATACTTTGACGGTGATGAATCCAATGCAACCATACCAATCACTACAAAGGGATTAACTATGAAGGGGATCCTTGATGGTGGCGCTAGGGTTAGCATTGTGACTAAAAATTGCTGGGAAACTATGGGAAGACCTCACCTTGCGACCACAACCATAGTAGTGAAGATGGCCAATGGGTCTATTGTTAAACCTATTGGGATGCGAGAAGATCTCAAGATCAAGGTCTTTGGACATAAAATAAGGATTACCTTCATTGTTATGGATTTCTCCAAACACACTATGGCATCGGGGATGATCTTAGGACGTCCTTTCACGAGGGAAGCAAAAATGGTGCATGAATGGTCTAAAAACCATGTCTACTTGCAGTTCCAAGATTCTGTCATTCGAGTGGATCTTGTAACTGGTCAAGCACATCCTCTAGGAAACAGGTTTATAATTGATCATAGATTTGACACCACAGTTCACTCGGCCCCATTGCAGTATTGTTACACGTGTAAAGCGGACACTGATGTTGGGGAAGATTTTCCTTATATGGATGTACTGCCTGGGATGACTGAGTCGGACAATGTGGATTGGGTCCACCTAGCAGCAACCATAGACACTTGGGGAAACAGGGGGACGACCTCGGTAACACCTGAGGGGAATGAAATGCCACCACTCATACCCTTAAATATGCTAGAAGCACTGCATATAGCTTCTGACAAGACTCATCCTCATATAACAAAGAAAACATACAAGTGGGTCCCTAAAGCTTCTTTAGCGACCATAGCTAGTGCTAAAAAACAGAAGCCTTGTAAGAAACGTCTCACTCGCTTCAAAAATGTAAGAAAACATTGCGGTGGATTCTCAAACGACTATTGGAAGCCCAAGGCTACTATCAAGGAAATGATTAAATCTGGGTACCAAAACGTAGATTGTGTTCTTACTTGTCACCTGACACATGTGAGCCCAATCCCGTATCTCCAAAACGAATCAACGATCACGGAAAGAAAAAAAGCACAGAATGCTACACACCCACTCCAGAGCTAGTTTGGGTACCAAAGAAAGAACAAATTGTTCCACCTAGCTCAAGAAGGGGGGAGTCCCATGAAGCTTCTAGCTCCTCATGTAATGCATCCATAGAGGTAAAAGCTTCTCCACAGCCTCCACCTACAATAGTCGACCTCCATAAAGATACAAAGGAATCCATACCTCCCAGTGTTCAAGAATCACCTGATGAACCACTTCAAGTTCGATCCTGGGAGAGTACCTTACCACCCTTGCAACTCGACGAGGCACCTAAGGTAATAGAAAACTTCTGGCAAAAATCCCCACCTATTACCAACTGGAACAATTGGTTTCAAAGGGTGACAAGCTCATTTCAAACGGTATGATCTACCCAAGGAAGGGGGGAGTGTTTACTGACAGTCATCATTCACTCATTCTCCTCTCAACCTTCCTCCCTGACCTCTCAATCTCCCAATCTTAGGGAATGTACATATAAAGACTTATACTCACAAAATACAAAAATAATGAAGAGCAAGAGCAATTAGCAAACGAGTATGCACAATAGAAGTCAAAACATTGACCCAGACCTACACATTCACATCCGGTACACTGAAACAGAAATCTATGTCATCAAACACCTTTGATCCTCATCACTCGAGTGATGGAGGGTAGGTAGAATTAGTACGATAGGAGTGTTTCTGTTTTAGAGTTGAGTGATTACCAAAGTTCTTTTTCCCACTGATGTGCCTTCTAGAGGTATTCTTTGTGTTTCCTAGTGTGTACAGGAACGTGTTGCTGTTATTAGGATTTGGTGGAATCTTTCTCTTGTTCACAAGTCAAATCAAGCGCAACTATCAACACAAACAGGTGTTTCTTGTCCATTAGCATTACCCCTTATCTTTTTTGCATCTATGATTGTCTGCTTTGATTGTGATTGGTAGCATAATATCCAGCACATTTGCTTAGTATCAAACATTTAATTCAATGTCATTTTTTGTCATAATCACTTGTTTAGGTTTAAAAATCAAGCAAGTCCGACTAAGCTAGTTTGACCAAGTTAGGTGTTAGAGATCTTCTCTTAATACCATGGGGAATGCCTTCCTAATAATCAATGGTTACTTAGGTTCTTAATCCGATTTAGGCAGCATTGTGTGAAATGTACTAGGGCTTTCTAGGGAGCTTGACCCTATTGATCTTTAGCTTAAGTATTATAAAGGGAGTTTACTAGTGTGATGAGGTTGGAGCGGGTAACAGTGTTATGTGACCCCCCAAAGTTACAAAATTAAAATGCTGAAAACGAACAAACAAAAATTCAAAGTGCCACAATGTAAAATCTTAAGCTGGAAGAGAAATCTCAGCTTTATTTGGTACTTCACTCACATGTATCGCCTATGGTACTAGAGCCCTAGAGGTTCCCACTATGGGCGCTTTTCCTTGAAAAGCAAAAAATCCAAGGCATACAAAATAAACACACACATCAAAATTCAATCACCGTGAAAAGACTTTGGGGGGTCAAAGAAAAAGTAATCAGTCAGGCAATGATTTCATGAGAAATTCCTTTTATCGTAGCTTACCTACAAGGTCTTCTAGGTATAGTCTTTAGTCAGCGCTCGAACATGAAATACTTGACTCTCGCGATTAAACAACTTAATTGACCAGAGAAAATTAAGAAGCTTATCCATGGTATTAATAGTCGACCTCTAGTGCCTTTCGATCGTTAAATTAGCGACCCCAGACCTGTTTAATTTTTTACTTTTACATCTGTTTATGCATTTGATTATATTACAATTTAATATTTATTGCTGACAAATGGTTTAAAATTCTGTTACCACTCACATTGTCTGCCTACAACTACATATGCTTTTTAATTCTATATGAGTATACAATTACTGTGCCAATGTTGTTTGATTTTGCAGTGACTGAAGGAGGCTAAGGACATTCATCTCAAATGCTCTTCCACCTCGACAAACGAGCTTCAACTCAATAGCTTCCGAAGACGGAATCTACATCAGGAAGGGGGGCATGTTAACCCTCACGGCTCACGGACACCATATCACCTACGACGGACGTTGTATTATTTACTTGGTAGAATCAGGTATCGGGCTTGTCGGTCCAATAGGAAAAGGGTAAGAGTGATCGCCGATGAGAGACGCACTCTAACTGGAACATTCAAGGGATTTGTTGGCTAAGCATGGACGCCCAAGTGTGAATGGGGTGAGCTCATATAAAAGTCAACTAAACCTAAAATTCACTCATTCTTTCATTTGTGCAATAGAAGGGTGCTCTTGCTCCAGCTCCATCTTCTTCTTCTTCATCTCTTTGTGTGTGTGTATGCGTGATAGAGAGAGAGAGAGAGAGAGAGAGAGAGAGAGAGAGAGAGCATTGCGGCAGCACGACGACGAGGAGGTGGTTGAGCGCGGCGTAGCGGCGTCTCCCTTTTCTTCGCGGCGAGGAATCCTCCACAAGGCAAGCGTAGAGCGGTGAGTGACACACCATCGTCATCTTTGAGCTTACTAGTTTAAGCTTGTTGTATGCTTGGAGCCATTTGTGGCTCGCACGCGGTGTATCGGCAAGTTCTTTGCATTGACACGTGCGACATACGCGCACATCTAAATTCTCATGGAGCATGCTAGAGCGACACCCAAGTTTTCTTTTATCTCACATGATTTGTGATAGGCCATCCATGCCACATGATATATTGAGAGATATTTTTTATGTTCCACCCATGGCAGCAGAGGCCTTGTTAGAGAATTGAATTATGTAACAAGAATATGAATAAGAAAAAAATATTATACTTGTGTAGCAATTTGCAAGATCCACATGACGATTGCTAGATCAAACACACATCACACATGTATTGATATGGAGAGAGAGAGAGAGAGAGAGAGAGAGAGAATTATCATCCACGTAGGTCAAATATGACCCATGGGACCAAAACAAAACGTTACAAATGGATCCTTCTAGGTGGGGCTTTGGCATACATCTTTAGTTAAGGACTAAGGGGGACGGGGAGAGAGAGAGATAAGCACACTTTCCCCACTTGGCTAACATTATGCTCACTTCCTAAGGCCCACGAGATCCATTGTAATGTCATATTGACCATAAAATCACATCAGAATCTAGAATGAATTTTTGTAGGCACTTTTGAAGTTAGCATCATGCTTTTGACACTAATAGGTCATGAATGCAACTTTTTGCCACATTTAAAATTCTTAGTCCTTTCACTATTTTTACTCTCTCTCTAGAATGGCCAATATTGTTGGGAACTTCAATTTAAACCACGAGGCTAGGGAGATGGAGCTAACAAGACTCTTGAGGCTTATTTATAAGGGCACTAGACAGGTGGCAGCATCCGACAACCATAAGGCTCCATCAGAATCCATAATGAATTTTTGTAGGCACTTTTGAAGTTAGCAACATGCTTTTGACACTAATAGGTCATGAATGCAACTTTTTGCCACATTTAAAATTCTTAGTCCTTTCACTATTTTTACTCTCTCTAGAATGGCCAGTATTGTTGGGAACTTCAATTTAAACCATGAGGCTAGGGAGATGGAGCTAACAAGACTCTTGAGGCTTATTTATAAGGGCACTAGATAGGTGGCAGCATCCGACAACCAGAAGGCTTGGTATGTTTTAGTGAAAAAATGGGTCAAGGGTATGGCTACACCACAACCACAAATACTACCTTCTCAATATGATTTGCGCATAGCCTGTACATGGTTTTGTCTCCTGGGCAAGTTCTCTTTTGCCTCTACAAGATGTTAATACAATCTCCTTCATGATCCATACATTTGCCAAACTTTATGACGCAATGTTGTGGGTAGAGCTGAGCTCATATCCAGAGAATGAGGGTTTACAAGCCATTTGACATGCCAGTTTCAAACGAGCTTTCCCTCCCACCATTGGCAAAATCTTTGCTATGTGTTGCCTAATTGCAGTGTTGGGAGCTTTCCCTACCACCAATGAAAAAATCTTTGCTATGTGTTGCCTAATTGCCTAATTGATTAGGCAATTGCACAAAAGAGGTAACAAAACTGCTGCTTTATGGATTTTCGCGAAGTCTTTGATACATCACGCTACAAACTCTTCTAGCATGCAATGTGCCATCATAGGTGTTTTGGGGGGGTCTACTCTTTCTATCAGCAGGTGACAAGCCGAGCAAGCTGACTAAGAGGCATCTCAAAGCTCATTGCTATCACTATTGGTGTGAAGCAAGAGTGCCCACTCTCACCAACTCTGTTTGGCCTCTACATCAATGAGACATTAAGAGTACATTATTTGTGTGTGAGGCACAGGTGTGGATCTAGCAAGTATTCTAGAATTTATTATACTTTATATTGAATATATTGATGATATTGTCTTGGTATGTCAATAATCAATTACAAAACGACTATAGTTCCATCTACAAGCTTTGGATGGGCTTTGCACACAGAGGGCTTACGCTGAACCTTGGCAAGAGCAAGGTTCTGGTTTATCATAGGTCACAAGTGGAGCTCCATTCACACTAGCTGGAGCGTGAGTCGAGGTGGTAGACTAAGGCTGCTTACACACTGCATGCCCAACCTTGGGCATGCAGACTCTTTTAGACAGCCACGACCCCCTGTCCAAGGATGGGCAGGCATTGATCTGCTGACAGCTCAGCTGAGCATAGATGTCAAACCGGTAAGGTAAGCGGACAAGCTGAAACCAAAGTCTTTTTTTTAATTATAAATGAGAACATCTCAGTCTGTAACACGTGCCTGCACACCCCCAAAAATGACGCACGCACGGCGGCAATGTGTATCCAACCTAATATGCTTAATTTCATAGCCACCACAAGCCACTTCTCCATGGCAAGTGTAGCCAGAGATGGGTTGATGCAGCATTAGGGATGCTAAATCAACGTTGGCACGAGGGACACTTCGGGAAGCCCGTACCATGATGTCTACAGCAATAGTTTGGACTTATTCATAGTGAACACAAATTGAGAGACCATAGGTCATGATGATCTCCAACATCCTTCACAACAAACCGTCCATCCCACATGCCGTTAATAGAGCGGAGCAAGCCACATGTTGGTGGAGACTCTTTTAAATAGAATGTTTGATCCAAAGATTGAGGGAGCTACAACAAGACAAATTTTCATACAGAGCTCTTGAGGAAACTAAGCAGCTGGCAGAGGCAGGTGAGAAAGATCATGGTATGCTTAAATGGCAAATTGGTTCAACACACATGGTCTAGAAATAAAGCAGCTCCCACCCTTTCATTACAACCCACACACACCATTTATGGTCCTCTCACATATTGAGAGGAACTGGATCGTCAAGCAAGATCTCTAACATATACATCCAAGAGATATCTCTTACACGAAAGATGATGTATTATAGAGAGCACTTCATGTCTATTCTAGCAGATGGCTTCTTCTAGATATATGGACACACATATGCCACAGTGTGCTAGAGTGGGGATTAAATAACGCAGGGTCTAATCTCGTAGTTTAGAGATTGAGGTTGGGCAGGTAGCACAGATTGGCAGTGACCGGGGGAGCACTATGTATGCAAATGTTGAGCATATGGGGCTGATATACAACCCTTTTCCATAGGACAACCCAGACTAGAGTTCTATTGGAATCAAGAGACCAGAGACAAATAGGCCACTTCTTACCAAAGATTTAGAGACAGAGACAGACTCCTCCAATCACCCATGCGCACACAGTAGAGGGCGAGTCACAAATCACAGACTTCAATTCCACCCATTAATGTTTAGTCAATCGCTGCACTGAAAAAGCAAGTAGACCAATGGAGGGAGACGATCATAGCTCACAGATTTCTTTCAGAGTGCTATCCCAATTCCATCCACCGTCATTCCATGAGTCGCCACACTACAGCAGCAAGTAGAAACTGTTCAAGCGTGTGGACGCCCTTGTTCACTAGGATACTGGCCTAGACACTACATCATACAGCCACCCAAGAGATTGCAGCTTCCAAGCTCTCCTACTCTCCACCTGAATTTCCCATGTTGCGTTCAACCATTGCTAGTATTTTAAGTAGCTTACATTACCTTGCCAACATGTCTTCTTCTGATAGTAATCTCTCTTACCTTTGATCTTGGCATAAAGGGAGATAAATGGGAGGTGGATGGGTTGGGAAGGAAGTTGCGATTTGCCACATATATTATAGTTTGGTTAAAAGCTTGGGTTGGAGATAAACACACTTGAAGTGTGACACAAAAGTATATCATTACAAAAAAATTCTGTCTCTCCACATTCAAGGTAATTATAGGGGCAAACAGGATTCTTGTGGTAATGCAGACCACAAGAAAAAAACTGAGCAAGCTTTGGAAGTCTACTAACAGACGTCATACTTGACTGAGATTGCTGATTATATACAAACGATAACTATTAAAAGCACTGGCTACTGATACAAAATTCAGTTGTCCCTCAAAGCAAAGAGGACCCTCAAGCCTTTTCATACTGGCTGTCAATACCACACAAACACACCTGTGTAGTATGCATTGAATCATCAACAGGCAAGCCAAAGGCAGCACAGCACCTTTGGAATTTGCCTTCCCTCCATATTCCGTGATTTTGTCAAAGCATGGCACTAGCACCCACCATTTGCTATCCTCTTCGACGCTGTTTCACTTTAGGAGCACAATCAGGGCAATACCACTTCCCTTTTGGTTGGTCAGTGATCCCCACACACTCATAATGAAACCACTCGATTTTGCACTGCAATCATAAACATCACAATGTCACTCAGTACACCGAAAGCAACCAGTAAACAAAAAAGATCGATTTCACAAACCCCAATTTTTACCTACCAGACAGTCCGATAAATGCAAGCCACCAATCCAGAAACTTGCAAACGCACACACTTATATATTCTACTTTGTAGGGGAGAACTTAGCACTTACATTTTCATTGTCACATGCGACCATTTCTCCAAAAAAAACCCGATTGCAGATACAATATGTCGGCTCATTAGGATCAACAGGAAGATCAAGGTCCATGCTTACAGGCTTTTCTACTTGTTGCCGCCTGCATGATGGTGTTAAATTGTCATCAGTTGGCCTCTTGAGCTCACCTTCAAAACAGAAGCGGCTATCAAAATATTGTTGAAAGGTCCAGAGGAGTACTTCTGATTAGCTTTAACCTCAGCTTCAGAGCCAATGGGATTAGAGCTGTCAAGCCTCTGTTCAACAGCAGACAAGCCTCCTGTCAGCTCAGTTTCTGGCACCAAACAGAAAAGGACCGAGATCCGTCACATGAACAAACAGTTTGACCTAGCAAGTCAATGACAGTTTATGAAAAAGAGTTGCTAGACAGTACACACCGCGCTTTAGCTCCTGATCCAACTTTTTCAGGTATTTGTCCAGCCGGCGTATATGACCATCCACCTGCAAACAAAAATGAGGGCTGCCCACATCCATCTCTCTCTCTCTCTCTCTCTCTCTCTCTCTCTCTCTCTCTCTCTCTCTCTCTCTCTCTCTCTCTCTCTGGGCGACTGTGAGCTCTCCTGCTAATCGAGCAGCGCAGGGGTACGCAATGACATTCTGCAGCAAACAGAGGACCTGTTGGCGCTGAACTGAGGATTTCAGCTGAGCAAGGGCGCTGGCGCAAGGCTGAAACCCATAGTAGCAGAGGTGGCCTTGCAGGATCACGCAGGTCACGGCTCACCAAACCTGAAGAGCGCTGCTGCAGGCGTGCAGAAATCCCAAGGAGAAGCACTACAAGGTATGCGCAGACTTCACGGAGTGTGCAGAAACCCTAAAACTCGTTCAACATTCCTGTGCAGGATTTGCTCGGCATTTACCTCTCTCTCTCAGCAGTGCAGTGGGCGGGTTAGCGCGCTGTCGAAGTAGGCGGCACACAGAAACAGGTTGTCACTCTATCTCTTCAGAGGCCCAGGAGATCCCATCGCAAGAAATTGTTCGGGGGTCGCTTGGGGATGGACCAACGAGTCGATGTCGGGGATGACAGCATTTAGGAAACCCCGCCTAAATTGAAAGCGACATTTAGGCGGAGGTTTCAAGAGAGCACACTATCGCCAAGTTCTGTGAGAGCAGAGAAACTGTCTAGAGTCAAAGATGACTTCATGTATGAGAAGGTACATGTGTGATTAAGGGGGAGCTGAGCCTCTTGAGGGGTGACATTGAAAAAGAGACTTACAAAAAAGCTATGTATGCAGATATGAGGAAAGAATTGGACAAAGAGATGCTTAGTAAGCGTGACGACATGTACACATAATTGAAGGCCAAAATGCAGACGATTGTGAGGGCAGAAGTAAACGTAATGGAATGTGTGATGCAAAAAAAGAGAAAGACTAGAGCCCTTCATGTGCGTGTTACAAGTCTCAAAGACACGGAAAAAGTAGAAGAAGAAGTGCAAGAGCTCTTGAAGCGCATAGGTATTTCTGAACCCGCACACAGGTGCTTGGAGAGTTGGCAAGAAGGGAAGTGATGAGAAAGGAAGGCCCAAGGAAAGAGCACTCATTATACGTTTCCCTAGAAGCTAGGAAGGAATTCCTGAAGAAGAGACCAACACTCAAGCAAACTGGGATATTTTTGGGCGATGACCTCACTCTAACACATGTAGCACACATGCAAGAGCTGATGCCAAAGATCAAGGCGGCGAGGAAGAAAGGGAAAATTGCTTTCTACAAGCGAGGGAGAGTAGTGGTGTTGGAAAAACGACCGCATGACAGTGCGAGACCTATGGGACCAACCTTAAAATGGCAGATCTAGGCGCATTTGAGGATAGCTTTAAGGGAAGAGACATTATTTTTTACTCGGAAACGCATCAGACTCTTGGCGGCACATTACCTAGAGTGACGGGATACCATTGGGAGACTACTTGTAGGCAAGAAGTGAGACAAACGCATAGAGGACGGGTGAAACTGGCCCGTAGGGCGGTGGACTTTGGCTTTCACCAGAAACTTTACTTTAGACTTTAAGACACAAAGAAACTTCACGAATAAGCCTATGACTAGAATTCAACACTTCAAGACAAACCACGGCCTGCTAGCTAGAGCGCTACCAAGTAGACAATGACACCCAGTTGGTCCAAAAAACTGGCGCCCCTTTCGGTATTTCTTTATTCTTATTACACTTGAGAAAAACCTGTAAACTTCCACAAGTTGTCCCACTTTTATCGGGCTGAAATTCCTCCACTCTAACCCGATTTCGGCAACATAACCACAGTAGAAGTCTCCACGGACAAAATCCCAAGTAAACATCGACTTTCCACGCACTTTAGACCACTTTGCAAAACCTCGCGAAAAATTACAGCTCGCTGAATTCTCTGTTTTGCGCTTTGATTCAGGTGCAATCACTTCTGTGGATAGCCCTCGAGCTCTTGCACCTGTAGGGTCACTTGCCCCTTGAATTAGACGAGATTCCTCGCAGGAAATCTCTCTAAATTGTCATGTACAAGCACCCGATGCTTTCCTGAGGCTCCCCTAACAAATAAACGATCCGAACGCTTCCACTTGACCCTCACCAAGCTGTCCATGGCTGTAATTGCAAGTTTTTGACCCAGTTTCGCCATCATAATGGCACAAATATCTTTGTAGGTCAAAAGTACACGTCAAGGACACTTTCCCTTGCGGTATGGAAGCTTTCTAGTGAGCCACAGGTCAATTTCAGCATGCTGTAATTTTCCGTTTTGCCACTGCTGGGTGCCTACTGCCCTGTACTCGCATCCCAAGGCCTTTCCGAGGCTCCCCTGGCGATCCCCTGTAGTTTAGGTGCGAAACCCTAAATATGCAGAAAACACAACAGGCTGTAATTCTCTGTTTTGGACCGTTTCAAGCGAAGCGAGCACGCTTACGCGTGTCTTAGGAGCTCTCACACGCAATGCGATAGGTCCCCTACAAATCGGACGAGTTTTCACGCGAGAAAACTCTCTGTTTTCGCATTCCTTCGCGATGGAACTGTGCGTATCTGAAGGGGATTAGCAATTAGCTAATCCGGTTCCTATACAGAAGGCTCTTGCCTTGGCAAACGCGCATGAAACCCCCAGAATTGTACACGTTCATCTGAGAAGCCCAACTACTTGGGCATTACCATATGTGCAAAGGGGAGAGAGAGATGCGCAAGAGAAAATCGTCGCGCTACATAAAGCAAGGGAGAAGGCAAGATTTCCATTAAAGCTGTGAGCACTTGCACCCACTACTCACACACACTGTAGCACACTTAATGGGCAAAAATCAGCCCCCTCTCTTGAAATGGGTGTCCCCTCTTGCTGATGCTTATGGCAGATGCATCTGGAGCTGCCATGTGTCCAATTTGCCTCTTTTGAGTTAATTCCCTAGCACCCACTGACTTATAAGTGTAGCGAGGGGCCTGAATGACTTTGAACCCAGCCTAGACACCCTTTTACTGCTCGGATTCCAGTGCCGATTGGCCCGACCAACTTGTGGTGACCTACCCTTCTCGATTGCGGATGAAACTCTTGGCCGTCAACCGTTTCACACTCGCCATACAATGTCCGACTATTTGCAGCTTCAAAAAGAGGGTCCCAAAAATAAAACAAAATCATTGAAAAGAAACCAACAACTCAAGTTAACAATTTCCACGTCCTTGTGACATACCACCCTCTTAAAATCGCAAACGTCCTCAATTGCGTGCCAAATATACATGCCATAGATGATTTAATGTGGTAAGCACCCTTTTATCATCGCATGTATCCGCAAGAAAGACTGTCAAAACATGTGTACAAATGACTTAATGAGACCTTCATACTTTTGTCAAACAATGTACACTGCTATTGCACTGAATCCATGAGTACATATGATGTGCTAGTTCTATCATTACCCCTCCTTTGTAGACGTTGGGTTGGGGCATACGTAGGTTGTAACCCCAAGGCCTCAAGGTAAAGCTGCAATACATTTGGTGACTCTGACAGTTCATGCTCTTCCATTCACTTTGCATCCATAGGTGGATAGTTCTTGAACTTCACCAAATAGCATCTTGCAACCTGTCCCTTAACTTTTACGTGTGCAAAAGGCTCTTGCCTCTGCAAACGAGCATAATTCCACAACACTGTAGCGTACTACCCACGACCATGTAAGCTCAAATTTCAAGAGGATTTACCAATGCGTCAAAGAATCCAAGCAATTTGCCTCAGAGAATCGGTGAGCAGCGTGCCACCTAGCAGACCCACATCACTCGCGCAGGAGATCTAGTGGCCAGTCTACCACCGTGAGACCTCTCCCTATCTCATCTTGGTTCATACTTGCAAACCCTAAAAATGTAACAGAAAATCAGCCCTAATTTGACCACTTTTTGGCAAGGCGAACGCTGAAAAGGTTATGTATGAACATGCGGAATTTCCTCTCTATCCTGTGAAGAGGAACCCTCTTCCATATGCCCTTCCCTTTGTCAGCCATAGTGAACCATATGCCCTTCCCTTTGTCGGCCATAGTGAACCATATTCCCTTCCCTTTGTCGGCCATAGTGTAATCCCACATTCTTGTACTTTGTGTCTTCACCAAACCAACCGAGGCTCACTTCTCGAGGAAAAAGTGATTCTATCCCGACGACAGAACCATGAAACTGGCCCGTAGGGAGGTAGACTTTGGCTTTCACCCGATCATTACTTTAGACTTTAGGACACAAAGGAACTTTACGAATAAGCTTGTGACTGAAATTCAGCACTTCAAGACATTTCATGACTTGGTAGCTAGAGCGCTCCCAAGCAAACAGCGACACCCTATAGGCCCCAAAGACTGGCGCCCCTTTTGGTATTTCTTTATTCTTATTACACTTGAGAAAAACCTGTAAACTTCTACAAGTCCCACGTTTATCGGGCTGAAATTCCTCTATTCTAACTCGATTTTGGCAACATAACCACAGTAGAAGTCTCCACGGACAAAATCCCAAGTAAACATCGACTTTCCACGCACTTTAAAGCACTTTGCAAAACCTGGCGAAAAATTACAACTCGCTGAATTCTCTGTTTTGCGCTCCAATTCGCGTGTCGATCACTTCTGTGGATAGCCCTCGAGCTCTCGCACCTGTAGGGTCACTTGCCCCTTGAATTAGATGAGATTCCTTGTGGGAAAACTCTCTAAATTGTCCTGTACAAGCACCCGATGCTTTCCCGAGGCTCCCCTGACAAATAAACGATCCGAACGCTTCCACCTGACCCTCACAAGCTGTCCAAACCTGTCCATGGCTGTAATCGCAGGTTTTTGACCCAATTTCGCCATCATAACAACGCAAATATCCCTGTAGGTCAAAAGTACATGTCAAGGACACTTTCCCTTGCAATATGGAAGCTTTCTAGTGAGCTGCAGGTCAATTTCAGCATGCTGTAATTTTTTGTTTAGCCATTGTTAGGTGGCTACTGCCCTATACACGCATCCCAAGGCCTTTCTGAGGCTCCCCTTGCGATCCCCTACAGTTTAGGTGCGAAACCCTAAACCTGCAGAAAAACACGGCAGGCTGTAATTCTCTGTTTTGGACCGTTTCAAGCGGAGCAAGCACGCCTACGCATGTCTCAGGTGCTCCCGCACGCAATGGGATAGTTCCCCTGCAAATCGGACGAGTTTATACGCGAGAAAACTCGCTGTTTTCGCATTCCTTCGCGATGGGAACTGTGCATACTTGAAGGGGATTAGCAATCCGGTTCTTGTACAAAAGGCTCTTGCCTTGGCAAACGCGCATAAAACCCCCAGAACTGTACATGATCATATGAGAAGCCCAACTAGCGGGACATTACTATATGTGCAAAGGGGAGAGAGGTGTGCGAGAGCAACTCGTCGCGCTACATAGAGCAAGGGAGAAGGCAAGCTTTCCATTAAAGTTGTGAGCACCTGCACCCACTACTCACGCACACTATAGCACACTTAATGGGCAAAAACCAGCCCCCTCTCTTGAAATGGGCGCCTCCTCTTGCTGATGCTTCTGGCAGATGCATCTGGAGCCGCCATGTGTCCAATTTGCCTCTTTTGAGTTAATTCCCTAGTACCCACTGACTTATAGGTGTAGCGAGGGGCCTAAATGACTTTAAACTGAGCCTACACACCCTTTTACTGCTCGGATTCTAGTGCTGATTGGCCCGACCAACTCGTGGTGACCTGCCCTTTCTGACTGCGGGTGAAACTCTTGGCCGTCGGCCATTTCACACTGGTCATACAATGTCCGGCCATTTGCAACTTTAAAAAGAGGGTCCCAAAAATTAAACAAAATTCATCGGAAAGAAACCAACAACTCAAGTTAACAATTGCCACGTCCTCGTGACAACGGGGGTCAGGAGGTGTGCCAGTCCTATTCAGGGAGAAGCTGCAACCCCTCATTCGTAATGTTAGGAGGGGTGTGCCGGCCAGATATATGTGGGTCAGAGAGAGAGAGCAGAGACAGGAAGGCCACTCTACATTGCAATATGCACACATCTCATTATTCATCGCCCGAGCGGGAGTCAACCTACATGATATTGGATGAGGACATATGGGAGTTCTCTAGGGATGGAGATGTCATTCTTTTGGGAGACTTCAATGCTAGGACGAGCCAGTCTCAGACAGCTTTCTACGATACCTCAGAGGAAACGTTGAGAGAATTGGATGTCCGTGATAAGAGATTAGCTAGGTGTTCGCAAGATGAAGAGCACGCTCGATATGGGGGATACCTAACAGATTTGAGAATGCACATAGGTTAGCCATCTTGAATGGCCTCCACAAATTTCCAACACCGAGTGGGTTCACTTGCTTTCCTCATAGACATGGGGCCAGCATAGTGGATTATGTTTTGGCTCAACCCAGTTTCATACCCTCTATTCAGGACTTTACAATCGGGTCCAAGCTTATTGGGGTAGCAGTAGATCATGCTCTCCTCATGTTTACTGTCTCATTCCAATTCAGCACAGCTCGACTAGCACAGACACCTATGCATACCCGATAGACGTTTACTTTAAAGACTAATTCTGTCTACATAGATAGTATCTACTGACGCTTATGCATAGAGGACTCACCTTTACACCTTTAGGGGAGCCCACTTATATATTGACAAAGACACTACAGGATGCAGCAGCAGAGGCATACCCTCATACTGAGCCTGGGCAACGACGACGTTCTGGGAGCACACCCCAAAATAGCTGGTATGATGAGGAGTGCAGAGAGACCAGAGCCCGACTTTAGAGGGAGGTACTTCTAGGAGTCATTACTCACAGGCAGTCACGGATTGCTTCTCGGCGTTTGGTACTACGAAAGAAGAGGGCGTTTCTAGCTCGGATAGAGCAAAATTTATATCAGTTGTTTTTGAGCCAAGATTCAGGCGAGGTATGGAGACTCTTCCATGAGGACTCTCCCCCACCAATCATCACTTCTACGAAGTTATGGGGTCAATATGAATCATCCCTCTACACAGTCTCAGGGCAGCCACCTCTTCCAGATTTGCCAGAGCCATGCCCACACACATGTGCTTTCTTTACTGCCGAGATGGTAAAGAAATCCATTGACGGGATGAAGACTAGGAGCGCATATGATCACGATGGCCTGGTAGCAGAGCATTTTATACATGTCAAAGATTTGCTTGCAGAGCTTCGAGCAGTTATGTTCAACCGTGCCATGTGCGAGGGCCTACTTGATACTTGGAGTTTGTCCACGATTGTACCTATCTTCAAGTCAGGGGACCCTATGGAGCCTGGGAACTACCGCACTATCATGATTGGACACACATTAGCATGGTTGTACGTCTCCATCCTTGAGAAGCAGTTGAGTAGATGGGTAGAGAGAGAGGGTGTACGGGAAACAGGACAAGCGGGTTTCAAGAGAGGTTTCTCTACTCTTGATCATATTTTGACACTCAAAGCCATTATTGAGGAGGGGAGATCATGCGAGAGACGTCTCTACTATTGCTTTTTGGACTTCCGCAAAGCCTTCGATACAATGCCCAGAGCTAGATTGATGCGCAGACTGCAAGAGATGGGGGTTCCAAAAGAGTTGATTTGAGGGATCATGGCTCTATACAAGTCAGTAGTGGGGCATGTACGCACTCCAAAGGGGATTTCTGATTTGGTTCACTCCACTATTGGGGTGAAACAGGGTTGTCCGCTATCTCCTACACTATTTGGCATGTATGTGGATGAGGTTGCTGACTACATTGAGAGGGATGGTGACAGAGGAGCATAGTTGGCAGGGACATGAATCCCACTATTGTTATATGTTGATGATATTGTGCTGATTTCCGACTCCCCGGAGGGAATGCAGCATCATTTAGATGCTTTGTACACATCTACCCATGATAGTGGATTGTCTGTTAACCTGGGAAAACCAAGGTTATGGTGTTTAACACCAAACTACAGTGGGTCAGGAGGTCATCACCTACTTTACATATGGCCAGGGGACGGTGGAGTATACTGATGCATACACCTATCTTGGGGTAGTCTTCAGTGGACCGGCATTTTCATTGAGGAGAGCAGTAGAGACTAGATTGACAAGAGCTTATGCAGCCTTGGGTGGTTTGGAGAAGACGTGTTCGCAGGTTCAGTTTCAGGAACCTCAAACAAAGCTGTGGCTTTTTGACACTCTAGCGGCTTCAACTATGCTTGGGTTCACATTTGGGGGCCCTCAGTGGACAACCAGGGTAGGTCTGGTAGCCTTGATGGATGGAGATGTATGAAGAGGCCTCTAGTCTCTATGATCTCTCGGATGATTCGAGCTAAGGCCTCAGTGCCACATGAGATTATTCAAGCTGAGCTAGCTGCCCCCCCTCTCGTAGTTGAGGCCCTTGCTAAATCAGTTTCCTTCATGCATAATTTATGGGACCTTCCCAGAGACAGATATGCTCGGCCAACCCTTGAGTCATCCCGACAGCTAGCGCTACAAGGGGGGACAGCATGTTGGTATGGGCAGATGACATCATGGCTTCAGTCATATGGCTTCAGCATGGATAGACGGCCTCCATTCCAGTACTCCTTGGATGCACCCTCCCTTCCTCTCACACGGACAGAGACCACTAGACTTATACGTCAGGATTTGATTCAACTAGATACCAGAAGCACATGGATACAGCCGGTACAAGAGTTGGCACGAAGATGGCTTTCTATAGAGAGCATCTCCTCCAACTAACAGAGGATGGATATGTGATCAGACCGGCCTATATGGACACTCATTTATCCTATGGGATACGATGTGCTAGTGCGCACATCATCGCATCAACTAGAGATTGAGACTGGCTGATTTAGGAGAGTACCGACAAAAGCCAGGATATGCCAGTTGTGACACATAGAGCCAGAGACAAAGTTCCATCACATTTGTCCCTGTCCGATATACTATGAGATACGAGGCCGCTTTCACTGTCTATCAAAAGAGGGCTTTGGACCGTTGGCAAGAGTCATGAGAATTAGGATCACAGATGCCTCGGGTTGTTTTTGCTAGAGCTGCACAGACACAGGGAAAGTTTCTTGAGGAGACCGGGTAGTGGGAGACATTCACAGAAGGAGATCACTCACTTCTTTAGAGTAGGGACTCAACAGCCGGATGAGCATGCTTCACATCAGACTTCGGAGCCCACTTCTACCAGAGGTATATTAGTGGACAAAGCCACTGAGCTCACGAGAGTTACAGGCCCATGTCTACGGGGGCGACCACGACATCGACGAAGGCTCCACCAACGAATCAGGACTATTCTAGCACGACATGGGAGACACCCAGTACAACTATTTACAGAGGCGGACATTGACGAAGCTCTTCAGCGACCGATGCAATACTTTCTCGGACAACGCCTGATGCTGAGCATCCTCGGGCATGGATGATAATGATGATGATTTTCAGTTTGACGATTTTGACATTTTAGTTTTAATCTTTCACTTTGCTTCATTTTATTTTTGTACCCAGACATTGGATTAGATCCACAAGGATTGTATCAGTTTGATCTCATAGGTCATTTTGGCCTTGTGAAGACGTTCAATATGACATTTCATTTCTCTCTCTCTCTCTCTCTCTCTCTCTCTCTCTCTCTCTCTCTCTCTCTCTCTCTCTCTCTCTCTCTCTCTCTCCACCCCTGTAGCGTTTAGGGTTCCTGCAGCCCGAACCTGCTGCCTGCGTTTTCTGTTGCGTTTAGGGTCTCGCTGCTAGATTAGGGTTTTGACAGTGGGTTTGTTTGCATAGCTGGGCAGGGCAAATGTTAGGGTTCGCGACAGTGGCAGTTTACGGTTTCGCAGCAAAGTCAGCAGCAGACCAGAGGATCACGGTTCCGACCAATTCAGCAACAGGTACATATATTTATTTTGCGAAAAAGGAGCGAAAATGTATGCTTGATGTGGTGAATGAATGCATAGTGAGGATCAAAATGTATGCATAATGTGGTAAATGCCACTGTACGCATAGTGCGGTTCGGAGGAATTGCATAGATTGTGAAACAAGCGCATAAATAGAACAAGCGGCCATGAGGAAGCAAAACGACAAGGACGACCCCCTCGAAGATGCCATCCAAAAATGCAAAGAGGAAATGCAAGCGACCATCACCAAAATCAACCGCAACCTCCTAGGCATGATAAAGATACTTGAGGAACGGGTGATGGCCCAAGACGAGGAAATTGCACGACTCAAGAAGGACCTAGCAGAGGTGCGCTTATAAAGAGAACTCGAAGAAGGGAAACTTCAACCATCGGTAATGGAAGAGCTCAACACCATAAAAGAGCAAGTACGATAAAGAAATGACGACTTCTTGGGTGGACATAATTACCAAATTTAAAAGAAATTGGATGAGGCCGAGAAATGGATTGAGGTCACCAAAAAAGACAAAGACAAAGAATCAACCCCCACACCCACCATCATTAATTTTGTCAGAGTGAGCAGCAGAAGGTGGAGAGAGAGAGAGAGAGAGAGAGAGAGAGAGAGAGAGAGAGAGAGAGAGAGAGAGAGAGAGAGAGAGAGAGAGAGAGAGAGAATGGCGATGGACACACAAGAGATAGATGGAAAAGGTTGGCAAGCTCCAATACCTCCAAATGGCATGAACTGTTGTGTACAAGACAAGATATAAATGGGATAGTGCATCCTCCCCTCCTATATATAGGAGAATAGGGAGTAGGTAGGGCAGACCAAAAACCCCAATGACCATGCACGAAAAATACCCATAAATGAGGAAAAAATGGAAAAGGACCAAAATAGGTTCGGCCGGGCAAAGTGCTGAGCAAAACCCTAAATGTGCTTGAAGATCCCTGTCCAGCAGGTGTACGGGTGGCCAACCCATAACCAAGGGCTAGTGTACGTGATGTGTGTGAAGCCTGTAGACAGGGTGCGAAGCATCTGGAGATGAAGAATCTAACACCCCCCCTCAACGACAGATGCGGAGTCGCGGAGGAAGAAGATGCAACACGCCTGGCAAATCTAGAGTGTGAAAAGAAGAAGCGCCAGCCAAACAAAAGACGACGAACCGTCCAACACCAACGTGATAATGACCGAATCTAGGTCAAGCTCATCAAGTTACACAAAGAAGCTGATGGAGAGGCTAACAACAAAACAAGTCGTTGAAGAGGATATATATGAGGGAAAGATGGAAAACGAGTAGGAAGCTCATCGGTGGAGGTCGGCAGAAGAGAGAGAGACGGAAGAGAGAGAACCCCCCCTAAAGCAGAGCACTCTGACACAGAAGGATAGAAGGCCAAGGTGGTAAACCCGGTAAACTCCAAGCCAAAAAGCGATCTCAATCATAAGAGGGAAGAAGGAGGTGGATGAAACTAGAGGGTGAAGCCATCGGCTTGTGAAGGGCTAGAGATGGCTATGGGCAGACGTCTGTCGAGAAGCCGTCCCATCCTCAGGATCTGAATCCTTCTTGCGGTCCCGCCGTCGTTTATAACATTTTGCTGCATAATGACCTTTCTTTCCACAATAGGTACAACTTCTTGGGTGGACATAATTACCAAAACTCAAAAGAAAGTGGACGAGGCCGAGAAAGGGATCGAGGTCACCAAAAAAGGCAAAGGCAAAGAATCAACCCCCACACCCACCATCATTAATTTTGTCAGAGTGAGCAGCAGAAGGTGGAGAGAGAGAGAGAGAGAGAGAGAGAGAGAGAGAGAGAGAGAGAGAGAGAGAGAGAGAGAGAGAATGGCGATGGACACACAAGAGACAGATGGAAAAGGTTGGAAAGCCCCAATACCTCCAAATGGCATAAACTGTTGTGTACAAGACAAGATATAAATGGGATAGTGCATCCTCCCCTCCTATATATAGGAGAATAGGGAGTAGGTAGGGCACACCAAAAACCCCAACGACCATGCACGAAAAATACCCATAAATGAGGAAAAAATGGAAAAGGACCAGAATAGGTCCGGCCGGGCAAAGTGCTGAGCAAAACCCTAAATGTGCCTGAAGATCCCTGTCCAGCAGGTGTACGGGTGGCCAACCGACAACCAAGGGCCAGTGCACGTGATGTGTGTGAAGCCTGTAGACAGGGTGCAAAGCATCTGGAGATGAAGAATCTAACAACCCCCCTCAACGACGGATGCGGAGTCGCGGAGGAAGAAGATGCAACATGCCTGGCAAATCTAGAGTGTGAAAAGAAGAAGCGCTAGCCAAACAAAAAACGACGAACCGTCCAGTACCAATGTGATAATGACCGAAACTAGGTCAAGCTGATCAAGTTACACAAGGAAGCTGAAGGAGAGGCTAACAACAGAACAAGTCGCTGAAGAGGATATATATGAGGGAAAGATGAGATCTCAGATCCCACTTACACCAGAGGTTTGCTGATTGACCGAGCCATTGGGCTAGGCAGATCTAGGCGCCCACGACCACAGGGGGCTTCACATCATCGACGGAGGTGGCAGCAGAGGATCCAGATCATCCTAGCTCGACATGTGAGACGACCGGTTAGAGTATTGACCATGGAGGATATTGAGGAGATTCGGCAACGACCGATGAGGGATTTCAACAGAGCTTGACCCGCCTACCTTTGATGATTTGTATCTCATTTGCATTTGTATCACTAGTGATGTGTATCCATTAGCTAACCCATTATATCAACCCTCACCCTGTCATCCCTCCCACCCTATTTTGTTTCAGCTTCAGCTTTTTTAGCTTTTTGTACTTTCTATACTCTGACATTATATCAGATTCACCAACTGTAACTTTTTGGTCTCATAGGTCACTTTGGCCTCTTGAAGACGTTGATATAACATCTCTCCATCTCTCTCTCTCTCTCTCTCTCTCTCTCTCTCTCTCTCTCTCTCTCTCTCTCTCTCTCTCTCTCTCTCTCTCTCTCTCTCTCTTTTTTGGAAAAAGTCAGGGCTGTATATTACTAAGTACAATATAATCCCCAACGGATGCCAAAATAGCCTATCACGTGGGGTGTACAAGTTGAATGTAAGGAGGAGAGCCACTATAGTGACAACTCGACTAAAACAATCTCATGGTGGTCGGTGTGACGAGTGGAGGAGAAACCACCGAGGAGGGGCATAATGCCACGTAATTTGTCCACCTGTAAGTGTAAAGAAGAGTGGGGATCGTGCCCAACGCCGAAGGAAGGCAAAACGGCGAGCCTCGGCTGCTCGAGATGCACCTGAGGAAGAATCCCACTGCCAAATCAGGGTGTGAATGATATCCAGCCAAATGGCAGTGAGGGTATCCTGAAGGAGCTGTGGAGCCGCACTGAGAATGTGGAGACAACGAGCTCTCCAAACATTCCATATTGTAATACTAGTGATGACTGAAAAAACCTCATCACGTGTCTGAGAATCCCCCTGCCAAGCAATCTGTGGTAGCATAGCCAAAGTCCCTCGCCGATAACCAGCCGAGGTTAAGCATAAAGGCTGGATCTGTGTCTGAGCCCTCGTAAAAAAGATGGGGGCCGGGCATCGGCATCAACCATGAGATAGATCCCCAAGTAAGAAATCGATGTTGAACACCTGCTTTGCTAAGTAGAAAGCAAACTGCAAGCCACACTACATGGGAAGCTGAGCATGACCAAAGACAGTGTGCAGGTGACTCAGGGAGTTGCAAAGGACAGCGAGGACATAATGGATCAGGACCCATAGTAGCTAGCCAAGTCCCACATGCGCAATCATCCACATGAAAAAAGAAATACGACGAGCCGCATGTAAATCCCAGATGGCGGACCAAAACTGCTGCAGATAGGCATGAGAGAGACCTGAATGTAACCAGAAACGCATACGAGTGGGCTGCTTTGGCTGCTGTCTCATCAATGCTAACCGTCCAATCCTGACAGTGTACTCAAAGAAGGATACATGTGCACATGTAGGGTCAGAGTGAGGCCAATGCCACTCTCCTGGGTCCCAATATAGCTGAGATAGGGCACGACCCTCCCACACCCAAAGCCTCCAAAGTGCAGCATCAACGGAAGTGAAACGAGGGTCAACACGACGACGCTTCCCGCGGGAGCCAACTACTCTGATGGCCTCCCATCGAGCTCCGGGAAGGATAGGGTGTGGAAAGGTGGCATCATATGTCAATCTAGCATAAATCCCCTCAGACTAGTCAGTATCAACTGCGAACAGCATGGTGTCTAAACGAACTAATAAGAGAGTGCTGTGAGCAAAGAGGCCTTCCCAGCCACAATGGGGAGGCATCTGAACCGTGCCTCTCATGACTGCATCCCACTGTGAAGGAAGGGCGGTATCAATCTCAAGCAATCTCTCTGCCACCCCTCGACCAATGTCATAATGCTCTGCCACAAAATCAGCATCTAGCATCCGTGTCTTATGAAACAACCGAATAGAGGCAGCAGGGCCAGCGTCCCAAGCAGCCCAATCAATGTGAGTCCGCTCTCCAAGCTGACGGGGTGGATCAACCGAAGAATCAAGAACTGCAGCGTTCCAAATGAGAGGCTGGCGCTCAATCTCCTCACGACATGAGGGAGGTGAGCGTATGATAGCCCGGCGCATGGAAACCCAAATCTGAAGTAGTGATCGGATGAAGGGGGAGAGGGAGGTGGTGGACAAGGGGGCATCAGTAAAGAGAAAACGGTACCCTGTCTGCCAAGTATGACCATCTCTAGTGCCGAGTCGTGGAGTCACTGCGCAAAGAGCGGCCTGAAGAAGCATCTTCCAAGGTTCTTGTCCGGGAAAAAGACCCCGAACAAGAAGCTTGGTAAGAAGGGCGCGGCTTTGTAACTCTAGATCAATAATGCCAAGGCCTCCCTCTGACCTAGGACGAATGATCGTGGGCCGGCGGACTCGAGCACGGGTATCAATAGTCCCGTCTGCGCCACTCCATAAAAAGTTCCGCACTAGGCGGCGGAGCGGAGCCATCACACCAAAATGTAACATCCAACAAGAAGCCGTATACCATACTGTAGCCAGAATGACCTGGTTGGCGACCAATGCACGGTCAGCCAACGACAGATGACGTGAAGACCAATGGCATAGCTTCCTGCGAATAGACTGTAGCACAGGTGCAAACTGCTACTGTGAGGTAACATCTAATCCAACCTGAAAGCCCAGATATCTGCACGTCTGACCCGGTCGCAGCCATGTGAAACCATCAGCTACCCCCAAAGTAGGTATGTCATCACTGCCAACCAGTAACCCATAGGATTTATGCCAGTTAATGCGTGCACCACTAGCAATGCAAAAAACCTCTAGGGCCTCCCGCATGGCATCAAGAGTAGCTAGCAAATAGCGTAACATGAGCATAGTATCATCCGCAAACTCCTGATCGATAAGGTCTAGAGCTGTAGGTACTGGCATGGTCAAGCCACAAAATGCCTGAGATCCATCTCGAAGGGAAATCCATCCTGGCTAATGTTCCTTCGAGAAAGTCCCACTCAACACGATCATAGGCTTTCTCGAAGTCAAGGATGAAAAAAGCGAGAGGCTCAGAAGATGATCTGGCCCACTCCACTGCCTCATAAAAAGTGAAGATATTATCCAGGATGCATCGAGCCATGACAAAGCCTGTCTGAGAAGTAAGAATAATATCTGGTAAGAACGACCGCAAGCGATGGCTGATCATCAACGCTAATATCTTATAGACCGAAGGGAATAGGGTAATAGGTCTCCACTGTCGGAGCTGAGGAGTGTCACCCCCCTTAGGAATAAGAGATATGAGACCCGAACAAAGATCCGGATGCATATATCCTGATGCAAAGATGTCCTGACAACCGCGAAGCAGTGGTATATGCAATACATCCCAATATGTCAAAAAGAAATCTCTAGTGAGGCCATCCTCTCCTGGACAGGAGGATGGATCAAGACTCTCTATAGCAGCATGGAGCTCTGCAAGTGTGAAGGGTGCCAACAAGATCTCTGCCATAGTGTCTGTACAACGGTGTCGCGTGTGATGCCAGATCTGCTCACGTGCATGTAAAACCTCAGTAGTGCATACATCAGCAGTGAACAATGTCTCAAAATAATCTGCAATCATATCAAGTATAACATCAGGATGCATATGTAGTGTCCCCTGAGCATCGCACAGAGTCCGAAGGGTGGTGCCAGGAGGACACTCTTTATGCGCAGCAAAGAAGTCTTTATTCATTCGATCACCTTTAGCTATCCAATGAGATATTGAAGCATGATGAGTGAACTCAGACCTAGCCTCCTATACGCGACGAATCTCCTCTGTGAGCTCTGTCTGTCTACCAGAAAGATAAGCATCCTGAGGCCACTCCTCGAGTAAGCGCTGAGTGGAACCAAGAGGGATGTGAAGATGAGACTCGCGTACCCTCAACTGACAATGAATAATAGCGGTCTGAGCACGGCAGTAAATACTAGACTGAGTAATGCAATGAGCAAGAAACTCTCCAGGGGGTCCACAATAAGAAGCATCCGTGGACCATAAGTCATGAATCTGCTGCTGCAATACTGGAGTAGTGAGAACACTATCAGGGATGCGGCAGCCTCTCCTCTGTGCTGGATCTAGTGAAGGAGATAAACAATGAGATGGGTAAATGATCTAAGAGGCTGGTCCCTCTCCATATAGTAGTGAATCCGCCTAGAGTTGTTGCCCAAGGGCCAATGTAAAAACGATCAAGACGCTCTAATAATCTCCCCTGCTGTCTCTGAAACCCCCAAGAGTAATGAAGTGTAGCAGGGTGGTGACCAAAAGAGGGTATATGCCAGGCGTCAACGCCCTGAATAGCTAGAAGAAATCGATCCCAAGCTGGCTGCTCATCGGGAGAGATGGATGATAGAACTGGAGGTGTGGTGGCTCGCCAATCAGAATCGCTCTCAATGTTGTTGAAGTCGCCTCCAACAACCCAAGAGTCTACAGCAGGTAGAACAACAGCCAAAGAGGACCAAAATGTAGCCCTCTCCCGAGGAGTAGTGTGTGCGTAGATTGACATAAAACCAATGATAGATTCCCGAATCCGAATAGAAACATAAACTGCTCTGCCAGCGACAAGGGTGCCATGCTGCTGAACTGAGGCCAAGTAACGTGGTCCCACTGAGATGCATACACCGCAACTCTGTCCATGAAGGCCCAGAGCAGACTCCCAAAAAGTGCGGACGCCCGAGGGCATGAGAATAAAGACTTCTTTGCTGCGCATAAAGAGCGCCCTCCTGGCACCGACAGGGGACAGGGGACGCGCTTTAAAAAACACTAATTCTTTGCAAATTTAATACTGAGACAATAGTGAACACTTAGAGCACAAGATTGCAAAGAAAAAGTGGTTTTTGCATTCATATTACATAACACCAAAATATAACAAAGGGCGTGCGGCGTGCGCGACACAGTACACCATTGGTGTGGTGATCAAGCATCAATCATCCTCGCCAAGGGGCAAAACATAATGATGTACAAGTGAAGAGTAGATAAGTAGAGTTTAGCATAAATGAGAGTCAAAAAGGGAAGGACTCGAGACTCAAGAGGTCTAGACTCTAGACTCTACATGTTGGCCCATGGTGCCAACTGAATGTCAACTGGCTCTGCATAGTCCATTTGATCCAAAAAATTATCCTCAAGTGGTGTTGTCTCAATCTCTGCCTCTGGCACCTCTGCATCTATCTGTGTCTCTGGGATAGGATCATCCTCAGCAAGTGTCCACTCCGCGAAATCATCACTTTGATCTGACTTGGAAAGCATATTCAAATTTGATGAGACATATATGAGATCATTGGCTCTCTGTACATCAAGACGATTCCTCTTCTTTGAGGCTACATGACCATACACACTCCAAAGTTGCTCGAAGCAACTCGTAGTGCATGCTTGGCTAAGAATGCGAATAGCCAAATCCTGTAAACCGCCCAATCCCGCCCCAAACTCCTCCCACCAAAGAGCACTCCCCATCTCAAAGCGAGATGCTTGTGCATCGGGCATGTGACAAATTTCTCCCTTTCCATTCCTATAGACATTGATTTGCCTCCGAATCTCAGTCCTTTCCTTTGGGTCGGGCACAAGGCGGGCAAGGATGGTTTGCCAACCATTCATCACCTCTTTGTCCTTCCATTGGTTCCCTTGTTGGAATTGTGGATCCACTACATAAGCGGCTGCATGAAGAGAAGAATGGTAGGCATTCCACCTTGACACACACAATTCTTGGATCTCCTCGTACCTATGTTATGAAAATTCAAAACAAAGTTAAAACTCAAGCGAGTAAACTTGTAAAGCATAGGGAAAACTTAAAAGTGACTTATGCGACGTGAATACCTATCGGGGTCGGTCACAAGTTTTTCAAGAGAGTCAATCATGGTGTCCATGGCCTCATATATCTTGCCGATGCAAGGCTTCATAGAATCAAACACCCGCAAGAGGTGGATGATAGGCTTCACCATTTTGGAGATTGTCTTTACTTCCTCCCACCATTCCGACATGTCGGCCCGTGCTCGGCATGCCACTCCGTTGACACTTTTTGACTCGGGCATTGCCAAGAACTCATCACTAATGAAGAGTCCCCTCAATGCCCCACTACATGAACTCAAGCGATGGAGCATAATAAAGTTGTAGGCGAAGCGAGTCTCCAAGTATTTGAGGAGAGCTAGCTTTGACCTCTTTGAAAATTCAGCCCTCACCTATTTAGAAAAATCAAGTTTCAACATTTAAAACGAGAATTGGCCTTTCATATTGAAATTAGATTCAAATTGAAATAAGATTGGTTAACACTTAATGGTTACCTTTTGATGATTATTGACAAAAGTCACCATTGAATTCGCATGCTCAATGACGGGGGAAATCCATTCCAAGGCGCCTATATCTTTGAGAAGATTGTTGAGGCAATGAGCCATGCAATATGTGACCGTGGTTTGTGGATAAAGGGATTCAATGATGGCTCCGGCGGCACGATTGCTATTTTCTCCATAGGTGACGATGGCAATGACATCATGCTTTCCCACCTTCTCAATGGTAAGCGCCCACTCCGATGCAAGTACTTGCGCACTCTTCCCGGTCCCCGATGCATCATGGGAGTCAATGAAATACATCTCCCCCCGAGAATATGCCACCACGCCATGAATGGAGCGGCGACGGGTATCACTCCACCCAACCACAATGAGAGATACCCCATTCTTCTTCCATGAAGCCCTTGTGGATGCACATGCCGCCTCCACCATGACTGTCTCCCTGTCAAGAAGAGTGGTGCGCAAGCTCTCCGAAGAGGGAGGGACATATGTGGGTCCAAACTCTCCGATCTTCCGTGCCATTTCTTTAAAATATGGAGCTCTTTATGTCAAAAAAAAAGTGTAAATGAGACTTGTGTGATATACATTGTATAAACTAAAGATTAAAGCTTAGCTTGCCTTACCGCGCTGCATTGAAAGCAATATGGTCGTGGTAGAAAAATCTTGCTACGGCGACATCTACCTCCTCTTTCAAGGCCGGTTTCCAACTATCTCCAAGAGTTGCTTGCCGCTTGGGTGGACGAAAATGAGGGACAGATGACGATGAAGGGTTGGTAGAGAGTGGAGGTGGGCGGTCACCGTCGGTGCCGGTTGATGCACAAAATGATGCCGAAGAAGGGAATGCCGATGCTCGGATGAAAGCCGCCGTGGCCATCTCCCTCGGATTCACCGTGCGACGCTTGGTACGATTCTTCTTGGCTTCTTTTATATCCGCAAGAGTCTTCTCAAGATTTAGGAGCTTTTGCTTCTCCTCTTCCGAGCCGGTTTGCGGGCAAAATTGAACTTGATGTTCTTTTTCGTGAAGGAAGTGGGCGCGCAACTTCCTCACGGAACCATTGCGCTCGTAGCCACAACGGCGGCACTTCCACGGCTTGCTTCCACCTCCAACACCGGACTTGGGAGCAATCACCTCACTCCACCATGTCCATGTGAAGTCGGCGGAGGAAGGGGGTTGAGAAGCGGCGGCGGGGCCGGAGGAAGGAGGAGGAGGAGGACTTAGAGAAGCTTGGGATCCATCTTGAGATGCCATTGATGATAGATATTAGAGAAGGGTTGTAGAGAAGGAAAGAGGAGTAGGAGAAAGCTTGATGGGAGAGAGAGAGAGAGAGAGAGAGAGAGAGAGAGAGAGAGAGAGAGAGAGAGAGGAACTTCAAGTCTTCAAGGAAGTGGCCTTGAGCCTTGAGGCTTGGGTATGATAGTAGATACTATGAGGCTATGAGCCTTGAGGCTTGGAAGTGGGTGCTCTTAAGTAGAAAGAGCTCCCCCCAAAATGGGGGTTTGAACTTTGAATTTGAAATTTGAAAGGCCCCCCAAAAGTGGGATTGTGAAATTTGAATTCCCCCCCAAAAGGGTGCTTTTGAAATTTAAACCCCCCCCCCAAAAGTGGGCGCTTAAAAACCTTTTGAAAGCTGCAGCCCCGCCCCCTGCCCTGTCCCATCTGTGTTGGTCACCGGGGACCCGCGTCCCGGGACCCGTCCCTGTGAGGAATGTCCCCACGTCCCAAAAACGGGTCCTCGTCTGCGTCCTGGCGTCCCCCGTCCCGTCCCCGCATAAAAGGGCCGCGTCCCCCCGTCCCCTGTTTCTATGATGAGATTGCCAATGGGAGTGGCAATCTTATGCTCCTGTACTAGCAATATATCCACAGTGCTCACTAAATGAGAGTGTAAATCTCTGCGAAGTAAAAGCTTACGGGAACCTTTTACCCGAGAAGTCTGTAAACCATTAGCATTCCAAGAAACTACATGTAAATCCATAGACTGCATGAAAGAGTGTGAATAGCATCTGACTAACTACGCATCTTCTTGGAGGCAGCTGGGCCATCCAAGGGGTGGGCTTCAGGCGGTAGGAAAGCTACCCGCAAGCCCTCTCTAAGATATGGTGTCTCATTGCACCAACTGCGGACCTCAGCTTGTTTACATTGCATTACCGATGCTGCAGCTTTGACATCCCAAATGCGCATAGACATAGGAAGCACCACATCTGAGGATACATGAATGACCATAGGCAGTGAATAGCAAGCATAAACATCACTCCACTCCATAGCACCAATACATGAAGGGTAGTGAGGAGACAAAACATTAGGAGCGGAAGGAGACAACCATAAATGAAGCTGAGCCATAGTCTGTTAGTGCACAAAATGTAGAACCCGATCCTCGGACCATTCCTGAGCAGCGTAGAATGGAAGGAAAAAGGAATGGGTAGGCTGAGACCGACTGCCTACTAAAGAGGGAACACAACCTGTCTTGTGATGCAGAAGATAGAGCTGCACCCGCAATGGTCCTTCCGAGTCACCGCACATCTCAGCCCGATGAGTGCCCCAGGAAAGAGGGGAAGAGCTGAGAAAACTGCGTGAGACGTATGTATGAGCTACTGAGGGAGGAGGAGGACCGGGAGGCGGAGGGGGGAGAGTAAGGGCGAGAGGAAGAGGAGGAGAAGGGAGAGGAAGTAGCGGTGGATGATCCATCTGCATGGAACAGGGACCTCGGGAAGAGGGGAAGGAGCGGGCGGAGGAACTGCAGGTGAAGGAGGAGCTGCTAGCAGAGGCAAGTGGTCCTGCCGTGAAGAAGAAGAATGGTGAGGAGATACAGGGGGTAAGGGGGTGGTGGAAACCTGAGAGGGAGCTGGAGAGGTAACACTGGGAGCTGGCTGCGCTGCTGGTTGCTGACGAGAACGGAAGGAATGATTACGACCCACTGTCTGCCATGCTCCCTCAGTGTGAGCTGAAGCGAAGGGAGGAACAGGAGGGGCAGGAGCTCGAGGAGAGCCTATAGACTGCTGAGGTGCTTGAGTAGTAGATGGGTGAGAAGGAGGAACCGGCTGTTGACGCTGACCACGTGGCTGAGCATGACTGCCGCGGGCCGGCTGTTGCTGCCGCCGATGTCGTGGCTGGGTGGGGCAATCTCGCGCCAAGTGTCCCATCTCGTGATAGCGTAAGCACTGTCCTTGGCGGCCAGTGACTACCATCCGGAGAGAGTAGTCTCGATCGCGGACAGCCACAGTAACTCTATCTGGTAATGAAGTATCCTCAAACACCAAGACCTGAATGCGAGGTGGGCCAGACGAGAAGATGCAAGATCCTGGAACTACCGTGCCAAAATGAGCAACAATCATCTGGAGGAGATGATCATCGATAAAATGGAGAGGCATATCTCGGGAAGGAGAGCGTCAGAGGGAATCTGGGAATAAGGTGTCGACTGTCAAACTCCTCGGTGGAAAATTCGGGATACCACCTCGTCAAGTATATCATCCTGCGATAAGAGAGTATCGGAGAGCGAGCCAGGAGAGTTGAGGCGGTGGCGGGATCTGAAAGACGTACCATGAATATGCCTCTGCCAAGGAGTGTAAGCTCCGAGATCCGTCCCTGAGTAGTGCCCAATGCAGTCTGACACCAATGCAGTCTGATACAGAAGTAGGGTTTGCAGGTTTTAGGGTTAGGGTTTCCAGAATTAAGGTTTCAGTAGTTAGGGTTTTGGCAAAAATTAGGGTTAGGGTTTTTGCTCTCTGGTTTCGTCGAGTTCCTTCCTAAGAGCTGAGATGCTACCTTTTAAAGCTTGAATTTCATCCCGGAACTCCTTGCGTTCTAGTTCCCTCGCCTGTTCCTCCCTCTTTTTCCATTCAAGAATTAAATTCTTCTCTTTCTTCCACTCATCCATGTGGGCTTTGCATTCTTTCAACTCCTTTTCAATGGCTGTCATCCTCTTGCTTGTGACCATGTAGTGCGCCGCCATCCTTCTTGCCTTATTTGTTTCACTTATCTGATACACTTTCCAATAGAGAGGAGAGAGCGACCTATACGCACCGCATTATGCATACATGTGTTTCCACATTCAGCCTACATGGCATATATTTGCTTTCTGTACTTGTCAATGTGCAATTTCTGCGAGTTCTGCTGTTTCCAAATTCCTTGTAAAAAATCCCTGCAGGTCTGAAAAATGCAGGATTTTGAAATTTCGAAGGTTCGGAAAATCTGGAAAGCCGAGACTGTGGAAATTCCTCCTGCAATTTGATTTTTGATTTTGCCGGGTGTATGTACCTGCGGGCTGAATGGGGGGGGGGGGGGGGGGGTGGTTTTGATGTATGTCCCTGCGGGCGCGCTGTCACAGCAACAGGCGGGGGGGGGGGGGGGGGGGGGGGGGGGGGGGGAGGATGCGCAGCGCGAGTGGAGTGCAGGCTACGCAAGGCGGGTGGCAGCAGGTTACGCGAGGGGAGAGAGAGAGAGAGAGAGAGAGAGAGAGAGAGAGAGAGAGAGAGAGAGAGAGAGAGAGAGAGAGAGAGAGAGGAGTCGACACGGCACGACGTAGTTCTGCACCCAGACGCACTAGCCCCAAACACCCGCACCCCTTCTCGTTATTTCTTTATTATTATGCTTCGCAAAGAACAATGTCCGATGGTCCTCGTCTCAGTGCTCCCAAGCTAATCTAAGTAGAGGAGAGGCCCTCAGCACACTTACAAAGACCCTTGGCCAAAAGCAGTTACATAAAAGACTTTGTTTCAAAAGTAGTGGGCCAAAAGCTCTATCCCAAAATCTGGCACTCCTTGGGCTAATCCCGTAAAATCGAAATCCGTACAGTGCCACATCAACAATCAACACAAAAACCGGGCTTGTCCATACAACCTACCACATCAGCAATTTTTGCGCAAATTGGGCCTTTGTTTTCTTTTAGAAGAGTTTAGGCCCCTCAATCGTGTTCTCTAAGTTAAGAGGGTTAGGTTTTTAGGACTAACCCTCTTTGGGCCACTCAGCCAGAACCTCTAGGTTGGAACAACTTCTTCTGCTTCTTTTCACTTAGGGTTTAGGCCCCTTCACCAAATCCTATCATGTAGGCCATGCCATGTCATCACTTTGTGACGACTACTTCCACAGCCACATCTACTTTCACCCCATCCATCGTCACCATCTCAATCGCCCAGCCACACCTTACCATTGCTCCTGTTCTTAGTCCACTAGTCCCTTCCACTACCAACATGCCTACTACTACAACAGCCACCTCAGGGCAAGGGGACCAATATCATAACTTCTTGTCCCAAGCCAAGGGGCTTCTGGAGATCAATAGAAAAAACGTTCAGACTGTTGGGGATGCGGTGTTCACATTACAGGGTACTCACGTGCTGCATGGTGCAATATATGCAAGCAAGCAAAGGGATCAGCGAGTCATGGACACAGATGTATTGATTGCAAAGTCCCAAGATTGCATTAGAATTTTGAATAGATAGGTGAAAGATCTTGAAAGTGTAGTGAGAACTCTAAACATGCAGCTTAGAGAGGCCAACAAACTGTCCTCTATCGAAGAGGTCCCTTCTGTAGTAGCTAATGTATGTCCTTGATGCGCTCATGCATATCCTATTGTGGTTTCGCAATCTGATGCATTGACTCCACTATCACTGCTAGTGTTGCTGATGTGACCATCCCAGCACAGATAGTGATAGCTGCTCCATCTATTTCCCATGGTGCAAAGAAGCCTCTGACAATCACGTCTCCACGTCCGTCTCATGTGGGGTTTTTTTAAATAGGCCCACATTATTGTAAATATAGCATGTATATTACGGGCTCATTTCTCATTTCATTATACAGAATCTCCATGGGATCCCATCTCCATGGCATTCCACTCGAGAATAAATACATTTTTGCAAAGCAAATGTTCTTGTATCGCTGACTTTAAGCTTCACAATTCATGCAATTGAACCCACAACCTGGTCGGTGGCAACAAGGCATTCAACCTAACACACTCCACCTTAGAGCTGCCATGCTCGTATTGTCACCACATACCTGAAAAAAAAAGCCTCGACCTTGCCCCTCGTGCGCCTGCTGCATCTCTAAGCCACCCGCCCCTCAATGCTGCATCCTATCTCGTGCGAGCTCTCCACACCTCCCTATCTCATCGCATGCCAGCTTCCCTTCCATTGTCACCTAGCTGCCATGCTTTGCGTTTTCGCCCACCGCTGACTCCCTTCCCACTACTACCTGCCTGCCATGCTTGGGGTTTTTGCCTACCAACTCATCTCACAGTCGGTGCATGCTGCACCTTCTCTTGTATTTACACTTATGTCTCTAACAACCTCTTGTTAGAGGTTTAAAAGGGATCCACTAATATTCCCTCAAAGGAAACACTCGCAAATTTGTACCCACCTACTCGGAAGTTTACGACAGCCTAGGAAGTGTTCTGGCACCCTTGAGAGTCTGTACGCAACACGTGCATGTCCAGGCACTTTAGATTAGTTGCATACCCGCTGATTGCACATGAGCACAGCCAGTGTTTGCTAGGTGTAGGCACTGGGGAGTGTTCCCATAGTCTAGCATCAATATCCCAACCTAGGTATATCTGCATATGTCACAGGCTTGAGCACCCCAAGCCGGGAATCCAACACGACACGTGAGAGAATCACTTAAAAATACTTCACAACTTTAAAAACTTGAGTCGACATGGCGCGACGTAGTTCCGTGCCCAATGGTATTGGCCCCAAAGACAGGTGCCCCTTTCGATATTTCTTTTATATTAATGATTGATCAAAATACAACTCCCACGGGGATAGTGATGCAGGTGGGGCGACCTACACTCCAACCTGCTACAGAGCTTACTCCAGAGGAGTGGTGTAGTGAGAGAGAGGAGTGTTGGCAGCTCATCAGTGGCCTGACACTCTGGTTCATCTGGCGGGCCCGCTGCTTCCGCATCTTTGAGGCTCGCCCTGTATCACCAGCAGAGACTGTTCGCAATCTATGGCTAGAGCTGATCCATACTCTCAGAGGACAGCTCGAGAGACTCTAGGGCAGCTCCGACCGCATGCAGAAGCGCCGAGAGGCTTTCCTTCGACTCTGGCGTCTTGGGCCTTTTTTCACGTGGTCAAGGGTGTACTCAGATGGCACTACCGTCCACCCGTGTGGCTTTTCCCTCCTCCAATTTCTTGATTTAGCCTCATTGTACATATGGTGTTTTTTCATTGGGAGAGTCTCCCCATCATGGTTGTTGTAGCCCTCTCTTGAAGAGGTGGTTGTAGCCCTATGGGCAGTTTCATTAACTAATAGAAGGATCTTTTTCTCGGAAAAGAAAAGAACTCCCACGGGTCCTTGTAACAAACTGCTGACGTGTCAAAGCCTAATGAATGGAGCCAACTTACAGATGCCGACCGAGGGGCCTAAACCCTAAGAAGAACAAGTAACAAAAGAAGAAGTCCTACCAACTTATGGGGACCCCGTTCGATGGGGCCCCAAGTGACAACGGATTAAAATAAAGCAGGACCTACGCACACACACAGAATCCGATGACGTGGCAGAATTTCAAAAATTGCGTTGACATGATAACGTGGCAGGCTGTACGGATTTCCGCGTTTTGTGCTGGTTGATGAGGTGGCAGACTGTACGGATTTCCGTGATTTACGTTGGTAGCTTTTTAGCTTTGCTTTTGGACCAGAAGCTTTTGAGTTTGAAGGCTTTTCATGTAAACTGCTTTTCATAGGCCTAGGGCCTTTAAATATGAGGTTAAGGCTCATTCTCTGGCATGCTTCTTGGAGAAGGTGTAGAGTCTGGAGTACCGGCTTGTACTTTGTTGATGCAATATAAAGAAATACCGAAAGGGGCGCCAAGGTTTGGGGCCCATACTCTCGGGTGGAATTCCGCCACCCCGTGTCGCGTGTCGTCTCTCTCTCTCTCTCTCAGTTCAATTGTTATTGAAGTGCTAAAAGTCTGTTCAGTTTGTTCTTTTCTATTGGCATGTGGTGCCCGTCTTGTGACAGTCCTCAACTCTCAGACTTTGTGTCCAGATGCTCTGAGAAGTGAGGCCCTTAGGGCTCTTTTATTCTTACAAGGGATGCCTAAAGCAGAGCCCAAAAGCAGTTAAACTTAAAAGCAAAATATTCCCAAAAGCAACTGGCTCAAAATCTGCCAGTAAAAGCAACCAGCGCAAAAAGCGTAAATCTGTACAATCTGCCACGTCAACAACGCAAATTGCGGACGTCCGTACAGTCTGCCACGTCATCGTTTTTGTATGACTTGTCTACGTTAGCCTGTCAACGGAAAGTCCAGGTGGTCCTACCACGTCATCGTTTTTGTGACATACCCCCCTCTTGAAAGAATTGTAATCGCCCTCGATTACGCCTGCAAAACAAACAGAGACCATAAACCATTTCATCAGACACTGACTCTAAACACCAACGCACTAGACACGACACATGTAGCACTTGTACAAAGACGACAATCACATCACTGCACATGACATCACATGACAAATCAATAACAAAAAAATTCATTCCAAATCTCAAACCATGACTGCCAGCAACGTATTTAGTAACCGCACCTAAATAGAGATTTTCGACTCAAGCATTGTCGTGTGCGAATAATCATTCGCTTCAAGCACTGTCGTGTGCGAGAAATCATTTTTGGGGATCCCAAGTCGAAGTACTTCTCTCATGAAGCCATTTAGCAAAATACTATCAGCCCATCAGTATCCCTAAAACCCAAAGGGAAATCATTGACTTTATTCCATCGAGGTAATCTGTGACAAAGGAGTGGAGTAACTCCCCTCTTGTGCAATCCCGCCTGCACCAGATTCAACTCGTTGATCTGTGGGAACTCTTGGAATAGCCACTGCTATTAATTGTTGAATGGACTCTGACTTCTTCTCAAGACAGTAGTCTCGAATTTCTTTGGGGAGTTCACAACAAAACTTCTCAATTTGTTCCTTAAAATTGATCTTCTTGAAAGAAGAGGTCGGAAGGAAAGTATCCCAAAATCTTTCACAGTAATCATCCAAAGGGTCACCCCTGATCATCCGAAGATGGTTCCAGTCGGTTCTCACATCTCGTTCATACTCTTGAGTGAGCCATGAAGAAATAAAAAGTTTCTTAAATTTCAGCCACCTTGTCGGTGCTTCTTTTCTTAGCAAAAGAGTGGACCACCATGTTCGTGCATTGCCTTTCAAAAAGGATGCTGCCCGTCTAATCTTGGAGTGCTCTTTATAGTGGCCTCCAGAAAATGCTATATCAAACTCTTGGATAAAGGTTAAGGCCTTAGAGGCATCTCGAAACCCTGAAAAGGTTTCAAGCTTGTCCACCTTTTTTTGAATTCTTTTGCCTTGTTGCCCTTGTCGTCGAGAAAATCATATTGATTAGCTCTGTAAAAGTGCTTCCTTTTTTAATAAAACGTATAGTCCGTTCGTCGTTTCTTGGCCTTTCTGTCCTCATTACTCGAGTGAGAAAAGGATGAGCTATCCGAGCTGTCAGAAGAAGATGAGGACGAACTGGACAATGCTTTGAAGTGTACATGCTTCTTCTGTTTTCTTGCTTTCTTAAAAGAGAATTTTCGACCCAAGTAACCGGGGAAGTCAACTCCCTTGTTATGTTTCTTCAATTGCTTCTCCTTTGACCCCAAAAGTTGGTTGACTCGCTTTTCAACAATGTCCTCGAGTTCATCTTCAGTAAACATCCGTGGGACAGGAGGTTTCTTGATTGCCGGGTCAAAAAATTGGTATATTGTAGATCCTTGGCAAACTGAAGCATCTGCTTTGCACACTCGTCAACCTGTTGTTGACATTGCATCTCCATGAGTTCATACTATGAAGGCCGAGGTGGCCCATACTCTTTCCCTGCTAATCCACTTGAATTTTCCGTACCGCCTCCCGCTTTGAAGATGGCAGATGGAGTCGTCAGATTCTTTTCATAATCCATATGTTCCGCGAGAAGAAGGATCGGATTTGCCGATAAAAGAGAAATCGGCCGTGCTTTGATACCACTGTCACAGGCTTGGGCACCCCAAGTCGGGAATCCAACATGACACACCAGAGAATCACTTAAAAATACTTCACAACTTTAAAAACTTGTGTCGACATGGCAAAGCGTAGTTCCGTACCCAGAGGTATTGGCCCCAAAGACTGGCCCCCTTGTCGGTATTTCTTTTATATTAATGATTGATCAAAATACAACTCCCGCGGGTCCTCGGCTCTTAGACTCTGCGTCTAGATGCTCTGAGAAATGAGGCCCTTAGGGCTCTTTTATTCTTACAAGGGATGCCAAAAGCAGAGCCGAAAAGCAATTAAACTTAAAAGAAAAATACTCCCAAAAGCAATTAGCTCAAAATCTGCCAGTGAAAGCAGCCAGCGCAAAAAGCGGAATTCCGTACAATCTGCCACGCAAGCAGCACAAATTACGAGCGTCTGTACAATCTGCCACTTCAGCACTGTACTGCCACGTCAGCATACCACTTCATCGTTTCCATACGACCTGTCCACGTCAGCCAGTCAGTGAAAAGTCCGGGTGGTCCTACCATGTCATCACTTTGTGACAGCATATGAAGCACCTCTTATTAAGAGTTTTTAAACTTATTAATAAGTGCATTTTTAGCAAGACGTGGAGTCTTAATAGCCCTACCCAACCCAACCTTCAGGTTATATAAAAGTGATCCCCAGGGTCACCATTTCCACAAGTCGGTCAGCACCCCATTAGAGACGGCAACACCGCCAACACCCAGCCTGGTGCTTTCAGCATACAACATCATATCTGCCTACAGCACCCATTAGCACCAGCGTTTTCAGCCATCAGCACATCTGATGTTAGTCTCCTTTCTCTCTCTATCACTCACAGAACCTTCACTCATGGTATCTCTCTTCTCACACGATGTAAAAGGAACCTTGAGTAGGCATTGAGCACTCATCCTGAATTAAATCACCATAAATCACTTCCGCTACACATTACATTGGTATCAGAGCTCTTTGGAAGTGTTCGATATCATCACTCAAGAAAAGAACCTCTCCCAGATTTATTTCCTCAAAGAAGTTTCATGTCCTTGGCCCGGACTTATTAGCCACTCCACCCTTAGTCCATCGCGCATTGGGAGCGCTCCCGTCTTCATCGCTCTATCTTAATGTCACGTGCACTCTGCACTTGCGCCACAGAGACAAGCTCTTGCTACAGTCTAGCGTCAGTCATAGTCTAGCTTAGGACCTAGCCTGGCACCCTTGTGAGCCTCTAGCAAGGCATGCATGTCGAGGTCGGTCATAGTTGCATACCCTCACTTGCACACGTAAGTCACTTAAGCATATAGGCACCTGAACAGTCACTTATGTCATTTATTAATAAGTGACTTGGACATGACATTTATTAAAACTAGGTAGGGCAAATGGCAAAAAGACCCATAAAAGAAGCCCTTTGGGCGCTAGAGAAGGTAGAAGAGGCAGAGGAAGAAGCAGTACCCGCAGCAGCACCTCTTCTCAACAGTACCTAGCAGACCTGACGTTTTTCAACCATCAGCCTCACCGTTTTCAGCATTCAGCCATAGCCTCGCCGTACAAGCATCTCTACCAAGTATCATCGTTGAAGTACTCCTCGTCGTCGTCGTCGACGTAGCACCAAGCATCCCTAGCATTTTACAGCCTCATCATCCTCATCGTAATCGTCGTTGTCGTCGTCGCAACACTTAGCACCTTAATAGCACTTTCAGTACCCAACAGTACCAAGTACCAAGTACCCGCAGTATCAAGCACTGCAGTACCCATCTGCACTTCAGCAGTACCCAGCATCAAGTACCCATTATCATCTCAGCATTAGCATCATTGTATCAGCATTTTGTGCAAGTAATAAAGCAAGTACTTGCTCTGGCAACAGAGCAAGGGGACCCTTGAGGGTGGTTGGGACCCGACAAGCGGTGTCGCGTCTCTCTCTCTCTCTCTCTCTCTCTCTCTCTCTCTCTCTCTCTCTCTCTCTCTCTCTCTCTCTCTCTCTCTCTCTCTCTCTCTCTCTCTCTCTCTCTCTCTCTCTCTCTCTCTCTCTCTCTCTCTCTCTAATTCATTCAATTCGGTTCAGTTCTTTCAAGTGAAATAAATAACCCTTGTGTTTGTGCAAAGTACTACATTCGAGCTAAATCCTTAAACCCTTCCGCGGCACCTGACATTGGTATCAGAGCTCTGTACGTCCTTCGGCTTCGCGAACTCAAGGGAAGAACCACCAAGAACCCAAGCAAAACCAAGTACAAAAAACATCAAAAGGTAGAAGTTCAACAGTTGTGCCTCACCTTTAACAGGGGGGTTGTCACGTGCGCACTGCACTTGCGCCACGTGGACAAGCTTCTGCTACAGTCTAGCGTCAGTCATAGTCTAGCTTAGGACCTAGCATGGCACCCTTGTGAGCCTCTAGCACGACATACATGCCCACGCCGGTCATAGTTGCATACCCTCACTTGCATAGTCACTTAAGCATATAGGCATATAAACAGTCACTTAAGTCATTTATCAATAAGTGACTTTGACATGACATTTATTAAAAGTAGGTAGGGCAAATGGCTAAAAGACCTATAAAAGAAGCCCTTTGGGCACTAGAGAAGGCAGAAGAGGCAGAGGAAGAAGCAGTACCCACAGCAGCACCTCTTCTTATCAGTACCCAGCAAATCTGGAGTTTTTCAACCATCAGCCCAGCGTTTTTAGCATTCAGCCATGGCCTCACAGTACAAGCATCTCTACCAAGTATCGTCATCGAAGTGCCCTTGTCATCGTCATCGTCATCGTCGTCGATGCAGCACCAAGCATCCCTAGCATTTTCAACATTCAGCCACAGCGTCGTCGTCGTCGTCGTCGACGCAACACTTAGCACCTTCAATACCCAACAGTACCTGCAGTACCAAGTACCCGTAGTATCAAGAACGCACTACCCATCAACACTTCAGCAATACCAAGCATTAATAGCATCAAGTACCCATTAGCATCTCAGCATTGTATCAGCATTTTGTGCAAGTAATAAACCAAGTACTTGCTCTGGCAACAGAGCAAGGAGGCCCTTGGGGTGGTTGGGACCCGACATGCGGTGTCGTCTCTCTCTCTCTCTCTCTCTCTCTCTCTCTCTCTCTCTCTCTCTCTCTCTCTCTCTCTCTCGGATAGTGGATTGTCTATCAACCTTGGTAAAACCAAGGTTATGGTGTTTAACACCACACCGGAATGGGTCACAAGGTCAGCTCCCAAATTTACCTATCGGCCAGAGAGCGTGGAGTATACAGATGCATATACTTATCTGGGGGTAGTTTTCAGTGGGCCAGTTTTTTCGCTGAGAAAAGCAACAGAGACTAAATTGACCAGAGCCTATGCAGCCTTGGGCAAACTTGAGAGGATGTGTTCGCAGGTTCAGTTTTAGGAACCTCGAACCAAACTTTGGCTTTTTGATACTTTGGTGACCTCAAATATGAGTTGGTTGTCATGGCAGATGTAACAGACTTGGACACTCCAAGTCAAGAATCAATCACGACAGCACCAAATAACCACTTCATACAATTCACAGATCACAATAGATTTGCACTGGCCCGGCGGAGTTCCGTGCCTAGAGATATTGGCCCCAAAGACTGGCGCCCCTTTCGGTATTTCTTTTTGTATTAATCAATCATCAAAGTACAAGAGAGCGGTTAGGGTTTCACTCTCAGACTCTGCGTCCAGATGCTCTGAGAAGTGAGACCCTCACCACTAATTTAAAGGTTACAAGAGATGCCCAAAAGCAGAGCCCCAAAAGCTTCAAAATCAAAAGCCCTGAAAGCAAAAGCAAATTCTCTCTCTCTCTCTCTCTCTCTCTCTCTCTCTCTCTCTCTCTCTCTCTCTCTCTCTCTCTCTCTCTCTCTCTCTCTCTCAGAGAGCAATTATGCTTTTTTTTTGCCAAAAGCTGAGATTTGCGTCGCTCAAAAATATCGTTTTTTTTTTTTTTAAAGACCTCCGTGATTTCCGGAAATTAGGGTTTGCGGCAAAAATTAGGGTTTGCAGGTTTCTTTAGGGTTTCTGGCACAAATTAGCGTTTTTGTTGTCCGTAGCCACATCATCACTTTGTGACATACCCCCCTCTTGAAAGCATTGTAATCGACCGCGATTACGCCTGCAAAACCGACAAAAGCCATAAACCGTCTTAGCAGACACTGACAGTTAGTACCTACGTACTAGGAGCACACATCTAGCACATGTACAAAATCGATAGTCACATCACAGGACATCACATGACATTCAACATTCATTCGGATCTTAGAGCATGATTTATCGGCAATGTAGCTAGCAATCACATCTATGTCCAATCGGGACCTCATCGATGTCCAATTGACTAACCCCTATTGCAACCATGTCTATTCGAGTCAATCAGACCAAAATGCTGCAGTCATTTCGGCTATCAGTTCCTGCACTCAAAAGAAGTCAAGAACAAATCAGTATCATTATCAGGAATTCCATTTCATAAAGTCATCCAACAGAATACTGTCAGCTCTCAGTATCCCTGAAGCTCAAAGAGACATCAGTGACTTTAGTATCAAAATCAAGACATCTGTTGACAAGGGAGCGGAGTGACTCCCCTCTTGTGCATGCCACTGCACCAGATCTCCGGCCAAGCTGAATTCTGGGTTCCGTTTGGAGTAGACTATGCTAAACCAAAACATCGAGGTAAAGTTTCACAATCTGAGGAGTATCTGCTAGGTCCTCCTCCTCCATCCACTTCGCATCAAATGCAAAAAAGTTCTTGAACTAAACCAAGAACCGCCTTCGGACTTTACCTTTCTTCGTATCGTTATGTGCCAAAATCTGTTCAGGAACAAGGATCTCCTCGTTTTCTTCCACTTCTGGTTGCTCATCAGGCTCCCCATCATCAGGCACATCACCCTTAACAGGTTTCAAGAGACTCACATGCAATGCATTATGAATCCTCCAAGTATCTGGCAGTTTCAATCGGAAGGAGACATCAATTATCTTGTCAGTGATCTGGAAAGGTCCGTAGTACCGCATACTAAGCTTTGGAAAAAAACCTCTCCTTTCCCTTTTACTTTCGTAGGCGTGCCTTCTCAAAACGTAAGAGCACCCAATCATCCTCCTTCAATTTCAAGTCGCGACGATGGCGATCTGCTACCTTTTTCTGTCGTTCTTGAGACTCCTGCAAAGTCTCGCGAACCTTGGCAAAAGCCGTATCCAAATCTCGCGAATATTTATCCGCTTCAAATATCTAATCTTTCGTGCTCAAGAAGGATGGAACCTTCACAGAACTTTCAACAATCTCACATGGCGTCTTCCCCGTCGAAGAGTGTATCGTGTTATTGTAGGCAAATTCTACCAAAGGTAAGTTCTTTTTCATTGATCTTCTGATCCGAGATACAAGACTTCAATAAATCTAAAATCACTGAATTGGCAATCTCAAATTGCCCGTCAGTCTGCAAGTGGAACGATGACGAGAACTGCAACTGCGTGCCAATGTTCTCCCAAATTGCCTTCCAAAACAAACTCATAAATCTGGGGTCTCTATCAGAGACAATCGTCTTAGACGTGCCATGTAATCGGAAAATCATCGTGATCATTCTGTGTAATCGGGAGATCAAAATGAAATCCATTTCAATACTTCCCAGGGGCGGGTGGGTATGGGTAAAGGCTGTAACAATCCCTGTGCCTTATGCCTGTCAAACGTGACTTTCTGGCATACTGCGCACAACTCTTCCACATCCTTTTTGAGTCGCGGCCAAAAGAAGTATCTCTCTACCCCCTTCATGGTGGTAGCAATGCCGCGGTGACCCATAAAAGGTGGACAGTGGCATTCAGTTATAACCTTTTTCCTCAACGGCTGTGTAACGCACAACATAGTCTTTCTCATCAAGTAGCTTTCCCGAAGGGAGTATCCCGCTACTGTCTCCCCATCCCGTATCCGTGTGAAAATATTTGCAAAATCTGTATCTGTGGCATACCGATCGACCATATCCTCGAAGCTCCTATGATATATCACGGAAATAGCCAAAACCAACGGCTTCCGAGACAAAGCATCTGCCACCACATTCTTTTGTCCCTGCACATGGACAATCTGGAAGTGAAACTGTGACAACATGTTCGCCAACTGCATCTGCTTTTCCGAAAGCTGCTTCTGTGACAAGAAGTAGCACAAACTCTAATGGTTTGTAAAGACAGTAAAATCCGCTCCGAATAGGTAATGCCGCCACTGAGTAAGAGCATGGATAACCACCAAAAGCTCTTTCTCATAAATCTGTGCTGTCATCTCCGGCCTAGAGAACAATCGGCTCTCGTAAGCAATGACATGGCCTTCTTGCATCAAGACTGCACCCAGACTACGACCATAAGCATCACAAAATACTTCAAATGACTTCTGCAAGTCCAACAAAGTCAAATCTGGTCCTGTAGTCAATTTCTCTTTCAATGTCTGAAAGGCAGTCACCTCTGTGGATCCCCACAAGAAAGGGACCCCTTTCTGTATCAAGATATGCAAAGGGGAAGCAACCTCTGCAAACTCTCGAATGAACTGTCTGTAGTACGAACACAGTCCCAAGAAGCTTTCAACTTCATGGACATTCTTCAAATCGGGCCAATCACAGATAGTGTCTATCTTGGCCGGATCCATTTGCACTCCTGTTGCTGAGACAAAGTGTCCCCAAAAAAATGTATCTCTGAAGCATATGATCTCTGTGGTCTGCTTCATTCTTGGAGAAAACAATGATATCATCAAAGAAAGTGCCAACAAATAGCCTGTACTCTCAAAAAAAATCCCGTTCATCATCCGGTTAAATGTCGCAGGAGCATTGGTTAAGCCAAAAGGCATCACCAAAAACTCAAATAACCCAAAAGTCGTCCGAAAGGCTGTCTTGTAGACGTCTCCCGGCGCGATTCGGATCTGATGATATCCACTCTTCAAGTCAATCCTGCTAAAGCACGAGGATCCTTGTAACCTGTCGAGTATATCATCGATCCTAGGAATCGGAAATCTGTTCTTGATGGTGATTTTGTTGAGAGTTCTATAATCGATGCACATTCTCCAAGATCCGCCTATCTTCAAATCCAACAACAGTGGAGAGCAATACGGTGAAGTACTATGCTGAACAAGACCCTTTTCCAAGAGGTCTTTCACTAGGTTCATAATCTTTTCATTCTATACTCGGCTCACACGGTAAGGTGGCCGGTTCGGTGGCGTGCTTCCAGGTATCAGATCAATGGTTTGATCTTCAGGCCCTCTGAAAAGCAATCGGCATGAGTGTGGAGAAAAATCTTGGCGTTCTTTTGATCAGGTCAAAACATATTCAACCTTTATCCCTCGTTCAATTCTCTCCCAAAAGAATGAGTAAGAAACTGAAGTTCATCAAGTACAATCTCTAAGCCCTTCATTTATCAAAGTCGCTTTCTCGGCCCGGTAGTCAACCACGACGTAGTTCTTGTGGTACCAAGGGATCCTGAGTAGAACGTCACTCGCGTGCCCTGAACACCCCTGTCATTGCAAACGAAGTTTGCCAATGCTCGGTGTAATGGCAACATCCCTTCCGGGTGCCAGTCGAACTACCTCCGCCTGTGGCGTCAGTCTGTCGGGCGTAATTCCAAATCGAGCCGCCAATTCCAAGTGAAAAGAAGTGGGCCTTGGCTCCTTCGAAAGAGCTTCCTTATCCTTCACTTTTCCCCAAAAAGCGGCAAAGTTTGTACTTTCATTCATTAGATTCGGTGCAAGTCCCACGCCATGTGGTACCAGTTCTGCTTTTCTATCTGCCTTTTCCGCCACGTTCCTCAGCTGCTCTCGAACTCTCAGGCCTGTCGTCGTTCTTATCATTTTGTTCTTTCAGTGCCTCTTTAGGGCACTTCGCGGAGATATGTCCATGTTCCCCGCATCCAAAGCACTTCCCCTCCCTGATGAAGCGAGCTTTCTCCTGAGGAGTAAGCTTGGGTCGTGCATCCTTCTTCTCTGGGTTGCTCTTTTTCCTTCTAGTTTCATTCCCAGAAGTCTGTTCGGCCCGTTGTGTCATGGCCTCATCTGTGGGATAGGTCAGACTGCCAGAGTGAATGGCAAAGCCCCGCTTCGCATAACTCATCAACTCCTGAATAGAAGCTGACTTGTGTTCCAAGCAGTGATCTCGGATCTCTGTAGGTAGACCCAAGGTAAACCGCTCAATCTGTTCTCTGAACGAGATCTTCTTGAATGAAGAGGCGGGTAGAAAAGAGCTCCAGAATCTTTCACAATAAGCATTGATTGTATCTTTCTTGGTCATCCGAAGATGGTTCCAAGCAGCTCGTACATCTCGTTCATATTCTTGCGTCAACCAAGAAGAAATAAAAAGCTTCTTAAATTTCAACCATTTAACTGGCGCAGTCTTGTTTAAAACAAGCGTGGACCACCAAGTACGAGCATTCCCCTTAAAGTAAGAGGCAGCTCTCCGAATCTTGGAGTGCTCTGAATAGCGTCCTCCCGCGAAAGCAATGTTAAACTGCTGTATAAAAGACAAAGCCTTCGAAGCATCTGAGTATCCTGAAAAAGTATCAAACTTGATCGAGTGGCCACCTTCCTTAAACTCTCGGACTTTCTTGCTTTTATCTTCGAGAAAGTCATACTGGTTGGCTTTGTAAAAATTCTTCTTGTTCGCATAAAAGTTTCCATCATCGGAATCTGAGCTGTCACGAGTCCTCAGTAGAACTGTCAGTCTCTCCGCGAGATTTAGCCTTCTTTGTCTTTCTCTTGCCCTTTCCGAAGCGTTGCTTCTTGCTTCGCTTTTTACCTTCTCTGTCTTCTTGGCTCGAATCTGAAGAGCTAGAAGAACTGTCAGAAGAAGAAGAAGAAGAAGAACTGGGTACTCCTTCAAATCAACACGCTTCTTCTGTTTCTTTGCCTTGTCAAAAGTCCACTGACGACCCAAATAGCCTGGAAAGTCAGTGCTTTTCTTTTGCTTTTTGCCATGCTTTTTGGCTTTCTTCTGTGCGTCAAAAAGCTGAGCAATCCGTGCATCAACCACCTCTTCTAGTTCCTTCTCTGAATATTGTTTGGGATCAGAAGGTTTCTTGAAAGCAGATTTCGGGGGTGGTGTAGTGGTTTTCTGCCACTTTGCATGCACTTCCTGAAAAGAAGTCTCGCTCTTATATTTTGCCAATTTCGGATCCTTCGCAAAACTGAGCATCAACTTTGTTGCATCGCCGATCAATTGACGACGCTTCATCTCTGTTTGCTCCGCCTGAGTAGGCTGAGGCGGGCCGTACTCTCTGTCTGAATCTTCGTTGTGATCCTAGCCCGCATCTCCAGATGCAGAGGGAGTCGACTGATCCTTGCGTGAAGCCATAGGTGCCGCGGAAAAAAAAAATGGGGATCGGATTTCCCGTAGAAGAGAAATCGGCCGTGCTGTGATACCACTGTAATAGACTTGGACACTCCAAGTCAAGAATCAATCACGACAGCACCAAATAACCACTTCAAACAATTCACAAATCACAATAGATTTGCACTGGCCTAGCGGAGTTCCGTGCCTAGAGATATTGGCCCCAAAAACTGGCGCCCCTTTCGGTATTTCTTTTTGTATTAATCAATCATCAAAGTACAAGAGAGCGGTTAGGGTTTCACTCTCAGACTCTACGTCCAGATGCTCTGAGAAGTGAGACCCTCACCACTAATTTAAAGGTTACAAGGGATGCCCAAAAGCAGAGCCCCAAAAGCTTCAAAATCAAAAGCCCTGAAAGCAAAAGCTCTTTTTCCTCTCTCACAGAGAGTTTCTGAAAGCAAAAGCAAATTCTCTCTCTCTCTCTCTCTCTCTCTCTCTCTCTCTCTCTCTCTCTCTCTCTCTCTCTCTCTCAATGAGAGCAATAAAAAGCAATTATGCTTTTTTTTGGCCAAAAGCTGAGATTTGCGTCGCTCAAAAATATCCCAAAAAAAAAATCTTTTATTTTTTTTTAAAAGACCTCCGTGATTTCCGGAAATTAGGGTTTGCGGCAGAAATTAGGGTTTGCAGGTTTTTTTAGGGTTTTTGGACGAAATTAGGGTTTTTGCTGTCCGTAGCCACGTCATCACTTTGTGACAACAGAGCTGGCAGCACTAATGGATGGAAAGGGATGGAGAGACCCTTGGTATCTATGATTTCCCGGATGATTAGAACCAAGGCCTCAATACCTCATGAGATTATTAGAGCAGAGCTAGCTGCCACTCCGGTGGTGGTTGAGGCACTTACTAGGTCAGTCTCTTTCATACATAGCTTGTGGAACCTTTCCAGAAACAAATATGCCCAGCTTGCTCTTGAGCCTTCCCAGTAGTTGGCCTTACTGGGAGACACGGCCTACTGGTATGGACAGATGACTTCTTGGTTCCGCCTCCCTTCCAGTACTCTTTGGAGGCCCTCTCTCTCGCTGTGACACAGGCAGAGATTACTAGACTTATCCGTCTCAGGACTTGATTCAGATGGACACACGGAGGACATGGATAGAGCCTACTAAGGAGTTGGGCACGAAGATGGCTTTTTATAGAGAACATTTTCTTCAACTCACGGCAGATGGCTTTGTAGTCACGCCCAGCTATATGGATACACATTTTTCATATGGGATGCAATGTGCTATTAGCTAGATACGCACATCCTCACCACCAGCTTGAGATTGAGACTGGCAGATAGAGGGGAGTTCCGGCTGAGGCTAGGGTATGTTGCGTATGCCATAGGAGACAGAGATAGAGTTGCATTACATTTGTCATTGCTCCGCATACTATGAGATTCGCAGACGATTCCACTGCTTATTCAGGGAGGGTTTTGGACCACTTTCTAGAGTTATGGGATACGAGGATCAGAGATGCTTGGGTCTATTCTTGCTTGAATTGAGGAGACATAGAGAGTGCTTGTTGAGGCGACCAAAGAGACAGACTCAACGGCAGGTCACGGACTATGTCAGGCCAGCCAATAGCACTAGAGAGCTAGATAGACGGGTCCTGCAGTAGAGTTCGATCCCACCTCCACTAGAGGCACACTAATTGACCATGCGAGGACCTAGGGAGATCCAGTTGTCCACGATTACAGAGGAGGGCATCCTAGCATAGACGAAGATTATAGAGGAGGATTCAGATTATTTTGGCGCGCCACGCACGATGCCCAATCAAGTTTTTGACCATGGAGGAAATCAAGGAGATCCGACACCGACCGATGCTAGATTTACTTTGAGCTGGACGATTATCCTCTTCTTAGTAGCTTAAGTTTCTTGCACCCCTCATTATTGTGTACCTTTGTATTGACTAGAGAATCTCTAGTCTTTCCCCCACATTGACTTTCACTACAACATTTTGTTTAGGATGTTAGTCTTTCTTTCAGCAAATAGACTTTGTATTAGATTCACCACTTTGTAACATGTTGGTCTCATAGGTCATTTTGGCCTTTTGTAGACGTTAATATATCATTTCATCATCTCTCTCTCTCTCTCTCTCTCTCTCTCTCTCTCTCTCTCTCTCTCTCTCTCTCTCTCTCTCTCTCTCTCTCTCTCTCTCTCTCTCTCTTCCATTCAGTACAATTCGGTTCTTTCAAGTGAAGTAAAGTAACCCTTGTGTTTGTGCAGAGTGCTAGATCCGAGCTAAATCCTTAAACACTTTTGTTGCACCTGACACCTAAGGGCCATTGAGCCATTAAAAAAAAACTTGCTTGTTTGAAGATTTCACGTAACCCAAGACCACTTGGGCTTGTCGCTCTCTCTAATCTGTGTTTTTGAAGAGTGGTAGGTAACCCATAAATGAAGGGCTTGTCCAACCTCCCCTCATTCCTCTTTTCCACTCATTAAGAGAAGATCTTGCACATTGCAGCAAGCCAATCAACGTGGGGTGGGAAAAAGCAACATTAGTGTAAGCGCAAGGCTGCCAAGGGGTGCACCCGCAAGGAGTTGAGCTTGGGTAAGAGAAAAGCCTTCTTAAACGCAGATTGCAAGTAGTACCCCAAGTACCAAGAACCCAAGTACCTCATGTACTAAGAATCCGAAGTACCCAAGTACCCAAGTACCCAAGCATCCTAGTACTCAATGCATGGACATCACTAGAAGTGGAATGGATACTTTGCATGAAGGTGATGAGAGTGAAATTCGAGAAGAAGAAATCCCTACACCAAGGGGACCATCACCGAATACTCCTCCATTCCCATCATCTACACCACGGATTGCACCAATCTCTATGGAAACTTTGATGAAGTGCATGACGGAGATGATGCCTAGCAAGAGACTCAACGGGCCACAATCGAAAGGGAAAGAATGGCTCTAGAGAGGGAACGGGAAGTTCTACAAATAGTTGCTGAAGAAAAGAGGGTAGCTATAGAGCAAGAGCAGGAGACTCAGAGCGACAAACACATGCAAGAGTTGGTCTATCAACTCCTCTCCTTGAGGGTCGATCCTCCCAAAGAGGCCGCCAAGTCATCACGTAGCTTGGGTAGAGACAACTCATAGAGACCGGCAAGTCATCACATAGCTTGGGTAGAGACAACTCATAGAGGATTATCTAAGGTTAGCCGACCCTACCTGCTGTAGCCTGGAAAACTACTTCAAAATCGTAGGCTTACTAAAAGGTTGGTTAGTAGTAGGTACCAATCCAGATGAAAAACTAGAAGGATACATCATAGATGTAGACATACTCAAAGAAAGACTCACAAAAGTGGTACCTTTTATAGACCTTGGTGAACCAACTGGCATTCAAATTAAAGGGAAACAGGACAGAGTTTACTATTACAACATAGATGACAAGATCAAGGTAATGAAGCAAACAAGATCATTACAAGGTACATTTGTGTACATTTTGGATGAGTTAACACCCCTATAACTAAAGAGTAGAGCCAAGAAATTGGCCACAGTTCACAGAAGCAAGGAAGCAAGGTAGAGGGGAGGAAAATCCATCATCAAAAATTTCAAGAGTGCACACCCTTTTCAAAAACATGGAATTGACACTTGTCAGACCTAGTTACTTTGATGGTGATTTCTAAACATGTAATGTTTCTCTCTCATGAGTCCGGAAGGTTTTGAGGTTAGGATGCACATGCACATTTTCTTTTTTTGTGATGACCCGAAGTAGATTGTAACAAAGACGTATCCAAATTGTCGTCCCCCCCATTTGTCGTCCCCCCCCCCCCCCCCCCCCCCTCTCTCTCTCTCTCTCTCTCTCTCTCTCTCTCTCTCTCTCTCTCTCTCTCTCTCCCTCTCTCTCTCTCTCTCTCTCACACACACACACACACACACAGCCATTATTTTGGTAGAAAACACCGACTCTTTTATACGTTTGTGTTGCCAATTTGATTTTTTGGTCGGCTGTTTCCTTGCAAATGTTGGCTGTTTCTGAGATTTTGCGTGACAGAGAGTGTGCATGCAACATGCTATCAGATTCACAAGCCTTTTTGGCCTCTTCCAATTCTTCCTCAAACTGATTTTCCATCTGCGTCTCATATTCTGCAAAGAAAATGAGCAAACAAACAACCCTAAGCCCAAGTTATACACGAGATGAGGAGTTTTTGGTCAGTTTTTTCTTTCAAGCTTCTAAAACAATGTCAAAATAAGCACTTGTGCTCAAAAATAGATAACAATGTGTATTAAGATAATACTACAGATTCTTCAGTCCATCCTCCATTTAAATGTGTTATTCTACTAGGATAATCCCGATTGCAGACACAGTCTTTGATTTGACTTCATATTAACCATCGCTCTGTCCCTTGAACATATATGTACACAGAAAATCCAAAAAAAGCCGAGATTCAACTACAAGAGAAAGTTTAAGGCATAAACCCATATGATAGTCATCCACAAAATAATACAACCATCAGCTCCATCAGCATAGTATAGACTAATTACTACGAGATGATAGGATATGCTCCTATAGGTAAGTCAAAATTCAAATTTTTATTTCCCTAGTAAAGATGATTCAGATAAAATGATGATCCTCGAAACTTCCATACCTTGAAAATTTTCATCTAGCTTCCGTAGTTCAGTGTAATTTTCCTTAATCTCTGCAGGTAGCGATGCAATACCTGCTTTACAAACGAACTAGAAATGTTGGTGGTTGAAAAAACCTCTTGCAACTCTTTTTCATGAGCCAAAAACGGCAGGGCACAAACATTTAATCTCTCTCTCTCTCTCTCTCTCTCTCTCTCTCTCTCTCTCTCTCTCTCTCTCTCTCTCTCTCTCTCTCTCTCTCTCTCTAAGAACAGTTGCTATATACTGAGTACAGAGACTTTTAGAGATGCTCAAGAGAGCTTGTCTTCTAGAAGAAGTACAAACTGTGGATGATCAGTGGCAGGGCTGTACGTACATCAAGGTGGAAACTGAGAAGAATGATGAATAAACCACCGTGGAGGGGCATAATGCCACGTGATTGTGCCTCTATCCATACTGAAAAGAACTGTAGTACGCGCCAATAGTCGAAGAAACTCATGTTGTCTCCTCTCTGCTACCCTAGAGAGGCCTGCTGAAGAATCCCATTGGCTGCGCAAGGTATGCAAAAGCTCATACCAAACTACTCACATGGGAAGGACGACCCCCCCGAACCTGAGCATAGCGAGCCTTCCATATAATCCACATTACTATGCTGCATATCGTAGCAAATAGAATATCATGAGGCTGTATGTCAAACCCATGTACTAAAGCAGGCACCATGTCCAGTGTGCCCCGTCTGTATCCCAAGGCTATTAGCAAAAATATTGAATCTGTGGAAGATCCCTCATAAATGGTATGTGAGCCCGGATGTCGCAAAAGCCAGGTGACGGCCCCCCACGTCACAAAACCCTCCTGAATCCCAAGTCTACAAAAAAGGAAGCAAACAACACGCCATATATAATGTGCATGTGGACAGATCCGGAAACAATGGTGGAGCGTCTCCTCCACTTGTGTCGAACAACACTGACAAGCAGATCATGTCCTGCCCTAGCGCATCAGAGTGGGCCGGCGAAGAGTCCTTCCCAGAATTCCAGACATTGTTGGCGATCTCCCTCCACGCCATACAGTTCGGTACCAGTACCTCACTTTAAAAAGGAGGGGATGTCACGTGCACATCTAACCCTATGTGCATGTGGACAAGCTACTTCATGTTCAAGGTTACGGTCAGCTTAGGAAGTGTTCTGGCACCTTTGTGAGCCTGTGCGCAGGCCGTGCATGTCCAGGCACTTAGAGTAGTTGCATATCCTCTCGTTGCACGCAGCATGATCATCAACATTAGAGTCAGTAGCCATCATGAGCATTTTACAGTGCATAGAACTCATTTTCCCTATTTTAGCCATTTTTCACTTATTATTGATAAGTGACTTTGTTGGGAAACTGGGTAGGGCAAATTGGCTAAGCAAGTATATAAGAAAAGCTAGCGCTAGCACTTTCTGGCAGAAGAGGCAGCAGAGACCTAGTGTCTGACAGTGCACCTTCTCAGCAAGACCCCAACAAGACCACCTAGCGTTTTTGTAGCAGATGGCCCTAGCGTTTTCTGCAGCAACTAAGCTAGCGTTTTTCATCAAGATCAGCCCCATGTTTTGCAGATTGCATATCAGCCTCACATTAGCAATTTCCAACAGATCAGCCCAGCGTTTTTGCAATTGCAGATTACCATCAGCGTTTTGCAGATTCCTGGCGACAGAACCATCTAGTGCATCAGCGTTTTCAGTTTTCAGCAGTCAGACTCCGCACAGCAGCCCCCAAACCTCACAGATCTCACCTTCCCGCAGCAGACCCTCGCCGCACGGTCAGATCAGCGAGAGTTTGCAGACTCAGCCCGCTATTTGCAATTTTCAGCATCTGTGTTTTCAATGCATCGTCGTCGCATCGTCATCACCGCCGTCGTCTCCAACATAGAGTCAGAATTCAGCAGATACAAGATTTGCAGATTTCAGCCCCTAGCGTTTTCAGTTTTCAGTCGTCGTCCTCATCGTAGTCGTCCTCGTCGGCAAGTCCATTGCATCTAAACCATTGTACCAGATTTGTGCAATCAATAGCATAGACCTCTCTCGCCATAGAGAGTGGGGCCCTTGGAGGAGGGTTTGACAACATTCTGGTGTCGTATTCTTCTTTCTCTATCTCTCAGTCTCAGCACCTTCATTCACAGTGTTATCCACTTTGTTTGTGATCATTTGTCCTCTCTCATCAAAGGAACAGAAGGCTCTCCCTTCTGTAAGTAAAAGGCACCCTTGAGCACAGTTCGGAGCACTCATCTTGAGCAAAGTTCAACATTCACTTCCGTTGCACCTTACATTGGTATCAAAGCTTTGGCAGTGTTGTGTACCACTCAAGGAAAGAACCACAAGATTTTTTTTGCTCGTTGCGGTCGCACGTAACCCAAGTCCTCTTCGGCGTGTCGATTCCTAATCGTGTTTTGAAGAGTGACAAGAAACCCAAGAAAGAAGGGCTTGTCCACCCTCCCCTTGTTCCTCTTTTCACTCATTGAGAGAGGACCGTGCACTTAGCGGCCAGCCAATCAACGTGAGGTCGGAAAAAGCAACCTTGGTGTGAGCGCAAGGCCGCCAAGGGGTGCGCCCGCAGGAAAGAGAAGAGCTCGAGTAAGAGAAGATCCTTCTCTAACACACATTGCAAGCTAAAGAAAGAACCTCAAGAACCTCAAGAACTCAAGGACTCAAGAACCCAAGAACCCAAGAACTTCAAGACCCCAAGTTCCTCGTGAACTTTGTCCACAAGAAGGATGGTTCGTCTCGTTTGTGTGTTGATTACACAGGGCTTTGAACAAGATAACCGTCAAGAACAAGTTTCCGATGCCTCTCATTGAGTATATCCTCAATAGGCTCAATGGGGCAAAGGTTTCCAGTAAGGTTGATCTCAAAAGTGGATACCATCAAGTAAGGGTATTCAAAGGTGATATCTACAAGACCGCCTTTCGCACAGAGCGAGGGCAATGGGAGTATGTGGTTATGCCTTTTGGATTGACAGGTGTTGTTGGTACATTCAACCGTCTCATGGTAGGCCGTTTTGGCGATATGATTGGCATGTGTGTTTATCTTCTTGATGATATTCTCATTTTCTCTGCATCGTGGGAACAACATGAAAAAGGATGTTGAAAAGGTTTTAGCCTGTTTGGATAAGTGTCAGTTGTATATTGCACCTAAGAAGTCTGAGTTTTTTCTCACTGAAGTTACTTATCTGGGTTATATCATTTCTGCAGAAGGTGTCAAGTTTGATCCCGCAAAGGTGGAGCAGGTTCGTAATTGGGATTTGCCCAAAACTGCGTATCATGTGCGTTCTTTTCTTGGTTTATGTCAAGCATATAGTTCGCATATAGAGAATTTTGCACGCATTGCCGCACCCATGACATATGATTTGAAAGGAGTGAAAACTCGCCGACAACGCATGGTTTTGCCCGAAGCGGTCTTTGAGGCTTTTTCGACTCTCAAGGTTGCGGTGACAAAAGCGCCATGTCTCATCCTTGCCTCTTGGGACGACCCCTTTGAGGTATGGACGGATGCGAGCAATGTCGTCATAAGTGCTGTGCTTCAGCAGCATGGCCGTCTAGTTGCATTTCTCAGTCAGAAGTTAAATAGTACCGAAAAGAATTATTCAGTTTATGACAAAGAACTTATGTCTGTCATTCAATCTCTCAAGCATTGGAAGCATTTTTTGTATGCTAGAGAGTTCACAGTTCGCACAAATCATCAAGCCCTTAAGTGGCTCCAATCTATGCCTAGCGCACATTGAAGTGATCGCCAAGCACGGTGGTTACAAATTTTTGAGCAATTTGGTGGTTTGATTGAGTATGTGCCTGGTAAAGCTAACCCTGTTGCAGATGCGTTAAGTCGCAAAGGACAGATCCTGGCTCTTGAGTCAAGATCCACAGTTTCTATTCAGGGTGTCTATTTCGAGAGCATGAAGAACTAGTATGCAGATTCTGAGTTTGATAAGCAATGGTTGCAGGCTCTTGCTCCCCAAGGGCCCAGCAACTATCTCATTCGTGAAGGTTTGTTGTATTTTCATCACCGTCTATGTGTGTTGCCTTCTCTTAGGACAGCCATATTGCACGATGCTTATGACTCTCTCATGGTGTCAAGCATTTTTTGGATGAGTATAAAGTCACTAAATGATGCCAAAAAGCTTGCCCACTAGCCTCATGTATATATGTGTATATGGCCCTGCAAGTTTTGGAAGTGACCATGTAAATATTCATGTACGAAAGGTGTGGTTTTGCCAAACTTGGATGCTAAGGTTTTGGGTTGTTCGAGTCCCCAAAACATGGTTTTCAATAAGTATTTTCAGCCGTAGAGTCAGAATTTAGCAAATAGAAGATTTGCAGATTTCAGCCCTTAGCGTTCTCAGATTTCAGCATGTCTCGTCATCGTCATCATCGTCGTCAACATCGTCGGCAAGTCCATTGCATTATGACCATTGTACCAAATTGTGCAATCGATAACATAGACCTCTCTCGCCATAGAGAGTGGAGTGTCGTATTCTTCTCTCTATCTCTCAGTCTCAGTACCTTCATTCACAGTTTTTTCTCACTTTGTTTGTGATCATTGCACTCTCTCACTAAAGAAACGGAAGGCTCTCCTCTCCCTTCCGTAAGTAAAAGGAACCCTTGATCACAGTTCGGAGCACTCATCTTGAGCAAAGTTCAACATTCACATCCGTTGCACCTTACATTGGTATCAGAGCTTTGGCAGTGTTTCGTATCACTCAAGGAAAGAACTAGAAGAATTATTTTTTTGCTTGTTGCGGCGCACGTAACCCAAGTCCACTTGGGCGTGTTGATTCCTAATCGTGTTTTTGAAGAGTGACAGGAAACCCAAGAAAGAAGGGCTCGTCCAATGATCTTTTTGGCTTATGCCCTGTAAGACATGAGCGATGAAGACGGGAGCGCGCCCGATGCGCGATGTATTAAGGGTGGGAGTGGCTAATAAGCCCGGGATCGAGGCCAGAAGATACTCCAAATAAAATTCCACTAGTCTCTGGTTTGCTTTGTCTGCTCTTTGGTAGGACCAGTGTGCTTTCAGAAAAGCACACGACTGATGCTCTGATACCACTATCACAAGACGGGCACCACGTGCCAATAGAAAAGAACAGACTGAACAGACTTTTAGCACTTCAATAACAACTGAATTGAAAGAGAGAGACGACATGCAACACGGAGTGACGGAATTCCACCCCAAAGAGTATTGGCCCCAAACCTTGGCGCCCCTTTCGGTATTTCTTTATATTGCATCAACACAGTACAAGCCGGTCCTCCAGACTCTGCACCTTCTCCAGGAAGCATGCCAGAGAATGAGCCCATGGCCTCATATTTAAAGGCCCTAGGCCCCAAGAGCAGTTTACATGAAAAGCCTTCAAAACTCGAAAGCTTTTGGTCCAAAAGCAATGCCAAAAAGTTGCCGGCGTAAATCACGGAAATCCGTACAACTGCCACGTCAACAGTCAGCGCAAAACGTGGAAATCCGTACAGCTTGCGACGTCAGCACTGTCAACGTAATTTTCAAAAAGCTGCCACATCATCAATTTTTGACGCAAGTCTTTCTTTGTGTGTGTGTGGTCCTACTTTATTTTAATTCTTTATGTCACTTGGGGCCCCATCGGACGGGGTCCCCATAAGTTGGTAGGACTTCTTCTTCTGTTACTTGTTCTTCTTAGGGTTTAGGCCCCTCGGCCGGGATTTGCAAGTTGGTTCCATTCTTCAGGGCTTTGACACGTCAGCAGTTTGTGACAGTTTCCCATGCCCATTTCTTGCAGCTTTGGATGGTGTGCTTGAGACCACAGTGCAATTAGTATCTCGGCAGATGTTTTCTGTCACAAACGAGAGCACATAACAATATAAGATATACTCGGATAAACAGAATTTATCACTTAATACTCAAGCCAGAGGATATATAGAGAGAAATAGAGAGAGAGAGAGAGAGAGAGAGAGAGAGAGAGAGAGAGAGAGAGAGAGAGAGAGAGAGAGAGAGAGAAGAACGACATAGTACTGGGGACCAGAAGATGGACTGGTCCCCCCCCATCCGTAAAAGTATCTTTATTACTGAGGAGAAGTGTATTGCAACACTTGAACCCAACGTATTACCACGTTCATTCTAGAATAAGACTTGATGGTTCCCGGAAGCCTCGACTTCCTATTCCTAGGGCAAAACCCTATTCCAAGGAACTTCCGTTCCTTATTCCAAATCCTCGAGAACCAAAGTTCCTTGCCTTTGGATCTCACCTTCCAGACTTAGGGCATGGCATCCCTGCAACTCTCTGTTCCAACTCTGTTTCCAGAGTCTTCTTCCCGCAGAACAACTCTGCTTTCCCAAGCACAAAGTCCTTACTTGGGAATCCCCACTTTCGGATCACAACTCGAGAGACTTCCTGTCTCCGATCCGTGAATCTACTTCCCAGACTCGAGTATGAAACCCTTGGGTTGATTTGGCTCTAGTTCCTCAGAGCGCTTCTCTCCTGCAGAGGCTCATGTCTTCCTCTGCTCCTACTCCCTCGTGAAGAGGGAGTACACCTGCAAACACACACAAACACGGGACAACAATTCGTATGGCGAATCCACAATTGATACATATCGCTCTTTGCGCGAGAAAAGTGACCTCCGTGCTTCGTAGTATTGCGATCTCTTGCGTCTTCTCGCGGCAGAGTCTCCTCTTGCTGGCGCTGGCAACTCCTCCTCTGAGAGAGGGCATGTGATGCTTTTATAGCTCCCAGCCACCACAGGAATAGCTGAGCGTTGGCTGCCCATGTAGAGATCGCGGCCGTTTTTCTTTTTTTTCTTTTTTTCTTTTTTGTTGTTCTGCCAGAAAGAGGAAGAGAGAAATCACTGGCTGGTTTCTGCTGCTTTATTTTCCAGTGGTTACCCACTTATCAAGTGGACGGCCGGCATATTTTTAAAATAGTCTGAATCTACCCAAAAACTCAATAAAGCCTTATAAGTTAAAAACAATGCTTTCACAACACTTCCCAGGAATCCCTGGATCCAATCACATGCACAGTTGCGATGCAGACATAGTCTTCCTCGCGGGAAAGCATTTGCTTTCCTGAAAAGCAACCCGCTTTCTCAAAAAGCATCCGTTTTTCCTCAAAATTTCCTCTGAACCCATCTTCATTCAAGTGCTTGTTCATCTTTGTGCACAATTCTAACACAGTTCAGAATTTCCTCTCAACTATGGATATTCCCTTTCCGATACACCCGTCACCCACCTTGTGACGCATCAGGAATACCCATCACCTAGTCCTTTCCTACCGAACTTACGGTACAATCTCCTTCGCGATGCTCTATGACATCCATCCTATGACGCATCAGAGATTTCCATTCCCGGATGGTCTGATACTTCTTCACGATGCTCCCTGTCACCCATCCGATGTGACGCATCAGATGTACCCATTCCTGGTGGCCTTACAGACATTTCCTTTCATAGTGCTCCCGTCACCACTTCGCATGACGCACAAAAAATATCTGTACTCGGATGTCTGAAGTGAGAAAAACCCTCTCACTTAAAAATCCAATAATTCATTTATAATTATTTTTCCTAGTGTTCTAAACGAGAAGTTATAAATCCAATAATTCATTTAGAATTATTTTTCTGTCAAATAAAACCAATTTAGCAACATTTTTCTTAGCCATTTCGGTGGTTGCCTCGTCTTTCGGATTTGTGGTGTGATGGTTGCTCTTCCAGTGCATCCAAGCAGTAATTCCTATGTTTTGTCTTCCAGCTTGATCCTTGGAAACTATACCATCCAAGACACACCTACTTCCCTTATCCTTAGACTGGCATGTTATTTCGTATAGGGGGGATAGTGGCCCTTCTCAGACTAGGAGCCAGTTATAGTTCGCTTGAGCATTCTTCACAATGGGGAGACAATCTTCTTGGTTCTCCCAGATTTGGTTTAAGGGTCCACAGGTGTATTATTCTCCTTTCGGATTCAGCTCCCTTTGGTGATCCGGTTACACAGGCAGAGACTCTTGGAGAGTTATGACAATTATCCATGGTTCGGATATTCTCCCTGTGTCTAGCCATCTTTAGCTCGGGTTTTCACTCTATTCCAAGGCTATTTGTTCTTTTGCAGGCTTGGAATATTATTCCCTAGCCTTGTGATATTTTTCCCCCGTTCTCCCATAGGCATCTAATGTCACGAGGACGTGGCAGTTATTAACCATGTCACAAAGATGTGGCAATTGCTAACCTTGGTTGTTAGTTTCTTTCCAATGGGGTTTATTTTATTTGTTTTGAGACCCTCTTTTTGAAGTAGCAAACGGTCGGACATTGCATGGCCAATGTCAACGGTAGTTTCATCCGCAGATGGGTAGTGGTCGGCACTGGAATTCGTATGGTAAGAGGATGTCTAGGCTCAGAGCAAGATCAGATAGGTCCCCCCGTCGCACTTAGCAAGTTGGTGGATACTAGGAAGTGAACTCAATAAAGGCCTAAAGTCAAGGTGTGACTACCAACAGAAAGTATCCAATACTTGGGCCACGTTGCACTTTTGGATGCGGTCCCAATGAGGATAGATGGTCAGAAGACCAGTGGGAGCCCAATGGAAGCATCTCCTAAAATTTAGGGAACTGCTATTTTGCGCCACGAAATGTGTTCGCGTCATTACCTTCGGTATGACTAGGGGAACATTTTATAACTCTGCCACGAAGTCAACTGACGCGTCGGTTGGGATATTTTTAAGCGGCGAACCCGAAACGGGCAAATGCTTGAAAATGCGTCAAGTGTCATTTTCTCATGCACTTACCTCTTCAGGAAGAAGTGGCGCTGAATTTTTAAGCTGGGAAGGCCTTCATTTGCAGTTTGTCACAGGTTAAGAGCTATGGAGTGCTCCTTTCCCTCTCATGTACAGTGTGGTGCTAGGAGTGATGCCCTGCACACTACACACTGCTCTCTCTCTCCCCTACGTGCAGTTATGTGATGCCCCACAAGAGGGCTCCTCATTTGACTGATGTACAGTTGTGTGAGTTCATGCTTTTGTGCTGAGGCAAGAGCCTCCTTGAGCAGGAACAGGGGTAGCTAACTGCTACTCCAAAGCAGGCACTGGTGAAGGTCAACCTCACCATACAGGTGCAAAATCAGCGCTGTGTATGCGCTGTAATTTTACTGTTTTTCATCCATACGGACACCAGAACCTTTGGGAATCGTGCCCCACTGGCAGAGGACAGTGGGACTGTTTGGGGCTGAAAACAGGGCAAAAACCAGTAAATACAGCGTGCTGAATTTACTGTTTTTGGGCAGGAATCAGAGGGTATACGCCAGTGCAAGTGAGTTCTAGCAAAGGAATTGGTTTCGCGCAAGTTTTGGGGCTGTTATGCTGCCGAAATTTGGCCAAATCAGATGGTATCTAGGTGGATACACGTGAAGGATTCCCAGGACCTTACCTTGTAATTTACCCTCCTAAAGAATAAAGAAATACCGAAAGGGGCGCCAATTTTGGGGCCTACAGGTTGTCGGCGTCTGCACGGGGCATTCTAGCTTCCGAGCCGTGTGTGTATTCAAGTGTTAATTCCCGTCGCAAGTTCTTTTTGCAAAGTGCTCTATGTGTGTGTCTAAAGTAAAGAATTTCGGGTGAAAGCCAACGCCTACCGCCCCACGGGCCGGTTTCATGGTTCCATCGCCGGGATATCAATCACTTTTTCCTTAAAGAGTGAGCCTGGATTAGGGTAAAGACATAGAGTGCAGGAACGCGGGGATTACACTATGGCCGACAAGGGGAAGGGAATTATGGAAGAGGGTTCCTCTTCAGAGGACAGGCAGGAGATTCCTATGGTTTTTGAGATTGGCGAGAGCTCACGACCACGTCAGTCTGTACCTCCTGTCAACGTGAATGTCCCTCCAGTAGTACAGGGCTTTATGACTGGGCAACTTGAGGATTATGCGTTCAAGACTCAGTTAGTTGCCGCGGTGAATGTCTTTTCGCAACTGCTACAGAATCCGAGGTTTATGGAATTCTTGCAAGCGCCACCAGTCCAACAGCAAAATAGGCAACCTACGCCGCGTACGGAGCTTGTTGATGCTCAAGCTCAGGTACTTCATGTGGTGCAAAAGGAAAGGGAACACTCGCATGTTGCAGAGTCGGGGGCTCCAAAGCAGGTTCCTCCCGTGCTTGAACAGGTGGCTAGAACGCCTATTCCACAAGTTATGCCAGTTCAGCCCGCCACCTTTCAGAGCCAACATGCTGTCTTGAATGAACAGGGAGCTGGATACCAGGCTATGCACTCAGTTTTTCCACCACCCACGGTACATCCTGGGTATTTCGGGGGTGGATCAGTGTTCCAAAGTATGGCTAGTTATGCGCCTGGACGTCAGCCGTACATGCCAGGAACAGTGTTCGGGGGTATGCAAGGCATCATGCCAAACCCCATGTATGGTACTATCGGCATACAGCAAGGTTTCCACTGCAACCAGGGCCAGTTTGGGGTGCCACAGGGTCATTTTGACATGACTGGTTTTTCTGGACAGCAGCCAGATATCGCACCTCTGACGCAAAATGTGAATGGCCAAGACGTGCCGATCATGCCTACTACAATGCCCATGTTGCAGACCATTCCGTATGACAACTTGGGGGCACTAGAGAAGCCGAAGGCTTACAAAGAAGATGGTGCAGCGGTAAAGTTCAGTACCTTCAATGGTTTCGAGGATAAGACAAAGGCCCTCACTTTCCTCCAGCAGTTTGATACAGCTTGGGGGCACTAGAGAAGCCGGAGGCTTACAAAGAAGATGGTGCAACGGTAAAGTTCAGTACCTTCAATGGTTTCGAGGATAAGACAAAGGCCCTCACTTTCCTCCAGCAGTTTGATACAGCTTATGTGGGAGGGAATTTTACAGAGGCCTCGAAGGTCAGGAAAGCTGCCACTTTCTTGAAGGACAATGCGCTTACATGGTGGACGACATTGTTAATGCAAGGACAGGCACCCGCCACTTGGGTTTACTTCAAACAAATGTTTGCATCTGCTTGGCTGTCAAATGAATTTGAAGCCGACGTCATGACAGATTGGCACCAGCTTACTTCAGCTTCGTGCAAGAGCTTGCTGGAGTACAATAGGAGGTTTTGTAAAGTGTTACTCTCAGTGACCTCCTACAGATTTGTGCCACTGACAGAGCAGATAGAGAAGTACTGTTGTGGGCTGCCTAAAGGGCTTCACGATTACTGTACAAAGAACAGAGTGGTTACCCTCACTCAGCTTATGGAAGTTGCGAACACTGGTCTTGCCTTGTTGAAAGGAGAGGACAGTGGATTTCCGAGCAGTGACAAAGGAGGGCAGCTAAAGAAAAATTCAGCGAAGAAGCCCTTTGTGAAAATGGCTCCTGATGCGTCACAGGGGTCAGAAAAGGCCACCAAAGACAAGGATTCAGCTGGGACTTCTGGAGCGCAGGCAAAGAAACAGAAAAGGAAGCCTTTTGTGCGCAAGTCGCTCGAGGAAAAGAAGGTCCTAATGGCTGAGAACAAATGCTTTATATGCAAGCAGCCTGGTCACTTTTCTATCAATTGTCCACAAAGGAAAAGGCCAGCTGACTCAAAGGATAAAGAAGACCAGAAAGGCAAGAAGCCAAAACCCACGGCAGGTTTAGTGCCAGACATGGTGGGTGACAGGCCCAGCACAGATGCCAGTGAGTTATGCAGGGCATGGGGTAAAGTTAGGGATCAGACGGCACTCATCTTCTTTGATCCAGGTGCCAAAGCCAACTTTATCTCACCAGAGTTAGCTATGAAGCTGGGCATCAGAGCTGAAGAGATGGGGTACACCGCAGAGGCAGGGTTGGCATGTTCGGGCCACTCAGAGTGTGTTACTCCCATCATTGGAAAACTGCGTCTGCATATTCAGTCGTATGTGGACACTGAAGAGTTTTACATCATGCCGCTGGAAGGTTGTGACGCCTTGTTGTGGATCCCGTGGATGTTCCGAGTGCATGGAGTCTTGGATGCCTACAACAAAAAGATCACTGTACAGCATAGGGGCAAAACTCACATCTTGGATGTAAAGCTTAAAGGAGAGTCAGTCCCTATTGTATCTGCTTCTGCTATCACTTCTGTAATAAAGAATCATCTTTCTGTGTACTTGATTTTTGCACGTGATGTCTCAGATAGGGATCAATCAAATTTATCTGTGTTAGATAAAGAAAGGTCAGCATTTTTGCAAAAGTTTAGTGACTATTTTTCTGATTCATTACCGTCACAATTGCCGCCAGAGAGACCTGAGGACCATCGGATAGATTTGGTGCCAGGGTGTAGCCCACCAAATAGACCTCCCTACAGGGTTAGTGCGGTGCAGCAGAAAGAGATTATGGGCCAGGTTGAGGAGTTATTAGAGAAGGGGCTGATTCAGCCTAGTTCTTCACCCTTTTGCTCCCCAGTGCTCCTAGTGCAGAAGAAGGATGGCTCATGGCGCATGTGTATTGATACCGTGCGTTGAATAAGAATACCATCAAGAATAGGTTCCATATTCCTAGAATTGATGATATTCTCGATCGTTTAGAGGGTGTTGCAATTTTCAGTAGGATAGACCTTAAGAGTGGGTACCATCAGATTCGTATAAGGCCAGAGGATGTGCACAAGACTGCGTTTAGAACGACATTTGGTCTTTATGAGTTTCTAGTGATGCCGTTTGGGCTAACAACTGCTCCTGCCACGTTCAACAGACTGATGGACCGGATTTTCCGCTCGCATCAACAGTTTGTTGGAACGTTCTTCGATGACATGATAGTGTATTCGAAGAATGAAGAGGAGCATAGGCGTCACTTGACCATTGTGTTTGAAGAGCTGCGCAGTCACAGGTTACTTGTCAATCCTAAGAAAAGTGAATTCTTCCTCGAAGAGATCCACTTTCTGGGCCACATAGTCTCAAAGGATGGTGTTAGAATGGATCCCGCAAAGGTCGAAGCTATCAAGACATGGCCAGACTTGAAGACTGTGCACGATGTCAGAAGCTTCTTGGGATTGTGTTCCTACTATAGAAGGTTTATCAGAAATTTTGCAGAGATAGCATCGCCTCTTCACGCTTTGCAAAAGAAAGAGGTCACTTTCAGATGGACCCAAAAAGAGATTTCAGCTTTTAGTCTCTTAAAGGAAAAGTTGACTTCAAATCCAGTTATTGTTTTGCCAGAGTTCAGGAAGTCATTTGTGGTCCAGTGTGGCGCATGTGGCAGTAGCATCGGAGTAGTGCTAATGCAAGATGGACGGGTAGTAGCTTATGCAAGCCGAATTTTGCAAGGGCCAGAGAGGACTATGCAAGTCTATGAGAAAGAGGTCTTGGTCGTGATTCATGCGCTTTCTAGCTGGAAGCACTACCTCTTAGGTGTTGATTTTGTTGTCCAAACAGATCATCAGACCTTGCGATACTTCTGGACACAGTCAAAGTTATCCGAAAAGCATATGCGATGGGCAAACATTCTTTCCATGTTCCACTTCCAGATTATGCATGTGGAAGGCAAGAAGAATGTTGTGGCTGATGCGTTATCAAGAAAGCCACAAATTTCAGCTGTGTCAATTCCTTATCATCAAGAGTTAGATGACATGAAGGAACAGTATACTGCTGATGAAGATTTTGCAAGGATCTTTGAACAGGTACAAGAGGGGCAACATCACGAGCACTACCTCCTCAGAGATGGTTTTATGATGATGCATGGCAGACTTTGCGTCACTAGGCCACTGCGACATAAGGTCATGGAAGAGAGTCATGTCCCACCGTATGCAGGGCATCGTGGCATTGATGCAACAGTTAAAGCAGTAGAGACATTCTTCTATTGGACTACCTTGAGGAGAGATGTGGATGCCTTTGTGCGAGCATGCATAGTTTGCCAAAAGGTCAAGTTTGACAGGCAAAAGGCACCAGGGTTGTTACAACCACTGCCGATTCCGGATAAGCCATGGGAAAGCATTGCTATGGACTTTATCTTTGATCTTCCAAGGACGCCAACGAGGAGTGATGGTATATGGACCATTATCTGCAGATTCAGCAAGCAAGCCCATTTTATCCCTGTCAGGAAGAAGACAAAATCTGATCAGATGGCACGCTTGTTCATGTACAATGTGTTTAAGTACCATGGTATGCCACAATTGATTATCAGTGATCGTGATCCTCGCATGACCAGTTTGTTCTGGAGAGGATTGTTTGAGAACATGGGCACTACGTTCAAATTCTCGTCTTCGTTTCATCCACAAACTGATGGACAATCAGAAGAGGCTAATTCTACTGTCTTAGATCTGCTGAAATGCTATGTGTAAGATAATAAAGGCAAGTGGGAACAATATTTGCCTATGCTTGAGTATGCGTACAATAATACGTTGCATTCGTCTACTGGCAAAGCACCTTTTGAGATTGTTGAAGGCGGCAAAAAGGTTCCTCCCATTTTGCATACAAAAGGACAAGATCTTTGAGGCAGATCGATATGTTGAGAACATGGATGAGATGTATAAGAAGATTAAAGTTGCCTTGGAGAAGACTCAAGCAAAGCAGAAAAAGGCTGCTGATCGTCACCGTCGTGAATTGCTACTATCACCTGGTGATTGGGTTTTGTTAAGGTTCGAAAAGGCAAGGTTAAAGAAGATGAAGGGCAAGAAACGGTTGTTTCCTAAGCTCAGCATGCGTTACTATGGGCCTTTTCAAGTGCTTGACAAGATCAGCGATGTGGCTTACAGGCTGAAATTGCCTGATGCATGGAAGATTCATAATGCGTTTCACGTGAGTCTTCTAAGACCCTTCGTGGGTGATGTGCCAGAAGATATGCCAGATGAGGATCAACCAGAAGTTGAGGAACTTGATGAGATCTTGGTACCTGAGCAAGTTTTGGCACATAAGGACAGAAAAGTTAAAGGACAAGTTGCAAGACGCTATTTGGTGAAGTTCAAGAACTATCCGCCTATGGATGCAAAGTGGATGGAAGAGCATGAACTGTCAGAGTCACCAAATGTATTGCAGCTTTACCTTGAAGCCTTTGGGTTACAACCTACTTATGTCCCAACCCAATGTGTGCAAAGGTGGGGTAATGATAGAGCTAGTACATCAAATGTATATATGAATTCAGTGCCATAGATGCAAATGGCAAAAGTATGAGGTCTCATTACGTCATTTGTATCTATGTATGTTACGACCTTTCTTGCGGATACATGCGATGATAAGAGAGTGTTGATAGCACAAGATCATCAATGGCGTGTATTTATGGTATGCAATTGAGGACGTTTGCGATTTCAAGAGGGCGGTATGTCACGAGGACGTGGCAGTTATTAACCATGTCACAAAGATGTGGCAACTGCTAACCTTGGTTGTTGGTTTCTTTCCAATGGGGTTTATTTTATTTGTTTTGAGACCCTCTTTTTGAAGTAGCAAACGGTCGGACATTGCATGGCCAATGTGAACGGTAGTTTCACCCGCAGATGGGTAGTGGTCGGCACTAGAATTCGTATGGTAAGAGGATGTCTAGGCTCAGAGCAAGATCAGATACGTCCCCCCGTCCACTTAGCAAGTTGGTGGATACTAGGAAGTGAACTCAATAAAGGCCTAAAGTCAAGGTGTGACTACCAACAGAAAGTATCTAATACTTGGGCCACATTGCACTTTTGGATGCGGTCCCAATGAGGATAGATCGTCAGAAGACCAGTGGGAGCCCAATGGAAGCATCTCCTAAAATTTAGGGAACTGCTATTGAAACCGGCCCGTAGGGCGGTAGGCGTTGGCTTTCACCCGAAATTCTTTACTTAAAACACACGCACAGAGCACTTTGCAAAGGACACCTGTAACGGGAATTAGCACTATATCACACACACGGCTCGGAAGCTAGAATGCTCCGAGCAGACGCCGACAACCTGTAGGCCCCAAAATTGGCGCCCCTTTCGGTATTTCTTTATTCTTTAGGAGGGTAAATTACAAGGTAAGGTCCTGGGAATCCTTCACGTGTATCCACTTAGATACCATTTGATTTGGCCAAATTTTGGCAACATAACAGCCCCAAAACTTGCGCGAAACCAATTCCTCTGCTGGAACTCACGGTAATCAATACACATGCGCCATGAGCCATCCTTCTTCTGCACTAGGAGCACTGGGGAGCAAAAAGGTGAAGAACTAGGCTGGATAAGCCCCTTCTCTAATAACTCCTCAATTTGGCCCATAATTTCTTTCTGTTGTGCCGCACTAACCCTGTAGGGAGGTTTATATGGTGGGCTACACCCTGGCACCAAATCTATCCGATGGTCCTCAGGTCTCTCTGGCGGCAATTGTGACGGTAATGAATCAGAAAAATAGTCACTAAACTTTTGCAAAAATGCTGACCTTTCTTTATCTAACACAGATAAATTTGATTGATCCCTATCTGAGACATCACGTGCAAAAATCAAGTACACAGAAAGATGATTCTTTATTACAGAAGTGATAGCAGAAGCAGATACAATAGGGACTGACTCTCCTTTAAGCTTTACATCCAAGATGTGAGTTTTGCCCCTATGCTGTACAGTGATCTTTTTGTTGTAGGCATCCAAGACTCCATGCACTCGGAACATCCACGGGATCCACAACAAGGCGTCACAACCTTCCAGCGGCATGATGTAAAACTCTTCAGTGTCCACATACGACTGAATATGCAGACGCAGTTTTCCAATGATGGGAGTAACACACTCTGAGTGGCCCGAACATGCCAACCCTGCCTCTGCGGTGTACCCCATCTCTTCAGCTCTGATGCCCAGCTTCATAGCTAACTCTGGTGAGATAAAGTTGGCTTTGGCACCTGGATCAAAGAAGATGAGTGCCGTCTGATCCCTAACATTACCCCATGCCCTGCATAACTCACTGGCATCTGTGCTGGGCCTGTCACCCACCATGTCTGGCACTAAACCTGCTGTGGGTTTAGGCTTCTTGCCTTTCTGGTCTTCTTTATCCTCTGAGTCAGCTGGCCTTTTCCTTTGTGGACAATTGATAGAAATATGACCAGGCTACTCGCATATAAAGCATTTGTTCTTAGCCATTAGGACCTTCTTTTCCTCGAGCGACTTGCACACAAAAGGCTTCCTTTTCTGTTTCTTTGCCTGCGCTCCACAAGTCCCAGCTGAATCCTTGTCTTTGGTGGCCTGTTCTGACCCCTGTGACGCATCAGGAGCCGTTTTCACAAAGGACTTCTTCGCTGAATTTTTCTTTTGCTGCCCTCCTTTATCACTGCTCGGAAATCGACTGTCCTCTCCCTACAACAGGGCAAGAACAGTGTTCGCAACTTCCATAAGCTTAGTAAGGGTAGCCACTCTGTTCTTTGTACAGTAATCACGAAGCCCTTTAGGCAGCCCACAACAATACTTCTCTATCTGCTCTGTCAGTGGCACAAATCTGTAGGAGGTCACTGAGAGTAACGCTTTACAAAACCTCCTATTGTACTTCAGCAAGCTCTTGCACGAAGCTGAAGTAAGCTGGTGCCAATCTGTCAAGACATCGGCTTCAAATTCATTTGATAGCCAAGAAGATGCAAACATTTGCTTGAAGTAAATCCAAGTGGCGGGTGCCTGTCCTTGCATTAACAATGTCGTCCACCATGTAAGCGCATTGTCCTTTAAGAAAGTGGCAGCTTTCCTAACCTTCGAGGCCTCTGTAAAATTCCCTCCCGCATAAGCTGTATCAAACTGCTGGAGGAAAGTGAGTGCCTTTGTCTTATCCTCGAAACCACTGAAGGTACTGAACTTTACTGCTGCACCACCTTCTTTGTAAGCCTTCGGCTTCTCTAGTGCCGCTAAGTTGTCATGCGGAATGGTCTGCAACATGGGCACTGTACTAGGCATGATCGGCACGCCTTGGCCATTCACATTTTGCGTAAGCGGTGCGATATCTGGCTGCTGTCCAGAAAAACCAGCCATGCCAAAATGACCCTGTGGCACCCCAAACTGGCCCTGGTAACCTTGCTGCATGCCGATAGTACCATACATGGGGTTTGGCATGATGCCTTGCATACCCCCGAACACTGTTCCTGGCATGTACGGCTGACTTCCAGACGCATAACCAGCCATACTTTGGAACACTGATCCACCCCCGAAATACCCAGGATGTACCGTGGGTGGTGGAAAAACTGAGTGCATAGCCTGGTATCCAGCTCCCTGTCTATTCAAGACAGCATGCTGGCTCTGAAAGGTGGCGGGCTGAACTGGCATAACCTGTGGCATAGGCGTTCTAGCCACCTGTTCAAGCACGGGAGGAACCTGCTTTCGAGCCCCCGACTCCGCAACATGCGAGTGTTCCCTTTCCTCCTGCGCCTCATGAAGTACCTGGGTTTGACCTTCAACAAGCTCCGTACGCGGCGTAGGTTGCCTATTATCCCGGCAATGGAACCATGAAACCGGCCCGTAGGGCGGTAGGCGTTGGCTTTCACCGGAAATTCTTTACTTAAAACACACACACAGAGCACTTTGAAAGGAGACCTGTAACGGGAATTAGCACTATATCACACACACGGCTCGGAAGCTAGAATGCTCCAAGCAGACGTCGACAACCTGTAGGCCCCAAAATTGGCGCCCCTTTCGGTATTTCTTTATTCTTTAGGAGGGTAAATTACAAGGTAAGGTCCTGGGAATCCTTCACGTGTATCCACTTAGATACCATTTGATTTGGCCAAATTTCGGCAACATAACAGCCCCAAAACTTGCGCGAAACCAATTCCTCTGTTGGAACTCACTTGCACTGGCGTGTACCCTCTGATTCCTGTCCAAAAACAGTAAATTCAGCACGCTGTATTTACTGGTTTTTGCCCTGTTTTCAGCCCCAAACAGTCCCCTAACTGTCCTTTGCCAGTGGGGCACGATTCCCAATGATCCTGGCGTCCGTATGGCTGAAAAACAGTAAATATACAGCGCATACACAGCGCTGATTTTGCACCTGTATGGTGAGGTTATGACCCTCACCAGTGCCTGCTTTGGAGCAGCAGCTAGCTACCCCTGTTCCTGCTCAAGGAGGCTCTTGCCTCAGCACAAAAGCATAAACCCACACAACTGTACATCAGTCAAATGAGGAGCCCTCGTGTGGGGCATCACATAACTGCACGTAGGGGAGAGAGAGAGCAGTGTGTAGTGTGCAGGGCATCACTCCTAGCACCACATTGTACATGAGAGGGAAAGGAAGCACTCCATAGCTCTTAACATGTGACAAATGCTGAAATGAGGCCTCTCCCAGCTTAAAAATCAGCGCCCATTTTTCTGCAAGAGGAAACTACATGAAATCTCTTGTGGGCACCCAAAGGGGGTAGCATGTGGAGATCTACAAGCAACCCTAGCATTTTTCATCAACTTGACCAACGTTTTCCTTGTTAGCCCCCATCGTTTTTGGTGGGCAGCCATGGAGAGGTTTGCAGATGATGGCAAGTTCCTTGTGGTGGCGATCTCTTGCTAGGACAAACATGCGCAGCAGAGCTTTCCCCTTCTTGTGATTCTCTCAAGGCAACCCATCCCGAGGGCATCTCGAAGGCATAGCACTATCCTCTTGTGTCGGCCTAGGAGAGCAGATGTCACGAGGACGTGGCAACTGCTAACCTTAGTTGTTAGGTTCTTTCCGATGAATTTCATTTAATTTTTGAGACCCTCTTTTTGAAGTTGTAAATGGCCGGACAATGCATGGCCTATGTGAAACAGTAGTTTCCCCCGCAGAGGAGAAGTTGGTTGGCACTCAAATTCCAGTAGTAAACGGGTGTCTAGGCTCAGTTCACAGTAATATAGGTCCCCTCGCTACACTTAATAAGTTGGTTGTAAGGTGCAGCGGATGTGAATGATGAACTTGCTCAAGATGAGTGCTCCGAACTGTGCTCAAGGGTTCCTTTTACTTATGGAAGGGAGACCCTTCCGTTCCCTTAGTGAGAGAGTGCAATGGACACAAACAAAGTGGTGAACACTATGAATGAAGGTACTGAGACTGACAGATAGAGAGAGAAGAATACGACACCAGAATGTCGTCAAACCCTCCTCCGAAGGCCCCACTCTCTATGGTGAGAGCGGTCTACTATTGATTGCACAAAACTCTACAATGCTTTGGACTTGCTAACGATGTCGACGACGACGGGCTGAAATCTGAAAACGCTAAGGGCTGAAATCTGCAAATCTTTATCTGCTGAATTCTGACTCTATGTCGGTGAAATAGCGATGACGACGATGCAACGACAACGTGCTGCAAACGCAAATGCTGAAATCTGCGTTTTCCAGGCTGAAACTGCAAACTTCGATGGATTTGACCGTGCGGCGAGGATCTGCTGCGGGAAGGTGAGATCTGCGAGGTTCGGGACTTCTACTGCGATGTGTCTATGTTGAAAACTGAAAATGCTGATACTTTTGTGTCACGTGACACATCCAACCCTATGTGTCCGTGGACAAGCTACAGCATGACCAGGGTTCAGTTCAGTCAAGTCAGTCTAGAATAGGAAGTGATCTGGCACTTTTGTGAGTCTGTTCGCAGACCGTGCATGTCCAGACACTTAGATTAGATGCATATCCTCTGGTTGCACATCGCATGACCATCAGATTCTAGTCAGATCCCATCACTAGCATTTTTACAGTGCATAGACCTATTTTCCCTATTTTTGACATTTTTCACTTATTATTTTTAAGTGACTTTGTTGGAAAGTAGGTAGGGCGATTTGGCTAAGTTTGTATAAATAGAAACCTAGCGCTAGCACTTTCTGGCAGAAGAGGCAGCCGGAGCACCTTGCTCCACAGGCAATTTCTCAGCAGGACACTCCCAGATGACCTAGCGTTTTTGCATCCCGAGGAGTGACCTACCGTTTTGGACAAGATCAGCCTAGCGTTTTGCTTTGGCAGGACTACCGGCGACAACAAGGAACAGATCAGCCGAGCGTTAGTGGTTTGTACAGCAGATCAGCCCCGGCAACCACAGAAGACAGATTTTCAGCCTGGCGTTTTTGGATTGCATTTCAGCCCCTGGCGTTTTGCAATTCCATCGCGACAAGACCTCAGATAGAACCAGCGTTGTCAGTTTTCAGCAGTCTAGCATCGCAGTAGAAGTCCCAAACCTAGCAGATCTCACGTTCCCGCAACAGATCCTCGCCGCACGGTCAGATTCCGCGCAGTTTGCAGTTTCAGCCCGGAAAACGCAGATTTCAGCATCTGCATTTTCAGCGCGTCATCGTCGCATCGTCGCCATCGGCATCGTCATCGACATAGAGTCAGAATTCAGCAGATAAAGATTTGCAGATTTCAGCCATTAGCATTTTCAGATTTCAGCGCGTCTCGTCGTCGTCCTCATCGTCGGCAAGTCCAAGCATTGTAGAGATTTGTGCAATCATAAGTAGACCGCTCTCGCCATAGAGAGTGGGGCCGAGGGTTTGACAACATTCTGGTGTCGTATTCTTCTCTCTCTCTCTCAGTCTCATTCACCTTCATTCACAGTGTTTACCACTTTGTTTGTGATCATTTGCATTCTCTCACTAAAGGAACGGAAGGCTCTCCCTTCCGTAAGTAAAAGGAACCTTGAGCACAGTTCGGAGCACTCATCTTGAGCAAAGTTCAACATTCATTCCGCTGCACCTTACATTGGTATCAGAGCTTTGGCAGTGTTCTGTATCACTCAAGGAAAGAACCACAAGAACCACAATTTTTTTTTGCTTCTTGTGGTCGCACGTAACCCAAGTCCTCTTGGGCGTGTCGATTCCTAATCGAGTTTTTGAAGAGTGACAGGAAACCCAAGAAAGAAGGGCTTGTCCAACCTCCCCTTGTGCCTCTTTTCGCTCATTGAGAGCGGACAGTGCACTTAGCGGCCGGCCAATCGACCTGAGGTGGGAGAAAGCAACCTTGGTGTGAGCGCAAGGCCGCCAAGTGGTGCGCCCGCAGTAAAGAGAAGAACTCGGGTGAAGAGAAGATCCTTCTCTAACACAGATTGCAAGCTAAAGAAGAACCTCAAGAACCTCAAGACTTGCAAGAACCTCCAGAACTCAAGAACCCCAAGAACCAAGACCCCCAAGAACCCAAGTTTCTCGTGAACTTAAGAACCCAAGACCACAAGAACCCACGACTTCAGCGGATGGTCATCACTCGAAGCGGAATGGATACTTCGCTTGGAGGTGGTGAGCATGAAAGTAGCGAAGAAGAATTTCCCCACCAAGGAGGTTTTTCTGACCCTCTCTTCCCCATCTACGTCAAGGATTGCACTAACTCCTATGGAGGCTTTGGACCAAATGTTTAGGGAAAGGAAGTTAGAACGCGAAGCAAGACAAGCAGAAAGAATGGGAGAATTTGATCGTGAATGCAAAGAAAGAAAAGCAGAAATGGATTGCAGACAAGCAGAAAGAAAAGCAGAAAGAAAGGCAGCCATAGAGCGTGAGCATGAGCAAGCGCGACACATGTAAGAGGTGTTGCGACTCTTTTCTCAAGTGCAGGCACAGATGCAAGAGATTCGTGAAAAGGAGACTCTCTCAGTCTCTTCTTTTCCCAAGCATGACACACATGATTTGCATGATAATGATAAGCATGATGATTTGAATGATAATGATGAGCATGATGATTTGGATGACAATGACAAGCATGATGATTTGTATGATGATCAAGATGTGTTTTCTCACAAGCATGATGATTTGTATGATCAAGAAGTGATTGTTCACAAGGATGCTCGTTTAGTTGATGCTTTTTCTAGCGAAGCTAACCTCGTTGGAGATTCAATCGATCACAAAGAATCGATCTTGGCTTTCGAGTCGAGATCCACAGCAAACCCCCAGCGGATTCGATCAAACACGACGAACCGATCTTGGCTCTCGAGCCTAGGTCCAAAGAACCCTTACAAGAAGTACTATGTGTTCGAATGATAAGTCAGCACGCATTGTTCGAGTGTTTCTTTCGTAATTGTTTCTTGCATTTTAGTCAACGTCTTTATGTGATCCCTTTTCCTAGGCATGGCATCTTGTACGTTGAGCACGTTTCACTCATGAATGAGCACGGATATATACGGATTATTCATGAAGAGCTGAAAAGTATGCATTCAAGGACGTCACATTCCATGTCTCTTCCTTGGCACGACACGGTCGTAGAAAGAGCACAAGAAAGTATGAGCACCAAGCATGGGCATTTCCGTTGTGAATTGCCACAGTTGATTAATTTAGATCAAAACAGAAAGATTCGATCTCATTGTTTGCGTGTGTGTGGTGAACGGTTTGGCACTCCGTCTCTTTGTTCATCTTATTGCATGCACAGTCTTTAGAAAAGACGAGATTTATTCCAGTCACCTTACATGGAATAGGTATGTTCATGTTTTTGTGTTGAAAGTGATTTCAGGAATTTTCAGCCATGGAGATTCTTGACGAAGTTAGACGCATGACTCTCGACGAAGATGATTGAAGGCGCGGCCCAAAGAAGCAAGCGTTGCAGACCTTTATGAAGTTCAAGTATCGCACAACCCCCACATCAGAGTGGGCCGGCGAAGAGTCCTTTCCAGGATTCCCGATGCTATTGGCGATCTCCCTCGACGCCATACAGTTCGATATCAGTATCTCACTTTGAAAAGGAGGGGATGTCACGTGACACATCCAACCCTATGTGTCCGTGGACAAGCTACAACATGACCAGGGTTCAGTTCAGTCAAGTCAGTCTAGAATAGGAAGTGATCTGGCACTTTTGTGAGTCTGTTCGCAGACCGTGCATGTCCAAACACTTAGATTAGATGCATATCCTCTGGTTGCACACCGCATGACCATCAGATTCTAGTCAGATCCCATCACTAGCATTTTTACAGTGCATAGACCTATTTTTCCCTATTTTTGACATTTTTCACTTATTATTTTTAAGTGCCCTTTGTTGGAAAGTAGGTAGGACAAATTGGCTAAGTTTGTATAAATAGAAACCTAGCGCTAGCACTTTCTGGCAGAAGAGGCAACAGGAGCACCTTGCTCCACAGGCAACTTCTCAGCAGGACACCCCCAGATGACCTAGCGTTTTTGCATCCCGAGCAGTGACCTAGCGTTTTGGACAAGATCAGCCTAGCGTTTTGCTTTGGCAGGACTACCGGCAACAACAAGGAACAGATCAGCCTAGCGCTAGTGGTTTGTACAACAGATCAGCCCCGGCAACCGCAGAAGACAGATTTTCAGCCTAGCGTTTTTGGATTGCAGTTCAGCCCCTAGTGTTTTGCAATTCCATCGCGACAAGACCTCAGATAGAACCAGCGTTTTCAGTTTTCAGCAGTCAAGCATCGCAGTAGAAGTCCCGAACCTCGCAGATCTCACCTTCCCGCAGCAGATCCTCGCTGCACGGTCAGATCCCGCGCAGTTTGCAGTTTCAGCCCGGAAAATGCAGATTTCAGCATCTGCGTTTTCAGCGCGTCGTCGTCGCATCGTTGCCATCTACATCGTCATCAACATAGAGTCCGAATTCAGCACATAAAGATTTGCAGATTTCAGCCATTAGCATTTTCAGATTTCAGCCCGTCTCGTCGTCGTCCTCATTGTCGGCAAGTCCAAGCATTGTAGAGATTTGTGCAAGCATAAGTAGACCGCTCTCGCCATAGAGAGTGGGGCCTTCGGAGGAGGGTTTGACAACATTCTGGTGTCGTATTCTTCTCTCTCTATCTCTCAGTCTCATGCACCTTCATTTACAGTGTTTACCACTTTGTTTGTGATCATTTGCATTCTCTCACTAAAGGAACGGAAGGCTCTCCCTTCCGTAAGTAAAAGGAACCTTGAGCACAGTTCGGAGCACTCATCTTGAGCAAAGTTCAACATTCATTCCGCTGCACCTTACATTTTGTGGTCCTGTCGCAACGAATCTGCAAAAACGCTAAGGTGCTCTGCAAACTCAAAAACGCTAGGGCTGATGTGTGTCCTGCTGCAAAAACGCTACTGATCTGGTGAGTCCTGTTGTCGCCAGGTTTGCCTGCAAAAGCAAAACGCTAGGGCTGATGCAATGGAAGGAAAAACGTTGGCTCTTCTTGTTGATGGTTGAAAACGTTGAGTCTTCTTGCCGGGGGGTCTTGCTTGAGAAGGTGCATTGTTGGATGTCAGGTCCCTGCTCCCTCTTCTGCCAGAAAGTGCTAGCGCTAGGTTTCTTATGTACTTGCTTATCAAAATTGCCCTACCTAGTTCCCAACAAAAGTCACCTAAAAATAATAAGTGAAAATTGATTAAAATATGGAAAATTAGGTCTATACACTGTAAAAATGCTCCTGATGGGTTCTCATGGAAATCTGATGATCATGCTGTATGCAACCAGAGGATATGCATCTATTCTAAGTGTGGACATGCACGGTCCACGAATAGACTCACAAAAGTGCCAGAACACTTCCTAAGCTAAGCTAACTGAACTGAACCCAATCCTTGTCACGAAGTAGCTTGTCCACGTACACACATAGGGTTAGATGTGCACGTGACATTGGTGGATACTAGGAAATTAACTCCATAGAGGCAAAGTGACAAGGTGGGGTCACCCAGAGAAAATCACCCGAGAACTGGGCTACATTTCATTTTTGGATGTGGTCGCGGTGATGAAAGATGGTCAGATGACCAATGAAAGTCCAATGAAAGCATCTCCTAAAATTTAGGAAACTGCTATTTTGGGCCATGAAATTTGTTCGCGTCGTTAGCTCAAGAATAGCAAGAGGAATACTCTGCCGCTAAGTCAACTGAGCAACCGGTTGAGATTTTTTCCAAAGGGGGGAATTAATACATGAGTGCCACTTGGCACATTTTTGGGAATTTTCCAACTTAAATAAGAGAGAAGCGTTACAATAAAACGTGGGCTGCATTTTTCAGCTGTATGGTGGATTGTTGCAAGTACCAAAGCTACTGTGTGCTTGCCTACCCTCTATATACAGTGAAATGCAAGAACTGAAGCCTTGCACAGCATTCACTGCTCTCTCTCTCCCCCTCCGTGAAGTTATGTGATGCCCCACAAGAGGGCCCTTCATTTGACCTATGTACAATTGTGTGGGTTCATGCGTGATTGCCAAGGCAAGAGCCTCTTGCACAAGTACTGGATTAGCTAGTTGCTAATCCTCCGCAGGTACAGGTGAATTCGGAGAGATTTCACGCGAGAAATCTCGTCCGTTTCAAAGGGCAGGTAGCCCTACAGGTGCGGGAGCACGAGGACTTGCTACGGATGCAATCGGCTCGCGAAACGGAGCCCAAGAACGCCGACAGGGAATGATGGTATATGGACCATTATTTGCAGGTTCGGCAAGTAGGTCCAATTTTATTCCTGTCGAGAAGAAGATACCATGGTACAATGTGTTTAAGTACCATGGTAGGCCACAATCGATGTCAGTGATCGTGATCCTTGCATGACAAGTTTGTTTTGGAGAGGATTGTTTGAGAACATGGGCACTACGGTCAACTTCTCGTCTTCGTTTCATCCACAAACTAATGGACAGTCAAAAGAGGCTAATTCTACTGTCTTGGATCTATTGAAATGTTATGTGTCAGATAACAAAGGCAAGTGGGAACAGTATTTACCTATGCGTGAGTATGCGTACAACAATGCGGTGCATTCGTCAACTGGCAAGGCACCTTTTGAGATTGTTGAAGGCGGCAAAAAGGTTCCTCCCATTTTGCATACAAAAGACAAGATCTTTGAGGCAGATCGATATGTTGAGAACATGGATGAAATGTATAAGAAAATTAAAATTGCCTTGGAGAAGACTTAGGCAAAGCAGAAAAGGGCTGCTGATCATCACCGTCGTGAATTACTGCTTTCACCCGATAATTGGGTACTTTTACGGTTTGAAAAAAAAAGGTTAAAGAAGATGAAGGGCAAGGAAAGGTTATTTCCGAAGCTCAGCTTGCATTACTATGGGCCTTTTCAAGTGCTTGGTAAGATCAGCGATGTTGCGTACAGGCTGAAATTGCCTGACGCTTGGAAGGTTCATAATGCGTTTCACATGAGTCTTCTAAGACCCTTCGTGGGTGATGTGTCAGAAGATATGCTAGATGAGGACCAGCCAGAAGTTGAGGAACTTGATGAGATTTTGGTAACTCTGCAGATTTTGGCACATAAGGAAAGAAAAGTTAAGGTACAGCTTAGACGTTATTTGGTGAAGTTCAAGAACTATCCACTATGGATGTAAAGTGGATGAAAGAGCATGAGCTGTCAGAGTCACCAAATGTATTGCAGCTTTACCTTGATGCCTTTGGGTGGTTACAACCTTCGTATGCCCCAACACAGCGTGTGCAAAGGAGGGATAATGACAAAGCTAGTATATCAAATATACATATGGATTGAGTGTAATAGAAGAATGCATTGCTCTTTAAGTGTTAAACGTATAATGTTCCCTTCTATCATAGATGGAAATGACAAAAGCATGAAGGTCTCATTAAGTCATTTGTATCTATGTCTTATCATCTTTCTTGCAGATACATGCGATGATAAAAGAGTGCTGACAACACAAGATCATCAATGGCATGTATTTATGGTATGCAATCGAGGACGTTTGCGATTTCAAGAGAGGGATATGTCACGAGGACGTGGCAACTGCTAACCTTAGTTGTTGGTTTCTTTCTGATGATTTTCGTTTAATTTTTGAGACCCACTTTTTGAAGTTGCAAATGGTCGGACATTGCATGGGCCAGTGTGAAACAGTAGTTTCACCCGCAGACGAGAAGTTGGTCGGCGCTGGAATTCCAATCGTAAAAGGGTGTCTAGGCTAAGTTCACAGTCATCTAGGTCCCCTCGCCGCACTTAATAAGTTGGCGGATACTAGGAAATTAACTCCATATAGGCACAGTGACAAGATGGGGTCACCCGGAGAAAATCACCCGAGAACTGTGCTACATTACATTTTTGGACGTGGTCCCAGTGGTGGAAGATGGTCAGATCCAATGGAAGCATCTCCTAAAATTTAGGAAACTGCTATTTTAGGCCATGAAATATGTTTGCATCATTAGCTCCGGAATAACAAGAGGAACATTTCATTACTCAACCGCTAAGTCAACTGAGCAACCGGTTGAGATTTTTTTAGACCAAAAGTTTCAAAGCGGGGAATTAATGCATGAGTGCCACTTGGCACATTTTTGGGCATTTTCCAACTTAAATAAGAGAGAAGCGTAACAATAAAACGTGGGCTGCATTTTTCAACTGTATGGTGGATTGTTGCAGGTACCAAAGCTACTGTGTGCTTGCCTACCCTCTATGTACAGTGAAGTGCAAGAACTGAAACCTTGCAGAGCATTCACTGCTCTCTCTCTCCCCCTCCGTGTAGTTATGTGATGCCCCACAAGAGGGCCCTTCATTTGACCTATGTACAATTGTGTGGGTTCATGCACGATTGCCAAGGCAAGAGCCTCTTGCACAGGTATTGGATTAGCTAGTTGCTAATCCCCCGCAAGTACAGGTAACTTTGGAGGGATTTCACGCGAGAAATCTCGTCCGATTCAAAGGGCAAGTGGCCCTACAGGTGCGGGAGCACGAGGACTTGCTACGAATGCAATCGGCTCGCGAAACGGAGCCCAAGAACGCCGACAGGGAATGATGGTATATGGACCATTATTTGCAGGTTCAGCAAGCAAGTCCAATTTTATTCCTGTCGAGAAGAAGATACCATGGTACAATGTGTTTAAGTACCATGGTATGCCACAATCGATGTCAATGATCGTGATCCTTGCATGACAAGTTTGTTTTGGAGAGGATTGTTTGAGAACATGGGCACTACGCTCAACTTCTCGACTTCGTTTCATCCACAAACTAATGGACGGTCACAAGAGGCTAATCCTACTGTCTTGGATCTGTTGAAATGTTATGTGTCACATAACAAAGGCAAGTGGGAATAGTATTTGCCTATGCGTGAGTATGCGTACAACAATGCGGTGCATTCGTCAACTGGCAAGGCAGCTTTTGAGATTGTTGAAGGCGGTAAAAAGGTTTCCTCCCATTTTGCATACAAAGGACAAGATCTTTGAGGCAGATTGATATGTTGAGAACATGGATGAAATGTATAAGAAAATCAAAGTTGTTGTCACGTGACACATCCAACCCTATGTGTCCGTGGATAAGCTACAGCATAACAGGATTCAGTCAATCCAGTCAGTCCAGTCAATCTAGCTTAGAGGTGATCTGGCACTTTTTGAGAGTCTATTCGTACACCGTGCATGCCCAGTCACTTAGTGTAGATGCATATTCTCTGGGTGCACACAGCATGATCATCAGTATTTCCATCAGAAACCATTAGAATCAGTTAGGGGATTTTTCCAGTGCACTTAGCCTATTTTCCCTATTTTTGACATTTTTCACTTATTATTTTTAAGTGACTTCCCAACAAAAGTAGGTAGGGCAATTTTGCTAAGAAAATATATAAGCAAACCCAAGTTAGCACTAAATGGCAGAAGAGGCAACAGGAGCTCCCCGCTCAACAGGCACCTTCTCAGCAAGAACCCCTCAGCACCATCAAGCCTTGGCGTTTTCCAGCCCTAAGCCTAGCGTTTTTGGTATCGCCCACACCTCTCCCTAGCCCTGGCGTTTTCAACTTTGCAGTGATCGCCAACACCCCCAGAGGTCCAACGTTTTTCACTAACGCTATAGTAGCTGCCAGCGTTTTCATTTTCAACCTTTAGCAGAGAAATTGCAGCAGCGTTTTCAGCCTTCAAACCAGTAGCAGATTCAGCCCTAGATGTTTGCAGAAGATCCCCATTTTCAGCCCTCAAAAACGCAGCAAAACAGAGTTTTCAGCCACTCCGAAACAGTCCCAGATTTTCAGCCATAGCGTTTTTATGGACTGCAGATAGAAGACCGCAGATTTCAGCCCTTAAGTCGTCATCGCCATTCCAATCGTCGTCACCGGCATAGTCCCAAGTTGCATCAATTCCATGCATCGTCATTGTCCCACTTTGTGCAATCATAAGTAGACCACTCTCGCCGACGAGAGTGGGGCCTTCGGAGGAGGGTTTTACAACGTCTCTGGTGTCGTATCTCTCTTCTCTCTCTATCTCTCACTCTCATACACTTCCATTCACTGTGTCCATTCACTTTGTTTGTGATCATAGCACTCTCTCATTAAGAACGGAAGGCTCTACCTTCCATAAGAACAAAAGGAACCTTGAGCACAGTTCGGAGCACTCATCTTGAGCAAAGCGCAAACATTCATTCTGTTGCACCTAACATTGGTATCAGAGCTTTGGCATATCACTCAAGGAAAGAACCACAAGAACCACAAGAATTTTTTTGCTTGTTGCGGTCGCACGAACTCAAGTTCGCTTGGGCGTGTCGATTCCTAATCGTGTTTTTTGAAGAGTGACAGGAATCCCAAGAAAGAAGGGCTTGTCCACCTCCCCTTGTGTCTCTTTTCACTCATTGAGAGCGGACCGTGCACTTAGCGGCCGGCCAATCGACGTGAGGTGGGAAAAAGCAACATTGGTGTGAGCGCAAGGCCGCCAAGGGGTGCGCCCGCAGAAAGGAGTAGAACTCGGGTGAAGAGAAGATGTCACAAAGTGATGACGTGGCGGACAGCAGAAACCCTAATTTCTGCCAAAAACCCTAATTTCCGAAAATCGCGGAGGCTTTAAAAAATTTTATTTTATTTTATTTATTTATTTATTTTTTTATAAATGATGAGCGACGCGAATCTTGCTTTTTCTCCACGCCATGCGAAAGAGAGAGAACTTGCTTTTTTTTTTTTTAAGATTCTCTAAGAGAGAGAGAGAACTGATGCTTTTTATTTTAAAAGCTGTTGGGGTTTGCTTTTGGGCATCCCTTGTATCTTTAAATAAGTGGTGAGGGCTTCACTTCTCAGAGCATCTGGACGCAGAGTCTGAGAGTGAAACCCTAGCCACTCTCTTGTACTTTGAACTGATTAATATAAAAAGAAATACCGAAAGGGGCGCCAGTCTTTGGGGCCAATATCTCTAGGCACGGAACTCCGCCGGGCCAGTGCAAATCTATTGTGATCTGTGAATTGTTTTGAAGTGGTTATTTGGTGCTATCGCGGTTGATTCTTGACTTGGAGTGTCCAAGTTTGTTACAGTGGTATCAGAGCACGGCCGATTTCTTTTGTACAGGAAATCCGATCCCCGAAAAAAAAAATCCGCGGCACCTATGGCTTCAGGCAATGATCAGTCGACTCCCTCTGCATCTAGAGATGCAGGCTAGGATCACAACGAAGATTCAGACAGAGAGTATGGCCTGCCTCGGCCTACTCAGGCGGAGCAAAGAGAGATGGAGCGTCGTCAATTGATTGGCGATGCAACAAAGATGATGCTCAATTTTGCCAAGGACCCGAAGATGGCAAAATATATGAACCAGACCTCGTTGGAAGAGGTACAGATGGAGTGGCAAAGAACCACAACGCTCCCGAAACCCGCTCTCAAGAAACCTTCTACCTCCAAGAAATATACGGAGAAGGAACTGGAGAACGTGGTTGATGCACGGATTGCTCAACTTTTCGACGTGCAAAAGAAAGGCAAAAAGCACGGCAAAAAGCAGAAGAAAGGCACTGACTTCCCAGGATATTTGGGTCGTTGGTCGACATTTGACAAGGCAAAGAAATTGAAGAAGCGCGTCAAGTTTGAAGACCTACCCAGTTCTTCTTCTTCTTCTTCTGACAATTCTTCTAGCTCTTCAGACTCGAGCGAAGAAGACAGGAAAAGCAAAAAGCGAAGCAAGAAACAACGCTTCGGAAAGGGCAAGAAAAAGGCAAGGAAGTCTAAGTCTCGCCCACTGAGTGACACTTCTACAGAGGACTCGTCTACGGACAGTTCAGACTCTGAACAGTCCAGGTTATTTGGGTCGTCAATCGACTTTTGACAAGGCAATGAAACAGAAGAAGACTGTTCGATTTGAAGGAGTACCCAGTTCTTCTTCTTCTTCTTCTTCTGACAGTTCTTCTAGCTTCTCGGATTCGAGCGAAGAAGACAGAAAAGGTAAAAAGCGAAACAAGAAGCAACGCTTCGGAAAGGGCAAGAGAAAGGCAAAGAAGGTTAAATCTCGCCCAGAGACTGACAGTTCTACTGAGGACTCGTCTACAGACAGCTCAGATTCCGATGACGGAAACTTTTATGCGAACAAGAAGAATTTTTACAAAGCCAACCAGTATGACTTTCTCGAAGCTAAAAGCAAGAAAGTCCGAGAGTTTGGCCACTCCATCAAGTTTGACACTTTTTCAGGGTAGTCAGATGCTTCAAAGGCTTTGTCTTTTATACAGCAGTTTGACATCGCTTTCGCAGGAGGACGCTATTCAAAGCACTCCAAGATACGGAGAGTTGCCTCTTACTTTAAGAGGAATGCTCGTACTTGGTGGTTCACGCTTCTTTTAAACAAGACTGCGCCAGTTAAATGGCTGAAATTTAAGAAGCTTTTTATTTCTTCTTGGTTGACGCAAGAATATGAATGAGATATATATTGTGAAAGATTCTGGATCTCTTTTCTACCCGCCTCTTCATTCAAGAAGATCTCGTTCAGAGAGCAGATTGAGCGGTTTACCTTGGGTCTACCTACAGAGATCCGAGATCACTGCTTGGAACAGAAGTCAGCTTCTATTCAGGAGTTGATGAGTCATGCAAAGCGGGGCTTTGCCATTCACTCTGGCAGTCTGACCTACCCCACAGATGAGGCCAGGACCCAACGAGCCAAACAGACTTCCGGGCATGAAAGTAGAACGAAAAAGAGCAACCCAGAGAAAAAGGATGCACGACCCAAGCTTCCTCCTGAGGAGAGAGCTCGCTTCATCAGGGAGGGGAAGTCCTTCGGATGCGGGGAACATGGACATATCTCCCCGAAGTGCCCTAAACAGGCACCGAAAGGACAGAATGATAAGAACGACGACAGGCCTGAGAGTTCGAGAGCAGCTGAGGAACGTGGCAGAAAAGGCAGATAGAAAAGCAGAACTGGTACCACATGGCGTGGGACCTGCACCGAATCTAATGAATGAAAGTACAAACTTTACCGCTTTTGGGGGCAAAGTGAAGGGTCAAGAAGCTCTTTTGAAGGAGCCAAGGCCAACTTCTTTTCACTTGGAATTGGCGGCTCGATTTGGAATTACGCCCGACAGACTGACGCCACAGGCGGAGGTAGTTCGACTGGCACCCGGAAGGGATGTTGCCATTACACCGAGCATTGGCAAACTTCGTTTGCAATGACAGGGGTGTTCAGGGCACGCGAGTGATGTTCTACTCAGGATCCCTTGGTACCACAAGAACTACGCCGTGGTTGACTACCGGGCCGAGAAAGCGACTTTGATAAATGAAGGGCTTAGAGATTGTACTTAATGAACTTCAGTTTCTTACTCATTCTTTTGGGAGAAAACTGAACGATGGATAAAGGTTGAATATGTTTTGACCTGATCAAAAGAACGCCAAGATTTTTCTCCACACTCATGCCGATTGCTTTTCAGAGGGCCTGAAGATCAAACCATTGATCTGATACCTAGAAGCACGCCACCGAACCGGCCACCTTACCGTGTGAGCCGAGTACAGAATGAAAAGATTATGAACCCAGTGAAAGACCTCTTGGAAAAGGGTCTTGTTTAGCATAGTACTTCATCGTATTGCTCTCCACTGTTGTTGGATTTGAAGATAGATGGATCTTGGAGAATGTGCATCGATTATAGAACTCTCAACAAAATCACCATCAAGAACAGATTTCCGATTCCTAGGATCGATGATATACTCAACAGGTTACAGGGATCCTCGTGCTTTAGCAGGATTGACTTGAAGAGTGGATATCATCAGATCCGAATCGCGCCGAGAGACGTCTACAAGACAGCCTTTCGAACGACTTTTGGGTTATTTGAGTTTTTGGTGATGCCTTTTGGCTTAACCAATGCTCCTGCGACATTTAACCAGATGATGGACAGGATTTTTCGAGAGTACGGGCTATTTGTTGGCACTTTCTTTGACGACATCATTGTTTTCTCCAAGAATGAGGCAGTACACAGAGATCATCTGCTTCAAGTCTTTCAGGCATTACGAGATCACACGTTAGTGATTAAGGCAAAGAAAAGTGAATTTTTCCTCCCAGAGATACACTTTTTGGGACACATTGTGTCAGCAGTAGGAGTGCAAATGGACCCGGCCAAGATAGACACTATCTGTGATTGGCCCGATTTGAAGAATGTCCATGAAGTTGAAAGCTTCTTGGGACTGTGTTCGTACTACAGACAGTTCATTCGAGAGTTTGCAGAGGTTGCTTCCCCTTTGCATATCTTGATACAGAAAGGGGTCCCTTTCTTGTGGGGATCCACAGAGGTGACTGCCTTTCAGACATTGAAAGAGAAATTGACTACAGGACCAGATTTGACTTTGTTGGACTTGCAGAAGTCATTTGAAGTATTTTGTGATGCTTATGGTCGTAGTCTGGGTGCAGTCTTGATGCAAGAAGGCCATGTCATTGCTTACGAGAGCCGATTGTTCTCTAGGCCGGAGATGACAGCACAGATTTATGAGAAAGAGCTTTTGGCGGTTATCCATGCTCTTACTCGGTGGCGGCATTACCTACTCGGAGCGGATTTTACTGTCTTTATAGACCATCAGAGTTTGCGCTACTTCTTGTCACAGAAGCAGCTTTCAGAAAAGCAGATGCGGTGGGCGAACATCTTGTCACAGTTCCACTTCCAGATTGTCCATGTGCAGGGACAGAAGAATGTGGTGGCAGATGCTTTTTCTCGGAAACCGTTGGTTCTGGCTATTTCCGCGATACATCATAGGAGCTTCGAGGATATGGTCGATCAGTATGCCACAGATACAGATTTTGCAAATATTTTCACACGGATACGGGATGGGGAGACAGTAGCGGGATACTCCCTTCGGGAAAGCTACTTGATGAGAAAGACTATGTTGTGCGTTACACAGCCGTTGAGGAAAAAGGTTATAACTGAATGCCACTGTCCACCTTTTACGGGTCACCACGGCATTGCTACCACCATGAAGGGGGTAGAGAGATACTTCTTTTGGCCGAGACTCAAAAAGGATGTGGAAGAGTTGTGCGCAGTATGGCAGAAGGTCAAGTTTGACAGGCATAAGGCACAGGGATTGTTACACCCTTTACCCATACCCACCCGCCCCTGGGAAAGTATTGAAATGGATTTCATTTTGATCTCCCGATTACACAGAATGATCACGATGATTTTCCGATTACATGGCACGTCTAAGACGATTGTCTCTGATAGAGACCCCAGATTTATGAGTTTGTTTTGGAAGGCAATTTGGGAGAACATTGGCACGCAGTTGCAGTTCTCGTCATCGTTCCACTTGCAGACTGACGGGCAATTTGAGATTGCCAATTCAGTGATTTTAGATTTATTGAAGTCTTGTATCTCGGATCAGAAGATCAATGAAAAAGAACTTACCTTTGGTAGAATTTGCCTACAATAACACGATACACTCTTCGACGGGGAAGACGCCATGTGAGATTGTTGAAAGTGCTATGAAGGTTCCATCCTTCTTGAGCACGAAAGATTAGATATTTGAAGCGGATGAATATTCGCGAGATTTGGATACGGCTTTTGCCAAGGTTCGCGAGACTTTGCAGGAGTCTCAAGAACGACAGAAAAAGGTAGCAGATCGCCATCATCGCGACTTGAAATTGAAGGAGGATGATTGGGTGCTCTTACGTTTTGAGAAGGCACGCCTATGAAAGTAAAAGGGAAAGGAGAGGCTTTTTTCCAAAGCTTAGTATGCGATACTACGGACCTTTCCAGATCACTGACAAGATAAATGATGTCTCCTTCCGATTGAAACTGCCAGATACTTGGAGGATTCATAATGCATTGCATGTGAGTCTCTTGAAACCTGTTAAGGGTGATGTGTCTGATGATGGGGAGCCTGATGAGCAACCAGAAGTGGAAGAAAATGAGGAGATCCTTAACAGATTTTGGCACATAACGATACGAAGAAAGGTAAAGTCCGAAGGCGGTTCTTGGTTTAGTTCAAGAACTTTTTTGCATTTGATGCGAAGTGGATGGAGGAGGAGGACCTAGCAGATACTCCTCGGATTGTGAAACTTTACCTCCATGTTTTGGTTTAGCATAGTCTACTCCAAACGGAACCCAGAATTCAGCTTGGCCAGAGATCTGGTGCAGTGGGATGCACAAGAGAGGAGTGACTCCGCTCCTTTGTCAACAGATGCCTTGATTTTGATACTAAAGTCAGTGATGTCTCTTTGAGCTTCAGGGATGCTGAGAGCTGACAGTATTCTGCTAGATGACTATGAAATGGAATTCCTGATAATGATACTGATTTGTTCTTGACTTCTTTTGAGTGCAGGAACCGATAGCCGAAATGACTGTAGCATTTTGGTCTGATTGATCTCGAATAGACATGGTTGCAATAGGGGTTAGTCAATCGGACATCGATGAAGTCCCGATTAGACCTAGATGCGATTGCTAGCTACATTGCCGATAAATCATGGTCTAAGATCCGAATGATTGTTGAATGTCATGTGATGTCCTGTGATGTCTGGTGATGTCCTGTGATGTCGTGTGATGTGACTGTCGATTTTGTACATGTGCTAGATGTGTGTTCCTAGTACGTAAGTACTAACACTCAGTGTCTGCTAAGACGGTTTATGGCTTCTGCCGGTTTTGCAGGCGTAATCGCGGTCGATTACAATGCTTTCAAGAGGGGGGTATGTCACAAAGTGATGATGTGGCGGACAGCAAAAACCCTAATTTCTGCCAAAAACCCAAAAATTCCTGCAAACCCTAATTTTTGCCAAAAGCCCTAATTTCCGGAAATCGAGGAGGCTTTTAAAAATTTTATTTTTATTTTTTTATTTTTTTTTATTTTAAATGATGAGCGACGCGAATCTTGCTTTTTCTCCACGCCATGAGAAAGAGAGAGAACTTACTTTTTTTTTTTTAAAGACTCTCTAAGAGAGAGAGAGAGAACTGATGCTTTTTATTTTAAAAGCTTTTGGGGCTCTGCTTTTGGGCATCCCTTGTATCTTTAAATAAGTGGTGAGGGCTTCACTTCTCAAAGCATCTGGACGCAGAGTCTGAGAGTGAAACCCTAGCCACTCTCTTGTACTTTGAACTGATTTATATAAAAAGAAATACCGAAAGGGGCGCCAGTCTTTGCGGCCAATATCTCTAGGCACGGAACTCCGCCGGGCCAGTGCAAATCTATTGTGATCTGTGAATTGCTTTGAAGTGGTTATTTGGTGCTGTCGCGGTTGATTCTTGACTTGGAGTGTCCAAGTTTGTTACAGAAGATCCTTCTCAAACACGGTTTGCAAGCGAAAGAAAACCTCAAGATCCTCAAGAACCCAACAACCCAAGAACCCAAGAACCCAAGACCCTCAAGAACCCAAGTTCCTCGTGGACTTAAGAACCAACGATCATAGTGCATGGTCGTCACCCGAAGCGGAATGGATACTTCGCATACAGGTGATGAGCATGAGAGAGGCGACGAAGAGTTTTCCCCACCAGGAGATTTCTTCGACCCTCCCCCTTCGCCATCTACGCCACGAGTTGCACTTACTCCTATGGAGATGACGGTCAAGTCAATAATGGACATGATGCTGGCACAACAAGAACGAAATGAAAGAAATGCAATACAACAACACGAAGCGAATCGAGTTGCGTTGGCACAACAAGAAACCAATCGCCTTGCTTTCGAACACGAGCGCGATGAAAGAAATGAACAAAAAGCAGAAAGGGAGGCCGAGCGTGCAGCTCAAAGAGAGCTACGCACTCAAGAATTGCTTCGACAAGTGCTAGCCTCGAAGACCGAACCACCCAAAGATCGTGGGAGTTCCTCAAGTGGTGCAAGCCACGATGCGGATTCCAACCATCCACTCACAAAGAAGTTGACTTTCAGCAAGTATGACAGTAAGATGGATGCTACGGTTATTCATTCTTGGTTGCATCAATTTAATGCTTATTTTGCGACAACTAAGAAAACAGGCAATAGCAAAGTTTTGACGGCAGCTATGTACCTTGCCGGTGATGCCATAAATTGGTACCATGCATGGCAAGAGGCACAACTAGCCGCGCACCTAAAGGAAGCCGACGGATTCACGCCCCTTTCCTTCAATTGGGCTGCTTTCCAAGACAAGCTCAAGGCGCGGTTTATGCCACCTCAGTACCTCGCACGATTGAAGGACGATTGGCGCGCTCTCAAGCAAAATGGTATGCCGGTTATGTCTTTTTCTAATCATGTTTTGCAACTAGGTACCCAATTACGCAAGTCGGATGATGAACGCAAAGAGACATTCCTTTTTGGATTGGACGAGTATATCAAGTACAATGTCGAGGTACTCGATCCAATCGATCTCAACAAGGCGGTAGCGATTGCTCTCGCACAGGAGATGAAGCACAACAAGGGAAAGCCTAAGGAGAACAAGACTTCCACAAGTACCTCGCAGACTTCTCAAAACCCTCAGAACGGTAAGAACGGTAAGAATGGTAACTCTTCTAACCAATCTTCCAACAATCTCTCAGAAAAGAATTCTTCCAATGAATCTAAGGGTAAGGCTAACACAATTGCTAAACCTAAGCTTACTCCATATGAAAAGTTAGCACAAGGAATTGTAGGAGGATACATCACGTCGGAAGCAAAACACTTATTCTAAGGAAGGTCATTGTTTTCATTATCACATTAAGGGTCACATAAAAAGAACATGTCCTAAGCAAAACACTTATTCTAAGGAAGGTCATTGTTTTCATTATCACATTAAGGGTCACATAAAAAGAACATGTCCTAAGCTTGAATCGAATGAATCTAAAGAATCCACAGAACCCACTTCCTCTGTCAATGCAATTAATGATAACACGAAAGTGCCCAAAGTTTCTCATGACTCTCCCATTGATGACTCTCTCATTAAATGTTATGGTCGTACGTCGGGGTAGCGTTTTGTCATATTGTTTGACCCAGGTAGTATACATGATGTGATCAGTCTCTCTCTTGTTGAGAGAGCCCGCCTCGAAGTTAGTCCGAGATCTCCTATGGAGGTCTCTGGCTTTCTTCTCGGTATGGACGCTCTCATCACGGAGGAGTGCCTTGATGTGTTGTTTGCAATTCAACAAGCTGCCTTCCCTAGAAGATTTGTTGTTTCTCCTCTCTCAGGATGTGATATGATTTTGGGCATTCGATGGTTTCATGATAATAAGCCTCTCATTGTTTTTGAGGCTAACACTTTCACTCTCAATGCCAAATGTCACGTGACACATCCCAACCCTATGTGTCTGTGGACAAGCTACACCACAACAGGGTTCAGTCAGTTTAGATTAGCAGTGATCTGGCACATTTGTGAGTATTCGTAGACCGTGCATGCCCAGTCACTTAGTGTACACTGTAGATGCATATCCTCCGGTTGCACACCGCATAAGCATAAGCATTTCCATCAGATTCCATCAGAGTCAGTTTGGGGATTTTTCAAGTGACTTTATCCCATTTTCCCTATTTTTGACATTTTTCACTTATTTATTAAGTGACTTTTGTTGGGTAGTCAGTAGGGCAAATTAGGTACGTTAATATATAAGCAAACCCAAGTTAGCATAATTTGACAGATGAGCAAAGAGCACAACAGGCTTTCCCAAGCACCAGGTGCTCCCTCCCTCTCTCAACAAGACCTCCCCAAGTCACCCTCTTGGTGAGCCACCCCCAGCAGATACCATCGCCACCCTCACCCCATCCTTGGCGTTTCCTCCCACAGCAAAGGATCGCCATCAAGTCCCATTTGCCTGGCATTTTTCCCCTCTACCACAGGCTGCCATGCAACGTTTTTGACTCAGCAACCTCAGCAAATTACTAACGCTACGACTGCTGCCCATTCCAGCGTTTTTCAGCATTCAGGAAACTGCAAGACCAGCGTTTTCAGCCTACGATAATGACCTAAAAACGCAGCTAGTAAGTGCAGATCTTCAGCGTTTTCATCTTCAGCATGAACCCCGACAAAGCCGTTCATTTTCAGCCATAAGGACAGCAGTAAACAGTCATTTTCAGCCACCGAAACAGCCATGAAATTCAGCGATTAGACGATCCCAGATTTCAGCCATCAAGTCGTCGTCGTCGTCGTCGTCGTAGTCCCATTGCATCAGTCCATTGCATACGCATTGTACACCTTTGTGCAATCAAAGTAGACCACTCTCGCCGACGAGAGTGGGGCCTTCGGAGGAGGGTTTTACAAACTCTCGGGTGTCGTATCTCTCCTCTTTTTCTCTCAGTCTCATTCACTTGCACGCACAATATCCACTCATTTTGTTCGTGATCATAGCACTCTCCATAAGACGGAAGGCTCTCTCCTTCCCTAAGAACTAAAAGGAACCTTGAGCAAATATAGATCCCTAATCTTGAGAAAATACAACATTCATTCCGCTGCACCTTACATTGGTATCAGAGCTTTGGAAGTGTTCTGTACTACTCAAGGGAAGAACCACAAGAACCACAATAATTTTTTTGCTTGTTGCGGTCGCACGAACCCAAGTTCGCTTGGGCGTGTCGATTCCTAATCGTGTTTTGTTGAAGAGTGACAGGAATCCCAAGAAAGAAGGGCTTGTCCAGCCTCCCCTTGTGTCTCTTTTCACTCATTGAGAGCGGACCGTGCACTTAGCTGCCGGCCAATTGACGTGAGGTGGGAAAAAGCAACCTTGGTGTGAGTGCAAGGCCGCCAAGGGATGCGCCCGTAGAAAGGAGTAGAACTCGGGTGGAGAGAAGATCCTTCTCCAACGCGATTTGCAAGCGAAAGAAAACCTCAAGAACCCAAGACCCTCAAGAATCAAGAACCTCAAGACCCTCAAGACCCTCAAGAACCCAAGTTCCTCCCGAACTTAAGAGCCCAAGATCATAGTGCATGGTCGTCACCCGAAGCGGAATGGATACTTCGTATACAGGTGATAAGCATGAGAGAGGCGACGAAGACTCTTCCCCACCCGGAGATGATTTCTTCAACCCTTCCCCTTCGCCATCTACGCCACCAAGTGCACCAAATCCTATGGAGGCAATGGTCAAGCAGATGATGGCCACGATGGATAGGCAAGAAGCAAATCGCCTTGCTCAAGAACGCGAGCGCGATGAAAGAAACGCAAGACTTGCCGCAAAACAAGAAGACAATCGCCTTGCTCAGGAACGTGAGCGCGATGAAAGACACGCAAAACTTTCCGCACAACAAGAAGAGAATCGCCTTGCTTTAGAACGCGAGCGTTACGAACGCAAAGAACGGAAGCAACAAAGAAAGGTGGACAAGGCGGCAAGAAACACGGCATTGGAGGCTGATCGTGCCGCTCATAGATTGGCTTTGGAGACCGAGCGTGAAGCTCAACGAGAGCTACGCACTCAAGAATTGCTTCGACAAGCACTAGCCTCGAAAACCGAACCACCCAAAGATCGTGGGAGTTCGTCAAGTGGCGCAAGCCATGACGCGGATTCCAATCATCCAGTCACAGAAAAGTTGACTTTCAGTAAGTATGACGGTAAGATGGATGCTACGGTTATTCATTCTTGGTTGCATCAATTTAATGCTTATTTTGCGACAACTAAGAAAACAGGCAATAGCAAAGTTTTGACGGCAGCTATGTACCTTGCCGGTGATGCCATCAATTGGTACCACGCATGGCAAGAGGCACAGCTAGCCGCGCACCTAGAGGCAGCCGACGATTTCACGCCCCTCTCTTTTAGTTGGGCTGATTTCCAAGACAAGCTCAAGGCGCGGTTTATGCCACCTCAGTACATCGCACCATCGAAAGACGATTGGCGCTCTCTCAAGCAAAATGGTATGCCAGTCATGTCTTTTTCTAATCGTGTTTTGCAGCTAGACACTCAATTACGAAAATCGGATGATGAGCGCAAAGAGGCTTTTCTCTTTGGATTGGACGAGTATATCAAGTACGATGTCGAGGTACTCGATCCAATCGATCTCAACAAGGTGGTAGCGATTGCTCTCGCACAAGAGATGAAGCACATCAAGGGAAAGCCTAAGGAGAACAAGACTTCCACAAGTACCTCGCAGACTTCTCAGAACCCTCCGAACGGTAAGAACGGTAAGAATGGTAAGAATGATAACTCTTCTAACCAATCTTCCAACAATCTCTCAGAAAAGAATTCTTCCAATGAATCTAAGGGTAAGGCTAACACAACTGCTAAACCTAAGCTTACTCCATATGAAAAGGTAGCACAAGGAATTGTAGGAGGATACATCGCGTCAGAAAAACAAAGCACTTATTCTAAGGAAGGTCGTTGTTTTCATTGTCACATTAAGGGTCACATAAAAAGAACATGTCCTAAGCTTGAATCGAATGAATCTAAAGAACCCACAGCACCCACTACATCTGTCAATGCAATGAATGATAACACGAGTGTGCCCTAAGTTTCTCACGACCCTCCCATTGATGATTCTCTCATTAAATGTTATGGTCGTACATCGGGGCACCGTTTTGTCATATTGTTTGACCCAAGTAGTATGCATGATGTGAGTTCCTCTCTTGTTGAGAGAGCCCGCCTCGAGGTTAGTCCGAGATCTCCTATCGAGGTCTCTCGCTTTCGTCCCGGTATGGACGCTCTCATCACAGAGGAATGCCTTGATGTGTTGTTTGCACTTCAACAGACTGCCTTCACTAGAAGATTTGTTGTTTCTCCTCTCTCAGGATGTGATATGATTTTGGGCATTCGACGGTTTCGTGAGACTAACGCTCTCATTGATTTTGAGGCTAACACTTTAACTCTCAATGCCAAAAGTGATTCTCCTACTGTTTTTCATGGAGTGGACATTGCTCCTTCTCCATCTCTCATTGCTAATATGCAGGACAAGGTTAAAAGGAGTCGGGATAAGGAGATTATCTCAATCTCTTCTTCTCCAAAGCATGATACACAGGATTTACATGATTGTATGAAGCATGATGAGGAATTGAATGATATTGATTTGCATGCTGATTTGATTGACCATGATTTGCATGATGATTTGCATAATCAAGACGTGATTGTTCACAAGGATGATGTGTTAGTTGATGCTTTTTCTAGCGAAGCTAACCTCGTTGTAGATTCGATCAATCACCAAGAATCGATCTTGGCTTTCGAGTCGAGGTCCACAGATCCCTCACAAGAAGATTCGATAGATCCCAAAGAAGCGATCTTGGCTCTCGAGCCTTGGTCCAAAGAACCCTCACAGGCAGTATTATGTGTTCGCATGATTGATACGCACGCATTGTTCGAGTGTTTCATTCGTGACGGTTTCCTGTATTTTAGTCAATATCGTTATGTGATCCCTTTTCCTAGACATGACATATTGTTTGTTGAGCACGTTTCTATCATGGATGAGCACGAATGTATGCGGATTGTTCATGAAAAGCTGAAAAGTTTGTATGTAAGGAAGTCGCATTCCATGTCTCTTCCTTGGCATGACACAGTTTCCGAAAGAGCACATGACAGTATGAGCACCAAGCATGGGCATTTCCATAGTGATTTGCCACAATTGATTGATTTCAATCAAACAGAAAAGATTCGACCTCATTGTTTGCATGTGTTTGATGAACGGGTTGTCACTCCGTCTCTATGTTCAACACAGTCTTTAGAGAAGACTATATTTTTTTCCTTCACTTTACATGGAATGGGTATGTTCATGGTTTTGTGTTGGAGATAGTTTCAGGAATTTTTAGCCTTGGAGATTCTTGAAGACGAAAGAAGCAGGTCTCTAGACGAAGTGGAAGCATCGAAGGAGCCACAGAAGACTTTGTGTCGCTTTCGGCGCGGCCCAAAGAAGCAAGCGTTGCAGACCTTTATGAAGTTCAAGTACCACACGACCCACACATCAGAGTGGGCCGGCGAAGAGTCCCTTCCAAGATTCCGGATGCTGTTGGCGATCTCCCTCGACGCCATACAGTTCGGTACCAGTACCTCACTTTGAAAAGGAGGGGATGTCACGTGACACATCCCAACCCTATGTATCCGTGGACAAGCTACACCACAGCAAGGTTCAGTCAGTTTAGATTAGCAGTTATCTGACACTTTTGTGAGTCTATTCGTAGACCGTGCATGCCCAGTCACTTAGTGTACACTGTAGATGCATATCCTCCGGTTGCACACCGCATAAGCATAAGCATTTCCATCAGATTCCATCAGAGTCAGTTTGGGGATTTTTCAAGTGACTTTATCCCATTTTCCCTATTTTTGACATTTTTCACTTATTTATTAAGTGACTTTTGTTGGTAGTCAGTAGGGCAAATTGGGTAAGTTAATATATAAGCAAACCCAAGTTAGCATAATTTGCAGATGAGCAAAGAGCACAACAGGCTTCCCCAAGCAGCAAGTGCTCCCTCCCTCTCTCAGCAAGACCTCCCCAAGTCACCCTCTTTGTGAGCCACCCCCAGCAGATACCATCGCCACCCTCACCCCATCCTCGGCGTTTCCTCCCACAGCAAAGCATTGCCATCAAGTCCCATTTGCCTGGCGTTTTTCCCCTCTACCACAGGCTGCCATGCAACGTTTTTGACTCAGCAACCTCAGCAAATTACTAACGCTATGACTGCTGCCCATTCCAACGTTTTTCAGCATTCAGGAAACTGCAAGACCAGCGTTTTCAGCCTACGATAATGACCTAAAAACGCAGCTAGAAAGTGCAGATCTTCAGCGTTTTCATCTTCAGCATGAACCCCGACAAAGCCGTTCATTTTCAGCCATAAGAACAGCAGTAAACAGTCATTTTCAGCCACCGAAACAGCCATGAAATTCAGCGATTAGAAGATCCCAGATTTTAGCCATCAAGTCGTCGTCGTCATCGGCATAGTCCCATTGCATCAGTCCATTGCATACGCATTGTACACCTTTGTGCAATCAAAGTAGACCACTCTCGCCGACGAGAGTGGGGCCTTCGGAGGAGGGTTTTACAAACTCTCGGGTGTCGTATCTCTCCTCTTTTTCTCTCAGTCTCATTCACTTGCACGCACAATATCCACTCACTTTGTTCGTAATCATAGCACTCTCCATAAGACGGAAGGCTCTCTCCTTTCCTAAGAACTAAAAGGAACCTTGAGCAAATATAGATCACTAATCTTGAGAAAATACAACATTCATTCCGCTGCACCTTACACCAAAAGTGATGCTCCCATTGTCATTCATGGAGAGGACATTGTTCATTCTCCATCTCTCATTGCTAATATGCAGGAAAAGATTGAAAGGATTCAGGAGAAGGAGACTCTCTCAGTCTCTTTTTCTCCAAAGCATGACACACAAGATTTGCATGATTGTGAAAAGCATGATGATTTGATTGACAATGATCAGCATGATGATTTGGATGATAAAGACAAGCATGATAATTTGCATGAAGAAGCTGTGATTGTTCACAAGGATGGCGTGTTAGTTAATGCTTTTTCTAGCGAAGCTAACCTCGTGGCAGATTCGATCAATCACGAAGGATCGATCTTGGCTCTCGAGCCTAGGTCCAAAGATCCCTCACAGGAAGTATTATGTGTTCGCATGATTGATACACACGCATTGTTCGAGTGTTTCATTCGTGATCGTTTCCTGTATTTTAGTCGACGTCTTTATGTGATCCCTTTTCCTACGCATGACATATTGAACGTTGAGCACGTTTCAATCATGAATGAGCACAAATGTATGCGGATTTTTCATGAAAAGCTGAAAAGTATTGATTCAAAGAAGTCACATTCCATGTCTCTTCCTTGGCATGACACAATTTCCGAACGAGCACATGAAAGTATGAGCACCAAGCGTGGGCATTTCCATTGTGTTTTGCCACAACTGATTGCTATAGATCAAAAGAGAGATTCGGTCTCATTGTTTGCATGTGTTTGATGAACGGGTTGTCACTCCGTCTCTATGTTCATCTACATTGCATACACAGTCTTTAGCGAAGGCAAGGTTTTTTCCACTCACTTTACATGGAATGGGTATGTTCATGGTTTTGTGTTGGGAGTGGTTTCAGGAATTTTCAGCCATGGAGATTCTTGAAGAAGAAAGAAGATGGACTCTACACGAAGTTGAAGCATCGAAGGAGCCACAAGAGACTTTGTGTCGCTTTCGGCATGGCCCAAAGAAGCAAGCATTGCAGACCTTTATGAAGTTTGAGTACCGCATGACCCACACATCAGAGTGGGCCGGCGAAGAGTCCCTTCCAAGATTCCGGATGCTACTTGCGATCTCCGTCAACGCCATACAGTTCGGTACCACTACCTCACTTTGAAAAGGAGGGGATGTCACGTGACACATCCAACCCTATGTGTCTGTGGACAAGCTACAGCATAACAGGGTTCAATCAATCCAGTCAGTCTAGCTTAGAAGTGATCTAGCACTTTTTGTGAGTCTATTCGTAGACCGTGCATGCCCAGTCACTTAGTGTAGATGCATATCCTCTGGTTGCACACAGCATGATCATCAGAATCCATTAGAATCAGTTAGGGGATTTTTCCAGTGCATTTAGCCTATTTTCCCTTTTTTTTTACATTTTTCACTTATTATTTTTAAGTGACTTCCCAACAAAAGTAGGTAGCAATTTTGCTAAGAAAATATATAAGCAAACCCAAGTTAGCACTAAATGGCAGAAGAGGCAGCAGGAGCTCCCCGCTCAACAGGCACCTTCTCAGTAAGAACCCCTCAGCACCATCAAGCCTTGGCGTTTTCCAGCCCTAAGCCTAGCGTTTTTGGTATCGCCCACACCTCTCCCTAGCCATGGCGTTTTCAGCTTTGTAGTGATTGCCAACACCCCCAGAGGTCCAGCGTTTTTCACTAACGCTACAGTAGCTGCCAGCGTTTTCATTTTCAGCCTTTAGCGGAGAAATTGCAACAGCGTTTTCAGCATTCAAAACAGTAGCAGATTCAGCCCTAGATGTTTGCAGAAGATCCCCATTTTCAGCCCTCAAAAACGCAGCAAAACAGAGTTTTCAGCCACTCCGAAACAGTCCCAGATTTTCAGCCATAGCGTTTTTATGGACAGCAGATAGAAGACCGCAGATTCCAGCCCTTAAGTCGTCGTCGCCATTCCAGTCGTCGTCACCGGCATAGTCCCAAGTTGCATCAGTTCCATGCATCGTCATTGTACCACTTTGTGCAATCATAAGTAGACCAGTCTCACCGACGAGATGGGGGCCTTCGGAGGAGGGTTTTACAACGTCTCTGGTGTCGTATCTCTCTTCTCTCTCTATCTCTCACTCTCATACACTTCCATTCACTGTGTCCATTCACTTTGTTTGTGATCATAGCACTCTCTCATTAAGAACGGAAGGCTCTACCTTCCATAAGAACAAAAGGAACCTTGAGCACAGTTCGGAGCACTCATCTTGAGCAAAGCGCAAACATTCATTCCGCTGCACCTAACAGTTGCTTTGGAGAAGACTTAGGCAAAGCAGAAAAGGGCTGCTGATCATCACCGCCATGAAGTACTGTTTTCACCCGATCATTGGGTACTTTTACGGTTTGAAAAGACAAGGTTAAAGAAGATGAAGGGCAAGGAAAGGTTATTTCCGAAGCTCAGCATGCATTACTATGGGCCTTTTCAAGTGCTTGGTAAGATCAGCGATGTTGCGTACAGGCTGAAATTGCCTGACGCTTGGAAGGTTCATAATGGGTTTCACATGAGTCTTCTAAGACCCTCCGTGGGTGATGTGTCAGAAGATATGCTAGATGAGAACCAGCCAGAAGCTGAGGAACTTGATGAGATTTTGGTACATGTGCAGATTTTGGCACATAAGGAAAGAAAAGTAAAGGGACAGGTTACAAGACGTTATTTGGTGAAGTTCAAGAACTATCCACCTATGGATGTAAAGTGGATGGAAGAGCATGAGCTGTCAGAGTCACCAAATGTATTGCAGCTTTACCTTGATGCCTTTGGGTGGTTACAACCTACGTATGCCCCACACAGCGTGTGCAAAGGAGGGGTAATGACAAAGCTAGTATATCAAATATACATATGGATTCAATGTAATAGAAGAATGCATTGCTCTTTAAGTGTTAAACGTATAGTGTTCCCTTCTATCATAGATGGAAATGACAAAAGCATGAAGGTCTCATTAAGTCATTTGTATCTATGTCTTATCATCTTTCTTGCAGATACATGCGATGATAAAAGAGTGCTGACAACACAAGATCATCAATGGCATATATTTATGGTATGCAATCGAGGACGTTTGCGATTTCAAGAGAGGGATATGTCACGAGGACGTGGCAACTGCTAACCTTAGTTGTTGGTTTCTTTGCGATGATTTTCGTTTAATTTTTGAGACCCACTTTTTGAAGTTGCAAATGGCCGGACATTGCATGACCAGTGTGAAACAGTAGTTTCACCCACAGACGAGAAGTTGGTCGCCACTAGAATTCCAATAGTAAAAGGGTGTCTAGGCTAAGTTCACAATCATCTAGGTCCCTTCGCCGCACTTAATAAGTTGGTGGATACTAGAAAATTAACTCCATATAGGCACAGTAACAAGGTGGGGTCACCCAAAGAAAATCACCCGAGAACTGAGCTACATTACGTTTTTGGACGTGGTCCCAGTGGTGAAAGATGGTCAGATGACCAGTGAGAGTCCAATGGAAGCATCCCCTAAAATTTAGGGAATTGCTATTTAAGGCCATGAAATCTGTTCGCGTCATTAGCTCCGGAATAACAAGAGGAACATTTCATTACTCTGCCGCTAGGTCAACTGAGCAACCGGTTGAGATTTTTTTAGACCAGAAGTTCCAAAGTGGGGAATAAATGTCTGAGTGCCACTTGACACATTTTTGGGCATTTTCCAACTTAAATAAGAGAGAAGCGTTACAATAAAACGTGGGTTGCATTTTTCAGTCGTATGGTGGCTTGTTGCAGGTACCAAAGCTAATGTGTGCTTGCCTACCCTCTATCTACAATGAAGTGCAAGAACTGAAGCCTTGCACAGCATTCACTGCTCTCTCTTTCCCCTCTGTGCAGTTAAGTGATGCCCCACAAGAGGGCTCTTCATTTGAGCTATGTACAATTGTGTGGATTCATGCGCGATTGCCAAGGCAAGGGCCCCTTGCACAGGTACTGGATTAGCTAGTTGCTAATCCCCCGAAGGTATAGGTGAACTCGGAGAGATTTCACGCGAGAAATCTCGTCCGATTCAAAGGGCAAGTAGCCCTACAGGTACGGGAGCACGAGGACTTGCTACGGATGCGACCGGCTCGCGAAACGGAGCCCAAAACAGGGAAATTGTCACAAGACGGGCACCACGTGCCAATAGAAAAGCACAGACCAAACAACTTTGAGCACTTTAAATAACAACTGAACTGAAAAAGATGCACGACACGAGACGGGGAGTGGCGAAGTTCCACCCCAAGAGAGCATTGGCCCCAAATGTTGGCGCCCTTTTCGGTATTTCTTTATTATTGCTGAATCGCAAAGTAGAACAGCCCGGAAGCACCTCCTCTGGAATCTGCGTGTTGAAGAGTTCCAGAGAGGGCCCCCAAGGCTCATATTTAAAGGCCCAAAGCCTAAAAGCATCAAATATGAAAAGCTGACCCCAAAAAAACACTTTCCTAAAATTTCGAAAGTTTCCTAAAAATCCGTCGCAAATTGTGGAACGTCCATACAGGTGCCACATCATCATATTTTGTTGTGCAAAGTCTTCTAAGTGTGTTCTGCTTTATTTTTAATGCCTTTATGTCACTTGGGCCCCATCGGACGGGGTCCCGTAAGTGGTGGGAACTCTGTTTTAAAAATAGGCCACTCGTCAAGACTTCTTTTTTCCGAGAAAAAGATCCTTCTATTAGTTAATGAGAACTGCCCGTAGGGCTACATCCACCTCTCCAAGAGAGGGCTACAACAAGAATGATGGGGAGACTCCCCCAGTGAAAAAAAAGCAGCATATGTACAATGAGGCTAAATCAAGAAATGGGAGGAGGGAAGAGCCACGCAGGTGGACAGTAGTGCCATCTAAGCACCCCCTGGACTATGGTGAAGAAAGGCCCAAGGCGCCAGAGTCCAAGGAAAGCCTCGCGGCGCTCTCGCATGCGGTCGGAGCTACCCTGTAGTCCCTCAAGCTGTCCTCTGAGAGTATGCATCAGCTCTAGCCAAAAGTCACGAACAGTCTCTGCTGGTGGTACAGGGCGAGATGCGAAAACAGCGGGCCCGCCAAATGAACCAAAGAGTCAGGCCACTGATGAGCTCCCAACACTCATCTCTCTCACTGCACCACTCCTGTGGGGTAAGCTCTGTAGCAGGCTGGAGTGTAGGTCGCCCCCCCTGCATCGCTATCATCCTGTTGGTGGAAGATAGCTCAAACTGGAGTGCCGGGCTCGTGAGGGTGGACCAAGCCGCTGCCCCCCAAGTGTACTGTCGAGCCGTGGAGAGGGCAGGCATCAGCCGAAGAACTCGTAGCCACACCTGCTGGGCCGAGGGACAGTCCCAAAGACAATGCCGCTGACTCTCCACCAACTGGTCACAGGCTGCACGTGTGGCCGAGAGACCACTATGTACAAGCCAGCTCCCTACTGCTGTGGCTCTGTGTGCAACCAGCCACTGAAACAAAGTGACGCGCCTCGGCTGTCTGGAGTCCCACAGCCTCTGCCAAAAGGCTTCCAAGAAATCGACTGTGAGGCCCTCCTCCTGCCAATGACGTGCTGCAACGGGGCGGGCCTCTCTCTGTGCGGCAAGTATATGACGTCCAAGCCGAACAGTGTACTGAAAGAAAGGGACTCCTGGGCGGTCTACAGAAGAGAAGGGGTCCCTCCATAGCCACTCACCAGGATCCCATTGTACTCATGCCAGTGGACAACACTCCCAAGCCCATAGCCTCCAGTGTCCAGTCTCAAGAGCTGCTGGGTTAGGGTCTATGACGCAAGTCCTCCCACACATGCCCACAACTCGAATCCTCTGGAAACAGCACTCTGCTACCTGCGGGGCCTCTACTGCAACTCGCTGTAATCGTCCCCCACCCTGGAGCTCAAAGAACAGGGCTGGGACAGTCTCTGAGCAGGCTCTGATTGAAATGAGAACCTCCAGTCGAGTGAAGGCTCCCATCCGCCTGGGTGCTACTGGCTCGAGAGGCGTGAGCCACTCAGCTGGAACTGACTCTGAGATGTCCTGACACATGCTCTGCACCCCTCTCATGCCCTGCAGCTGGAGACCATGCACCTCCTCTGACAAGCCTGTGAACTCTAGCCAGTCACCTAGAGAGCGCGCTGGACCTGCTGTCATGGGACCCCAAGAAACATGAGGCCGACTCCCAACCAAGTGGCCTCTCTGAGTGCTAACCATGGGGTTCCAGACGAGGGGCTGTCGTAGGCGCTCCTCATGCACATCGGTTGTCTCTGCTCTAGGCCACGCCGTAGGAGCTCCCAAGATCGAAGCAAACTCACAGCGAAGCGGTCCTCCAGTCTCCTGCTCAAACCAACTCGGCACATCTCTGTAAAGATCCATCTGGTCGAAGGTTGCCAAGGGCCTCCTGACTGAGGCACCCTGGCACGAAGCCTCTGCAGCAAGAACTCCTTCCAGGGCTCCTCGCCTGGAAGAAGTCCTCTGACAACGAACTTCCCAAGAAGGGCTCTGCTCTGCTGTGCTGGATCAATGATCCCAAGCCCTCCCTGAGAACAAGGAAGTGTGATGACCGACCAAGCCACCTTGGCTCGGGCAATCTGAGTGTCACGACCTGACCAAAGGAAGTTCCTGATCAGCCTCTCTACCTGGCTGATACAAGAACTCGAGAAGATCCAGCACGAATTGATGTACCACATAGTCGCCAACAGCACCTGATTGGCAACTACTACTCTGCCAGCCAGCGAAAGGCGTGTTGAGCTCCAATGAAACAGCTTTCTCCTGATGGACAGGAGAAGCGGAGCAATCTGCTGCTCGGGGGACAAGTCCAGGCCAACCTGACAACCCAAGTATCGAACTGCAGTCCCTGGGGGAATCCATCTAAAACCCTCTCCTGGCATCCAATCTGGCACAGGAGCACTGCCAACCGAGAAAGCCACTATCTCTCTCCAGTTGATCAGTGCACCCGATGCACAGCAGAAGGTCTCTAAAGCCTGCTCACATCTATGAAGATTGGCCTCCTGGCCCTCTAAGTACAAGGCTGAGTCGTCGGCAAACTCAGCGTCCAGAAGCTCATCTCCCCGTATAGGGAGTGCTAAGCCCCTCAGACCAACCTGCTATGACACCAAAAATCTGCTCATCGCCTCCGCATAGAACAGAAAGAGGAAGGGGGCAAGAGGACAACCCTGTCTGACCGATCGTGTGAGCATGAAACGCTCACCTCTACCTCCTGCCAAAAGCACCTGACTGTGAGCCTGTCTGTACAAAGCTGACACCCCTCTGATCCAAGCATCAGAGAAGCCCATCCTGCGTAAAGTGCCCTCTAGAAAGTCCCAGTCAACTCTGTCGTATGCCTTCTCAAAATCGAGAAGAAGAATCACAAGGTCCTCCCCACGGAGCCGTGCCAAGGCAGAAGCCTCCCAAAAAGTGAAGATGTTGTCAAGGATACTGCGTTCCTTGACAAAACCTGTCTGAGTCCCATGGATAAGGCTCTCCAAAAGTGGCTGAATCCTCAAACTCAGAGCCTTGGCAAGAATTTTGTAGGCTGAGTTGAGGATGGTGATGGGGCGCCACTGTCGAATCTCATCCAAGGAGCCACCCTGTTTAGGAATGAGGTAAATCAGGCCCTCACTCATGCTATCAGGCATCACTCCTGTGTGCAAAATGTACTGAAAGGCACTGCAAAGATCTGGGCCAAGCAAGTCCCAGTACTCCAAGAAAAAGCTGGGAGTCAACCCATCCTCACCTGGACAGCTACCACAAGGAAGGGCCCTAAGAGCCGTGTGCAGCTCCTCAAGCTGAAGTGGCAGCTCTAGCCTCTGGCGCATCTCCTCTGTCACAAGACAAGGCATCTGTGCCCAAACCTGCTCCCTGCATGCATCCTGCCGCTCTGACTGGGGCTCAGCCGACAGTAACTCACGGTAAAAGTTAGTAGCAACTGCACGCATATCCGGCTCACAAACGACTGACCCATCAGGTCTCCTCAACTGATTGACCTTGGCATGCGAGTGCCGAGGTCCAACTGTCTCAAAGAAAGCACTTGTCACTCTGTCACCCACCTGAGTCCACTGAGATGCCTGTCGGTGAAAGGCAAACTCATGACGTCTCTCCTCTGTGCAAGCAAGCTCCTGTCGAGCCTGCTGTAACTGCTCCTCCAACCATGGACTGTCTGGATGCTGCTTCTGCATCCTCTGTAGTGAAGCAATGCCTCGTCTGAGACGCTCCTTCTCCTCTCTCGCTGCAGCCCGTCAAGCCAAAGACTCCTGGAGAAAAAAATGGCTAAGCTGAGCTAGGCCTGAGGCCACTCTGTCTGCAGGAAGAGCCTCGCTGTCCATGCCCTCTGTCCAGAGAGCCTCTACCCGCTCTCTGAGTGCTGAGTCCAACAAGACCCGCTCTGGGATGCGAAGCATCGTGCTCCCACTCCTCTGCCTGTCTGCCACTGTGAGGATCACGGGTGCATGGTCCGAGAAGGATGTCCCTGCCAGGATGCCCACTGATCCCCCCAAGTTACTGAAGTGATCACTAGTGTAGAAGCGATCTATCCGCGATAGATTTACTCCTCCCACTCTGCGGTCCGATCTAGAGAAAGCAAGACTCTCTGGAGGCCTCACAAAGCCAGAGTGTTGCCATGTATCCGAGACCCTCAAAGTCAAACAAAACCTCTCCCAAGCTGCTAACTCCACTCCATGCACAGTAGCATGGCTGCCTCCAATCCTGTCAGAAGGGTCCTCCAACATGTTGAAGTCCCCTCCTACACACCAATGGTCAGCCTGTGGCAAAGACTCAACTATCTGCGACCAAAACTCTGCACGAGCACTCGCCGCATTGGGCGCATAGATGTTCAGGAAGCCCACAAGGCCACCCTGAACCTGCATAGTGATCCAATGAGCCCTGCCTGGCACAATAATCCCTCTGCCCACAATGGCCTGCTGCAATGAGTCCCCAATAGTCATACATACCCCACCCTGGATACCTCCAGGTCCAAAAGCAGCTGACCAAAAGGTGTCATATCGTCCACGCAAAATCTGACCACAACGTCGAATGCGGCTCTCAGACAAATGGTGCTCCTGAAGCATGAGGAGATCAATCTCTCCACCCACAAGGCAGCGCTGAAGCTCCTGACGCAATCGGCCCCGCTGTCGCTGAAACTGGGGCCCACCTAGTCCCTACACGTTCCACGAGACGATCCTCATGGGGAACGAGAGAGAACAGATGCTGCCGCAACAACAAGTCGGGATATCTTCGAGGCTGGCTTGGATGGGGAGTAATCCGCATCCGAGCGTCCTCTAGATAGGCGAGACTACAGTGAGTGCCTAGCCCAAGCCCAAGTGGAGCGAGCCGTGCGTAAAGCAACCTCCTCTGTCCAGGAGTCCTCATGAATGTATACATAGCAAGGCAAACACTGCGTATCAGCAAAAAAGTACACCACAATGTGCCTACATCCTGCTGAGTCTGGGGGTGTCACCGCAAACTTGGCCAGTGGCCACAAAGTCTGCAGCAAATCTGTAACTCCAAGTTCACCCATGTGGTGAGAGAACTCGAGAACCTGTGTATGCAACCATCCCACCACTAAGTCGAGGGACCACTCTGTCTCGGTCCTACCACAGAGGGGGAAGGAGAAACCAACTGCTGAGTCCAAGGCCTCTGCCCCCCTAGCTGCGAGGAACAAAGCGTGGACCCTGAAGCAGGCTGCCTTGTGGTCTGCTGCGGAATCGCCGAGAAAGCGAGTGAACCCGTAGTCGAAGAAATCCCAGCGGAGTCGGAGGTCAATGCTCGTCAAACCACAGGGGATGACTGTAAGGGAAGAAGTCCGACTCTGCAGAGGGGGTCGCAAGAAGGGCAGACCCTCTCTCGCTAGGCGAATCGTGGTAAAGGCGCTGCCAAGAGATCTCCTAGCCGCCGGCGAGGGACCAGTCTCCCGAGTCGACTGTGGAACTGGAGCAGGAGGGGGGGGAGAAGGAGCAAGGGGGGGCGGAGGGGAAGAGAAGCGGGGTGGGGCGGTAGAAGTAGATGGGCGAGGAGGGGAGTGGGCGGGAGCAGATGGCAGGGGGGAGGATGAGGAGGAGGAGGGGAACTCTGAAGGTGGGGCAGCTGGCGAGGGTGAAGTGGAGGTGGAGGCTGGCGTAGGGGGCTCCTCCTGCTCAAGAGGGCCAAAACGGTTCCCCGTGGGAACCCACTGCTGCTGAGTAGGCACCTGCGGGCCACTCTGAGGGCCAGGCTATCGCTGTGGCCCCTGGCGTTGACGGCCACGGGCCTGCTGCCACCCCTCCTCCGTTGGAGCCCCAAGCTCGGAGGGTGGCTCTGAATCTGTGCGTTGCGCCGCTAGTTGTGGCTGCGGCCCAGCCTTGGCAGGCTGGGGCTGAGGCTAAGGTGTAGGTCGAGGCCTCCTCCGTGGACAGGCCTTCGCTAAGTGGCCCATCTGTCTGCAAATGAAGCACTGGTTCGGGAGACCCGAGTACTCAACACTCTGTCTAAACCAACCCCCACTCACCCGAGGCAGAAGGATGGCCTTCGGGAGCGTGTGGGTATCTCTGACCAAAACTCGAACTGAGGGAATGCCAGCCTCCTTGGCAGCTACTGATGCCGTCGTGCGAGGTGACTCCAGGACAGTCCCGATGGCGGAGCCAACCCTGGAGAGAAGTGGTAGGTACTCCCTCTGTAAACCCGGAAAGCAGACTGAGATGGGGATGTCTGCCTCCTCTACTAGCACGTCCGAAGTCGGGTCAAAACCATGTCGCCACTGTCGAAAGTGGGCGCGTGATGCTCGGATGGCCAGTGGACTCATAGCAATGACCTTGGAAGCCATCTCGGAGGTCTTGAACTTGATCTGGTAGTACCCCCGTCCGAGAATCTGGACATCCAAGATCTTGCCCACCTCTGCGAGAAGGCGGGCCTGGAGAAAATCTCGCAGCTCTCCTCTGCTAGGTCGGGTGCCGAGAACCTTGCAGATGACCGAAGTCGCCTGCAATCTCTCTACCTCTGCGACAAGGCTCGCTTGCTCTGTAGGCGATAGAGCAGGTCGAATGGTGGACTCAGCGGGGTCGGGCGAGGGGGCTTCTGGCGAGTCCCTCTGTGGTGAAGCTGGAGTCTCCATCTGTGTCTACTGCTGTGGCGTAAGAAGGTGGCGACGACGAGAGGGCGGTGCAATTCGGCGCGCCAACCACTGCTCCAAAGAAATGAAACAGGTGCCAAAGGTGTCGATTTGCAGAGAGTTGTCGATGCGGAGGAACCCCACGGGCGGGCTAGCGGGCCAAGGCCGAGGGGGGGGGGGGACGGGCAGGTATGGATAAGGGTAGCGCGAGGGGGGGCAGCGGGGGACTGAGGCGGCAGCTGGGCTGGGGGCAAGCGGGCGGGCAGGGATAAGGGCAGCGCGAGGGGGGGCAGCAGGGGACTGAGGGCAGGCGGGGGGGGCGGGAGGCTGTAACAAACTGCTGACGTGTCAAAGCCTAAAGAATGGAGCCAACTTACAGATGCCGGCCGAGGGGCCTAAACCCTAATTTCTGCCAGAAACCCTAACTGCTGAAACCCTAATTCTGGAAACCCTAACCCTAAAACCTGCAAACCCTAATTTCTGCAAGAAACCCTAATTGCTGCAAACCCTAATTCTGAAAACCCTAACCCTAAAACCTGCAACCCTAATTTCTGCCAAAAACCCTAACCCTAACCCTAAGGCAGCAGACAAATTCCGAAAATTGCGCTGACATGATGACGTGGCAGGCTGTACAGATTTCCGTAAATTGCGTTGGCAGCTTTTGGCATTGCTTTTTGGACCAGAAGTTTTTGAAAACTTTTTATGTTTTTTGGAGGAGAAGCTTTTGAGTTTGAAAGCTTTTCATATAAACTGCTTTTCAGGCCAAGGGCCTTTAAATATGAGGCTAGGGCTCATTCTCTGGCATGCTTCCTGAAGAAGGTGCAGAGTCTGGAGTACCGGTTTGTACTTTGATGATGCAATATAAAGAAATACCGAAAGGGGCGCCAAGGTTTGGGGCCAATACTCTCTGGGGTGGAATTCCGCCACTTCGTGTCGCGTGTCGTCTCTCCCTCTCTCTCTCAGTTCAGTTGTTATTGAAGTGCTAAAAGTCTGTTCAGTCTGTTCTTTTCTATTGGCATGTGGTGCCCGCCTTGTGACAGAGGCAGCCAGCTGATGAGGGTAGCGTGCGCGGGGGGGGGGGGGGGCAGCGGCAGCGCTGGGGGGAGGGTGGGAGCGATGGGGTTAGCACAGCAGCAACGAGCACGTTCTAAGGTAGACTTTGCCACTCGTCAAGACTTTGTAAGTTTGTAAAACTTCTTCTTCTTCTGCTTCTTCTTCTTAAAGTTTTGGCCCCTTGGCCGGGATCTGAAGGTTGGCTCCGTTCTTCAGTGGCTTGACATGTCAGCAGTTTGTGACATCACCCCTTCTTGAAAGAAAGTAATCGTCCGCGATTACAACATATCTGCAAAACAACTCAAGTTAGCTCAAAAATTTCCAAGGGTCATTCCGAGGGACAATCTGTTTGCTCTTTTTTTTGTTAAGGAGTTGGCTTCTCCTTTCAGCTCTTTTGTTAAGGAGTTGGCTTCTCCTTTTGTCCAGATTCGAACTCTTGATATTCATGCGTAGTCAAATTAGCCATCACACCCAGACCGCACTAATCTTCCATGGGTGTCTTGATGCACTAAAATTACATACCCACGCAATCTAATCCAATTAGGAATATTCAGTGGTTGGCACATCACAATGCAACACAAATGCTCACATATGCATGTTACAGACACAGAAACTTGAAGTCGCCGATGAACACTCCCCCCGCAAATAACCATCCAGGTCCGGGCCATTAGCTGTTCAACGACTCTCTCATCACTCCTCCGGCAAATAACCTAGAAAGGTCCGGTCCATGAGATATAAAGGCCTTTTACAACCAAACGCCCCCACACCGCAGCCCGTGTCATTTGGAGGTGCTGAGAGTAACCACTGCTCAGACTTCTTAATACTCGCCCCGTAAATAACCACAAGGGTCCGGGCCATGAGTAAAAATAGCACTTTTCAATCATTCAATACTTCCCCCGCAAATAATCACAAGGGTCCGGACCATGAGTATGAATAAGCATTCTCAAACATCATTTCTCACTACTCCACCCGGAAGTAAAATCACCAATCATTGAAACTAGCATTAAAACCAAAGTCAAACAATTCAAATTGGCACCAAGACAAGTTCAAAACAGATACCATCCATTTCAAACAAATTCCAAACAGGAGCACCAAACAAGTTCTCAAACAGAACTCAAACTTAAAAAGCAATCTCGACATCAGCCGAGCTCGAAAAGTCGATTGACTTTCCATCCTGAAACCTGCACCAAAAAAATTAGGGGGGTTTCCTTCCATAAGGTCGTAGCTGACCGCACCATGCTCCATAAGCTCTTGGACAGACAATGTTCCTGTGGCGGTGATGGTAGTAGACATAGCAATCACACCGGACCTCCGAGGGTATCAACGAGAGACACCTACTAAGAGATGTCTAGAAATTTCAAGTTATAATCTGCTAGGGTTTCCATGGGAAGGAAGATGTCAAAAACCATATAACTTCGGGCAAAAATTTTCTTAAAGCTTGCCAAGTCCTTGGAGTGTGCGGCTTGGTAGCTATAGACATCAACATCTGCATGGCACTGCTTTTGAGAAAAACAGTGACTCGAAACAAATCTTGGATCCTTCTCTTGCAAGTGATTTTTATGGCATGACATGAGCGGTGAAGACGGGAGCGCGCCCGATGCGCGATGAAGTAAGGGTGGGAGTGCCTAATAAGTCCGGGGTCGGGACCCGATAATTAAAATCGGGTAGTCTCTGGTTTGCTCTGTCTGCTCTTTTGTAGGACCTGTATGCTTTCAGAAAAGCAAACGCCTAATGCTCTGATACCACTCTCACAAGACGAGCACCATGCGCCAATAGAAAAGAACAGACTGAACAACTTTAAGCACTTCAAATAACAACTGAACTGAAAAAGATGCACGACAGGAGACGGGGAGTGGCAAAGTTCCACCCCAAGAGAGCACTTGCCCCAAATGTTAGCGCCCCTCTCGGTATTTCTTTTACCTTAGTTGTTGGTTTCTTTCCAATGATTTTTGTTTTATTTTTGAGACCCTCTTTTTGAAGTTGCAAATGGTCGGACATTGTATGACCAATGTGAACGCTAGTTTCACCCGCAGACAGGAAGTTGGTCGGCACTGGAATTCATATAGTGAGAGGATCTCTAGGCTTAGTTCAAGATCATGTAGGTTCCCAGGTCGCACATAGCAAGTTGATTAATACTAGGAAGTGAACTCAATAAAGGCACAAAGTCAAGGTGGGATCACCAAAAGAAAATACCCACAATTGGGCCACATTGCATTTTTGGATGCGGTCCCAATGGGGATAGATGGTCAGAAGGCCACTAGGAGCCCAATGGAAGCATCTCCTAAAAATTAGGGCACTGCTATTTTGGGCCATGAAATGTGTTTGCGTCATTACCTTCAGAATGACAAGGGGAACATTTTACAACTTTGTCGCAAAGTCAACTAGGCAACCAGTCGGGAGATTTTTAGGCGGTAACCCCAAAACGGGAAAATGCTTGTAATCGCCAAGTGGGACAAAATGGTGCACTTTCTTGCCGAAAAATGGGCGCTGATTTTCATAGCTGGGAGGCTCATTTGCAGTCTTCTGACACAGGTTAAGAGCTATGGAGTGCATGCTTTCCTCTCTATGTACAGTGTGGTGCTAGGAGTGATGACCTGCACACTACACACTGCTCTCTCTCTCCCCTACGTGCAGTTATGTGATGCCCCACAAGAGGGCTCTTCATTTGACTAACGTACAGCTGTGTGGTTTCATGCTTTTGTGTTGAGGCGAGAGCGTCCTTGAGCAGGAATAGAAGTAGCTAATTGCTACTCCAAAGCAGGCACCGGTGAGGGTCATAACCTCACCGTACACGTGCGAATTCAGCGCTGGTTATGCGTTGTATTTTGACTGTTTTTCAGCCATACGGACGCCAGAACCCTTGGGAATAGTGCCCCATTGCTAGAGGGCCGTTCAGGGACTGTTTAAGGCTGAAAACAAGGCAAAAACTAGTAAATACAGCCAGCTGAATTTACTATTTTTGGGCAGGAATCATTGGGCAGGAATCAGAGGGTTTATGCCAGTGGAAGTGAGTTCTAGCAGGGGAATTGGTTTTGGCCAAGTTTTGGGGTTGTTATGCTGCCGAAATTTTGCCAAAATAGGCGATATCTAGTTGGATACAAGTAAAGAATTCCCAGGATTCTACTTTGTAATCTACCATCTTAAAGAATAAAGAAATACCGAAAGAGGCGCCAATTTTGGGGCCTACAGGTTGTCGGCATCTGCTCGGAGCATTCTAGCTTCCGAGCCGTGTGTGAACTTAAGCGTTAATTCCCGTCGCAGGTCCTTTTTCAGAGTACTCTCTCTCTCTCTATGTCTAAAGTAAAATAAAGAATTTCGGGTGAAAGCCAAAGCCTATCGCCCCACGGGCCGGTTCCAAGGTTCCATTGCCGAGATATCAATCACTTTTTCCTCAAGAAGTGAGCTTGGTTGTTTTGGGTAAAGACAGAGTACAGTAACGCGGGATTACACTATGGCCGACAAAGGGAAGGACATTATGGAAGAGGGTTCCTCTTCGAAGGACAAACAGGAAATTCCTATGGTGCTCGAGATTGGCAAGAGCTCATGGCCACGTCAGTCTGTACCTCCTATTGATATGAATGTCCCTCCAGTACAGGGCTTTATGACTAGGCAACTAGAGGATGATGCGTTCAGGACTCAATTAGTTGCCGCGGTGAATGTGTTTTCGCAACTGGTGCAGAACCCAAGGTTTATGGAGTTCTTGCAAGCGCCACCAGTGCCACAGCAAAATAGGCAACCTACACCGCGAACAGAGCAAAGGCTCTCACTTTCCTCCAGTAGTTTGATACAGCTTATGCAAGAGGGAATTTGTCACGTGACACATCCAACCCTATGTGTCCGTGGACAAGCTACATCACGACAAGGGTTCAGTCAATCCAGTCAGTCTAGATTTAGAAGTGATCTGGCACTTTTGCGAGTCTATTCGTAGACCGTGCATGCCTAGTCACTTAGTGTAGATGCATATCCTCTGGTTGCACACAGCATGATCATAAGCATTCCCATCAGAATCCTTCAGGGAAATTTTCCAATGCATTTAGCCTATTTTCCCTATTTTTGACATTTTTCACTTATCATTTTTAAGTGACTTTTGTTGGAAAGTAGGTAGGGCAAATTGAGTAAGTTTGTATATAAGCAAACCAAAGCTAGCACTAAATGGCAGAAGAGGCAGTAGGAGCTCCACCGCTCAACAGGCAACTTCTCAAGCAAGACTCCCCAACCTAGGCGATTCCACCCCAAGCAGAGCCTCCTAGCGATTTTCCAAGTACCTGGCGTTTTCCATGCAAGATCTTCATCAGCAGAAGTTCCCAGCACTTAGGTTCCAGATCTCCCACATCGCCCACTTTTGGGCTGGCGTTTTTCATCAATGAAGCAACAGCAGATTCAGCCCTGAAAGACCTGCAGTTTCAGCCCAAAGAACATCAGTTTTCAGCCCTACAGTAGATGCAGATTTTCAGCCATAAAGACCAGCAAAATCAGCATTTTCCATAGCGTTTTCGGCAACAGCAGATTTCAGCCCATAGCGTTTTTGGACAGCAGATAAAAGGTTGCAGATTTCAGCCCTTAGGTCGGTCTCGCCATCACCGTCGTCGACACCAACATAGCCTAGACTTGCATCAGTCACATGCATTCAGTTTGTACCAGTTTGTGCAATCATAAGTAGACCACTCTCGCCGACGAGAGTGGGGCCTTCGGAGGAGGGTTTTACAACGTCTCTGGTGTCGTATTCTCTTCTCTCTCTATCTCTCAGTCTCATACACTTGCACGCACAGTGTCCATTCACTTTGTTCATCATTGCACTCTCTCATTAAGAACGGAAGGCTCTCCCTTCCATAAGAAAAAGGAACCTTGAGCACAATTCGGAGCACTCATCTTGAGCAAAGTTCAAACATTCATTCCGCTGCACCTTACAGAATTTTACAGAGGCCTCCAAAGTCAGGAAAGCTGCCACTTTCTTAAAGGACAGGTTGCAAGACGCTACTTGGTGAAGCTCAAGAACTATCCGCCTATGGATGCAAAGTGGATGGAAGAGCATGAACTGTCAGAGTCACCAAATGTATTGCAGCTTTACCTTGAAGCCTTTGGGTTACAACCTACTTATGCCCCAACCCAACGTGTGCAAAGGAGGCATAATGATAGAGCTAGCACATCAAATGTACATATGAATTCAGTGTAATATATGGAAATGACAAAAGTATGAAGGTCTCATTAAGTCATTTGTATCTATGTGTTACGACCTTTCTTGCGGATACATACGAGGATCAAAGAGTGCTAACAACACAAGATCATCAGTGGCGTGTATTTATGGTATGCAATCGAGGACGTTTGCGATTCAAGAGGGGGGTATGTCACGAGGACGTGGCAACTGTTAACTATGTCATGAGGACGTGGCAATTGCTAACCTTAGTTGTTGGTTTCTTTCCAATGATTTTTGTTTTATTTTTGAGACCCTCTTTTTAAAGTTGCAAATGGTCAGACATTATATGACCAATGTGAACGGTAGTTTCATCCGCAGACGGGAAGTTGATCGGCACTGGAATTCGTATAGTGAGAGGATGTCTAGGCTCAGTTCAAGATCATGTAGGTTCCCCCGTCGCACTTAGCAAGTTGGTGGATACTAGGAAGTGAACTCAATAGAGGCACAAAGTCAAGGTGGGATCGCCAAAAGAAAATACCCGACAGTTAAGCCACATTGCATTTTTGAATGCGGTCCCAATGGGGATAGATGGTCAGAAGGCCACTGGGAGCCCAACGGAAGCATCTCCTAAAAATTAGGGACGGCTATTTTGGGCCATGAAATGTGTTCGCGTCATTACCTTCGGAATGACAAGGGGAACATTTTACAACTCTGCGGCAAAGTCAACTAGGCAACCATTTTTAGGCGGCAACCCCGAAACGGGAAAATGCTTGTAATCGCGCCAAGTAGCACAAAATGGTGCACTTTCCTCTTGCAGAAAAATGGGCGCTGATTTTTATAGCTGGGAGGCTCATTTGCAGTCTCGTGTCACAGGTTAAGAGCTATGGAGTGCATGCTTTCCTCTCTATGTACAATATGGTGCTAGGAGTGATGACCTGCACACTACACACTGCTCTCTCTCCCCCCTACGTGCAGTTATGTGATGCCCCACAAGAGGGCTCTTCATTTGACTAATGTACAGCTGTGTGGTTTCATGCTTTTGTGCTGAGGCAAGAGCCTCCTTGAGCAGGAACAGGAGTAGCTAATTGCTACTCCAAAGCAGGCACCGGTGAGGGTCATAACCTCATCGTACAGGTGCGAATTCAATGTTGGTTATGTGCTGTATTTTGACTGTTTTCCAGCCATACGGAGGCCAGAACCCTTGGGAATAGTGCCCCACTGCTAGAGGGCCGTTCGGGGACTATTTAGGGCTAAAAACAGGGCAAAAACCAGCAAATACAGCAAGCTGAATTTACTGTTTTTGGGCAAGAATCAGAGGGTTTATGCCAGTGGAAGTGAGTTCTAGCAGGGGAATTGGTTTCGGGCAAGTTTTGGGGCTGTTATGCTGTCGATAGTGAGTTCTAGCAGGGGAATTGGTTTCGGGCAAGTTTTGGGGCTGTTATGCTGTCGATATTTTGCCAAAAGAAGCGGTATCTAGCTGGATACACGTAAAGAATTCCCAGGACTCTACTTTGTAATCTACCCTCTTAAAGAATAAGGAAATACCGAAAGGGGGGCCAATTTTGGGGCCTACAGGTTGTCGGCGTCTGCTCGGAGCATTCTAGCTTCCGAGCCGTGTGTGAACTTAAGTGTTAATCCCCGTCGCAAGTTCCTTTTGCAAAGTACTCTCTCTCTATATCTAAAGTAAAGTAAACAATTTCGGGTGAAAGCCAAAGCCTACCGCCACACGGGCCGGTTTCAATGAGTCTATTGAAGCCTTTCAAGGGTGAAGTGTCAGTCGACAGGGAGCCTGAAGAGCAACCTGAAGTGGAAGAGAGCGAGGAGATACTCGTTCCAGAACAAATGCTGCCTCACAAGGAAAGGAAAGTGAAAGGTAAAGTGATACAGCGGCTCTTAGTGAAATTCAAGAACTATACGGCATTGGATGCGAAGTGGATGGAGGAGGAGGACCTAGCAAATACTCCTCAGATATTGGAACTTTACCTTGAGGCTTTTGGTCTAGCTACGTCTATTTTGAGAGATCCCGTAGATCAACAGCAGGGTTGAATCTGGTGCAGACGGGACTGCACAAAAGGGAAGTTATTCCGCTCCTTTGTCACAGATTCCCAGATAGAATAAAGTCACTGATTTTCCTTTGGATTTCAGGGATACTAATGTGTTGACAATATTCTCATGTATGACCTTTATGAATGAAAAATCTAGAAATGGAAATTTTCTACAATGAATCTGACCTGTGTGTGTGTACTCTCATTTGGTCATGTTTGAGTGCAGATTTGAAAGACGAAATGACTGCAACATTTCGCTCTTAAGATTCTATAGGCATGATCACAATAAGAATTAGCTAATCCGACATCAGTGGTCACGTGTAGATCTAAATGCGATTGCTAAGTACATTGCTAGGAAACATGGTCCTAGAACTGAATGAATTTTTATGTGATATGATTTGAATATGATGTGAATTTCCAATGAGTGTCGTCTTTGTGCAAGTGCTAAATTTGTGTCGTCTAGTGCATCGGTACTTAGATTCAGTGTCTACTGAACTGGTTTTATGGCTTCTGTCTGTTTTCGCAGGCGTAATCGAGGGCAATTGCAATTCCTTCAAGAGGGGGATTTGTCACAAAGTGATCACGTGGCATACTAACCGGACACAAGTTGCCCCAACTTATGGGCACCGGCCGAGGGGGGGGCAAGGGACACAAGGAAATAAAAGAATGCCTATTGTCCAACTGTACGAACGCCGCAACTTGCGTTGATTGCTGAGGTGGCACAGCATACGACAGTTCCGCAAATCGCGCTAACAATGTTGACGTGGCATAGCATTCGGATTTCCGTGTCTTGCGCTAGGAGCTTTTGGAGTCAAAAGCTTTTGAGTTTGAAGCTTTTTATGTAACTGCTTTTGAGAGCCCTAAGGGCCTTTATATATGAACCAAGGCCACTCTCTGGCTCAGTTGGCTGATGAGCTGCACAGCAAAGAGGACCCTCGCGACTTGTAACTTTGCTCAAGCATTAATATAAAAATAAATACCGAAAGGGGCACCGGCTTTTGGGGATAGTACCTCAGGGCACGGACCTACGTTGGGTCGTGTAGAAGTCTCTTAAGTGTAATTAAGTTTATTGAAGTGTTGTGTACTGATTTCTCTCACGTGTCATGTCAAATTCTTGATTTGGTGTGTCCAAGTTTGTTACAATTGGCAACCAAAGTCTGGTGCACCTTTCTCTATTTATTTTTATATCAATGCTTGAGCAAAGTACAAAGTCCAAGGATCCTCTCTGCTGCAGTGCTCCCAAGCAAATCTGATAGAAGAGAGACCTTAGTTACAGATTTATAGGCCCATGGCCTTCCAAAAGCAGTACATGAAAAGCTTCGAGTCCTAAAAGCATCCAGTTCCAAAAGTGTCTGGTCCCATGAGTTTGCGCCAAAAGCTTGGAATGAAATTTGTGCCGAAAATCCGTACACAGTGGCACATCAACAACCAACGCGTTTTGCGGACGTCCGTACAACTTGCCACGTCAACAACCAATGCTAGACTTTATTTTTTTACTTTGCATCCCTTAAGCCCCATCGGACGAGACCTCATACGTTGGAACAACTTATAAAATCATTTTATCTGTCAGGGTCTGTCCGGGTGGACATGCCACATCATCACTTTGTGACAGAGGGGCATCATCGCACCCCTTTCTCGGCTCTACTCAGAGTGACCATCTCACCCCCTCCCATGTATTCTATCCTTAAGCCTAGCAAATGAGAGCGGTTTTGTTCCATAGAGAGCATATTGTACACCATAACATGCTCCAATTAGGATGCATTTTGGGAACGCTTATGTACATAGCTTCAACTCAGGACATTGGAGTTGTATGTGCCCATCATTGAGTTTTGTTCAGAGCTACCATCTACAAGTTTTCTTTTCATTTTAGTTCATGCATGATACTACATGGACATGGACATGGATATCATTGCATATTGTTCGTCTCATAGGCCAACATGGCCATTCGCAGTCATTAACTCTCTCTCTCTCTCTCTCTCTCTCTCTCTCTCTCTCTCAAAGTCACTCAAAAGGCACAGGAATATGGATTTCAAACAAGCTCACAACACTCCAATTGAAGAACAAAACAAGTGAACCGGCTAAAGTATGAAAATCCAAGAAAAATGGGAAGTGGCAGTCTACAGAGGAGGCAAAGCTATAAAAAAAAGAATTCCACAATCCTCTACAAGCCACCAAGATATACAGGCCACCCATCCATCTATGTCACTACACACACATACCCCATACACATGGTGATTGCTAACATTGTAATGAAAATCTCTTCTGAGGCATATAAACATCTGGAAGTGGATTTGTTTCTTTTTTTCCTTCTTTTAATGCCTATATAGCATGATACTCTTTGGGGGATGTATCTGGTCTGTCCTATACGTCAATTTTGGCCTATACAAGACGTCAGTAAAGGCTTTCTTTCTTTCTTTCTTTCTTTTTTTCTTTCTTTCTCTCTGTCAAAATAATCGCCTCTAATGCATAACAATGCAATGGCACAGAGGCAAGCACTCACTCTTCAGAAATTCTTCCAAATAGGGCATGTTGACGATCTACGCCAAACCCTGACAAGCTTCCAAGGTGCGCTAAGCTACTGATGCCTGTGATACTGACGCTGTGTCCGGGGGACGGCACGTCAATAGTGTTGGGACCTCTGATCGTCCGGGTGTGCTAGGGCTTAAACGCTAACCAGTGACATCAGTGCTTTCAAAAACCAACTTAAATGTACCCGTCAAAAGACTAGAGAGGGAGCAATTGTGGATCGTTGGATAAAGCATTTCGATTAGTGCCACATGGCAAGTAAACACTGGCGAACTTATTGTCTTCCTATTCTTACAAAGAGGGGCAGTAGGTGTGGTTTTTTTTTGGCAAATGCTGAAAAAGTGGAATCTATGGAGGTGGCTCTCGCGACTTTCTTCTCTCTTTGTGCCTCGCACTGTAGGAAATCTCTTTCTCTCGTGCGTGTGAAGCAAAGCAACTATTGAACAGAATGGGCAAAAGGGGGGGACGGGGGTGGGTGGGATTTTCTCTATGAATGATTCTTTTTAAAATGAGCAAGTAGGCATGTTTAAACAAGCGGGGCATTAACTAGTTCATTTGGATTGGAGAAGATTAATACCTTCCCCTTGTATAGTACCCATCGAAAACCTAGAGAAACCCTAACCATGGCCTACATAAGGCCTTAGTGAACCACGAAATCCTTGGGAGCAACTGTGGAATGTGTTATGAGCAAGTCTTGAGCTAGAGAAGAGCACTGTGGAATGTGTTATGAGCACATCTTGAGCTAGAGAAGAGCAAGAGCGGCTCACAATATACAAGAGCTTGGAACTTGATTACAACACTTAATCTTGATTAAGAGAAGTTGATACAAGACTTGGACTGCAAAACTAAAGTACAAGGCAAGGCTTGATTACAATAACATGGCTAGATAACAAGAGAATAACTAGAAGAGGACTTACCTCACAGGAGCCTTACAGTTGGTGTTGGCAAGACTGAGGGGCTTGTAGCCCAAGACCTGCATTTATACTAGTGCTTAGGGCATGTCAATACCAGAGTGTGCCATAGGGCATGGCATGCATGTCAACACACATGGTATGGCAGATGGATGTTGACTTAAGTGATGATGCAGATAATCCTCTAGAAGCTTATAATACAAGCTTCTAAATCTTCTAAGATCTTCCTTATAGAACCTTCCAAACTCGTATCCATGATAGTACCCCTCCTCTAGCGATGAGTTCCACGAGAAGCGATCTTGCCTCTTGAGGTTGGGGCAAGTTTTGATGGATGTTGTTGATGAAACTCTAACTTTAGTTGGTGCTTGATGGAGATTAGGTGCAAGCTCCCATGCTCGTTCGCTTGCATCATAATCTTTCTAATGTACAAGGTATTGAAGTCTTCCATGATAGATTCTAGAGTCAAGGATTTTCTCGACTTATGCTTCATGACACTTGAGAAGCACCACACGAGTAATGTTGTGGTTGCATGCGTATAAGCGGCCTCATTTGTTGAAAGAAGCCTCTAACTTTGATCTTGTCCCATCAAAATTTTCAAGGAGGTTGACCTTCAGCTCCTTCCTTTGTTGTGGTGGACTAGTTGAAACCCCCGATGGTTTTTGGCACGTTGTTGCTTCACATAGTTCTTGGATTGGGCGTTGAAGTTCTTGCATCGTTGGACTTAGCAAGTGTGGTTGCTTTGCTTTCCTTCGTTCATGTAGCTCTTGAATTTGTTGTTGCAACTTTTGCAAGTTAGACACTACAAGTTCCCATACACACTTTATGTCTAGGCAGGATTAAGAAGTGGAGTCTTGTGAAAGTATTATGAGCATGTCTTGAGATATAGAAGAGCAAGAGAAGGTGCTCACAATATACAAGAGCTTGGAACTTGATTAGTACACCTAAGCTTAATTACGCCTTAATACTTGATTCAGAGAACTCGGTACAAGACTAAAGTACGAGGCAATACTTGATTACAAGAACATGAATCGATAACAAGACAAGAACTAGAAAGAGAACTTACCTCTTAGGAGCCTCACAACTGGTGTTGGAAAGACTAAGGGGCTTGTAACCTAAGACCTCTATTTACACATGTAATACAGGGCATAGACATGCATGTCAACACATGGTGCACATGGATGTGATGACGGCATAAGCAATGACATAAGCGTTGATGCAAACAATCCTTTAGAAGCTTCTAGTCCAAGCTTCTAGAATCTTCTAGGATCTTTGTCAGCCCTAAGGTAGGATGGGCCAAGGCCAATGGTCAACTCCGGATACACGTGCTATACAAGGGCTATATGTAGCTAAGAGCCAGAGGGCCAGGGACCTATATATAGGCAGGTTGGGTGGTTATGAGCATGTCTATCTTCCCTTGGTCTCACACTGGTATCAGAGCTCAGGGGAAGGAGCGACTATGGAGGAAGGGGAAGGCTTGCATGTTTTTGCATGGCAAGTGCATGATCTTGCTTTCTCTCTTGCTCTCTCTCTCTCTCTCTCTCTCTCTCTCGCTCTCAAGTCGTGGATAAGCCGACAAGGCAAGGCATGGCCGTGGGGAGGACCACTCGACAAGCGGGGAAAGACACGTCGAAGTGGAAATTCCGTGTGTAAGGTCACTTGCGACGGGGAGGGAGCAAAGATCAACCTCCACCAAACCACTCGCAGGCGGATTCACTGGGAGCGCAAGGAAGAGAGCAGCAACTTGCGACACAGGGCCGCAACCCGCCAATTACTGCACGATAAGGCAACTCTTTGCCAATCCCTGTGCAGTCGCCCGCAGCTACCACCATCGTTTTATTTTTTTCTTGACTTCATATTAGTGAACATAAGGGGTGCCCTAAGTTGGGGACCCTCCCTTGCTAAGAGCCGACTCCCTGCGCGATCATGCAAGAGATACGATAGTGACTCTAAGAAGATAAGCAGGAAGCAAGGCCTTAAATTCCCAAACACAAGCTGTAGGAAATTGCAGAAGTTAAGGGACATAGCCCGCAGTTTTGGTAAGGAATAACACGATCGGCAAAGCTTCAAAGCTTCAACATGCACAAAATTGCAAGGAACGACTACTTTGGCATGAATTTGAGCATGCAAGTTCTGCGGACCGAAGGAAGGTGACGTGCATTGATCATGCAAATTATTTCTCTGCATTACATGCACGCATTGGGCAATTTGACATCAATTACTTGACGATCATTGAGCTGCTCAAGCATGTTTGTTATGGATGTCAATTTCCCACTTTTGGTTTGGAACTTCTGTTAGAGTATCGCTCTTAGGCAGTGTTGGATCCTCACGTTTAGGCAAGGCCTGTTGCTTACCGGTACAAGCAAGGCCCACGGCCTGTAAAGTAACGGTTATTCGGCATGGTGGACTCGTTGTTTTTTATTTCGACACTCTAACAAGTAAAGGACTTTCAGTAAACGCATGCAAGGTATGCTCACATTGAACCAAGGCAATACGGCAAGGCAAGCCGATGCAAGTATTCCAGAAGGTCAGGGCATGGTGTTGCATGGGAACCTCATGGATATTGGCACGGCATGTTGCTACCCTTGATGAAGGCAAACCATATCGAGAATCCCATGCACCAACGGCCAAGATTGCTCAACAGGTAGCGGTGGCAACGAATGTCGATGGACCGCAGGTTGCTTCTTCGTTGAATATTAACACGATTTTTGTCATGCATGGCATGAGAATTGTCTTGTGAAGAAAGGCTTCTCTCTCTCTCTCTCTCTCTCGCATTCAGAGTCCCCAAAAGGAGCAAGGCTCCATACACTTACTTGGTCATAGATTTTGATTACCAAGTATTTCTTTGATTTAACCTCTTCCTATGGGAAGAAAGGCTTCAATTTGCTAGGGCATGGCTCCTAGGCAAGTGGTTTGTTATGGATGCAATCAAGCAATAACATGATCCACCCATTATTTGGCAAGGGTGATTCAACATCATGGGAGCAAGGCTCCATCTACAAATCCTCAAGATACCAGTAATCACGCCAAGCAGGTACATATCTTGCAAGTATTTTTTTTGTTTTGTTTTTTAATACATTGCACAATTCAACAAGGTCGATTATTTGTAAATGCTCGCCAAGGTCGACTTTCTTTTGCTATATGACATTGTATATTGGCAAGAATATATGTTCGCTATGAGCACCAGAACTCCATAAGTACTTATGCAAAGCAAGGCTTCCCTTTCAGCATTTGGCATCGCAGTTTCCACATTTGGAATATGCTAATTAGCACACGAACTTGGGGAAACTTGCCAGAATGTTTACACGTTTTTACATCCCACGAGGGTGTATATGATACATATGCTAACTCACTCAAGCAGTACATATGGCTATGAACCGGATTCGAGCGAACTACTAGAAACCTAGCCACAAGTGAGCGATAAGGTCAGTAAATTTCAAGTTATATTTGTTTTTGTCTATGTTTTACTTTCCATTTTGGAAAAGATCTCTTTGCCGTGCAAAGCAAAGTGCTTGGACAAACTCCATAAGAAGCCGATGTACAAAGCAAAGGGCTTTGCCCGACTTCATGTGAAGTACGACTTCTCTTATGGGCCAAGGTATTATCGATTGACTTCAAAACAATGATAATGACACACATCTTTGGACTATGTGGATATAAGCTCATAGTTTACGCAATGGCGCACTGTGATATATCCATACCAATGTAATCGTGCAAGGCATGAATAACGAAGGCTCATATGGTTGAGACTGTCACTGGAGCCAAGGGCTTATTTTTCTATTATTTGCTTTGTATGCATGGCACCCTAGTACGATGGCCGTACAACACCCATCATGGCATACGCTTCCGTTATAGCACTAGCTACTATGTCAAGGACAAGGTAAGTGGTTCAAGATGTGACTTATGATACCTCTCTCTATGAGAGCATTGTACAAGCACCTATTGTACGCTTATCGGATAAGCTATGACACAAACATGGTATGCACTTGAGTATATGCAAGGGGCATACAACACATGCAAATAAGGAGTTTTCCTTAGCCCAACATTCTCTCTCTCTCTCTCTCTCTCTCTCTCTCTCCAACTTCTATGCAGGAAAGGTGAAACTAGGCATGATTATATTGACATCTTTCTATGTCAATACGGTAATAGGAAGGGCTAAGAGCCAACAAGAAGGGCTAAGTGCCATCTATTGCCACCTCTTTCGAAATGGCTAAGTGCCATTTGTTTGTAATCCATAAGTGATTGCTTTTAAGATTGAACAATTATATTTCGTTGAGTACCCATCGATTCTAATGGACAAGCAAGAGTCTTGCCATTAGTGATTTTTGGGGCATTATTTTAGCTCTACACACTTTAAGTGTGAAGATCAAGTTTAGTTTTTGAGCATCTTAAACTCGTAAGAGCTTATCTCTACCAAGGTGTATAGATGAAGCTAGCATTTCAGACAGCACGGTTGTTTATAAAAACCCAAGATTATGGATTTTTTTTGGGTCCGAAAAAGATCTAGTTGTGAATACAACTTCAGTGGTTCTTCTATTTTAGCACTAAGAGTGTTCATATGAGTACAATTTTGGGGAAAAGACTCAGCTTGTGATTACTAAATCACTTATTATGTGTTGATGGTCAATTCTTGGAACCATCGCACTTGCACTTTCAAGGAAAGAAGTCCATAAGCTGCCAAGGGTAGTGGATAATTTCAACTTCCAAAGTGAATTCAAATATTGTTGGGCTGCTAGTTGAGCTTTTTTTTTTTGCATTCCGCAGTTATAGACCCACTTGTAGGGTTTGATTTGGCACATGTTGTCACATGGGATACAACACGGTCTAGGAACTCAAGGAGTTCGGTTTAGCCAATGTGGAGCATGGATAATGAGGGTCTCTCTCACGCACGTTGCATGCGTGTTTACAGTTACCTCCATGCACAAGTACATCTTGTACTTGAAGGATGTTTTTTTTTCAGACACCCTTACATGAGACATATTCCACATGTGGAGAATATGAGTCTCTGGGGTTGACACTGGCGCCTGCTATTCCAATTATGTGTCGCGATAAAGTCCCTTGATGCTGGTCAAATCCGTTTATACGATCGTTTTTAGCATGTCATAGAACATTTTCAGTGGCCAAAAATTGTCGGATACTCCGAATGACTTGTTACGGTACAAGTGCTGCTAAAAAACATTAACGGATGGTTGTTTATGCATATAGCAAGGCTATGAGTTGCTAATGAAAAGTTTTCATTGTTTGTACCTAGAAGTGATTAATGTTTCACCTTTTGTTATGGTTCAAACGTTTCAGCAAGGCTTGCAAATGATTGCAGTTTACGTTCCTCTTTAATGTGTGCTAGGAGCATCACATTTGCCATCAGTATTGGCAAGGATGATCATGGATATACAGGTTCGGATCTGTTTTTGCTAAGTGCATTTACACTAGGTGTTATGGGCCCTAGTGTTTAGCAAAGGCTGATTTGGAGCGGCATGCATATTCATCGCATTAGTGCTATGAAGCATTTTGCACTCTATGTGCACTATCTCTATGAGGTTATGTTTGGATCTACCAATCACCAATAGAGTTCATGGCTTGGTTTGGGTGCTTGTGGATCTTTCAAGTTAACCAAGATGGTTATTCAGGACATTATTGATTCCTCAGCAATGTTGTACGATATTGTGATCCCCGTTTACCAGTCATCTGGGAAGACTATATCTGTAAACCGTGGGGAACAACACCTCAATACTGTCAGTGATCCAAGGGGATATGCAGATTACTAAGTGTAATCTTGTGCTAAAGGATATGCAAAGTGCGTACGTTAGCACCAAGTAATCCAATTTGTAAGCATTTATTGCTCTAGTTGGATTTTGCTTATCATAAGTTAAAAGCATGTTTGCGGCTAGGTTTAGTCTCTTTATGTATAATTTATGTTCTTAGACTTGAGCACTAGTTATGGTGGGGTTGTTTACCAATGAAAATTGAGAACAAGTCAAGGACTTATAGTTTGCTGATAAGTTATGCCAGCCATTTACTTTCATGGAAAGTGCAAAGAGGTACTTTTTCGTGTACATCTTTGTTGTGATCACTCGTTTAGTATGCTCATGTGCGTTCTAAATGGAGTCTACACACTATGTTGGATAGGAGCCGGTAACAAGATGGTTGCAAATGGACAACAATGTCGAAAATCAAGATGTTACTTTTGGTTTCATTGAACCTCCTACTGCACCGTGTTCCGGTCAAGCAACCAGCTAGATCCATGAGGGATACCACTGTGGAAAACATTAGTGTATCACCACTCTTGTTTTTGACGATGAAAACGCTTCTCCAAGGGGGAGTAATGTCAGGCCTAAGGTAGGATGGGCCAAGGCCAAGGGTCAACTCCGGATACACATGCGATATAGGGGCTATATGTAGTTAAGAGCCAGAGGGCGAGGGGCCTATAGATTGGCAGGTTGGGTGGTTATGAGCATGTCTATCTTCCCTCGGTCTCACAATCTTCCTTCTAGAACCTTTCAAACTTTTCTGGTAGCTCGCATGTGTGACATAACATAGCTAAATGATAGAAAACTTGTCTTCTTCCTATTTTGTACAAAGAGGGCATTAAGTAAGGGTCATCTTACATATATGTAGGCATAGTGAGACCATTGTTTTCCTATTTCAGAGTTGAGTCTTTACAATTTTTTACTTCTACTATGAAAAGGTACATTGAGTAGTAGGTCACACACACACACACATTCTTTCTTATCCTATTATGTAAGCCATTGTGACTTTTCACCCTTTTTAGAGGGGTGAGTAGTATTACAACATGTAATTACTTTCACGTTTCTAGAAAATACAATGCATATTGTATTACAATGTGTAATTATTATATTTGTTTGCATTTCCAAAAAACACAATGCATATTGTGTTTGAAATTTATGTCTCTAAGATAAAAAGAACTTATCTTCCTTTTCCAAGTTAGGTGTTATGCTTCACAAACGAGAGTTGTGCAATCTCGTGCAATTTTAGCAATTCTACCTACAGCCGTCTTGTCTACTATTGAGCAAGCACATTTGGATGCTAAGGATGTGCATGTTCATGATTCCAACATGCTTTCTATTATGCAATCCATTTCTCCACGCATTCACTCAACACAAATAGCAAAATAGCCATGGGATCGATTGGCTTCTTTGTATCCATGTCCCTCTTTTTTTTGCCTGGGTAAGGAGATAGAGTATTGGGCAAAATTATGGAGTGAGCAAGAGTTGAGTTCCATGCGGAACAAGGGACCTTACATGCAAGACAAAGCGGTTGTATTTGGTCTTCATCCACCCATCTAAACATGCACAACACTAACTATGAGATGGCATGTGATAAGAGATTATGCATCATCGAGCATTGAAAGGAGACCACATACAAGTCTACTATCCTCTTATGAAGGCCACTATGACCATTCACCTTGTTGAATTGTAACAAGCCTCACTTTCATTACTTTGTTAGTATAAGGGGCTACTTCAAAATCTTGCTCTCTCAAGGGGTCAACACGGTAGCTTGATGTACGGATCAAAATGCACACAACAAAAGAAAAGAAACATATTGCAACAACTGCATTGACGAAAAAAAACTATCACAAGAAAGACTTTGATTTGGGCATGTTATTCATAGAGAGAATCCAAAACAAACTTTCCAATGTAGCATGAGGGGAGTCACGTGAGTGTTGGAAAAGGTTGTGCTATAGAATGGTGAACCATGGCAACTGAAAAAGCTTTTTGTTGTTTAGAGATTTTGTTTATGACCTCAATAAAAGCTAGTACTAAGTAGAACTCATACCAAAGTAATAGCATGTGGGGTAATATATTGGCTAGTGCATACTTCTAAAACAAATGTAAGAAGTTAGCACGGGCATATAAATTCGTGAAGAGATTGTCAACAATGGTTGTTGGAAAAATATGTCGCGCTTTGTAATGCTTTGGTCGACATGTATGCCAAGACTTGAGTATTGTTGAAAGCATAAAAAGTTCTCAACAATTTTATTGTTTTTGATGTTGCATGTGAGCTTTGTTCCACATGTATATGTGAACACTGTCTACCTATATAGAAGCTTAGTAGACAATAGTCATGTGACTTATCTAAGTAGAAGGTGAGTTAAGAGTTTAGGCAACAATCATATGTAAGGCTTACAATAAGCCACCTAGAGTGCTTGCATGTATGACAACTCAACCCTTTCTATCTCTATAAAAGAGCTCTTGATGTACAACTTTATGTTGTTTTCAACAAATACATAGTGAGGGATTTTCACAAGTTGTATATGGATAGGAGGATAGGCCTAGCAAAGAGCTAGCTAAGAAAGTTTGGTGGCGTAATTTTTTACAAATGCAATAATAGGGCATCTTTGCAAATGCAACTGCTTTCATCGATGTGTTGCATGCATGTAGCCACATGAGTTTAATGAGTGAGAGCCTTGATAAGATGAGGAGGTATTGCACATGACAAAGAGCATTACACTTGCATGGTTGTTCCTTTCATGAGCACAAACTTTTTGAGAAAGCTATGAGAGAGAGAAAAAAGGAAGATTCCATTGTTCGATGATGCTCCAATATCAAGGTTCTTGTAAAAAACGGAGAAATGTGAAGCTTGGAATGTTTGCCTCCAAACAACACAACTAGACCAATGCCTTAGTCAGTAATATTTTTACAGACGCTCGCAAAATTTTTCCAACAAATGGAAAGCAAGGGTTTATATCTGGATGAAGTAGGTCCTAGACTACACTAAGATAGGATGGTATATGCTTGGCAAGAGCGAAGGGCCATTGAACAAGACATTGCGATTAGCATTTCTTTTGTCAACATGTATGCCAAAAGGGTTTTCACTTTAAAATAGTTCTTTGATAATCTTCTTGATGAGATGTCAACTCTTGGATTTTTTTGGTTGCATTTTATGCTTGACAAGGTTGGGGAAAGGAAGCTTTAAGCTATATTCAATGTGTAGAGTGCAGAAAAGCACATTGAAGCTTTGCACAACTAACTCCTGGTGTAAGCCATCCATGCCCCTAGATTTAGGAACGGTGGAGTTCTGTCCCCAAATGCATTGGCCCCAAAGACTAGCACACCTTCTTGGTATTTCTTTATTATTACTTTGCAAGAGTACAATGTTCGTGCATCCTCTCTCTTGCAGTGCTCCCAAGCCTATGCACCTCTCTACCATGCACTACCCATAGTACCTCCAATAACAGTCCGTCTGACCTGCCTCTACCTTCCCATTCTTTCGCCATCCCTCCTTCCCCTTCCTCACCCCTCCTTGGGTGTCTCCCCCTCTTCCCTCCTTGTGCTCGTGCCTGTGTGCGCACACCATCAGGAGACAAAGATCATCATCCACTAGAGCAAGGACAACTACTACTCCTGCATCAACTATGTGAGCAAGAAAGAGTATGGATCACAAGGAGAGGATCACTCATAGCACGAGGATTGATTTGCGGGTTGCCTTATTGGGGGGGAAGGGGAGGGGAGAGAGAGAGAGAGAGAGAGAGAGAGAGAGAGAGAGAGAGAGAGAGAGAGAGAGAGAGAGAGAGAGAGAGAGAGAGAGAGAGAGAGAGAGAGAGAGAGAGAGAGAGAGAGAGAGAGAGAGAGAGAGAGAGAGAGAGAGAGAAACCACACATGTAGGTTGTGAGAACTACTTTTTACCATGATTTTTGGAGGGAATTTTGGTGAAGCTTGGAAGCTAAGGCTTCACGTCAACACCGAGTTTTTGAGGAGTTGTTTAATTAACAATAGCAACCTATGCAAAGATGCTTTTTAGTGCAAAGAAAAGGGAGTGTGAATAAAGCAGTATAAAGAAGCAGTGTGAGTGAGTGATGACGAGTTTGTAGCGTTTGCTGAAACCAAAATTGCAACAAAGCAATCGAGAATGTATTGTAGGAGCAAAGCACCTCTGTGTTTGTAGACTCGAGCACAAGCAACATTAGTAGGAAGAGTAGGACTAGGAGTCTTCTAGGAGCAAGAGCACGAGTAGTAGCAAGGTATTCATGAAATATCTACAAGATCTTGCATGTTATATCTATCTACTTGTCCTATTACAAAGACAAGGATAAAAAACATTTTGGCTGAATTTTATGTATATTCATAAGTGTAATACTTGCAACATCTTTCAAATTCTATGTCTCCTGTTTAAAATTGAAGGATACAATATTCCGAGTTGGTTAAATTAATTGCATAACTATATTATGTGCACCATCTAGATAATCACTCTTGAGTTGCTTTGCAAAGAAATCTCATTAGAATACATTCTTCATGGAATAGTGAAAATGTTATAGTAAAAATGCTACCCAATAAACTTCTCAACGTGTAGTGTAGTTGAGGTGACAAAAACTAAAACCTTTTTGCCACTTTACTAGGTTATTTAGTGGCCCAAAGTGGACATCAGTGTCTATTGACCTTTGTGTGTGTGTGTGTGTGTGTGTGTGTGTGTGTGTGTGTGTGGGAAAGAGAAACTGAGAAAGAGAAAGAGAGATGAAAGAAACAAAGAGAGAAAAACTTCTATTTCTGTACAAGGAGAGAGAGATCAAAGTTTTTCAAAGCTTAGAGACAACCATTCAAATAAAAAGTACCCAAAAACCTTCTCAGTCAACATCAAGTGTAGTTGAGGTGATAATAAGATGCAAGTCTTTTCACATTAGACAAAGAGAAGAAGAGAAATAGCCATCATAGAAAGACTAACAACATCTATCCAATGTTGTAGGAACAATCCCAAAAGACTTGAAAGATCTATTTGACGCGCCTCACACTGTGATTTAATAAGGAAACATCAGCACAAGAAAGAGGTAATATATATATATATACACACACACACACACACACACACACACACACACATTTCTAATATAGAGAGAGACTAACAGACATATAAAGAGAGAGACACAAACATAACTGCACCTAGAAAGATATCGACAAAGAGACATAAAGTAGTGCATTTATTGTTGGGGGCTGTCTGCACCGAGAGCAACGGGTTGCAAGTGATGGATACAACTATGGCATGCAAGGATGCATAAAATAGATCATCTTGTGATTTGGAGTGATAGAAACGAATAATTCCAAGCACAAACTAAATGACAAAGTGATACAATTGGATATACATAAACAAACTTATCTATATATGTAGATTTGGAACATTGATTCCATGACTAACAATAGAGACATATAGAGAGTACACACTTTATAGACATACTACAGCTTTGACAACATTCTAAAAGTTATAGTAACAAAGTTGCCTTTATTCAAAAGAAATGTTATGGATAAAGTTGCATATAGGAATATATTTTTCAAAACAAAATATTACTAACCTTCTAACACTAGAGGATAAGCATATAATGTCCCTTCAACACTTGAAGAGAAAACAAGTATACAGGCAAAGGGCATGTTCCCTACAATTTATAGAAAATTAGGTGTAAACCTTTGCCCCATGTTGGAATTAGGGTTGCAGGGAAATGCACACAACTTGGAGAAGATGAAGGAAGCTCAAGGCACACAATAGAGAGTGTGTTACTTAGTGTGCAATGGAAAGATAGATAGCCCTAGAGTGCTGGGCGTATATACAATGCTCGGGGGAAAAAACCTCCTAAAGAGGGGAAAAATGCCCCGGCGGTCCTAGTGTGTTCACACACATCACTACCACATGAGTGATGAGGTGAACGAGAGATGGCACATGACTAAAGGGAAGTGCCATGCCCTGAGGACATGATCAGTCCACAAAGGGGAGTAAGCCTAAAGCTTTGCAAAAAGCTTCAAGCTTCTCAGGAGACAATGCCTTTGTGAAAAGATCTACAAGGTTGTCCTGTGTTGGCACATAAGCCAAGCTGATCTCTCCTGCTGAGAGCCTCTCCCTGACATAGTGGTAATGCACCTCAATGTGCTTTGTGCGAGCATGAAAAACTGGCTTCCTTGCAACTGCCAATGCGCTCTGACTGTCAGTGTAGATAGTGTTGGCAGTGTCCTGTCCAACACCCAAATCAGTCATAAGGCGTCTGAGCCATACACACTCAACCGTAGCTGTGAAGATTGCCCTGTACTCAGCCTCACAACTCGAAGTGGCCACACTAGGTTGCTTCTTGCTCAACCATGATATACATGAACTGCCAAGCATGAACAAAAACCACTTGTGGACGCTCGCTGTCAAAACAACCAGCCCAATCTGAGTCTGAAAAAGCATGTAAGTCTGGCGGCAATGATCCCCCCTTGGGATAAAGCAAGCCAAGATGTAAAGTGCCACTAAGGTAGCGGAAAATCCTCTTGACAGCCTGCCAATTCTTAGACCCTGGGCTATGCATAAATCTGCTAACCTATGAGACTGCAAACTGAATATTCGGCCTTGTGTTGCATACATAAATGAGGCAGCCAATAGCAGTTTGGTAAAGAGTGACATTAGCAGGATCGCCAGCATCATGTAGACTCAACTTCAAACCTGTTTCCATGGGAGTGGCAATAGGTTTGCAATCCTCAAGTCCAAACTTACATAGCAATGTCTCCAGGTAACTTTTTTGACACAAGGCAATACCACCATCACACTGCTTAAATTGTATGCCCAAGTAATGATGCAGCATCCCCAAATCTTTCATCTTGAAAGTAGCATTCAAATTAGTCTTAAATTCAGCAATATGTCTCTCATTTGGTCGAGTGATCAGCAAATCATCGACATAAAGAACCACAATGAGAAGTACATCATCCTCACGCTTTACATACAATGTGATTTCTGTTGGACTGTTATGAAAGCCTCGTTTGACCAAATGAGTGTCAACTTTATCATACCAAGCACGAGGAGATTGCTTCAACCCATACAAAGCCTTCTTACATCTGCACACTTTGTCCTCTTGTCCTTTTATGACAAAACCGCGAGGCTGCGTTACATAAACTTCCTCAAATATGTCACCATTCAAGAAAGAAGTAACAATGTCTGATTGATGTACATCCCAACCAAAATGAGCTGCCAATGCACATAGAAAACGCACAGTAGTCATATGACAAGTGGGAGCAAAAGTCTCTTCATAATCTATGCCTTTTCGCTGTGCATAACCCTTTGCAACAAGTCGAGCCTTATGGCGATTGATCTCACCATCCGGCTTGTGTTTCAACTTGTATACCAATGGCCTTTTTTCCAGGAGGCAAATCACATAAAGTCCATGTGTCATTTTTTATAAGTGCACCATATTCTGATTGCATGGTAGCCATCCAATTTTCTGAATTATGTGCTTCATCAAAAGACAGAGGCTCCTCAACGTCATGTAAGCTAGACTCAACAATCTGATGCATAAGATGCATGGCGAGAGCTTGAACGAGTACGACTAGACAAAGGTGCATCCAATTTATTATCACGCAAAGTGTGCATCGGCCATTTTGGCATAGCTCTAGCCTGCTCATTTTCAGCCCTTTCCTCATCAAGTACATCATGTACATCTGCATCAATAATAGGCTGATCTATAACATTTTCAGAAACCCCCATATGATGTACATTTGCCTCATTGGAACTTACATTCGTATTTCCACCACTGAAAAGAGGCAACAAAGTGTCATAAATGTCCCGTGAGCTTACATTACTATCTCTAGTATATGACAACAAGGGTTGAACAGAATCTTCCACAAACACTACATCCCGTGAAACCAAATACGTTCTGTTTGCGGATGGTACAACCTGTAACCTTTGCTTTCAGCACTATAACCAACAAAAAAACATTTGACAGCCTTATCATCCAATTTTCTGCGCTGTGTTTGTGGCACCAAAGCATATGCCAAACATCCAAAAACACGCATGTGCTCAATAGAAGGCTTTCTATCATGCCATGCTTCATACGGAGTAATAGACTACAAAGCTTTTGTAGGATACCTGTTTAGTACATAAGTGGCACATGTTACCATATACATGTGGTAGTGATGTGTGTGAACACACTAGGACCACCGTGGCATTTTTTCCCTCTTTAGGAGGTTTTTTCCCCCGAGCATTGTATATATGCCCATCACTCTAGGGCTATCTATCTTTCTATTGCATACTAGGTAACACACTCTCCATTGTGTGCCTTGAGCTTCCTTCGTCTTCTCCAAGCTGTGTGCATTTCTCTGCAGCCCTAATTCCAACAATTGGTATCAGAGCAGGTTGCATCCTCCTGGGCTTAGTCATCAGCTGCTCCAGCACACGCCTGCTCACTTTCTTCGATTACAGTGAGGTTTAGCAAGCGTTCGTAGGTCGACAAATATTTCGTGAAAGCTCATAGAGCTTGGTCTGCTCAAATTTTTGATTCGGGCTCATTTCGGCCTCCGTTTCCACTACAGGCAGTGCTACACAGGCTATTTTGTCATTTTGTGCAGAGTTTCTGTCAGTGCGATTTTTTGCATAATAGGTGCCTTATAGTCTTCTACGGTTTGTGCTATATAGCACGTGTTGTTCCCGCTCCATTTCTCCTATTTTCGGGCAGTTTTCACATTAGGTGCAACATTTACCATGGCTGACAACAACAACACATGTGTGTTCAAGATGTTTGCTGCTGAGGACAGGTTGGATGGGGACAACTACCCTATGTGGGCTTATATGATGCAACACGTTCTTGAGTTAAAGGGCATCTGGAACATTGTGCAGGGCATTGATGTACGTCCTGGTTCTGAGAATGTAGGTGATGTTGAGGATGTTGCAGGTCTTGCTGCAAGGATCGCTGCTATTAGAGTTGTTTTGCCTACGACAAAACAAGCTCGTTGGGATGTAAAGGATGCGCAGGCTCATGCATTGATTGTGTTGTCTGTGAAGTGCACCATTGTTCCTCACATCCATTCAGCAAAATCTGCAAAACAGGCTTGGGATATTTTGGTTGGTCTTTATGCAAGCCGCGATGAGGCTAAAATTGCTTTGCTGCGTAAAGAGCTGGAGTCGAAGATTATGCATGAGGAAGATGATATGGACACTTTCCTTGCTAGTGTCAAGGATATCTATGAGCAACTGATTTCTGTAGGTGAAGTCATTTTAGACAGTTCCCTTGTGCAGACTGTTCTTGATGCCTGACCAGATTCTTACCAGACTTTTGCTAGTACTTGGAGACTTATGACCCAAGGAAATCCAGAAGTTGTCAAGTTTGATGCATTATGCACATTGCTGTTGCAATAGTCACTTTCCAAAAAAAACAGGATTAGACAGCGTGCAGTTGAACAGGCTTTTATTGGTTCTCAAAGAAAGGGTGGTAACAGCAATGTAGCCACTTCTTATGGTTCTGCTGCGAGTGGCAAAACATCTGTTCCTAATGCTTCTGCTGGCAACACTTCGTTTGGCAATTTTGGTGATAAGGGCAAAAAGAAAATGCGTTGACATTATTGTAAAACTAATGATCACTTAATCAAGTCGTGTCCTAAGTTGAAGGCTAAAGAGGCTAAGAAGAAAGAGGGTGGTTCCACTGCAAATGCTGGTTCCACTACAAATGCAACCATTGTTGAGTACTCTATGAAAGGAGAGTGTAATGCTGATGTTGATGCAGAATAGGATTTTAGTGCAGAGTGCACTGAAAATCCTGTTGTCCATGATGCATGCTTGTCAGTTGCTACAGATTCACATGTGTGGTATTTCGACAGTGGTGCTACAAAGCACATTACCTCACTTTGTATGACAAGTGTGGACAAATTTTTGCAAGTGCAGTTGTAGATTCAGGGGCTATTTCAGATGCAAAACTTTGGCATGCACGTTTTGGTCATCTGAATTTTGCCAGTTTGCTGCGTTTGCAGAAATCTGATATGGTTGCTTCTTTGCCGCCTCTTGAAGCACCTGTCAAACATGTTTGTGAAGGATGTATTTTGGGTAAGATGCAGCGTTCTAAGTTTCCAAAGGATGGTTCAATTAGGGACATGCAGGTTGCAACTTGTGCATAGTGATGTTTGTGGGCCCATGCAAACTCCGTCCTTGGGCAATTACCTGTACTTCATGACTTTCATTGATGATTACTCTAGGCATGCATGGGTATTTCCGCTTAAAGCGAAGTCCGAAGTTTTTATGCGCTTCAAACAATTTTTGGCTATGGCTGAAAATGTCTCAAAATGTACTATGGGCACCCTCCGTTCCGATCGAGGGGGGGAGTATATGTCTCATGAATTCAATGCATTTCTGGCTAGTCGTGGGATAAAACACCAATGTACAGTGCCTTATACACCTCAGCAAAATGGTGTTGCTGAGAGGAAAAACAGGTCACTTACGGAAATGGCACGATGTATGGTCAAAACTCAAGCTTTGCTGCATTCTTTTTGGCTTGAGGCCATCATGTGTGCTGTTGGAATTAGGGTTGCAAAGAAACGCACACAGCTTGGAGAAGACGAAAGAAGATCAAGGCACACAATGGAGAGTGTGTTATTGAGATTATAAACTGTATATCTGTCATTCACAAATTTGACTACAAGTCCAAGTCTAGCAAGTGCGGATACAAACAAGAGATTCTTCTTGATCCTAGGTACATAAAGTGCATCAATAAGTGTGAAGGAACTGCCATTTGTAGCAGTAAGCACAATCTTTCCAACTCCCTGAACCGGATAAGAGGCATTATTGGCACAAGTGACTGAATTCCCATGAGGGACAGACTCGAGAGAGGTGAACAATTCACGATGTGAGGTAATGTGCTTTGTAGCACCACTGTCGAAATACCACACATGTGAATCTGCAGCAACTGACAAGCATGCATCATGGACAACAGGATTTTTAGTGCACTCTGCACTAAAAGCCTATTCTGCATCAACATCAGCATTACACTCTCCTTTCATAGAAGACTCAACAATGGTTGCATTTGTAGTGGAACCAGCATTTGCAGTGGAACCACCCTCTTTCTTCTTAGCCTCTTTGGCCTTCAACTTAGGAGACGACTTGATTAAGTGATCATTAGTTTTACAATAATGTCAACGCATTTTCTTTTTGCCCTTATCACCAGAATTGCCAGACGAAGTGTTGCCAGCAGAAGCATTGGGAATAGAAGTTCTGCCACTCGTAGCAGAACCATAAGAAGTGGCTGCATTGTTGTTACCACCCTTTCTTTGAGAAGCAAGAAAAGCCTGTTCAACTGCACGCTGTCTAGTCCTGTTTTCTTTGGAAAGTGACTCTTGCAACAGCAATGTGCATAATGCATCAAACTTGACAACTTCTGGATTTCCTTGGGTCATAAGTCTCCAAGGACGGAGGCCGAAATGAGCCCGAATAAAAAATCCGAGCAAACTAAGCTCTACGAGTTTTCCCAAAATTTTTGTCGACCTACGAACGCTTGCTTAAAGCTCATTGAAATCGGAGAAAGTGAGCAGGTGTGTGCTAGAGCAGCTGGTGACTAAGCGCGGGAGGATGCAACCTGCTCTGATACGAATTGTTGGAATCAGGGTTGCAGAGAAGTGCACACAACTTGGAGAAGACAAAGGAAGCTCAAGGCACACAATAGAGAGTGTGTTACTTAGTGTGCAATGGAAAGATAGATAGCCTAGAGTGATGGGTGTATATACAATGCTCGGGGGAAAAAACCTCCTAAAGAGGGAAAAAATGCCCCGACGGTCCTAGTGTGTTCACACACATCACTACCACATGTATATGGTAACACCCCACGCTCACCATATATATACATGGTTTTTTGTTTTGTTTTTGGAAAAAAGCCTACGAGCACATATTGCATTGGTCTTGAATAACACATATGACAATGTAGAACGAAGCTAGGTAATGAAATAACATTAAAACTATTTCTTATTATCACAATAGATATAAATATCTATATAAATATTTCTTTTGAAGGTGCTTGATTAACACCTTGAAGTATTATGGACAATCAAACTCTGTTGCAAAAAAGAGGCTCGAAGAGAATGAGAATACTATCAAAAAGAGGACAGTAGACTTAAGACCTAGTGTATCCCTATGGTTCAGAATACATATACTGTTGAAAAAATTGTAATTCATATGCAAAAGTACATCAAGAAATATGAAAAATGTACTGAGGTTGTGCAAACTGCTCTTTCTCTAGAGCTCACCTTAAGAAAGACCTAGGAGATCTACTCTTTATAGAAAAGGATATGCCACCTATGAGTGGAGAGTCTTAGAAACCCCTTATTTATGACTAGTATATGATAATTACGACCCCCCTTCTTACACTTATAAGAGCTCCATGAAATTTTTTACTATACCCTATCTTACATATAAGGTTTTGAATGGTTATTCGAAAACACATTATGGCTAAATATGTTGTGTGGTGAAAACCTCTTTGTGTTTTTCTAGCATAGTTTAATACCCTAATGGAATTCTCCTTATTGTTTAACCTCAACAACCCTAGCACCTTTTTGAGAGAACAAAAAACAATAATGACTAGTTAGGTAATCCTTGATGGTAGCGCGTGAGCATGGATAAACTTGAGTTGATTTATATGAAAAGGGTCTATTATACACCTTGTTTTTGTTTCTGGGTTGAATTTCCATACGTGTAATTCATCCAGACAAAAATAGAGGAATTAGTATGCAAGTATTTTGAAAGAAGATTTCAAACAGCATACAAAATCTTTCCCTTGGGAAATCTGTAAGAAATTGTGACTAGAAATTTCTCAAGATAATAGGCCAAAAGAGTAACAAATAAAACTTAAACTCTAAATTAATCATAAAGCATGTAATTGGAGAATGGTTATACATTTTTGTTTAGAATACATTGGTCCAATGACCGTTCCTAAAATGCAATATAAACTCCAATGTTCCTAGGGATACTAGAAAAACCCTACCAAAGATTTTCTTACTTCATATGTGTACAATTGAAGAATGGCCTTGTGACAATGAGTCCTATCAAGGTCTTTATAGAAGCATCAAAGCATGGTCATGGGACCATGTAGAATTTGTGCATTCAAGCATGGTCATGAGACCAAGCATTTCATCATGGTATTTGAGTGAGAGTCCAATAATAATATGGGACCATGCATATTTGTGAGTTCAAGCATGGTCCAGGGATGAAGCGTCCAAGAATTTCCTTTAGACCAAGCACCCAACTATAGACTTGGAGCAAAGCTTTGGAGAAAACCATGCCCACTCTTTGCATTTATGTATGCATTGGGACCAGTAATTGTAGATTATTAAAGGGAGGAAGCACAATTTTTTTCATTCAAGCATGTTCTTGGGATCTTCCTTTTTCTAAGGCTTTACATTTTCTTTCCGAAAGCTTTATTGGTCCTAAGATTCTAACCAAGCATGGAATTGTGCATTATCCTAGAAGGAATGGAATGACCTGATCACTTATGATAGCTATTCTAAGTTGGTCAGTTAGAGTTAGTTTAGATTATATCATGACTTTAGACATCTAATCAGGCAAAGACTGAAATGAAATGCAAAGACTGGATCTTAAATAAATACTAGAACTAGAATACAGTCTGGAACTAGAAATGAGAATATATTCAGATTAGTATAAGCAAAGTACAACAATGTGAGCCAAGTCTGCTTTGGCTTAAAGATTAGAGTTACAAAAGTACAAGAGCATGAACATATCCAAGACACTAAGTAGTGATAGTGAAAAGTCCCATAAAATTGAGTAGTGAGCCCTATTTATAGTCATCGGACTGGGCCTCTAACCGACTATCCACTGTGCTAGCTATCGCATCTGAATCCTTGCCTGGAGGGTGTTTCAATTTTTTACATTTCCTTCCCCCTTTTCTTTAAATTATGGAATCTTTCCAAAATTTTGAGCAGTCTACTATGATTAGTCAACTAGTGTCCATCCACTGGATTGTCTTTCGTTTGTCTTTTCCTTCTTTTTCGGAGGCCTATAAAGAACTTTTGGTGGTGTAGTGGGACCTCCTTGAGCACTAGAATCAACATTCTCTCTCTGGATGAGGCTATATGGAGCTTCTTGTTCCAGCTCGGTGTCCTTGCACACTGTCTTCATTTCTACATCATAAGGTGTTTTGGCATTCTAGGTCTCTGTATTAGGATCATACAATGTTCTTTTTCTTGATAGACACCTGGTCTAGGCACCAAAACTACTCTATCTAAGTTTTCAAACTTGGGAAAGTGCAATGTGGAGCTCTTATTTTGTCAAAGTAGCTTGGTGGACTAGTTTATGAATTCCCAAGTCTAGTCATAAATGACAAAGGAAGACACAAAAAATATGTTTACAAGGCATATAACACTCTGCTCTGTAGGACCTACAAATAAAGTCATCACAAGAACACGAAGGAAACACATATATTGTCATAGTGTATGGAGTGTCTTTCCTCCTTGATCCATACTCCCTTTGCTGAGTCACATGTGTATGTAGCACCTCATATTCCAAAGACATTGGATAATCAATCCTACTTTGCGTCCTTGCAATTACTTTTTGGCATTCCCCATACTCAGACTTAAATTTTGTGTGCTCAATACACTCACGAGCTCTTTTTGAAGTAATTCAAAACACCCAATCTCTGCAAGCCATCAAGAACAAATTGTGAACCCTAAAGGCCTTGAAGTAAGTGAAGTTCCTCTTCTACCAACCATTTATATGGTGCAGGTGATATCAATCCATAGATTGCATTTGATGGCTCCCAAGTGTGCTCAACACAATCACTACAAAACCATATTATCTATGGTCTAATTTCAGAGTCATCTCTTGATATTCTGATTCTTCCATAGAATGAAGGTGTTGGAACTCCTTTACCTACATGCCTCTTTGAATCTATGTATTTATTAAACTTTGATTTAATGGAAGCAAGATATCCCTGACATTTGACCATGCTACTTGGACTGGTTTGATGTATTGCCCATGTAGTTTGATTGACCTCTACCTCTAATATTTGAAAGTTGTCTTCTTGTTGATGAGAAAAATTGGCAGCACATGTTGAATCCTACTCATGAATTGGTGATGCAATTGGTCTTGGTCTCTTTCTTCTCACATTAGTAGTATTTTGACTCTCAACATCTGCCTCAATTGTAATACCAATCTCTGTGGCAACCTCATTTGTCAGATCGATTATCTTCTTTTGTGAATATGTTTGTTTCATCCTCATTCCATCCTTGTACTGCGACTCTTGCAAGGTAGGTCCAGTTCCAATGTGTTTCCCCTTCAAGAATGTTGTATGCCGTACACCCTACAGGCATGTACTAATAAGATTTGAAATACATGCCCCATACAAGCACATACATTTTACCCCATTGTTTGTGGCCAACCAACTCCCATGAATAGACTCATATAAGTTTCTATGTGGCACCATATAGGTCATAAAATCTAATAACTAACTAAACCTAATGAATTTCTCATATTAAACTGATCATTCAATGTGGGAGAATAAACAAGAACAAGAGTTAGAATATAGACATGTGCTTATGGATCTATCTCAACACGGGGCCAAAGTCAATGGGTCCAAATGAGAGATGGTCTGTCAAAGAGCAATGCTAGCTAATGGAGCTTAAAGACCTTAGGTTTAGCTTCATTAAAGACCTCCAAAGGTTAGTTTTAAAAGTCCTTAGACCTAGGACCTTAGGCAAAAGCTAGGGCTGTACTTGAGGCGGGAACCCGACCCAAGCTCGAGGTACTTGTCATGCTTGCTGACTAAGATGCTTGAGGTGCTTGTCGTGCTTGCTGACTAAGGTTCTTGATGTTCTTCATGACTAAGGTGCTTAAGGTGCTTCATGACTAAGGTACTTGAGGGGCTTAAGGTGTTCTAAAAGTCAACAAGGATCCCTACATATGGGGGGGCGATCCCTACAAGTAGGGGCCTGACAGAGAACACACATACCCTCACTCAAGGCAAGCCTAGTCTAAAGAGGCAACAAGGACACATGTCAATCTCCTCCCCATGTTTCCCTCATAAGGTGCCTAAAGCCTACTGGTCGGTCTTTAAAGGCGTCCAATAAGCTTTTAACTAATTAAATTAATTAATTGTTCAAGAGAGTAGAATGAATATTGACAACTTTGATTTTGCACATGAAGGTGCTACTGATGATGGCCTGATGTTTGTTAACTATCTTGTTACAAGGTTGCAACAAGATTTGGCCAACCCTGCTTTGCAAGCCGAAGTTACCCAACAACTCTGTGCTTATGGGATTTCCCTACCTCTCTAAGAAGAGAGAGAGCTTAGGAAGCCTCTTGTAGAGACTTCCAAAAGAAGACTCTCTCTGGTAAGAGAGGAGGAGGAATCCAATGAACAAGAAAGAAGTGAATCTCCAAATTCCTCTGAAGATGTGGCTCCACGAAAACGGCGGTCTCAACGATCCCCAACTCCTCCCAAGAGGAAAAGATCATCCTATAGTCCTTCTCTTCGTCACTCCAAAAGTGAAGAGAGGAAACAAAGGAAGAAAAAGGCAAGAAAGAGGTTGCCCTCTTCTCCTTCTTCTTCACCTTCCTCCTCTTCCAACAAAAGCAATGTTTATTCTCCTTGAGAATACAAGAGGAGAGGACATCGTAAATTTAACCCTACTTAGAAAAGGTCTCAAAAACTAAAGAAGTTCAAAGAGGGAAGAAAGAGAATCTCTTTTCTCACCTATGATGGCACCTTTGGTGCTACCGACAAAGTCTTGGCCTTTATCCAGCAATTTGATCCAACCTTTGGAGACAAGGACTTCACGGAGTCCTCTAAGCTATGCCATGTAGCTATGCACTTCCAAAAATCTTCTCGTCAATGGTGGGCTAGCCTTCGTGGCAATGGTGAGGCCCCAAATACATGGAAGACTCTATGAGTTTCCATCATGAAGCAATTCCTGGCAAGCGATGCCAAGGATAATGTGCTCATTGACAGATGGTAGAGCTTAAAGCTGCTCTCCAACGAATCAATCCAAAAATATGTAGACAAGTTTTGGGATTTACATCTCAAAGCTATAGTCTTTTAAAAGATAGAATTTGCAGAGAAAAAGCAACAATTTTGTGTGGGATTGCCTGAAGAAATGGCTGAGTATGTCAACTCCCAACAACCTGGTTCTATCACCGAAGTCATCCACCACACTATGGTTGCATCTCGTATCAATTTCCAACAAGGGGCTAAAAGGAATGCCAAGCCCATGGAAAACAAAGATCAAAATTATGCAAAGGGGAAGAACAATACTCAAAGTTCTTCTCAAGAGGCAATTCTAACAACAACAACAACAAGACCAAGGAGAAAGGAGTTTACAAAGGTAAAAACAAACTCTCTCCTGAAGAGCTAGAGGCTTTTTGCAAGGATCACAAATGCTTTAAGTGTGGGGAGCAAGGACATGGCTATAGTTCTTGCCCCAAAAGAAATGCCCGCAATGAGACTCCTAGAGCTTCCATGGTCAAAGCTCCAAAAGAGGATGCTCATTGCAAAGGATCATCCCTTTCATATGCTTGGGGGAAGGTGAGGGAGCATGATGCCTTCATCCTATTTGATCCTGGCTCTACTCAAAACTTCATATCAATGGAGTTGGCCACTAAGTTGGGCATTCAAGCTTTCAAGATGGGAGATACTGTAACTGCCGATGGAGCTTTCAAGGGATAGCAAGCCTTCGTTACTCCCTTGATTGAAAAGTTGAGGCTTCATGTCCAAATCTACGTCGACAAAGAAGACTTTTTCATCTCTCCTCTACAACAAGAGGATGTTACCTTAGGGGCACCATGGTTCAATCGCATGGCTGCCAACATGAAGTTCCTTGAAAGGAGAATCTACTTCACCTACAGGGAAAAAAGCATGTATATAGATGCTAATGAGTCCGGTCGTACTATACCACTTGTAAATTCACTTGCTTTTGATAAGTCAATGAAAAGCTCAGTTTCCTTGTACATGATTATTGTCAAAGAGTCTCTAAATGATGCTTACATTTTAACAAAACAAAGTGGTAGGAATCAAGAAGAATTAAACTCGTCTAATTTTCTAAATAAAAACCAAGACGTATTTATCGATGACATCCCTATGGAGTTACCTCCAAAATGAGGGGATGATGACCATATGATAGAGCTTCTACCTGGGAGCTCACCACCTAATAGACCTCCCCATAGAGTTTCTCAAGCTCAACAAGAGGAGATTATGAGGTAAGTGCATGAGCTGGTAGACAAGGGGATGGTGAGGCCTAGCTCCTCTCCCTTTTGTTCTCCAGTCCTTTTAGTGCAAAAGAAAGATGACACATACCGCATGTGTGTGGACTATTGAGCACTAAATCGTATCACTATCAAAAACAAATTTCCCCTAATGCGAGTAGAAGAACTGTTTGATAAGCTACAAGGTTCGACCTAATATAGTAGGATTGACCTTAAAAGTGGCTATCATCAAATAAGGGTAGTGAATGAAGATATCGTAAAGACTGCGTTTCGTACAACGTGGGTCTTTATGAATATCTAGTCATACCTTTTGGCTTGACTAATGCACCGGCCACATTCAATTGTTTAATGCAAAAAAAAAAGACCCCATTGCAATTTTACTGGAGTGTTTTTTGACGATATCATCATCTACTCCAAGTCCTTGGAGGAGCACAAGCAACATCTCCAGGTAGTTTTTCAAGCTTTGAGGGAGAACAAGCTTTTTATCAATCAAAAGAAGAGTGAATTTTTCCTTCAAGAGATTCATTTCTTAGTTCATATTATCTCTCAAGATGGTATCCGTATGGATCCATGAAAGTTGGAGGTTATAAAAGCATGGCCTAATCTAAGGAATCGACATGAGCTACAAAGCTTCATTGGTATGTGTGCATACTATAGATGCTTCATAGTAAAATTGTCTCAAATAGCAGGACCATTACATGACTTAACAAAGAGGAACGTTAAGTACTCATGGACTGCTAAAGAGAAAAATGCTTTTGACAAGCTCAAAGAGAAGCTTACCTCCTAAAAAGTACTTATGCTTTTGGGTCTCTCAAAACCATTTGAGGTCCAATGTGATGCTTGTGGTGATTGCCTTGGAGCTATTTTGCTTCAAGAAGGGCATGCCATACAATATGAGAGCCGAAGGCTCAATGCCGATGAACGGGTCTTGGGCATATATGAAAAAGAGCTTATAACTGTTCTACATGCCCTAGACACATGGAAGCACTATCTATTGGGGACTCCATTTATTTTCGGAACGGACCACCAAAGTCTCAAGTACTTTATGACGCAAACCAAGCTTTTTGACAAGAAAATGAGGTGGGAAAATTTTCTTTTGCAATTTAATTTCATATTGCTCCCATTGTTGGTAAGCATAATCAAGTGGCTGCTGCACTGTCACGACGATGGAGGGTTAATGGGGTGTCTATAGCAACTCACAATGATCTATCTTGTATGATAGACAAGTATGCTACCGACCTTGATTTTAAAGACATAATATCAGCCCTTGCCTTAGGGAAGAAAGAGGAGCCATTCACCTTGTAGGATGGTTATCTTCTCCATGACAACATGCTATGTGTTACTCACTCCCTTCGCGAGAAAATCATGTATGAATCCCATGCTCCTCCCTATGCGGGGCATTGAGGGCTTCAACCTACTCTTTGAAGAGTAGAAACGTACTTCTATTGGCCTACCATAAAAGTGGACATACAAGAGTATGTATCCAAATGTGTGATATGCCAAAAGACAAAGTATGAGCCATTGCCAATCCCTAATTTTCCGTGGGAGAGTATATCCATGGATTTTATCCTTGGATTACCCAAGTCTATCCATGGAAATATGGGAATATGGATAATAGTTGACAGGTTTAGCAAGCAAGCACACTTTATTCCTGTCAAAAAGACTATTAAGGCACACCAAATGGCAACCCTTTTCATATCTCAAATTTTCAAACACCATGGATTGCCAACATCCATTCTGTCAGATAGAGATCCTAGAATGACCAGTAATTTTTGGAAAGGTCTCTTTGAAAATATAGGTACAAGATTGAATTTCTCTTCGGCCTATCACCCACAAACAGATGGCCAAAGTGAGATAACCAATCTTACGATTCTTGATCTACTAAAGACTTATGTTAGAAAAGTAGATCAACGCTCACAATGGGAGAAGTCCCCTTGTAGAGTATGCGTACAATAATGCTATCCATATTGCTACAAGAAAGGCACTTTTTGAGATCATAGAGGGAAGACCTAAAAGTCCCTTGCTACTTAAAGTAAATGGGAAGATCTTCGCTGTCGATGAGTATAGCCGTGACCTACAAGAATCTTTCCAAAAGATTAAAGAGGCTATATTCATCTCTCAACAAAGGCAAAAGGCTGCTGCTGATAAGCACAGAAGGACCTTAGCGTTCAAGGAAAATGATTGGGTCTTACCCAAGTTTTCCAAGGCTCAATTGCGGCAAACAACGAGCAAAAACCCTACGGGCCATCAAAAGTATTATGCTAAACTAGCAAAAGATACTATGGTCCTTTTCAAATCTTGAAGCCAATCAATGACATGGCTTATCAACTCAAGTTGCCCAGCCATTGGCTCATACACAATTCTTTTCATGTGAGCCTACTCAAGCTATACAAAGGAGATCCACCAACAAACCCAATTATTGAAGACCCCCCATAAATCAAAGACCAAGAAGAGGTGCTACAACCCGAAGTTATCCTTCGACATGAGGACAAGGTACTACGACATGGTAAAATTATCCGATGGTATCTTATTAAGTTAAAAAAATATCCTTTTGAAGATGCTAGATGGATGCAAGCAATACAGCTTAAGGATAGTATGAACCTTGTCAATGCTTACAATGCTACATTAGAGTAAGCAAATGTAAATGTTTCTTTTAAATGATCAATGCTTTTGTCTTATAAGACTAGTTCTCTTTTTATTGTGAAAAAATTTAAGTGGCATGCATACTTAGAATCATGTTTGTGATGATGATGTCTATCAAACACCAAGTAGAATTTGTCACTCTACTTAGGCAGAATCAAAATTGACTCAAGAGCAGACATTCTTGCGGCAGCTAAGCCTCCCAAGCCCCAAATGGATTAGTCATCCATCTTGGAATGATGTCATAGAGTAAAAAGGGGTCCTCTACCTGCTAAGAAACATAGACTAATGACTAAGGCTTTATCTCTTCTACCTCATAGTCGAGGACGACTATGATTTCAAGAGAGAGGTAATGTCACTAATATCTAACTAACCCAAATGATTTTCTCATATTAAACTGATCATTTAATGTGGGAGAATAAACGGGAACAAGAGTTAGAATATAGACATAAGCTTATGAACTATCTCAACACGGGGTCAAAGTCAATGGGTCCAAATGAAAGATGGTTTGTCAAAGAGCAATGCTAGCTAATGGAGCTTAAAGACCTTAGGGTTAGCTTCATTAGAGACCTCCAAAGGTTAGTGTTAAAAGTCCTTAGACCTAGGACCTTAGGCAAGCTAGGGCTCTACTTGAGGTGGGAACTCGGCCCAAGCTTGAGCTGCTTGTCGTGCTTGCTGACTAAGGTGCTTGAGGTTCTTGTTGTGCTTGCTGACTAAGGTGCTTGAGGTGCTTCATGACTAAGGTGCTTAAGGTGCTTCATGACTAAGGTACTTTAGGGGCTTAAGGTGTTTCAGAAGTCAACAAGGATCCCTACATATAGGGGGGCGAGCACTACAAGTAGGGGCCTGAGAGAGAACACACACACCCTAACTCTAGGCAAGCTTAGTCTAAAGAGGCAACAAGGACACATGTCAAGCTCCTCCCCATGTTGCCCTCATGAGGTGCATAAAGCCTATCGGTTGGCCTCTAAAGGGGTCTAATAAGATTTAAGCTAATTAAATTAATTGTTGAAGCATTTATCAAGCCCTCTCTCTCAAAGGGGTAAGAAGGACACTTGTCCTAATGCTAGCATTGTTACGACTAAAGCATGTGATTGGTGAAGGGGAGGAGCCGGGAGCGGAAGCGGAAGCGAAAGCGGAAGCAGAAGAAGAAATCGCACACACACACACACTCACACATGCACCACTGTAGCCACACACACAGGTTGGAGGGGGAGAGCGAACACGTACTGTGTTGCCCCTTTCTTTCTTGTCTATCTTATGCACTAAGGCACAATACACATTGTACTTAATGTTAGTGGCTCACGTAAGTGTATAGCCGTACACTTAGGGTTAGTATCAGTTAGTGATGGGCGGTCGGCCACATGGCCATTAAACCTAACATTCTCCCACTTGATGGCCAATGTGGGAGACCATAAGAATGGAAGAGAACCACTCTTCACCCGATGCCAATCAACTCACGACAATGCTGAAACTCATGGCTAGAGAGATGTAACATTTAATGGCCTAATAACTTATGTGTAGCGGAAATTAGCATGAACATAGTGGGCATTTCATTAGAATAGATTCCTAATGAGAATTACAAGAGTGCTTGGGTCAAGAGAGCAACAAAAAGCATAACACCTAGTTAGATAGCATCGACAATACTTTCAAAAGAGAGAGAAATTAAGCTATTGACAACAGTTGAGGACCGGATTTTCATGGAGCCGGTCCCCCCTCCAAAAGGCTTTGTATTATGGTTTCTCCCATCAAGAGAGACATTGTACAATACAATTCTTTGTGTTCCTTCAAGACTAGCTAGTGCAATGAAGATGGAAACTTCATGCACTAAGCAAAACACTTAACAAACACAACTTGAATTATCCCCGTTCTCAGACCCAAGACCTCACACACCTTCGAAGATGGTGAGAGCTAGCAGGGTATGAGAGTAGATTGAGAGGAAGAAGGAGTATCTTACGAGAAAGATGTACATCTCCTCACATAATCACTCATATGTAGCATAGATTAGCTTATTAATTAGCTTGGTAGAGGAGATGAGCATGCATTGAAGTTTGGCTCTTGGTTGGATTTGCATCCACATGCCAAGAGAGTGTTGATGTAGGCTTCTATCTCACAAGCTTGGAGTAGGTGATGAGTTCTCCATTAAAGCTTGGGAAGAGATAGTCTTCTCTTTCTTCACACATAAGCTTGTGTGAGTGTGTGTGTGATAATGCCTTGCCAAAAATCAGCCCCCTCTCTCTCTTGGGCGAGCCCTCTTGCTAATTGCTCTTGTTGAAGCCTCATTGGCCCTCCCCAAGTCAAGCCAATTACAATTAAGCAGCATAAGTGATAGCCTTCTGACATGTGTCCCCCTTTCCCCTTTTGTGAGAGCTTTAGGTAATTAAATAATTAAACTAAACTCTCATTGGACCCCTTTGCCTCCTGGCCAATAGGAATCAGGCAAGCCATGGGGCTCCTGAATGCTCATTGGACCCCTTGGGAGACTGCCCAATAGTCTTCTAGGAGACTTAATTCTCATTAGTTTTTTTTATTAATTGTTTTTAAATTAATTAAACTAGATTTACTCTAGCTTAATTCTCATTGGTCCACTTCAAGGGTCATCCAATAGAAATTGGGCACACCTTGTGGGCATCTGGCCTAGGGAGCTGACATGTGTCCCTCATTCCCTTTGTGTAAAGGGAGCATGTGTGTGTGTGTGTGTGTGTGTGTGTGTGTGTGTGGCTTTCTCTCTCATCCCCTACCTTTAGAGCTCGCCCCCTCCCATGTAGGGATGTGCAAAGACTTTTAGGGCACACATAAAGCATCCAATTTTTCCTAGGGTTGACCTTTGGACACAACCTTTGAATTTTGGAACCTTAGCATTTTGGAAGTCTTAATGGGCTGAACCTTAGGGTCTTTTTAGCCCATTGTTGCACATGGCTCTTTTGCAGATGGCCCCCCCTTTGGATCCCTATTTTCCCTCCTTTGGATCCCTACTGTGGCCGGTCTGCTAGCTTAACCAATATTCTAGCTTTTTCTCCCCTGGCCTTCCCCACATTAAATGATCAGTTTAATATGAGAAAATCATTTAGGAGAATTAGATATTGATTATTATGACAAGAGACTTTTAGTGAGTGCATCCGTTGTGTTCTCTGACGCAGGAATCTTCACTAAATCAAGGCTCTTGTTTGCCAGGCATTCACAACTGAAGTGATAACACACATCAGTGTGTTTTGTTCTTGAATGAAACATTGGATTGTTAGCCAAGGCAATAGCACTCTGACTGTCACAATGAAGAACTGGTGTACACTGCTCCAATCCAAGATCTTTCACTAGGCGAGCAAGCCAAATAGCTTCTTTGCATGCCTCACTCAATGCAACATACTCTGTCTTTGTGGTAGAAATGGATGTACAGTCTTGTAGAATGGATCTCCAAGAAATAGCGAAACCAATAAATCCAACCTGTTGTTGATTTACGAGTGTCAACACAGCCTGCATAATCAATGTCTACAAATCCGTGAATGGATGAATCTCCACGTCCATAGCATAATTGTCTATCTACAGTGCCATTCAAGTATCTGAGAATTGACTTGATAGCATCCCAATGCTTTTTACCAGGGTTAGATATAAATCTGCTGACAACTCCCACTGCATGTGCAATGTCAGGTCTTGTAGCCACCATGGCATACATGAGACTACCACAAGCTGAAGCATAAGGAACCTTAGCCATTGCATCTTTTTCCTCAGCAGATTTGGGATAGTCTTTCTTGCTAAGTTTCAAATATGCACGAAATGGAGTACTCAAAGCCTTCCCCTTCTGCATGTTGAAATGATCAAGAACCTTGTGCATATACTCTTTTTGAGAAAGGTACAACAACCTCTTCTTACGATCATGAGTAATTTGATACCCAAAATGTGATTGGCTTCACCCAAATCTTTTATGTCAAATTGACCCTTCAGCTTAGTTTTCAAGTCAGCAATGTCCTTCTTGGAATGACCAGCAATAAGCATGTCATCTACATAAAGGATAAACATTGTTCATTGGGTTGTCTTTTCACGTAAAGACATGGATCCTCATTACTGCGCTTATAGCCTAGGGAACGCATAGATGCATCAAACTTTTGATACCATTGTCTGGATGACTGCTTCAAGCCATAAAGACTTTTCAAAAGCTTACAGACCAAACGTTCCTTGCCCTTTAGCACAAACCCTTCAGGTTGCTGCATATAAATCTCTTCCTCGAGATCACTATGTAAGAAAGCTGTAATGACATCCATTTGATCAAGCTCCATATCTTCAGTGGCAACCAAAGCAAGCAACATCCTCAGTGTGGTCATCTTAACCACTGGAGAAAACATGTCCTGGAAATCGACACCATATTCTTGCTTGAAAGCTTTGGCCACTAAACAGGCTTTGTAATTGTCAATTTTCTTCTTGAAAACCCATTCAGAAGGCAATGCTTTCCTACTTTTGGCAATGGAACAAGTTCCCATGTTTTGTTCTTTGCAATACTGGGCATCTCCCTCTTCATAGCATGTTCCCACTGAACCTTATCATTGGCTAGCATAGCCTCTTTGTAGCAAGAAGGCTCACCACTATCTGCCAGCAAAACAAAATCCACGCTTGGAACAAAATGTTTTGGTGGATGTGAAACTCTTTGAGATCGCCGTGGTTGATTAGAACTCGTACTAGCCTGTGTAGTAAGTGGCTCGGGAGCTATCTGGATAGGAGGTGATACATCGAAAAACGTCACTTTCCTGAATTCAAGCTCTTTCACTGGCTCTCTATGCATCTTAGTCTCATTAAAGACAACATCACTGCTACAGATCACTGATCAACTTTTCGGATCCCATAAACGATAGCCAAATTGACCATCTACACCATAGCCAATGAAGATGCATTTCCTTGACTTAGGATCTAACTTAGCATGCAACTCATTGGGTACATGTGCATAAGCTTCATAGCCAAATGTGTGGAGTTTTTCATAAGACAATTTACGTCCTGACCATAACTCCAAAGGTACACGAAACTGTAATGAAGCATGTGGTGATCTATTGATCAAGTACACGGTTGTGTATAATGCTTCAGCCCAAAACGCTTGCGGTAGATTAGCCTGTGATAGCATAGACATAATCTTCTCCTGGATGGTCCTATTCATTCATTCCACAACACCATTTTGTGTAGGGGTATAAGGAGCTGTAAACTCACGGTTAATTCCCCTACTTGAACATAAGTTTTTAAACTCTTTGGAGACATATTCTCCACCATTATCTGAGCGCAAAGCTTTCAACTTATGTTCAGACTGAGTTTCAATACTAGATAAGAACTTCTTGAAGCAAGAAAAGGTCTCATCTTTAGACTTCATGGCATAGACCCAAACATGTCGTGTTGCATCGTCATTGAATGTAACATAATAGGATGCACCACCATGAGATTTAGAAGGCATAGGCCCACATAAATCACTGTGCACAAGCTCTAAGGGTTTTCTTTCTTTATCAAAAGAATGTGTACGACATGTCCGTGTTTGCTTTCCATATTGACAGTGCTCACAAAAGGGAAAATCAGCAAATGACAAAGATGATAAGTAGCCCAAATGAGAGAGTGTCTCCATTCCCTTCTTTGAGATATGTCCTAACTGGATATGCCACAAAGCAACGATTGGCAGCTCGGTTATAGAAAGAACACTATTTTTATCAGATACATAAAGAGGAACAAGTGAACCAACTTTAGAACCATGGGCTACAATAAGATGACCCTTTGCAACATGCCAAGACTGCTGATGAAAAGTGACTTTGTAACTTAAGTCATCGAGATGTCCAATGGAAACCAAATTGCATGTGAAGGCTGGAACATGACGCACATTATGGATAATAAACTTCACCCCATTTGCCATAACCATGGCAATATCACCTACGCCAACAATGTCACAAGAGTAATTGTCACCAAGTGTAACAGAGCCAATGGTTTTCTCGTAAGTAGTAAACCAATGCCTATGAGGTGTGACATGCAACAAAGCACCCGAATCAAGAATCCATGTATGGGATACTTCACCACTAACAAGGAGTTCATCTCGCATAGAACACTGCAAAGATAGAGTTTCCTGTGCATCATAAAAGACATCATTATTTTCAGTCAACATATTAATGTCTTGTGCATCAATGTCATCATGAACTATGTTCAACTCTTCAATCTTAACTGAACTCTTTGGTTTCTCCTCTTTATCATCATGATCTTTGCCTTTACCTTTGATCTTCTCTTTGTCATGCTTCTAAGCATAACAATTCTTCTTTATGTGACCAAACTTATCACAATAATGGCATTGAACATTGCGGCGAACACGAGACTGTGATCTACCCTTTGATGCATCTCTATTGCCCTCTTTCTTGGACTCCCGTTGCGAAGAACGGCCCTTACGTTGCTTATCTTCCCTTTGCACATAATGAGCTTTGCCATAATGCGAGCTAGTCATGGTCTTCCGACGCATCTCCTTTGACAAAAGTGCACTAGTAACATCATCGTATTTTGCGTACCATTAGGAGCAGAGTTACTAACAGCTGTGCAAAAGATATCCCAAGAGGCTGGCAATGAACAAAGCAAAAAGATTGCTTTCATCTCATCATCAATGGTCATGCATTGTGTACAAATCTGGGCAAAAAGAGAATCAAAATCATTGATATGGCTGGCAACGCTAGCTGACTCTTTCATACAAAGGTTGAAAAGTTTTTGCATTAGGAAAACCTTATTGCTAGCCATATCCTTTTTGTAAGTGTCGCATAATTTTTGCCATAAAGCATGAGCAGTCTCGCATTCTAACACTGAAAAGTACACCGACTCAACAAGGTGCAGTCTAATCGTAGACCTGCATAGCTCATCAAGCTCCTCCCACTGAAACTGAGTCATGTGCATATCTTCAGTTCTAGCCGCATAGGCAATATGCAACTTTTGCTTATTTTGGACAAGCACATCATGCATTTGGTTCTTCCAAAGCTGAAAATTAGTTCCATTAAACTTCTTTATGTCATAAATGTCACAGCCTTTGCTAGTAGACATGGTAACAAAACTACCAGAAGATTATGAGAAAATTTTGGCAGAGTCTCCTTTGTATTTGGGACTATGTCAACCAAAATACGAGACAAAATGACCAAGTATGTCACTCACAAAGCATAAAAGAGGGCAATGTTTCAAAATCACACTGTATAGAGACCAACTAAGGCGCATAAACTATCAAACTGACCATAGACCGCTCGACGTCAAAAGGACCTATACCACTCTATACATGTCTTATGGAGAGGCCTCGTAAGGGATGCTCCAAATACCTATATCACCAAAGGTATCTCCACATTTGAGAATACCCCAGCTCAATGAAAACCTCAAGCTATCGACCTTAAACAATGCAAGTTATGCAGCAAAACGTATAGCCAAGTCTCAGAAATGGCTATCTTTCGAACCAAGTCTCAAAAATGGCCGGGACTGCCGTACTACTAGCCAAAAGATGGCTCCACAAAAGCGTACAATGACAGTATCCACAAAGATGTACAAGTCTGTCAGGACGCTCAAACAGGTGTTAAAAGCATGTGCATGCAAATAAACATCCCTGCAGGGCCTGCAGGGAGTCAAACCGCTCTCAAAAGAGCTAAAACACTGTCAAAAGTGTCAACATATGCATGTATGCATAAACAACTGCTCCCACTGGAACCAGAGTATCGCAAGCACCGAAACCTGTAGCCTGTGAGTTGATGCCGATGCTGTAGCCGAAGCTGAGATCGAGACCGAGAAGCACAGAGAAAGCTAACCAAGCCGCTCTATGTTCCTGTACCTGTATTTGTAGTTGAAGAAGACAATGCCATCAAACTCCCACTCTATGTGTGTGTATGAGGCCACTCCAAAAGAGGCTACACACTCCCGAATGAGCTTGGGCTTTGTAGATGGAAGAGACTGCAACAATGGTACGTGTGACTGGCTATGGAAGCTCTATAGCACAAATTACCAAAAGAGGGCTGAAAAATGCAACTCCTGAATCCTAGCTCGAATGGGGTTTTTGATGGCTCGAATGGCTCCGAAAGGGGGTAAAAGTCCAGGACACCTAGGACACCTGCTGGAAACGCTCTTAGAATGTTGAATTTGCCGATGGCAAAATCGGAACCTTGTTTGCACTCTTGAAAGTGCAGGCTATTTGCAATACACTAGTACCTTATGCTCCTGTGAGGTGCAAAGTTGTCAACTGAGAAAGCTCGCGTGAGAGAAAAGTCAGGTGGACAAAAAGTTTGGTATCCACTGACACAACCCTTACTTGCTTGTATGGTGTTTTCAGTGAGTATTCAAATTTATATAAAGCTTTGATATAGGAAAGTGGTATTTTCTCATCCTTTCTTAAACTTCTTTCACTTTCAGGCAAGTTACAAAAAAAGGTTGGAGAAAGAAGAGACAAAGATCCCAGATAAACTTTCAATGGAAGAGAGAGAGCAACGGCTTGTCTCAGCGAGAAAGGCTGTGACAAAAACCTTTGTGAGAAAGATTCAAAGAGTGAGTAAATTATGATATTGCTGTAAAATATGTTATGTGAATGTATTGAATATGTATATTCAAACTTGAATCAATGTATTTAACTTGCATATGTTATGTATTATCAATGCAAGCTTGGGAAAGCCTTGATTGATGTGGATGGGATCGTGCTAGCTATGCTGGATGAGAGATAAACATCGTGCACACAAGTGAGTGTGTGTTGGCTAGATTATCTCTCAAGAAAATTAGGTTCCAAGATCAATTAGCTTGGACTCATAAACACAATCTTGAGTATTTGCTAAGCCATCACAAGCTCACCATAAACAAGGGAGATGTAATGCAAAATAGACTTGTGTTTATTCATTCATGAAATGAGCTTTAAGTAGCTCTACAGCCTTGCACCACTGCATGTGGGATAATTCCACCTTTTCTCTCCTTGATTCATAATCTAGTACTCTAGGACAAAGCTCACACCTTACCATCCTTCCCTTGAGGTTTGGACTAGGATAATACAATGAAGGTTCTTTATCCACTAAGGATGACAGATGGTATCCACTAAGGATGTCAATACAAGAGGAATTCTCCCCTTGAACTTTGGGATACAACTTGATGAAGAATTAAAACACTCCAATCCAGAAGCACACACAACATACATCCCCAATCGAGGAGACAAATATAACTGTTCATGGTTATTATGGACAATATTTTGATTGATAGTACCCTGTCTTAAGTTTAAAGATGTCTGTTTTCTAAAAGAATGCTTTCAATGCTGTCTTCAAGGAATTACTGTGATGGAACCTTAAAAGAAACCATTATTTTAAATGTTAAAACAATGTGATTATAAGATAAATGAATCTTGTGTGAGTGCGGGGTGGTAAGTGGGCATTGACTAAGGTTGTCAATCATGGACGGGTGGACCTGATTAGTCAGGTAACTATCCATCCCTGCGCACTAAAACGTTTAGAAAACTTCTTTACTTGGAAGAGGAGTCTACCAGCGGCTGTGCTCTTACATCTGTTAGGGAGAAAAAAGCGTTGGTTGAGGATACCTTAGCCCAAATTGTGGCAGTTATAGGGCCGAAATAGTTTTTTGGACTTTTAAATACGTTGTCCCGTTTCCGCCGTGAGACAGGACTAGGTCTTCTTCTAAGGCTATAGACCCAAGCCATTGTCAATGGTAAAGGTATATTCCTGGGATTTTCTTGTTTAGAGACTCTGATTTTTATCAGACCTAGAGACCTGTCAAGGATCCCATCCCGATCTTGGTATTGGTGGGTTGGGGACCTTACAAGTGGTATCAGAGCCTGTGTTAACTAAAGTCTTGGACCTAGGGAAAAGTTTAAGGCGTTAAGTTGAATTAAGTGATCTTTGACTAATTTAATTAAAAACGTATTTAATTGAAAAGAAGGAGTGGAAGGAAGAGAGAGAATTATCCCTATCCTTGCAGGAAAATTTCCATCAGGCCTACTTCAAATTCCTGGATTTCAACATTAGGTTTATGAGGGCTTGCCTATCCCGAGACTATTCAATGCGAAAAAACGTGATGAAATGGCTGGATAATAGATTTCTCCTTCCACTTAGAGAATCAAGTGGTCAGGATCTGATGGAATTTTCTTCATTGATGCGGGAGAATTAGAAGGTTTAGAACTAAATATGAAGAAACTCAAATGGGCCGAAGATCTTCAAGTGATTGAAGTATACTTTTTCGTTGGGACGGAGAATTCGGAAGAAACCCTTGTAATAGATGATGTCCAAGTATCGCAAAATCAGTGGGTGTTTGATCTGGCTCCTATGATGGCATAAGATCTGGCTCCTCTTGCTCTTTCTCTACCTCGTCCTCCATTTCTACCTCCTCTTACATTATCTCCTTGATTTTGAGGAATGGCTCTAGCAGTAGTTCAAGGGTTTTGCTCTTCAGGACAATTATTTCTATAGTGCCCCATTTGATTGCATCCATAGCACCTAACGTTTGGGACGGTCTGCTCTAGGTTTACTACTGCAGCTAGTTCACATGTTGGTATCCTTGGTTGAAAGTTCCTCTGGCTCTTCCCCTAAAGTTATTAAATCCATTATAGTTCCTTATGGAGTTGGTTCCTTCGGCTACAAGAGGCTTAGCCCTGAGAAGGGCATCCTGTATTGATGTAGGCCTCATGGCTTCGAGACGTGTACTCAGGGGTTTGTTGAGGCCTTGACAGAAACGGGCAATTTGTTGCTCCATGGTCATCTGGGGAGCATAGCGTCGTAAAGACACGAACTTGGTGTAGTACTCCTCTAATGAAAGTCCTAGTTGGCGTAGACCAAAGAACTCGTTCATTTTGATAGCCTGATGTGCAGGAGGGAGATAACGTTCTTTGATTGTCTGCTTCATTTTCTTCCAAGATGGACTACTCGTGGGATTATCTCTGCAGTGTTGCTTCCACCAAAGTTTGGCATCTCCGCTGAGACGGAACATACCCAACATTGTTTGGTTTTCTAGAGCAGTTCCTGCAGCTTTGAAATAGTCATCCATAGCATCTAACCACGCTTCGGTATCTTGCTCTAAATTGGGTCCCTCTCCCTTGAAAGTAGGGAGTTGAACTTGCTTTAGTAGTAATTTTTTCTCTTGACTAACAGTGTAAAGGCTATTTACGCGAGTATTTCCCTGAAATTGAATTAGTGGAATTTAGTATCAGATGAAATCTCTCTTACTTATGCTTTTAACTTATCTCATACTCAAACTTTTGCACACAGGATGAAGACAATTACCAAACCATAAACAAAACTGCTTATAGCATACCCATGAGAACCATAGTATGTACAAGAGTTAATACAATCCATGAAGGTCCTACTATGTACAAGGGTGACGACAACCCTATACTAGAATCTTGTGGACTTTGGGTGGATCAAATATAGGATCAAAATATACAACATCTTTTGGTCCATTAAAACTAGGGCCTACACCTATGGGCCTAATTCTACCTGGGTAGATTACTTTAGACACCTGATCAAACACCCACTGATTTTGCGATACTTGGACATCATCTATTACAAGGGTTTCTTCTGAATTCTCCGTCCCAACGAAAAAGTATACTTCAATCACTTGAAGATCTTCGGCCCATTTGAGTTTCTTCATATTTAGTTCTAAACCTTCTAATTCTCCCGCATCAATGAAGAAAATTCCACCAGATCCTGACCACTTGATTCTCCAAGTGGAAGGAGAAATCTATTATCCAGCCATTTCATCACGTTTTTTCGCATTGAATAGTCTCGGGATAGGCAAGCCCTCATAAACCTAATGTTGAAATCCAGGAATTTGAAGTAGGCCTGATGGAAATTTTCCTGCAAGGATAGGGATAATTCTCTCTCTTCCTTCCACTCTCTCTTTTCAATTAAATACGTTTTTAATTGAATTAGTCAAAGATCACTTAATTCAACTTATCACTTAAACTTTTCCCTAGGTCCAAGACTTTAGTTAACACAGGCTCTGATACCACTTGTAAGGTCCCCAACCCACCAATACCAAGATCGGGATGGGATCCTTCACAGGTCTCTAGGTCTGATAAAAATCAGAGTCTCTAAATAAGAAAATCCAAGGAATAGACCTTTACCATTGACAATGGCTTGGGTCTATAGCCTTAGAAGAAGACCTAGTCCTGTCTCGCAGCGGAAACGGGACAACGTATTTAAAAGTCCAAAAAACTATTTCGGCCCTATAACTGCCACAATTTGGGCTAAGGTATCCTCAACCAATGCTTTTTTCTCCCTAACAGATGTGAGGGCACAGCCGCTGGTGGACTCCTCTTCCAAGTGAAGAAGTTTTCTAAACGTTTTAGTGCGCACGGATGGATAGTTACCTGACTAATCAGGTCCACCCGTCCATGATTGACAACCTTAATCAATGCCCACTTACCACCCCGCACTCACACAAGATTCATTTATCTGATTATCACATTGTTTTAACATTTAAAATAATGGTTTCTTTTAAGGTTCCATCACAGTAATTCCTTGAAGACAGCATTGAAAGCATTCTTTTAGAAAACAAACATCTTTAAACTTAAGACAGGGTACTGTCAATCAAAATATTGTCCATAATAACCATGAACAGTACTCTTCTTGTCTCAAGACCACCTAAGGGTGGAAAACGACACCCATTCCTTATTCAAATCCGGAGTGGATAAACCCCCACCCAAGGTTCCGGGTGCCCATACACCAAACTAGTTGTCCTTACAACCGGGCGGCTCCGCTAGGATAAAAAAACGGTATCCGAACTTATGTAGAAACATCAAGACATGACACGGAGTAGAAACTCATCGTTCATGGGGGTAACCGACTTATCCATGGCTAGAAAGCCAATTATTATCATCAATTTATATTAAGGAGTCGGAGGTGTCTTGAGACAAGCTGTCTTAAGGATGATCAATCATATATTTTCTATTTCAACCAATTTTAACCCAAACAATTCTTTCGTACATTATAAACAATGCACGCTGGAAGTTACCTTCTGTTTTCAGCCAGTTTATCCTTCCTAACTTTACGTATGCAATGCTAACTTAAAAATGAACTTAAACTAAAAGAACTTAATTGAATAATGCGAAACCCACCTGGGACTGCTTGTCCATGTGCTGTGGGGTGGGTGCCCGTAGACTCTCCTCTGTTGGCCTATGGCTAGGCCCAGCCTCATGGTCATTTGTGGCTTTGTTTCGCTTGTTGCTAACATCCTCTTCCTCAGTAAGAGAATTTCCCTTGGTTCCCTTGGGAGCCATTGTCATCAGTCTTATAAAAAGACTTAATCTATTAGAAGCTTAATTGAATAATCTTCTTTTTCCTTGTTTACCCAAAAATAAGGATTTTTGGAGTAAGTAGGTATCTTTAATAGTCAATTTGATGAGATATTCCTTCTATAACTTATTTATGCTATAAGTAGTTTTTCCCACTCTTCAATAATGATTTTGGACCTCGGATATTTATTCTGCAATTAGATAAATTCATGTACTAATTTTCCTTGTCCATTTTATACAAAAATTGGTTATTTTTATTGAAGATACATACCTAAACTATTTATCTAAGGTTGGGATATTTATCATAGATTACTCAAGGTGTGTACTTCCTCTGATATTTATATAAAAGGTTTTTGGGTTAATTTACTATATTCTCTCTTTTATTTTTTCCTAAAAATAATGTAATTTTACTAGGATATTTAGTTAAACTAATTATATAATGGTAACATAATTATCACAAGTTTCCTGAGGTCCAATTAACCTCTGATAAATAGATCAATTCAATTTGAATCTATTTGCTAATTTCCTCTATTTAATTTGTCATAAAAACAAGGTATTTCAGCTAAAGTAATTAGATAGATTACTCAGTTGAGCTTGTCGTAATTATCATGAGTTCCCTAATATATAATTAACCTCTGATAAATAACTCGATTCAATTTGAATCCTTTTGCTAATTTCCCCTATCTAATTTATCCTAAAAACATAGTATTTCTACTAAAGTAATTTTCTAAATGAATTATCTAAGCTTATCCTAATTATCATGGGTTTCCTAATATCTACTTAACCTCTGATAAATAGCTCAATTCAATTTGAATCTATCTGCTAATTCCCCCTATTTAAATTGTCCAAAAAACAGAGTATTTCTTCTAAAGTAATTAGCTAAATGAATTATCTGAGATTATCATAATTATCAGGGGTTTTCTAACATCTACTTAACCTTTGATAAATAGCTCAATTCAATTTGAATCTATTTGCTAGTTCCCCCTATTGAAATTGTCTAAAAACTAGAGTGTTTCTTCTAAAGTAATTAGTGAAATGAATTATCTGTACTGCTCCTAATTATCACGGGTTCCCTAACACATAATTAACCACTAATATATAACTCAAAGCATTTGAAATCAATTTACTAATTTATCCCATTTAATTTGTCTTAAAAACAGAGTATTTTTACTAAAGTAATTAGGTAAATTAATTATCTGAGCTTCTGCTAATTATCACGAGTTTTTCAGCACCTCAATAATCACTAATAAACAACTCAAAGCATTTGAAATCAATTTACTAATTTTTCTCATTTAATTTGTCTTAAAAACAGAGTATTTCTTCTAAAGTAATTAGGTAGATTAATTATCTGATCTTATCCTAATTATCATAGGTTTCTCAACACCTAATTAACCATTAATAAATAAATCAAAGCATTTGAAATCAATTTACTAATTTTCCCTATTCAATTTGTTCTAAAAGCAGAGTATTTCTTCTAAAGTAATTAGGTAAACTAATTATCTGAGCTTATTCTAATTATCACGCGTTCCCTAGCACCTAATTAACCACTGATAAATAACTCAAAGAATTTGAAATCAATTTACTAATTTCCCCTATTTAACTAGTCCTAAAAATAGAGTATTTCTGCTAAAGTAATTAGGTAAATTAATTATCTACGCTTCTCCTAATTATCATGTGTTCCTTAACACTTAATGAACCACTTATAAATAGCTCAAAGGATTTAATTTAATTTATTAATTTCTTCTATTTAATTTGTCCTAACAACAGAGTATTTATGCTAAAGTAATTAGGTAAATTAATTATTCAAGCTTTGGCTAATTATCACAGGTTCCTTAACACCTAATTAACCACTGATAAATAACTCAAAGTATTTGAAATTAATTTGATTATTTTCCCCTTTAATTTTCTCTAAAAAACAATGTAATTCTGCCTAATTAATTAGGAAAATTACTCAAACAATTATAGGATTGTTCTCCTCGCTTAATGACTGTCTAATGCATCTCTGATAATTACCTCAACTTAATCTAAGCTTAATTAATATATTTCCCATTAATTCATGGTTAATTTGGCTAATTTTAGTCCGAATATGATAAGATAATTAATTAGCTTAACATTACCAAGCTTAATTACAACAATCAACAGAGAATAATCAATTAAGAGAGGGTTTATGAGTATACATAGGCCTAATCTTTGATTTATTAACAAAATAGATTAATCTATCCTTGCTAATTAAGAAGGATTAGGATAATTACCGTTTAGGTTAATCGACTAGAGCTTAATCTCTAGTGATTTCTGCGTAGCATTCTCTCTAGATGAGAGAGAGAGTGTCAAGGCTCCGAGTCTGTCCAATTTGTGAAGCAAGGGGTCCTATTTATAGTTTTTTGGCACTCACAAGTTCTCATAGGCTGTAAAAGGCAGTTGCTTACAGTTCAAGCAGTCCCCAGCAAGTCAAAAAACACCCCCTGCTGCTAAATCTAGTATGGGAGAGTTCATCATTACCCCACACAGCCCCCCTCAGCTTCCAAAATCGATTTTTACTATTTCCACTGATTTTTAATGATGAAAATTGGAAATATCAGTAATTTCTAGAACCTTAGGATAAGAAAGTCTTTGTTAATAATAATTACTAAAACCATCCAATTTTACTTAACTGATTGAATTCCTAATGTAACCTTTCAGGGCCCGTAACTTTTCCAGATTTTATCGGAATCTGATTCTGAAAATTTCTAGCCCAAGGTTTGCTGTGCTTAAGATTTAAAAAATACCAATATTTTCCACAGTCGGACAATTCTACATTGCTTTTTCAATAATCATATCAGTTGAATTAAGTTTTATACTGTAATGCAATTGGCCTATTTAACTTGAGAGTAGCGGAAATTAATGAGAGTACTTTTGAGAAATAACTTTGTGAGCATAACGGGTGAACATGGTTGAAGATAGCAACATAATCATAGCAATTAGTTAACTTGGCATGAACAATACTTTTGCAAGAGAGAGAATTTAGAGAACATGACAACAGTTGAGGACCGGATTTATGTGGAGCCGGTCCCCCCTCCAATAGGCATTTGTATTATGATTTCTCCCCTTAAGAGAGACTTGTTACAATACAATCTTTGTGTTCCTTGTGACCTAGGTGATGCAATGAAGATGTAAAGCTTCATGCATCACAAACATAATCATAAACTTGAAGAAAGCTTTAACTATCCCAAGCCTCAGTCCCAAGACCTCAAACACCTTTGAAGGTGGAGAGAGCTAGCAAGGAATGAGGGTAGGGAAGAGGAAGAAGAAACATTTCGTAGGAGAAAGAATTGGTTCCTCAGTTATCATACTCTTGTTGCTAGCATACATAATAGCATAGTAATGAAGAAGAAGGAGATGGAAAGCTTAGGCATTGAAGCATGGCTTTTGGTTGGATTTGCACTCCATAGCCAAGAGTGTTGGTGTAGGCCCTCAACCTCTACTTGCTTGGAGAAGGAGAGGGAGCTCTTGCACTTTGCATAGCACACAATGAGAGTGTTTGTGAGTGTGTGTGGGTGAGTATACCCCCTAAGCAACCCCCTAGCTTGCTTGGGTCGACCCCCCCTTGTAGCTCATGCTTGAAGCTCATTGGACCCCTCCAGGCCTAGCCAATCATAAGCAGGAGGCATTACAAGCAGTAGGGGTAGCCTTGAGACAAGTGTCCCCCTTTCCCCTTTGAGAGAGAGGGCTAGATAAATGCTAAATCAATTAATTAAATATCCTAATTTACTATTGGACCCCTTGGGTGGCCAACCAATAGGCTTCAGGCATCTCATGAAGGTAACATAGGTAGGGGCCTGACATGTGTCTCTGCTGCCTCTTCAAGCTTGGGCCTTCCTTGTGTGTGTGAGTGTGTGTTCTCTCTCTAGCCCCTAGAAAAAGGGCTCGCCCCCCTCTTTGTAGAGATCCTTTTGACTTTTGGTGCTCAAGCACCTTAGTCATCAAGCATGACTAAGCACTTGGACTAGGGGGTATTCCCACAAGCATCTCAGGCAAGCTTGTCAAAGCACCTCAAGTACCTTAATCATGTAGCAAGTCAAGCACCTCAAGAATGTAGCAAATCAAGCACCTCAAGCACCTTAATCAAGCACCTCAAGCACGACAAGCACCTCAAGTAGGACAAGCACCTCGAGCTTGGGCCGGGTTTCTGCCTCAAGCTCAGCCCTAGCTTACTTAAGGTCAAAGGACTTTGACACACATTATTGAAGGTCTTTAATGAAGCTAACCCTAAGGTCTTATGCTCCATTGGTTAGCCTTGCTCTTTGATAGACCATCTCTCATTTGGGCCCCTTTACCATTGGCCCCGTGTTGAGATAGATCTATAAGCACATATCTATATCTTAACACTTGTTCCCGTTTATTCTCCCACATTAAGTGATCAATTTAATATGAGAAAATCATTTGGGTTGGTTAGATATTAGATTTTATGACATTACCTCTCTCTTGAAATCATAGTTGTCCTCGACTATGAGGTAAAAGAGATAAATCCTTAGTCATTAGTCAATCTTACTTAGCGGGTAGAGGATCCCTTTTTACCCTACGACATCTTTCCAAGATGGATGACTAATCCATTTGGTGCTTGGGAGACATAGCTGCCGCAAGCATGTCTACTCTTTAGTCCATGTCATTCTCCCAAAGTAGAGTGACAAATTCTACTTGGTGTTTGAGAGACGTCGTCATCACAAACATGATTCTAAGCATGCATACTAGTTAAATTTGTGCACAATTAAAAAGAGGACTAGTCTTATAAGACAAAAACATGAGTCATTTAAAAGAAATTTGTACATTTGCTTACTCTAATGTAGCATTGTAAGCATTGACAAGGTTCATACTATCCTTAAGCTGTACTCCTTGCATCCATCTAGCATCTTCAAAAGGATAATTTTTGAACTTAATAAGATACCGTCAGATAATCTTACCATGTCGTAGTACCTTGTCTTCATGCCGAAGGACAGCTTCGGGTTGTAGCACCTCTTCTTGGTCTTCAACTTTGGGAGGGTCTTCAATAATTGGTTCAGTTGGTGGCTCTCCTTTGTAGGGCTTAAGTAGGCTTACATGAAAGGCATTGTGTATGAGCCAATGGTTGGGTAACTTGAGTTGATAAGCAGTCTCATTGATGGGCTTCAAGTATCTTTTTGCTAGTTTAGCATAATACTTTTGATGGTCCGTAGGATTTTTGCTTGTCGTTTGCCTTAATCGAGCCTTAGGAAACTTGAGTAAGACCCAATCATTTTCTTTGAACATTAAGGCTCTTCTGTGCTTATCAGCAATAGCTTTTTGCCTTTGTTGAGAGATGGATATAGCCTCCCTAATCTTTTGAAAAGATTCTTATAGGTCATGGCTATACTCATCGGCGGCGAATATCTTCCCATGTACTTTGAGTAGCAAGGGATTTTTAGGTCTTCCCTCAATAATCTCAAAAGGTGCTTTTCCCGTAGAAGTATGTACAGTATTATTGTAGGCATACTCTACAAGAGGTAAGTACTTTTCCCATTGTGAGCATTGATCTACTTCGGTAACATAAGTCTTGAGTAGATCGAGTATCATAAGATTGGCTATCTCACTTTGGCCATCCGTTTGTGGGTGATAGGCCGAAGAGAAATTCAATCTTGTTCCTAGATTTTCAAAGAGACCTTTCCAAAAATTACTGGTCATTCTAGGATCTCTATCTGACACGATGGATGTGGGTAATCCATGGTGCTTGAAAATCTGAGATATGAAGAGAGTTGCCATTTGATGTGCCTTAGTAGTCTTTTTGACAGGAATAAAATGGGCTTGCTTGCTAAACCTGTCGACTATTGTCCATATTCCTGTATTCCCATGGATAGACTTGGGTAATACAAAGATGAAATCCATGGATATACTCTCCCATGGTGAATTTGGAATAGGCAATGGCTGGAGTAATCCAGGTTGCTTCCCTCTATCATACTTGGTCTTTTGGCATACTACACATTTTGATACATACTCTTGTATGTCCACTTTCATGGTAGGCCAATAGAAGTACGTCTCTACTCCTCGGAGAGTAGGTTGAATACCTCTATGCCCCGCATATGGAGGAGCATGGGATTCATACATAACCTTCTCACGAAGGGAATGGGTAACACATAGCCTATTGCCGTGGAGAAGATAACCATCCTGCAAGGTGAATGGTTCCTCTTTCTTCCCCAAACCAAGGGCTGACATTATGTCTCTAAAGTTAGGGTCAGTAGCATACTCATCTATCATAGAGGATAGATGATTGTGAGTAGCTATAGACACCGCATTAACTTTTGGTCGTCGTGAAAGTGCATCGGCAACTTGATTGTGCTTACCAGCTATGTGAGCAATATGGAAATTAAATTGCGAAAGAAAATTTGCCCACCTCATTTGTTTGTCGGAAAGCTTGGTTTGCGTCATGAAATACTTGAGACTTTGGTGGTCGGTTCGTAGGATAAATGGAGTCCCCAATAGGTAGTGCTTCCATGTGTCTAGGGCATGTAGAACAGCTAAAAGCTCTTTCTCATAAATGCCCAAGACTCGTTCATCAATATTGAGCCTTCGGCTCTCATATGCTATGGCATGCCCTTCTTGAAGCAAAACTGCTCCAAGGCAATCACCACAAGCATCACATTGGACCTCAAAAAGCTTTGAGAGATCCAGAAGCACGAGGACTGGTTGGGAAGTAAGCTTCTCTTTGAGATTTTCAAAAGCATTTTGCTCCTTAGCAGTCCATACAAACTTAACGTTCTTCTTAGTTAAGTCGTGTAGTGGTCCTGCTACTTGAGAGAATTTTGCTATGAAGCGTCTATAGTATGCACACATACCAACAAAGCTTCTTAGCTCATGTAGATTTCTTGGGTTAGGCCATGCTTTTATTACCTCTAACTTTGATGGATCCATTTGGATACCATCTTTAGAGATAATATGACCTAGGTATTGAATCTCTTGAAGGAAGAATTCGCTTTTCTTTTGGTTGAGATAAAGCTTGTTCTCCCTCAATGCTTGAAAAATCACTTGGAGATGTTGCTTATGTTCCTCCAAAGACTTGGAGTAGATGATGATATCATCAAAGAACACTCCAGTGAATTTACGATATGGTCTAAAAATTTCTCCATCAAACGATTGAATGTAGCTGGTGCATTAGTCAAGCCAACAGGCATGACTAGATATTCATAAAGACCAAACGTTGTGCGAAACGCGGTCTTTAAGATATCTTCATCCACTATCCTTATTTGATGATAGCCACTCTTAAGGTCAATCCTACTGAAGTAGGTAGAGCCTTGTAGCTTATCAAACATATCTTCTATCCGAGGTACGGGAAATCTGTTTTTGATAGTGATATGGTTTAGTGCTCGATAGTCCACACACATACGGTATGTACCATCTTTCTTTTGCACTAAAAGGACTGGAGAACAAAAGGGAGAGGAACTAGGCCTCACCATCCCTTTGTCTACCAGCTCTTGTACTTGCCTCATGATTTCCTCTTGTTGAGCTTGTGAGACTCGATAAGGAGGCTTGTTACGTGGTGAGCTTCCAGGAAGGAGCTCAATACAATGGTCATTATCCCCTCGTTTTTGAGGTAAGTCCATAGGGATATCATCGATGAACACATCTTGGAATCCTTTTAGAAAATTAGACAAGTCTAACTCTTCTTGATTCCTACCATTTACATTTGATGAAACATTAGTATCTTTTAGAGACTCTTTGACAAAAATCATGTACGCAGAAACTGAGCTCTTCATTGATTTATCAAAAGCAAGAGGATTTACAAGTGGAATAGTGCAACCACGTTCACTAGAATCTATATACATGTTCTTTCCCCTGTAGGTGAAGTAGATTCTCCTTTCAGGGAACTTCATGTTGGCAGCCATGCGATGAAACCATGGTGCCCCTAGGATAACATCCTGATGTTGGAGAGGAGAGATGAAGAAGTCTTCTTTGTCGACATAGCTTTGGACATGAAGCCTCAACTTCCCAATCAAGGGAGTAACGGAGGCTTGTTGTCCCTTGAAAGCTGCATCAGCCACTACTATATCTCCAATCTCAAAAGCTTGAATGCCCAACTTGGTGGCCAACTCTATTGATATGAAGTTGAGAGTAGAGCCAGGGTCAAACAAGATGAAGGCATCATGATCTCTTACCTTTCCCCAAGCATAAGAAAGTGATGATCCTTTGCAATGAGCATCCTCTTTTGGAGCTTCGATGGTGGAAGCCCTAGGAGTCTCATTGCGAGTATTCTTCTTGGGGCAAGAACGATAGCCATGTCCTTGCTCCCCACACTTGAAACACTTATGGTCTTTGCGAAAAGCTTCAAGCTCTTCAGGAGAGATTTTGTTTTTACCTTTGTAAACTCCCTTCTCCTTGGACCGATTGTTGTGTTGGAAGTGACTTGGGAATTATTTTGAGCATCGGTTTTTCCCTTTGCATCATTTTTGTCTTTGTTTTCCATGGGCTTGACATTACGTCTAGCCCCTTGATGGAAATTGATGCGTGAAGCAACCATGGTGTGATGGATTACTTCGGTAATAGTAGCAGGCCGTTGAGAGTTGATGTATTCAACCATCTCTTTAGGTAATCCCGCACAGAATTGCTGCCTTTGCTCGGCAAAGTCTATCTTTTGAAAGACAGTAGCCTTGAGATGTAAATCCCAAAACTTGTCTACATATTTGTGGATAGACTCATGGGAGAGGAGCTTTAAGCTGCGCCATTTGGTAAGCACTTTGTCCTTTGCATCGCTTGCAAGGAATTGCTTCATGATGGAAACTCGTAGAGTTTTCCATGTCTTTGGGGCTTCACCATTTCCACGAAGGCTAGTCCACCATTGACGAGCTGATTTTTGGAAGTGCATAGCTACATGGCATAGCTTGGAGGACTCTGTGAAGCCCTCATCTCCAAAGGCTGCATCAAATTGCTGAATGAAGGCCAACACTTTGTCGGTAGCACCAAAGGTGCCATCATAGGTGAGAAAAGAGATACTCTTTCCTCCCTCTTTGAACTTCTTTAGCTTTTGTGACCTTCGCCATGCAGGAAATGATTTGCGATGTCCTCCCCTCTTGTATTCTTTAGGAGAATAGCCATAACTTTTGTCAGAAGAGGAGGAAGGTGAAGAAGAAGGAGAAGAGGGTGACCTCTTCCTAGCCCTTTTCTTCCTTTGTTTCCTCTCTTGCCTTTCAGAGTGATGAGGAGAAGGACTATATGTTGATCTTTTCCTCTTGGGAGGAGTAGGTGATCGTCTAGACCGCGTCTTCGTGGAGCCACATCTTCAGAGGAACTTAAACTTTCATTGCTTTCTTGCTCTTTGGATTCCTCCTCTCGAATGGGAGAGAGTCTTCTTTTGGGGGTCTCTTCAAGAGGCCTCCTAAGCTCTCTCTCCTCTTGGAGAGGAAGGGAAATTCCATAAGCACGAAGTTGTTGAGTAACTTCGGCTTGCAAAGCAGGGTTGCCCATAGCTTGCTGCAACCTAGTGACGAGATAATTCACAAACATGGGAGAATCATCATTAGCAACTTCATGTGCAAAGTCAAAGCTATCAATGTTCATTCTACTCTCTTGATTATTGTCAGCCATGTTAACAAAATTTATGTATGTACTTAGTGTATGCTTTGGCAATTCAAAACCTTAGTTGCCACTCCTCTTAGCCTTTGAAAATCGGCTCTTAAGTATCTACACCCACGGCTCAAAGTGGTTAATTATAGAGAGTAGAGGAGTATGTCTAACATAACAGAGTTGCCAAGGGCTAGCTCCTTTCGGACTTCTTATGGCTCAATAATGGTAAAGCCGTAGGCAAGTCTAAAAAGACTCCATTATTAAGTCCAAAGCTCCCGAGGTGTGCACCATCCCCCACATAGTGGGATCAACAAAACCGATAATAGATCCCAGTTCCACGTACCCTATTATAATTAACAACATCAACCATTTATAGGCTACTTAAGGACCTCTCTTCTTAAGCAAGAAAAGAGAAACCAAATGCTTTGATACCAATGTAATGGAATTGGCCTATTTAACTTGAGAGTAGCGGAAATTAATGAGAGTACTTTTGAGAAATAACTTTGTGAGCATAACGGGTGAACATAGTTGAAGATAGCAACATAATCATAGCAATTAGTTAACTTGGCATGAACAATAATTTTGCAAGAGAGAGAATTTAGAGAACATGACAACAGTTGAGGATCGGATTTATGTGGAGCCGGTCCCCCCTCCACGGTCCCCCCTCCAATAGGCATTTGTATTATGATTTCTCCCCTTAAGAGAGACTTGTTACAATACAATCTTTGTGTTCCTTGTGACCTAGGTGATGCAATGAAGATGGAAAGCTACATGCATCACAAACATAATCATAAACTTGAAGAAAGCTTTAACTATCCCAAGCCTCATTCCCAAGACCTCAAATACCTTCGAAGGTGGAGAGAGCTAGCAGGGAATGAGGGTAGGGAAGAGGAAGAAGAAACATTTCGTAGGAGAAAGAATTGGTTCCTCAGTTATCATACTCTTGTTTCTAGCATACATAATAGCATAGTAATGAAGAAGAAGGAGATGGAAAGCTTAGGCATTGAAGCATGGCTCTTGGTTGGATTTGCACTCCATAGCCAAGAGTGTTGGTGTAGGCCCTCAACCTCTACTTGCTTGGAGAAGGAGAGGGAGCTCTTGCACTTTGCATAGCACACAATGAGAGTGTTTGTGAGTGTGTGTGGGTGAGTATACCCCCTAAGAAACCCCCTAGCTTGCTTGGGTCGACCCCCCCTTGTAGCTCATGCTTGAAGCTCATTGGACCCCTCCAGGCCTAGCCAATCATAAGCAGGAGGCATTACAAGCAGTAGGGGTAGCCTTGAGACAAGTGTCCCCCTTTCCCCTTTGAGAGAGAGGGATAGATAAATGCTAAATCAATTAATTAAATCTCCTAATTTACTATTGGACCCCTTGGGTGGCCAACCAATAGGCTTCACGCATCTCATGAAGGTAACATAGGTAGGGGCCTGACATGTGTCCCTGCTGCCTCTTCAAGCTTGGGCCTTCCTTGTGTGTGTGAGTGTGTGTTCTCTCTCTAGCCCCTAGAAAAAGGGCTCGCCCCCCTCTTTGTAGAGATCCTTTTGACTTTTGGTGCTCAAGCACCTTAGTCATCAAGCATGACTAAGCACTTGGACTAGGGGGTATTCCCACAAGCATCTCAGGCAAGCTTGTCAAAGCACCTCAAGTACCTTAATCATGTAGCAAGTCAAGCACCTCAAGCATGTAGCAGATCAAGCACCTCAAGCACCTTAATCAAGCACCTCAAGCACGACAAGCACCTCGAGCTTGGGCCGGGTTCCCGCCTCAAGCTCAGCCCTAGCTTACTTAATGTCAAAGGACTTTTACACACATTATTGGAGGTCTTTAATGAAGCTAACCCTAAGGTCTTATGCTCCATTGGTTAGCCTTGATCTTTGATAGACCATCTCTCATTTGGGCCCCTTTACCATTGGCCCCGTGTTGAGATAAATCTATAAGCACATATCTATATCTTAACATTTGTTCCCATTTATTCTCCCACATTAAGTGATCAATTTAATATGAGAAAATCATTTGGGTTGGTTAGATATTAGATTTTATGACAATACAATCTTTAAGGTTTCAAAAACTGGAAACCTTACATTGACAGAGTGATAAGAATCGCCTCACATGGTCGACAACATCCTCTACTCCCTTAAAGATAGGAAACTTGATGCTAACCCTTGATAGAAGGGTTTTCAACTCCTTTCCATGATAGGTCTGATGAGAGGGGTGGAAGGTGGTTTTGGAGAAGAGGTTGGAGAGGGAAATTATGGTGGGGATGGCAAAGGTGACCTTTGTGACCAAGGGAAAGGCTTGGGTGAAGGTAGAGGCAATGGTGCAGGTGAGATGGCAGAAGGTGAGTACAAGTGCCGACGGTGATAAATCTTCACAAGACTTCTTAAACGTGCTCCACTTGACTTAGGGCAAGTAATAGGCATGCATAGATGAAAAAACACGTTTCCTAAATTTTAGGCTAAAGTTTAAGGTAGGTGGTCAAATTGACTACAGATGCTTATGGCACCCTAGAATGTGGCCACACTATTGGATTGCCTCAATCTCACTTCCTCGGTGAATGGGATAGCTTGCAAAATCCCATAGAGAAGTCCCATTGGGTGTGCCAAAAATGAGAGCAACTATAGATGGAAATGGTGCATAATTCTCTCTAGTGGTGGGGTGCTCTGGATGCAGTATGCATGTACACTCACAAGCTAGCTCAAAACCACAAGACAATGTGAAACATGAAAATATAAATGAACAATGAACAATGAGCAAGAATTGAACAATAGACAGCTAAGACAACCACAAGTCCTCCAAGGCAACATCCTGTACATAACCAAATGACCATAAAAGGCTAGTCTATGGCTGTAGCCAAGTCTGCCCAGTCCACAACTACACAACAAGGTATACTAGAGATGTAGAGGTTGAGGTGCTTTAAGGACACGGGTCCTACGTGCAAGGCCACCGGCACGGCTAGATAGTGTGTACGCTAGGGGGAGGCTATAAGATATCATGGTTGGGTGGAGACTAGCACACACATTACTCTTGTCCTTCCACTTGTATTTGAGCTATTCTTGAGAAAGAGAAAAAGCGAGTTGCATGTGCATGCAACATGTATCTTCTCTCCCATAGTCTACAGGCGCCTCCACAGTGTAGCAAAAAAGAAGACATGCACAGAGTTCTGTGCGCTCCACGAAGAGACAGTTAGTGGAGAACGACCACAGCCTCCCCACCTACGTCCCTGACCAAGGCGAGGCGGGTGACCAAGGAAAACTCGATCGGCAACTCTACTGCTCCATTGGCACTATTGGCTGTGCGCGTAGGAAGGCCCTCTAAAACCTTTGATCAAGGAGGGTTGAACCCACCCCATGAGGGTAAAAGGCCAACACTCTACCATCCAAGCTATTGAGCCTCGTTGTGCATAACAAGGAAAGATAGCATACTTGAGTTGAGAAGGAAAGCTAGAAGGAAAGGAAAGCTACAAACTTCAAGGAAGTAGTTTCACCCTTCCTTTTCACTTCTTCGAGAAAGGCAAGTTTTCTCCAAATATTCCTTTTTCCTCAAGGAGGAAGCTTCAAAGTGAACAAAAGCCTTCACAAACACGATGAGTTTTTGTGAAGAATCAATGAAGGTGTTCTTACAACAAACCACACGTGAAGCGCTACAATTTTTGCAAGGCGAGGTTCGCATGCAACGCAAAAGTCACCGAGCATAAAAAGCACAAAGACTTTAAGCTTTACAAGGTACAAGTTGACGTTTTTTTTCTCTATCTATATTAGTGTGTGTTTACTATGGCCAGTGAGGATATCCCACCTATGCACACTTTTGATTTTAAGCATGTATCAAAATCCGGACACGACGGGTGCTACAGACGTTAATATGCATGATGATGATGATCTAGGAGATCATGGCCTTGTAGATATGGCTGCTTTTAAGACTTTGGAAAATCACCAAAGCGTACTTGAACGCAACCTCTTTGTACTAAATAAAAATGTAACAAATCTTACTAAGCTACTTGTGAATTTTATGAATTCACAGACGGCTCAAGGAGCCCCAGCTTGCACGATTCAAGGAACCCAAGCTTGCATGACTCAAGGAGTCCAAGAGACAAGTGCTTCAAAAGATGTAGAAGGTAGCAATGCATTGATTAAAAATATCACCACTTGAATTTCACATTGAAAAGCGTGATCGCAACAAGGATGTGGTCAATACGTCTTACACAAATGGAGTGATATTCACCGATGGAGACACACCCAGGATATAAAGACAGCTATGGAAATAAGTTTATCTCTTAAAGGCAAGGCCTATAAGTGGTGGATGAAATTTCCAATAGATGCTCGTCCTCCGTCTTGAGCTGCGTTTCAAACTTCTTTCTCCAAAGAGTTTTTGGACTCCAATGAAGAGGATAAGAATTGGTTAGCATGGGATGCATGCTGCACGTCTGGCCTCTCTCTCACTCAATACCTTTCCAAGTATCAAGAAATCATATTAAAACTAAAAGATCTAAATGAATTCCAAAAGATACGTGATTTTAATAGGGGTCTTGACAAAAACTATCATCTTTATGTCAAGACCCAACATCCAAAAACTTTGGAAGAAGCCATCAATCATGCCCAAAGATATGATGATGACCAAGAGAGAAAGGGAAATGTTTCCTACTCTAAGAATATTTTTGCTAAGAGCAATGTGGCTAACAGCCAATGGCGAGGTAGATCTCCCATATGTTTCAAGAGGAATAAGAGACAATCTACCTCTCCACGCCCACAATAGGCTAAGAAGCCTAAGCAATCACGAGATACTCCACGTGGGTCTCTCAACACTGCTAATTTTGAGAGTGCAAAGAAACACAATTTGTGTTTCAGATGTCTTTTAGACCAACATAACAAGAAGAATTGTCCTCTTTTTCTTTGCAAGGCAAAGAAAAGGCCATGCACACAGTGCAACACTTCACATTAGATTCATCTCCTAAATATTGTGATGTAGAGGTTCTTCATATGGAAGAAAAGCACAAGTGTTGTGTGCTTGCTTCAATGTGGCAACCTACCTTTGGCCCCCATGAGTTGATTTGCATGCATGACACTATTAACGGACAACATTTTCGTATTTTAGTGGATGATGGTGCAACTCATAACTTCCTGAACTATAAGCTAGTCAAGGAATTGAAGCTTACACAGACTCCCTACTCCCACAAGTATGTGGTAGAACATATGTATGGAAATGATAAAGAAGTATGGGACATGGTAGTTCAAGGGGTTGAGCTTATTGTTCAAGATCATACGATGACCCTTGACTTTCAAGTTATGAACATGAACCGTGTTGATGTAGTTTTAGGACGAGAGCGGCTGCATGGTGTAGGAAATACATTGCACACTAGTTATGAACACAACTCCCTATCCTTTATGGCCAATGGTACACATGTGCTTTTGCTTGGTGAGAAAAATATACCATCTGCACCTCTTATATGTACAACGGACCTTTCTATTTTACACAGATTGAATAGATGAAGTCTTTTAGTGTTACTGCTTGTCTCCAAGGTTTGTGAATTCTCAAGAGAAAAGTGCTGTGAATTATAGTTATGGTATGCAAAGTGCAATGAACTTTAATGATAAGCAAAGTGTTAACAACTCTAAAGAGCAAAGTGCTCTCAATTTTAATTCTATTGAGCAACGTGCAATTGTTGTAAAACAAACATTATAGGAATTACAAGATTCTCTATCCCATCATAACTCTAGTTTAATTTCTCATTTTTCACGGCAAAAGCTACCTCACTTACTCATGGAGTATAATGATGTATTCTCAAGTGATCTATCGCCAGGTTTACCCCCTACATTTGATGTGCAACATGGCATAGATGTCTTGTCGGGCACTAAACCGGTGAATAAGCCATCTTATGGTATGAGTGCTAGTGAGGCCAAGGAGGTTGAGAGTCAGTTAGCTGACTACCTCACCCGTGGTTTCATTAAACCTAGCACTTCGCCTTGGGCATCACCAATTCTATTGGTACAAAAGAGAGATGGTACTATGCACATGTGCGTAGATTATCGCGGATTAAACGCCATAACCATCAAGAACAAGTATCCTCTACCTCGAGTGGATGAGTTGTTTGATCAATTCCATGGGGCAAGATAGTATACAAAGATAGATCTTCATTCAGGATACCACCAAGTGTGTATCCTTTTAAAAGATATCTCTAAAACCGCCTTTAGAACACGGTTCAGACATTTTGAATTTTTGGTTATGCCTTTTGGTCTAGCCAATGCTCCAGCTACATTTATGACACTCATGAATAGTGTCTTACGTCCCTATCTTGGAAAATTTGTTGTGGTTTTCATTGATGACATTCTCATTTACAATAAGACGGAAGAGGATCACACAGAACACTTACGATTAGTGCTCGAACAGCTACGAGCTCATGCTCTATATGCTAAGAAAAGCAAGTGTGATTTCTTTAAAATAGAGATACATTACCTTGGTCATGCGATCTCTTATTCTGGCATCAAAATGGAAAATGGACACTCACAAGGTCGCTGTCATTCTTTGATGGCCACATCCCAACACGGTTGAGGAGCTTCAAGTCTTCTTAGGCAAGGCTGGATTTTATTGACAATATATCCGTGATTATGCCCAAATTGCTGTTTCTATGATGGATCAACTTAAAGCAAAAGGTACGACCTTTTCTTGGAAAGAAGCCCAACAAAGCAGTTTTGAACAACTCAAGGTAGCTGTATCAACTGCTCCCATCCTAGCAATTGTTGACCCACTTAAGGTGTTTGTGGTAGAGACTGATGCTAGTGATAAAGCAATTGGTGCGGTACTTCTCCAGGAGGGAAGACCTATAGACTTTGAAAGTAAAAAGTTGGATAGAGCTCAATAGAATTATTCTTTCTATGAGAGAGAGCTCTATGCCATAATTCACGTTTTACGAAAGGGGCGACACTATTTATATAATGCCAAGTTTGAAGTGGTTTTTGACCATGAGAGTATTCAATGGTTTACCACTCAAACAAACTTGAAGGGTCATAAAGCTAGATGGATATATATCCTTCAAGATTATGTTTGTAAGCTACGATAACACAAGGGGCAATATAACGTAGCAGCCAATGCACTAAGTCGGATGCCTCAAATTAATTGACTTGCTTTCACGGAAATAAAGAGTGAATTTTTGGAGTCATTACGTGGCAAGTTTGCACAAGATCAGTCATATGCTAAAGGATAGAGTGCAGTTTTAAAAAAGGATCCCTCACACTCACATGTCTCTGCACAGCCAGATCAACATGTCTCTGCACGAGCAGATAAAAAATTCAACACATAGAGTTCCACCCCTACTCAAGAAGAGCTTAAGCGATGGGAGAATTTTTTCATTGATGAGGGCTACTTACTCCACAAAGATAGAGTATGTGTGCCAAAGGACTCAGACTAGGCGCCAAATATTATTTGAGTGTCATGATAATCCAAGTGCTAGTCATCTAGGTATTTGTAAAATGTATGCTTTAGTTCGACGATAATTTTATTGGCCAGGCCTACATCATGATGTTCAAGAGTATGTACTAAACTGCCAACAATGCCAATTTAATAAGGCATAGCGCCTCAAGGTAGGTGGCATTTTACATCCTTTAGAGATTCCACAAGGTAAGTGGGAGAGTATCTCTATGGATTTTGTAGTAGGACTACCTACCACAAATCGGGGCCATGATGCCATATGGGTAATTGTAGACCGTCTAACAAAGATAGGTCAATTCATTCTCACTAAGACTATGGTTAAGACGCCAAAATTAGCACGGCTATTTGTAGAGCATATATATAGACTCTACGGTCTTCCAACTAGTATTAGTGATAGAGATCAAAAGTTCAATAATCACTTTTGAAGAGCTGAGTTTCAAAAGTTGAAAACTACACTTGATCTTAGTACGGTTGATCATCCAGAAACAAATGGTCAAACCAAAAGAGTTAATCAAGTGCTAGAGGATATGCTACGAGCGTACATTAATAAGAAGCAAACCAATTGGGAAGACTACTTACCTATATTGGAATTTTCTTATAATAGTTCAAAGCATGTGACTATAGGGTTTAGTCCATTTATGCTTTTATATGGTTTTCAACCCAAATCACCTGTTACGGTGGGTTGACTAAGGAGAAGATACAATAAGCAAAAGATTTCTCCAAGACCATTTTGATATGCTTCGAGTTGCTCGACAGAATGTTAAGCAAGCTTAATATCGATATAAGAAGTACGCAGATGGGAATCGTTGCCTTGCTACTTTCGAAGAAGGAGACAAGGTTTTCCTCAAAGTTCATGAGCATTCAAAAAGTTTGAAGATGGGAAAAGTTGCTAAACTTTCACCACGCTATTGTGGATCGTTTACCATTCTCAAATGTATAGGTCAAGTGGCCTATAAGTTAGCTCTTCTCGAGCACTCACGAGTTCATTCTATTTTTCATGTTAGCCGTTTGCAAAAACAGCTAGGATAGAATGATAATGTCATTGACACAGGTATGTCAGTTGACCTTATTGAAACGCCAAGCATCCCTCATGAACCCGAAAAGATTTTGGCTTCTCATGAGCTTCGCACCAGACATCATGTCAGACGACAGTTGTTGGTAAAATGGCTAGATAGACCTGAAGAATGTTCTACATGGGAGAATGTCTCTGCACTTAAGAAACGTTTTCCTACGTTCTTTTTCAAGGACAAAAATGATTCTCCAAGGGGGGGTAATGTAAGGAAACGGGTCCTACGGGCAAGGTCACTGGCATGGCCGGACAGTGTGTACGCTATGGGGATGTTTTAAGATAGCATGGTTGGGTGGAGACTAGCACACGTGTTAACCCTCACGCACATTCCTATCACCTAAGATGGACGCCGTATTATTTATTTGGTAGAGTCAGGTACCGGGCTTGTCGGTCCAATAGGAAAAGGGTAAGAGTGATCGCCGATGAGAGGCGCACTCTAACTGGAACATTCAAGGGATTAGTTGGCTAAGCATGGGCGCCCAAGTGTGAATGGGGAGAGCTCATATAAAAGTCAACTAAACCTAAAATTCACTCATTCTCTCATTTTGTGCAATTGAAGAGTGCTCTTGCTCCATCTCCATCTTCTTCTTCTTCATCTCCTTGTGTGTGTGTGTGTGTGTGTGTGTGTGTGAGAGAGAGAGAGAGAGAGCGAGAGCGAGAGCGATCGAGCATTGCAACGATGGAGAGAGAGAGAGAGAGCGATCGAGCATTGCAATGATGGCACGGAGATGTCGAAGCAGTTGAGCGCGGCGTAGCGGCGGCTCCTTCTTCTTTACGGCGAGGAATCCTCCACGACAGCAAGCGTAGAGCAATGAGTGACACACAATCGTCATCTTTGAGCTTACTAGTTTAGGCTAGGTGCATGCTTGGAGCCATTTGTGGCTTGCACACAGTGTATTGGCAAGTTCCTTGCATTGACACGTGCGACATACGCGCACATTTTTGGTGCCATTGCTGGGGAATGCCATACATTAAGCTTGAGTGGCACTCTGTGCTTCTTTGTGGTGCAATTTCAATTGTAGGAAAGGTAGGGAAGGAAGGTGTGTGTGTGTTGAGAAGAAGGATTTTGTTTTGCTACAGTGTATTTCTTTGTTGAAAGGTACTGTGTTTTCTCTGTGATAAGGTGTTAGTATTAAGGTTGTTAGTTATGTGTAATGTAAAGTACAGTAAGTAGGAAGTAGATCTGTTAGAGCTAATGAAGTGTGTTAGTGTGTAACAGTAGGTGTATTAGTTGTAAGTAGGTAGGTAGAGTGTGTGTGTGCTCGCACGCAGGCCGCGGCGACCTTATCCCAAAAAAAAATAAAAAATAAAAAATAAAAAATTTTAAAGGTAGGACCGAGATCGGGAATATCTCCCAGACCCAAGCCCAAGCTCACGCTCAGGCTCAGGCCTCAATCGCCCTTTAAAATTACGTATTTACACGTAGCTAAAAATTGACTTTTTTGAGGACCAACAAAGCTTCAAGTGACCGAATGTTGTGCTGTAAAGCACACCGCAACCCTCTGAGTGATACACTCGTTTTGAGCTATCACACACTTTAATAAAAAAACCGATCATTAAAAAACATAAAAAAATGAGTGAAAACGGACGCCTAAACAAGTAAGCGGTTAACCTTCGAAGTTATTCGCCGACGCTTGTAGGGGGCCGAAGGCACATGCATTTGCGTTCTGGTCGTGTGCTAGAGATGGAGCAACTAGAGAGAATTTTGACTTACGTGAGTTCTCATTATCCACCTACCTTAGGTTCCGAGCCCTCAATAGGGACCCAAGGTAGTACAAACCAAGACCCAAACATAGCGGCTAGTGACTCTTCCTCTGACTACGACGTCATGGAGGGTTTCCCAATGTCTAATCTCGATAGCACAATCCAAGACATGCAAGACATGGGCCCACGGTCCGGGCCGAGCGTGCTTAGCTGATTGAAGGAAACCTTTAGTAAAGCCACTCGCTCCGAACATGGAGCTAACGATGTAAATGAGGGGGGTGGGGAAGTAAATTTACCATTCATGACCAACGTAGACCCTATGCCCTTAGAGATAGTGCACGTGAATACTTCATTCACTGCACCCCCTGACTCTTCAGAGCTATTCCCATCCGAGGTCATATTACCCAAGCCTTGCCGAAGTACAAGAGGTTGAGCGATATATCATTGCAGCTATGGAAAAGGAAATCGATAGCTTACGCAAGGCGAAGCAACAAAGAGAGTTAAAAGCGAAAGCTCCTATATCAATATCTTTTCTAGGAGAGCAATCGAGTGCTCCGGAACTAGCGACCACTAAGGATCAACCCATAAAGACCCACATTGCATCTAGTTCAAAGGACCCCCTAGCACCTCAAGCTTAGATGGAGAGTTCCTAAATGAGAACTGGGAGTACGAACTACAAACAAAAACTCTAACTAACCTATATATAGGTCACACCTATCATGTGGGCTGGTTAGATGTCCTACAATCCACAACGGGTGCTAATAGTGTGGAGGATCAACAACAAAGAGTTTGTGAGGTCATCCATAGGGTTATTGAGCTAGAGAGACAGAACAAGGGGATCCACATGCCTTCAATGGGTCTCATGAGATTCTTGGATACAGGGAAGGCTAAACAACCGACCTTATCTCAAATGGAGACTCCCTCGGTAAGTCCGATGGATCCTCCATATGTTATTTCTCCAGGGGTCTCAGTGCAATCTGAGCCCACAAGTGATAACTTTACCTTTCCAAGTCTAGCTCATCTTTCCCTTGATGACACCACGGCTACCATGCCTACCCCAATGATTGGCATGCCAAGAAACACGCCATGGACCTCATTTGTTAGTAAATCACCGCTACATGGTAGCTCAATGCTTGCAACAGTACCTACAAGTGTGTACCAATCATATACACCCATGGGTCCTCGTACTCATGTAGCCCCTACTCCTCCCATTGTTTCAACTACCTATGCTCCACAACCACAACACCCAAGTTCTTATTTCCATGGGACTATATTGGCTAGCATTAGCATGTCACATCCGATGTCTGCTATGCCTAGGGCCACCCATATGAACCTTGGGCCACCACATGGCACAACATCGTACCCAACGTGGAAGCCAAGGGCTTACTATGCGCCAAGCCCAATGCCAATACCTACTCCACATGTAGTCTCTGGAGCGCCTTCACCCATGGTACCTGCTCACTTAGGTGACTTGGCAACATTTGCTCAAGCTATTGGTCGATCTCTTGCTGAGAATATGCATAACATGCCTGATAGAGAGCCTAGGAGTAAGGCAGTACAAATAGCCAAGCTCACACAAAAATTTAGTGGAGACGGGGATGTGAGAAAGCATATCGAAGTGTTTGAACAAATATGCGATTCTCTAGGAGAACACAATGACCTGCATAAGAGCAATGATTTAAGCCTAACCTTAAGTGGAAAGGCAGGGGATTGGTATAGAACCCTAAGGGTGGAAGAAAAAATGATTTACCCTACTCTTAGGAGTCTGTTCTTGAAAGAATACATACGAGAGGGAGTGCTTTGGGGTGTAGCCTCTCAGCTCCAGAAAGCCCAACGAGAGGAAGGAGAGTCGGGGAGAGACTTTATTAGTCGCTTGAAGCATTTGAATTCTCGTTGTAATCCAAATGAGCACTTCAATAATAATCAATTGCTTGATAGATTTGTTAGGGGTTACGACATGAGGATATCTACAATGGCCTAGTCATTAGAGGTATCACCACTTGGGAAGCAATCATCACCAATGCGATCCAATTGGAGGATAATTTAATGATTCAAGGATAAAAAGAGTGTCTGTTGAGCCTAAATCTATTAGCTCGCAAGCATCGGGGCATCAACCAATGACCCTAAAGCCTATTGCTAAGGAGCCAAAGATATATGAGATGACTTTAGCAGATCTCACCAAGGCTATTCAAGAGAGTCTTAGAGACAATCATGCTCTGCAAAACAATCATATGTATCCAAGAAGGGAGCAAAAATGGTGCTCAATATGCTATGGATCGCATAGTACCAGTGAATGCCCTACTTTTAGAGTAAAATTCAATGGGAATTGCAATGCCTGTGGAAGGTATGGTTATCAAGCTAAGGATTGCATAGTATTTAAGTGCACGATGGCCAATAGACCAACCTTAGCATGGACAGACACACCTCGAGTGCCTGCATTGATGCCGACCCCACCTCTTGAACAAACAGCACAACACATGGTCCCTAGGGCCCAAAATGTTGTTCAAACAACACCCTTACCACATCCAGTGCTAGGACCGCAACCACCACATCCGAGAATCACTTCTGTGAATCAAGTGGGTTTTGAGTCATCTATTGCTTGTTTGGAAGGGTGTGAGGAAGATATGGAGCCTAATATTGCCTATGGGATGAATGTGCTTGAAGAAAGTCCACAATACTACATGGAGGACTATTGGGGACAAGTCAAACCTGTATATCAAGTAGCTGCTCTTGCTCCAAGAGGCTAAAATATCAATTACACTACTAAGAGACCACCTCTTCAATGCTATGAGTGTGGAGATCCACATCATGTAGCCGAGTGTCATATTAGGCTACAAAAGGATGCCACACTAATGCAAACCAATCAAGCGATCATGTCTACAATGCCGATACTCATGTGTAATCGATGTGGCATAGATCATTTGATTGCCTAATGTCCAAATAATCCAAATGCACCGAAGAATACGCCATTAAACTTGATTAAGGTTACCAAGGAGCCATCACAAAGTACACCTGTGGTACCAGTAAACATACTCACACGATCGATGCTCCAAAAACAAAATTATATTCTTGAGGAAAGAGGCACGGCATCAATTGCCCAATTTCAAAAAAAGAAGAAAACACGAAGGAAGAGATCGCAAAAAGCAGCGAAGTCAGACCCCAGCTCAAAGACCAACATAGGGACTGGTGACGACCCCGTATATATGAACGATGCTGAAGAGGATTCTGATTGAGGTGAAACCATGAGACCAAAGCAACCACTAAGATAGAAACCAACAAGGAAGATTTTCATGAGCCACAATGGCAAGGATCCAAGAAGAAGATAGGAAATTATCCAAACCCTACAGAGGAGATCGAGCGAGTCAAACAATTAAGGAGTTTGGTAGAAGATACCCAAAGGGATCTAGAACCAACACCTAGGCAGATCCAGATTACAGACACCGTGTTCCCTACACAAAAACAACCTCACCAAGTCCATAGACCCTTAGCCATACCTAGTGTCATCCAAGAAGAAAGTGACTTAAAGTCATGGGAAAGTGGGCGTACTCACTTCTTGATGGAAAGAATGTTTACAGAAGGACTATCTGATCCTATCGAAGAAATGGAGATCCCATCTTTCCCACATCAAGGGGCTGAAGCGCAAAAGGTGCCGTTAAACATTGCCAAATTGATGGATTTCATGTCTTCAGAAGTTAGAACCACCATCATGTCCAAACTATATAAAGACCCTGAGCTAGTCTCAGCTCTTCGAGCCTTCCTCAATGGAGAACTGAAGTTTGGGCTACCATAATTTTCACAGATGGATGGAGCTGGGGAGATGCCAATAGAGGAGGAACACTTAGATCCACAACCCAACCTAGATGAGAACCTTGTTACAGAAATACCTGTTAACAAGTTGGGACAATACCTTGAGGGTGACGAATCCAATGCGACCATACCAATTACTACTAAGGGATTAACTGTGCAGGGAATCCTTGATGGTGGCGCTGGGGTTAGCATTGTGACTAAAAATTGTTGGGAAACTATGGGAAGACCTCACCTTGCAACCACAACCATAGTAGTAAAGATGGCCAATGGGTCTATTGTTAAACCTATTGGGATGCTAGAAGATCTCAAGATCAAGGTCTTTGGACATAAAATAATAATTACCTTCATTGTTATGGATTTCTCCAAACACACTATGGCATCGGAGATGATCTTAGGACGTCCTTTCATGAGGGAAGCAAAAATGGTGCATGACTGGTCTAAAAACCATGTCTACTTGCAGTTCCAAGATTCTTTCATTTGAGTGGATCTTGTGACGGGTCGAGCACATCCTCTAGGAAATAGGTTTATAATTGATCATAGATCTGACACCACAGTTCACTCGGTCCCATTGCAGTATTGTTACACGTGTAAAGCGGACACTGATGTTGGGGAAGATTCTCCTTATATGGATGTACTACCTGGGATGACTGAGTCGGACAATGTGGATTGGGTCCATCTAGTGGGCTTAGTCCCTATTGACCTTTAGCTTAAGTATTATAAAGGGAGTTTACTAGTGTGATGAGCCTGGGGAGGTGTAACAGTGTTATATGACCCCCCAAAGTTACAAAATTAAAATGCTGAAAACGAACAAACAAAAAAAAAATCAAAGTGCCACAATGTAAAATCTTAAGCTGGAAGAGAAATCTCAGCTTGATTGGGTACTTCACTCACATGTATCGCCTATGGTAATAGAGCCCTAGCAAAGTTGAGAGTGATCATGTATTGAAAGAGAAAACGACAGATACATTGCGACATGATGTATGTGAGATGAGAAATGCATCCAAATCATGCACTGATATATGTAAGGATAATGTGGTTTCTACATCTCCTATCACACAAGTTGTTGTCCAAGCAAAGAATGTAGAGAATGTGGACACTCAAGAATTGCATGAACAACGAAAACGCTCAAAGAAGATCGTCATTCGTAGAATCAAGGAGGAAAGCATGGAAACACTCCTCACAACCAATCTGCAACTCTTGAAAAGACTCCTTTGTGAAGATATGACCAATCTTTTTAGGATTCCTTAAACTTGGTTTCAAAGAAGTTTTCTCAATCTTTTCCCTGTTGTTGGGTGGTAAGGGTGAAGCTACTGGTTTCACCTTCTTTGCTACACTCTTGTATTTAGTTTCAACATGGACTTCTGGGCCAACTGTTTGGTTTTCTTTAAAGGCTTCTATTAATTGATACATTTCCATAGAGCAAACTTCCACAACTTCATTTTCAAGATGCAAACTAGACCCCATTATAGCATCAAGCTCACCCATAGTATCTACAAAAGAAACTTGTTCACACAAACCCAAAACATTTTTAGTAGGCTCTAGTAACCCACTCTCTTTCATGCCCATTTGTACATTATGTACATATTGCCTCTCACATCTCTTCAAATCTTCAAGTTTTGTAAAACATACTGATCCATTTCTTGTTACCAAGGAGCCCGTTGAGAAAGTTTCACCTATTTTTGGATAAAGTGAGACCCTTTTTCTTTCTGTACTAGTACAATCCCGCTTTACAATGGTACTTGGACAAAACCCATCACTTCCGTATGGTCATGAAACTCTTTGCTCACCTTTGCTAGAGGATGTTCTTTGAGGTTGTCACGATTTCTTTCATGGTTTACACAAACTATGAGAAATTGGACAGCATGTTTACCATCTTTGCTGCGTATGCTAGCATATGCTGAACCATCGTCCATTACCTTTGTTTCCATTTGAACTTCCACAATGTAGGACTGTCCAAGGATGAGATGATATGAAGATGTATCCTGTACAAAGAAGTTTTGGTCAATCTTTACATCACCTATTGTCACCTTCACACCTGAACATGCTGCATACAATTCACCGGATGAATTGTTTGCTAGTTTTACCATCCAACCATGATCTGTGTCCATCGGCCATTTTCATTTGTTGTAGAGACTCTTTGACATTATGTTTATCTCTGAACCATGGTCAATCAAGGCAACAAATAGCTCTTCAAGATCACCTACCTTGACCAAAGTTTCTGTAGTAGCCCTTGAACAGCGACTTTGTGAATAGTAGCTCCTAGGAATAGCTTCACTTCTTCATCATCATTTGAGAAATGCACTTGCTTCACTCTCCCACTAGATTGGTAGCATCCTACCATAGCTCCATCATCTTCCTTATTTTGCAACTGCATCCCTTGTGTCTTCAAGGTTTCTCCGTCAACCTGTGGACGAGCAACCTCAACAAGAGTTCGCCTCTTTCTCTTGATAATGTAAATGATCTCCTCGTGGAATTCACGCTTTGCAATGCCAAGGACTTCTCCTAGAGTGAACTCAATCTTGCTATTCAAATTTTTTTCCTCCAAGACTTTCTTTAAATCTGTAGCAATCTCAATATCAGATTGTAGTTTATAAGTTGGGCCTTTTGTCTTACCTTTTGTTGGCTCTTTCTTCTTTCCTGTTGTAGACTCCTCCATGAGTACTTCAGGTGGAGATTCTCCTTGTGTCGAGGGTGTTTGAGAAGGCATTGAGTCGCTTCTTCCCCCACTTCTAGAAGCTCTTTTTGATGGTCTTTCATCAGCATTCTCACGTCTGCGCTTCTCTTCTACAATAGCCTCATTTTGTTGGCATTTTGTAATGTAGGCATGCACTGAAAATGAGTCCACTAGATCATTCCATCCTGTTTCTAGACGTATGCAATCACCTGCTTCATGTAGAATCTAAGCTTTCCATTTTTAGGTAATTGCATGAAATTTGGCCAAATTTGACCATGATGGTCACTCACCTCTTCATAACCAAGATGCTCAATTTTTACTCCATAAGTAGCTGCCTCAATTGAAGAGGTGGCATGGTTAGTTTCCATATCTTCAACTAAGGTTTGCATTCCCCCCTTCCCAAAGTTAGTTCTCAAGGGTAGACTTGTCTCTCTTAAGTGTATTTTACCATCCTTTAAAAAGACAACATCTTTTGACAAAGCATCACTAAAATCATCACAATCCCTTCTTACATGGTCTGTACTATCACACCAAATACATCTATTAACAAACCCTTTTTTGGGCTGTTGCCCTGACGATTGGCCTTTTTCTTCCAGATTTGCAAGCTTCACCTTTAAGTCACGCATTCCCTTCACAAGCTCATCTAGCATGGACTCATCAAACTTAGGAGCGATAAAAGTAGGCTTTACCATTTTGTCAAAAGTTGAGGTGGAAGGACGTGTAGTGTTTACTACCATCTTGTCCCTTCTTCTTTGTTGTTTGGCAAGCATTGAGACAGCACCTTCAACCTCAATCCAGTCGGTCTTTAGTCCTTGCTCAGCATCTTTATCTTCAAGAAGAAGCTCCAAATTTTCTTGAAACTCTTTAGCAACAGCTTGTAAGAAAAGATCTGTCTTCTCTGTATCTAGTGTGGCCCTTTTTGTCTTGGCGAGTTGTGCATAGCGCTGCTCAAATTCCCTAAGTAGCTCTGTTATTGATAGTCCTTGCTTTGGCTTGACTACCCATTTTAAAAATGTCCTTTTGGTCACTCTCTCAGAGTCCTCCATGGAATATTCCTCCTTTAAAGCTACTTTGAGTTCTTCCCAATTTCTCCCATGCCCATTTTTAATTCCCCTAACATGTTAGCTAATTTCTGGAGCAAAAACTAGCTCAAAGCTTTGAATCATCTCACCTTTTGACACGCGATGCAGCTCCATCTCCTTCACAAACTCACGTAAGTACTTGGTTACATCTTTGCCATTGAACTGATCCATTCTATTGAGACTGCTTGTATGGCCTTCGTTGCTAAAATCTCCCTTTTTTCAGTGGCATGTTGTTGTTGCATGAACATTGAAAATGCTTGAAACATTTGCATTGTTGCTGGGTCAAAATGCATACCTTGTTGCTCAACATGACCACCCATGGTTACCCACAAACTCTCACCCTAGAAGTTTCACGTCGGGTTCACCAAAATTATGTCGAGACATTTGCGATCTTGCTAGGAAAGCATCGGGCTTTTGGCTGTGAGTTTGTGAGAGAACTCCAAAAAGTATATTAAGGAGTTAAACCATAGATACCATGAAGTATAGGGTTTGGAAGGAAGTGCAATCAAAGAAGCTTCATTCTTTCTCTCTTGTACTCACACACACAAAGAAAGAACACAAAAGAGAATATCAAAACCACACAAAGATGAGATCATCAAGGCTATGGTCATATCGTATCATGGGTAATATGAGTTAATGGCATTCAATCTTTGCCGACCAAACAGGCTACGAATTGTTCTTTGGAATCGTAGTTTTGTGTTCACCATAATATATATGTTTTGTCTAGTGATTGGGATTAATTATGTGTACAAATCCTCTTCGGCCATAGCAAGATAACTACATTTACATCAAAAGAAAAGCTATAGTCTATAAGAGGTAGTATGATGGGATTCGGTGAAAGAAGTATTTCATTAAGCCTTTCTGGGCCAAAGAGAAACACTATACGTTGTTGGAAGTGTATTTTACGGTTATTCCATACGTTAACTCTAATAGACCACACAGAGTGGAAGAAATAGAAATTCTCATCATGTGGATTATTCATCTAGGATAACTTTAGTATGTGCAAAATGTAGATATGAGAGAAGTGAAGAGATGAGAAGTTTCCCTCCCAAGCCCTATTCTTGCCCGTAGGCAATAAGGATACTGTGGGAAGAGATGTACCTATAGCAAGGAGAACCTATAATTTGTAGAGAGAATGAATTTCTAAGAGTGAGAGAGATAGGTTTGGTTAAAGAGATGAGATTAGATATATATATATATGTTGATTAGAGATGAAAAAAAAACAACAAGAAATCAACAAAATTTCAATGTAGAAACACATCTTACACATCTTACTTGATAAATCCTTCGGCAGCATTTTGATGGAAAGAGAAGAAGAAAGAAGAATTCAACTTTGATTGATACACCAAGTCCAAGACCTTCTTTGATTAGATTTGATCTTCCAAGGATGGCTAGTCTTCCTCTAGGAGAAAGTGTAGGCTTAGGCTTATGTTAGTGGCTAAGTACAATTAAGCATTACTACTCACTTTCTCATGAATTATTCTCATCAATGGCTTGAACGGTTTTCAAGGAAGAAGAGGTCCCCTTTTATAGGTGAATGGAACCCCCAAGGGTTTACACAAGAAGAGAAGAGCCAGTGTGAACAGAAACTGGAAAAGCTTGAAATGAGCTGTCCTTGCATGATGTGGGCAGACTGGGGTCCAGTGTTTTGATTATATCTCCTCAACCGTGGCTCCAAATAAAAAATTAAAAATATGGGAAGAAAATTTGGCTCATTAGCTACGATTCCCATTTCAGATACGTTTTCCAATTTGGTTTGCAACCTTGTGTAAAAAAGTCATCAAAATAGGGTCCATTTTTGGTAGCAAAAGTCTTCCTATGGTCCCCTTAGCGTAAACTTTCATTTGATTCCAAAGGACACCTCATGCAATACAAAAGCATGACGTTTCTCCTTGACAAAGTTTTGTAATCATGCATACAATAATGCATTAAAATAGGGGTATCTTTGAGAATCATGCAAGCTAGTGTCCCACTAGGATTTGATTCCTTCCTAGTCGCTATTTAAAAGAAATATAAGAAAAATATGAAAAATACATAGAATATATATATATATATTGGAAGTTACCCTAGATATATGATCTAGCTAGGGTGTGAGATAATAATGAGATAGTAGAAAGAAACAATCAATTCTTTTTTTCCCAAGTTAAAGAGGCGTAGCTATTGACGCTTTTTCCATAGTACTTTTTGACGGTAAAGTAAGAATATGTTACCCTTGAGATAATAGGATGAGATAGAAAACTTATTATTATACTTGGATATGCATACGTACATTATATAAAATATAATTATGTATCTAAAAAGTTGCAAGATAGATCTTGTAGCATGCATTCCCACTATGTACGTGTCACATCATGACATTCACCCCCTCTAAACCTGCATATCCTCCGGTATGTGCCACATTTTCTCTTTGTAAGATCAGCCCTCTGGTACATCTTCCTTGTTGTCATCTTCACTTGCAGATTCCAAAGCTTCATCTTCACGTTTATTGTCACCTGTGTTTCCTTCTTCCTCAGCATCTTGGGATCACTGTCTCGTCTTCTCTTAAACATTTTGATCCTTTTTTCTACAATGGGAATCTTTACTTCTGTACCATCTAGTTCAGACAACCTGTAAGTAGCATTTTCATGCACATGCTTTGCAACATATGGTCCAAGCCATCTTTTTGAGAACTTATGCATGACTGTGTGCTGGTTATCAATGGTACTATCATACACTAAAATCCAGTCATCTTTGTCATTGCTTTGCTCGTGAGCCGATGTCGCTTATCAAAGTAGTCCTTGTTTTTCAACCTTGCATTTTTGAGTCGTTATTTTGCAGCCTCAATGTCTCCAGGTCTTCTCTCTAGTTTCCTTATGTGCAATGCAAGGAGACCTTCCCTGCTAAGCCCCTCTTGCCAAGGTACCCGGGGGATTCACTCTATATAAAAATTGGGACGCCACCTGCGAGCAAACAACTTTGATAAAACCCCTATATACGCCTCATATTAGGGAATATGACCCCCCTTTCTACGCTTATATGACAATCAATGATGAAAACTATCATACCCCTATCTTACATATAAAATTTAGGCCTCACATGATCATACTAAGTAAAACTAGTGAAAGACTGTGTAGCATAGTGACTGGCAACTTACTAATTTTATTGTTAACTAGATGTACCCTCAATGCATCTTAGTTTGACTTTCAAACTATGTGCCTGACTAGCCTGCACTCTGGCTACTCGTCCAATTTTGACCCATCCAAAGCTAGTGTAAATTTACCCTTGACATGCTCCAAATCAGCCCTTATCTATGACCGGTTTGATGCAAAATTTGATGTGTGACTTGATTAAAAACTTCCCCAAAATCCATCCAATTTCTAATGTACACCAGTGACCAATCGTTACAAGTAATCAACCCAGGTCAGTCCCCCTCCCTCCCCCTCCCCATAAATATGATACCCCCCTCCCTTATTTTTAAGCTTGGGAGATAAATTATTGGGGGCCTAGCCCTAACTTATACGCTTATGCAACTTGTAAAAAAAACCCCTTCCTTGCACTTACGTGGTGCGATAAGTTTTCCATGGTGAATCCCCCGGGCCAAGATAGTACATTCCATGTGGGAATTATATCTTCAATCGTCATCACTGGCTTTTGACCATACATTAGCTCCGCATGCATGTAGCCAGTTACTGAGCTATGTGTTGTACGATCATCCCATAAAGCATATGGTAACAATTTTGGCCACTCATCAACTCTTCCTTTGCAAGCCTTGGCCAAAGCTTTGATGATAGGAGGATGCCCTCTTTCACTCTTTCCATTGCCTTCAGGGTTGTAAGCTATAGTAAGAGAAAGCTTGATTCCTAATCTGGAAGAGAACTCCCTTGCTTCTTCGGCATTTAGTTCACCTCTGTCTGCAGTGATCTTTCCCACACAACCATAATGGCAAATCACCTCATCAAGAAGGAATTTACACACAGCTTCTGTGGTTTTAGCTCTTAATGCTCTTCCTTCAACCTGACTAGTTAGATCCTCTTGTGCAAGAACCAAGTATCTCATCTGCCAGAGTCCTAAAGGCATTGTGACTAGATCCACAACCCATTTATAGTGCACGACTAGTGGATATGTAGGTTGCAATCCATCATGATGTCCAACTTTTGAACACATTTGACAAGTTACACATGACTCTACAAATTGAGATACATCTTTATACATACCCTTCCACCAATATTTTTCTTTCAACTTGGAGAAGGTTTCCCACACACCCTTGTGTCCAGCCCATATACTCTCATGAAACTCATGCATGAGCTGTACTTGAGTCTCTTTTTTACATATAACCCTTTGTGGTGTAGCACCCTTTTGTTTAGGATGCTTCCACAAGTAACCATCCCTCAAAAAGTAGCCATATGCTTTCTTGAGTATCCTCTTGAATTCATGTTCAGACCAATCATCCTGTTTTGTTAGAGTACTCAAGTAGCTTCCAATAAGAAGCCAATCACCTTCATAAAGATCTTTCAAGAACAATTCAAGTGGATTAGTCATGCAGATATTGTTACCTTTGACATGAGAGATGGAATAGAACTTTGTGCCCACATCATCTCCCTCATCAATCATCTGTGACTCACCTTCATACCTTGCCCTTGATAGCATATCTGCCACTGTATTGTCTTTACCTGTAATGTGCTTAAACTCAGGGTTTAAGGACTTAGTGTAGGCAATCCGCTGCAACATAGCAATGTCGAGCGTTGAGCAGCTTGTAATCATCCCAAGAAGTGGTAGACAATCTGTTTCTACAACCACACATGCACCAATTAGGTACTCTTTTCCATTTTTCAAGGCTATAACCATACCCCATAACTCTCTCTTTATCTGTGGATAGTTTCTTTGGTGAGCACTTAGTACCTTTGGTCCAAATCTCACCACATACCTGTGTCCTTATTCTTCATCCTTGCCCTATTGCCCATCCAATCCCTGTAGGATTGGTGTCTACTGTCACAATTACTGGCCTTTGACACTCTTAGTATACCTTTCTCAAAGTTGGTGCTGGCTGGAGCAACTCCTTCAGTTTCTTCATGGCTTTTACATGTGGTTCTATCCATTTAAACTTTTGATTCTTTCTAAGCAATTGATAAAGAGGATCAGCTATATGCGCATAATGTGGAATCCAAATAGCATAAAAGACACATACTCCCAGAAACCTTCTAACCTTAGTGATGCTAGTGCATGTTTCTTTCATTCTTTGGATGGCATCTACCTTTGTTGGACAAGGTTTCCTACCATATGGCCCACACATGTGCCCCACAATGAGCACTTCATTGACACCAAACATAGACTTTTCCCTGACAATGTAAGATTCACTTCTTCCAACCTAGACAAGATTTTATGACAATCATTTATGTGATTTACCACAAACCCGCGACATCCTCTGAGATCCAAAGATTCACCTTTTCACTTTCTTCACATCCTTCGATAGGAAAATCATCAATAAAAGGCATTGTGATTTGAGGAATAAAGTCACGTAAGAAACTATTCATCCCATTCATCATATGTGCAACCGAGTTGGTTGCTCCTTGTGGCAAGGTACATATCCTTACAAAACCCAAAGGTGTCCTCATGGTTGTCAAGTCTTTGCTTTTGATTGCAAGCTAAAATTGATCATACCTTGAGTAGAGATCCCCCATTGAGTAGATTTCCCTCCCTACAAACGCCTCTACAAACTCATCCACAATTGGACCTGTACCTACATTTCTAATTGTCACCTTGTTCACTGGTTGTATATCTTGGATGAAGCGTAGAGAACCATTCTTCTTTGGAATTGTGAGCCACCTGTTTGAGTATGGAGTACAAGAAGGCTCCAAAATTCCCATTTTGATCTTCTCATTTAGTAGCTCCACTAACTTTGGCAAATGAGCCTTTGGAACTGGAATAGGCCGCAGATTCCAAGGTACATGAGGTATTGTGAAAATTACCATAGGAGCTACAATAGAAGGATCAACACATCCTATCTCATGTGGCTCAAATGCAAAAGCCTTACCATGCTTTGAGACATTTCTTTGAAGCACTTTGTCTCCTCCTGTGTTAGAAACTCCTCGCAACCAATCTGCAACTCTTGAAAAGACTTCTTTGTGAAAATATGCCCAATATTTTTAGGATTCCTTAAACTTGGTTGCAAAGAAGCTTTCTCAATCTTTTCCCTGTTGTTGGGTGGTAAGGGTGAAGCTACTGGTTTCACCTTCTTTGCTACACTCTTGTATTTAGTTTCAACATGGACTTCTGGGCCAACTGTTTGGTTTTCTTTAAAGGCTTCTATTAATTGATACATTTCCATAGAGCAAACTTCCACAACTTCATTTTCAAGATGCAAACTAGACCCCATTATAGCATCAAGCTCACCCATAGTATTTACAAAAGAAACTTGTTCACACAAACCCAAAACATTTTTAGTAGGCTCTAGCAACCCACTCTCTTTCATGCCCATTTGTACATTATGTACATATTGCCTCTCACATCTCTTCAAATCTTCAAGTTTTGTAAAACATACTGATCCATTCCTTGTCACCAAGGAGCCCGTTGAAAAAGTTTCACCTATTTTTGGATCAGGCGAGACCCTTTTTCTTTCTTACCACTACAATCCCGCTTTACAATGGTACTTGGCCAAAACCCATCACTTCCCTATGGTCATGAAACTCTTTGCTCACCTTTGGTAGAGGATGTTCTCTGAGGTTGTCACGATTTCTTTCATGGTTTACACAAACTCTGAGAAATTGGACAGCACATTTAGCATCTTTGCTGCGTATCCTAGCTTATGTTGAACCATCGTCCATTACCTTTGTTTCCATTCAAATTCCCACAATGTAGGGCTATCCAAGGATGAGATGATATGAAGATGTATCCTGTATAAAGAAGTTTTGGTCAATCTTTACATCACCTATTGTCACTTTCACACCTGGACATGCTGCATACAATTCACTGAATGAATTGTTTGCCACTTTTAACATCCAACCATGATCTGTGTCCATCGGCCATTTTCATTTGTTGTAGAGACTCTTTGACATTATGTTTATCTCTAAACCATGCTCAATCAAGGCAACAAATAGCTCTTCAAGATCACCTACCTTGACGAAAGTTTATGTAATAGCCCTTGCCCAGTGACTTTGTGAATAGTAGCTCCTAGGAATAGCTTCAACTTCTTCATCATCATTTGAGAAATGCACTTGTTTCACTCTCCCACTAGATTGGTAGCATCCTACTGAGGCGGTCCGGGGCGGGCAACAAGAGAGGCGACCTCCAAACACCCCTCAAGGCTCCCGTGCTGCTCAATTGGGCCTGGGGCAACCACAAGCACAACACAACAACAAACCCACAGCCAAACCCAAACAAGATAGGGGCACCACCTAGTTATGGTATGCGAACTAGGACGCAAGAGAGATTTTGGCACAACCAAGAAGATGCACCACACAACACACACAAGCAACCTCACACCAAGACACACACAAAATGGACCAGAGAGAGCTAGAGCAAAGGGAAGAGAGAGAGAGAAAAGGATCTTGCGTAATACCTTATTTGTGACTTGCAAATGGAGATGGTTCGTTATGATGCTATCGTAGAACTTGTACAAAACTCACTCAATGCTTAGTGATTGCTAAACATTGCCAAAACACACACACACACTGTCTTAGGGTGTGGGAGACCTCTCACCACAATACCCTCTTACAATGGACACAAAATTGGCAATGAAAAACACACTAAAACACTTCCTAAAATCAAGATCAACCGATAAAAACTCAAAATACACAAGTCACCTTGAATTCACCAAACCGTATTGCACAAATAGAAGGACGAAGATTTGAACGTCGAATCACGCCTTTGATGCACCAAACCTCAATTTATTGATGATGAAGGAGCATATACAATAGTGGTTTTGAGATTTGTGGAACTCAACGCTCTCTCACTTGCAATGTGTAGCTTGAAGGCTTCTCTCACACCAAGAGTGAAGCTCACAAGTGGTTGCTACACCTAAGTCTCTCCTCACGCATAGAGTGTTGGGGTGCTATGTGAGATATTGGAGGTTGTTTTGCAAGAAGGAGAGGGGCCTATTTATAGGTTGGAGACCCCTCATTAGGATTATTGGAAATCCTAATTTACAAGCTAACAAATCAAGATTATGATTTTTTTGAATATCAAAACATTGTGGGCCTTCTTTGTCTGCTTGAGTCATGGGTGTGGGCTCAAAAGAGAGCATTATTGATGGTAGATAAGGTGAAAGTAAGTAAGGAGAGGGAGAGAGAGAGAGAGAGAGAGTTACTATACACATGTCTTGAGGTGAGGTGTCTTTTATGGTTAGGTCAATGGCTATTTTGTGTTAGTATGTTAGTGGTTAGTGTTAGTAATCACTAGAAAGTTAATGATATATTTACAATGGGTAGAATGGGTGGGATGGTTGGAGTAAGATGGTTGAATGAAGTGAACAAATCCTTGTGATGGTGAAGCTTGAAGAAGTTTTGGACTTACTTGTGTAGGTTCTTAAATGACCATCGATCTTCTTCTTCGTCTTCTCTTCTTTACGCCACCGCTGCCAAGGTTGATCATCGTGATGAAAATGGTAATTCCGTTGATGAGATCTTTTGATTTGCAGAGGTTAAGCATGGTACACATGCTGAATTTATGTATATATATAAAGAGTAAAATGGAATTGTACTTTGGAGATAATAGAGAGAGGCATAGAGATGGTGTATGTACATGGAGAGCTCATATGAGAGCTATGGGAGTAAGTGGGGAGGTTAATGGTGAAGAAGGTGAGAGAAACCATTGAAGGTGCAGGTTTGAGTGAGGGATTGAGAGAAATGTGTGTGTGTGTGTGTGTGTGTAGAAGTGTGGAAAGAGGTGAGAGAAAACTATGGGCTACTTGTGAAAAAAGTGGGCAGACTGGGGTCCACTCAAAAAATCATAGCTCACCGCTGGTAGCTCCAAAAATCATGAAAAAATTTGAGGTGATTATTCAGAGCGTGGGCTACATTTTCTCTTTTGACCACTGCTCCAAATTCGGAGTGGAGATAGGTGCCAAAATTCTCACCAAAAAGCCTGTTTTTATGCTTGCAAAAGTCTTTTAGTGGACCCCTCCTTTGTTGAATTTGTACAATGCATCCAAGAGTGAGCCCCTCCTTTGTCATATCATAATACAAAGCATCCAAGTTGCCCTTGACACATGCATGGAGGAGGATTATTGGTGAATAAAGAAATATATACATGGTGGGACTAGTGTATGGACTATTCATGGACTTTAGCTCAATGAGCACATGGTGTTAGAATAATGAGTAAAAATAATAATAAAAATATGGAGGAGTTATGGATATGGAAAGATATTGGAATCATATGATATGGTCCCTCCTTGAATTATTTTGGGTGAAAGAGGAAAAGGTATGCATGTAAATAATATAATAAAAGTAACCAATGAGTAGAAATCAATTTTTTGTTTTCACGAGGGTGAGGGTGAAAATGTAGGAGTGATTTGTATAAAGGAAAAATATGAGGTTAGAGTATGTACATATTGGCAAAAATATATATATATATAATTATGGTGTAAGAGGATGAAAGAAGGTGTACATAGGTTTAATAAAACACACACCTAAGTAGAAATATTTAAATAAAATACCAAAATAATTATAAAAAATCCCTATATTTAGGCCATATATACAATGAAATATTTACACACAAAGAGGCCATAATATACTTTTATTTTTTTATTTTTTTTATTTTTTTTGGCTCACCTAGCCCAGTGACTAGCTAGCTGAGGGTTTTTAAGAAGATATGGGAAAAGTCCCGTGACTCACGCACGCCTATGTACAGTGAAATGGTAGGGATAGCCACAGTGTTTGGGTGATTTTGGTAGGGTGAGGTAACTCACTGTGGCAATTACAAAGAGCCTAAAAAACGGCTATCATTAGCCCTCCCCCTGGATGATGGTATATTCATGTACCATCATAGAGCATCTTTTCCAAAGAGAGTGCTTCAGAGTCCTTGACGAGATCTTCATTGTTTGGCCCCTCAAAATTTTGGCTGGAGTTACACTCATGCTTCATGTAACAATACTTACATGAGACAGCGGCCTTTGGACAGATCTTTGGTAGATCCTTTGGTAGAAGGCGACTCAAATAGGGCTTCAAGCGATACCCGTTTACCTTCCTGGAGTGCTCTTTACCATTCAAGTCCATAAGCTGATAGTAACTAGAATTGAAAGCCTTCTTGACTATGTATGGCCCTTGCCATCTAGTTTCAAACTTGGCATCAAAACGATTGTCAAGTCGATTGTCATACCTTAGCACAAGCTCTCCTTCCTTGATGCCTTTGTCCTTCAGTTTCTTGTCGTGCGTTTCTTTCGCTTGTGTGGCTTTCCTCTTGTAGCACTCGTATGCTGCTTCTCTTTTCCACTCAAGCTCCACTAACGTAAGAAGTCGATCCATCCATACCTCTTGATCATCTTGTGCTCCTTTGCCATGAAGTCGCATTGTTGGAATGTTGAGCTCGATAGGTTGCAAAGCCTCTTGACCATAGACCAAGTGAAATGGTGTGAACTCCGTGGCTTCCCTATATGTGGTTCGATATGCCCACAAGGCACCATCCAAGAAGTCATCCCATAATTTTGTCTTGTTTTGCACCATCTTTCTAATGATTCCTGCAATGACACCATTAGCCTTCTCCACCAAACCATTTGACTGTGGGTAGTATGGTGTGCTATGACGATGTAGAATGTGAAGCTCTTCACAAACTTCTGTGAGCAAGCCCTTCCTAAACCCTGGACCATTATCAGAAACAATCTCCAAAGGTGTGCCAAATCTGCAACAAATGTGAGTGTACACAAACTTGCTAACTGTCCTCTCATTCACTCTTGCCACACTTTGAGCTTCCACCCACCTAGTCATATAGTCTACAGCCACTAGAATGTAGAGTTTACCATTTTTTGTCCTAGGCAGAGGACCCATAGCATCAATGCCCCACTTTTCAAAGGGTCCATTTGCAAGCACTATTTGCCTCGGGCCATGCACCAACCTTCTATTTCCATTTATCTGACAATTGTGACAGCTTTTACACCAATGTTGAACATCCACATGCAAGCTTGGCCAAACATACCCGCAAGCAAAATCTTCTTCACAGTTGATTCTTGGGCAAAATGACCACCACATGCCTCTTCATGCAAACCTTTTAGAATGGCTGGAATTTCCTCAATAGTTGGTACTCTTCTGCATACTTGATCCTTCCCTTTTTGATAGAGGGAGCCTTCTAGGAAGAGATATACGCTTGCCTTCTTCATGAGTCTCCTCTTCTGAGCTTTTGTGAAGTCTGGTGGAAACTCACCCTCCAAAATGTAGCCAATGATGGGAGCCAATGACTCCAATCCCTGGTACCTCGGTTGCTTCACAGCAGCCGCCACCATGATGACCTGCACTTCTTTCTTTACACATGCAACGGCTTGTTGTGCAAGTAAATCAGCATCTTCATTCTGTTTCCTAGGAATATGATATAGTTGCACTTCTTCAAATTGATTAAACAATCTACGAATGGCATGAACTTTTGTCCGTAAGCTCTCATTCTTGCATGCCCAAATGCCTAAAATCTGTTTAACAATGAGAAGTGCATCTCCCTTTACCATGAGGCGTTGTATCCCTTGGCCAATGCACATCTTCAAACCTTGAAGTAGAGTGTCATATTCTGCTTCATTGTTGCTAGCTGAACTTGGTAGATTGAACTTCTCTTTCATGACCACCTCTCCACTTGGGTTGAGCAACACTAGCCCTCCCCCTGCTTTTCCTGTGGCTCGTCGAAAAGCTCCATCAAAGAACAAGGTAAAAGCATTGGGAATACTTTTTGGTGGTGGCAATGGTAGGGTCTTTACTTGAGGCACCTTAATTTCCTTCTCATGTACCCTATAAGTGAGAATCCCTGCCAATTGTGCACGCACACTATCTTCTACCTTGAAAGAGTATTGGAACTCTTGCAACTCCATAATCCACTTTGAGATCCTAGTACTAAGATTCATTTGAGATGACACCCAAGGGAACAAATTTTCTGCAGTGAGAATTACAAAAGGTTTTGGTAGTAGGTAGGATCTAAACTTTCTCACCGCAAACATGAGAGAAAGCATCATGAGTTCTGCTTCTGTGTAGTCTCTCTCCAAAGCATTCATGACCCTACTAGCAAAGTAGATGGGTCGCATCCTTGTACTGTGGGGATCTTGTTGTAGCAACACAGCACCAATTGTTTCCCTTCCAACACTAGAGCTAACAAAGAATGTGTACTCCCAACAAGGAGGCATGAGTGTTGGTAGCTCTGACAAAATGACTTTAATGTTACAAAAATACTCTTCAAGCTCATCAGACCATGCAAATTCTACTTGTTGTGTCAACTTTTGCAAAGGATGAAGCAACTCCGAGGCTAAGTGAATGAAGCGTGACATATACTTCACCTTCTGAATGAAAGAGATGACCTCCTTAAGACTCTTCGGTGATGGGAGCTCAATAAGAGCCTTTGCCTTTGAAGGATCCACCTCAATGCCTTTATAGGAAACCTTGTGACCGAGCAAGATCACTTCATCCTCACCTATGTGGCACTTGTCGGGGTTGAGTTGACCTCCCATGTCGTAGAGCTTCTTTAAACCTTCTTCTACCCTTTGTAGATGCAATGATTCTGAGCTATAAATGCAAAAATCATCAATGAACACCCTAATTGACTTTCCAAAGAATGCTTGAAACACCATGTTCATGAAACGTTGGAATGTTGCAGGAGCATTTGTCAGACCAAATGGCATGACTCTAAAAGCATAACAACCCCAAGGAGTGATAAAGGTTGTTTTCAATTGATCTTCCAATGCGATACCTATTTGAAAGTAGCCTGAGTAGCCATCACACACAGTGTACTTCTCATGACCAGCTACTTCATTTAGTATCTCATCCTGAAATGGGAGGGGAAAGTGATCTCTTTTTGTTGCCTCATTGAGTGGACGGTAATCCACACACACCCTCCACTTTCCGTTCTTCTTAGGAGTGACAACAACAGGAGAGACCCACTCTGAATTCTCCACTGGATAAATGAACCCTGCTGCTAGAAGCTTTCTTACCTCCTTGAGTAAAGCCTGCTCCTTGATGACTCCTAGCCTTCGTAGCTTCTGAGCCTTAGGTGTGGCCTCTGGCTTCAACTCAATTTTGTGTTGAACAACATCTACTCCACGCACATCGGTGTAGTCTTTAGCAAAAAGCCTAGGAAACTTCCTTAGCACACATTTGAACTCCTCTCTTTCATCCTTTGTAAGTGTTGTTGATAGCATACCTTCCAGCATCCCTTCATCTTGATATTCACCTTCGTTCTCTTGAGGACCTACCTCCTCCAAGCCTTGACAAGAGGTCTCTTGGTTGCTTGGCTTAAACCTTACCCCCATGACTTCGATGGAAGACTCCTCTTCAGTAATGCTGCCGCTACTTTCTTCTTCTGAAGTGCTATCGGTCCAACCTTCTTCCGTCTCACTTTGAGATGATTCTTCATGGAGCTCCTCTTGGCGTTGCTCCTTCATGTCAAAGACAACCTTCTTATGATTGTCATTCTTGCAAATTAATTTCCCACTTTCCCAATCCTGCAAAGCTCGCATTTTCATTAGCCATGGTCTCCCTAGGATAAATGGGTAACCATTTCCTTTGGTAGACATGACATAGAAATCCACTGCCTTCTTAATGCCAAAGGCCTCCACAAAAACATTTTTACAAATGCCTACGCACCTAGCCTTGCTATTGTTTGCCATCTTGACCTTAATTTCAGGTGTCTCATGGATGTGCATGCCTAGTTTTTGCATGAGTCCCTCTGTCATGATGCAAATTTGTGCACCCCCATCCACTAGACCTTTCCTAACCAATCTTCCTTTGATGTAACAGTCTAGCACCGGTGTAATGTCCTCATTCATTTCAGCTTGTGCAATTTTTACAACAGGCACACTCTCTTTTACCTTTCTCCTAGTGCTAACTGCCCTTGTTAAATCCCTCCTAACTTGTGGACATAATGCAAGAAATTGAGGCCATGAAATATCAGGACCCTTACCTCTCATGTCTTCCAACAAGTTGTACGGAGCCATACCATGTCCAAGAGGGAAGTCTTGGAGGTTGATACGACGTCGAGTCCTCTTGGTTTCCTTGGTTTCCTTTGCCTTCTTGCCTTGTCCATGGTCACTCTGTGATGTGACTCCTTCTTTCTCTTTACCTTTTCGTCGGCCACGCTTAATGCCATTGGCTTCCATGTCAACCTCATTTGAATTTGTCACCTCTACCACATGCACATTTGGATCTGGCAAAGGTGGAACTCCTTCTACCCCTTGTGGAGGTGGTCTTGGTCCATTTGGCCTTTGTAGAAGCCTTGGTTGTTGACCAGCTCCTTCTCCTGCATTCATCACTGGGTAATTCAAGTTAGGCCTCCCTGGCTCCCCACGGGGCCAAGGACAATTATACATCCCATGTCCAGACTCTCCGCAATTCCAACATTGCAAGACTCTCCTAGGTCGTGGATCTCGCTCTTCAGACTTCTTTGCTTGTCCCTTTGGACCTACAGCTTGTGCAAGGTGAATTGACAGGCTGCTTAAAGATTCGTTTAACTTCTCAATTACTTCCGTCGTTACCTCAGGAATCTCCCTCGATGTTGATGCTTGTGACTTACCTTTGGGTCTAAGACCTTCTATTGGAACCTCTCCCCTTAAGCACTTGAGTTTCCTATACTTCTCAGCAGCCCTAGTTTCAGCTGCATCAAAGGTAGCAGGTGCACCCGCCTCAACTTTTACCTTAAGGTCAGGAAAGAGTCCGGCTATGAACCTCTCCTTCTTTAGAAATTCTGCACCATCACCAGGGTTAGCAACATTTCGTATCCATAGAGCCCAAAGACGTAGGAACTCTTGCTTGTACAAGTAGTAGTCATCTAAGTCTTTTTGCTTATGAGAAACAATGTCTTGCCATAGCTTTTGAGTGTTTTGGGGATCAAAGAAGTATCTCTTGAAATGATTGACAACTTCCATGTAATTCTCTTTAACTTCCTTAGGCAAAGAGTCAAACCAAGTGCTAGCATCTTTCCTAAGGACTACCTCAAACATTTCTACACGTTCTTGATCAGTTACTATCCTCTTGATACGACAAGACATCTTGAAATTTGCCAAAAATAATTCTGCATCCTCTCCAGGCTCTCCAAAGAAAAGAGGATATCCAGACATTTGGCGTTGATTCTCCATTGAATTGATTTCAAAGTGACGCGTTTTGTTTTTTCTTTCTTTAAAAGATCTACACAATAATATTCTCTAAATTGCAATCTATTCTACAACAAAATAAAAATATTCACATCAAATGACCTATGATAATCAATGAGAGGTAGGATGACAGGGTTTGGTGACGCGAGAATTTCTCCTACTCTTTGGGCACCAAACATGAACACCATACGTTGTTGAAAATGGATTTTTCTACTAATTGCAATGTTTATTCTAATGTGTGGAGTGAAATGAAAGGGGAAAACCTCTATTCTTGGGCCATTATCCATTGTCTATGCATGACCTTATGCTTAAAACAAAACAAAAATATAGACGTCCAAACTAAGGTCGTACCTAATGAGAGGCAAAATAAAAGGATTTACTGATGCGTTTATCTCTGCCAACCTAAGAGGACCTAAAATTCTACGAATTACACGTTGAAATTGCAACTTAGTACTAACAATTATGTGTACCTTTTGCCTTGCAATGGGAATGAAGGGATCATACAAATTCTCGTGATTCATGCAAGCTACTTGATTATGCTAAAGGTTGAGCCTACACAAAACATACACAAGCCTGTCCTCAGTGGGGGCACCAAAATTGAGGCGGTCCGGGGCGGGCAACAAGAGAGGCGACCTCCAAACACCCCTCAAGGCTCCCGTGCTGCTCAATTGGGCCTGGGGCAACCACAAGCACAACACAACAACAAACCCACAGCCAAACCCAAACAAGATAGGGGAACCACCTAGTTATGGTATGCGAACTAGGACGCAAGAGAGATTTTGGCACAACCAAGAAGATGCACCACACAACACACACAAGCAACCTCACACCAAGACACACACAAAATGGACCAGAGAGAGCTAGAGCAAAGGGAAGAGAGAGAGAGAAAAGGATCTTGCGTAATACCTTATTTGTGACTTGCAAATGGAGATGGTTCGTTATGATGCTATCGTAGAACTTGTACAAAACTCACTCAATGCTTAGTGATTGCTAAACATTGCCAAAACACACACACACACTGTCTTAGGGTGTGGGAGACCTCTCACCACAATACCCTCTTACAATGGACACAAAATTGGCAATGAAAAACACACTAAAACACTTCCTAAAATCAAGATCAACCGATAAAAACTCAAAATACACAAGTCACCTTGAATTCACCAAACCGTATTGCACAAATAGAAGGACGAAGATTTGAACGTCGAATCACGCCTTTGATGCACCAAACCTCAATTTATTGATGATGAAGGAGCATATACAATAGTGGTTTTGAGATTTGTGGAACTCAACGCTCTCTCACTTGCAATGTGTAGCTTGAAGGCTTCTCTCACACCAAGAGTGAAGCTCACAAGTGGTTGCTACACCTAAGTCTCTCCTCACGCATAGAGTGTTGGGGTGCTATGTGAGATATTGGAGGTTGTTTTGCAAGAAGGAGAGGGGCCTATTTATAGGTTGGAGACCCCTCATTAGGATTATTGGAAATCCTAATTTACAAGCTAACAAATCAAGATTATGATTTTTTTGAATATCAAAACATTGTGGGCCTTCTTTGTCTGCTTGAGTCATGGGTGTGGGCTCAAAAGAGAGCATTATTGATGGTAGATAAGGTGAAAGTAAGTAAGGAGAGGGAGAGAGAGAGAGAGAGAGAGAGTTACTATACACATGTCTTGAGGTGAGGTGTCTTTTATGGTTAGGTCAATGGCTATTTTGTGTTAGTATGTTAGTGGTTAGTGTTAGTAATCACTAGAAAGTTAATGATATATTTACAATGGGTAGAATGGGTGGGATGGTTGGAGTAAGATGGTTGAATGAAGTGAACAAATCCTTGTGATGGTGAAGCTTGAAGAAGTTTTGGACTTACTTGTGTAGGTTCTTAAATGACCATCGATCTTCTTCTTCGTCTTCTCTTCTTTACGCCACCGCTGCCAAGGTTGATCATCGTGATGAAAATGGTAATTCCGTTGATGAGATCTTTTGATTTGCAGAGGTTAAGCATGGTACACATGCTGAATTTATGTATATATATAAGGAGTAAGATGGAATTGTACTTTGGAGATAATAGAGAGAGGCATAGAGATGGTGTATGTACATGGAGAGCTCATATGAGAGCTATGGGAGTAAGTGGGGAGGTTAATGGTGAAGAAGGTGAGAGAAACCATTGAAGGTGCAGGTTTGAGTGAGGGATTGAGAGAAATGTGTGTGTGTGTGTGTGTGTGTGTGTGTAGAAGTGTGGAAAGAGGTGAGAGAAGACTATGGGCTACTTGTGAAAAAAGTGGGCAGACTGGGGTCCACTCAAAAAATCATAGCTCACCGCTGGTAGCTCCAAAAATCATGAAAAAATTTGAGGTGATTATTCAGAGCGTGGGCTACATTTTCTCTTTTGACCACTGCTCCAAATTCGGAGTGGAGATAGGTGCCAAAATTCTCACCAAAAAGCCTGTTTTTATGCTTGCAAAAGTCTTTTAGTGGACCCCTCCTTTGTTGAATTTGTACAATGCATCCAAGAGTGAGCCCCTCCTTTGTCATATCATAATACAAAGCATCCAAGTTGCCCTTGACACATGCATGGAGGAGGATTATTGGTGAATAAAGAAATATATACATGGTGGGACTAGTGTATGGACTATTCATGGACTTTAGCTCAATGAGCACATGGTGTTAGAATAATGAGTAAAAATAATAATAAAAATATGGAGGAGTTATGGATATGGAAAGATATTGGAATCATATGATATGGTCCCTCCTTGAATTATTTTGGGTGAAAGAGGAAAAGGTATGCATGTAAATAATATAATAAAAGTAACCAATGAGTAGAAATCAATTTTTTGTTTTCACGAGGGTGAGGGTGAAAATGTAGGAGTGATTTGTATAAAGGAAAAATATGAGGTTAGAGTATGTACATATTGGCAAAAATATATATATATATAATTATGGTGTAAGAGGATGAAAGAAGGTGTACATAGGTTTAATAAAACACACACCTAAGTAGAAATATTTAAATAAAATACCAAAATAATTATAAAAAATCCCTATATTTAGGCCATATATACAATGAAATATTTACACACAAAGAGGCCATAATATACTTTTATTTTTTTATTTTTTTTATTTTTTTTGGCTCACCTAGCCCAGTGACTAGCTAGCTGAGGGTTTTTAAGAAGATATGGGAAAAGTCCCGTGACTCACGCACGCCTATGTACAGTGAAATGGTAGGGATAGCCACAGTGTTTGGGTGATTTTGGTAGGGTGAGGTAACTCACTGTGGCAATTACAAAGAGCCTAAAAAACGGCTATCATTAGCCCTCCCCCTGGATGATGGTATATTCATGTACCATCATAGAGCATCTTTTCCAAAGAGAGTGCTTCAGAGTCCTTGACGAGATCTTCATTGTTTGGCCCCTCAAAATTTTGGCTGGAGTTACACTCATGCTTCATGTAACAATACTTACATGAGACAGCGGCCTTTGGACAGATCTTTGGTAGATCCTTTGGTAGAAGGCGACTCAAATAGGGCTTCAAGCGATACCCGTTTACCTTCCTGGAGTGCTCTTTACCATTCAAGTCCATAAGCTGATAGTAACTAGAATTGAAAGCCTTCTTGACTATGTATGGCCCTTGCCATCTAGTTTCAAACTTGGCATCAAAACGATTGTCAAGTCGATTGTCATACCTTAGCACAAGCTCTCCTTCCTTGATGCCTTTGTCCTTCAGTTTCTTGTCGTGCGTTTCTTTCGCTTGTGTGGCTTTCCTCTTGTAGCACTCGTATGCTGCTTCTCTTTTCCACTCAAGCTCCACTAACGTAAGAAGTCGATCCATCCATACCTCTTGATCATCTTGTGCTCCTTTGCCATGAAGTCGCATTGTTGGAATGTTGAGCTCGATAGGCTGCAAAGCCTCTTGACCATAGACCAAGTGAAATGGTGTGAACTCCGTGGCTTCCCTATATGTGGTTCGATATGCCCACAAGGCACCATCCAAGAAGTCATCCCATAATTTTGTCTTGTTTTGCACCATCTTTCTAATGATTCCTGCAATGACACCATTAGCCTTCTCCACCAAACCATTTGACTGTGGGTAGTATGGTGTGCTATGACGATGTAGAATGTGAAGCTCTTCACAAACTTCTGTGAGCAAGCCCTTCCTAAACCCTGGACCATTATCAGAAACAATCTCCAAAGGTGTGCCAAATCTGCAACAAATGTGAGTGTACACAAACTTGCTAACTGTCCTCTCATTCACTCTTGCCACACTTTGAGCTTCCACCCACCTAGTCATATAGTCTACAGCCACTAGAATGTAGAGTTTACCATTTTTTGTCCTAGGCAGAGGACCCATAGCATCAATGCCCCACTTTTCAAAGGGTCCATTTGCAAGCACTATTTGCCTCGGGCCATGCACCAACCTTCTATTTCCATTTATCTGACAATTGTGACAGCTTTTACACCAATGTTGAACATCCACATGCAAGCTTGGCCAAACATACCCCGCAAGCAAAATCTTCTTCACAGTTGATTCTTGGGCAAAATGACCACCACATGCCTCTTCATGCAAACCTTTTAGAATGGCTGGAATTTCCTCAATAGTTGGTACTCTTCTGCATACTTGATCCTTCCCTTTTTGATAGAGGGAGCCTTCTAGGAAGAGATATACGCTTGCCTTCTTCATGAGTCTCCTCTTCTGAGCTTTTGTGAAGTCTGGTGGAAACTCACCCTCCAAAATGTAGCCAATGATGGGAGCCAATGACTCCAATCCCTGGTACCTCGGTTGCTTCACAGCAGCCGCCACCATGATGACCTGCACTTCTTTCTTTACACATGCAACGGCTTGTTGTGCAAGTAAATCAGCATCTTCATTCTGTTTCCTAGGAATATGATATAGTTGCACTTCTTCAAATTGATTAAACAATCTACGAATGGCATGAACTTTTGTCCGTAAGCTCTCATTCTTGCATGCCCAAATGCCTAAAATCTGTTTAACAATGAGAAGTGCATCTCCCTTTACCATGAGGCGTTGTATCCCTTGGCCAATGCACATCTTCAAACCTTGAAGTAGAGTGTCATATTCTGCTTCATTGTTGCTAGCTGAACTTGGTAGATTGAACTTCTCTTTCATGACCACCTCTCCACTTGGGTTGAGCAACACTAGCCCTCCCCCTGCTTTTCCTGTGGCTCGTCGAAAAGCTCCATCAAAGAACAAGGTAAAAGCATTGGGAATACTTTTTGGTGGTGGCAATGGTAGGGTCTTTACTTGAGGCACCTTAATTTCCTTCTCATGTACCCTATAAGTGAGAATCCCTGCCAATTGTGCACGCACACTATCTTCTACCTTGAAAGAGTATTGGAACTCTTGCAACTCCATAATCCACTTTGAGATCCTAGTACTAAGATTCATTTGAGATGACACCCAAGGGAACAAATTTTCTGCAGTGAGAATTACAAAAGGTTTTGGTAGTAGGTAGGATCTAAACTTTCTCACCGCAAACATGAGAGAAAGCATCATGAGTTCTGCTTCTGTGTAGTCTCTCTCCAAAGCATTCATGACCCTACTAGCAAAGTAGATGGGTCGCATCCTTGTACTGTGGGGATCTTGTTGTAGCAACACAGCACCAATTGTTTCCCTTCCAACACTAGAGCTAACAAAGAATGTGTACTCCCAACAAGGAGGCATGAGTGTTGGTAGCTCTGACAAAATGACTTTAATGTTACAAAAATACTCTTCAAGCTCATCAGACCATGCAAATTCTACTTGTTGTGTCAACTTTTGCAAAGGATGAAGCAACTCCGAGGCTAAGTGAATGAAGCGTGACATATACTTCACCTTCTGAATGAAAGAGATGACCTCCTTAAGACTCTTCGGTGATGGGAGCTCAATAAGAGCCTTTGCCTTTGAAGGATCCACCTCAATGCCTTTATAGGAAACCTTGTGACCGAGCAAGATCACTTCATCCTCACCTATGTGGCACTTGTCGGGGTTGAGTTGACCTCCCATGTCGTAGAGCTTCTTTAAACCTTCTTCTACCCTTTGTAGATGCAATGATTCTGAGCTATAAATGCAAAAATCATCAATGAACACCCTAATTGACTTTCCAAAGAATGCTTGAAACACCATGTTCATGAAACGTTGGAATGTTGCAGGAGCATTTGTCAGACCAAATGGCATGACTCTAAAAGCATAACAACCCCAAGGAGTGATAAAGGTTGTTTTCAATTGATCTTCCAATGCGATACCTATTTGAAAGTAGCCTGAGTAGCCATCACACACAGTGTACTTCTCATGACCAGCTACTTCATTTAGTATCTCATCCTGAAATGGGAGGGGAAAGTGATCTCTTTTTGTTGCCTCATTGAGTGGACGGTAATCCACACACACCCTCCACTTTCCGTTCTTCTTAGGAGTGACAACAACAGGAGAGACCCACTCTGAATTCTCCACTGGATAAATGAACCCTGCTGCTAGAAGCTTTCTTACCTCCTTGAGTAAAGCCTGCTCCTTGATGACTCCTAGCCTTCGTAGCTTCTGAGCCTTAGGTGTGGCCTCTGGCTTCAACTCAATTTTGTGTTGAACAGCATCTACTCCACGCACATCGGTGTAGTCTTTAGCAAAAAGCCTAGGAAACTTCCTTAGCACACATTTGAACTCCTCTCTTTCATCCTTTGTAAGTGTTGTTGATAGCATACCTTCCAGCATCCCTTCATCTTGATATTCACCTTCGTTCTCTTGAGGACCTACCTCCTCCAAGCCTTGACAAGAGGTCTCTTGGTTGCTTGGCGTGACTACCCATTCTAAAATATCCTTTTGGTCACTCTCTCAGAGTCCTCCATGAAATATTTCTCCTTTAAAGCTACTTTGAGTTCTGCCCAATTTCTCCCATGCCCATCTTTCATTCCCATAAGATGTTCTCTAATTTTTGGAGCAACAACTAGCTCAAAGCTTTGAATCATCTCACCTTCTGACACGCGATGCAACTCCATCTCCTTCACATACTTGTGTAAGTACTTGGTTATATCTTTGCCATTGAACTGATCCATTCTATTGACAAATGCTTGTATGGACTTCATTGCTAAAATGTCCCTTCTTTCAGTGGCATGTTGTTGTTGCATGAACATTGCAAATGCTTGAAACATTTGCATTGTTGCTGGGTCAAAATGCATACCCTGTTGCTCAACATGACCACCCATGATTACCCACAAACTCTTAGCCTGGCAGTTTCACGTCGGGTTCACCAAAAATATGTCGAGAAATGTGCGGTCTTGCAGGAAAGCACCGGGATTTTGATTGTGAGAGAACTCCAAAAACTATATGGAGGCGTTAAACCATAGATGTCATGAAGTATAGGGTTTGGAAGGAAGTGCAATCAAAGAAGCTTCATTCTTTCTCTCTTGTACTCACACACACAAAGAAAGAGCAGAAAAGAGAATATCAAAACAACACAAAGATGAAAACATCAAGGCTATGGTCATATCGTATCATGGGTAATATGAAAGGGTTAATAGATGAGTTATTGGCATTCAATCTTTGCTGACCAAACACGCTACGAATTATTCTTTGGAATTGTAGTTTTGTGCTCACCATAATATATATGTTTTGTCTAGTGATTGGGATTAATTATGTATACAAATCCTCTTGGTTCATAGAAAGATAACTACACTTATATCAAAAGAAAAGTTATAGACTATAAGAGGTAGTATGATAGGATCCGGTGAAAGAAGTATTTCATTGATCCTTTCTGGGCCAAAGAGAAACACTATACATTGTTGAAAGTGTATTTTACGGCTAATCCATACGTTAATTCTAATAGACCGCACAGAGTGGAAGCGATAGAAATTATCATCATGTGGATTATTTGTCTATGATAACTCTAGTATGTGCAAAAATGTAGATATGAGAGAAGTGAAGAGATGAGAAGTTTCCCTCCCAAGCCCTATTCTTGCCCGTAGGCAATAAGGATATTGTGGGGAGAGATGTACCTATAGCAAGGAGAACCTAGAATTTGTAGAGATAATAAATTTCTAAGAGTGAGAGAGATAGGTTTTGTTAAGGAGATGAGATTAGATATATATATGTTGGATTAGAGATGAAAAGAAAACAACAAGAAATCAACAAAATTTCAATGTAGAACACATCTTACTTGACAAATCCTTCGGTAGCATTTTTGATGGAGAGAGAAGAAGAAGGAAGAATTCAACTTTGATTGATACACCAAGTCCAAGACCTTCTTTGATTAGAGTTGATCTTCCAAGGATAGCTTACAAGGATGGCTAGTCTTCCTCTAGGAGAAAGTGTAGGCTTATGCTTATGTTAGTGGCTAAGTACAATTAGGCATTACTACTCACTTTCTCATGAATTCCTCTCATCAATGGCTTGAATGGTTTTCAAGGAAGAAGAGGTTCCCTTTTATAGGTGAATGGAACCCCCAAGGGTTTACACAAGAAGAGAAGAGCCAGTGTGAAGAGAAACTGGAAAAGCTTGAAATGAGCTGTCCGTGCATGATGTGGGTAGATTGGGGTCCAGTGTTTTGATCACATCTCCTCAATCGTGGCTGAAAATAAAAAAGAAAATTTGGGTAGAAAATTCAGCTCATTAGATAGGACTCCCATTTTATATACTTTTGCCAATTCGGTTTGGAACCTTATGTAAAAAAAATCATCAAAATAGGGTCCATTTTTGGCAGCAAAAGTCTTCTTGTGGTCCCCTTAGCCTAGACTTTTATTTGATTCCAAAGGACACCTCATGCAATACAAAAGCATGACATTGCTCCTTGACAAAGTTTTGTAATCATGCTTGCAATAATGCATTAAAATAGGTGTATCTTTGAGAATCATGCAAGCTAGTGTCCCACTAGGATTTGATTCCATCCTAGTAGCTATTTGAAAGAAATATAAGAAAAATATGAAAATATATAGAATATATATATATTGGAAGTTACCCTAGATATAGGATCTAGCTAGGTGTGAGATAATAATGAGATAGTAGAAAGAAAGAATCAATTCTTTTTGCCCCAAGTTAAAGAGGTGGAGCTATTGACCCTTTTTCCATAGTACTTTTTCACGGTAAAGTAAGAATATGTTACCCTTGAGATAGTAGGATGAGATAAAAAGCTTATTATTATACTTAGATATACATATGTACATTATAGAAAATATAGTTATGTATCTAAAAAGTTGCAAGATAGATCTTGTAACATGCGTTCTCACTATGTACATGTCACAACACGACAACGTGCGCTTGGCAAAGTAGGTTTTTGAAAGCATCATAGCATTATTGATCACTTTGTTACTCTTTGAGTTCTTATGGAAGCGTCTCGATTGAAAGGAAAAAAGTTGTATTGTTGCTTTATGGATTTCAAGAAAGCTTTTGACATGGTACCACGAGAAAATCTTTGGAGACGTATGCAAAACCTTCAAGTGTCGAGAGAATTTATGCATGCAGTCTTTTGCATCTACCAAAAAGTGATATGTCGACTACGTATGCGAGATGGAATTTCAAATTTTTTTGCAAGCACCATTGGTGTCAAAAAAGGATGCTTGCTTTCCCCAACCCTCTTTGGGCTACTCATGCGGTGATCATGCTTTTGCTTTATACCGATAATGTAGTTCTCTTGGCGCATACTTTAGAAGATGCACAAAAGCTTATGAGTGTCTTGGAACACTTTTGCCTACATAGCGGGCTAATCGTGAATGGATCTAAAACCAAGGTTATGGTTGTAAAGACCCTTAATGACAAAAATCCATGCATTGTATACAACAATGAGCAACTTGAAGTGGTAGATAGCCTCAAGTACCTTGGCCTTGAGGTTCCATCCAATCATAAATGGAAGGATTGCACAATGCATCGCTTGGAAGCCGGGGAAAGAGGGATTATTATGCATTTGAGAACATGTGCAACACTGGAGAGATCAAGTGTTGGGAAAAGTACCTCTTTGACACATAGGTGACACCGGTGCTTCTTTATGGAGTGGAGGTGTGGGTGGTAGCATTGGGAAGTCTGCTTGGAAAGAGTTTGAGAATGTCCAAAAGCGTTTTCTCACTAACTTTCTCCAAGTCAAGACACAAACACCCTACATGCTCTTACTTCTTAACTCCAAATCGCTTCCCATGGAGGTCTTGGACATGCAAAGGGTTGTGGAGTACATGCTTAAGACACAACGTAGCCCTTTGTATCGACTTCCTAGAATCGCATATGAAGCAAGTCAAGAGGTCCAAAAGACATGCAAGAGCAAAATACTAAATTCGCGGTGGATGCCTAACATCAAGAAATGATTTGGAAGATGGGATGCATGTCACTTGCTCAAGGATGCATTGATCGACTCCCAGGTTAATGAGGCCTTCTTACAACGCCAATGTATCATGGCTTCGGAGAAATTTGGAGGTTCTTGCTTTAACCATTACACCACGCACGTTGCCCCAAATTACAAATCTCTCTTCTTCTCCGAACAAGGTAGCCAAACCTATCCCTACATCCTTGATCCCATCCCGTTGAGTGCGATCTGTACTATTGCCTCCATTCGTCTTAGTCCCATTCTCTACGCTGCGAGACAGGACGTTGGGGCATTGGTGAGGAGTCTCATCAACTTTGCAACTTATGCCCTCGTCAAGTGCGAGAGAGTGAGTACCACACACCACTTGCGTGCTCAGCTTTTAACCACATTAGGTCCTCTTTTCGCCATATATTCAACCATGAGCTCTCCCTATATACCTTCCTCTCTTAACCACGATGTGGAATCTCTATTGTGATGCTCATTTCAACCATTTTTGAGCATCGATAGTCACTTATGACCTCCAGTCACACCACGTGACATATTCATTTGGTGCTTTGTCCCCTTGGCCTCTACGCTTCCGCACCGTCGACTTTGACATGTTCAATTTAAAAAAATATCATAAAATAAGGGGTCATTTTATTCATTCAAACATGTTAAAAGAGGGCCTTTTTTAATAACCAATAAATGCACATTATATAGGGAGAAACGGTGGTGGTGAATCCCCCGAGAGTAAGGTGATGGAAGCTGTCCTCCACCTACTCCGTAAGATCCCCAACCCGCCAATACCAAGATCTGGATGGGATCCTTGACAGGTCTCTAGGTCTGATAAAAATCAGAGTCTCTAAACAGAAAAAAATCTAAGGAATAGACCTTTACCATTGACAATGGCTTGGGTCTATAGCCTTAGAAGAAGACCTAGTCCTGTCTCGTAGTGGAAACGGGACAACGTATTAAAAGTCCAAAAAAACTATCGATAACTGCCACAATTGGGCTAAGGTATCCTCAACCAACGCTTTTTTCCCTCTAACAGATGTGACGGCATAGCCGTTGGTGGACTCCTCTTCCAAGTGAAGAAGTTTTCTAAACGTTTTAGTGCGCAGGGATGGATAGTTACCTGACTAATCAGGTCCACCCGTCCATGATTGACAACCTTAGTCAATCCCCACTTACCACCCCGCACTCACACAAGATTCGTTTATCTTATTATCACATTGTTTTAACATTTAAAATAATGGTTTCTTTTAACGTTCCATCACGGTAATTCCTTGAAGACAGCATTGAAAGCATTCTTTTAGCAAACAGACATCTTTAAACTTAAGACAGGGTACTGTCAATCAAAACAGTATCCATAATAACCATGATCAGTACTCGTCTTGTCTCAAGACCACCTAAGGGTGAAAAACGGCACCCATTCCTTATTCAATCCGGAGTGGAATAAACCCCCACCCAAGGTTCCGGGTGCCCATACACAAAACCAGTTGCCCATACAACCGGGCGGCTCCCCTAGGATAAAAAACGATATCCTAACTTATGTAGAAACATCAAGACATGACACGGAGTAGAAACTCATCGTTCATGGGGGTAACCGACTTATCCGTGGCTAGAAAGACAATCATTATCATCAATTTATACTAAGGAGTCAGAGGTGTCTTGAGACAAGCTGTCTTAAGGATGATCAATCATATCTTTCCTATTTCAACCAGTCATAACCCAATCATTTATTTCCTAGTTACAATCATTGCTCGTGGGTTCGTGGAAGTTACCTTCCATTTAAAGAGAGTTTATCCTTCCTAACCTTACGTATGCAATGCTTAACTTATAAAAGAACTTAAACTAATTAAAGACTTAATTGAATAATGGGACACCCGCCCGGGATTGATTGGCCATCTGATGCTGCGCTGGCGTCTGAAGACTCTCCTCCGTAGGCCTACGACTAGGCCCGGCTTCGTCGTCGTGCGACGCTCTAGTTCGTTTTGGAGCTACGTCCTCATCATCAGATGTAGGATTTGCTCGGGTTCTTTTTTGTGTCATAAATTCTTATCCTTATAAAAAGGTCGTCTAATCATTAGGTAAATAATTCAAAATCTAGACTTAACCTTTGTATTCAATCGTAACCCATCCAAGGTTAAATTTATAGTTTTAATTGATAAATTCTTGACCTAGTAATTACTTATTTGTCTATACAGGCATGATAATTTTTTCCACCGCTTCCCTAAGGGTTTTCTAAGCTCTCCTAACTTTGTTTTAAATTTATATATCTTTTTCTTAATTTTCCCATCAAATTTTAAGCTAATAATCTACTTATTTTGAGCTTAATATTTATTGTATTTAATTTCTCTTAAAGATTTCATTTCCTTAACTTGATATCATAGGTTTACACTTTACTATAATTTTTCTAAAAAATTTTAACCACAAAGTCTATTTATTTTAATTAATCATTTGCTAAAAATAGGACTTTTGATCAATTATAATTTTCTAACCTCACTAATTAACTATGGTATAATTACCACAGGTAGATAAGAATATTTTTAACCTCTAGTAATTATCTTATTATTTTCTAACTTAATTATATAATTTCTATCTTTAATTTTTAGCTAAAATTAGAATAATTTGACTTAAATAAATATTTATTCTACTTTTCTAACCTTGAAATATTTACCACGGCCTCCTTATTATGTAAGATAACTGTGATAAATAGAATGTAATCATATAGCATGATTTACTAATTTTCGCCTTGAAATATCACCCAAAATTAGTATATTTTGATTTAGATAAATATCTATACTAATTTTCTAACTTTGACATAATTATCACGGCCTTTTCATCATGTAATATAGCTCTAATAAATACCATGTAATCATATAACATGATTTACTAATTTCCCTCTTTAATTTTTAGCTAGAAATAGTATAATTTGACTTATATAAATATCTATACTACTTTTCTAACATTGGAATAATTATCACGGCCTCTTTATCCTATAATACAACTATGATAAATAGCATGTAATTATAGCACATGATTTACTAATTTCCCTCTTTAGTTTTTAGCTAGAAATAGTATAATTTGACTTAGATAAATATATATAATTCTTTTCTAACCTTGGCATAATTATCACGGCCTCTTTACTAAATAGTACAGCTTTGATAAATAGCATGTAATTATAGCACATGATTTACTAATTTCCCCTTTTAATTTACCCCTAACAACAGCGTAATTCCACTAATATAATTAGTTAAACTAATTATCTGAGATTAGCATAATTATCATGGATTTTATAACATCTAGTTAACCTCTAGTAAATAAATCAATTCAATTTGAATCTATTTGCTAGTTTCCCTTATTTAAATTGTCCAAAAAATAGAGTATTTTGGCTAAAGTAATTATCTAGTTTAATTATCTTAGCTTCTCTTAATTATCACGAGCTCATTAACACCTATTTAAGCACTAATAAATATCTCACAGCATTTGAAATCTGTTTACTAATTTTCCCTATTTAATTTTCTCTAAAAATAGAGTGTTTCTGGTAAAGTAATTAGATAAATTAATTATCTAAGTTTTTCCTAATTATTACGGGTTATTGAACATCTAATTAACCACTGATAAATATATCACATCATTTGCAATCAATTTACTAATTTCCCCTATTTAAATTGCTCAAAAAACAGAGTATTTCTGCTAAAGTAATTCGTTATATTAATTATCTGAGATTCTTCTAACTATCACAGGTTCCTTAACACTTAATTAACCACTGATAAGTATATCACAACATTTAAAATCAATTTACTAATTTCCCCTATTTAAATTGCTCAAAAAATAGAGTATTTCTGCTAAAGTAATTAGCTAGATTAATTATCTGAGCTTCTCCTAATTACCATGGGTTTTTAACATCTAATTAACCACTGATAAATATATCACAGTATTTGAAATCAATTTACTAATTTCCCCTATTTAAATTTCTAAAAAACACAGTATTTGTGCTATAGTAATTAGCTATATTAATTTTCTGAGCTTCTCCTAATTATCACGGATTTCTTAACACCTAAATAATCACTCATAAATATATCATAGCATTTGAAATCGAATTACTAATTTGTCCTATTTAAATTTCTCAAAAAATAGAGTATTTCTGCTAAAGTAATTAGCTAGATTAATTATCTGAGCTTCTCCTAATTATCATGGGTTTCTTAATATCTAATTAACCACTGATAAATATATCACAGCATTTGAAATCAGTTTACTAATTTTCCCTATTTAATTTGCTCAAAAAACAGAGTAATTCTGCCTAATTAATTAGGAAAATTATTCAAAAAATTATAGGATAATTTTCCCAGCTTAATGACTGTCTAGTGCAACTCTGATAATTACCTCAACTTAATTTAAGCTTAATTAATATATTTACCATTAATTCATGGTTAATTTGGCTAATTTCAGTCCTAATATGATAGGATAATTAATTAACTTAATATTACTAAGCTTAATTACAATAATCAATAGAGATTAATTGATTAAGAGAGGTTTTATGAGTATACATATGCCTAATCTTTGATTTATTAACAAAATAGCTTAATCTAACCTTGCTAATTAAGAAAGATTAGGCTAATTATCGTTTAAGTTAATCAATTAGAGATTAATCTCTAATGATTTCTGCGTAGTGTTCTCTCTAGATGAGAGAGAGAGAGTATCAAGGCTCCGAGTCTGTGTAAAATGTGAAGCTAGGGGTCCTATTTATAGTTTTCTGGCACTCATAAGCTCTCACTGGCTGAAAAAGGCAGTTGCTTGCAGTTCAAGCAGTCCCCATACATGTCAAAATACTCCCCCTACTGCTAAATGAGTCCCTAGAAGGTCACTGATAACCCTCCCATTACCTGCCAGCTTTTAAAATATCAATTTTTCTATATTTTGACCTATTTTTGCTTAATTGGTAAATATCTTGTAAATATCTAGGAGGTCTTTAATAAAGTCTATGCTTAAATGATAACTGCAACCCTTCAATTTTTCCTATTTTACTCAATTCACAGTGTAAACTTCCAGGGGTCGTAACTATGCCAGTTTTTATCAGAATTCAATTCTGAAAATTTCTAGCCCGGGGTTTGCTGTGCTTAAGATTCCAAAAATACCAGTATTTGCCATGGTCGGACAATTCTACATTGCTTTTTCAATAATCATATCAGTTTGATTAAGCTTTATACAACCTTTAAGGTTTCAGAAACTGGAAACCTTACACTAAAACGCTTTCCGCTAGCACGTCTTTGGTTATTCCATTAGTGATGATCAACCCTCTCCCCCCCCTTCTCAGTAGACAACGTTCTAAGACTCTGCTGCACTTTTTTTCACCATTGCAGATAGCCCCCTCCCTATGTTTGCCTGCTCACTCAATCTCAAAGAGGCACCCCCAATTGCTTCAAGGGTGAAGTTAAGAGAGGGCAAAAAAGGCCCCTATTTCTTGTAATCGGATCTAGAAGGAATATTTGAGGGTTGTTAGTGATTTTATTTTCCGGACCGGCCTTGGAAAAATGGCTTGTAAGAGCCTTGAAGGAGAGGATTTAGTAGCTCAATTTTTCAAAGACCTTATGGAGCGGCTTGGGGATTGTGTGGCCACCCTTTTAGAGTATGAAAGGACGAAAAAAGTTTCCAAATTTTGTACCTTCCAGATGGCCCACCCTTGCTCAAGCACCAATGACACAACCAAAACCAACTATCAGCTATGGGGGATGGGAATGGAGGGAGCTTTTGAAGGGAGCTTTTTCCAGATTTTGCTCAACTAAGAAGTTAGAAAAAAAGGCTCCCTCCAAAGCGCTCTCCAACCCTTAGTTTTTGGAGCGAGCTTTTTGGAGGGAGATTTTTTTCTTATCTCTCAATCTCTCTCTCTCTCTCTCTCTCTCTCTCTATATATATATATATATATATATATATATATATATATATATATATATATATATATATATATATATATATATATATATATATATATATATAGACACACACACACACACATACATACACACACACACGCTGAAAGGGCAGGGGAACTGAACATGCTCATCACCACCCAACCATGCCCTATATAGGCCCTTGGTCTTCTAAATATAGGGACCCCCTTGACTGCATGTCCATCCTGGCCCTTGGCTCGGACTGGTCCTACCATTGTCCTGACATTACTTCCCCCTTGGAGAAGCGTTTTCGTCCGCGAAAACACAAGTGATGGTATCTTCATAAGAACACTAATGTTTTCTACCGTAACATCCCACATGGATCCAATGGTTCATTTGAGCGGAACCCGGTTCAGCAGGAGGTTCAATGAAACCAAGAGTAACATCTTGATTTTTCACATTGTTGTCCATTTGTAACCATCTGATGGTACCGGTTCCTATCCAAACATAGTGTGTAGACTCCATTTAGAACGCTCATGAGCATGGTAAATGAGTTTATCACAACACAGGTGTACCAAAAAGAGTACCTGTTGTCACTTTCCATGAAAGTCCATTGCTGACATAACTCATCAGCCAATTTTAGTCCTTGACTTGGCCCCAATTTTCATCAGCAGTAAACAACCCCACCCCAATGAGTGTTCAAGGTTGAGAACCTGAGTTATACATGAAGAGACTACCTAGTCGCAACATGCGTAAACTCCAAAAAGAGCAATACATGCTTATGAATTTGATTTCTTGGTGCTAATGTACGCACTTTGCATATCCTGTAGCCAAGATTACACTTTGTAATCTGTCAATCCCCTTGGATACTGACAGTACTGAGGTGTGTTTCCCCCATGGTTTACAGACAGTCTTCCCAGACGGCTGGTAAACGGGGAATCACAGTAGCATATAACATTGTTGAGGAATCAACCATGTTCGGAATAACCATCGTGGTTAACTTGAAAAATCCACAAACACCCAAACCGAGCCATGACCTCTATTGGTGATTAGTAGACTCAAAAGTAATCTCATAGAGATAGTGCACATAGAGTGAAAAATGCTTCATAAGCAACAACCTGAGGAATATGCATGCCGTTCCGAATCAGCCTTTGCTAAACACTAGGACCCATAATACCTAGTGTGTATGCATTTAGCAAAAAACAAATCCAAACCCGTATATCCGTGGTAATTCTTGCCAATACTTATGGCAAATGTGATGCACCTAGCACACATTAACAGGAATGTAAATAGTTCTTAAAAGAAACTAAATACTTTCATTTGAAATCTTTTGCAAGCTTTGCTTAAACGTCTGAACCATAATAAAAGGTGAAACATTGATCACTTCTAGGTACAAACAATGAAACTTTTTCATTTGCTATATGTATAAACAACCATCTGTAATGTTGTTTAGCAAAACTTGTACCTTAACAAGGCATTCTAAGTATCCGATAATTTCTGGCCATGAAATTGCTCCTGATACGTCGTGCTAAAAATGGTCTAGAAAATAGATGAGACCAGCACTTAGATACTTGTTGTGACACATATTTGAAATAGGGGGCGCCAGTGTCAGTCCCAGAGACTCATATTCGCCACATGTGGAATATGTCTCAACTAAGGATGTCTAAAGAAGAACATCCTACAAGTACAAGATGTACTTGTGTGTGGAGGTAGCTCTAAACACTTTACGACAAGAGTGAGAGGGACCCTCATTCATTGCTCCACACTGGCTAAACCGAACTCCTTGAGTTCCTAGACCATGTTGTATCCATGTGACAACATGTGCCAAATTGAACCCTACAGATAGGTTCGTAACAGCATAAGACAGAAAGATAGATTGGACTCTTGGCCCAAAATACTTTGTGCCGACATGCCCTTGGCATTGCTCTGTAACATTCAAGCGCACTTAGACGTCTTGAAAAACCAAGCAAAGCATACTAAAAATGGAATAACACCAAATCAATAGATGCGTACCTGGAGATTTGAACGTAGTGTACACTTACCTGTATTCAAATGGAGAGGACACCTCCCCTACCTAAAAAAAACAAATAACATTGCACTGGAAACCCTGGGTGTTGCCTTTGCAATCCAAGCCCTTGGATTAGAATCTGCGTAGTCAAACCCCTTGGTAAGACTCTTTGTAGAAACTGATCAACTAGCAGATAACGGTAACCAACATGGTCAACCGTGTACAGAATGATTGGAATCAACTTGAAAAGTGTTCGTCCGCTACCGCGTGTGGTAGATTGCGGAATTCTTTCCTTGAAAATATAACTGGGAGAGATCAACTGTGATCCTCAATGCAGATCAAAATGTGATCCTTAATGCCTATGGGGTGATGTAGCAATCACCCGCCGGGTCTTACCCAAAAGTAGTATGTCCATAGACACTCTGTAGTGCTATAGAGAGAGCAAGAAATCCACAAAAGTAAGATGCCTAGCTCGTGTCAACAGCCATGCTGCCCCAACCATTTGCTGCCTCTAGACTCCATGGTATAGATCAGCTGATCTAAGAGTAAGAGTATCAAAAACTCAACTGGAGCATCGCACTAGAAACATATAGTGCAAAAATGACACCCTAATCCTCCGAAATAACAAGACTCTTGCTCGTCCATTAACGTTGATATGTTTGACGTGTACTCCACTGGGCAAATCTGTTCGATCCTAAGAACAATCACCCAAGGAATGCCAATAGTTGGGTCCTACCCAAAATTTGACAATGGCTCTTAGTAGCCTGTATGTGGCTCCTAGCTCTTACGGCAATTAGTATTCAATCGATAAACCGATGAAAACTAATGTGAATGGCATCTTGGCCAATTTCTAGCTGAGAGTTAGAGCATCTTGGCTCATGTTGACTCCCAAACAAAACATGTATCAAAAGCTTCTTAGAAGATTTTCATTATTCCCTTAAAGAGAGAGAGACAAAGAGAACAAGAGCATGCTGGGCTGAGAAACTTTCCTTAAATTTGTAGAGTGTGTGCCCAGAATGTGTGCTCTTAGACATCTTATGCCCAAATTGCAGCTTATCCTATAAGCATTCCACAATCTGTCTGTATGACGCTCTCATCAAGAGAGGCAATAGAAAACACAAGTTAAATCGTGACCATCTACCGTGTAGGGTCGTGACTGTATGAGGATGACTTGAAAGGGGCACCTTGCCGGTGAATCTAGTCAAAATTTTAGGTTCTTTCTAGTATTGTTGAGTGTTGATAGCAATCAACAATCCATCCGTACTCTGTCCTTGACAGAGTTGCGAGTGTGTTAGCGGAAGCGTAATCTTTGAAGTGGTGGAATTTATGCCACCTAGTTAGCATGCCTTGCACACAGATTTTGAAGCGCTTGGCAAAAATGATGGCCTCAAAAGTGAGAATCAAAACCAAAAGTGCCGTGCACAGTTGAGACTGGTAGGGATTCTGTCAGCTGATATTCCCTATTTTGCCAGTTCCCTGAAGCCGTGCTTCCTATAAAATTGCCAAAACTCTTTGCTTTGCACAATGACAGTAATTGCGAAGTAAAGTGTAAATAGGAAAACAAACAAGAAAACTTGAACTTGGCTAACCTGGGTGTTGCTGTAACCAGTTGGCCCGATATTCCATGGAAGAAAACTCGCTTAAAAATGGCGCATAGCCATATCCACTGCACGTATATGATACAGGTTCGGATCTGTATTCTGTATCATATACGCCCGTCTATTTCTCATGAAATAACCGGCTGGTATATTGTCAAGTCCGTCCCAAGTTTGTATGCTCATAGCAGAGTCCAAACATGGAAGTCTTGCCTGATACTTTTTAGTAGACCCACTGCTTGGCATGATTATGGAGACGAAATCCATGTTCCAGTGAAAACGAGCCCTAACAATTTGCTTGATAGCTTCTTGAAATGGTCGTTAATGGTTGGTCCTGTCTAGAACCTGTTGCCTCCTGTATCAAGATTAGCAATAGACAGTGCTGATCTCCTGGAGATTCTCTAGCACTACCATGCCCTAACCTGTGTGAGGCATGGACAGAAGCCTTGTTGTGAAACGAGATCATTACTTACTCAAGCCTTGCTTGATTTTGGTGGTCAAACCATTCATTGGTCTTTGGACAACCAAAGTTTGCTATACACAACCCTCGGCATGATCCAACCGTGCAAGGTTTTTATGCCTCGGAGAAGCCATGGGTGCAAGAAAATTTGATAACAACATGGTGCGCACAAGCCTTGCTCATGTCTTGATGCAGCATGTTCTTGAGGAAAACAAAGCGGTATTGAAATCTTTTATTGACCTCCTATTGTTTACCTGCTAAATGCCTTCGAGCAATTTGTTGTATCGGCCACAATGCCTGCGTTTTCGAGCATCATTGAACCGCGAACCATGTTCAATCTTGAGTCAAAGCCTTGCTCAAAATGTAAATGCTCCAAACTGTCACAAGCTGTGCTTGTGTTTGGAGTGCTGAACGTGCAGTCATGCACAAGAATTGTCCAAGACATGCTGTGCATGCTTGCTTGTGTCGCAAAAAGTTGGCACGACAAAAGCACTTTGTGCTTGCCGTCTTAGTAATCCCGCGAATCGACATGCTATGCTATCAATATGTTGCATGTGGCATGACCACGCATGCCAAGCGTGTTGCAGCCCTAGCAATTTCTTGCACTGCATAATTGTAACTAATCAAGTAAGAAAAGCAAACAAAATATTCATACCATGTCTGTAATTTGTGTGTAGATTGCCTCCCGAAACCGAGAAGCTTCCTTGCCACATGACTGTCATCAAAATTCCTGAATGCATGTTATTGACAGCTTCTGAAGACGAGGTCGAGTCCATGGTCACGATGTCCTGACATCATGCCGATGGTCTTGCAAAATGGCGTTAGCCGTCGGATTCATGATGGATTTGACACATTGCGGCCTAGACGGTCTCCGAAAAAATTCTGCAGAAAACTGTCGAACGCCGGGTTGCATTGCTATGGAAGGTGTGCAGCCGTACCTGGCGAATTCGCTCCACATTCCCTTTAGAATACATATGTACTTGAAGGGGTTTGTGCCGGTGGTGGGCACACACCCCCACCGGCACACACCCTTAACCAATTAAAGGTGCCCAAAACCTTCCTCTGTAGCGATGGCGGATCATCAATAGCGCCGTCTTGAGAAATTTGCTCGCGCTGCCGCTTGCAATGGTCCTATGCACTTGGGCAAGAAACGAGAATTGTCTAATTTTGCAAGGCGAAGCTGTTTGGTTCTGCTCCAGCCCCATCCTGGTCGCTGCTGAGGTTTTGGCTCTGTAAGAAGCGGTACCCACACCGCTGTCGGCTCCATTGTCCTCCATGCAAGCAGCTTTTTATGCCATACAAGGGTTTATGCACCTGTCGTGAACCCGTCCCCGCCTGTCAAGGGTTTATGCACACTCCGTGAACCCCAACCCCGGTTTGCATGTAGCCTAGAACTCCACATGGAAGCCATGCCCTCCATAGATTGCTTTCCTCTTCAATTGAGAGAGAGAGAGAGAGAGAGAGAGAGAGAGAGAGAGAGAGAGAGAGAGAGAGAGAGAGAGAGAGAGAGAGAGAGAGAGAGAAAACCATGTGTTGAGAAGAAAACCATCTTCCCCGCCATGGCTCCACCCTCCTTCCTCCTCTCCACCTTACTCTGATACCAGTGAAAGGACAGGGGAAATGAACATGCTCATCACCACCCAGCCATGCCCTATATAGGCCCTTGGTCTTCTAAATATAGGGACTCCCTTGACTGCATGTCCGTCCTGGCCCTTGGCCCGGACTGGTCCTACCATTGTCCTGACACACGCACACACACATATACATACATACATACACACACAAACACACACACACACACACATATGTGTGTGTGTATGTATGTATGTATGTGGCACCGGCCATTTACACATGAGAATGAGAGAGAGAGAGAGAGAGAGAGAGAGAGAGAGAGAGAGAGAGAGAGAGAGAGAGAGAGAGAGAGAGAGAGAAGGGATGGAGAGAAATATATATATATTTTTATATATATAGATTGTGTATACTTATATATACATGCATATATATATCTCCCCCTCCCCCCTCCTTCTCTCTCTGTCTAAGGGATGGAGAGAGAAATATATATATATATATAGATTGTGTATACTTATATATACATGCATATATATATCTCCCCATCCCCCCTCCCTCTCTCTCCCTCTCTCTCTCTCTCATTCTCATGAGAGAGAGAGAGAGAGAGAGAGAGAGAGAGAGAGAGAGAGAGAGAGAGAGAGAGAGAGAGAGAGAGAGCACAAGTGCTAATGTGGCATTTGCTATTGAAGGCCTGAAGCTTCTTGTGCCTCAGTTCTATTTGCATGTTCAACTCTAATGGCCTCCTGCATGTTAGCTTTATGGTTTTTAATGAAGCATTTGTTTGCTGCGAGCATCTCTGCATCATCATATTTGCAATTGTAGCACATGTATACAGAGCTTGCCGGCTCTTCCGAACATGGTCCCATTTGAAAGTTCTCATTTTGACACAGAGGATTCACTAATGCTAAGGAGGGGATGCCACGTGCGTGCATACCACTGGGTGAAACCCCCTTATATACGGTCCCTTACATGGTATCCCAACCCCCTATCTATGGCGATAACCCCCTACATAAGGATTCCAAAGTATTAACATGACTCCCTTCCTTATATGTACACAAAATATTATAGCTTACAAGAAGTTTCAAGAACTTCATGAAGTTGTTTTTTTTTGGGTTTCCCTTGTACAAAGACCAATGTTTCAAATTTATATGTGCCACCTACTTTGTAGGATTCCCACAAAGGATTTAAAGCTTGGTAATCAAAGAGTATACTCAATTCTTTGGACTAGAATACTTTACAAAATACAAAGTGCTTTAATTTAAAGTAAACATATAAATGACCATAACATATGACCACTTTAAATCTCAAGTTGCACCTTAAGAATAACCATAGGGGAACCATACATGTCAAAGTTAGATACTACATGAGATGTCTAAAAGACAACTTTATAGCTCAATTCCACTATATAAGTGAAACATACATATCAAAGTTAGATATTACATGATATTTCTCTGCAATATTTAGCACATACATGCAACATCTCTCTCTCTCTCTCTCTCTCTCTCTCTCTCTCTCTCTCTCTCTCTCTCTCTCAATCTCTCAATTCTAAAAATTCTTACAGTCAGTGCACAGATAGTGCCAACCTTCTATTTGGTTGTGCAATGTTTGCAAGTGGTAGATTGTATTTGGTTGTGCATTGGGTGGAATTCTAGGACTTGGTTAGTCAACTTTGTCATTGGTTCTATAGTTGGAAAATTAGAAGAAGACTCTACAAATGTTTGCTCATTGCTTGGAAGGTGAAGAAAAGGGAGGAGGTATTCTTGTGATTGGTGAAGTGAACGAGTCGGGTTTGTCTTACACACCCCTGCAAAGAAATCACTTGCATTACAATGTCAATTTGAAGAGTATTCAAGTGAATGGTCAACCGATTCAATTGGATTAGTCTTCAAGCACGAGTGTGTTTGCCTATCAAGGCTTCTAATAGCTGAGAAATCTAGATTTGGACTGCTTTGTCTACCTTGGAAGCGTGGATGATGAGTTTCCAATAGTTATTTTCATGTTTGAGAGTGCAGCAAGGTTGAGGGCATATCCTCGTGATTATCTCATCCACTTGGAATATGGCAAGGACAGTTTGTACTGTATGGGGCTTGAAATTTCCCCTTCTAGAATCCCCCACTTGATAATTTTGGGAGACATCATTTTGAAGGACAAGCTTGTTGTCTATGATCTTGAAAATCAGCAAATTGGTTGGATCAATTTCAATTGATCTCCTCATGTGAATGTGGTGACATTAACATGACCGCCTATGAAAGTTTTCTCTACTACAATTGGCCGTGGACATGTTGATTGCTTTACAATATTGAGATTGACGACATCACTCTCCATGTTATTTTTTCTCTTGTTAATAATTTGAGTGGTTTCCCCTCTTATACTGGCTTGTGAATATCCAGATTTGTAAGTTTTTGTAAAACAAATATCTTAGACCTTGTCTTGTTTGAAATGAATAATACCATTCTTCCCTGAGAGAGAGAGAGAGAGAGAGAGAGAGAGAGAGAGAGAGAGAGAGAGAGAGAGAGAGAGAGAGAGAGAGAGAGAGAGAGAGAGAGAGAGAGAGAGAGAGGCACACATGGTAGCAACAACAATGGCCACCCACAACACTAGATTTCTAGCTAGAGGATAGTTGCTGCCACTAGCTTCAGCTAGAGAGGCGCTTCTGAGTGGCAGAGAGGGGCGAACAATACTTTGTATAATTAATGTGGACCCTTGTGTTGGAGTTCAAGTTATCGGTGTTTGAACCCGTAGGTTGGAGTTCAAGGCACATGCATATGGCAGGTTAGACGACAGAGACAGCCTCAACAGGTGGGAATAATCTCCTGGAAGCCGGACAGCGGACCAGCTAGTAATTACCATGGCCGTTACCACAGTAACCTCAAGAGGCTATAAATAGGACCCATTAAATTGTAATCGGGCGGATTGTACTTTGGGATGTTTTCACTCTTTGACTTCTTACTTCTAGTCTCTTGGTTCTAGTTTTCGAAGCTGTCTTGAGTGACAATCTCTTCACTTGTAACTCTACTCTGTAATCATTAATACAATGGTCCATTAAGCTTCAATCTGTAATTTCATGTATTCATAAACTCTGAATCTGAATTCGAAACACTTTTCCAGTCATTCAGTCTGTTCCTAGTTCCAATAGAGTATTTCAGTTCAGTAACTATTCTAGCTCAGTTTCTATATTCTATTTGTCAAGACAAGGGTCCTACGGGGCAAGGCCCAACCTAGGGGGTCAGGGACCTAGGCCAAGGGCCTGGACTGGACCAGTGCGGACTGGGGATCCGCTTAGGGCAAGTGCTAGGAGCTAGCCTATATAAGGGGCGGTAGGGAGGAGGATCCCAGGTTCAGTTACCCTAGGCCTTATATTGGTATCAGAGCTAGGGGAGAAGGAGCCATGGAGGAGGGGGGAAGGTTTCATGGAGCATGCAACGTCTCTCTCTCTCTCTCTCTCTCTCTCTCTCTCTCTCTCTCTCTCTCTCTCTCTCTCTTGCAATCAAAGCGTAAGGCATGGCCTCCCTCTGTCCGAAGCAACCCTCTCTCTCCTTGGCGTTGCGAGCTTCCATGGAGGGGTCGATTGAGGGCAGAACCGTAGGAGGGACCCCTTATATGGGGATTTCCATGGAAGGCTCAAGAAGCCGAACCAGGCTGTGGGCAAGAGCCCTTAGCAGTTGAGGGCCGTCGACAAGCAGGGGGTGGGAACCTCCCCTTGCTCACACAACGAGGCAAGATCGGCCTGCGCAGTTTGGCTTCGGGCTTGCTCCAAAGAGGAGCGCCATGGCCGGCTCACAAAGTTTTGTCGCTTCACCGTGGCCATCCAGGCAAAGGAGCGCCTGCTGCGACCGTCTTCTTCATCCCTGCGCTGCCGCAACCAGAACGCCATCGCTGCATGCATTAAAAATTTCTATTTTTAGCATAAGGGGTGCCCTAAATTGGGCACCCTCCCCAAATAAGGGCGGTAGCCCACATTGATCAAGACCAGCCGGCAGCATATCGAGCAGGACTAGTCGGTAGCTCATATCTAGAGGACCGGATCGAGCAAGCAGTTGTCAAGGGGTAATGTCAAGGGCAAGACAACGATGACTGATGTAGCACACTCATATATAGAGGACCGGATCGAGCAAGCAGTTGTCAAGGGAGATAGTACATTAACGGGTTGAGACGCAGCAAGGGTTTCGGCAAGGGCGAGCTGCAACCGATCGACAGGTGCTGAAAGGCGTCTCCGTAAGCTCGGCTACGGTTTGAGGTCTATGGACACATTGACTAAGAGGTCGAATTGCATGATTAACCAGGTATGCAGTAGGTTTTGTTTTGGGTTTGATGACGTTTTCAAACATGCTTTGTAGCTCTTGCATGCAGGCACAAGCACGGCTTGTGAGAGTTCCATACACATTCAACTTTTGTCCAAGGGCAGTCAATAGGTATGTTCAGTTGTTTCTTTGATCAAGCAGTATTTGATAATAGCTGACATTTGATAGCTCAGTGGTAGATGAGCATCGAGCAATGCTACAATTCTCAATATCATGTCTTTCGGCAAGACCCTTCACAACATGAAGTAGAGTAGTTATTGAGCATGTACTTGATAAACTCTCGTATGCAATGGAATGGATGATCACGGCTATCATTCATCGACCCAGGCAGGCTGAGCTGCATAATTGTGCGTGTTCTCCTAAATTTCACTTACATTTACAATTCGACACGATCGATTTTTTGTTCATGAACGACAAGGTCGACTCTTTTTGCTATGACATCTGTCGTCAATAGCATTTGTTGGCAATGCGGCCAGACAGAGTTCTATGAAGCAAGGCTTCAATTTCTACATCTTGCATTGAAGCTAGTCACGTTTGGCATATGGTATGACCATACAAAATGAGGAAGAGATAGGCAATGTGTTTGCAGGTTATTTCCTACTGCAGGTTATTTCACTATGTACTGACGGGTGGATAGGACATACGACGACATCTGTGCAGACATGGCTATGAGCCGTTTTGGAATGAGTTTCTCCTCCGAACTTTCATGACAACTGGTTGCAGCAACAACGACCAGGTTAGCCAAGTTTAAGTTTTCTTGTTTCTTCCTGTTTTCACTTTACTTGGCAATTACTGTCATTGTGCAAAGCAAAGTGCTTTGGCAATTCTACAGGAAGCCGGCTTCAGGGAACTGGAAAAATAGGGGATATCAACTCATAGAATCCCCGCCAGTCTAAATTGTGCAAGATACTTACAGTTTTGGTTCTCACGGTGGAGGCAATCACTCTGCGCGAGGGCTTACCATTTTTTTAATGCAAGGCATGCTAGTGACGTGAATTCAATTCTGCCGCTTCATGCATTACGATTCCGCTAACACACTCGCAACTCTGTCAAGGACAGAGTACGGATGGATTGTTGGTTGGTATCAACACTCAACGATAATAAAAAGAACCTTAAATTTTGACTAGATTCATCGGCAAGGTGCCACTTTCAAGTCATCCTCATACAGCCACGACCCTACACGGTAGATGGTCAAGATTTAACTTGTGTTTCTTGTTGCCTCTCTCGATGAGAGCATCATACAGAGAGACTGTGGAATTCTTATAGGATAAGCTCCCAGAAAAAAAATGAAAATCTTCTAAGAAGCTTTTGATACATGTTTTGCTCGTAAGTCAGCTTGAGCCAAGGTGCTTTAACTCACAGCTAGCATGTGGCTAAGATGCTACTCAAATTAGTCTTCATCGGTTCGTTGATTGAACACTATTTTGCATAAGGACTATGAGCCAAACATGCTAAGAGCCATTGTCAGGACAAGGGTAAGACCCACCTATTGGTATTCCTTGGATGATTGTTCTCAAGATCAAACAGCTCTACCCAGTGGAGTACACATTGACGTTAATTGACAAGGAAGAGTCTTGTCATTACGGATGCTTAGGGTGTCATCTTTGCACTGCATGTTTTCAGTGCGACACTCAAGTTGAGTTTTTGCTAATCTTCAACTTACAGCAGCTGATCTCTACAAGAAAGTATAGATGCAGCAATCAGTTGTGACAACATGGCTGTCCATAAGAGCTCGACAGTTCACTTGTGTGGTTCTCCTACTCTCTCTATAGCACTACGGAGTGTCTATGGACATACTGTTTTGGGGTAAGACCCGGCGGGTGATTGCTACATCACCCCATAGGCATTCAGGATCACAGGTTGATTTGCATTGAGAATCACAGTTGATCTCTCCCAGTTATACTTTCAAGGAAAGAATTCCGCAATCTACCACACACGGTAGCAGACAGACACACTTTTCAAGTTGATTCCAATCATTCTGTATACGGTTGACTATGTTGTTTACCGTTATCTGCTAGTTGAGCAGTTTCTACGAAGAGTCTTACTAAGGGGTTTGACTACGTAGATTCTAATCCAAGGGCTTGGACTGCAAAGGCAGCACCCAGGGTTCCCAATGCAATGCTGTTTGTTTTCTTTCAGGTAGGGGACATGCTCCTCTCCATTTGAATACAGATAAGTGTACATTACGTTCAAATCTCCAGGTACACATCTATTGATTTGGTGTTATTCCATTTTTAGTATGCTTTGCTTGGTTTTTCAAGACGTCTACATACGTTTGAATGTTATAGAGCTATGCCACGGGCATGTCAGCACTAAGTATTTTGGGCCAATTGTCCAATCTATCTTTTTGTCTTCTGCTGTGATGAACCTACTTGCAGGGTTCAAGTTGGCACATGTTGTCACATGGGATACGACATGGTCTAGGACCTCAAGGAGTTTGGTTTAGCCAGTGTGGAGCAAGATAATGAGGGTCCCTCTCACTCTTGTCGCGGAGTGTTTTGCAGTTCCTCCACACACAAGTACATCTTGTACTTGAAGGATGTTCTTTTTTACACATCCTTACATGAGACATATTCCACATGTGGAGAATATGAGTCTCTGGACTGACACTGGCGCCATTATTTCAATTATGTGTCACGACAAAGTCCCTAGGTGCTGGTCACATCTGTTTTCTAGACCATTTTCAGCACGACGTATCAAGAGAAATTTCGTGGCCAGAAATTGTCAGATACTTACAATGACTTGTTAAGGTACAAGTACTGCTAAACAACATTACAGATGGTTGTTTACACATATAGCAAGGCTATAAGTTGTTAATGAAAAAGTTTCATTATCTGTACCTAGAAGTGATCAATGTTTCACCTTCTATTGTGATTCAGACACTTCAGCAAGGCTTGCAAAAGATTGCAACTAAAAGTATTTAGTTTCTTTTCAGAACTATTTACATTCCTTTTAATGCGTGCTAGGCGCATCACATTTTTCATAAGTATTGGCAAGAATCATTATGGATATACATGTTCAGGTTAGTTTTTGCTAAATGCATGTACACTAGGTGTTATGGTCCCTACTCTTTAGCAAAGGCTAATTTGGAACGACATGCATATTCCTCAGGTTGTTGCTTATGAAGCATTTTGCACTCTATGTGCACTATCTCTATGAGATTACTTTTGGGTCTACTAATCACCAATAGAGGTCATGGCTCGGTTTGGGCGTTTGTGGATTTTTTCAAGTTAACCACGATGGTTATTTTGGACATTGTTGATTCCTCACCAATGTTATACACTACTGTGATTCCCCATTTACCAGTCATCTGGGACGACTGTCTGTAAACCGTGAGGAAAACACACCTCAGTACTGTCAGTTATCTTAGGGGATAGGCAGATTACAAAGAGTAATCTTGTGCTAAAGGATCTGCTAAGAGCATACGTTAGCACAACGCATTTCTGAATAGATGATTTTCTCCCTATTCTAGAATTTGCTTAAGTACGATTTTTGACTTTGAACACCTCTTGTGGTGGGGTTGGAGACTGTGTCAATACTTTCATACGTCAAGGACTTACCAGGTGTGCTGACAAAGTATGTTGCCAAGTAACCTTCATTAGAGATGAACATGTAGTTCTTCGTGTTCCAAACTATTCAGAATTCTAACACGAGGACATTCCCTATCTACGCTTTTCAAGATACTCGGGCGAGTAGGAAATCTGGCTCACAATTGCATGGAAAGTTATGCCAAGGTTTCCTTGCATTATTCCAGTACCTTCAGAAGATCTGAAAATTGGTTATGCCTTTGGACAACTCTTACTTGTGGTTACTCCTTTACAGTACTCAAGTGAGTTATAAATGGAGTTACCATTTAGACCCAAGTGACTCTTAGTTGTGGTTACTCCTTTACAGCATTCAAGTGAGTCATAAATGGAGTTACCATTTAGACCAAGTGGTTGCAAACAGACGACAATGTTGAAAATCAATATGTTACTCTTGGTTTCATTGAACCTCCTCACTGCACCAATTATCGGTCATATAGACAACTGGCTCACTTATGGGACGTCAATAAAGAAAACATCAGTATTCTTAAGAAGATATTACTACTTGTGTTTTCGAGGACGAAAACTCTTCCTTAAGGGGGGAGTAATGTTAGGACAAGGGTCCTACGGGGCAAGGCCCAACCTAGGGGCTCAGGGACCTAGGCCAAGGACCTGGACTGGACCAGTGCGGACTGGGGATTTGCTTAGGGCAAGTGCTAGGAGCTAGCCTATATAAGGGGCGGTAGGGAGGAGGATCCCAGGTTCAGTTACCCTAGGCCTTATACTATTCCAATCTCATTGACTGAACTGACGACTTCCAGTAGCTGTAAATTCTAACACTAGAATTAGCTACCTATAAAGATAAGTTTGCAAAAAGTTGAAAATTTTTCTCAGCTGTAAATAATCGTGATTATTTACTTTGGCTGCAAATTTTTGTTTTGACCATACAGTTTTGTTCCTTGCATGCTTTTATGCATCTTTGCTTGTTCAAAAAATTGATTTGAAGCAATTTGGACCAAATTATCAGCATTTCAGTACATCCAGAGAAAAATCCGACAAATCTGCTAACTTTGCACTCTATTCACTGAACAGGAGCAATGCAAGCAACGGAGAAGGCCAAGAAGAAGCTAAACCAAAAAGAGAAACTACAAGAAACGCCTGTGTATCAACTGGACCCCGAGTCAGTCAAAGGGGCAAAAGCATCCTATCTTTCTAAAGAACAGGTGGAAGAACACCACACTACGGTCTTCACTGGCAGATTCAAGAGTGAAGAAGGGCATTAGGTGGAGTTGCAGCTCATGCCCAAAGAAGTCTATGATGTAGCTGCCAAGCCAAAAACCAAAGAGGCTAACTGCAGGTTAGGGCTCAGACATTTCTACAAACAAGAGCCTTGCGGAGTGGACTTTCAAAAAGCTTACGAGCTTCTGTTCACAATCAAAGAAGACGGAACCGCCCAGATATCAGACACCCAAGGGAACAAGGTTGAGGTAGTAATCACAAAAGAAATAGTGGCAGAGGCACTCAGACTGCCCACTGAAGGAATGACCATGCGGGCAAGAGGCAGGAAAACCACAGGCACATTTACCAAGGAGACAACCACGTCCACATTCATCGATCTTATCCACAAACAGGTGGAAGAGCCAGCCAGTTTGTACCATCAACACTTCCATTTTCTGGCAAAAAGGCCACCAAGGTACACGACACCAAAACATGCCATGGCCACCACCTTTACTCAAGTTCTTAAGTCAACAACAAGGCAGCCTGTGGACCATGCGCAATATGTCTTGACAACCTTGAAGGGCACCAAGAAGGAGGGTAAAATCACATACTTGGGCACGCCAGAAGTGTTTACAAGAATAGCCTATCATGCCATCTGCATGGCCGACAACCTACCGCCTGCCCCTGATCAGAATACATGGATCTTGGCAGCACAACCCTCTCCAAGAGCTACAAGATCAGGTAAAAGATCTTTTAAATCATGTGATGAATCAGATGACAGCGACACATCAACGAGAGCTTTGACAATGAAGAAAAGAGAGCTAGGAGGGAATAGATGAAGAGGAAATCTGTGGCTACCCACCAAGAGGATCCAACTAAAAAACAAGCGCGTTTTAAAAGAGAAAAATAGGCTTACCAGCATAGTAGGCAAGCACAAGGAAAGGACCCAAAAAAATGGGTACCCGCGGGACTGAAAGGACCTTGAACGAAGCATCATACAAGAAAAGAGGCAGATAATCCAACATATTATTTAGAAAGAATGTACCAAGAGGCCGAAGCCCTAAAGCTGAAAGAAGCAGAAGAAGCGGCAAAGAAAGATGAGAAAACGGCTACACAAGAGCAAAGCCAAGGATCTCCCCGACCCACCTCACGGCCTCCGGAACAACAGGACCATCCCATGCCTAGCCCACCACCATCACCACCAGGTAGAGGTACCAATGAAGAGGTAGAGATTGAAAAAGGGAAAGATTTTGAGTCCACCCAACAAACATCTACACAAAAAGATGACCACACCGATGGACATAAGGAAAAAGAAGCCGAGCTAGAACCGGAGCAAGCAGCAGAAGAGACTCAAAAGCCGGCGGAAGAAACTGATAAGGAAGTAGATACTACCACTACACATGAGACGGAGCCCGAGCCAGAGAAGGCAGAAAGGCCAGCACCTGAAGAGACAATAAGGGTTGAGACCACAACTTCTACTCAGCCAGAAACTACTGAGGCATCAAAGTCTCAGGGTTGCCAAGAAGAAGAACGACCATCTACCTCCATAGAACCACCAGCAATTACGACGCAGCAAGAAGAAACACATGAGGCTACAGACACATCCTAGCTGGTAAGAGAGGAGGATCCTGGCAATCAAACAATGAGGTAATTTTACAAGTAAATGAGTATGCAAGGAAGATGCAAGACATGACGAGGAAACTCCGCTTAGCAGCCTTAAACCGCAGCACAAAGGCCAAGGAACTAGAAATGGTCGACGCTCTTCAAGGAGAGCTAGAAGACAGGATGACTATCATCACTGGTCTCCAAAGGCAAGTGCAAGAGCTAAAGGCAAGTGGAACAACATCAAATAGCTAGAGATAACAACAAAAAGAAATGGAGGAGTTAGGTGACTTCCTCACCAAATTATCGGATGCCTACAAGGTACAAGACGAGCAGCTGACAAAAGTCACGAATGAACTTCTCACCACCTCTGTGTGAGCTCAGAAGATTCAAGTGCAACTAGATATTGCCAATGCTTCCCTGCAATATTCCAAACAAAGAATCAATGATCAAGCCATTTTCTTGCGGCAAATCAGAGAAAATCAAGCCGTGGCTTCGATCAAGGGAACCGATGAAGTGTACAAGGTGCTTGAAAAGAAAAACAAGGATTTAGAACTGGAATTAAAGCTCAAACAGTCAGCGCAGAGACTTGGCACTGATGCGGGTTCAAAGAGAGGGGGAGCTCCTAAAGGAGATAGCAGAGCTCAAGCGGATAAATCAGCTCCTCAGAGATGGAAAGCCAGACACGCAGGAAGAGGTAAGCACTTCAAAGACGCCCCAAATAGACATACCCTCGGTCTTGTTTGCTGAGTTTGAGACGCAGTCCACAGCATAGTCGAGTGGTGATGAAGATTTTTAGGTCCACATCACAGATGAAGATATAGTGCCAATGGTCCAGCTGTCAAAAGCTGAAGAAGACGCACTGAAGGAGAAGATCATCTTAGAGGTGGATGAGCAGTGGAAGGCCGTGATGGATTGGGAGTTGAGAGTTTTACACTCTGTCAACATCACTCAACTTACTCCCAATCAAATCAACACTCAATGGCACCAACTATCCCTGCCGTACCTCTCATCAAAGTAGAACTTTTACAGGTAAAAGAAAGGTTGCACAAGGATATGCAAGAAGATGGTGCAGATAGATAAAGACCACCCAAAGTGGCAGTTAAGCTGGCTGAACAAGAATCCGAGATACCTGATTCTGTTCACAAGAGCACCTGCAGCCTTACACAAAGATCCAACATTCTATCCTGTACCCATAGCAAGGACATGGCAAGTGCATGAAGCACTACAGAAGAAGAGGCCAACTTGGCTCAACTTCCCGAGGCTACCAGCTCCAGAGAGAGGCCAAGCGATAGAGAAATACATGGTGAAAACCCTAACGGGCGCCATGTCATTTTTCAAGAGTGCCAGATCTCTCCTGTGCAATGTTATATAAGATTTGCAGGATGCTACTCACATGCATACAAGTTTTCAATGAGCCTGATCAGATAGGAGTCCCATGGCTCTCATTCTTGGAAGGAACAAAAGGCTTATGTTACAATCTGAGTGGGAAACCTTCAGAAGAAATCCTTTACAGATTCTATGCTAGATTCATGTTCCTGTCCTCGCATAATATGCTAGCCTTTGAAGAAGCATTCTACATTGGATTCTTCACCTAGCGAATGAAGATGATAAGCAACCTCACATCCAGTTTGTAGGCTACTCAGCGGTGGAATTGAAGAACCAAGTCACCATGCAATTTCTGTAAGTGCCTGACAAAGAACGAAGAATCAGATACCAAAAGGCACTGGAAGCACTTAAAGACCGCCTCGCCTGTCGTCAACCGGAAGACTAATTCAACCCATAAAGCTGTGTCAAAGGACGACACAGACGAGGAGGGGGGGCATGTTAGCAGCAAGCTAAGGCGGACACCATTTTTCAGAGTTCTCCTTGTAAAACAATTATTATTTTGATAAATCGAGAATATTGTAACTCCTATTTTCTTGATAAACTTTGTAATTAATGAGCCGGGGCTACAAGCTTCCAGATTGTATCAGCTAGTCAATTCCCAACTTTGGTAGAACTCCAGATTATTAGTTTTGACCACCCAAAAACCTTGGCTAAGGTATAAAAGCCAATTTTTGTAAGTTTTGGATAATAAATATACAGCGTGAGCTAACGGCGCTCACTTCTCTCCTTCTCGCGGTTCCTACTCCCTCTCCGGTTGTCACATTGCAAATGTGTTTGTTGCATTGCAACCGCAGGTAAGAGCTCTACACATTGACGTAAGCCATTCACAGTATTTTGTAGCTTTTGGCGTCGCCGACCCACGGCCTTATTTCATCATAACTAGGAATTTACACTTTTAAATAAAAAACTAAGCATAGGCGGGGTATTGGGGCATCATTGCTAAGCATTTAGATGCATTCTGGGTCGAAAACGACTATGTCAAAAATCCACTGCTGTTAATAATCGCGATTTTGGAACTTGACCTAAAGTGGGGTTTAAAACCATAGGCATGTGTGCTTAGGTCTTATAAACTTGTCATAGAAGTTTTGTTACATTTGGATGTCATTTGATGCTGTAACGGATGTGATTTGCTTGCTAATGAGCAATTGGCTTTTGGTGATTTCAGTCACTTGAGTGTAGCTTGAGTTAGATGCGAGTTGTTAGTTGTTTTCCAAGAGATTGACAACCTCTTGTAGCCTCTATGTACTAGTCGAGTCAGCTTCGTCCCATGGTTTGACAAATTAATCATGGTTCTCGCTAATACTGCAATAAGATAGGATGGTGAGGTTAGACATGCGTCCCACAGTAGTCATTAATGAAGAGGATTAAATAAAGAGAAACTAATAGAATGATATTGAAGAGTGAATTTTGAGATGCATTCAGAATTAAAATGACAATAGATTAGAGGAGAGGAAAAGGTTAGTATCTAAGAACAATATCTCAAAGATTATTCTAGAGGAGAGTAGAAGTTTAGGACCTGAGAATGTAGTCTCAGAAGACAAGTTACAATGGTTAGTAGAATGAAATTTTGATTAGTGCAGGTTTAAGAGAGATTAAGAGGAGGGGAGGGAATGATTAAGAGGAGGCAAGGGAGATTACACATAGAGATTAGGGAGTGATTAAGGGGAGCTGAGGGTAATTACACAGAAAGATTAGAAGAATGTATCTCACACACGAGAGAGAGAGAGAGAGAGAGAGAGAGAGAGAGAGAGAGAGAGAGAGAGAGAGAGAGAGAGAGAGAGAGAGAGAGAGAGGTGCACATGGGTAAGCCTTTCAAATTTGAAATTCGAAATTCAAATCTTGAAACTGCTACTGCAATTGATCTTCACCTGCAATCAAAAAGAGAAAGACACACACACACACACACACACACACACACACACACACACACACACACACACACACACACACACACACACACACACACACACACACACACACACACACACACACACACACACACACACAGAGAGAGAGAGAGAGAGAGAGAGAGAGAGAGAGAGAGAGAGAGAGAGAGAGAGAGAGAGAGAGAGAGAGAGAGAGAGAGAGAGAGAGTTAACATAGACATGTGAGGAAGAGCTTTTTGGGACTGCTAATAGATACATAGAGGAGAGCGAGATATGAGAGTAATGAACCTTACCTATCACCTCATCGTCAGTTTTGTCACAGTCTGCACAAAAATCCAAACCCTATTTTAATGTAGAAGAGAGAGAGAGAGAGAGAGAGAGAGAGAGAGAGAGAGTTAATGCAGACGTGTGAGAAAGATCCTTGTGGTTCCACAAGTAGATGTGTAGAGGGGAGGGAGACGCGGGAGTAAAGAACCTTACATGTGGCGCCGTCGTAAAATTCGTCACTGTCAATAGAAAAACCCAAACCTTTTATAATATAGAAGGTTTCAAAAGCATTTAAAAGGCTTTAATAGATTTTCCCACCAACCGTACCAAGTTTAGATTAGCAAACGCACATGTGTTGACCAAAACGAATGGGTTTTAATAATGTTTAAAAAAATTGGAAAAAGAATTTTCACAAAATTCAGCATAACTTTCACATACAAAGTTTCATTGCAAAACTTTTTTTATGAGCCTGTAGCTTGAGAGTGGCTCTACGCTTTTGTAAAAAGCCCTGTTTGAAAAACTTGTGAACACTTTTTAAGAAAACTTTATTTGAGGGGTCGAGTTTTTTGACGAAGTTAGGGGTGTCTAGAACTAGTTTTTTTAGAGTTTTTGGGAAAAAAAAAACTCACAAGTTGGACATAGTTTTACCCTTCCTTGGCTAAAACCTCTTAGGATCAATGAGTAAGGGACCCACCTCCACCAACCCTCTTGAATAACGGAGTTCTTGGCACCTTTATGCATGTAAAATTGTAGTGCTACAACATGTAAAACACCAAGACTACACATAAACAACTAAGACAAAAACCTCATTGTATTTTGAATGTCCATCAAGGCTCAATTGTCATAGCATACTCTCCACGGCCACTTATACTCAAACTAATGTTCTATCATCAAAGAAAACTATATGACTACCTAGGCTTGAACTTAAATTTGAGCCACTCATGCAACTACTTTGAAGCCTTACCTTCTTCTAAGCTCCAACTCTTTAGATAGGTCATTCAAGGAAACTTAGATTTGATGTAAAGATCATCATTACTTTGGCTCCCCCTTACAACTCTTTAAGTGTATAATGCAGCTCAAAATTCAGTTTGAGTCTCCTTCCAAATGCAAGGCTACTTCAGCATATCTCACACCTCTTGCTGGTTGTAGATTTCTGGCACTTGAATGTACATCTATGCTCAAACTTGAGTTTGAGACTTCTACCAAATTCTGTGGGTGCCTCCATGTAGCTTGGGCTCCATCTTGCAACCCGTGTGACAAGTATAGATTTTTAAAACTTGGTACATCTAGGCTCAAACTTGAGTTCAAGCCTCTTGTTAGCTAAGTATTTCTAGCACTTAGATGTACATCTAAGCTCAAATTTGAGTTTGAGCCTCCTACCATTCTCCACGGGTTGATTCAATGTAGCTTCGACTCCATCTTGCAACTCTTGATAGCTATAGATTTGTAGCACATAGATGTACAACATCAATTCAATCATTCCAACAAAATGCATGGGTGACTAGGCTCCAACATCAATTCAAGCATTCCAACAAAATGCATGGGTGACTTGATGTAACTTGGGATCCATATTGGAACTTTTGTCATCGTCAAATTTTTGGCACTTAGATCTACATCTAGGCCCAAATTTGAGTTAGAGCCTCCTCCATCCTCCATGGGTTGATTCAATGTAGCTTGGGATCCATCTTGCAACTCTTGTCATCTTTAGATTTCTAGCACTTAGATGTACATCTAGGTTCCAACATCATTTAAGCCTCTCCTACCAAACTACATGGGTGCCTCAATGTAACTTAGGCTCCATCTTGAAACTCTTGTCAGCTTTAGATTTCTAGCACTTAGATGTACATCTAGGCTCAAACTTGAGCTTGATCCCCCTACCATCCTCCATGGGTTGACTCAATAGAACTTGAAATCCATCTTGAAACTCTTTTGAGCTATAGATTTCTAGCACTTAGATGTACATCTAGGCTCCACCCTCCTACCAAACTCCATGGGTGTCTTTGCAATATAAATTAGGCTCCATCATGGACCTATTTTCAGCTTTAGATTTCTAGCACTTAGATGTACATGTAAGATCAAACTTGAGCTCGGGCCTCCTACTATCCTACATGGGTTGATTCAATATAACTTGAGATCCATCTTGCAACTCTTGTGAGCTATATATTTCTAGTGCTTAGATGTACATCTAGACTCATCCTCCTACCAAATTCCATAGGTTCCTCTGCAATGTAACATAGTCCCTATCTTACAACTCTTATCAACTTTAGGTTTTTAGCACTTATAAAGATGTACATATAGGCTCAAACTTGAGCTCGTGCCTCCTACCATCCTCCATGGGTTGACTCAGTGTAGATTTGCTTAATTGAATGGGATGCAAGCTTTTGCCAAAATTGTTAGTGTATCTTGGGAATGTATTAAATTTTGAGTTTTGTGTTCAGACATACAATTTTACTGACATCTCTTGATTATCTCAAAATTGCAGGGTCCAAAACAAGGTGATTCAGTGTTTCTTGTTGATGGTTCCATAAGGAAGGCTCGCAGGGTTATTCATTCCACTAATGCATCTTAACGTTTTGAAGGAGGTGTCACTATTTCAAAACTAGGTCTTCTTTTCCATACTTAGAATGATAGAGAGCAGGATGCCATGGCCGGTGACTATGATATCAAAGATGGGACAGCTAAGAAAAGGAGTTATGTACATAGATCTAGGCCTAGAAAAAAAAGCAGGTAATGCTCATGCATTCAACAAAAAATTTGATGCTGTAAAATTCACAAAGTTGCAAAAATTGATTGTTGTGAGATGCAATGTTGTCAAATTGGAGACAAATCCAAAATCATGCAAGCGAGGGTAGACTTTTGGGGACAAAGCTACACTAGCCGATGCACATTTGTATTGGATTGTATGAGAATGGCTTATAGAAAAGATCAAGAAGAGGAATGATATGAGTTTACTTTTGATGGAAAGAAGGTATGTAATAAAGCATGGTATTTAATGCATGGAACAAGAAAGTCAACATTTTACAGGCTGCATAAGAAATTATTGGATGGAGCATGCAATGGCAATCATACCGGGCTTCATCGATAATAATGCAGATAAAATGTCACGTAAGTCAAGGACAACCATGCATGGAACTCGTGAAACTTAACGTGTTCTACCAACGACGTACAAACAAGTGGACATTTTGCGAGAAGTAAATGACATACTTGTCACAATGGAATACAAAACGCTGTCATAGCCAACATTCTCAAGGTTGTGGAACACAGTCTTCAAGACATTTAGTTTATCAAAATCAAGCACATTCTCTAAATGCAACATTTGCACATCAATAAAGGTCAAGCTAGAGTCTACCAAAAATCAGGTGGAGTGTGCTAGATACATGGTACAAGGGAGAGCACACATGTTGCAACAAATGAGTTGTAGAAATATGTACTATGCTTGGAGAAGCTCTTCAGAAATGCCTTCTTGTGCATTATACATGACAAGATGGACTAGAGTAATACTTCTATACCACATATTAAACCAATTCCAAAATCTTTCAATAGAGTTGAGAGGATTCCAATATCCTTGACAAGAATGCTCGCTCATGGACATGGACAAACAGGTTATGGTCACTTTTCCTTGGGATTATGACCGAGTGATCCCAACTTCACAATTGCATCTCTCTTAAAATGTCTAAGAAACTTAGAAAGAAGAGATAAACCCATGTTTGGTGACTTGAGCTTAGAAAAATCAAGTGTAGAACCACTAACAAATCTTTTTTATTGTGTTTTTTCTACCACTTGCAACTATCACTATATGAAAGTGCTTAAGGAGAAAAACCAATACTGCAAGAAACAGAGTGCTTAGAATGAAGAGGCAGAGACTGATCTAATTACAAATGTGGACACTGAGAATATTTCTTCTATAGTAAGGTAATGGATTGTCCAAGGATGCAATCAATCTTTGCTACTAATGGACATGTGCACGAAGATGGCAATGTATCTGGGTTCAAGAGTATGCCAAGAACATTGTTGTTGCAGATTGACAATTGTGGTTCAAAAAATAAGAATTGATATCTGTTTGCATACCTATCATTTTTGGTTGCACGCGGAGTATTTGACATAGTGCAGCTTGGCTTTCTTATGGTTGGTCACACTCATGAAGACATTGATGCATTGTTCAGTCGCTTTTTTGAGAAGCTTAGAAAACAAGTCGTTTTTACATTTCCACATTTGATAAAGATCTTCAATGAGTGTGTTAGCATGCATCCAACCCCTTTCTCCTACAAAAGGTGGCAGACTTTAAAGGATTTGTAAAGGGGTTCTTACAGGATGCAGCTGATAGCTTAGTGCGTCATTCAAAGCCATTGCAATTTAGGTTCTATATGAGTGATGGAATGATCTTTGATGCCGTAGAAAGTACACCCTAAAAATGTGGATTGGTTACCCAAAAAGTTATGGAAGAGAAATGACCAAGGAGGAACCAAGATCCCTGAAGGTGTTCCAAAAGTATTACCACCCTTTGAGTATGTTAAAGATAGTGAGAAAGTTATGGAAAGATTAAAGAAGTATGTTTGTTGGTGGAAAGAGCACTTGCAAGAGAAAGGAGACAAAAGTGAGTATGCTAGGTGGATCAACCCAGTTCTCATTTACTGGGAGAATCTCATGCAAGCTATGCAAAACCCTGGAGCAAGTGAAAACACTTTATTTGATGACTTCTAACCAGGGAGTATATGTGAACAAGATCATCCTCTTGAAGTTCCATTGGAAGATAGTCTAGGTGAAGTACTTGATGTAATTGAGGGCCACTATTTTGGTCCAATGTGCAACAAACTTGTTGAGGAGTTCAACTCAACTCTTGATGTGGGAAAGGGAGACTTTGTACTTGTGCAACCTTGTGATGAAATTACCCAGTTTGGTTAGGAGTGACAACAACAGATATTGATCAAAACAATGAGTCAGCAACCTACCTTCAAGTCAAGATACAATACTGGGCACCAATTTCAAAGAAGAAGAATGCAAGTGATGTGGAGGTTTACAAGGATTTTTGGAGAGAGAACATCAATAATCCTCAACGCTAGGAAGACACTAGTTGCATCATTTGGGCATGGAAGCCCAAGGGTGGATGAATTCTTGAAAAAATTAAGATTCCAAAGGCAATAATCCTCAAGGCCAAAGAGGGTCAATTGAAACTTGATGAACATGAGGCACCATCAATGGAAATGCAAATGAGGAGGAATGATTGCGTAGCATTGGCCTTTCACTTTTGTAATCTTTTAGCATTGGTTCAAATTAGTCCACCCATAGCTAGAGCCATTATCAACATTGATATTGGCATCCCACCTTTGTAATCTTCAAGAAATCTCATTCGATATCAATGGTGTTCTTTTCAATTTAGTCACCCAAGTTTGTCTTGCAACTTATATTTTAATTGTTTTATCAATGTAGCATGTGTGGGAAGAAAATTTTCTTTTGGGTGTGTGTGTGTGTGTGTTTGTAAAGTATCATGTGCAAACACACTCTAGTGTATAGTATGGTTGTTGAAAATGCACAATATTGGATCTTGCATACTCATAAGCATACATTGTATTGCGGTTTTCTTATGTGCAACAACCTAGCACAATACAACCTTACCTCAAGTACCATGAGACACAAATAATCGTCCCAAATTTGTGAAATTTTCCCTATTTTCCTAAATATGTGCTAGATAGTCCTAGCTAGAGCTAGTCTGAAGCTGGCTAATTTGACGTCTCATCGCAACCCAATGGAGTATCTGTGCGATTCTACAAAAAAAACAATACATTTTTTTGTAAGTTTAAACATACAAATATAAAACAATCTAACAGCTTATTAGTGAAATACAGTAAATTTCAGAGCTTAAAATTAAGAATTACCAAGCCAAGTCGAGAGCTCAAACATTTAAGCCCTTTCTACCCGCATACCTGCGCTTGTATGGTGTGGAGTCACATCCAATCATCGACCGCTGTTCAAGACATACAAAGAAAATGTTATGTTAAAATTTAAGATTTGAAATACCCAAAACTACTAAACCTAGAGTGCAATAACACTTACAAAGTGGGCCTCACATGATGCCCATCCACTGCTCCTCCCCAAGTGATGCAAGCTCCCTACCCCTACTCGCACTCTGTCTGTCTCCTTTTGTTTCTTCCACTTGTCGGGATTCTTGAGTGCTTCTCGCTTTGCAATCTTCCAATTTTCTTTACTTAGCCAAGTTGGCCTGCTCCACTCATTCTTTATTGCTTCTTTCACTTTGAAGCGCTTGTGCTTGTAGTACTCGCACATCCGCACCCTCATTAAGTCTTCATTGAAACGCTCATCCCAATTTTCCATGGTAAACTTGACATGCAACATGATGACGACTCTGTCTTTCAATTCATTGGGCACTTTTGGCCATTTATTTAATATGTAGTGTGGAAAAAACTGAGAGTACAGGCCGCGCATGCATGTAATCACCTTCTTGCCATTCTCATCCAAGATCAAGTTGTCGTGCTGATGTCAATTGAGTATAGAAAACCCTCTCCCTTGGGACATGTGAACCTAGGTGTTACTGCAGGCATCTCAACAGGGGTCTTGAGTGGTGTCTCGAGAGGGATCGCGGTTGCAGGTGTCTCCACGAGAGTCTGACCTTCAAAGCGACGAGTGTCGAGTGGGATGAGTCCTAAAGGAGTAGCTACTGGTGTGTAGCCTAGAGTATCTGATAGTCACACAAAAGCGGGAGTAGATGGCGGCGTTGTGGCTGATGTGGGGTCGGGCAAATAAGGGGGATTTTAGGAGCCTCAACAACTTAGAGGCGGTGTGGAAGCATCATTGGTGTCTCCTCCACAAAAATTGTCACCTCCACCACTAGAGCATCAGTGCCTAGAGGAGTGTGCAGTCTGTTTAGTCAACACCAAGCTCTCAGAGCGTGCTAATTGATCCAAAGTATACAAACACTTTGAAGGAGTGGAACGACATGATTTTGCATCGGTGTCGTGGTGGACATTGTACCACCTCCTCTAATCGGGGTCCAAGGAAGCATAAAACGTATCTGGATCCATACCTACATTAAAAAAACACATTTGAACTTAAAGCATGTTAATGATAAGATTTTGATTCATGATTTGAAGTTAAAATAGTTTGACTCACTATTTGATTCGTAGTTTGATTCACAATTTGAAGTTTCACAAGTTTAGTACAAAGACTAAGGGGGAAAAATTGCTCAAATATAATGTCTACGACAAAAGGGAGCAAAATTGCTCAGATACAATGTCTGTGACTTTAAGTGGTCTCTATATCATCCTCACATAACTCATTATAACTCCCTACGTCTCATCTAAGCAAATGTCCGGAGTTTCATCCAAGAGGTCCTTCGCATGAATCCCTCTTTTAGAAGCAGTTTCAGGCTCGTTTGGTGCCACATCCGTGGCTTCTTATTTGTCTTCCTTTCTGGTCTCCTCCATGGATGCCATGGTACTGGAAAATTGTAGCCCTCATACACCTGTGCTCTGCATGGGGTCACCTCTATAACGTACCACCAATTTGGTTGCAACTTTGTAGGATGGAATATCACCTTCAAGAGAGACATATCTCACTTGAGTATTTAAAGCACACAAGCCCTCTAAAGTCGGCTGAGGCAAAAAATTACCGGCTTACTTGTGGATAATACTCGGGTAATACAAAAGTGTCTGAAAGGTCAGTCCACTTTTTGGTTGATTCCACCTCAAGGAAACCCAACTCTCCTTTGTGCACAGTAGCATTGCAGACCTCCATGTTTATCTTGAACCATTGCACGTTGAACAAGTCCATGAAAGCTCCTCTCTAATCTACCCTCAATATTTCCTGTAGCATGCCAAAGTATGTGAGTTTTGCTACCACAAAATCTGCATCAAAGAACCATCATCAACTTGATTGCCCCTACCACATGTGATGCATGTGTTTTAACCGCTTGTCCGAAGCCTTGCACCCATACACATGACAATAAACCCATTGGAGCTTTGCACCCATACACATGATGCAAAACCTAGTGGACACATGAGTTTGAGTATCACTTGAGCATTTTGTTAGCTCGAAAAGGTCACACATCGTCCACATTAGAATTCCTCGGATCAAAGCATTGCGTCAACCTGCATGTCGGCTCATATCAACCACTTCTATGCATGTCCACAATTATTGTAGCTCTTCCAATAGTGGACGAGGATACACATCCATATTCTTCACTTTATACCACCCCGACACAATCAAGGTTAAAAATAGGCGTCCTTTCTTAATCATCACCCATGGGAGAATATTTTAGTTAATAATGAAAATTGGACACACACTGTAAGATGTTGACCTCAGATCAGATGGATTTACATCATCCATAGTCAGTCTGAGTGGTAGATTTTGAGCTTCCCTAACAAAATCCAGCGAGGTGTTGTCAATATGTTTCCATGTCGCACAATCTGTAGGAATCCGTAGCACACCATCCAAATATATGTTCTCCTCATGCCATATTGCTAGAGTGGCCATGGACTTGAATTCACTTAATGAAGGCAGCAGAGAAAAATATCGTAGCACCTTCTATGGTACTTTTTGTTCATGGAGATCCGTTTGATATCTATTGGAATCACATTTTAGACACTAATCCATGTCCACATTTTCCCCGTTGAAAAGAATACAATCATTAGGAAAAGCGTGAATGGAATTTTAATCCATCTTTAGGGTTTGCAGAATCTTTCTTGCATCTTCTCTAGAATCTGGCATCACATTATCAGCCGCAGTAATATGTGCTCCTTTAGCAATCTACACAAAGAAAAAACATTAACATCTCTCATAATTTGGTACATTATACATATATAGTTTTTTATTGAAGTCGACACATTGCAAGAGATTACCTGAAAGGTTCTGTGATGCTAGTGTCACTCCATCCAAACTTTGCCTGCGCGTTGAGAAAAACCAAGAGTGCCTTCAATCTAGACACTCGTGCTCAAATATACAAGGGCGTGTCATCCTCATGTTTCATGTCATCGTAGATGAGACTTTCCAAATCCATGAGCATCTCAATCATTTGTCAATCTCGGGCTCAAACATAGCCTGGTTTGGGATGTGCTCTGCATGTTCACCCTCTAATATTGAAGAGGCTGCATTTTGCACCCTCATGTATGTTGCTTAATTAAAGTGCCTGTGAACATGTCTATTCGGTTGCAAGATCATTGCTTGTTGGCCAACATTAGAGTTCGATGAGTTGTAATTGGAAACAACTCAATCTATAATAGATGGGTCAAACTCACCAGACTCACGATTCAGTCACGAACGTGTTGCAAAGAAATGCCCCTTGTCCATCGCACAACATGTTTCCATTGATTACAAGGACATAAGATCTTTCTCTTTCTCTCTTTCCTCTCTCTTTCTCTCTCTTTCTCTCTCTCTCTCTCTCTCTCTCTCTCTCTCTCTCTCCCTGGTAGCAATCAAGCAACCACAAAATCACATTGTAAACTACCTCACATTCTCTAGACATGCCCAATCCCTGTGCACCTTGGTCTAGAGGTGCATGATGATCAGGACCATCAGGTTATAATATCCTCTTGTTTGGTCAATGCCTAGCTCTAGGCATGCCTTAGCTAGTTGTCAACTACTTGCAATTCTCTAGCCATGCCCGATCCCCACACACCTGGGTCTATAGGTGCATGGAGATCATGACCACTGGCTTATAATATTGTCTTAATTGGTTACATACATAACCTAAACATACATATACATAAAACTACACGTTTTCAACCACATAATCTTTTCTTGATCACTGCATACATTTCACCCGAGCAACTGCATCATCGTATTCATTGCATATTCTAAAAGGCTTCACATGGTGGTGGCGGCGGGCTCTTTTACTATGTCATTGAAGAGATGTTGAGCAAGGAGCACAATAAAGAAGCCCTTCTTCAAAGCATTCTATAGCAATGGGAGCACAATAAAGAATCTCTTCTTCAAAGCACTCTATAGCAGCTACATGCAAGCTATTTGCAAGCTCACATGCTACAAACGGCTCGTGGACAAAGCGTTTCTGAAGTATGTTTTTGAGATGCAAAAATGTAGCAAACTTCACAAATGACTTTCACACAATCATTTGCGCATGTGAGATACCTAGTCATCCCTCTGTCTCTACCTACCTAAACACATGGAAGCTACATGCAAGCTATTTGCAAGCTCACATGCACAAACGGCTCGCTAACAAGCCGTTTCAAAAGTCCGTAGCATTTTTCAGATGCAAGACTGCTTGTGAACTTCAGAAACCGATTTGCCATGATTTGTTTGCGTATGTGAGCTTTCAAAAAACAACATACCTAAACCTGACAAGCTACATGCAAGCTATTTGCAAGCTCACATGCACAAATGGCTGAAGGAAAAGTTGTTTTTGAAGTCCACATTGTTTTAAATAATCCTAAACCCTAAACTTAAACCTACACATATATATACCTTGCAGTGGCCGTCACGTACATAACCCTAAACATACATATACATAAACCGTAGACATTTTTGAACACATACTCTTTTCTCAAGCACCACACACATTTCATTTGAGTGATTGCATCCTCACATTCATCACATATTTTGAAAGGCTTTACAAGGTGGTGGCAATGAGCTCTCTTAGCTTGCTGTGAAGAGATGATGAGCAAGGAGCACAATAAAGAAGCTCTTTTTTAGAACACTCTACAGCATCCAAAGGACTCTCCCATTGCGTACAACACAAAACATTGGCTTCACTTGCAGCCATTGATAATTGTAGAGGGAGGTAGATACCTAATCATCCCTCTCTCTACCTATACATAATTATCCCTCTCTCTATAGAGAGATAGAGAAGGGTAAGCTGAGTACAATATGATAGGGAGAGAAGATAGAGAGGAGAGAGAGGATATAGACAGTAATAGAGAAAAAATATCTATATTCTATCTAATTTTAAAGCCTACCTATAACCTTAAATCTAAACCCTAATACTAACCTTAGATTTAAACCTTAGTCCTAAATCTATGCTTAAATATAGAAACTAAATCCTAAACCTAAACCCTAAACCTAAAGCATCCTAATCCTAATCCTAGATTTAAATCTTAATCCAAAAGCTATATATATCCTAAACATTAGGAAGGGAACGGGTGGGGTCTAAGGGGGCCTCTTTATTTTCCATGGGATTAAAAAGGAGATTATGGAAGGGGCAAATGGGTGGATGCCATGTGGACTAAAATGGTGGGTATGGCAGGGCCTAGAAGTAAGTGGTCAAACTTGTACTCTTTTATAAAATATAAAGAGAAAATCTCTTATAAATTCAAAAAACTGAACTTTTCTCTAAATAGCTGGGTAAAAACCAATCCTTTCTCTCTCTAGTGGCGGCCAATTTCTCCTCCCCCCTCTCTCCCAAAAGGGGGTCCTTCCAAAAACGTGCTGATCATTCCCTCTCTCTATATTGTACCATCTCTCACTTCTCTTCACTTCACCTTGCAAGTTGCTTCTCTTTTCTTCCTTTCGCTTTTCCCTCCCAAAAGCTCTGTAGTAGAATTTTGAACCTCCTTTCCCTCCTCAAGCTTACTGCATTCTCCTCAAGCTTGTTGCATTCTCCTCATGTTGAAGTTCTCCATTTCTCCATGAGCCTCATTAAACACATCTACCTAAAGTTGAAGATTTGCAACATATTCTTCTGCTAGATCATCCACCTTTCTTTCCTCAATAGGTTTTCTACTCCTTCTCCATTAAGCTCTATAGAGAGGATCTACTTCCCTCTCAAGATTTGCAACAATATCTTTCCCATAAAGCCAACAAGCAAGGGGAGCAGTATAGTAGTAAGTGACATCAGCTGTCTTTGTGTACCATCAAGAATCTTTCTCTTTATACAGTTGAGAACATGGGTGTGCAATGATTAATTTTAAGTGTTTTTCTGCAGGTTGAGCAGCTATTCCCCATGGCATCATCAAGTACTCGACGACCTAAGAGTGTCATTGACTCCATTTCATGCAGCAATGTACAAGATGACAGTGGATGTTGGGTGATGATGGAGTTCAAACGAAAGATGTGGGTGACAATGCAGCCCACCAGCTCAAGAGGTGCACACAAGATCTCAAGGAGACACATGGCTTCTAGAGAACACCATTGGAAGGGAAGAATCATGGAGTTCAAGCAAACACAAGATGGTAGAATGTAAATTGTAATTTTACTCCTCTATCAAGTTTCTAGATTGTCTATTTTGTATTTCTTTCGTGTATGTTGCTTTTGATGACTGTACGATTTCCATTTCTTGTTCATGTTTGCAGATGTTTTTCCATCCAATTTTGTAGAATGGGAGCCAATAGAGTCCTACACAGGAACTTTTGAGTCCATCCACGTTGACATTGGCAAGTTTCTCTATGCTAGCTGTTCATCCTTTGAGCTTGCTTCACAGGACATTTTTTTTTATAACCGTACTTATGTCCCGCCTAGGCAAAATGGGTATGCCAACATTTTTTTGATTCACTCGCCAACCTTGAAGAGTCTGGAATGGCCTAAGCCAAAGAGTTCCTTGATTGCAACAACCAAAAGGAGAATCGAGGCAGATGTGCAAGTAGCAATAAAGTGCACCTATGGTTCCCACAAAGCCACGGTAACATGGTTTATGTCTCTTCATGTGTTTGTGGTTATCTTTCAACCTCAGAGTGTTCACAAGACACCACAATGTGAACTTGCAAAGGGGGAAGTGTGATCAATGGATTCCTTGCAACTGGATGGGAGACTAAGGTGGTCAACCACCAGAGACATAGAATCAAGTTCTTTGTAGTTGCTAAAAATGTGGTGTTCATATACCATATTGCAAAGAAAATCTTGTCAATGGTCTTTCCCTACAAAAGATGGAAGCTGACGATGGGAGAATGGGAGGCACTAGACTCTAATGTTGCTGCTGGATAATCAATTGACCTGCAAATATGCCTCCATGACGATCCAGTGTACCACATTGTAGTGAATAACAACTAGCACCTCAGTCACCTTTGCGAGTATCTTAATTTCAAATATACATTGCCCAAGCATCTTCTTCGCTAACGAGCCCATGGAAACATCTTCTAATGCACTTCTCACACAACTAGAAAAGGTAGGACACATGAACTAGTTAGTGTGTTTGAGGGGACAATTGAAATGTAGACCCAGTGACCGCTTCCAACCTTCATGCAAAGGCATTCAAAAGATTCTTTGACTATGTGGTGCAACACATGGAAGAATATGCCATAGTCTTTGAGGGATTCGACACAGCGTGGCTGCAAGTGGATTTCCTCAAACATCAGTCTATGTGGCTGACAAAAACTTTCCCTTTTTCTTGTTGAGGTTTATTAAAGGGCTCACGGAATGGGACTGCAAGATAGAGGATGAGGATGATCTCATAGACTAGGGCATGGGATGCATAGGCACCCAATTCATTTCTTGGGACATGGATATGGGAAAATCAAAGGAAAAGGCTAGCCAAAGACCGCATGTGACCATTTTGGAGGAATGAAATCAAGTTATCAAAGAGGTTGATGAGCAGATTGAAGCATCTATGTCATTCGTCCTCTTGCAAGAGACCAATTCCACTAAGGAGGAAGATTGGATAATAGAGGGAGATGAGGTGTTGGAGGAAGTCCCAGACCTTCAAATTCTCACTTTACATGCAGTAGTGGTGGATGATAGTCACTGTATGTTCCTTGATGACATTGCCAAAACACTAGGACTCAGAGAAGATGAGTCATTCTCAGTGCTTGCGATCTATGCAGGCATGAAGGATCCCAATGGAAATGAAGAGAAAGTCAAATTTCAAATTTACTTTGAACACCAAGATCTCCCAACAACCCTCTCCTTTCTCCCTAATGAAAACAAACAAAAGTTGGTGCAAATGGTGGCAAGTACACTTGTGGAAATCAAATCATGTGCCTCATTTTACAAAAGCGTCCCAGAAAGCGTTTTCCATCCACGAAAACAAATGATCCCTATGGGTGGAGATGATCGCTCTAGCATTGATCTTACAAACAAAAATCTTGAAGAGATGGATGAAGAAACTGAGGTAAACATTTCTTAAACTGGTCGATTGTCTATTATTCCTTACAACAAGTGTTAAAGTCGTTTAAAATGATTTGCAAACGGCATACCATGTTGATAAGTTTGCAATGCATATTGGAGGTTCATGCAACATGCCCATGGGTAGGGATAGCTCGCTTGGCATTTCCTAAGCCACATGGGGCTATCAATTCTTCGAGTTGCTCACACAGAGTTCTCCAAGAATGGTTCTGCGGAGCTGCTCAATTGCAAAGCAATAAGTGCCATACTGGTTGAAGATCGCCCCCACCTTAAATGCTCACAAATTTATATTGGTGGACCAAGAGGCAACATTGTATACCTTTACAAGAAAGCACCCTGGGTTAGTTCTTTCCTACTGCACCTTAAGCCTAGGTTAATGGGTGACAAACCTAGACGAAATTGTGAAATCCTTTGGCGTCAAGTCATCCATTCTCCCCATGCCCACAAATGTAATTTGTAGAAAAACTAATCAACCATGATGTAATATCCAAATCAATACAAAATAATTTTTTCTTTTATCTGTTTCTGTCAACATTTTGTACTTGTTTTTTTAAATTTATATTGTCCAATAAATTTCATTTGTGCAATGCGTTGGAGAGGGGGAAAGGGCAACACACCCATCACACAACACAATGCCTCACTATAGCCTAGGGTATACACAACGCCCCAATCCACTAGAGTTCACCTTCAAAACTCGACACTACCCGCAAGCAAACCACCACCTGCACATGACCATACACACACACACACACATGCTCTACAATGCACCAAACATATCCAATCATTCCGCTCTGCTCAAATCATAGCCTTCCACACGCACACAACCTCTCTCTATCTCCCTTTGCATGACAAACCTCGGGGGGACACACACGCAGACACACGCCCGAAAACACACACACAGAAGCAGAGAAGAGAAGGGGGAATGATGCCAAGAGACAACAATGATGTATTCTTTGCATATACACAACACCATTTAGTATCCGCACCCTACTGGGACAACCCTCGGCAAAAAAAGCAATGGCCAAAAAACCCTCTGGCCAAAAAAGCATAATGGAAAAAGACTACATTGGTGAAAAGCCCTTAAAAATTCATGTTTTCATCCTTTTATAGGGGCAGCTAAACCCAAAAAAATAAAAAAATGTGAGCTTCTCCAGCTCGTTCACTTCAACTTGAGCTCATATTAGCATTTTTGTCCCATTGCTAGCACTTGGCATACTTCATTTGGAAACTCTTGCATGGTGGACACCTTGGTTTGTCCTTTGTCTGCCCGCCCGGCTCGGCCACCCGCTTGCTTTTTGAGCTTGCCCTTTGGGCCTCTTTGAACTCCCTCCCTCTCTCTCTCTCTCTCTCTCTCTCTCTCTCTCTCTCTCTCTCTCTCTCTCTCTCTCTCTCTCTCTCTCTCTCTCTCTCTCTCTCTCTCTCTCTCTCTCTCTCTCTCTCTCTCTCTCTCTCTCTCTCTCTCTCTCTCTCTCTTTCCACTGGCGTGGGATTGCCACTTTGGAATGCCCTCTAGGCCACCTTCTTTGGGTTCACTCTCTCTCTCCCTCTCTGCCATGGGACACACCCCTCCCCGAGCACTAGCGACATTGCTAGTGGGGGGGGGTCTCTTAACTTGGCTTCAAAAATTGGGCCCCCCACGGGTACGAGAAGTGGCCCTTGCCATGTCATCAATTCTCTACTCATGGCGCCCGCCAGACAGAGCCACCGGACGCCGCCAGGGCCGGCACGCCACCACTCCCTTCGCCTTGTCTGACCAAAATGACACCGGGCGACGCCCCATCGCCACCGATGCAGTGCCTGCAGGGCAGCATCCATAGCCACCACGCAAGGGGAGCTCCCCTCATGCCTTCACATTATCTCAATGGGCTTCACACCCCAACTTTTATACCCTTCGGGCCGAGCCTCCAATCCGTGCATGTGGGATCTCTGACTGCCATGTGGTGCCCTCTTATCGACTGCCTCCAAGAACTTATTTTAAAGAACTTCGAAAAAACCCCCAGACCCCATTTTTTTGCCTGCTTGCCTTGCCTGCCAACTGTCACCTGTCGATCCGATTGCTGAGCTGCAAAATCCGGTCAAAAGCTCACATGATTGGCTTTGCTTCTCCATGACTTTTCTGCCCTTCAAGATTCCCCAAATTAGCCCCTTTGGAGCCTTTCTTGGCCTATAAACCGCATCAACCATACATATCCACTGCTTCCTGTCTGCCCATGATCTTTCTAGCTGCTCTAGCCCTTTGCCATGCTTTTGCTAGCCTGTACATACCTGCCCATGCCATCTTCTATGGTTGAACAATTTTGGCTACACCACCATCATTACCCACCCCCTAGTTGAGCATTTATGCTCAACCAAAAAAGAGCTTTATTCCAATTCTAACTGCAAAACCTGGCACACACTATGAGAAAACCAAAACCATATATACACAGTTTTATTGCAGTCTATTGCCAAACCTTCAAGTGGGTTTCTTCACCCCCTACATCACATAGCTTCCGCCTGGATCAAACACCTGCCATTAGTGTCTTCTACCCATTTGTAACTGTTCACCATAGTGCTGTATCCCAGCACATAGACCATCAAGTATATAAGCTGCCCATAGCCTACCTTCATCACTCCAAGCATCCCTTTGAAAATTGTCTACTCCATACCAAGCAGCACCAAGCATATCACCATCCAAAAAACATGTACCTGACACCAAGCTCCAACACATGTCTGACCCTCCCTTCCAACCAAGTAGAGTGGAGGCCTCAACCATAGACCCCTGCACCTGCTAAACCATCGACCACATAGCTGTATCTACCATCATATTCATCAACCATAGCTCACATACCTTGAATGGAAGCAAAACCACTGGCTGAGATTCTCTATCCACCACTGGAAATGTTTGCTGCATCGGAATCTCCACCATCTTTGGCAACACAGCCTCTTCTTTGGCCACACACTCAATTTCAGCATCATTGAGCTCCTCCTCATCAACCGACCCTTCAAGGTCGATCAACACTACCTGCTTATCAGCTTCAACCACTTGCTCTTCAAGCATTTTCTCTCCCGCTGCATAATACTCCTCCAAGGAAGAGAGAAACTCGTTCTCTATTGTATCAACCTCATTTCCTCCATAGGCATGGCTGCTCTATCCCTCCTGGAAAAATTTTGCATCTGTTGCACCACCATGGCACATTCCACTGCCACTTTCATCAGCACGGCCACTAGCATGGCACCACACACTAGTTTTACTTGCATACCATCACCTGTAGGCCTAGACCACTCCACTTGGTCTTCATCAAGCACATCGTCTTGCTCTGTTCCTTGCTCTCCTTGAACATTGGCTACTACCATATCATCAAACACATAATAAGGCAGCTTTACCTTTACTAGCTCAGGTTCGCCAAACTCCATCTCATCGCCATAGGATGTCGAGTCATCCGCTCTATCCTCCTCACTGGTCTCCTAGCAACTCAATCTTGTACCATCATCATCATTGGCACCATATACCGACTCCGTATCTACATCTTCATCCGCCTGCTGCTCCACAAAAGCTTGACCATCTTCATGGCTTTGCATACTTTCTCCATCGGCTTCTGAACCCTCGGTATCTACAACCTAATTGCATTCTGCTACCTTTACATGTAAACTTTCCACAAGAACAAGATTTACCTCTTTAATCCACACTAGAACCTCAACATCTGCTACCGCTTTTGCATTCTAGTTTGCTTGATGGAGCTTCTCCTCGTTGACAAGCTCATCCACCCTCGGCACATGCACAATCACAAACCAAAAAATCTCCAAGGAGCATAGCCAATAGTAGGCCTTACCTCAATAGGCTGTGCACCTTGGACAATTGAAACCACCTTTGGTCGGACCAAAGAACACTTTGCTACCTCCACAACAGGCACATAATCTGCCCCAGCTCTAGCTTCCGCTTTACCTTTCTGCTCTTCATCTTGGCCAGATAGACCATGTCTTCATATGTATTCGCACTGTCCTCCACCTTTTCTCTAATCCTCGGATGCAAGCAATATAGCAGCTTTGACAGCTTCAAATACTGATTGCTAGCAACCTCTAACTGCTTCCAATAGGCTTCAAATTGCTCAATGAAAATAGAAAAATCCTTACTCACATCCTGGCGTACCGCCTTCAGCTTTGCACCAGCTTCTTTCGGCGTAGTCATTTCTTGAAACTGCTCCAGAAACAGACTTTGCAACCTCTACCATGATCCTCAATCACTGCTCTTTAGACCATCAAACAAAATCTTGGCTCGTCCTTGCATCAACAACGGCATCATCTGCATCTTTTTTGCCTCCATCAACATATCCATCGATAGCAGCCATAACTCGAAATCTGCTAGCCAATCCTCGGGATCTTCAATGCCCGTAAATATGGGGCCAAAACCTGGCTCCAACATCTCTGTCAACTTCAAATTCAACCATCAAACACTTCAATCATCAGCCAACCGCTTTTTCGGGTTAAAAAACCTGCTTCCAACCTTAAATTGGAGCCTCAGACAGCTCCTCAGGAGGATCATTTTTGTACTTTTTCCTCCTCTCCTCCTGGGCCTATTGTTCTTTGGGCATCACCTTGTCCTTCTTCCTCTTCATTGCTTGGCTCTTTGAGAAATTTTAGAAGGCCTTGAGCTCCCAACCTTTGCTTGTTGGGTGGCATGAGCTCTATCCTATGCCGCCTTCCTCTCTGCCTCTAATCATGCTTGTAAAGTTTCCAAGTGAGCTCTCTTGGCCTTGGCTCTCTGCCATTCCTCTTGTTCCCCGTGTCTTCTCTGTTCTTCTTGCATTCTTTGTGTTTCCTTATTAACAGTCTATTTCTTTTTCATGTCTTTGATTTTCTTCCTTCTCTTGATATCTTGTGCTTTAGAAACTAGGTCGTCTGGTATGAATTTGATTACCCTTTGTTTGTATCGTGGTTCAAATCTTTGCAGCGTGGATTTTATGGTTGCCTGAGCACCAGGTGCTCTGACAACAGGGGAGGGCTCCAAATTTTGCAACAGACCCCAATATTCATCTTCAGTTGCTCTTGTTTCTAGTGTGGATCTATGTAGAGATGAAATTGGTGGGGGATCTGGCAATGGTGTGCTGTTGACATGATATAGTGGTGTGAGATCACCAAAAATATCTTGCATGGTGGTTTGATCATCTGGATTCAATGGTTGGAAAGGTTGTTGGGCGTTTGGAGCAGGTTGCGGTGTTGGGTTATCCACTTGTGGCTGAGAATGTGGATTTGAAGCCATAGATTTTGCATGAGGTAGTAGCTGCGGATTTTTAGTGTGGTGTGAGTGGTTGTGGTGGTATCGATGTGCATAGTGGTATGTTCGTGTGAATCGTCCATGTGGTGCAAGATATGAGTACGTGCTCATTTGTGCTCGAGAGGATCTTCTAAAATATGAACTTCAAGTTGTGAGTTTTGACTTATATAGTACTTATTTTTTTTAAAAAAAAGCCTTAAAAACTCAATTATATCAATAAAAGTGTAAAAAAACTCCAAAATAGACAAAACTTGATCCATGGGACCATTCATTGTGGCGTCAAAAAATCACTTGGAATTACAATGCATGTTTATAATAGAAGTGGTTAGTGTAAAGATTTTTTAGTTTTCCAACCAACACCTGTAATTTTGTTGCCTTGTCTCCAACCATCGTCGAAATTGATCTTTTACACTCATAACATAATATGATTGTGATCGTCTCACGCTAACCACTTTCTCTATTCTATGTTTCAAAGTTCTTTGCACTCTAGTATTCTTTCTCTCTCTCTCTCCCCGCTAAAACTCTGTGGAACCAATTGAACATCTCGTGTAGGGCATTGCTCTTTTTTCTTCCACCTTCATGCTGTGTATTTTTATATTACACTGATTTTGCTTGTTGATAGTGGTAGCACTCCATTCCTTGGCGACTCTAGATGCCCAATGAACTGTATATATTGAGAAAAAATGAACTATGTGAAAAAAGAATGTGCAAAAAATCAATTAAACTTTACTTCAAACACTGATGTTTTTTTACTGCTATGACAAAGTGTTCAACACACCATGTAATGTGTGCCTCCCCCCCAGGCATCCACCATTTACGTTGTGAAACTATTTATTACAAACTTTAAGGTGGATATCTTAGCACAAGTTAGCTTTGCTATTTCAAGGAGACCAAAAATATCATCTACAAACTACCACACATGAGCACACTTAATTCTTAGGGCTGCTTTGTTACCTTTGTAGGTGGTAATGTTACACACCTTTTTCCACAATTGAAACTCATTGAAACTTTTGGAGTCAAAGTAGTTTAAAAGCAAATGCCTAGCTTTACTACCGCCCATACATATTTTATTAGGATGATCCTGTGTACTTCCAGATGCCTTCTTGTCCTTTGACAACTCAATTGCACCCCCCTGTAGATCAACACTTGATATAATAGATTTGAGTTCTCCTATTGCTCCATATTCCAAGCATAATTAATATGGAGCATAAGAAACTTGTCAAGAATTTATAAACGGGCATGAAGGGTGCACACATGCACATTTATCACTGGAATCGGTAGAATAGGATTCCAATTTGGATCGTCCATGTTTTGATGAGTTATTTGTAACTGTGCAAGTTTGGATAAGGATATTTTATCTTATCCAACTTATTTGGTTATTGTAAACTTACAAAAAGATCACTCTAAGCTGTCCTACTAGAGAGATGGTCAGATATCGAGAGAGACACATAGACTTTGATACTTTGGTGATGGTTGGTGGAAAACCATCATATTTCTTGCAAGAAATTCAACTCAGCAATCAGAATGCTACAAGCGGTAAGTGTAGGCAATGAATATTTAATTAAAAGTTAATTTAACTTATTGGTTTATCTAATTTGTCTTTGGTTGGTGTAGAGTCAAGGTGATCCAACATATACACGTTAGGACGAGGACGAGGACAAGGATGATAATGAGGAGGATTAGGATAGGTTTAAAAAAATTATGTACTCCTCTTTTACAAGTGTAAATGTGGCACAAAAACATTTCATATTTTGTATATGAAACTCATTCAAAAATTTGGCTTTATTTAGAATTTTTCAAAGTATTGTCCTTTTTTGTCTCAATTTATAAAGATAAGGTATGATTATAATTTGAAAGTTTATTACTATTATTTTTATAATTTTCAAAATACAATTTGATAATTCATATGTTTTATGCAAGTAAAAAATTAAGATGCTCATTTGGGCCACCTAATTTTGGGTGGCCCAAATATAATAAGCATCTTTATTTTTAAAAAGCCATATGGCGATAATAAGCATGGTAATAGGCATGGTAATAGGTGCATTAATAGTTGCAGTTATATTATTACAACTATTACCCTGCATATTATCGATAAGCATTACCGCGTTCATTCCTACTACTATTATCACACATACAAAAACATCTCTCTAATTAATATTCCTTTGTTAAATTGTGGAAATACTGGCGGTTCTAGAGTTTTCCTCTTATAGTATAAAGTGCTTCACATACACTACATATAGTTGCAATAAATTTTAAGTATGACATGGATCACAACAACTGTTGGTTCTTTGACATCTGCCATACATATCTAAGTCTAACATAATCTATTGTCTTGTTTCCATGTGTTGAGATGGAGAGAGAGAGAGAGAGAGAGAGAGAGAGAGAGAGAGAGAGAGAGAGAGAGAGAGAGAGAGAGAGAGAGAGAGAGACAAGAGACACACCATGTACGCTCCCAAAGACTAATTCATATTAAGGACAAGATACAAATATATAGGTGAGACCAAGTTGAGTAGAGTGAGCCATATATAGCTCCAACATCCCCACTCAAACAAAGGTCTCTAGCTTTGGATGAAAAAACCCTTGGGGAGTTCAAGGGAAAAACCCAAGCCCGTATACAAATGTGAAAATATGAACCAGTGATGATGATGTGAAAGTGCATTGTGTATCTATGTACAAATATACAAGTGACTAAGAGATCACAGTGTGCAAGTGCGGAGTGTGCATAGTGCATGGTATCCATATAAATACAATGTCATATGTACTGAGGCCTTTGCTAAGAATGTTTGCAAACATGTAGGTCACTTGGATAGTGTTCAACCATTATGGTGCCTTTGCGTACATCATATTGGACATAATGATAATGCACAACAATGTGCTTTGACCTTTTATGTTGAACATAGTCGTTTGCAAGACTAATTGCAGTCTAGTTATCATACATCAAGGGTGTGGTAGAAAGAGGAGAATGACCAATATCAATTAGCATTTGTTAAACCCAAATCAGCTTGCGAGCTGCAAGTGATGCTGCAACATATTCAGACTCAGTCGTAGAACTTGCAACACAACATTGTTTCTTGCTTGTCCAAGAAATAAGACAACCATTTATGAAGAAGCAATTTCCACTAGTAGATCAAATAGATAAATGTGAGCTTGCCCAATTTGCATTTGTGTAGCCCAAAAGAGAGAAGATTGCATAGAATTTGATGTCAATTGTCGTCGATAGACCAAACCAAAATTTGTAGTCTTTTTAAGTATTTCAATACACGCTTTGCTGCAGACCAATGCGTAAGAGAAGGACGTGCAAGATGTTATCCAAGATAATTAGCAACAAACAAAATATCAGGGCAAGTGTTCATGCCAACAAACTAAAGACATCCAATCAAGCTAGCATAAGGTTAATTTGTGACAAGTTGAATGCCACTATTAGAAGTGTTCTTTGTAGAACTCGCAAGACAAGGTGTGTTGGCCAAATGTGCAGTTCCATACCAAATTTTTGAATAGTATTTGTAATAAGCTTTGATTGTCGAAGGAATAAAATACCTTTTGTGTGGTTCCTTTGAATCTGAATGCCAAGACACGAGTGAATCTCTCCTAGATTCACCATATCAAATGCAGAAGACAAAAACTTTTACACTTGCTAAAGAAATCCCAAATCATTGGAAACAAGGAAGGTATCATCCACATAAAGAGCAAGAATCACAAAATTGCTACCTTGACGCTTTATATATAAGTTGGGGTCTTAAGAGCAAGAGACGAATCCTTTGGAGGTGATAAAAAGATCAAATTTTGTATACTAGGTCCGTGAAGCTTGTTTGAGACCATATAGTGCCTTATAGAGTTGAGAAACAAGGTTTGAGACCATATAGTGTCTTATGGAGTTGAGCAACACTTGTAATGCAAACAACTGGTGAGATGGTCTCTTGATAATCAACACCAGAAACTTGGGAGTAATCTTTTGCAAGTAAACGTGCCTTGAACTTGTCAAAAGATCCATTTTGAACTTCATGGAATGTTTCTCTCGTTCACTCTTCAAATCAAGCGCGATCATCAATACGAACATGTATTTCTTGACCATTAGAATTGCCCCTTATCTTTGTTTTTGTATCCATGTTTGTGTGCTTTAAATGTGATTGGTAGCACAATATTCAACACATTTTGTTAGATTAAACATTAGATCCTATATAATTTTTTGTCATAATCCCTTGTCTAAGTTAAAGAGTCAAGCAGTCTCTGACTAAGCTAGTTTGACAAAGTTAGGAGTTAGAGATCTTCTCTTAATACCATGGGGAATACCTTCCTAATAATCAATGGCTACTTTAGGCTCTTAATCCAATTTAGGTAGCATTGTGTGCAATGTACTAGGGCTTTCTAGTGGGCTTAGTCCCTATTGACCTTTAGCTTAAGTATTATAAAGGGAGTTTACTATTGTGATAAACTTGGGGAGGGTAACAATGTTGCATGACCCCTCGAAGTTACAAAAATTAAAATGCTGAAAACAAACAAACAAAAGAATCAAAAGCTCCACAATGTAAAATCTTAAGCTGGAAGAGAAATCCTAGCTTGATTTGGTACTTCACTCACATGTATCACCTATGGTACTAGAGCCCTAGAGGTTCCCAATGTGGGCGCTTTTCCTTGAAAAGCAAAAAACCTAGGGCATACAAAATAAGCACACACATAGTCCATCGTCTTCAAGAATTAACAACATCTTTGCTTTCCCACCAAGAAATCCTTGGCCTTCGGAAGGAGGAACAAAACGCTGGCTAGAAGGAAAATCGTTGATCATAATAGTCATATTCATATCTGATTTTGAGAAGACGTATAAGATAAGATCGCAAAATCTGCACACCATATATGGTGACGGTTTTTGTTGAGGATCAGAGAAATATCACAACCGTGTTCTTCCAATGATATTAAATGCAAGAAGGATGCTCAACAAACGTCCAAAGATGTGAGGGACGTCACCTAAAAAAAGCAGCAAAAGGGAGACATTAATAATAAGAGAGTTCTCAAAATAGAGTGACGTGAGATGAGACGTGAGACTCAAGATTGGTGATTGTAATATTAATAGAAAAACTTTAAATTTGCTCAAAAAATTTGATGCCAAAATTGAAAAACAATCGCGGACGCTTCACGAAGATGCACGAGGACAAAACCTGCATCAAGCTTGATTGTAGTAAAAACATCATAACTTTCTATTGCGAACTCTGATTGAGGCAAACACCGGACTCAAATTGAAGAGCGCAAGGAGAAAAACAAGTTTTGGATGAAAAGCGCCATTGCACTATGCTCCATGGCGCTTTTCTCGTTTCTCCAAATTTTGAGCAGAAGACCCTCAAAATTTGAGACGAAGTTGAGGGTGCCAAAAGACAAATCAACAAGCAAACACATTCAATGATTCACCATATTGATTATCAATAAACGCCACACAAAACACTAAATATATTCTTTTTAACACAAAACAATCACAGTTAATAAGAATCAATCCTCAAAAATAAAATTTGTAGCAATTCTGAGTCTTACATGTGAATCGCATACACATACTCTGTTTTCTCACCATGAATTGAATCATCACGTGATCATTACCGCTATGATACCATGTTGAGGTGTAGAGAGAGAGAGATTGCTATATAGCGATCTTGTAGGGCCCTAAATAGTGACGCTGATAGCAATGCTAGAGCATAAATGTTTTTGATGGTAGGACACACAATGCCCTGCGACCCATTCCACCACATATATTGAACATAATATAAAAGTATAAAGTTGAAAAAAGTAGGGTGAATTGATAAAAACATATAATTGACAAAAGCACTGTAGAACCAAATTAAACGACATTGTAGTTCACAATATACAAAAAAGTATTGTATAACCAAATCACATTGTTGTTCACAATCTACAAAAATTATAGAACCAAAAGCCATTATGAAAAGCTAAAAAACCAATATAAATTTTTGTTCACAATCTTCAAAATTTGCACATGTACATCATCTCTTAATATTCTATATAGAAGTAAGACTAGATAAGACCTATTTAGGAATTTTGGGAATTATTCAATTCCCATTTCTTATAATGCTATTGAAAAACTTAGTAATTTTGTGTAGTTTGAACTATCATCTATTGAAGATTACACTCTATGTCTCATATACCCCTTAACACACATATATATAGGGATATGTGTATTTAAATACATAGTTATATCCATCGACTACAGTGACATCAAAAGCATGAGGGAAGCATGGCACTAAACTCAATTTTTATTATACAACTTTATTCATGTGAAAAAAGTTCTTTGAATTAGTAGCTTAAATCTGAGACATTAACGTTAAAGAATTGGCTATATCAACAGTGAAAAGAATTTGCAATAATCAAAAACAAATTTTAGAATTGAAGGGACCTCAAAATAGTGTGGTGTTTAGAAACACCAAGATAGAAAATAAAATCCAATTCATATATTTACATGGATCCAGGTATTTTAAAACTTATCGTTGGAAATGATACTATGTCAAGAGGCTCAATGACTATAAATACATCCTTAAACATTGAGTTTTCTCATGTATTGATCCAATACATACAAGGTTTCTCTATCACAAGCTGCTTCATTTACCAACGTATTTCAAGTATACTTCATTTTCCCTTGCATAGATCCAACCAAGTAGCCATGTAGTGAAAGCTCTTCTATTGATTGATTCCACATTTGTGAAAACATCAAGTATGTTTTGGTATATTCCACATTACACAGTAAAGGGCTTCGTAAAGAATTAAGGTATTATTTCCATCCAAATCATGAAAAAGTATCCATGCTACATCCAAGTTCTTGTGGTATAAAAATAAATATCCACTTAGAATGTCTATCTTTTGGCGTGCTGCTTGTCCTGCTAAGACATTAAGGTTTTGATGGTATCGTGGAAAGCATAACTCAAGAATACAGAGAGTCCTTTGAAATCTATTAATGCTCCAAATCCACACCTCAAACCATTGCAAACAAGGAAAGTGAATGCATCTTTGCGAACAAAATAACAAACATTTGTAATCTCTTCAATGAGATGCATATGTTTCCCCCAATCTGGACATACATCACCATGTTGCATTTCAATAGTCTTAAGTAAAACACCATTGAGTTGAAGGATCAATACTCTTCTTTGTTTTTGTATAGTATCTGTGGGTGGTGGAATCAATTTCCTTCTAGGCCTATGAGTCCTCAATGACATGTACCACCTCAATAGTAAATGCTTTGTACATTTGAAATCAAAATATATGCTTCAAAATTTCATGTCCAAAACAAAAGGCATGATGGTCAATGGAAGAGAAAATATTTTCGATTAGCACACTGTGCACCCACAAAATTTATTTCATCCATGATATATATAGACGTAAACCTTGAGAAGAAAAATTTTTAAATATAAAAGAAAATATTTTTCTTCAATACAAAGGAAATCTTGTACAAAGAGCTCCAACCACAAAGATAAAAGAGAGACTTCTTTTGCAAGGTTAAATAACATGTAATTGATGAATATAAAAGTGTATATATTTGGTTCGTGTTCAAATAATTGGACCCAACACATTGTTTTGAACAGCATACTAGAACCTAACACATTGTTTTGGCCAAAATATTTTTAGCACATTACTTGATGTATGTGAACATTCTATGTAATTGAGTCAACGTGCATGCCAAGCCCTTATTGATTGTTTTCTTCCACTTGCAATAACAAATATGCTAGATTAGATAACAAATTGATTATATTTTTTATCTTGTTCTATAAATCTAAAGTGAGTCCTATCCATAAGATTAAGTAGGCCTTTTGTAGCTTTGATATGTATGATTTTACTACAACTCCGCTAATGAAATGACCACGATCATACCCCAAGAAAGTAGCATAAGCAATAACATATTGATCACTCAATTTTTTTGTTTTGTGAGACAATTTTTACAAGTTCAGTTGGTTTGAAGATAGTAGTGGAACACCAAACTTGGATGCCAACATAGCTGGGCCCCATTGGACGGGTCCCATATGTTTGCGGGAACTTCTCTTTAAAAATAGGCCTCTCGGCAAGACTTCTCAAAAATAGAATTTGTAGCAAAAGCATACACATACTCTGTTTTTACACCATGAATTGAATCGTTGCGTGATCATCACCGCTCTGATACCATGTGGAGATGTAGAGAGAAAGAGAGAGAGACGAGACAAGAGACACACCATGTACACTCCCAAAGATTGATTCATATTGAAGACAAGATACAAATATATAGGTGAGACCAAGTTGAGTAGAGTGAGCCATATATAGCTCCAACACCATGGATGTAGGTGAGAATGATATCTTTGCTTAAAGTGGTTTGGCTTAGCTCCTGCCCCATTTGGAAGATAAAGACCTCTTTGCACCTACAATTTGTATTCCTCATGAGTAGAGTTATTGGAATGAAACCTCGTTCTCGTCGTGCTGCACAAAAATGAATCAAATACTAAGGCGGTTTTTGTGCAAAGCACCACTACAAGAGGTGCTTAAGGATTGCGACGGCCTTAGCAACGGAAATGCATGGGTGTTGGTGCACTTGAGGGGTAACCTTTTCAACTTTTGCACTCTGCAAATGTTTTGAAACACTAATGGAGTGCTATCCAAAGAAGATCCAATAATTTACATTGTGAACATCCTCTTTGGCAAGTTTGTCAAGAGGATTTTTTTGGGAAGGATCACAAGGCATCAAAATTGCCAATATCTTCTCTTGATTTGGTTCTTGAATGAAGTCTAAAGTCAAAAGTCTAACCCAATCTAGATTCAATCTTCTGTACACATAGTTTGATGGAGCAAAAAACACATTGTCGCGTCAATGCTAAAGAATTCATTAACCCCAAAAGGATAGAATCCCTTCTTGATTTCTAAGGAGGTAAGTGCCTTGTTATCTTCGGATGGAGTTTCCATTTCCATCAACTCCTCTTCAAAAACCTCTTTTTCTTCTGCACTCTTTTTCATCTTTCTCTTTGCTAGTTTTTGTCTATCTTCTTCAAGGGTAGAATCATCCTTTGTCTTTCTTTTTCTTGTGAGTCCTTGTGCATCTTGATCTTGTGAACCTTCTTGCTCCTCTAGATTAATGGTGGTTTGTGCATGCATTGAAGCGCTTTCACGGGAACCTCTTGATGCTGCAAGTGCACTCCTAACTATGACTTTCCCTGTCTTCTTCACAACTTTCTTAGATAGTGTCCCTGTTGGTTTCTTTGTAGGTATAGCCTTCCTTGGTAAGCTCAAGTCTCACTTTGCATGTTTCACTCCCTTCACTAGGTCTTCCACACAATCCACACCTGAGTCTTCTTGATCAGTGAAGCTGGAGATCTTCAATCCTAATTTTATAATAGAATTTTCTTTTCCTAGTTTGCTACCATTCATGTCTGCTACACGAAAAGTTTCCAATGATAAGCAAAATTTGTTTGCATTTATGGTCACTCCAATATACTACAAGAGGTACTTCACATTAACGAGCTCGCAGTGCGACGCTCTAAAGTGAAAATCCACGGTGTCACTATTTTCTTTGTTGCATAGCGACACCTATAGTGACGCCGACAAGGGTAAAAAATAAACCGAGAGCACCAAAAACTCAGATCTCATATCTGAGTTTCGGCACTCAAGAGAAAGAGGTAAACTCGCACGCTCCCTCTCTCTCTCTTCCCCCCCTCCCCCCCCCCCCCCCCCCCCACACACACACACACTTACACATGAGGAGAGGAAGGAGAGCCAGGTATGCTCCTTCCCTCTCCTCTCTCTCATGTTCCCTTCCCCTCTTTCTCTCTCTCTCCCTCTCTCTCTCACATACACACACACACACACACACATTGAGAGAGAGAGAGAGAGAGAGACACACACACACACACACACACACACACACACACACACACACACACACACACACACACACACACACACACACACAGAGTACACACATGCATAAACAAAAAAAACATACACACACACACATGCATAAACGAAGAATGCATACACACACACATTGAGAGAGAGAGAGAGAGAGAGAGAGAGAGAGAGAGAGAGAGAGAGAGAGAGAGGAGAAAACAAAGAGAAAGAAAAAGAGGGGGAGAGAGAGAGAAAAAAAAAAACAAAGAGAGAGAGAGGGGGAGAAGACAAAAAGGGAGAGGTAAGGGGAGAAAAGAGAGAGAGAGAGAGAGAGAGAGAGAGAGAGAGAGAGAGAGAGAGAGATAAAGTAGAGAAAATATGAAATGAAATGTTATATTAAGATTTAGGGTTATGTTAGATTTAAAATTACATTTAAAATTAAGTTAGATTAAGATCTAAGATTAAGTTAGATTACATTTAACTTATATTTAAAATTTATGCTAAATTTAAAATTAAGTTAAACTTAAGAGTAGGTTAAGATTTAAATTAGATTTAAGATTAGGTTAGATTACATTTAGTTTAGGTTAGATTTAGGTTTATGTTGATGTGAGTTTAAGTTTAGGTTAGATTTAGATTTACGTTAGATTTAAAATTAGGGCAAGATTTAAGATTAGCTAGGTTAGATTTACATTAGATTACATTTAGGTTTATGATTTAAGATTGGATTAGATTTAGGTTTATGTTGAGTTTAAAATTAGATCATATTTAGATTTAAGATTAAGACAAGATTTAAGGTTAGATTAGATTTAGATTTAAGATTAGATTAGATTTAGATTTAAGTTAGATTACATTTAGGTTTATGTTAGATTTAAGATTAGATTAGATTTAGGTTTATGTTGAGTTTAAGATTAGATTATATCTAGATTTATGTTAGATTTAAGATTAGATTAGATTAGATTAGATCTACGTTAGATTTTAGGACATGTCAATGAAGGCTTTTCCCAAAGAGCAAACACTAGGTACACAACAATATGTATATTCCCATCAGAATCTGACACCTATTAACTCACCCACTAACCATGTTCAATTAGCTCAGAATCACCATATGTTCAATTAGTTTGGATTTAGTTTTTATATTAAAGTCTACCTTCGGGATTACAAAAAAAATTAGAGTTAGGCAAACGGTGATCCCTCTCTTCCTCTCTACGGATGCGACCTTAAGTTGGAAAGCTTTCAACGGCATGATACTCAGATTGGAGGCCAACATGTAATGTGCTAAGTAATCCCTTGAACAAGGATCTACTGTGAAGAGATGTTAAGATGTTGTGAATTGCTACAGCTAGAGAAGAGGCAAAGGGGTTTTGTCCACTACATGCACTATCATGTAGACGTGGGTGTGTGGATTTCTCGTACTCACAAATATAGGCATTGACCAAAAAAGAGGAGATTATAACCCGGTGGTTCTGATCTCTGTGCACCTCTAGACTGAGGTGTGCAAGGATCGAACATGACTAGAGAATGTGAGGTAGTTTACAGTGTAAACAAAGAGAGAGAGAGAGAGAGAGAGAGAGAGAGAGAGAGAGAGAGAGAGAGAGAGAGAGAGAGAGAGAGAGAGAGAGAGAGAGAGAGAGAATAGATGGAGGATGCCAATAGAATATTAAATTTATGTCTAGGTTATAAGGTTTTTAAATTCATTGTGAGTAGTGACGAGGATGTGGGACCGTCCAACCGAAACACCTATCTCTCAACAAGGATCTTATGTCCTTGTAATCAATGCAAGCATGCTATGCGATGGACAAGACACATTTCTTTGCAGCACGTTCATAAATTTGGTGAGTTTGATCCATCTATTATAGATCGAGTTGTTGCCAATTATAACTCGTCGAACTCTGACGCTGGCCAACAAGCAGCAATCTTGCAACCCAATAGACGTGTTCGCAGGCGCTTTGGTCAAGCAGCATACGTGAGGCCACAAGATGTAGCCTCTGACAGCTCGGAGGATATTCATGCAGACCACATTCCCAATGAGGCAAATTTGAACAGTCTAGTCGACGATGGTCCTCTGATGCAGATCCTGTGGTGGTGGAACTCTCTTACTTCGGCACGCTACAAGAGATTTTGAGGATCGATTATAGAGGATTTTTTGTCGACTTGTTCGACGTGAAATAGTTCAAGATAAACATGGAGGGTTGCAACGCTACTGTGCGCAGAGGAGAACTTGGTTTCCTTGATGTGGATTCAACTAAAAAATGGACCGATCTAAGAGACACTTCCATACTACCCGAGCATTGTGAAGAAGTAAGTCTGTAAATAGTTAACATCCAATTTTAGAAGTTATGTGCTTGGAAGCTCTCATGTAAGTTATGTGGCTTTGGCAGGAGATATTTCATCCTACAAAGTTTGCATCAAAATGCAAGTACGTCATAGGGGTAGCCGCACGTAGTGCATGGACGTATGAGGGCTACCATCATGTGCCAATCATAGCGGCATCAATGGAGGAGATCGGAGAAGATGCTCAGTCAGAAGCCACTGAGGTGGTGCTAGATGAGCATCAAGCTGCTACTCTCTATGGGGTGCATGCAGAGGATTTAAAAAATGAAACGGAGGACATTTGCCTAAATGGAGAGCTCTATATAGACATACGGAGTTATGCTGAGCTATGCGAGGATGAGAGAGAGACCTCTTAAAGACATAAACATTGTATTTGAGAAATTTTTCTCCGTTTTATAATATATATTGTATTCACATGGCTTTTTGTTCATTCTTGTCTATATGCTATACTTGAGAAATTTACATTGTGTTTAATCATCATTGCTTCCACTCTAGGTATGCTCCAATTATGTTCTCACAAGCAGGGACACTCCTCGGTGTGTCGTGAAAGTCTGATATGATGACACAACATTGCGCTCCGAGTGCGATGGAGACTGAGGCTACAATCGCAAAGGAGGTGATCTGTCTCTGCTCATAGATGCTGCTCATCCCTCCACTAGATCTAGTTGATCAGGTGAAAGAGACGTTGAGAAGCACTACTGATGGGGCCAGAGTAGTGCTTCTTAGCGTCTCTTTCACCCGATCAACTAGATCTAGTGGAGGGACGAGCAACATCTATGAGCAGAGACGGATCACCTCCTTCGTGATTGCAGCCTCAGTCTCCATCACACTCAGAGTGCAGTGCTGTCAGAGCTACATATAAAAGGCATGGTGTTCCAAGACATAGCTTTTACAAGATATGTAGAATGCACACGAGAGACAAATTTGCAAGAACTTCATAGGAATCTCTCTACACAGGAATCCCTCCCCCTTTATGAGTCCTCTCTCTCTCTCTCTCTCTCTCTATCTATCTCTACACAGGAATCCCTCTCCCTATTATCTATAGTATAGATTATAACTTGTCCATGTTTTCTTCTCCATTCAATATTAAGATTAAATGTTTGTGTGTTTAATGCGGGTATGGATGACGATGAGTTTCTTTCTTCTTTGTCACCCCAGCAGAGGAGGTGGTACGAGGAGCATCATCACTCTAAAGCACCATCACATCGTTCCACTCCTTCAACGTCTCCCTCTATTTTGAAGCATTCAGCGTGCTCTAAAGCTTCGGTGTCGATGAGACGATCTTCACACTCGTCTAGGCACCAACGCTCTAGTGGTGGCAGTGGCGGTTGCTGTGGGGATGCCGCCGTTGATGCCTCGACACCACCTCGTGTTCGACGAGGCTCCTTAACTTCACCTTCTTTGCCCGCCCCCACACCAACCATGACATCGCCATCTGCGCCAGGTTTTGCACGGCTATCGGCCGTTCTTGGCTACACGCCACTAGCTACTCCTCCGAGAGTCACCCCAGTTGACACTCCTCGCTTTGGGGCCCAGACTCCAGTGGAGACACCTGACATCCGTACCCCCATCGAGACGTCTCTAGAGACCCCTACAGAGACACCCAGGTTCATGTGTCACAGGTGAGAGGGCTTGCCGTACTCGATCGACACTACATACCAAACACCTGGAGTGAAGTGCCAAATGAATTAAAAGACAGAGTCATCAGCATGCTGCATGATGAGTTTCCCGTGTCAAGTCGGGATGAGCGCTTCAATGAAGACCTGATGAAGGTTCGGATGCGCAAATACTGCAAGCACAAGCGTTTTGAAGTACAAAAAGAAATCAAGCATGGGTGGAACAGACCAGATTGGCTACCCAAAGAAGATTGGAAGAATGCTAAGCAAGCAGCACACGAGAATCCTGACAAGTGGAAGCAACAAAAGGAGGTAGCCAAAGTGCGAGTAGAGGCAGAGAGCTCGCACCACTTGGGGAGCAGCGGGTGGACATCATTTGAGGTTGTTTTTGTAAGTGTTTTTGGATTGCTCTTTAGGTTTGGTAATTACGTCTATATGTACTTTTAAATTCTAACATAAAGGATTCTTTGTATGTTTTGAACAGTGGTCGATGACAGGATGTGACCCCACACCGTACGAGCGCGAGTACGCAATCAGAAAGGGCTTAAAAACCCTGATGGACATTTTGAGTTCTCGCGACAATATGGTTAGTATTTAACTTTACTCTTTTACATTTGTTGTATTTTCAATAACAAGCTAAGAAAATAGATTGTGTTGAGCTGAAGGACAACACAGCCACACTTTTGCAACTATTCATTGTAATAAATGTCTTGCATATATTATTTTTCATTGAGCCAATCATTTGTAATTAGCGGGACTCGATTGAGTTTCCAGATTGTACTCCATTCAAGTAGGCAAGATAGTTGTGTCCGCATTTGTAAGTAGAGATGATTTCACACCTCCAAGGCTGAGGTATAAAAGCCAACTTTTGTAAACCTAAGAGGAGGGATCATTAATCAAAAGTGGAGTTTTTGAGCGCCGTGCCTGTCTGAGAGAGAGTGAGAGAGAGAGAGTCTTATCCTCTTGCTACACGAGCTACGGAGCAGCCATTCGAGAAGCAACACTGCCATTGCGATAGCGACGGCGAGGGCTACACACCAATACCAAGCGTGCATGCATACGGCTTCTACGCGAGGCGAGCTCCCACGAGCTTATTTGTGAGTTTTCTCTTGATCTCTGTGTCAGAATTCAGTGTGCTATATATCGATAGAACCGCAGCGAGTAGAACTACACATTAGAACCATCGAAGTCAAGATTCGGTGACCTGTAATTTTTGGCATGTCTTCACACGCGATTACCGCACGAAGTGTTTTCAGGTTGAGATTAGAGTGTAAATTCATAGGGTACTGTCCTTACGTGGTGTATAGACTCCCCTTTGAGTTTGAGGCTGATTCGATGAGTTTTGATCATGTTTTGGATAGCGTTTGCTTGTAGGACAAATTCAATCATTTGCGTTTTTAGAACTTAGATTTGATTTCCTTGGTAGTGATTGTCTCTAGAAGGTCGAGTAGGTGATTGACACCCATCTATTTGTTTCCATGCGCCTGTGGGTCAAGCTCCGTCCTCGTCCGACATTCTTGTTTGTTGGTTGAGTTCTCGCAATTACGACATCCGCTAGCGGCGAAGAGATTACCAAGAACATTGTTGTTGCAACTTGACAATTGTGGTTCAGAAAATAAGAATCGATATGTGTTTGCATACCTATCACTGTTGGTTGCATGAGGAGTATTTGACACAGTGTAGCTTGGATTTCTTATGGTTGGTCACACTCATGAAGACATTGATGCATTGTCCAATCGCTTTTTTGAGAAGCTTAGAAAATAAGTCAATTCCACATTTGATGAAGATCTTCAATGAGTGTGTAAGCATGAATCTAGCACCTTTCCTCCTACAAAAGGTGGAAAATTTTAAAGGATCTGTAAAGGGGTTCTTACACGATGGAGCTAGTAGATTAGTGGGTCATTCAAAGACATTTCAATTTAGATTCTATATGAGTGATGTACTACCTTTGATGCAGTATAAAGTACACTCTAAAAATGTGGATTAGTTACTCAAAAAGTTATGGAAAAGAAATGACCAAGGAGGAGCCAAGCTTCCTGGAGGTGTTCCGAAAGTATTACCACCCTTTGAGTATGTTAAAGACAATCATAAAGTTATGGAAGGATTAAAGAAGTATGTTTGTTGGTGGAAAGAGCACTTGCAAGAGAAAGGAGGCAAAAGTGAGTATGCTAGGTGGATCAACCTAGTTCTCATGTACTGGGAGAATCTCATGCAAGCTATGCAAAACCCTAGAGTAAGTGAAAACACTTTATTTGATGACTTCTGGCCAAGGAGTATATGTGAAAAAGATCATCCTCTTGAAGTTCCATTGGAAGATAGTCTAGATGAAGTACTTGATGTAATTGAGGGACACTATTCTGGTCCAATGTACAACAAACCTATTAAGGAGTTCACCTCAACTGTTGATGTGGAAAAGGGAGACTTTGTACTTGTGCAACCTTGTGATGAAATTACCAAGTTTGGTTAGGAGTGACAATAATAGATATTGATCAAAACAATGAGTCCGAAACCTACCTTCGAGTCAAGATACAATACTGGGCACCAATTTCAAGAAGAAAAATGCAAGGGATATGGAGGTTTACAAGGATTGTTGGAACAAGTATTGGAGAGAGAACATCAATGATCCTCAATGCTAGGAAGACACTAGTTGCATCATTTGGGCATGGAAGCCCAAGGGTAGAGATTTCCTGAAAAAATTGAGATTCCAAAGGCAATAATCCTCAAGGCCATATAGAGTCAATTGAAACTTGATGAACATGAGGCACCATCAAATGGTAATGCAAATGAGGAGTAATGAAAGCTTAGCATTGGCCTTTCACTTTTGTAATCTTCTAGCAATGGTTCAAATTTGTCCACCCATAGCTAGAGTCATTATCAATATTGATATTGGCATCCCACCTTTGTAATCTTTAAGAAATCTCATTCAATACGAATAGTGTTCTTTTCAATTAAGTCACCCAAGTTTGTCTTGCAACTTACATTTTAATTGTTTTATCAATGACGCATGTGTGGGAAGAAAATTTTCTTTTGTGCGTGTGTGTATGTGTGTGCTTGTAAACTATCATGTGCAAACACACTCGAGTGTATAGTATGGATCTTGAAAATGTACAATATTGGATCTTGCAGACACATAAGCATCCACTAAACATTGTATCACGGTTTTCTTATGTGCAAAAATCCAGCACAATACAACGTTACCTCAAGTATCATGAGACACAAAGAATCATCCCAAATTTGTGAATTTTTCTCTATTTTCCTAAATATGTGTTCATAACTCTAAAGGGAAGTAGATACCTAATCATCCCTCTCTACTTACACATAATTATCCCTCTCTCTATAGAGAGATAGAGAAGAGTAAGTTGAGCGCAATATGATAGAGAGAGAAGATAGAGAGGAGAGCGAGAGAGAGAGAGAGGATAGATACAATAATAGTAGATAAAATCTCTATATTCTATCTAATTTTAAAGCCTACCTATAACCCTAAATCTAAACCCTAATCCTAACCTTAGATTTAAGCCATAATCCTAAATCTAAGCTTAAATATAAAAACCAAATCCTAAACCTAAATCCTAATCCTAATCCTAGATTTAAATCCTAATCCAAAATCTATATATATCCTAAACATTAGGAAGGGAATGGGATCTAAGGGGGCGTCTTTATTTTCCATGGCATTCAAAAGGAGATTATGGAAGGGGCAAATGGGTGGATGCCATGTGGACTGAAATGGTGAGTATGGCAGGGTCTAAAAGTAAGTGGGTCAAACTTGTACTCTTTTATAAAATATAAAGAGAAAATCTCTTATAAATTCAAAAAACGGAACTTTTATCTAAATAGTTGGGTTAAAACCAACACTTTCTCTCTCTAGTGACTTTCATTCTCCCCCCTCTCTCCCAAAAGGGGTTCCCTCCAAAAACGTGTTGATCATTCCCTCTCTCTATTGTACCATCTCTCACTTCTCTTCACCTCACCTTGCAAGTTGGTTCTCTTTCCTTCCTTTCACTTTTCCCTCCCAAAAGCTGTGCAACAGAAGTTTGAACCACCTTTCCCTCCTCAAGCTTGCTGCATTCTCCTCATGCTGAAGTTCTCCATTTCTCCATGAACCTCACTAAACACCTCTACCTAAAGCTGAAGATTTGCAGCATATTCTTCTACTAGATCAAGTTTCCTACTCCTTGTCCATTATGCTCTATAGAGAGGATCTACTTCCCTCTCAAGCTTTGCAACAATATCTTCCCCATAAAGCCAACGAGCAGGGGGGTTAGTATAGTAGTAAGTGGCATCAATTGTATTTGTGTACCATCAAGAATCTTTCTCTTTATACAGTTGAGAACATGGATATGCAATGATTAATCTTAAGTGTTTGTCTGCAGGTTGAGCCACTAGTCTCCATGGCATCATCAAGTCCTCAATGACCTAGGAGTGTCATTGACTCCATTTCATGTAGCAATGTACAAGATGACAATGGATGTTGGGTGATGATGGAGCTTAAACAAAATATGTGGGTGACAATGCAGCCCAGCTCAAGAGGTGCACACAAGATCTCAAGGAGACACATGGCTTCTAGAGCACACCATTGGAAGGGAAGAATCATGGAGTTCAAGCAAACACAAGATCGAAAAAAGCTTGCGAAGGTAAAGAATGTGTATGTTTCTTCACAATTGAAGCTAGAGACAGCAGTGGCTCAATCGAGGTTTCTTGCAAATTGTAATTTTACTCCTCTCTCAAGTTTCTAGATTGTCTATTTTGTATTTTTGCCGTGTACGCTGCTTTTGATGACTGTAATATTTCCATTGCTTGTCCATGTTTGCAGATGTTTTTCCATCCAATTTTGTAGAGTGGGAGCCAATAGAGTCCTTCACAAGAACTTTTGAGGCCATCCACGCTAACCTTGGCAAGTTGCTTTATGCTGGTTGTCCATCCTTTGAGCTTGCCTTGCTGGACATTTTTTTTTGTAGTCGTACTTATGTCACGCCTAGGCAAAATGGGTATGGCAATCTTTTTTCGGTTCACTTGCCAACCTTGTATTGTCTAGAAAGACAGTTCCCTGATTGTAGCAACCAAAAGGAGAATCAAGGCAATGTGATTGTAGCAACCAAAAGGAGAATCAAGGCAATGTGCAAGTAACAATAAAGTGCACCTATGATTACCACAAAGCCACGGTAACATGGTTTATGTCTCTTCATGTGTTTGTATTTATCTTTCAACTTCAGAGTGTTCACAAGACACCAACAATGTGGACTTGCAAAGGGGGAAGTGTGATCAATGGATTTCTTGCAGCTAGATGGGAGACTAAGGTGGTCCACCACCAGGGAGATAGAATCAAGTTCTCTGTACTTGCTAAAAATGTGGTGTTTATATACCATATTGCAAAGAAAATCTTGTCAATGGTCTTTCCCTACAGAAGATGGAAGCTGACGATTGGAGAATGGGAGGCACTAGACTTTGATGTTGCTGTTAGAGAATCAATTGACCTGCAAATAAGCCTCCACGACCATGCAGTGCACAACATTGCACTGAATAACGACTAGTACCTCAGTCACCTTTGTGAGTATCTTAATCTCAAATATACCTTGCCCAAGCAATATCTCTTTGTAATCAATGAAAAGGTTGTTCGCTCCAGCAAAGAGAACACCTTTCTGTGTGAGAACATTCCGTTTTTGCGATGTATTTTTTGTAGAAGCTTGTTATTGACATGGATTTTGCTCCAATTAATACATATGGTGTTTTGAATCTTGTCTCTGTGCATACTTGTTTATTCTCAATTTGTTCAAGTTTTTGATTGAAATGTGCAATTTCTTTGATTTGGAGTGCAAATGTTTTCGATGTTGGTGTCTTTCAATGCTTTGTCGTGTGATTTTGTTTAAAATTATAGTTTTAAGTTATTTTGATGTTAATTTTAAGTGCTTTTTAAAAAGTGAACTTGGGTATATATTTGGCTTTCTAGGTTTTAAACTTCATTTCTCACATTCACAAAACTCTAGCTCTAAGTTCTCTTTGCATCTTCTTTGCGAACGAACCCATGGCAACATCTTCTAATGCACTTCTCACTCAACTAGAAAAGGTAGGACTTGCAGATCGAGCACATGAACTAGTTATCGTGTCTGAGGGGACAATCGACATGTAGGCCACTACCAACCTTCATGTAGAGGCATTCAAAAGTTTCTTTGACTATATGGTGCAGCACATGGAAGAATATGCCATAGTCTTTGAGGGATCCGACACGGCATGGCTACCAGTGGATTTCCTCAAACATCAGGCTATGCAGCCAACAAAACTTTTGCTTTCACTTGTTGAGGTTTATTGAAGGGCTCATGGACTGGGACTGTAGGATAGAGGATGAGGATGATCTCATAGACTTGGGCATGAAGTGCATAGACACCCAATTCATTTCTTGGGACATGGTTCTGGCCCTACTTGTGCTTGAGGGCATGGATATGGGAAAATCAAAGGAAAAGGCTAGCCAAAGACTATATGTGACCATTGTGGAGGAATCAAATGAAGTTATCAAAGGTTGATGAGCAGACCGAAGCATCTATGCGCTCGTCCTCTTGCAAGAACCCAATTTCACTGAGGAGGAAGATCTGATGATAGAGGGAGATGAGGTGATGGAGGAATTTCCAAACCTCCAAATTCTCACTTTGCATGCAGTGGTGGTGGATGATCGTCACTTTTTGTTCCTTGATAACATTGCCAAAACACTAGGACTCAGAGAAGATGAGTTGCTCACAGTCCTTGCTATCTATGCGGGCATGAAGGATCCCAATGGAAAGGAAGAGAAACTCAAATTTCAAATTGACTTTGAAGACCAAGGTCTCATAACAACCCTCTCCTTCCTCCCCAATCATAACTAACAGAAGTTGGTGCAAATGGTGGTCTCATTTTATAAAAGCGTCCCCAAACGCACTTTACATCCACAGAAACAATTGATCCCTATGGGTGGAGATGATCGCTCTAGCATCAATCTTACAAGGAAAAATCTTGAAGAGATGGATGAAGAAATTGAGGTGCACATTTCTTAAATTGGCCGATTGTCTATTGTTCCTTACAAAAAGTGTTAAAGTCGTTTAGAATGCTTTGCAGATGCTCGGGGGGTGCACTATGTAATCATGTTAATGTACCATATGAGTTCAGCAGGAAGGGTTTTAAAATTCAAAAAAATAGGAAATTTGACAAAGATACATTAAAAAGAGGGGTTTTTATATTCAATTTTGGAAAAAACCTAAAATAAGGGGTCATTTTATTCATTCAAACATATTAAAAAAGGGGGGGTTTTAATTACCCTATGAATGCACGTTTTTAGGGGATAATGAATAGTGCACCCCCAAGTGCAGATGGTATACCATGTTGATAAGCTCGCAATGTGTACTGAAGGTTCACGCAACGTGCCCATGTGTAGGGATAGCTTGCTTGGCACTCCCTAAGCCACCTGGGGCCATCGATTCTTTGAGTTGCTCACACAGAGTTCTCCAAGAATGGTTCTACGGAGCTGCTTAAGTGCAAAGCATTAAGTGCCATACTCGTTGAAGATCCCCTCACTGTAAATGCTCACAAATGTATTTGGTGGACCGAGAGGCAACATTTTATGCCTTTGCAGGCAAGCACCCTGGGTCATTCCTCTCCCACTGCGCCTTAAGCCTAGGTCAAGGGGTGACAAACCTAGAGTAAATTGTAAAATCCTTTGGCATCAAGTCATCCATTCTCCTCATACCCACAGATCTAATTCGTAGAAAAACTAATTGATTATGATGTAATATCAAAATCAATTCATAATAATTGTTTCTTTTATCTATTATTGTTAATATTTTGTACTTTTAAAAAAATTCCATATTGTCCAATAAATTTCATTTTCGCAATGCGTGCACAAAACCTCGTCCATGCAAGAACCTGTCGGTCAGGGGTAAAACTGGTCAAAACTGGCCTATGCATGTCATGGAGCACAAGGGCTTTTTTTGTGTTGTCCGACCCCGTCGGGCAACACTGTGCGATGTGATTGTCATGTTGCCTCCGTACACCCCCCCCCCCCCCCCCCCGGTCATTCGATTTTGTAAAAAAATCATCGAGAGGTGCCCCCCAGCCGACGGGTGCTTGCATGGTGGAAGAGAGTCTAAATTTAACAACTTGAACAATTCAAATACTTACAAAACACAATGTACAAAATCAAGTATTACAATTGCATGGAATGGTAGAAATTTGACTCTTTGATACATGGGATAAACTAATTCTTATGAAGGAACCCTTTATTTTGCAAATTGATTGCTAGAGAAAAATCAGTATTTTTCAGGGTTATGCGCTTAGCATGCACCATACAGGAAATGCCATCCTAAAACAACTGCACCAAAATGTCATCTACGACATCTTGTAGGGCCAGTAAACCTACGTGTTGTATGCGTGTAACAGAATCACTGTATTCATCCATTATCTCTCTCACCACCAGAGAGAAGGCCGCTTTGGGTATGATTTTCTCAGTGCTCTTTTGATATTTTTGGATCTCCCCGCAAAGCAACTGTGTTTGGCTTCCATCTCTGTTTCTTCTATGTCGTTGGTGGTGGTGGAGGAGCCGCCTGTTTGACCCATTGAGGAGGATCATTACTTTTTTCCTCCTCTCCTCTTGGGCTTGTTGTTCTTCGGGCGTCACATTGTCCTTCTTCCTCTTTGCACATTGCTTGGCTCTTTGAGGAATTTTAGAAGGCCTTGAGCTTACCATAATTAAACATGAGTCAAAAATTGTAAAACCATAAACATAACCTGTTTGCCATACCATAACCATTACCATAACTTGCTTGTCATACCATAACCATAATAGCCATACCATCATTGCACAACCATAACCATAACCATAACCATAACCATAACCATAACCATAACCATAACCATAACCATAACCATAACCATAACCATAACCATAACCATAACCATAACCATAACCATAACCATAACCATAACCATAACCATAACCATAACCATAACCATAACCATAACCATAACCATCACATGATTGCTATACCATCATAACAAAACCATAACCATCACCTGATTGCCATACCATCAATTCACAACCATAACGATAACCATAACCATAACCAAAACCATAACCATAACCATAACCATCACATGATTGCCATACCATCATAGCAAAACCATAACTTAGGTTGACTATCAAACCTTAACCATAACATCTGTGCCATACCATAAACATAAGCACTACAAAATTGTACATATGCAAACAATCACTGAGTGAGAAGACCCTCATGGTAATTCCTCCCAATCAACTTCCTCTCCCTCCTCCTACAGCTGGGTCAAAAGGGCCACAAGTCCATGCTTGTACCCATACTTCTCCTCTCGGCGTGTCGGAAGGCGCTTCACAGCAACTTCCTGCAAAATTATGGTTCAATCATTAGATAAATCTTCAAATAACATATATTTTATCAATAATTTAAAGCATATGTATAATACTTACCAACTCATGTCGAAGCGTCTCGTAGCCTCCACTCCCAAGATGTGACACTCCAGCAGACTCCAAACATGCTCTGGTTGCATCTCTCTAGTGCTGAAATCTATTAGGATTTTCTTGTGTCTCTCATGCAATCCTCGTCCACTCCTCTGCGTCCAACCATGTTGGCTTGGGATTTTCGTCATTGTACCTATCTCTCGCCTATGACCGATGGTGTGACATTGTGGACTTCGCCATGCTCAAAATCCAGTTGTTCGAGACTTGATCGTACCCCTCTGCCGGCCTGTACTCTCTCTGAATGGCCTCGACGATGTAATTCTTTCTCTCAAGATCAAGGTTATCCCAAATCTCCATCACAGAGTGACCAAACTAAATCATACAGAGCTGTCAAATCCTCTGTTGCATGGCCTTTATGACCCTATCTGCCACAACAGCCCCATCCCTGCTCTTGTACACCTTGCTAGGATCATGCTCGTGTGATCCCCAAGGTGTACGTGGTGTGCCAATCGGTGAACTATCTAATGAAGAGAGTGGTGGACGCTCTCTCGGTGGTGTGGACGCATCGATAAAACCGCTACCACAGCAACCACCTCCTCTAGAACAACGCCTACCTCGTCTCGAGGATGAACCACCCGTCGGTGTAGGGGGCACACGAGTCCTAGGCATAGAGGGCACACTAGACTGAGGTGTGGGGCCGCTCGGTGTAGGGACCACACTAGTCCCGGGCGTAGGGTCGGCAGTAGTAGGTCTAGAGGGACCTGCACCCCAAAGGTGATGTGCCATCGCGATCTGCTCTGGTGTGAACTGAGACAAAAACGAACCCATCTGCTTGGATGACATGCCGGTCGGAGTGACAAGAAAACTAAAACTAGGAGAGTATGGCTCATCGTCATCGGCCATGGCTAATCATACACAAACAACACCAACAAAATACGTTAGTTTACGTAAGAAATGCTTAATCAATACAAATAACAAATCAACAAAACTGGTACACAAACGACAACATCTAAAGTGTATTGTAGACTAATAAAAAGAGCTTCACAAAAGGTTTCCTAGCAAAATTCATTAGTTAATCTCTCATCCTCTATGAGATCGGATGCACCAAAGGTGTCAGACCAATTGTAGACAGAATGAAAATTAAGCATTGCCAACGCGGTACGGAGAACTGAGATTTTTGCACAAGTGTAGAGCGGCATGCATACAAGACTTTGCATCATCTCGCCCTCTTCATCATTGCTATCATGCCGTTGATATGAATGGGATGGCTGAGGTTGGTTCACAGTAATACATTCAATGTTGTCACCTTCTATGTTGGAATCCATGTCAAAGAACGTATCCAACATCTGCTCCATCTCTACTTCTTGAAATGCCGCTTCAAGTATTAGTTGGGAGGACTCAATCGATGGTTGCTCGTTTGAAAATCGTCTTCTCTGGGATGAAGTTGGAGCAATATCTACTTGCAGAATTTGACCTTCAATCTCTAGACCATGAGATCGATAACACAGGTCTTGTACTTGCTCTATCGGAAAGAGACCTGATTGCGTATGTGTTGGTCATAAATTTTTTGTTTTTGAAAGATTTGATGCTTGCAATGAGCACAAGGACACGCCATCCTATCGTCCATACTTTATCTACCAATGATGCAACAAATAATTAAAACACTCTAGTTGTTATAACTACACACTACTAAGTACATGAAAAGCTTTAACAACCTCACATTCTCTAGCCAGGCCCGATCCCGGCACACCTCGATCTAGAGGTGCACGGAGATTAGGACCACATGGTAGTAATCTCGTCTTTATTGGTAAATGACTATATATTAAAGTTCTTGAAATCTGTGTGCACTTTTGAAGTCCGATTGCGTTTTTTTAACTATTATTTTCTAGCTCTAACAACCTCACATTCTCTAGCTAGGCCCGATCTCCGCACACCTTGGTCTAGAGGTGCACGGAGATTAGGACCACAGGGTAACAATCTCGTCTTTATTGGTGGTCAATGACTATATATTAAGGTTCTTGAAGTCTGTGTGCACTTTTGAAGACCGATTGCGTTTTTTCTACTATTAATTCGGCGCTAGCTCTAACCTAACCTATAATCTAACCTAACCTATAACATAAACCTAATCTAACTTAATGTAACCTAACTTATAACCTAAACCTAACCTATAACCTAAACCTAACCTATAACCTAACCTAACCGAAGTCTGTTTGCGTTTTTAGAAGTACACGAGTCATCTTCAAAGTTCGATTGTGTTTGTTCTACTATTAATTTGACGCTGGCTCTAAGCTAACCTATAATCGTTATACCTAACCTAACCTAAAACCTATACCTAACCTAACTTAATGTAACCTAACTTATAACCTATAACCTAACCTAACCTAACCAAAGTCCGTTTGCGTTTTTAGAAGTGCACAAGTCATCTTCGAAGCCCGTTTGTATTTTTTGGCTATTAATTTGTCGATAGCTCTAACCTAACCTAACATAAAAACAACACAATGGTGAGGCGTTTAACAAAAAGACAAGCCATACAGCTTGCCCACAATGCATATGCGAGCCATTGGCAATACGGAAAGCCATAGAGCTTGCCCACAATCCATATGTGTTGTGGGTAAGCTTTATGGCTTGCCGTATTGACGAACGGATCGCCATTGTGTTGTTTTTAATATGCACTGTGGGTAGCTCTATGGCTTGCCGTATTGTCGAATGTAGCTTAACCAAACCTAACCTAATGTAGCTTAACCTAACCTAACCTAACGTAGATTAACTTAACTTAACCTAACATATAAGATAACCTAACCTAACTTAACGTAGCTTAACCTAAACAAACCTAATATAACTTAACCTAACGTAGCTTAAATTAATATAACCTAACGTAACCTAACCTAACCTAGCCTAACCTAACCTAACCTAATGTAATGTATAACCTAACCTAACAATGTAGCTTAACTTAACGTAACCTAACGTATAAGATAACCTAACCTAAGTTAATCTAACTTAACTTATAACCTAAACTTAACCTAAAACATAAACCCCATCAATTATATAATTTCAAAAACGACAAAATTCAAAACAAGATTTTTTCATAAACCAAAACAATTTTTTTTCATTATTTAAAATGAGATTTCATATCACAAACCATGATTTCTTTTAAAGCATTGAAATTTTAAAGCATTCAAAGTTTAAAGCATGAAATTTTCTTTTAATAATATACAAAGTAATTTAAATAAATTTAATATGCATTTAAAGGTTCAAGCACTCACATTCGTCCTATTTGAGCAATGAAAATTGTTGTAAAAGTCCTGGAACGTGCAAAAACGCACACACAAACACAAAGTTAAACCCTAAACCCTAAATCTACAAGTAAACATGAAAACAATCTCACCTTAGTGTTATGCGCTAACCCACAATCAAGATTAGCACTTTCGACGGCTTGTTTCGCACCAGATCTGTGAGAGATGGGGAAGAAGAGAGCTTGAGAAAATGCGCAAGAACAAGAGAAATGCACAGTGAAAGCTCGCGATTTTGTTTTTTGTAGGTGTCGTCGATACAGATGCCAGCTTAGGCGTCAGAATAGCCGTCGAAATAAGCGTCGGAATGTCCATTTGCGCTGGCATCAGAATAGGCGCCGGAATATACGTCGAAAATTGGAAGGCATCGACCTACAGTTAAAGAGAGAGAAGGATATTTACACCACACAGTTGGCAGAGAAAGATGAAGAAATAACACGTCTTTCTATAGCCACCCAGACACCGCAACCCTCACAAGTCAGGATGGAGAAAAGCATTCACCGCTTAAGTCAAGACATTCAAACCCTAACACAACGAGTGAATCCAACACCTGTACAAGGGACACACATCAGCCACCTTGTCTTGCATCCGGAGTTGGTCCCCTCGTCTACTTCAGATGCATCCTCATCTTCCCAATGTCCAGTTTTCTACAAGAATTTTGATGGATGGAGTGGGTACTATACATTGACATGTGGTCACTATTATCATTTAGTTTGTCATATTTGTTTGATGCAAAACAATAGTCAATGTGCAATATGTTCACAAGATATTCCACAAGGAATATATTATGTTTGGCATGAAAAAAAAATATAAATTCAAACAAGCATGCTCAGATACCCCTAGCACAATTAGAAATCTATTTGATGAGCAAGATGCTGCTTCAGGGCAACACAATTGAGATCGACAAACTATGTAATATCATGACAAACTATGTACTATCGAGAATATGAAGCATTTTAATTACTCAAAACACATTTGAATACAAGGTCTTTTACAATGGTTTTTGATATTTACTCATTCTACTCTCAAGCTATATTGAATCAGTTGAGTTGTTATCTGGTTCTAAGTCTGAGTGTTGTGGTTCTCCTTGTAATTCGACCTCCAAATCTATTATCAAATTCTCTTCTATTTTGTCTACAGTGCATTGTGATACACCAACATTGAAATCTTCTTCATTTTTGTTTTGACAATCATACAACCAGGTTGGCATTTCCTCCTCGTAGCCAACACTTTCGATGTGATTCAGTATCTTTTCATTGCAATACATATACACTAATTTCTCTGCTCTGTCTGCTAATATTCTGTTGCGAATAGTGCTGTGAACATACTTGTACATACTCCATTTTCTCTCTGAACTTGAATTTTCTGCACATTGTGCGAGTACTTTCATTGCAAGAGGACGTAAGGTAGAGTAATGCTCTCCACCATTCGTCATCCACCACTTCCATGCAGGTTGCTCTTTTGCCATTACCTGTACAAAATCATTCGCAAAAAGACCTTCTTTTAATGTAAATGCACTCATTTCTTTGATGCAATCAATTCGGTCCTGAATGTTGGAGTAGAACGTGTTGACCACGTGATAGAAATCGCTTACCACCTCTGTATTGGACATCAGATCTAAATTCCAATACTCTGGATCGAGCATGTAAGCCACGCTATGGAGTGGACTATGAGCGCTCTTCCACCTTGCATGAAAATACTTAGCCAAAATTTTCCACTATTTGCCAGAGAATGGTAATCGCCACTCCTTATCTACTACAGACTCTTTCAGCTCTTCAGGATTTTCAAGACTCTGTTGGACTGACCACCATGTCATCCACACTTTGCCCAAGTTTGGTGCCCTTTGATCAAGATTTCGGATTGCGAACATAACGGGAATCATTACATGGTATGCATCCATTACACTCCTCCACCAAGAAACCTTGTTTACATTGCCACATAGACATGTAATTTTATCTTTCACTGTTTCTTTCTGCTCAAGCTGCCATTCATCAAAGGCCGCACAATTGAATGTGTCAATCACATCACATTTATTACGGATAAGTGATTCCAAGGTATAAAAGTGTGTACAGAACCGAGTTTTAGCAGGAAGTTTCAGTATCACTGACATGCGCATCCTATACAAATCGATCGCTCTCTGTCGTTTCAAGATAAATTTCACAACGTGACGTGCTGTATCAATTATTTTGGCAAACCATGTGGTTTCTTTCCTAGTGTACCAATCTTTCAGCACCAAGTTCAAGATGTGCGTATTACAACCATTGGCAAAAATTTGTAGAAAGCACTTTTTTATTAATTTACTGGCGTTTTTACAATTCTTTGCGTTGTCCATCACAACTTGAACGACATGTTCAGCACAATTTCTTTAATTACATCAATCAAGACCTCAGAAATGTATTTTCCATTGCACCAGAACTATCAATCGCCTTTATGAACGTTTCTCCCCTTGGACAAACCAGGATTACATTGATCAATGGTCTTCTCTGAACATTTGACCAGCCATCACTCACAATCGTACATCCTGAAAGCGAGTTATTCCCAAGTATTATTTTGCGAACACGCTCTTTGACTTCGATGTAACATTTGTCCAAGAAAACATTTTTTATCGTGTGATAAGAAGGAGCTGAAAATCCTGGACCAAACTCACCGATTTTCTTCCAAGAAGCCTTCCAATGATTGCTGTCTACCATGACCAAAGCACTTCCAATAAAGAATATTGCTTTGGCGAGTGCTGTTTGTGCTTCTTTTAGAGACTGCACTCGAAAGCTTTGATGTAATGATTTTTGACGCATTTGACAAAGTCCACCTTCATTATGACGTTTAAAAGGAACACTGCCTGGAATTTCCTCTCCTTGCGCAGGTTGTTCCCCAAGGTTAGTTGGCGTCACTACAGGATCTGCGGAGTTAATATTTGGCTTTGGGAACTCTTGATTTGAAGGCACAGAGCTATATATCTGTCATCTCTTGCCACCCTTTTTGGCGAGCTCTTCTCTCAAACGATTTGCAACTACAGGTGCCTGAGAATGTTCACATTTTCTACAATTGTTTTTAGCACTACCCAAAAAATGATCCCTAATACGTGGTGCACCGCCAGATTTTGTTGTGTGACAAAATTTACATCGCCACTCCATATATCGGCCGCATATGTTGTGAGCATAATCCCACTCTTTGCCAGGAGTTTTTTTATTCTTTGGCTTCTTTGTACCACTTGTGCCCACATTTTGCTCCATTGCTTTTAAATTAAAATTGAAGAGAAAAGAACAAGATGTTACAAACTGAAAACAATTTTTTTATTTTCAATATATATTTAATTTAAAAACCATTCAATATGAAAGTAACCATGATGCACAATATGAGATTTTCAATGCACGCTAGTCAATCCACATATCGATCACCTATATTGTGAGCAACCATACACATTGCAATGTAATCTATACATGGCGTAATAACCATAACAATGCTATGAATCTCTCTATGCAATTATTATTATAATGATTATTTATATGTCCACTTTGATTTGCAAACAATAAGACACATCTAATTTCATTTGCTACAAAAAACAAACGAAAGCAATAAAATATAATATTGGTCATTTCATGCACTAATAATCTATCATAATAAATAATGCACTCTCTGTATAAACCAATGCATGAACCAACGCAAATAAATCTTCAATATAATCACCCAATTGGGGACTTCTTGTACCCAGTGAAGGATTGTAGCCCACCCATGCAACCAATTCAATATATAAAAGCTATTTTAACCCAATCAAGGATTATAGATCTTATATTGTAAATCAGCTCAAATATAAGACTTCAAGGATCTTTATATGCCCGGTACACTAGTAGAGGGCATCCGACCCTTGACTATTGACTCGTCATTTACATATGCTCATCTTCTAAAACCAATTACAGCCCTCATTTGGAACAACGGCTTCTTCGCAATGAGCATGATTCCCCAAGTTTTCAGTTTTTTTGGTTTCGTACCTTTATGTCGGTAAATGAATTAAAATTTTTTAGAAGTGGTTACCGAATTAAGAATCACATTCAACCCAAAAAAGGACCTGTGACTCTGTAACCTTAGGTCAACTCACAAGGAGATGACAATACCCGGCACTCGGATACACTCCCCAAGGATTTGCCTAGCTAAAAGACTGGGGTTAGCACACTTTTTACTATATATAATTACGCCCGCCGGGCTTTTCCATTTTCCCGGCGGGCCCGCCGGGAAAAAGAAAGAGCCCGGCGGGTCCTGCAGGGAAATTATAAAAGCCCGAAGGGCTAACCAGCTCTATAGGTTTTTTCAAGTCAAATCAAAGTCACGTTAACAATTAACCTGATCACATTATTTTTTGGTGTAAATAGTAGAGTTAATTTACGTAATCACCCGGTCGTGATTACATTAATGAAACCCCTGGTCCCTAGACCATGTTGTATCCCATGTGACAATATGTGCCAATTTGAATCCTACAAGTGGATTCATAATAGCATAATGTACATTGGACACTATGGCCCAAAATATTTGTTTCGACATGCCCTTGGCATGGCCCTAGGGATTGAACTGAAAGTTCAGTTACCCGTATTCAAATGCATAGGAGCAAGTCTCCCACCTGTGAAAAAACCAAGCAACATTGCATTGGAAACCCTGGGTGTTGCCTTTGCAATCCAAGCCCGTTGGGTAGAATCTACGTAGTCAAACACCTTGGTAAGACCCTTTGTAGAGACCGTTCAAGTAGTAGGTAACGATAACCAACATAGTTAACAGTGTACAAAAATGATTAGAAGCAACTTGAAAAGTTAAATTTGTCCACTACCTCCTGATAGATTGCGGGTGTCGTTCCTTGAAAGTTCAACTGTGATCCTCAATGCCTATGGGTGATTTAATAAACACCCACTGGGTCTAACGCCAAAACAATGCGTCCATAGCCACTCGTAGTGCTATAGAGAGAGCAAGAGATCCACACAAGTGTAAAGCGTAGCGTCTAAAATCTGTGGTAGAGATCAGCTGAGTTGAGTTTATGGTTATCAAAAACTCAACTCGAGTGTTACACTGAAAACATGTTGTGCAAAGAAAACACTCGAAACATCCGCAAGACTCTTGCTTGTCCATTAACATCGTTGTGTACTCCACTAAGTAGATTTGTTCGATCTTAAGAACAATCACCCAAGGAATGCCAACAGCTGGGTCGTACCCGAGATCTGACAATGACTCTTAGCCAGTGTGTGTGGCTCATAGCCCTTATGGCAACTGGTGTTCAATCAATGAAATGATGAAGACTAATGTAGAGGGCGTCTTGCCCAATTTCTAGCTGAGAGTTAGAGCACGGCTCATGCTCACTCCCGAACAAAACATGTATCAAAAACTTCTTAGAAAGTTTTCATTATTCTTGAGAGAAATAAGAAAACGAGAGAGAAGGAGGTAACATGCTGGGTTGAAGAAGGTTTCTTAACGTAATGTAGTGCATACTCAATCCATGTGCACGTGTGAATCTTATGCCTAGGTTTCATCTTATTCTATAAGGATTCAACAATCTGTCTGTATGACACTCGCATCGAGAGAGGCAACAGAAAACACAAGTCAAATCTTGACCATCTACCATGTATGGGGTCGTGATTGTACGAAGATGACTTGAATAGGGCACTTTGTTGGTGAATCAAGTCGAAGTTTTAGGTTCTTTTTAGTGGTGTTATGCGTTGACAACAACCAAGAATCATGTCAAACAATCCATAACTTATCTTGTCCGTGACAAAGTGTCTGATGTTATAGCAGAAGCGTAATCTATGAGGCAATGCAGTTGATTCCACTTGACCAACATCCCTTGCATGCAAAATTGTAAGCCCTTGGCTACTATGATGGCCTCAAGCATGAGAGCCGAAAGCATAAGTGCCTTGCACAGTCTGCATTGGTATTGATGCATCATAACGTGATGTCACCACACATAAAATGGGAACAAATTTCTAATCGTAACAGTTCCCCAAACTGGCGTGCCAATGCCCTTGATACCAAATGAATAGGCAGTAGCATGGCACGCGTGAGAAGCCTTGCCTCATGTGATATTATCAAAGCACCTTTCTTTACACAACCGAAAATATTTTCCAAATGAAATGTGTAAACATAAAGAAATAAACAAAACTGAATATGGTCTAACCTGGTCATCCTGCTATAACGAGTTGTGTGGAGATGTCGAAAGAAAATCTCTCTCAAATGTAGATCATAACTATCTCTGTTGCGCGAGAGAAAGTGGGCCTAAAATATCCTGCAAGCATATGGAGAAATTCACCAAGGGCGTGTGCTCATAGCATACCCCAAACGGAAAAAATCTCAATATAAGAGTCATAAATTGAAGCCTTGTTGCACATAAATATGTTTGTGCCGAGCCAACGGATGTGGCGGCAGATATCATAACAAAAAGGAATCAACCGTGTCTGAGCAATTTCAATTGAAATTAAGCAATATTGTGTGGGAAGCATCCCTTGTCAGCTTCAAGAAACAGTAAGAAGGAGTCATCCATGCCGAGCAATGTACCCCCTTCATCAAGTCAAGCAGTAAAATGTGCCAATCTCCTTGAGATTCCAAAACATTGCAATTTTGCTATGCTTTTGCATCAAAATTGAACCACTGAGAAGCAAGATTGCAGAGCAAGGTGGTTGGTACTCAAGCCATGCTTGATTCCAATCTTTAAACCAATCAAATTTTTGGTGCTTATAGTAATTTTCACAAACCATGCTTGTGTTGTGCATGTCTAAAGTGTATGCACGTCTGTTGCATATCATAGTTATCAAGCAGATGCTTAATAAACAAGAATCAAATGTATACCTTATTAAGTACATCTACCAACAAATCTTGCTGACCCAAAAATAGAATGTGGTACTGAGGGGAAATTGCAAATAGTATGAAAGTAGTAACCCAACATTGGACTACACAGGTCGTGCACATTAGCACCCTTGTACGGAGCCTTGCTCATTGCAATACCAATCATAGCCGGATTGACGATTACTGCTAGGCAACTTTGCGGCCCTGCGTAAACCATGAGGGTAATCAACTTGATAAAAACAAAATCAAAAGAGGTTTCCTTGTTTCTGTTCTTGTAGAATTTATTTTTTTGTTTTTAAAAAAAAGTTGTTGGATATGTGTATTCGAAGCCCTGCTTCACCAATCATGTGTCGATGTTGGCCTTACTTTGGCCAGTCGTAATTCATACCGAGGCCCCTGGTTGGCTTTCAATTTTTCTACGTCTCACTTGGCATGCCTTGACGAGAGCGAAAGACTCCTCGTATGTGAAATAATTGTCGAATAAACCGGGCTGTAATCCCCTTAAAACCTTTGAAGTTTTGTAGTATTGTTGCGCCCTTAATCTCTACAGTACAACAAGTTGCTGAGTTGCTGAAAGCTCGCGAAGATGAGGACATGTCGAGATGCCGATGCTACGAGGGGGGTTGGCCCGTGGGTAGCCTCCCTTAATTAACTTTAATTGCCCAAGGCCAAAGGCCTTAGGGTGTCTGTGTGTGAAAACGAGCTCCAAAAACATATGTGTAGCGCTGCCGAGTGTTGTAGAGGAAGGCGAGCTCGTAGCTCCCTCCACAAGCGCCCAACGATGGCGCTTCAGTGTCCAACTCTCCTGCTTTCGTTCCTACAAACCTAGCAAGCCAAGGCGCAATTGATTTCATGCAGGTCATCTTTGATCCTCACCTCGGCTAAGCCCGCCTTCCCGCGGTGTGAAAGCTTGAAGGTTCAAAGCTATGGACACCATGAAAGAGCGAGCAGCGACCATAAAGAAAAACGCAGGAAATCGGGCACCCTCAGATCCTTCCCAAAAGCTTGATACACACAAAGAAGAACGATCCTAAGGGTGGGCGCTGCTCTCAAGCCAAGACACGCTCCAATTCATGCATCAAAGAGCTCGTTCCTGTTTAGGAAAGGCTACCCGATTTGGAAACTCCGCCTGCTACTTTTGGAAAAGTACCAAGCTAACCACGATTCACACTATTTTGAGAGCATCTTGCCCACCGAGGCAAGCTTTCCATGAAAGCTTCAAAGCTACACATAATCCACCTTCCATGCTCGTTTATCTTCTTCCTCCTCTTGTCGAAAGCGCTTCTTCCTTCCTTGCATGCACCCGAAGCTTTCCATAAAAGCTCGCTCCTTCTTCATCTAGGCCTGAGAGAGAGAGAGAGAGAGAGAAAACTCGCATGAGAGAAGAGAGGCCTTGCTCTCGCATGAGAGAAAGAGAGAATCCATGCAAATCTCCTTCCCCTCTCCTCCATGGCTACTCTCCCTTGTGCTCTGATACCAGTGAAAGAGCATAGGGAGATAGACATGCCAATAACCACCCATACCTATATATAGGCCCTTGGCCCTCCAATATATAGCCCCCGTACCGCATGTGTATCTATTGGCCCTTGTCCTGGGCCATGCCCTCCTATAGTCCTACCCTTGGCATGACATTTGGCATGTCTTTGAACACCCTCTCTCTCCCTCTCGCTCCACTGGCGCGGGCTATGTCCCTTGGAATTGGCCCTTTAAGCCCACTCTCTTGTGCTCTGAACTGGTTCTCTCTCTCTCTAGCTCACTGTTTGTGGGACCTCTCCCATATGCAAGCTTTGAACATCCTCAAACTGCTTTCTCTCTCCCCTGTTGTCTGCCGCCGTAGGACCCCTCTTCTAGGCGAGCATTAGCGACATCGCTAATGGGGGGCATCCTGACCTTCAAAAAGCTTTGGCGCGTGTGAATCTGGCCCAAAGCGGGCGTGCCATGCCACATCATCACCTGTCGTAACTGGCAGCCGGCCATCTCCGTGCCGCCCTGCGCCACCTCAACCGGCCAAAATCGCAGCCTAAGCCACCCTGTACAGCACCATGAGTGGGCTGCCATAGCCTCACGCACTAGGGAGCTCTCTCTCCCTATGTGATAATGAAAGGGGCAACGCCCTGGCCCTTATAGCCTTGCTTTCCGGGTGTGCGTCCCCCATGTGGGATCTCCCATGCGACACGTGGCAGCTCCCAGCTCACCCTTGTCCCAAAAAACAACCAACTCTATGAAGAAGAAACCCCTTTTTGGGTGCCAATTTCAACCCTTTGCCATGTTCGTTTGCCAAGCTGCAAAAACTCGTTCAAAACTGCTTCTTCCCGGCTGTGAACTACCTTGTATTGGATTCCTTTTGGCTTTGACGGACGTGCCGACCAACACGATCAAAACTCCAAAAATACACCTGCAATCATCCTTTTGGCGATTGCTTCAAAAGTTGACAAGCCATAACTAGGCACTCGAGACTTAGAATGGAGAGCCGTTGCTTCTTTTTGACTTCATATAGCGTCCACCACACCTATGAACCTCTTCAAGCTCCAAAAAAACTCCAGATGGCACGCCTTTCGGTGCAATCAGGTGAGCACCAACCTAGCCTCCAACAAAACTTCAATTGGCCATAAACTACAGTCCGTAGCTCTGATCTGCGATCTGAGAAAATGGGTATCACTACAAGAGGTCACTTGAATTCCGGCGCCACATTACCGACATCACTGGCGGGCGTCAGTATATGTGTGTGTATGTATGGAGGGAGCTAAAGTTTTTTGAAAATTTATACCTGTCGCTGTTGCACAAAGTGAACATATAACATTTTGGCAAAATATAGCGCACAATCTGCATTGTGCAGGGGATGGCCATAAACCTCCAAATAAATCCTCTCAGCGTTATCTTTGATACCATCATGGGTGCACTTGAAAACCTTCCACCTTCCTTTCTTGATCTCTGCGTCCTCGCATGGCCATATTGTCTTGATCATGTCCTTTGTCACTTTTTTATTGATCTCTTTCCACTGCATATGGTTGGGATTTGCCCACTTTGAGAGTCGGCGAGCAGTACGTGTCACTTGTTGTGCCGACATGCCGTGTGCCAGAGACTTCATGCGCTGAAATGCATTAACAGCCGCTTGTTGTTGATCATCAGGCAATGATTGGGTGCCAATATCTTGTTCTTGATCGGCCATTTTCTCTTAGAGCTACAGTCAACAGAGTGGCAAATATTCAATATCATTGGCAAATATATATTCTCACTCATTGGGACAATGCGCGGAATCCACTAAGTCAAACCACTTCAAATGCGACTAATTGAACCACAAGGCAAATTTGAAATATTGACAGTTGAATGACAAATTTGAAATGATTAAAGATAATTGATTCAATTAGGTGAACCACTTCAAACCAGATAATACACTTCAATAAAAAAAAGAATACACTTGACAAGACATGTATATCATAGAAATGTTTAAATCGGATAAAATGATGGTGCAAGTTCAACAAGTGGACGTTGCACAGGGTTAGGGTCTATCTTTAAATGTTCTTTGAAAAATATCAACAAGTCAGAAGCATTCCTTCTTTGGTCGCGCTCTTTTAACTTCATCCAACAATCTACTTTAATTTGAATAGCCCTCATAACATCTTCGTCCAGGTGGTGAAAAAATTCGTCTCGAAAATAAAATTTTCTGGCTGCACTCCAAAAATCTGCCAGCATGTCCAATAGGTAGCCCAATGCATAAATGTCACTGGCTTTTGTGTATGCATCTGTGCACCGTGGATCGTATAGTTCGGGAGCAATCCACGATCGCTTAGCCATCTCGGCGTTCCCTGCTCTCTGTGCATTCAAAACTGCTTCGTTCGATTGTGCGCTTGGAGAAAAATAATTATTTGCTACGCGCTTAACAGGTGTTCTCAGCATCATACCTCAATCAATGGTACCAACACGGAGTTTATTGGCGCGAGTAAATTCCAACATTACGTTGAACGGGTGCAGGTCACTGTGCACTATACCGGCCGAGTGGGCAGCCGCAACGTCGTCGATTAAGGCATAACAAATTGCTGGCATCTGCTCGACCACTGCTTTGATCCACACCGTGTCTATCTCGCTTACAGGGTTGTTTGCTACAGGCAATGACCTCCAGCTGTGTTGTAGCCTGTGCATGTGTTGTCTGAACAATCCGTGAGCGAACGATAAGCGGCACATCATGTCGCCCACGGTACCCCCATTGTAGTATGGGAATATCGTGATCCAAGGAGCTTATGTAGTAAACCCAATGCACCTTACAATGGAGGGGTGAAGCGTTTGCATTCCTTGCTCTGTCTGAAAGCTATCAAATTTCACCTCACTCCCTCCCTTGTAACATATTCCCACATATGTAATGTGGTCTGGAAACAATGAGATGCCTTTGATAGTGTACAATGTACACACACCGAAGGATCATGCTCCAATCCTCATACCTTCTACCAAGGCTTTGTGAGGGATGCCGACAAGATGAGTGCACTTTGCATTCAAAGCAGTGCGCATGATTGTGCCGGTGCCGCTGACATCGGAACGACCTCCCAAAGCTGCTTGCACATCTTGTGCCATCTTCAATCTCTTGGGTAAAGCTGCTTGGTCCTGCGCTTTCACACGCTTCATCTTTACCTTCTGTTCTTCCCACAATTTATCCCAGAGCTCTAATTTTGATATGTCGCAAGTAGGTGGGATATCTTCCTTTAAGTCTCTACAACATACTTTCGTATTGCCCAACATTGTCCTGACCTTGTGGTGGGGGTCAAATTCTCGTGTCCCAGCTGGACTCAACAACTCGTATTGGCCTTCAAGTCGCAATCTGCGCTCTGTGTTCTCCCATATAGCACTAGTGATGTCTTTGATGTAGACATCGCTTTCACTAATCTGTTGTATGCGATCAGCTGCACATGATGAGATTACCAAAATACATTCTTTACGAATGGCACGCATAATACATTTCTTTTGATCTGGCATCATATTTGCACTGGACAATACAAAAACAACATATCAAATACAAATTCATGGTTGCGAATGACACTACTACTCTCACACTATCTCAATTAAACTCTTAACCACCACTTGAAGACTTTAACAAATGTTATGAAAATATTGATAAAAATTGAATATAATCTTCACTTAAAATTGCAATTTGTTACACGTGTAAAAAGCAGTTCAAACAAATGGTTTATAAGAACTTAATTTAGATCAAACAATACATGTTAATATAACGGTCTTTAACATTTCAACATATATTGAATTTTTAACTTATATTTTTCTCCGTGCGCACATACTAATTCAAACAAAGCACACACCGGCTTAAAATCTGCAAAAACATTTAAAACATTGGAAGTATACAAATTGGACTAGCAAATTGTGTTCACACACTTTTTTACATAGAATTTATGTAAATGTAGCAATCAAAAAGCGATGATAATTGACGATCTTTAAAAGATATAAAAGAATATTTAACATGCAAATTGTATGTATTTAGATTTTTTGCAGAGAATCTATGTAAATGAAGGATTAAAACTAGCGATAATGCTTGAGAGTCCTTTAAAAAGATTAAAAACGAATATTAAACATGCAATTTGTGTGCAAATATTTTTTTACATGTAATTTATATAAATGGAACATTTAAAATAGCGATGATTGATAAATAAAGTATTCTATATAAATGAAACATTTAAAATAGCGATGATTGATGAATAAAGTATTCTATATAAATGGAACATTTAAAATAGTGATGATTGATGAATAAAGTATTCTATATAAATGGAACATTTAAAATAGCGATGATTGATGAATAAAGTATTCTTTTGAATATGATTAGTTAGCATATAATTTCAAATGGACAGCTAAAAACAACAAAATCAAACAATTCATACATTTTGTATATGAAATACTCTTCACAGCCACTATTTCATATACTTAATACTTAAAAAATTAACTGCACATGCACATACAAATTATATGACGTTCGTACGGTCGGGTTAGTGACCTAAACGCCACATTTATGCAAAAACATATGCTTCTAACAAATGACACTCTATTAGCCGCATTACCAATCGAGTGCCGGTTGAATCTAAGGAAAAACAATGGCCTAGACCGATGCCCATATGTTTTTTGGGAAAGGGGAAGGGAAGTTGACTTACCATAGGATACTGGATTCGCTGCGTTATTGACGTAGCACCCAGACAGTAAGCCAATACTTAACACAAGGACACCATCTTCCCCGTGTCATCGAGGTGATGCCCCCATGATAAGCATTGTTCCGTAGAACAGCTTACACACACACACTCCCATTGTGTGGTAAGGTACCTTATTACTGCCGTGCACTACGACAAAAGGCACGCTACCACACAACGTATACACACACACAACACATACCCGGATCATGTGGTCAGGTACTCTGTTACTACTGCACACTGTGATGCAGAGCACGCTCCCACACGACCCCCCTCTCCCTCTCTCCTCTCTCCTCAAGACGTACCTGCAAAGGTGGCGCAAGCGCTCTCTCTCTCTCTCTCTCTCTCTCTCTCTCTCTCTCTCTCTCTCTCTCTCTCTCTCTCTCTCTCAGAAGACGAAAGCGCTAATACACCCAACGGGCCCGATCGGGCCCGCGTATATATAACGCTAATAGCTCGCCGGGCTTTCTTGTTTCCCCGGCGGGTCCGCAGGAATAATAATAAACCTCAGTGGGCCTGTCGGGTAAACAGAAAAGCCCGGCGGGATTTTTGTGGGTTTGCAAGTCACCCTAAACCGGTTTCTGTGTGATCATGTTTATTGTGATCATGTAAATGTATCAATAAGACCTTGTGATCACACAAAATTTGATGTAATTACGTAAATATTAAATCCCTTCTAGGGACTCAAAGAGTTCGGTTTAGCCAGTGTGGAGCAATGAATGAGGGTCCCTCTTACTCTTGTCTCGGAGTGTTTAGAGTTACCTCCACACACAAGTAAATCTTGTACTTGAAGGATGTTCTTTTTTAAACATCCTTACAAGAGACATATTCCACATGTGGAGAATATGAGTCTCTGGACTGACATTGGCGCCCATTATTTCAAATATGTGTCACGACAAAGTCCCTAGGTGCTGGTCACATCTGTTCTCTAGACCATTTTCAGCACGATGTATCAGGACCAATTTCAGTGGCCAAAAACTGTCGGATACTTAGAAAGACTTGTTAAGGTACAAGTACTGCTAAACAACATTACACATTGTTGTTTATACATATAGCAAGGCTCTAAGTTGTTAATGAAAAGTTTCATTGTTTGTACATAGAAGTGATCACTATTTCACCTTCTATTATGGTTCAGATGTTTCAACAAGTCTTGCAAAAATATTGCATCTAAAAGTATTTAGTTTCTTTTCAGAACTATTTACATTCCTACTTAGTGTGTGCTAAGCGCATCACATTTGCCATAAGTATTGGCAAGGATCACCATGGATATACAAGTTCGGATCTATTTTTTGCTAAATGCATGCACACTAGGTGTTATGGGACCTAGAGTTTAGCAAAGGCTGCTTTGGAACGGCATGCGTATTCGTCAAGTTGTTGCTTATGAAGTATTTTTTTACTTTATGTGTGATATCTCTATGAGATTACTTTTGGGTCTACTAATCACCAATAGAGGTCATGGCTCGGTTTGGGTGTTTGTGGATTTTTTATGTTAACCACGATGGTTATTCTGAACATTGATGATTCCTCAACAATGTTATTCGATCTTGTGATTCCCATTTACCAGTCATCTAGGAAGACTGTCTGTAAACCGAGGGAAACACACCTTAGTATTGTCAGTTATCCAAGGGGATAGGCAGATTACAAAGTGTAATCTTGTGCTGAAGGATATGCAAAGTGCATATGTTAGCACCAAACGATCCAATTAGTAAACCTTTATTGCTCTAGTTGGCGTTTGCTTACCATAAGTTAAAGCATGTTTGCGACTAGGTGTAGTCTCTTCATGTATAAATCAAGTTCTCAACCTTGAACACTAGTGATGGTGGGGTTGTTTACTGCTGAAATTGGAAAACAAGTCAAGGACTTAAACTTGGCTGATGAGTTATTTAGCAAGTTACTTTCATGGAAAGTGAAAAGAGGTGCTCTTTAGGGTACACCTTTGTGTGATAACTCGTTTAGCATGCTCATGTGCGTTCTACATGGAGTCTACACACTATGATGGGATAGGAACCAGTAAGACAAGATGGTTGCAAAAGGACAACAATGTGGAAAATTAAAATGGTATTCTTGGTTTCATTGAACCTCCTATTGAACTGTGTTCCAATCAAACAAACAGTTGGATCCATGACAGATACCACTTTGGAAAACATTAGTGTTCTTATGAAGATCCTACCACTTTTGTTTTCACGGACAAAACGCTTCTCCAAGGGGGGAGTAATTTCATGCCAAGGGTAGGACTATAGGAGGTCACGGCCCTGGCCAAGGGCCGATAGATACACATGCGGTACAAGGGCTATATATAGGAGGGCTTAGGGCCTATATATAGGTATGTTTGGGTGGTTATTGTCATGTCTATCTCCCTATGCTCTTTCACCGAAGGTTAGGTGCAAAAGGGAATGGGCGACCGAGTGAGGCGTACAAAAGGATAAGAAGTGTGCACCATGCAATTATTGCCAAAAAAGGACTATGTCGCAGTGCTAGCAATGCAAAGACAATTCTAAATGAAGCTGCAAGTGGACTGAACGAGCTAGAGAGATCACCTTTTTTTCTTCTATGGGTTTAGTTCCCCCTATAAAAAGATGTACACCTTATTTTTTTAGGGGTTTTCCCCTTAGGGGTTTTTTCCCTTAGGGTTTTTGGGGAGCCATTGTGAGCTTTTATGCTGTTGAAGTTTTTGCTGAGGTTTGTGCCGGCATGGTGTTGATTGTGCATGGTTGTATATGCAAGAAGGCCATTCATTGTTGTCTCCTTGGCGTCATTCCCCCTTCCCCCTTCTCTTCTTTGCTTGTGTGCGTGTGTTTCTGGGCGTGTGTCGACGTGTGTGCCCCCCTGAGGTTTGTTGCACAAAGAGAGATAGAGAGAGGCTGTGTGATTGTGGAAGGTTGTGAATTGATCAGAGCGGAGTGATTGGATCTGTGTATTGCATTGCAAGGCGTGTGTGCGTATGGTTGTGTGCAAGCGCTGGTTTGCTTGCAGATAGTATCAAATTTTTAAGGTGAACTCTAGTGGATTGGGGTGATGTGTATACCGTGGGCTATATTGAGGCATTGTGTTGTGTGCTGGGTGTGTTTTCCTTTCCCCCTCTCCAGTGTTGTGTTCATTGATCCACTCATGCATGGATGAATCGCAACGTACTTTGGTTTCACCAGGGTTGAGACTATGATGATATCTAAAGAGGTGCCACTTGTCGTTTGGCACTACTAGCCTCTACTTAGGTCTACTAGTATGTATATGTATCTACATGCTTGTGTTCTACTATACTTGTGTACGTATTTATAGATGAGTGAGTAGGGGGAAAAGCTAAATCTCATATTGCTCTTTATAGTGTAGATGTCAAACGAGAAATCACCTGGTGGGGAGCATCCATCTATCTCTTGGGGGATTCGCCATGGAAAACTTACCGCACCACGTAAGTGCAGGGGAGGGGGTTTTATTTACAAGCTGCATAAGCATATAAGTTAGGGGTAGGCCCCCAATAATTTATCTCCCAAGCTTAAAAATAAGGGAGGGGGTATCATATTTATGGGGGGTTGGGGGGGGGGGGACCTAACCCGAGTTGATTACTTGTAACGATTGGTCAATGATGTAAAATAGAACTCGGATGAATTTTGCAGTATTTTTATCAGGCCACACATCAAATTTTGCATCAATCCGGTCATAGATAAGGGCTGATTTGGAGGAGTTCAAGGGTTGATTTACACTAGCTTTGCATGGGTCAGAAATGGATGAGTAGCCAGAGTGCACGCTGATTGGGCACATAGTTTGAGATTCAAACTAAGACAGATTGAGGGTACATCTAGCTATCAATAGAAGTGGTTCCTTAGTACGTTTCCAGTCACTATGCTACACACTCTTTGACTAGTTTTACTCAGTTAGATAATGTGATACCTAGATTTTATATGTAAGATAGGGGTATGATAGTTTTCTTCATTGGTTGTTGTATCAGCGTAGAAAGTGGAGTCATATTCCCTAAAATGTTTCGTATATAGGTGTTCTATCAAATTTGTCCGCTTGCAGGTGGCGTCTCGTTTTGTATATAGAGAGAATCCCCCGGGACTGTCTCTTCTTTTGGTTCTTTTGGTTGGTTAACATCAAGGTGGGCTCCAACCCCCGGGGTGGACATTGCCTCCAGTGGACCCGAGTCTTGAGGCAGTGAGAACAAGCAAAGAAATTATTTCTAGCTAGTTAACCCTAAACCATGAGTGTCATGAGTTTATTTTTTGTTATTTGCAAGCATGGCCATTCTACACCTACTCTACTCAGGTTCCTCCACCGGTCATAGATCCAGACCTACAGCGGGCTCTGTCTTTATGAGACCGGTACTCCATTCAACGGAGGGATTGTTTGGTTACTACACTCCATAGTAGCTTGCGTCCTACGGTCTTTCTCTGCAGTCCACACCATGGGGGAGTCAAGGAGCGACTCCTTACCTCTAGAGCCTCGCACCGGCGGCACCTCAGTCTACTGACCCTTCTTATCGTCCTACTCCCCTTCCATCACAGGGTCCCACTCCCATGGCATCACAGGGTTCTACGCCACTCCATTCCACTCCTGCTTCCCCAGAACAAAGTCAATGAAGTTCCTCTAGTGGCGCACGTCAATGCTCATCTCAAGGCAGCGAGCGTTGGGAGAGATGAAGCCGTGGTGGATCTTGTGGCTTTGCTTGTTTTGGTGGTAGCGGGGGAATGGAGTCCCGTATTTGAGAGCGTGACACCCCTGACGCAGTGTAACATTTAATGGTATAGTAGCTTGTGTGTAGCAGAAAATAGCATGAACATAGTGAGCATTTCGTTAGAATAGATTCCTAATGAGAATAACAAGAATGCTTGGGTGGAGAGAGAAACAAAAAGTATGACACCTAGTTAGATACCATGAACAATACTTCAAAAGAGAGAGAAATTAAGCAATTGATAATGGTTGAGGACCTGATTTACATGGAGCCAGTCCCCCCCTCCAAAAGGCTTTGTATTATGGTTTCTCCATCAAGAGAGACATTTTACAATACAATTCTTTGTGTTCATTCAATACTAACTAGTGCAATGAAGATGGAAACTTCAAGCACTAACCAAAACACTTATCAAAGACAACATCAATTCCCTCATGGTCTCAGACCCATGACCTCTTACACCTTCGAAGATGGTGAGAGCTAGCGGGGTATGAGAGTAGATTGACAGGAAGGAGTATTTGCATATCTTAGCTTAGTAATTAGCATGGTAGAGGAGATGATCATGCATTGAATCTTGGCTCTTGGTTGGATTTGCATCACAAAGCAAAAGTTGGTCGTGTTCCCATCTCACAAGCTTGGAGTAGGTGATAAGCTTTCCATTAAAGCTTGAGAAGGAGAGAGAGAGTCTTCTTGCTTCACACATGAGTTGTGTGAGTGTGTAAGTGATAATGCCTTGTAAAATTCAGCCCCCCTTCTCTCTCTTGGTCGACCCCTCTTGCTATTTTCTTATGCACACACCCTATTGGCCCATGCCAGGCTTAGCCAATGAAATCTAAGCAACATAAGTGATAGCCTTTTAACATGTGTCCCCCTTTCCCCTTTTGTGAGAGCTTTACATAATTAAAAATGCAACTAAACTCTCATTGCACCCCTTTGCCTCCTGGCCAATAGGAATCAGGCAAGCCATTGGGCTGCTGAATGCTCAGTGGACCCCTTGGGAGAATATACAATAGTCTTCTAGAGAGCTTAATTCTTATTGGTTCTTTTATTGAGTGTTTTTAACTTAATTAAAATAGATTTACTGTAGCCTAATTCTCATTGTTCCACATCCAAGGCCATCCAATAGGATTTGAGTACACCTTGTGGGCATCTGGGCTAGGGTGCTGACATGTGTCCCTCATTCCCTTTGTGTAAAGGGAGCTTGTGTGTGTGAGTTTCTCTCTCATCTCCTACTTCTAGGGCTCGGCCCCTCCTATGTAGGGATGCATGAAGACTTTTTGAGCACACACAAAGCATCCAATTCCTAGGCTTTTGACCTTTGGACACAACCTTTGAATTTTGGAACCTTAGCATTTTGGAAGTCTTAATGGGCTGAACCTTAGGGTCTTTTTAGCCCATTGTTGCACCTTGTTCTTTTGCAGATGGCCCCCCTTTGGATCCCTATTTTCCCTCCTTTGGATCCCTACTGTGGTCGGTCTGCCAGCTTAACCAATATTCTAGCTTTTTCTCCCCTCGCACTTCCCCATATTAAATGATCAGTTTAACATGAGAAAATCATTTAGGAGAATTAGATATTAGTTATTATGACATTACCTATCTCTTGAAATCATAGTCGTCCTCGATTATGGGGTAGAGAAGATAAAGCATATTCATTAGTTCTTTTCCTAGCGGGTAGAGGATCCCTATGTTACCCTACGACATTGTTCCAGAATGGATGACTAGTCCATTTGGAGATTGAGAGACTAAGCTGCCGCAAGCATGTCTGCACATTAGTCCTATCAATCTTCCATAGTAGAGTGACAAGATCTACTTGGTGTTTGGGGGACGTCGTCTTTGCAAACTTGATCTAAGTATGCGTACTACTTCATTTTTGTGCACAATAAATAAAAAGAGAGTCTTATAAGACAAAAACTTTGTTCATTTTCAACATTTGTACATTTGATTACTCTAGGGAAGCATTGTAAGCATTGACAAGGTTTAGGTTGTCCTTTAATTCTATGCCTTGCATCCATCTAGCATCTTCAAAAGGATAATTCTTAAATTTAATAAGATATCATCGGATAGTCTTACCACCTCTTAGTACCTTGCCTTCATGTCGAAGAATGGACTCGGGCTGCAGATCTCCGGTGGGTTTTCAATAGTTGGTTCTTGAGGTGGGTCTCCTTTATAAGGCTTTAATAGGCTCACATGAAAAGCATTGTATATGAGCCAATGACTGGGCAACTTGAGTTGATAGGCCATTTCATTGATTGGCCTAAGAATCTGGAAGGGACCATAGTACCTTTTTGCTAACTTAGCATAGTACTTTTGGTGTCCCATGGGATTCTTGCCCTTCGTGTGCCTTAGTGGAGCCTTGGGAAATTTGAGTAAGACCCAATCATTTTGTTTAAAGGCTTGGGCTCTTATGTGCTTGTCAGCAGCAGCCTTTTGCCTTTGCTGTGAGCTAGAGATAGCATCCTTAATCTTTTAGAAATATTCTTGTAGGTCTCGACTATACTCTTCTACAAGGAAGATCTTCCCGTGTAACTTAAGTAGCAGGGGACTTTTTTATCTTCCCTCAATTACCTCAAAAGGTGCTTTTCCCGTGGAAGTATGTACAATGTTATTGTAGGCATACTCCACTAAGGGTAAGTACTTCTCCCATTGGGATCTTTGATCTACTTTCGTTACATAGGCTTTTAGTAGATCAAGGATTGCTAGGTTACTTATTTCACTTTGGCCATCCGTTTGTGGGTGATAGGCCAAAGAGAAGTTTAGCCTTGTCCTTAAATTCTCAAAGAGACCCTTCCAAAAATTACTAGTCATTCTAGGATCTCTATCCGACACTATGGACATTGGCAAGCCATGGTACTTGAAGATTTGTGAATGAAGAGGGTTGCCATTTGATGGGCTTTGATAGTCTTTTTGACAGGTATAAAATGAGCTTGTTTACTGAAGCTGTGTACTATAGTCCATATTCCCGTATTCCCATGGATAGACTTAGGAAATCCAAAGATAAAATCCATGGATATTTTCTCCCATGGTGAATTAGGGATTGGCAAAGGTTGAAGCAATCCAGGTTGCTTCCCTCTATCAAACTTTGTCTTTTTGGCATACCACACATTTAGAAACATACTCTTGTACGTTTTCTTTCATGGTAGGCCAATAGAAATACGTTTCAATCCCCTTTAGGGTAGACTGAATCCCTCTATGCCCCGCATAAGGAGGAGCATGAGATTCATACATTACTTTCTCACAGAGTGAGTTAGTAGAAACGCATAGTCTATTGCCATAGAGAAGATAACCATCTTGTAAAGTAAATGGTTCCTCTTTGTTCCCTAGTGCAAGGGCTGAAATCACATCTCTAAAATTGGGATCAATAGCATACTCATCTATCATAGAAGATAGATCATTGTGAGTTGCTATGGACACCGCATTCACTCTCAGCTGTCTTGAGAGTGTATCGTCTACTTGATTATGCTTGCCAGCAATGTGAGCAATATGAAAATGAAATTGCGGAAGGAAATTTGACCACCTCATTTGTTTTTCTGAGAGCTTGGTCTGCATCATGAAGTACTTAAAACTTTGGTCATCCATTTGCAGAATGAAAGGAGTCCCCAATAAATAGTGCTTCCATGAGTCTAAGGCATGTACAACTGCGGGGATTTCCTTTTCATATATGCCTAGAGCTTTCTCAACAAGGTCAAGCCTTCGACTTTCATAAGCTATGGCATGCCCTTCTTGGAGGAAAACAGCTCCAAAACAATCACCACAAACATCACATTGGACCTCAAATGGCTTTGATAGATGCGGTAGTGTAAGCACAGGTTGAGAGATAAGCTTTTCAAAAGCATTGTTCTCTTTGGCAGACCATGTGTACCTAACATTTTTCTTTGTTAGGTCGTGTAATGGTCCTACTATTAGTGAGAACTTTTCTATGAAGCGTCTATAGTATGCACACATACTTATAAAGCTTCTTAGTTCATGAAGATTCCTTGGTTTAGGCCATCCTTTTATTACCTCTAATTTTGATGGATCCATTTGGATGCCATCTTGAGAGATAATGTGACCTAAATACTGAATCTCTTGTAAGAAAATTCACTTTTATTTTGATTAACATAAAATTTATTCTCTCTTAGAAGCCAAAAGGCATGACAATGTATTCGTAAAGACCAAACGTAGTGCAAAATGCGGTCTTTACAATGTCTTGATCAACTATCCTTATTTGGTGATAGCCACTTTTTAGGTCAACCCCACTGAAGTAGGTGGACCCTTGTAGCGTATCAAATAGTTCTTCTACCTGTGGAACGGGAAACCTATTCTATAAGCGATCCTATTTAGTGCTCTATAGTCGACACACATGCGATATGTGTTGTCTTTCTCTTGCACTAGTAGCAAAGGAGAACAAAATGGAGATAAGCTAGAACTAACCATGCCCTTTTCAACTAGCTCATGCACTTGCCGCATAATCTCCTCTTGTTGAGCTTGAGAAACTCTATAAGGAGGTTTATTAGGTGGTGAGATTCCTGGAAGAAGTTCAGTTGCATGGTCATCACTACCTCGTTTAGGAGGTAACTCACAAGGGATGTCATCAATAAAGACATCTTGAAACCCCTTGAGAAAGTTGGATAACTCTTATTCCTTGTGACTGTGTTTATTTTCTTTTGTTAAAACATTAGGTTCATTTTGAGAATCTTTAACAAAAATCATGTACACAGAAATAGAGCTTTATTGACTTATTGAAAGCTTGTGTATGTACAATGGGTATGGTGTTATCCATTTGCTTGGCATCTATGTACATATCTTTTTCCCTGAACCTAAAGTAGATTCTTCTTTCAAGGAATTTAACAATGGTAGACATGCGATCAAACCATAGTGCCCCTAGGATTACATCCTCGTGCTTGAGAGGAGAGATAAAGAAGTCCTCTTTGTCCACATAGCTTTGGACATGGAGCCTCAATTTCTCGATTAAGGGAGTGACTGAAGCTTCTTGCCCCTTGAAAGCACCGTCTACGGGTAGGAAATCTCCCATCTCGCTTGTATGCCTAGCTTGGTGGCCAACTCTGTGGACATGAAATTGTGAGTAGGACCAGGGTCAAAGAGAATAAAAGCATCATGTTCTCTTACCTTTCCCCAAGCATGGCATAGAGGAGATCCTTTGTGGTGAGTTTCCTCCTCTTGGATTTCGACCAAGGTAGCTCTAGGAGGTTCATGGCGGGTGTTCTTTTGAGGACAAGCGTGGTATGCATGCCCTTGCTCGCCGCACTTGAAATAGCGGTTATCCTTGCGATAACGCTCAAGCTCTTCAAGAGAGAGTTTGTTTTTACCTTTGTAAACTCCCTTCTCCTTAGCTTTGTTGGAATTTCCCTTAGAAGACTTTTGGACATCGTCATTCCCCTTAGGCTCATTGGAACCCTTGTTTTTTGTGGGCTTAGAATTTCTCTTAGACCTTGTTTGGAAATTGATTCGAGAAGCCACCATAATATGGTGTATAACCGCCAATATGGTGTGTGGCCTTTGGGAGTTGACATACTCCACCATTTCTTCAGTTAAGCCCGCACAAAATTTTTTCTTTTGCTCTCCAAAATCCAACTTTTTGAAGACAATGGATTTGAGTTGTAAGTCCCAAAACTTGTCTACATATTTGTGAATGGATTCTTAGGGAGAGAGCTTCAAGCTTCACCATTCGGTGAGTACTTTGTCTTTGGCATCGGTGGCCAAAAATTGCTTCATAATGGAAGCTCTTAAAGCTTTCCATTTTTGTGGAGCTTCACTGTTGGCCCGTAGGCTAGACCACCATTGTCTAGCGGACTTTTGAAAGTGCATAGCTTCATGGCGTAGCTAAGAGGACTCCATGAAGCCCTCATCTCCAAACGCTGCATTGAATTTTTGGATAAAGGCCAAGACTTTGTCCGTAGCATTAAAGGTGCCATCGTAGGTAAGGAAAGAGATGCTCTTCCCTACCTCTTTGAACTTCTTAAGCTTGGACGACCTCTTCCATGCGGCCTAGGATTTCCTATGGCCTCTTCTTTTTGATGGTTCAAAAGTTGCACCATCACTTTCTTAAGAAGATGAAGAATTTGAGGAAGATGGAGAAGAGGGTGACCTCTTTCTCGCCTTTTTCTTTCCTTGATCTTATTTTTCTTCACCATAACTTGCATAAGAGGAAGAGGATGAAGAAGATGGAGAAGAGGGTATCCTCTTTCTCACCTTTTTCTTCTCTTGATTTTTGTCATCCCTCTTTGAATTATGGTGTGGAGAAGCATGCGATGGTCTTCTCCGTTTTAGAGGTGATGGAGAGCGTTTAGGCCGCCGTCTTCATGGAGCCATCTCCACCAAGGTGGTAGGAGACTCACTTCTTTCTCGTTCCTTTGGTGGAGGCTCTTGAATTCTCCTTTGGGAAGGAGATGCATCATCAAGAAGCAAATTTTTGAGCCCTTTGTATGGATCCTCTTCTTCTTCCCAAATTGGAGAGAGGCCTCTTTTGGAAGTCCCACAAGGAGGCTTCCTAGGTACTCTCTTGTCATGGTGGGGAGCTTGGAGAATCCCATGAGCACGAAGCTGCCGTTGCACTTCATTTTGGAGGGATGGATTGCCCATGGCTTATTGAAGCCTAGAAACAAGGTAGTTAGCAAGCATAGGGGCATCATTAGTAGCCTGCTCATTAGCAAAATCAAAGTTATCAACATTAATTTCACTCTCTTTACTATTGTCAGCCATTCTAACAACTTCTAGGTGTAAAATTTTAGGTATACTTTGGCACTTCAAGCCCTAGTTGCTACTCCTCTTTACCCCTTTAGAAAAAGCACTCAAGCTACTCTACTCGTGGCTCAAATACCATTAATTGCAAGGAATAGAAGAGAGGGTCGTTCAACACCAAAATAGCACCGGCTCCTGTCAAGCTTCCAATAGCTCAATAGTGGTTAAGCCGTAGGCAAGCCCCGTAGGACTCCACTATTAAGACCACAGTTCTCGAGGGTGATGCCTCGTTAACTCCACAAAGGCAGGCGCACTGCAAGGCTAAAAAATCCCTATTCTACTAACTCACATGCAATTAATAATACCAACCATTTATAGCTAGCTTGAGGACCTCCCTTCTCGAGCAAGAAAAGAGAAACCTTGGGCTCTGATACCAATGTAACATTTAATGGTCTAGTAACTTGTGTGTAGCGGAAAATAGCATGAACATAGTGAGCATTTCATTAGAATAGATTCATAATGAGAATAACAAGATTGCTTGGGTGGAGAGAGCAACAAAAAGTATGACACCTAGTTACATAGCATGAACAATACTTCAAAAGAGAGAGAAATTAAGCAATTGACAACAGTTGAGGATCGGATTCGCATGGAGATGGTCCCCCCCTCCAAAAGGCTTTGTATTATGGTTTCTCCCATCAAGAGACATTTTACAATACAATTCTTTGTGTTCCTTCAATACTAGCTAGTGCAATGAAGATGGAAACTTCAGGCACTAAGCAAAACACAACATCAATTCCCTCACAGTCTCAGACCCAAGACCTCTTACACCTTCAAAGATGGTGAGAGCTAGCGGGGTATGAGAGTAGATTGATAGGAAGGAGTAGTCTTACAAGAAAGATGTACATCTCCTCACATAATCACTCATATTAGCATAGCTTAGCTTAGTAATTAGCATGGCAGAGGAGATGAGCATGCATTGAAGATTGGCTCTTGGTTGGATTTGCATCACAAATCAAGAGTTGGTTGTGTAGGCCTCCCTTCTCACAAGCTTGGAGTAGGTGATAAGCTTTCCATTAAAGCTTGAGAAGGAGAGACAGAGTCTTCTTGCTTCACACATGAGTTGTGTGAGTGTGTAAGTGATAATGCCTTGTAAAATTCAGTCCCCCCCTCTCTCTCTTGGTCGACCCCTCTTGCTATTTGCTCATGCACACACCCTATTGGCCCATGCCAGGCTTAGCCAATAAAATCTAAGCAACATAAGTGAAAGCCTTCTGACATGTGTCCCCCTTCCCCCTTTTATGAGAGCATTAGGTAGTTAATAAATGCAACTAAACTCTCATTAGACCCCTTTGCCTCCTGGCCAATAGGAATCAGGCAAGCCATTCGACTGCTAAATGCTCATTGAACCCCCTGGGAGACTGTCCAATAGTCTTCTAAAGAGCTTAATTCTTATTGAGTGTTTTTAAATTAATTAAACTAGATTTACTCTAGCCTAATTCTCATTGGTCCACCTCCAAGGCGCATCAGAGCTAGGGATCTGACTTGTGTCCCTCATTCCCTTTGTGTAAAGGAAGCTTGTGTGTGTGTGTGTGTGTGTGTGTGTGTGTGAGTTTCTCTCTCATCTTCTACTTCTAGGGCTCGCCCCCTCCTATGTAGGGATGCATGAAGACTTTTTGAGCACACACAAAGCATCCAATTCCTAGGCTTTTGACCTTTGGACACAACCTTTGAATTTTGGAACCTTAGCATTTTGGAAGTCTTGATGGGCTGAACCTTAGAGTCTTTTTAGCCCATTGTTGCACCTTGCTCTTTTGCAATGGCCCCACTTTGGATCCCTATTTTCCCTCCTTTGGATCCCTGCTGTGGCCGATCTGCCAGCTTAACCAATATTCTAGCTTTTTCTCCCCTGGCACTTCCCCATATTAAATGATTAGTTTAACATGAGAAAATCATTTAGGAAAATTACATATTAGTTATTATGACACGCAGAGGATGAGGATACTGACGCACCCTTGCCAGACACGCATGGGCGCTACTACAGGGTAAAATATAGTGGGGAGGTGGACTTTGGTACAGCACAGGGCAAGGCATGTCGATGCCATCTTCAAATTCTTAAACATTCAACATATAAGAAGTGTTTTGTAAAGTTTAGAGACCAATTACCCGATCATGCACGCTACATTGAGGACGCGCTGCATGCTAGATTTCCAAATGCCCCCGATCAACGTTTTTCTCAACAATGGTTGGAGGGCTACATAAAAACATTTTTTGAAAATCAAGCAATCCACTGTATAGCGTGCAGCAGCCAACTAGGTTTGAGATCCAGATAGGGGTTGTTGCGGTGGCAACATGGCAGATGCGGAGTGGAAGTGGGCAATGCAAGAAAAGAGCGATCAGGCTGCGATGGGCTCATCCTACAGACAACAACGTGAAGCTCGCGCCAGACAAACTCCCATGCACTATGGGTCAGGAGGCAAGGCAGCCTGGAAGTATAAATATGTAAGATTGATTAAACTATAACTTAAATCGGTGATTATAAAGATTGCAGTTGATGATTTGTTATTGTTATTGCTAACTTAGGAAAATATCACTCTTACTCGACCAATCAAAGAGATGGTCAAGTATCGGGAGCAACATACAGAATTTGATACTTGGTGATGTTTGTTCAAGAACAACCACATCCCTCGCAAGCAATTCGACGTAGCAGTTGGATCAGTACAAGCGGTAAGTTTAAACAAGTAATTTTGTATCAATTGTTTTGAGATGTTGATAATTGTTTAATTTGGTTTGGGTTTATGTAGATCAAGGTGATCAAATATACGTGCCTATGGACTTTGACAAGAACAAGGAGGATTAGATAGAAAAATATTTATCCAAACTTTCGTAAAGTCCCAATGTGGCACAATGTATACACAACTATTTACATTTTATTTGTAACTTTTTTAAATAGTTGATCTTTTGCACATTACATTGTCAAGGTAAAGTAAATTCAATTTCAATTCTTTGGCTTTTTTGTATACTCTTTCAAAAAACAATTGATGTTTCATTGTTTTATGCAGGTCAAAAATAAAGGTGCTCATTTGAGTGGCCCAAATGAGCACCTTTATTTTTGAATGGTCGTTTAGTCGTAATTAGCACGGTAATAACAACAACAACAGTCGCGGCAATATCTACGATACAATACCCGCTGCTATTATTGTGCTTATTGCTTCCAAACCACTACCGCCTTATGAGCCATGCGCTGCGCACACAATTTTTTCTCTCTCCATTTTCCTTTGTTTTTCCGCAGTAATGTTAGCGATTATAGACTACTCCTCTTATAGTAAGAAGAAAGAATTAAATGCTAGTGTCACTTTCTCATTTTTCCTCTCACAAAGAACCTTCTTATTATATTCCTCTCAATAGCATTATGTAGGCCATGGTGAACTTTCACCTTGTTATTATTATAAGTTTACCATATGATAGAGGAATTCTCGAGAAGTGCGGGTGCTCGCTGCTGCTGCACGCTCCCCCCCCTGCGCCATCGTTTCCCCTCACCCCCCTTCTTCTTTCGCCCTCGCGCTGCCCCCAGCCCCCGCTGCCCTGCCCCCCCCCCCCCCCCCCCCCCCCCCCCCCCCCTGCCCCCTCCCCCTCGCGCTGTTTCCCTCGCCCAGCCCAGCCCGCCATCACTGCCCCCTGATGCCCGCCGCCCTCGCCCCTAGCAGCCCCCTAGCCCACTCGCTGCCCCCCATTCCTTGGCTGTTTTTTGGCAAAATAGCTTGAACCTCTGCCCCCCTGTCCTCTTTGCCCCCGAAGGTTTTCTACGCCTAGCTCTGCAACACTTTTTCTTCGGACAAGTGTTCAGCGCACTCAGTTGCACTTTTATCTTCACTGTCCGCTTCTTCGACTCAGCAGTAGACACAGATGGAGGCTCCAGCTCCGCCACAGAGGGACTCGCCTGAAGCCCCCTCGCCCGACCCCGCTGAGCCCACCATTCGACCTACTCTTTTGCCGACAGAGCAAGCGAGCCTTGCCGCAGAGGTAGAGCGCTTGCAGGCGACTTCTGTCATCTGCAAGGTTCTCGACACCCGTCCTAGGAGAGGAGAGCTGCGAGACCTTCTCCAGGCCCGCCTTCTCGCAGAGGTGGGCAAGATTTTGGATGTCCAGATCCTCAGACGAGGGTACTACCAGATTGAGTTCGAGACTTCCAAGATGGCCTCCAAGGTCATAGCTATGAGTCCACTGGCTATCCGAGCATCACGCGCCCACTTTCGATAGTGGCAACATGGTTTTGATCCGACTTCAGATGTGCTAGTAGAGGAGGCAGACATCCCCATCTCAGTCTACTTTCCGGGTTTACGGAGGGAGTATCTTCCACTTCTCTCCAGGATTGGCTCCGCCATCAGCAATGTTCTAGAGACACCTCATACAACAGCATCAGTAGCTGCCAAGGCGGCCGGCATCCCTTCAGTTCGAGTTTTGGTAAGAGATACCCACACGCTCCCGAATGTCATCCTTCTGCCTCGGGTGAGTGGGGGTTGGTTTAGACAGAGTGTGGAGTACTCGGGTCTCCGGAACCAGTGCTTCATTTGTAGAAAAATGGGCCACCTAGCGAAGGCCTGTCCACGGAGGAGGCCTCGAGCTGCACCTCAGCCTCAGCCCCAGCCTGCCAAGGCTTGGGCCGCAGCCACAGCTAGCGGCACAGCGCACATATTCTGAGCCACCCTCCGAGCCTGGGGCTCCAGCGGAGGAGGGGTGGCAGCAGGCCCGTGGTCGTCGATGCCAGGGGCCACAGCGACAGCCTGGCACTTAGAGTGGCCCTCAGATGCCTACTCAATAGCAGTGGGTTCCCACGGGGAACCGCTTTGGTCCTCTTGAGCAGGAGGAGCCCCCTACTCCAGCCTCCACTTCCGCTTCACCCTTGCCAGCCACCCCACCTCCAGATTTCCCCTCTTCCTCCTCATCCCCTCCCCCGCCCTCTGCTCCCGTCCACTCCCCACCTCGCCCCCCTGTCTCTGTCGCCCCACCCCGCTTCTCTCCTCCTCCCCCCCCCCAGATCCTTCTCCCCTTCCTCCTGCTCCAGTACCACAGTCGGCTCAGGAGACTGGTCCCTCGCCGCCGGCTAGGAGATCTCTTGACAGCGCTTTTGCCATGAGTCGCCTAGCGAGAGAGGGTCAGCCCTTCTTGCGGCCCCCTCTGCAGATTCAGACATCTTCCCTTGCATCTATCCCTCGTGGTCTGACGAGCATTGACCTCCGACGCCGATGGGATTTCTTCGATTACGGATTCACTCGCTTTCTCGGCGATTCCACAGCAGACCACGAGGCAGCCTGCTTCAGGGTCCAGGCTCTGTTCCTCGCCGCTAGGGGGACAGAGGCCTTGGACGCAGCAGTTGGTTTCTCTTTTCCCCTCTGTGGTAGGACCGAGACAGAGTGGTCCCTCGACTCAGTGGTGGGATGGTTGCATACACAGGTTCTCGAGTTCTCTCACCATATGGGAGAACTTGGAGTTACAGATTTGCTGCAGACTTTGTGGCCACTGGCCAAGTTTGCGGTGACACCCCCAGACTCAGCAGGATGTAGGCACATTGTGGTGTACTTTTTTGTTGATACGCAGTGTTTTCCTTGCTATGTATACATACATGAGGACTCCTGGACAGAGGAGGTTGCTTTATGCACGGCTCGCTCTGCTTGGGCTTGGGCCAGGCAGTCACTACAGGCTCGCCTATCTAGAGGACGCTCGGATGTGGATTACTCCCCATCCAAGCCTGCCTCAAAGATAGCCCGTCCTGCTGCTGCGGCAGCATGTGTTCTCTCTCGCTCCCCATGAGGATTGTCTCGTGGAACGTGCAAAGATTAGGTGGGCCCCAGTTTCAGCGACAGCGGGGCCGATTGCGTCAGGAGCTTCAGCGTTGCCTTGTGGGAGGAGAGATTGATCTCCTTATGCTTCAGGAGCACCATTTGTCTGAGAGCCGCATTCGGCGATGTGGTCAGATTTTGCGTGGATGTTATACCTTTTGGTCAGCTGCTTTTGGACCTGGAGGCATCCAGGGTGGGGTATGTATGACTATTGCAGACTCATTGCAGCAGGCCATTGTGGGCAGAGGGATTATTGTGCCATGGAGGGCTCAATGGATTACTTTGCAGGTTCAGGGTGGCCTTGTGGGCTTCCTGAACATCTATGCGCCCAATGTGGCGAGTGCTCGTGCAGAGTTTTGGTCACAGATTGTTGAGTCTTTGCCACAGGTTGGCCATTGGTGTGTAGGAGGGGACTTCAACATGTTGGAGGACCCCTCTGACAGGATCGGAGGCAGCCATGCTACTGTGCATGGAGTCAAGTTAGCAGCTTGGGAGAGGTTGTGTATGACTTTGAGGGTCTCGGATACATGGCAGCATTCTGGCTTTGTGAGGCCTCAGAGAGTCTTGCCTTCTCTAGATCGGACCGCAGAGTGGGAGGAGTGAATCTATCATGGATAGATCGCTTCTACATTAGTGACCACTTCAGTGACTTGGGGGGAGCAGTGGGCATCCTAGCAGGGACATCCTTCTTGGACCATGCACCACTGATCCTTACAGTGGCAGACAGGCAGAGGAGTGGGAGCACGATGCTTCACATCCCAGAGCGGGTCTTGTTGGACTCAGCACTCAGAGAGAGGGTAGAGTCTCTCTGGACAGAGGGCATGGATAGCCAGGCTCTACGTGCAGATAGAGTGGCCTTAGGCCTAGCTCAGCTTAGCCACTTTTTTCTCCAGGAGTCTCTGGCTCGACGGGCTGCAGCAAGAGAGGAGGAGCAGCGTCTCAGACGAGGCATTGCTTCACTACAGAGGATGCAGGAGCAGCATCCAGACAGTCCATGGTTGGAGGAGCAGTTACAGAAGGCTCGACAGGAGCTTGCTTGCGCAGAGGAGAGGCACCATGAGTTTGCCTTTCACCGACAGGCATCTCAGTGGACTCAGGTGGGTGACAGAGTGACAGGTGATTTTTTTGAGACAGTGGGACCTCGGCACTTGCATGCCAAGGTCAATCAGCTGAGGAGACCCGATGGGTCAGTTGTTTGTGAGCCTGAGGATATGCGTGCAGTTGCTACTGACTTTTACCGTGAGCTACTATCGGCTGAGCCCCAGTCAGAGAGACAGGATGCATGCAGGGAGCAGGTTTGGGCGCAGATGCCTTGTCTTGTGACTGAGGAGATGTGCAAGAGGCTAGAGATACCTCTTCAGCTTGAGGAGCTGCACACGGCTCTTAGGGCCCTCCCTCGTGGTAGCTGTCCAGGTGAGGATGGGCTGACTCCCAGCTTCTTCTTGGAGTACTAGGACCTGCTTGGCCCAGATCTTTGTAGTGCCTTTCAGTACATTCTGCACACAGGAGTGATGCCGGATAGCATGAGTGAGGGCCTGATTTACCTCATTCCAAAGGAGGGTGGCTCCTTGGATGAGATTCCACAGTGGCGCCCCATCACCATCCTCAACTCAGCCTACAAAATTCTTGCCAAGGCTCTGAGTTTGAGGATTCAACCACTTTTGGAGAGCCTTATACATGGGACTCAGACAGGTTTTGTCAAGGAACGCAGTATCCTTGACAACATTTTCACTTTCTGGGAGGCTTCTGCCTTGGCACGTCTCTGTGGAGAGGACCTTGTGATTCTTCTTCTCGATTTTGAGAAGGCATACGACAGAGTTGACTGGGACTTTCTAGAGGGCACGCTTCGCAGGATGGGCTTTTCAGATGCTTGGATCAGAGGGGTGTCAGCTTTGTACAGACAAGCTCACAGTCAGGTGCTTTTGGCAGGAGGTAGAGGTGAGCACTTCATGCTCACACGATCGGTCAGACAGGGTTGTCCTCTTGCCCCCTTTCTCTTTCTGTTCTATGCGGAGGCGATGAGCAGATTTTTGGTGTCACAGCAGGTTGGTTTGAGGGGCTTAGCACTCCCTTTGCTTCTGGACGTTGAGTTTGCCGACGACTCGGCCTTGTACTTAGAGGGCCAGCAGGCCAATTTACATAGATGTGGGCAGGCTTTGGAGACCTTCTTCTGTGCATCGGGCGCACTCATCAACTGGAGGAAGACAGCGGCTTTCTCGGTTGGCAGTGCTCCTGTGCCAGATTGGATGCCAGGAGAGGGTTTCAGGTGGATTCCTCCAGGGACTGCAGTTCGATACTTGGGTTGTCAGGTTGGTTTGGATTTGTACCCCGAGCATCAGATTGCTCCTCTTCTCCTATCCATCAGGAGAAAGCTGTTACATTGGAGCTCATCACGACTTTCGTTGGCTGGTAGAGTAGTAGTTGCCAACCAAGTGTTGTTGGCGACTATGTGGTACATCACTTCTTGCTGGATCTTCTCGAGTTCTTGTATCAGCCAGGTAGAGAGGCTGATCAGGAACTTCCTTTGGTCAGGTCGCAACACTCAGATTGCCCGAGCCAAGGTGGCTTGGTCGGTCATCACACTTCCTTGTTCTCAGGGAGGGCTTGGGATCATTGATCCAGCACAGCAGAGCGGAGCCCTTCTTGGGAAGTTCGTCATCAGAGGACTTCTTCCAGGCAAGGAGCCCTGGAAGGAGTTCTTGATGCAGAGGCTTCGTGCCAGGGTGCCTCAGTCAGGAGGCCCTTGGCAACCTTCGACCAGATGGATCTTTACAGAGTTGTGCCGAGTTGGTTTGAGCAGGAGACTGGAGGACCGATTCGCTGTGAGTTTGCTTCGTTCTTGGGAGCTCTTACGGCGTGGCCTAGAGCAGAGACAACGGACGTGCACGGAGGAGCGCCTATGGCAGCCCCTTGTCTGGAACCCCATCGTTAGCACTTAGAGAGGCCACTTGGTTGGGAGTAGGCCTCATGTTTCTTGGGGTCCCATGGCAACAGGTCCAACGCGCTCTCTAGGTGACTGGCTAGAGTTCACAGGTTTGTCAGAGGAGGTGTAGGCTGTCCAGCTACAGGGCATGAGAGGGGTTCAGAGCATGTGTAAGGACATCTCAGAGTCAGTTCCAGCTGAGTGGATCACGCCTCTCGAGCCAGTAGCACCCCGATGGATGGGAGCCTTCACACGACTGGAGGTTCTCATTTCAGTCAGGGCTTGTTCAAAGACTGTCCCAGCCCTGTTCTTCGAGCTTCAGGGTGGGGGACGATTACAGCGAGTTGCAGTAGAGGCCCCGTAGGTAGCAAAGTGTTGTTTCCAGAGGATCCGAGTTGTGGGCATCTGTGGGAGGACTTGCATCATAGACCCTGACCCAGCAGCTCTTGAGGCAGGAAACTGGAGGCTATGGGCTTAGGAGTGTTGTCCACTGGCACGAGTAGAGTGGGATCCTGGTGAGTGGCTATGGAGGGACCCCTTCTCTTCTGCAAACCGCCCAGGAGTCCCTTTCTTTCAGTACACTGTTCGGCTTGGACGTCATATACTTGCAGCACAGAGAGAGGCCCGCCCCGCTGCAGCATGTCATTGGCAGGAGGAGGGCCTCACAGTCGAGTTCTTGGCAGATTTTTGGCAGAGGCTATGGGACTCCAGACAGCCGAGGCGTGTCACTTTGTTCCAGTGGTTGGTTGCACACAGGGCCACAGCAGTAGGGAGCTGGCTTGTGCATAGTGGTTTCTTGGCCGCATGTACAGCCTGTGACCAGTTGGTGAAGAGTCAGCGTCACTGTCTTTGGGACTGTTCCTCAGCCCAGCAGGTGTGGTTACGAGTTCTTTGGCTGATGCCTGCCCTCTCCACGGCTCGACATTACACTTGGGGGGCAGCGGCTTGGTCCACCCTCACGGGCCCGGCACTTCAATTTGAGCTATCTTCCACCAGCAGGATGATAGTGATACAGGGGGGGCGACCTACACTCCAGCCTGCTACAGATCTTACTGCATAGGAGTGGTGCAGTGAGAGAGAGGAGTGTTGGGAGCTCATCAGTGGCCTAGCTCTCTGGTTCATCTGGAGGGCCCGCTGTTTCCGCATCTTTGAGGCTCGCCCTGTGCCACCAGCAGAGACTGTTCATGAATTTTGGCTAGAGCTGATCCATACTCTCAGAGGACAGCTTGAGGGACTACAGGGCAGCTCCAACCGCATGCGGGAGCGCCGCGAGGCTTTTCGTCGACTCTGGCACTCTGGGCCTTTCTACACCATGGTCCAGGGGGTGCTCAGATGGCACTACTGTCCACCTGTATGGCTCTTCCCTCCTCCCATCTCTTGATTTAGCCCCATTGTATATATGCTGTTTTTTTCATTGGGAGAGTCTCCCCATCATGCTTGTTGTAGCCCTCTCCTGCAGAGGTGGATGTTGCCCTATGGGCAGTTTTCATTAACTAATAGAAGGATCTTTTTCTCGGAAAAAAAAAAGTTTACCATATGATACTAATCCCAAGCTTTATCCAATCAATGTAGTCGAAAAAAGGTGAGAAACATTATCCACAAGTTGGAACAAGTTCTATGCTCAACTAAACTTCTCTTTCTCCAAACCCAACTAGTAGTAATAACTTCTCTCTCTCTCTCTCTCTCTCTCTCTCTCTCTCTCTCTCTCTCTCTCTCTCTCTCTCTCTCTCTCTCTAAGAATGTTCAATATGTGTACATGCTACTTTTCCATATGATCATCCATGAGCTCATTTACTGAGCCATGGATCTAGCCCTTCATGAACTCCAAATTAAGATTGAACGAGCATGTCTTTGTTTATAAATAACATGTGCATGTATCTTGTAAGGACATGGGTCCTACGGGCAACGCCACCGACACGGCCAGACAATGTGTATGCTAGGGGCAGGCTATAAGATAGCATGGTTGGGTGGAAACTAGCACACACATTACTCTCATCCTTTCACTAGTAACTTTCAAGTTATGAATATGGATCGTGCTGATGTAGTTTTAGGACAAGAGTGGCTGCATGGTTTAGGAAATACATTGCACACTAGTTATTATGAACACAACTCCTTATCCTTTATGGCCAATGGTAAACATGTGCTTTTGCTTGGTGAGAAAAATATACCATCTACACCTCTTATATGTACAGCCGAGCTTTCTATTTTATAGAAAGCAAATTTAATAGATGAAGTCTTTTTGTGTTACGGCTTGTCTCCAAGTCTTGTGAATTCTCAAGAGCAAAGTGCCGTGAATTCTAGTTATGGTATGCAAAGTGCAATGAATTTTAATGATAAGAAAAGTGTTAAGAATTCTAAAGAGCAAAGTGCTCTCAATTTCTATTCTATTGAGCAATGTGCAACTGTTGTAAAATAAACACTACAAGAATTACAAGATTCTCCATCCCAACATAACTCTAGTTTACTTTCTCGTTTTTCATGACAAAATTTGACTCACTTAATCATGGAGTATAGTGATGTATTCTCAAGTGATTTACCGCCAGGTTTATCCCCTACACGTGATGTACAGCATGGCATAGATGTCATGCCAGGCACTAAATCGATGAGTAAACCACCTTATCATATGAGTGCTAGCTGTGAGGCCAAGGAGGTTGAGAGTCAGTTGGCTGACTACCTTGCCTGTGGTTTCATTAGACCTAGCACTTTGCCTTGGGCATCACCAATTCTATTGGTAAAAAGATGTAACTTTTTTGACTAGTTTAATCTTAATATCAAGTGTTTTCTCATCTCTCTCTCTCTCTCTCTCTCTCTCTCTCTCTCTCTCTCTCTCTCTCAAACGATGGTACTATGCACATCTGCGTAGATTATAGCGGATTAAATGCCATAACCATCAAGATCAAGTATCCTCTGCCTCAAGCGGATGAGTTGTTTGATCAACTCCATGGGGCAAGATACTATATAAAGATAGATCTTTGTTTTGGATACCACCAGGTGCGTATCCTTTTGAAAGATATGTCTAAAACTGCCTTTAGAACACGGTTTGGGCATTTTGAATTTTTAGCTATGTCTTTTGGTTTAACCAATGCTCCAACTACATTTATGACACTCATGGATAGTGTCTTACGTCCCTATCTTGGAAAATTTGTTGTGGTTTTCCTTGATGACATTCTCATTTACAGTAAGATTGAAGATAAACACATAGAACACTTACAATTAGTGTTCAAACAACTACAAACTCACGCTTTGTATGCTAAGCAAAGCAAGTGCGATTTCTTTAAAACAGAGATACATTACCTCGGTTATGTGATCTCTTATTCTGGCATCAAGATGGACGCTGACAAGGTCGTAGCCATTCTTCAATGGCCACATCCCAACACGATTGAGGAGCTTCAAATCTTCTTAGGCATGGCTAGATTTTATTGACAATATATCCGTGATTATGCCCAACAATGCAGTTTTGAACAACTCAAGGTAGTTGTAGCCACTATTCCCATCCTAGCAATTGTAGATCCATTTAAGCCGTTTGTGGTAGAGGTTGATGTTAGTGATAAAGCAATTGGTGGTGCGGTACTTCTCCAGGAAGAAATACCTATAGCCTTTGAAATTAAACAGTTGGATAGAACTCAACACAATTATTATGTCTATGAGAGAGAGCTCTATGCCATAATTCACGCTTTAGGAAACTGGTGACACTATTTATATGGTGCCGAGTTTGAAGTAGTTTTTTGACCATGAGAGTATACAATGGTTTACTACTCAAATGGACTTGAAGGGTCGTAAAGCTAGATGGACAGAGATCCTTCAAGTTTATGATTGTAAGCTACAATATCGCTAGGGGTGATATAATGTAGTAGCGGATGCACTAAGTCGGATGCCTCATATTAATTCACTTGCTTTCACGGAAATAAAGAGTGAATTTTTGGAGTCATTACGTGGCAAGTGTGCACAAGATCAATCATATGCTAAAGTGTGGAGTGCAATTTTAAGAAGGGATCCCTCACACTCACATGTCTCTGCATAGTCAGATCAACATGTTTCTGCACGCGTAGATAAAAACTCCAACACATAGAGCTCCACCCCAACTCAGGAAGAGCTTAAGTGATGAAAGAATTTTTCCATTGATGATGGCTACTTACAGTGCTGGTCATCCAGGTATTAACACATTACATGGTGGGTTGAACACTTCCTCTTTGCAATTAAAAAATACCAGTGTTTGAAGTATAGTTAAATTGTTTTTTTGCAGATTATTTTTGCACATAGTTCATTTTTTCTCAACATATACAGTTTATTGGGCATCTGGAGTAGCGAAGGAATGGAGCGCTACCACTATCAATAAGCAAAATCAGTGTAATTTAGAAATACACGGCATGGAGGTGGAAGAAAAAAGAGCAAGGACCTACACGAGATGTTCAATTGGTTCTACAGAGTTTTAGCAAGGAAAGAGAGGGAGAAGAAGAGAGTGCAAAGAAGTTTGAAATGCAGAATAGAGAAAGCGGTTAGCGTGAGGCGATCACAATCATATTATGCTTCGAGTGCAAAAGATCTATCCGACGATGGAGACAAGGCAACAAAATGAGAGGCGTTGGTTGGAAAACTAATAAAATTTTGACACTTCTATTATAAATATGCATTGTAATGCCAAGTGATTTGTTGATGCCGCAATCAATGGTCTCGTGGATCAAGTTTCATCTATTTTGGAGGTTTTTTTAAAAATTTAGTAGCATTGAGTTTTTAAGGCTTTTTAAAAAAAATTAAGCACTATATAATTCAAAACTCACAACTTGAAGTTCATTTCTTGTTTGCACATTTAAGAAGATCCTCTCGAACACAAAAAAGAACGTACTCATATCTTGCACCACATGGACGATTCACACGAGCAGACCACTATGCACATTGATACCACCACAACCACTCATACATTGAAAATCCGCAGCTAGTACCTCATGCAAAATCTACGGCTTTAAATCCGCATCCTCTACCACAAGTGGATAACCCAACACCCTAACCCGCTTCAAATGCCCAACAGCCTTCTCGACCATCGAATCCAGATGATCAAATCACCCTGCAATATATTTTTGGTGATCTCGCACCACTAAATCACACAAACTGCACACCATTGTCAGATCCCTCACCAATTTCATCTCTACATAGACCCACACAAGAAACAAGAGCAACCGAAGAGGAATATCGTGGTATGTTGCAAAATTCGGAGCCCTCCTGTACTGTCAAAGCACCTGGTTCTTAGACAACCACGGAAACCACGCAACAAAGATATGGACCATGATACAAAAAAAGGGTAATAAAAGTAATACCATACGACGTGGTTTTTAAATCACGAGAGATCAAGAGAAGGAAGAAAATGAAAGAGATGGAAAAGAAACAGACAGCTAAGAAGGAAGCACAAAGAATGTAAGAAGAACAGAGAAGACATAGGGAGCAAGAGGAATGGCAGAGAGCCAAGGTCGAGAGAGCTCACTTGGAAAACTTACAAGCATGAGCAGAGGTGTAAGACAGGGGTGACTAGAGCCTGAGATTCCACCACCCAACCACCCTTTATATGGGCATGCTCCTGGCCCTTTGTCCTAGTTGGACTCCCCGTTCCACACCGCCTAGCCCGGCCCTACCTTGTCTAGTCCGGCCTTGCCGGTGTCCTGACATTACTCCCCCCTTAAGAAGATTTTTCATCCTCGAAAACAAAAGTGGGAAACTTCTTCTTAAGAACACTAATGTTTTCCCAAGTGGCACCTTCTTCAGGTCGGTATTTCCACTTGATTAAGGCTTGTTGACGTACGCGATGACGTGTACGCAACTCATGATAATCGAGAACACGTTCAGATTCATGCGATAAGGTAGAAGGTTCAATGTAATCAACCAAAACCTGTTGGTCAATGACATTGTTGTCCACATGTAACCGCTTACGTAGCCAGCTTACATGAAACACCGATGAATGCGAGAATGTGAAGGTAGTAATAGTTTGTAGGCACAATCACCTACTCGCTTGAGTATTTTGAAAGGCCCATGTTTTATGGCAAAACTACTCCCCTATTCATACTCGCAAGCACGACACAGACAACATACTTATCATCTGATGACACGACTAACCCGTAGGTGTACTTAGGCAATCTCGTTAGCTTGTTAGGCTGAGACCAATCTACACATACGCACTTTCATGATGCATGAATCACTAACCCTGGTAGAATGCTTCCCACTCTATCCCTAAACGCTCACAACACCGTTTACACCTCCAATGAACTCGGAATCGCATCAAACTTACTAGGCACCATCCTCTCAATAGGATATACTTACCTATAAGTCTAATCTCACCAGATTTGAACCCTAATTATCTCGATCACAGTCGCGATAGACTCACAGGTCATAATCCAAAAATGGGCAAAACCTGAGTCTATGATTATCTATGAGTAGCTAATCTCTTTCTCATTCCATAGAGCACTTGATTGTTGAAAACAGACACTGTTTGTGTTACTTACAAGCAAAACAAGCTCGATGAAGGATCGATCGCGAACAGCTCGAAAATATGAATGCGTGGCGTGGGCTCGTAGCTCTCGGAGAGACTACCGCGATGATGTGGTCACGTCATGAATCTGGTGAGGGAGAAGCGCATAGCAAAGAGGATAACACTCTCTCTCTCTCTCTCTCTCTCTCAGACTCGTACGACACAGGATTAATAATCGAAAATGTTCTCCTTAAAAAATGGTTCTAAGGTGACTTTTATACTTGAGTCACCTTAGCTCAAAAATGTACATGGGGTTCTCTTCCTTATAATTACAAAGTGGGAACAAATATGGGTCCTGACTGAATGATTAATCTTTACATAACCTAGACAAGTGGATCAAAATGATAAGACGTCTTTGACATAAAAATGGGAATTTGATAGGCTTTACAAGATGGGCTCATTACAAGAGCTGGACAAGTGGGGCTCCAACACTCCCCCCCTCCTAATTCATGTCTACCACGACATGATCGTCTTTGTCTTCAGTGTCGTTGTCGTCCTTCTTGGTTGATTTGATGTAGAAACACATCATATCGCATAGACTCGCTTGCCATTAATGGGCCAAAAATTTTGGATTTGTACATGAAGAAGCCTGTGTAAAATGCTTCTTCGAAGGTTTGGAGATGGTAGCTTGGCAGAAACATCAGCCCTCTGAAGTAGGCATACAACACTGGCTCTGTAGGCGGCCCACTTAGATCATATGACAGTTCTGAGATGCTTCTTTCTGTATTCATATACTCTAAAGTCCAGCTTTCTGAGAACACTGTGAGACAGGCCAAAAAGGTTCGAGCTATTTTACATAGCATCTTGCAGGATAGGTCGGGAGAGCCTCCGAATTCTGCGATGGTGCTCTTAAGGGTTTTCACCATGTAAGAACCGGATATTCTCTCTCCCTCTGCAGGCCCTGGCAATACTGGATAATTCAGCCATGTAGGATTTCTGCTTTGTAGTGCTTTATGTTGGCTGTAAGTATATGTTCGGGGCGTTGGGTAAAAAGTTCTATCATTCCTCAGCTTAGGCGGTGCGTTGACTAAGTGGATCAAGTTATTAGGGTGATCCAGAAGCCATTGACGCCTCCACTTTGGCTGGCTGTCTTATCCTGTTTTGTTGTTCCCGATCGTGTAATTCTCCTTCAAACACTGGCACTTGTTCTTCTTTTGCGAGCTGCCGTTGATGTGTCAGTGTTTCGTATTTCAGCAGAGCATAGGGTAACATAGGGGCATTCCATTCCTCTCGTAGCTCTGCTGCTGTCTTGCCTGATCTGGAGAGCCCTTGTAGCATGTCCTTTTCTAGTTGCATGGCCTTGTACCATATCATCTCTGATTGGTTTTCCATTTTCTCGGCCAGCTTCTGCTCTTCCAATCTCGTGACTGAATCTTCGTCTATTTCTTGGTCTTTGGATCCAGGTTGATCAGTCTGTGTATCTAGAGCCTCCTGATCATCTGATTCTTCCTCGTAGTCATCTTCACCCCCATATACTTCGGCGAGTCCAGCCTAATCCGTGGCTGCTTGCTCCAGGTGCACTCGTACCTGTCCTTGGTTTTGCCTTGCAGTTTGTAGACTTGCAATTTGCGTAGCCATTGTTCTACTATTGATTTGGAGAGCTTGAAATTCCATCTCTTTTTGAGCTGCAAACTCCTCTAACTCTTTTACCCTAATGTGCAAATTTTCATTTTCCTCCCCGAGGGATTTAGAAACAATGCTTTCTATTTCACTGTCATGAGCTGGTCCTTGTTGCTGTTCACTTTGTAAGTCCGAAATTTGCCTTTGTAATTGATCCTCTGCTCTAAGCGCACTTTTGGCTATCATTAAGCGTTGTTTTCTTTCCAACTCTAGCTCTCTCTTCAGTGCAGCCACTTCTTCTTGCGGGTGGACTACCGCTGTTGTTGGTAGCAATGTTTTTTGTTTCTTAGCTCATTCTATTTCCCTTGCTTGTATATCGGTTACTGCTCTCAAATCTTTGACTTCAATTTGTAAGTCATCGATGACGACTTGCAAACTTTTGACTGTCTCCAGCACATCTTGATTTTCTTTTTCCAACCTTTGGATGTGTTCATCTCTGTCACTGACATCTTCAAGGAATACATTGATTGTATCTTCACAAATGGCATTGAAATCTTCGGACTCCTGTAAATTTTCCTTGAGGAAATTTACTGTGCTTTTGAGCCCCAAGATCTCAGCATCTCTGATGCTGATCAGTTTTAGAGTGTCATCTCTTTGCTCCTGCAGTCTCAGAACTTCTTGATGGGTTTTTTCTAACTTCGTTTTGTTGGACCTGTTCTGATCAGCTAACCATTGACTGTGCAGTCTTGTTCGGTTTAGTAGGGTCTCCATTGACTGTAAATCTTCATCTATAGTAGCTTCCAGCTCAATTTCTTGAGAGGAGGAAGCTTTTTCTTTTGTCTGATCCACCTCTTTTTGCTTGCCTTTATCAATTTGTGATATGGTTCCAGTGTTTGGGTGACCATCTATTCTTTCTTCTTCTTCTTCACTCGGTGGTGTATGAACTCTCTCATCACGATGTGAGCTCTCTGAATGCGAAGGAGAGTCAGCAGGTGGGGTTGATTGCCTCTCACTTGTTTCTGGCCTTGGAGATGGAGGTGGTGTTTCCTGATCTCGTGAAGTTGGCCTCAACTGATCTCTCAAAGTTTGGAGATCCTCCTCTTCTAGTAGCAATTCTGGTTCGTCCCTAGCATTTCTTTCTTGGATGTACCTCTCGAACCAGTCCAACTCAAAAGCTGGGTTGTTTTTATTCTTTGTTCTCAATGTGTAAGTGCTACTAGAAGGTTTCCAAGTGGCGCCTACATCGCCTCGTAGAGATCTCTCGAGAACAAATCCTTCTAGCATTCTTTCCATTTTTGCTACCTTCTGCAACCTGGTGTTGTTTTCCATTTCCGCTTTCCGCTTCTTTAGTCGGACATCTTCCTCTTCAGTTCTTCTTTCTTCTTCCATATTTTCTTGTGTACTTCTGGTTACTCTTTCCAGCCTACGTCCTCCAATGGTGTTAATAGAGGCCGGTACTTTCCTTTGTGATCTGTCTTTGATATTCTCTCTTAATACCAGCCAGTCGTTTTGATGAGGAGCAGGTGGCAACTGATCTGCCACACCTATGGCCTTGTATATTACTCTGGTGAGGACTTCTCCTCCTGCAATGTAATTTGGTATGTCCTGCCGTAGCTTTGTCACTTCTTCAAACAGATATGAGGCGTGATCTATATAGAACTCATGTGTCATTCCCATAGCCCATGTCAGTGTTGTTGAGATGCTCCCGTGTGGTGTAGTGTATCTTGGAGGTCTTTTCATGTAGCTCAACAAACACTGACTGTATATCTGTGTCAGTTCTCTTACTTCCGGGTTTGCTATGAGTTCGAAAGAAGGCAGTTTGGACTTTTGCAAGTAGACTGTGAGGTTTTTCCTTCTTTCTCTCATGTTGGCTCCTTGATCAGAGAATTTCAATGCCTCCTTGATGATCTCCTTGGTGATCTGGATCTCCATCACTTCATTATCCATGCCTGCCACTCTGCAAGTTCCATCTTCTTGGATAGTCTCAATTAGGTGTTGTACCCTCTTGAAATCTATTCCCACTGGTGGTAGTGATACAAAGTTCCACAAGCCAACTTTTTTGGGCCATGACCTTTGCGGTGTTCTTCTCAGGTAATTTTCTGCCTCCTTGGGGATCATCACTGTATCCACTAAATTTCTTTTGTCATCCACATATGAACCTTGATAGATCTGAAAGGCTGCTGCATGTTGCTGGCTTTAGTGAATTGGGTAGAAGTGCATAGGGTAGAAGTGTATCCAGGTGGCCGCTGGCTTTAGTGAATTGGGTAGAAGTGCATAGGGTATTGCACCTTCCGTTGCCAGGTTCTTGCCTTTTCTTTTTCCCGGAGAAGCATCCATGGATCCTATATTCACAAATAACAGTTAATGTACAAACATAGTACTTCTCTTCTAAATTGATTACCACTTAATCATGCATCTAGATGAGCCTTTTTAATCCCAAGATGAGTTAAGGTAAAATGTTAGCAGATAGACAAGCTCTTCCATTGTGCGACTCTTACGGCTTCAAATTAATGTTGTTGGTGAAGGAGAACAAGTCCAAATGCCTTGAAATTTTGTGTGTTGTATGTTCACAAGGCATGTAAGGTCACCCTATAGTCCCAAACTGAAAATCAGCTCATTTGCAACTTCTGCCCAGTCTATCGCGATAGACTGGCCATCTTTTGACAAGGGTCCTATTTTGTAGTTGTGACTCCACCAATTGGTTTCTCATACCTTGCACATGATTTGATCCCAATTCCACTTCAAATGAATGTCAAGTGACCCCTTTTTGGATCAACTCCCATTTTTCCAGATTCCTTCCAAGAGATGTTGGTCTATCTCCTTCATTTTGTGTTGTTTTGGGCTCAAACTTAGTGGGTAGTCTTCTTGCATCATGCTGAAGCCAACTGTTAATTCAAATTTTTGATAAGATGGCCTAGTATCACTCTGCTTAGTCTATCACAATAGACTGGAACTTAGTGTCATTTTGTCATCTTTTGGCTCTATGATCCTCTCACTGCCTTCTCCTAGTTGATGTAAGGTTGCCTGACCTCTCAAATGTGAATTTTATATGTCTGCCCTTCAGATGTCCTATTCTGACTCTGAGTTGCTGTCATGTCTATCTCGGCTTGCCATATGAGTCCATCCTGTCACCAAATTTTGTGTACTGCCTCCATATGCTTCCCCAAGTCTATCTTGTGAAAATTTTGAAAAGCCTGTCCCCCAAAGATTGTAATAGCAAGTCTATCACGATAGACTAGGTTACTTGGCTAAAAGAGATCCATTTTGCACTTTGATTTGATATTGGTGGTCATTATTCCTTGTTAGCACCCCTCATGAAGTCAAAATCAAAATTTTACTTGTCTAATTGTAATAGCAAGTCTATCACGATAGATTGAGTACCTAGTCATTTTTACAAGTTTTTTGATGTTAGTTGACCACAATGGTGTTAGAAGGCTCTCCTAGACACACACATCAAGTTTTAATCAATTTAGAAGAGTATACTCCCTGTTTGCAGCACTTAGCTGGTTCTGGAGTCGAAGTGGACCACTTAGGTGATGGTCGTCGTTCCTTTTGGTCATTGTATGATGCCGACTGTCTTTTATTTCCTTTTGACCTTCCGTCAAAGCAGTCAGTTGTTGTTTTGGTGTTTACATCACCAAGAACGACCATTTGGACATCTTTCTGGCCTGTTGCTGGCATTTGCCCTAGTGGAAGATCTTTTTCTTGAGTGCACACATTCCAACTCATAGTTGACCTCTTTTGGATGTACCTTGTTAAATTTGGTGTCATTTTGTTACTTGGTCGGCCCGTTAGAGTATCGTGACGCTTTGCGCAGTTTCCGTCAGATAGGGACTTTAGGCTCTGTTTTGACGAACTTTTTCATGGTCTAACCATTCAGTCGTTTGTCGAGGTCATTCAGTCGTTTGTCGAGGTTATTGGCTTGCTGTCTATGAGTTTTGGCTCATTTCCGATCACTTTGGTTCAGGTGCCATTTTGCAGGTCTTGTAAAATTAGGGTTTTCTGGGCGGATTTCTTCACGCTTTTCGAGGTCATATGCTTGATCCCTAAGCTATAGGCATTGTGCCTTTCAATTTTGGTTCCATTTGGTGGCCTCTAGGTCTCCCTAACAACCGGTCTACCGTATGTGTGCACAGGTTGTGATTGTGATGCTGGCGAGGTTTTGCGACTAACTGAAGTAAACAACACTTAGAGTCAGTGTTGACGAGCATACCTCTCATATCTGATGTCGCTCTGGTGACCGTGCGCGATGGATGAGCTCCTGGAAGTCTCAACTGTTGTAGGGAGCTCTCTCTCTCTCACAATGGAAAATGACTCAAATGAGAGATTTCTAGCTTAGCCTCTCTATATGTAATCGAGACTCCGACACAAAATTTTCCCATCTTTTACCTGTGGCCATAACTTTTTGCGAGATGCGGTTTAGGCTCGCAAATTTCCTGATTTGGACCTCGGTTGCTCCATTTCTACAATTTTTGTAGATTTCTCCTGTTGGAGGTCTCGTCATGACGGTGGTCATTTTTGCCCTGTCACCTTTGCAGTTCCTATTTTTTCTGTGTCTTCTTTACCTTGCTCTGATCAAGCGTCTATTCTGTTGTGTTTCCATCTGGATTACGGATTTTTTTCTATAATTTTTGCTAGAAAATGGCTAAAATAAAGCAAATAAATCCCAAAATAACCCGAAAATAGCAATTCTAACCTATAAAAATACCAATGAAAATCAAAACACTTTGTAGCTCACTTTTCTCTCGTCTATGTACATTCTTACTCATAATCGTCAACCTTGGCATATTTTTTACTGTTTTTTGACATTTTTTGGCCAGATTTGACTCTCTTAGTAGTATAAACACATCCCTAGGGGCTCATGTATGATCATTTGGTCCCCAATTCGGATTAATTACAAGGGCATATTCTTTTTCTCAAAATCACACAATAAAACGCAAAAATGGTTGAAAAATTGATCACAAACATTGCCCTCTAATATATGACGTGAGTCCGCATTTGGAATGCCTCCCCCCCTCCTAGTTGGAGTCCTCCCGGACGATAGGGTATCGTCAAGGGTATGTGTTGTGCATGGGTATGAACTCGTGCTAATGCAGGCCTTGTAATGTAGCCCTATATGCATGTATAATCAATGCATGTAGAAAGAGTTTATGCGGTGTAAGAGGAAGGTATAAGCGATTCGCTTATTGGCATTTGTCGTTGAGGTTTCCTGTGGTAGCCTGAGTTGGCTGGCAGATTTTATTGGCAAGGAGAAGTTGTAAATCTGCCGCTGTTTGTTTGATTGTTTTCCACTGTTTTTGAATTGGCGTATGTGGATCCTTTGAAGTCGATATTGTCGTATACTTTGTTGCATTTTCTGGTGGAACATTCTTTCTTTTCCATTTGATGACTTGGGTCTTATAGATCCTTGTAGTTATTGTTGTGGATTCTGCTTGTTTCCTCGTGTTGATTGCATGATGTGGCTTGGCATTGACAGTTGTAGATAACTGCTCGGTGGTCATCTTTGGCCTCCATACTTGTGTTGTTGGCACGTTCTGAATTTGTAATTTTGGCCGCCATACCAATATAGTCCGTTGCGTATTCGACCGATTGACTATGGTTCTTTGAAGCTTTGCTGGCTTTTGGTATTTTTTCGGTCTTTTGCCCCCTTTTTTATAAGAATTAGGCTATCTTGCCTTATCCAAACTTTATATTTCCTCTTTTGGTGGAATTGTGCCTCAGCTAGATCTGTATGCCGTACCCAAACTTGCCGGTTCCCTGCATGGTTGTTGATTTTTTATAATACGTTTCTGGACATGTAAACTCTGTTTGTTGTTGGTCAATGCCTTGCGGTTGTATTGACTCCTGTCTCCTCCTTGACATGTATTGGTCATATGATAAGAAGGGTTCTGAAAAGTTTTCATTTCGGAACAGTGCTTCATTAGTATCCAAATCAATGAATACCCTGTTAGCTTTCATCCATGACACTGCTAAGATACACAGCGTTGCTGATCTACTTGGTGGCAGTACATGGAACTTTGTAGTGTACGGGTGTGCCTGCACTATGATTGGTAATATAATAGACCACAACGTGGTCACCTCATCACCCGATGCTACTTTCAACCGGTGTGTCTCTGGGATCGTCCTCATTGGTCCAAGTTTCTGAAAGAGCTCAAAGATGATGATACTCATTTTTGCTCCAGTGTCAAGCAATGCATAGATTTCAACTTGTTCTATGCCTGCATAAGCTTTTATGTAAGGACTACACCACATATCTTCCAAGTTGTCAATGGTGATATTGTCCTGAGCCTTAAAGTCTGTTATGGTCTTTTCTAATTCTTCGTTTTGTATATCCGCTTCAATTGTTCGGAATGTCGAAAGAGGATATTAGTCAGTCATCATTGGGGTGACCATGTTTATTGTCTTGAGAAACTGCTTTCGTTTAGCAATGCGTTCCTTGGCTTCTTGTTGTGCATGGTCCTGAATTCTTTGTTGTTCCTGTCTATAGGCTTTTCCATAATGCAATTGAAACAACATTTCCGGTGTTAAAGGTAGATGATATTTTTTTAAACGACATCCAGTAATCCAGTTCGGCATTTCTTTTCCATCTAGATTCGACAGTTTTACTGCTCCGCTGGACGATATTTCTTGGACTAAATAAGGCCCCATTCCCCTTTTCTTTAGCTTTTTGGCATGCTGTTTAAGGTTGTATACTAAGACATAGTCGCCCGTTTTAAAGTCCTTGTTCTTGACATGTTTGTCAAAAAACTCTTTTTGTTGTCTTTTTTTTGCATATATGGCTGCTACAGCATTGAGTCGTAACTCATCTAATTTTTCAAGGTCCTCTAATCGTTCTGAAAGCTCATGCCCCGTCCAGTTCAATTGTGTGGCTACCCTTAGTGTGGGAATCAAAAATTCAATAGGTGTTAACCCTCATGGCTCACGGACACCCTGTTACCTATGACGGACGTTGTAACCTACGATGGACATTGTATTATTTATTTGGTAGAGTCAGGTACCGGGCTTGTCGATCCAATAGGAAAAGGGTAAGAGTGATCGCCGATGAGAGGCGCACTCTAACTGGAACATTCAAGGGATTAGTTGGCTAAATGGGCGCCCAAGTGTGAATGGGGCGAGCTTATATAAAAGTCAACTAAACCTAAAATTCACTCATTCTCTCATTTGTGCAATAGAAGAGTGCTCTTGCTCCATCTCCATCTCCATCTTCTTCTTCTTCACCTCCTTGTGTGTGTGTGTGTGTGTGTGTGTGTATGTGAGAGAGAGAGAGAGAGAGAGAGAGAGAGAGAGAGAGAGAGAGAGACTAGTTCCTGTTCATCTATGACTCCTTTTGGATGCATGTACTTTATAGGCACCACATTATGTCCTGGATATGGAGGTTGTGTCCGCTTTACACGTGTAACAATACTGCAATGGGGCCGAGTGAACTATGGTGTCAGATCTATGATCAATTATGAACCTGTTTCCTAGGGGATGTGCTCGACCCGTCACAAGATCCACTCGAATGACAGAATCTTGGAACTGCAAGTAGACATGGTTTTTGTACCAGTCATGCACCATTTTTTCTTCCCTCATGAAAGGATGTCCTAAGATCATCTCCGATGCCATAGTGTGTTTGGAGAAATCCCTAACAATGAAGGTAATCCTTATTTTATGTCCAAAGACCTTGATCTTGAGATCTCCTTGCATCCATGTTTGTCTGCTTTAATTGTGATTGGTAGCATAAAATTCAGTGCATTTGCTTAGTATCAAACATTAAATTCAATGTCATTTTTTGTCATAATCACTTGTCTAGATTTAAAAATCAAGCAGTCCGACTAAGCTAGTTTGACCAAGTTAGGTGTTAGAGATCTTCTCTTAATACCATGGGGAATTCCTTCCTAATAATCAATGGTTACTTAGGTTCTTAATCCGATTTCGGTAGCATTGTGTGAAATGTACTAGGGCTTTCTAGTGGGCTTGACCCTATTGACCTTTAGCTTAAGTATTATAAAGGGAGTTTACTAGTGTGATGAGCCTGGGGAGGTGTATCAGTGTTATATGACCCCCCAAAGTTACAAAATTAAAATGTTGAAAATGATCAAACAAAAAATCAAAGTGCCACAATGTAAAATCTTAAGCTGGAAGAGAAATCTTAGCTTGATTGGGTACTTCACTCACATGTATCGCCTATGGTACTAGAGCCCTAGAGGTTCCCAATGTGGGCGCTTTTCCTTGAAAAGCAAAAAAGCCCCGGACATACAAAATAAGCACACACGTCAAATGATTGTCAACCAAAGTAAAAAAGAGAAAAAGAAAAAAATGAATGACATTTAAAAGACTTCCATCGAGCTTACAGTTAACATTTCAAGCTTTTGTTTGCAGTTGTGAGAGCTAGTTGGCTAATCAAAGCTGAAAAGCACAATTAGGGAATCTTGCATTTAGATAATCTTCTTAGCTTAGCTAGTACTAGAGTAGTTGTTTTAACCTTATTCATAGCTAACTAATTGATAGACTCACCCATAAGCCCAAAACTCTTGATTAATTAATTTACTCAAAGTGCGATTTATTTGTCCTTAATGGTAGTCTAACATTTCATAAATCTTGCATTTACTCATTTCCATATGTACTTTACATTCCCCTCATGATTTATGGCCATATAATTCCGCTTGCTGTAACAGTGACTTTGCCTTGCAGATTCAAATCCAGATGCTCTACAACATGGACATAACAAGCTTCAACTCAGGAAGGGGGGCATGTTAACCCTCATGGCTCACGGACACCCTATTACCTACGACGGATGTTGTAACCTATGGCGGACATTGTATTATTTATTTGGTAGAGTCAGGTACCGGGCTTGTCGGTCCAATAGGAAAAGGGTAAGAGTGATCGCCGATGAGAGGTGCACTCTAACTGGAACATTCAAGGGATTAGTTGGCTAAGCATGGGCGCCCAAGTGTGAATGGGGCAAGCTCATATAAAAGTCAATTAAACCTAAAATCCACCCATTCTCTCATTTGTGCAATAGAAGAGTGCTCTTGCTCCATCTCCATCTCCATCTTCTTCTTCTTCACCTCCTTGTGTGTGTGTGTATGTGTGAGAGAGAGAGAGAGAGAGAGAGTGTGGGCGATCGAGCATTACGAAGGCACGACGGATGTTAACCCTCATGGCTCACGGACACCCTATTACCTACGACGAACGTTGCAACCTACGGCGGACATTGTATTATTTATTTGGTAGAGTCAGGTACCGGGCTTGTCGGTCCAATAGGAAAAGGGTAAGAGTGATCGCCGATGAGAGGCGCACTCTAACTGGAACATTCAAGGGATTAGTTGGCTAAGCATGGGCACCCAAGTGTGAATGGGGCGAGCTCATATAAAAGTCAACTAAACCTAAAATTCACTCATTCTCTCATTTGTGCAATAGAAGAGTGCTCTTGCTCCATCTCCATCTCCATCTTCTTCTTCTTCACCTCCTTGTGTGTGTGTGTGTGTGTGTGTGTGTGTGTGAGAGAGAGAGAGAGAGAGAGAGAGAGAGAGAGAGAGAGAGAGAGAGAGAGAGAGTGGGCGATCGAGCATTACAAAGGCACGACGGTGGTGAAGCGGTTGAGCGCGGCGTAGCGGCGTCTCCTTCTTCTTCGCGGCGAGGAATCCTCCACGAAGCAAGCGTAGAGCGATGAGTGACACACCATCGCTTCTTTGAGCTTACTAGTTTAGGCGTGTTGTGTGCTTGGAGCCATTTGTGGCTCGCACACGGTGTATCGACAAGTTCCTTGCATTGACACGTGTGACATATGCGCACATTTTTGGCGCCGTTGCCGGGGAATGCCGTGCATTAAGCTCGAGTAGCACTCTGTGCTTGTCCGTGGTGCAATTTCAATTATAGGAAAGGTAGGGAAGGAGTGTGTGTGTGTTGAGAAGAGGGATTTGGTGTTATACTGTGTGTTTTTTTTGTTAATGGAGTTTTCAAAGGTACTGTGTTTATTGTCTGTGTATTAAGGTAGTTAGTTTTCTTTGTTAATAGAGATTTCAAAGGTTGTGTATTTATTCTCTGTGTATTAAGGTAGTTAGTTTTCTGTGTACAGTAAGTAGGAAGTAGATTAGTGAGAATTAATAGAGTGTGTTAGTGTGTAAGAGTAGGTGTATTAGTTAGAAGTAGGTAGATAGAGTGTGTGTGTGCTCTCGCGCAGGCCGTGGCGGCCTTATCCTTTAAATAATAATAATTTTATTAAAAAAATTAAATTTTTTTTTAAAGGTAGGATCGGGATCGGGAATATCTCCCAGATCCAATCCCAGACCCAAGCCCAAGCTCACGCTCAGGCCTAGGCCTCAGTCGCCTTTTAAAAAAATAAATTTTAGCTTCACACGTAGCTAAAAATTGATTTTTTGAGGACCAACGGAACATTAGATGCCCGAAAATTGTGCTGTAAAGCACACAACGACCCTTCAAGTGATACGCTCGTTTTGAGCTATCACACACTTTAATAAAAAAAAAATCAAACACTAAAAAAAATTCAAAAAACATCAAAAATAAGAAAAAATCAAGTAGAAAACGGGGTACAAAACACCCACAAAACAAAGCAAGTAACCTTTGAGGGTACTTTCCACCACTTGTAGGGCACCCAAAGCACATGTATCTACGCTCTAGTCGTGTGCTAGAGTCCGAACAACTAGCTAGTGCTTCGAATTACGGGAGTACTCACTATCCTTCCACGCTAGGGTCTACGCCCTCGACGGGGACCCAAGGTAGTGCAACCCAAGACCCAAATATAGCGGCTAGTGACTCTTCCTCTGACTACGATATTATGGAAGAGAATCTTACAGAAAGCCCCAGGGGAACAAATGAAACCGTACCTAGCTGGGCCCAACAACCTGGAACTAGTGTTTTTAGTCGTTTGATGGAAACTTTTAGTAGAGCTACGCGCTCTGAACCTACGGCTAGTGAAGTAAACGAAGGGGGTGGGGAAGTAGAATCACCATTCACATCTCCTGTAGACCCCACACTCCCTCAGAGTGTCCACGTGGACATTCTACCTACCTCATTTAATGAGGGCCTTACCGAGCTACCACCTTCCAAAGTCGCCTCTAAGGTAGAGGTGACTAAAAGTCAAAACACGGGAAGCAACATTGCATCCACCTCACGGCAACCCTCTAGTACACCAAGTTTGGACGGGGTATTTCTCAATGAAAATTGGGAATATGACCTACACACGGAGACTTTGACCGACCTATACATGGGCTACACATACCATGTGGGTTGGTTAGAAGTTGTACAATCCACATCTAGTGCTACTAGTGTAGAGGATCAACAACAAAGAGTTTGTGAGGTCATCCATAGGGTTATCGAGTTAGAGAGACAGAACAAGGGGATCAACATGCCTTCAACGGGTCTCATGAGATTCTTGGATACAGGAAAGGCTAAACAACCGACCTTATCGCAAATGGAGACTCCCTCGGTAAGTCCGATGGATCCTCCGTATGTTGTTTCTCTAGGGGTCTAAGTGCAATCTGAGCCCACAAGTGATAGCTTCACCTTTCCAAGTCTAGCTCATCTTTCCCTTGATGACACCACGGCTACCATTCCTACCCCAATGATGGGCATGCCAAGAAACACACCATGGACCTCATTTGTTAGTAAAGCATCACTACATGGTAGCTCAATGCCTGCAATAGTACCTACAAGTGCAAACCAATCGTATGCACCTATGGGTCCACGTACTCATGTAGTCCCTACCCCTCCCATTGTTTCATCTACCTATGCTCCACAACCACAATACACAAGTTCTTATTTCCATGGGACTATACCGGCTAGCATTAGCATGCCACATCCGACGTCTGCTATGCCTAGGGCCACCCATATGAACTATGGACCACCACATGGCACAACATCGTACCCAACGGGGAACCCAAGGGCTTCCTATGCGCCAAGCCCAATGCCAATACCTACTCCGCATGTAGTCTCTAGAGCACCTCCACCCACAGTGCCTGCTCACTTAGGTGACTTGGCAACATTTGCTCAAGCTATCGGTCGATCTATTGCTGAGAATATGCGTAACACGCCTGATAGAGAGCCTAGAAGTAAGGCAGTACAAATAGCCAAGCTCACACAAAAATTTAGTGGAGACAGGGATGTGAGAAAGCATATCGAAGTGTTTGAACAAATATGCGATTCTCTAGGAGAACACAATGACCTACATAAGAGCAATTCTTTAAGCCTAACCTTAAGTGGAAAGGTTGGGATTGGTATAGAACCCTAAGAGTGGAAGAAAAAACAATTTACCCTACTCTTAGGAGACTGTTCTTAAAAGAATACATACGAGAGGGAGTGCTTTGGGGTGTAGCCTCTCAGCTCTAGAAAGCCCAACGAGAGGAAGGAGAGTCGGTGAGAGACTTTATAAGTCGCTTGAAGCATTTGAACTCTCGTCGTAATCCAAATGAGCGCTTCAACAATAACCAATTGCTTGATAGATTCATTAGGGGATTATGGCATGAGGATATCTACAATGGCCTAGTCATTAGAGGTATCACCACTTGGGAAGCAGTCACCACCAATGCGATCCAATTGGAGGATAATTTAATGATTCAAGGAGAAAGAGTGTCTGTTGAGCCTAAATCTATTAGCTCGCAAGCATCAGGGCATCAGCCAATGACCCTAAAGCCTATTGCTAAGGAGCCAAAGATATCTGAGATGACTTTAGCATATCTCACCAAGGCTATTCAAGAGAGTCTTAGAGACAATCGTGCTCCGCAAAACAATCATATGTATCCAAGAAGGGAGCAGCAATGGTGCTCAATATGCTATGGACCGCATAGTACCAGTGAATGCCCTAACTTTAGAGTAAAATTCAATGGAAACTGCAATGCATGTGGGAGGTATGGTCATCAAGCTAAGGATTGCATAGTATTTAAGCGCGCGATGGCCAATAGACCAACCTTAGCATGGACAGACACACCTCGAGTGCCTGCCTTGATGCCGGCCCCACCTCTTGAACAAACAGCACAACACATGGTCCCTAGGGCCCAAAATGTTGTTCAAACAACACCCTTACCACCTCCAGTGCTAGGGCCGCAACCACCACATCCGAGAATCACTTCTGTGAATCAAGTGGGTTGTGAGTCATCTATTTCTTGTTTGGAAGGCTATGAGGAAGATATAGATCCTAATATCACCTATGGGATGGATGTGCTTGAAGAAAGTCCACAATACTACATGGAGGACTATTGGGGACAAGTCAAACCTGTATATCAAGTAGTTGCTCTTGCGGCAAGAGGCCAAAATATCAACTACACTGCTAAGAGACCACCTCTTCAATGCTATGAGTGCGGAGGCCCACATCGTGTAGCCGAGTGTCCTATTAGGCTACAAAAGAACGACACACTAATGCAAACCAGTCAAGCGAGCACGTCTACAATGCCGATACTCATGTGTAATCGATGTGGCATAGATCATTTGATTGCCCAATGTCCAAATAATCCAAATGCACCGAAGATCACGCCATTAAACTTGATTGAAGTTACTGAGGAGCCATCACCAAGTACACCCGTGGTACCAGTAAACGTACTCACACGATCGATGCTCCAAAAACAAAATTATATTCTTGAGGAAAGAGACAAGGCATCAATTGCCCAATCTCAGAAAAAGAAGAAAACACGAAGAAAGAGATTGCAAAAAGCAGCAAAGTCAGACCCCAGCTCAAAGACCAACATAGGGACTAGTGACGACCCCGTATATATGAACGACGCTGAAGAATATTCTGATTCAGGTGAAACCATGGAGACCAAAACGACCACTAACATAGAAACCAACAAGGAAGATCTTCATGAGCCACAATGGCCAGGATCCAAAAAGAAGATAGGAACTTACCCAAACCCTACGGAGGAGATTGAGCGAGTCAAGCATTTAAGGAGTTTGGTAGAAGATACCCAAAGGGATCTAGAACCAGCACCTAGGAAGATCCAGATTACAGACACCGTGTTCCCTACGCAACAGCAACCTCACCAAGTCCATAGACCCTTGGACATACCTAGTGTCATCCAAGAAGAAAGTGACTTAAAGTCATGGGAAAGTGGGCGTACTCACTTCTTGATGGAAAGAATGTTTACGGAGGGACTACCTGATCCTATCGAAGAAATGGAGATCCCATCTTCCCCACGTCAAGGGACTCAAGGCCAAAAGGTGCAGTTAAACATTGCTAAATTGATGGATTTCATGTCTTCAGAAGTTAGAACCACCATCATGTCCAAACTATATAAAGACCCCGAACTAGTCTCAGCTCTTCGAGCCTTCCTCAATGGAGAACTAAAGTTTGGGCTACCCCAATTTGCATAGATGGATGGAGTTGGGGAGATATCAATAGAGAAGGAACACATAGATCCACAACCCAACCTAGATGAGAACCTTGTTATATAAATACCTGTTAACAACTTGGAACAATTGGTTTCAAAAGGTGACGACATCATTCCAAAAGGTATGATCTACCCAAGGAAGGGGGGAGTGTTTGCTGACATCCATCATTCACTTGCTTCCCTCTCAACCTTCCTCCCTAACCTTCAATCTCCAATCCTAGGGAATGTATATATAAAGCCTTATACTAGTTCTAGCAAACAAAAAAAAAAAGATTTTAAAAAAAAAGAAAAAAAGAAAAAAAAGTAAAAGAGCAAGAGCGACTAGCAACGAGAGAGCACCCTATCAGATCCTACACATAAGTCTAAATTCACCATGTCACATCAAGCAACACACAAAAACAACTCATGTTCTAAAGACCTAACCAAATCTATCTGTATTCTCAGAGATGGCTAGTTCACCAGAGGCATGCGCTTCTATTTTTTATGAAAGGTACCCTTTTTCTTTTTCTCAAGTGTTTCACATCTGCTACCCTGTATTTTCTTGCGAATGGGATTTGGTAGAGAGACTTGCACGTGAGAAAAATTTTGAGGAGTTAGAATGGTTGATACGTCTATGGATAACTAGTGATCCCTACCCAGTAGCGAATATTTCTCCGGTGGCACATGCTTATTCTTTTGCACAGGATGAGTATCCACGCATCGCGAGGTTCTTGATTAACACGCTTGCGCAAGAGGATGATGAAGAAGAAATATTAGAGACCGAGGAAGACTATGGCCTCACGGAAAATGATTTCGTTTATCTAGATGATGAGGATAGAGGCCTAGCCTTAGGGTGGGCACCCGGTTTATATAATATCCTCTTTCCTTGATTCTAAAAGGGATGACAGATAGGTAGGTTAGGGGTCTGGATTGTGTTTTGAGTTTGTTTTCTAGGAGTTTTAATTTTTTCACACTGACATGCCTCGTAGAGGTATAGTGCTTGTTTTTGGATGTGTTAGGTAGGACTTATATGGATCTCCATCCACATGGCTGAGGACATCTGCTTCGACGAAATGAGCAACTCCATACCTCCAGGTGTACTACTTTCCATGATTCATGTTGGTGGATATATATAATTGCTAATAATGATTTTTCATGGTTTGTTTGAGTGCAATAGTTATGTTTGTTATCTGCCATTATAGATGTATAAATTTGTCTTTTCTTAAGTTGATGGAACTAGAGTTTAAACTTATGGATGAGCCTTGAGATTAGGAGACCGTGACTTTAGGTTAACTCATTTACTTGACCACTAGGCCTAGCTGATAAAATTATCTGAGTATTTGAGACCTTAGGAATGTTTAAGGCATAGAGAAGCTTGCTCACTTAAACAACAAAAACACTAGTGAGAATACAAAGGAAATGGAAGCAAAAAACATAAGTGCCACAAATAAAAAATCTAATGCTGGAAGAGAAATCCTGGCTTGATTTGGTACTTCACTCACATGTATTGTCTATGGTACTAGAGCCCTAGAGGTTCCCAGTGTGGGCGCTTTTCTTTGAGAAGCAAATAGCCCCGGACATACAAAATAAGCACACACGTCAAATGATTGTCAACCAAAGTAAAAAAGAGAAAAAGAAAAAAATGAATGACATTTAAAAGACTTCCATCGAGCTTACAGTTAACATTTCAAGCTTTTGTTTGCAGTTGTGAGAGCTAGTTGGCTAATCAAAGCTGAAAAGCACAATTAGGGAATCTTGCATTTAGATAATCTTCTTAGCTTAGCTAGTACTAGAGTATTTGTTTTAACCTTAGTCATAGCTAACTGATTGATAGACTCACCCATAAGCCCAAAACTCTTGATTAATTAATTTACTCAAAGTGCGATTTATTTGTCCTTAATGGAAATCTAATATTTCATAAATCTTGCATTTACTCATTTCCACATGTACTTTACATTCCCCTCATGATTTATGGCCATATAATTCCACTTGCTGAAACAGTGACTTTGCCTTGCAGATTCAAATCCAAATGCTCTACAACATGGACATAACAAGCTTCAACTCAATAGCTTCCGAGGAAGGAATCTACATCAGGAAGGGGGGCATGTTAACCCTCACGGCTCACGGACACCCAATTACCTACGACGGACGTTGTAACCTACGGCGGACATTGTATTATTTATTTGGTAGAGTCAGGTACCGGGCTTGTCGGTCCAATAGGAAAAGGGTAAGAGTGATCGTCGATGAGAGGCGCACTCTAACTGGAACATTCAAGGGATTAGTTGGCTAAGCATGGGCGCCCAAGTGTGAATGGGACGAGCTCATATAAAAGTCAACTAAACCTAAAATCCACCCATTCTCTCATTTGTGCAATAGAAGAGTGCTCAGCTTGCTCCATCTCCATCTCCATCTTCTTCTTCTTCACCTCCTTGTGTGTGTGTGTATGAGAGAGAGAGAGTGGGCGATCGAGCATTACGAAGGCACAACGACGGTGAAGCTGTTGAGCGTGGCGTAGCGGCGTCTCCTTCTTCTTCGCAGCGAGGAATCCTCCACGAAGCAATTGTAGAGCGGTGAGTGACACACCATCGCCTTCTTTGAGCTTACTAGTTTAGGCTTGGAGCCATTTGTGGCTCGCACACGGTGTATCGGCAAGTTCCTTGCATTGACACGTGCGACATACGCACACAATAGGCAATATTACATTTAACCCATATACCATATTAAATGGCATAGCATTGAGTGTTGTTTTATATGCAACTCGATATGCCCACAATGCCGAATATAGCATTTGATCCCAGTCCGTTCTTCTTTCACTAACCAATTTTGTAAGAACTATGCACAATATTTTGTTTGTCGCTTCTGCTTGACCATTGGCTTGTGGATGGTAGGGTGCAGATTTGCGATGAATTACCATAAACTCATTTAAGAGATGTTGGATAACTTCATTTACAAAGTGTGTCCCTCTATCACTCACCAGCTCAATGGAAAGGCCATAACGTGTAAACACATATTCATATAAGAATTGTGCCGTGGTTCTAGCGTCTGCTTTCGTTGTGGCTTTTGCTTCCACCCATTTGGTCATGTAATCCGTGGCCACTATGCTATATTGTGCTTGTGAACGATACGATGGTGGAGTAATAGGACCAACAAAGTCCAATCCCCATTTAGCGAATGCTCGAGCACTCATCATTGGTCTTAAAGGCATTTCATCTCTTTTAACTGGTACCTTAGTGCGTTGACATTCATCACATCTTTTCACAAATTCTACTGCATCTTGAATCATGGTCGGCCATCATATACCTGCAACCATAATGATTTTTACGGTTCTCTCTGCTGAAAAATGACCTCCTGCTATGCCTGCATGAGCTTGTTCCAATAATGGAAAGTAGTCATTTTCATGAGGAACTAACCTCAACTGGTCATCAGCTCCTCTTTTATACAATTGGTCACTAATGAGGGTATACCTATTCGCTTCGATTTGTAAAGCCTTTTGTATGGCTTTAGACCAATCTCTTGGCAACTCCTTATTAGTCAAATATTCCACAATAGCATGACTCCATGTGGGTGCTACTGTCACTTGGTATAATGTGGCATAATCCACAGTGGTATTGGATGTGCAAAATTTGCATTTCTTGATGTAATTAGCTACATCGCCTGCCATTCCTGGCCAATACACTCCAAGTATTCTTAATTTTTCATAGGTCATTTGATTTCCTCGATGGAATCCCCCTGTTTGTGTATGGGCTTCCTCTAGATACTTTTCATACTCCTCTCGGCCTATACACAACCTCAGAATCCCATCATGTCCATGATGGTACATTCTTCCTGCAAGCATTGTGTAATTTCGTGCTTGTATAACGTCTTCCACCGTGTGTTTGTCGTCAAGATTCATTCCATATGTCAGCAACGAAATAATTTGCTCTGACCATTTCGGTACCATCTCTATATTAAACATGTATGCGTCTGGGAGATCATTATCTACCCCAGTAGCTTTTTCGCCATGTAGTAATTGAGAAAGGTGGTCTGCTCTTTGATGAGTTTTTCCTTTCTTAACTACTACCGTAAAATCAAACTCCAGCAACACAATGAACCATCTTACAATTCGTCCCGTGTTACAAGGTTTGTTTACTAAGTACAAGAGTGCCTGGTGATCCACAAAAAATGTGAATTTGTTCGCAAGTAAGTAATTCCGAAATTTCTTTACCGCATATATCATACCCAATCCTTCTCTTTCAGTGGTGGTATAATTCTTTTCTGCACTGTTGAGTTGTCTACTAGCATAACTGATCGGAAAATCTGTATTACCCTCCCCTGGTTGTGCTAATATACAGCCTATTGCAAATGCCGAAGCATCTACATGTACATGGAAGATCTTTGACCAATCTGGTGCTTTTAGAATTGGTGCAGATACCAGTGCATCTTTTAGTTTCTGGAAGGAATCCTCACATTCATTGGTCCAAATGAAGAGCGTGATTACACTATACAAGGTTTTTGCGATTACAGCGTACATGTAGATAAAACGTCGGTAGTATCCACAATGTCCCATAAATGATTGTACCTCTCGTACAGTGTTTGGTCTTGGCAATTCTATGATCACCTTTACCTTGTCTTCATCAGTGGTAATTCCATTAGCCGATACTATGGGCCTAAGATTTTACCTTGTCAGACCATGAATACACATTTTTCTGGGTTGAGGCAAATCCTATACATTCTGCATTTTTCTAATACCTTTCTAAGATGATCTATATAGTCTTCTCTCAATAGAGAATAGACACACAAGTCATCCATGTAAATATCCAAGAATATTCGCAAGTATTCTTTAAAAGCATGTGTCATTAATCTCTGAAATGTGATTGGAGCATTGGTCAAGCCAAATGGCATTACCCTAAACGCATATATGCCCCATTCTGTTGCAAACGATGTTTTGTATTGATCTTCTAGTTTGACCCCCAATTGGTTATAACCAGAGAATCCGTCCATAAAGTTATAGGCTTGCTTGCCTGCTACTCGTTCGACGGGTAGTTGTCCCTTATTGTTGCTACGTTTACCTTCTTGAGATTCACACACACTCGTAATTTTCCGTTTTTCTTGGGTATCAGCCTCCATAAGTTTGTCTATCTCTTCCTTTATCCTTTTGGCGAATGTCTGATTATACATGTATGGACGTTGTTTGCTTGGCTTTGCATCAGACTTCAGAGAGATTGAATGTTCACAAATGTTAGGATCCACCCCCTTCAAATCTTTGTATGACCATGCAAATACATCACGAAATTCCTTAAGTGTTTTGATCAGTAAGTCCTCTTCTTCCTGGCTTAGATCTGTGGCAATGTAAGCAGGTCGAGGACTTTCTTCTGGCTCTGTTAATTCTATTTTCTTGGCGTTCTCTGGCCCATCGTAGGACTCGTTTGATTTAGGCTCTCTCATTGGTTGCCGAACCACCAATCTTCTTTCGTGAATGGTGTACTTACAATAGTGAGGAGGTACATCTATCTTTTTACTCCCATCACTAGCATTCGTTCCATCGCTACTTTCCATTTCAGTTGTCCATCCATTTTTAATTTTTTGTTTCAAATCATTGTATCTCATTTTCCGTTCAATTTTCGTCATAATTGGACCACCAGAGACATCCAATTTTTCTGTTGCAACTCTTTTTTTTGCTTTGCTGGTTTTCTTAGGTTTCAACAGTCTAGACTTAAATCCTGAGTCTTCAGCAACCTTAAGAAATTTTCCTGACACTTTATCCTTAGCACAATCAATAGCATGAATGTTCATAAGGAAATGTGTCTTACCCCTGAACTCTGACATATGTCTCAGCCTAGTTGGTAGACTGTTATGGTGTCATTTACTCTTATATCTTTTTTGGCGTCTCTCACTTTGGTTTGGGAAATTGTAGAAGACGTCATTGTCTTGATCTTGATGGTCGTCTCCTTTCGTATTTTCTGACTTCTCGTCATCCGCATTATCCTTGTTTTCACTTTGATCAGAAGAATCATAAAATTCTTCTCCCTCCTGCTTGATTTCTTTAGTGGGGATGTCCACCGTTAGCCCACTATCTTAATCTCAAGTTTCGTTTCTGTTTTATTGATCTTCATATTCTAAGTATCTCCATCGTTCTTGTCTTCCTCGACAATTTTGCTCAATATGTAGTACGGTATGATATCGTAGCCATTCTCGTCACAAAATTTGGTGGGAGTGACTTCATTGACGCATACATCCAATGTAGCCAAAATTTGAGACCATTCTAGGGGTTCGAGCTTCTCTTCAGGAAAGGGTTCTCGTATATAGGCATCGTCTTCCAAGACCCTCTCTAGTGTCCTTTCATTGTGGTCAAATTCACTACATTGAGATGCTCCGCACATCCATATCTCCTTTTTCTTACAGAGCCATGCTGGGACTTCTGATCCACTAATGGTGGCTGAGTCAAATTCTTCCATAGGTGTTCTCGTGACATCATGGTAGCTATGATTTTTCATGTTTACTCGTGTAGTAGTTTCAGCATGTCTTAGAGACAAATAATCATACCCCCAGTCCTGCACCATCTTGAGTTGCCTCATGAACGGCCTACCAAGGATAATTTCATAGTTGTTCTTCTTGCCGAAATCTACTATGGCAAAGGTATGTTCGTACTCTATGCGACAGGAAGATACCACAATTGCCTCAAGCAATCCTATAGGCCTTTCTATGTGCACATCCGCCAGTTGCAATTTCATTCTAGTTGTTCGTATTGCTGGTTTTCCCCATTTTTCCCATAGCATTTTGGTCGCAATGGCAATGCCAACTCCGCTATCAAGTATGGCCTTAGTCTCTATGCCGTTATACTCAACTGGTAGGGTTGTGTTGCCGTCCACCCTCACAATACTCTCCAACCTTGTTGAGTGGCATTGGTCTAGTGTTGAATTTCTTCGGTTCTGTGTCATTAAGCTCGGTTTCGAAGAACTTAAGAGGCGTCCTTATACCAAATTTTTCAAGACATTTGCCCACTTCTGTCCACATGCTTGGCCTAATTTTTAACAATTCTGCCAATGTGATTGTACACTTGATCGGAGTGGTCAACAAGTCTGTCAAGATTTTAGTGTCCAATTGATTTGACCCGCCTATTTTTTGAGAAGGTACTCTTCGAATTTCTGACCTTGCCTCGTAGTCCCCCATGTATGGTGGCAAAGTTCTGAGTGATGCTGGTCTGCTATCTTCGGATGCAACTGAACCATTATCCCCTTGAAATGATTTAACGTCTAAATCCCATGGAGGCTTATTCAAGTTCAACTCCGAGAAAGGCGCTGACTCGACTGTTTTTGTCTCATATTTTTCTTGAGCTCTTCTCACCGTTTCCCATAGCTCTTCAAGCCAATTTTCTTCCACAATAGGGGTATATGGTAGAAAATCTTTCAGTGATTCATCAGTGCTATTAGGCACGATTCTTGCATCCTCTACATCCGGCAAGGATTTAACATTTTCTATCTTTTCAGGTACCCTTTGTTCGGTTTTGTGAGGTGTTTCATTGTTTGGTGGTTTGATTACTCTATCTCCCACTTCCATAGGTGGAGGCTCCAGTAAAGCTTGTGCAGTTTCAATCAGCTGTTTGCACATCTCTAGTCTCTGTTTTTCCTCGGGGGGTTCACTATGTGTAAAACTACCATATCACGTGCGTTCAAGACATGTTTGTAAAAACCCTTATCTGTGAGTTTTGTTAAGAATATAATGTACCCTTTTCTTTTAAAATCTGCAAGTTCTTTCAAAATTTGAAAAAATAATGCCCTTCTATATATACATTTCTGTAAGTTTCAAGAACGTTAAATACCCTTCTGTTGAACTCACGTGATAAGTTACATTTTTACCAGGTGACCTACCCAGGTGTTTTTCTATCTCTGGATATGGATATGTCATCCACCTTTGCTCCAGAGTCTGTCTGTTCTTCAATCTTGCTTCATATGCTTGCAAGATTGCATCTAAGGGTTCATTGATCTTATCTACCAATATCGACCCTCCTGAGCTTGCCCTTCTTGGTCCCTCCGTTGATTAGAGAGTCGGACTCTCTTTGCTGTTTAAGTTGATCTCGAGCTATTGTTAGCTCAGCTTCTACATCTTTCTGTTTTTGCTCATGTCTAGCTTTCATTTTCACTCTTCGTTCTTTCCAAGGATTATCACGACTGATGCTAGACTTGTCAGTCTTGATTTCTTCTTGATTTTCATCGTTACTCTTGGGTTGATTGTCATTTTTCCTTGCTTGGGCTCTCGTCAAGACCTTAACAGGAATCGGAGTTTCGTTTTCTGACCCTCCACTGGAAGGCAATTCTCCCAGCATATTCAAGGTAGTTTTTGCTCCTTTGCTCGGATTTTTAGGGCAATCAGGGATCAAGTGAGTAATTCCACACTCGGTGCAATATGCGTTGACCCTAATGATTTCATCATGAGGATAGTCCCTCAGCCAATGGTCTCCACCACACTTGTAGCATGGTCCCTTAGGCTGTTGAGGTGCTCCTGGAGCTCCTCTTTGTTGGTGTGCAAACCTCTACGCGCTCATGCCTCCATTGGCTATGAACAACAGTGTTCTTTCATCCAAGCTATATCTTCCTTCCCCCGCTGCCTGTGCAGCAGTTGGTGGTCATGTATTTCCTATCATGCTCCATGGTTCTGGTGTAGAGGGTTCTTCCGGTGGATAATAGACAGAGTTTGCCGCATATCCATTGGGCTCGTCGTAGTATGCATGCATAGGTACCAAAGCCTTCTCATCCGACTCACTTACGGTGGGTGTGTATCTTAGGCCGACTGGTCGTAATCCTGGTAGGGGTGGTTGTTGTCCCAACACTGGTTGTGGTCTTTCTACACCTACAGGTCCTGGTAGGTTGCCTATCTGATATCTAGGCATCAGTGGGACTTGAGGGGATGTCGCCTGAGCTTGCGGAGCATATGGTCGTTCTCTCACATATCCCTTGTTATAATAACACTCCTCCATCCCATGGTTTGTCCATTTTTGTTCAATCGCACACCATTTTGGTTGTTTAGCTTGTGGTTTGGAATACAAGTTAATCTTTTTAAGCACTTCCTCGACAAGCTGCTCTTGGCTCACTGCTACTTCTCCTTTCGGTGTTGTATTAGCAGACTTGCTTCCGCTTTGCTACGAGGAGGAATCATCGTCAAGATCCTTGAACTCACCCTCTTTGTAGACCGCACAATTGTCCACAAGGTATAGATCCTCCTTGGTTAAATCATTCAACATCGTGCTCCTTTTCATATGTAAGTCCTTCTGGAGATCTACATTCCTTAGTCCTTGGATAAATATAAGCATAAGTCTGGACTGAGTTGGCAGTTCTTCCATGGGGCAAAACTTAACATATCTTTTTAATCGGAGGGTTGCCTTTCGCACAGACTCTCCATCTTTCTGTTTGAATTTATGGATTTGTGAGATTGTATTATGAGCTATTCCCCTTTGTGAGAATTCTTTGATAAACTCGTCAAACACTTCCTCCATAGACTCAAAGTCTCTTCGCTCCACTGAGTTAAACCATGTAGCAGCATCATCCTCTAAGGTTAAACCAAATCCTGAAAATTGGGTAGGAAAGTGTAACACCTCTTCAGCTCTAATTACACGCACAAAGGCTGCTACATGATCTCTTGGATCCCTGCTTCCCGCATATTTCTTGTTTACCCATTTTTGCACTTGAGAAGGTCTAATTCTACGATGGTCTACAAATCTCATCATGGGATCTCCCCATCCTAGTCGATATACCTCCTCTGGTCTTCTATAGTGGCCAGGTTCCTCTCCCAATGGTGCTCCTAAGCCATAATTTCTAACAGTTCTCGCAAGAGATGGTTCATCTCTCTGAACTCGTTCTAGGGGTGGTCTTCCAGGTTCAGTTGACCCCTGAGTCTTTGGCTTACTCTCCCCTCTGTGCATAGAGTAGTGGTTCTTGTAAATCCCTTAGCCCTCGTGCGGTTTGATAACCCTCTCGGGTTCGGTCTTGTTCTAATGTAGCACTCTGTCGAAGCCATGCCTGCAATGATGGCTGAGTAGCTGGTTGGTCCTGGTAGTTGAACGTCGGTTGTCGGGTAGAATGTGAGGTAGCATCATACTCTTCTAAAAAGGGATTTGTCGACTTGCTAGGGATGTAGTTGGCTCTTGGTACTTCGTCGGGGCCATAGGTTGATGCTCCCGGAACTGTTGCCTTTTCAACCTCTTCTGGGAGAATACGTTTGTATTCTCGCCCGTACCTGTCAACAAAAACGATATCCTTCCCAATAGCATTTTCATAAGAGAATAAGTAAAGAACCTTGTCTTTGCTTAATTCGTTTGGGTAGGGTTCCTTGCATCGAAAGTAAGAGACTATTCCCTCGCATTCATGCTTGTAAATCCCCGCATTCTCATTATAGGTTGGGACCCTGGTTGTGTTCTTATCATACATAAAGAGCGCTCCAGGTCGGTCAATGTTAGGAGGCGGTTCTTGGGTTTCTGAAACCATTTTCCCTTTTGCCACGTTATCTCCATATCTGTTGTAATCCTCAGGGTTACTAACTATCAGATAGTGGTTCCCCTTTTCGTCTCGGAATCTGTCTCCATCATCATATACTCGAATTATCTCTAGTCTCTGAGCCGGTCTTTCTTCAATACAAATACACTTTCGTCCTCGATAGTCAGAATAAACTAAGGCTCCCCTCGAGTTTTTTCCTTCCAAGAATATTATAGTGAACTTGGTTTCGTTTAAAGGATGTAGGGAGGTGCTCCCTCCTGGCATTGGTCCTTCACCGTTGAACCCTCCTAGTTGTTGACTCCCCATCATGAAGAAGGACTTTTCCGACGAAGTGTTAGTATCACTACCCTCTTCAATGATCGGTGCTAATGGGTCTAGTCTCGTCTGAGTTACACTCTCTTCGGTGGACGTGGTGCTTACTTGATTTTTGACACTTTTAGCTCCTGACTTAACAAAGGCTCCCGACCTTAAATACATAAGAATGAAAGCTGGGTTGCAAACTTAAATCTTACCTGGACTCCTTATGCGGCTTTGTGATGATCTCCTTCTGGGATCTACACAAGTATGGTTAGTCTGTTCCCAAGGGTTTTCCTTGAATCACAAAAAATCTTTCAAGTATGTACAGCAACCCCTTAGTCAGTCTTCTGGTGGTCCAATTTCAAATATGAAATGATGGCTACAATCTATATGGAGAGTATGTCCTAGCAGTATAGTCACAAATTGCAAAATATGTCTGAATCACTACTTTCTTAGTCTATCACGATAGACTGACAACTTGCTCAGCACAAGTCAATTCAAAATTGTGACTTCACCCTTGAGTTCCAGCTACCCTCTATAGCCTATCCCTCAAGTTTTATGAAGTTTGGACACTTGGGTTGGGTTTTGGTCCCAAGTTAGTATTTTGGTCAGAGCCTGATTCTGACAAAGCTCTCCCTCTGGGAAATGCGAAAGAAAAGGTCCTCAACAGCAGTTTCCCTAGTCTATCGCGATAGATTTGGCATGTTCTCCATTGTTGGCATTTTTCTCAAGTTTTCTCCACAGCTGGTTCAGCCTCTCCTTGTGTAGTGCATTGACAAATTTTGGCACTATTTGGACATTTGGTCAAAGCCTTCTTGCCCTTGTCTCTGAATTCAAACTCTAAAACACCAGTTTTGAAGTTTTTTGATCAAGATGGCATTCATTTTCACTCAATTTTTGTGAGTACCCTTGTATTGATGTGTTAAACCTGTGGTATAAAGGTTTTTTCCCTGTTGTTAGTCAATCACCAACTTCCTCAGTCTATCGCGATAGACTAGGCAGAGAGCAATGGGGATTTCATTTTTGTCTGTTTTTGGACAGTTGTGTTCTCTGTGCCCAAATAAGTGTATCCCCCAAGTTTTATGAAGTTTGGACTTATTTTGACCTTGGACTCAAGCACTTCACAAATTTCACTTTTCTCTGGCAATTCACAACTCAATTGCACTTGAAGTGATGCAAATTTGATGACACTTCATCTTAAACTTGTGAACATCAGTCGTACCTCATGACACAGTCAGTTTACCCTAGGCTAATGGTTATATCTCTTCTTGGCCTTGTTACGGTCACTTAGTGTTTTCTTATGACAATCACCTGTTTCTTTTTTTATTATTTTGGTAGCAATTTTTATATTTTCTCAAGTGTTGGATCATAAATTTCAATGTCTACTCTTTTCACCCCCTTCAAGGGTATATGGTGTGGGTTTTGCTTTCAAGGCAAGCAAACAACCTTATTGTTTCTTCTTTTTGTTTGTTTTTGCGTTTGTACAGTGTTTTTCTTCTCTATTTCTACACATATAACAAGCACTCAAAACCATAAACCATAACTCCACATTATCCTACTTAACTAAATCTAACTAGTCATAGACCCTCGGCAAGACACAGGCTTCCTGGCTATCCACTAGACCTCAGGATACTCTATCCTGGATCTTGTTCTAAAAGTTTAAGCTCTCTCTAGTCGAAACTAAAGTAAGCTAACCATCACACAAGTGACGTAGATCTCCCTACGTAAGGTCTTGTGTCCCCGGCAGCGGCGCCAATGTTTTATGGCAAAACTACTCCCCTGTTCATACTCGCAAGCACGACACAGACAACATACTTATCATCCGATGACATGACTAACCCGTAGGTGCACGTAGGAAATCTCGTTAGCTTGTCAGGCTGAAACCAATCTACACATACGCACTTTCATGATGCATCAATCACTAACCCTGGTAGAATGCAACCCACTCTATCCCTAAACTCTCACAACACCGTTTACACCTCCAATGAACTCGGAATCTCATCAAACTTACTAGGCACCATCCTCTCAATAGGATATACTTACCTATAAGTCTAATCTCACCAGATTTGAACCCTAATTATCTCGATCACAATCGCGATAGACTCACAGGTCATAATCCAAAAATGGGCGAAACCTAAGTCTATGAATATATATGTGTAGCTAATCTCTTTCTCATTCCATAGAGCACTTGATTGTTGAAAACAGACACTGTTTGTGTTACTTAAAAGCAAAACAAGCTCGATGAAGGATCGATCGCGAACAGCTCGAAAATATGAATGCGTGGCGTGGGCGCGTAGCTCTCGGAGAGACTACTGCGATGATGTGGTCACGTCATGAATCCGGTGAGGGAGAAGCTCGTAGCGAAGAGGATAAGACACACTCACTCACTCTCTCTCTCTCTCTCTCTCTCTCTCTCTCTCTCTCTCTCTCTCTCTCTCTCTCTCTCTCTCTCTCTCTCTCTCGGAGTTGTACGACACAGGATTAATAATCGAAAATGTTCTCCTTAAAAAATGGTTCTAAGGTGACTTTTATACTTGAGTCACCTTAGCTCAAAATGTACATGGGGTTCTCTTCCTCATAATTACAAAGTGGGAAAAAATATGGGGCCTGACAGACTGATTAATCTTTACATAACCCAGACAAGTGGATCAAAATGATAAGACGTCTTTGACATAAAAATGGGAATTTGATAGGTTTTACAAGATGGGCTCATTACAACAGTTGGACAAGTGGGGCTCCAACAGCCCACAATATCGGGGAGATAATTTAGGCATCGGTCCAGTTTTTAGACTTTTTGAATGTTCTGGCACACGTAAAAATACTTCTTCCCCTTCTTCGAAGGTAACTTGCCGACGTTTCTCATCAGCGTATTTCTTATACCGATGTTGTGCTTGTCGGACATTCTGACGAGCAAGTTTCAGCATATCCATGTGGTCTTGGAGAAAATCCTTAACCTATTGGAGTTTTTTGGTTGTCAACCCCACCATAACTGGTGACCTAGGTTGAAACCCGTACATGAGCATGAACGGACTAAAACCTGTTGTGACATGCTCAGCACTGTTGTAGGAAAACTCAAGAATAGGTAAGTATATTTCCCAGTCTGGCTATTTTTTGCTGACGTATGTTGTTAGCATATCTTCTAGCACCTGGTTAACCCGTTCCGTTTGACCATCCGTTTTTGGATGATCAGTTGTATTGAGGTTTAGTTGTTTACCCAATCGTTTAAATACAGCTCTCCAAAAGTGGCTGTTAAACTTGGGATCACGGTCTCTAACAATGTTACTTGGCAAACCATACAATTTGTATAGATTGTCCACAAATAACTTGGCTAGTTCTAGTGTCTTAACCGTTGATTTGGTCGGAATAAACTTACATAGTTTAGTCAACCTGTCTATGAACACCCATACTGAGTCATGACCTCGTATAGTGGTTGGTAAACCTACAATAAAATCCATAGAGATACTTTCCCATTTTCCATTGGGAATCTCCAAAGGATGTAAGAGTCCTCCTGCTTTCAGGCGCTCTGCCTTGTTAACCTGACATTTTTGGCAGTGCAAGACATAAGCTTGAATAAAGCCATGTAGACCTGGCCAGTAAAACTGTCGTTGTACGAGAGTATAAGTTTTTCTAATCCCCGGGTGCCTTGCACTTGGATTGTCATGACATTCATAAAGAATTTGGCGCCGAATGTCTGTGTCTGTCGGTACACAAACTCTCCCTTTGTGAAGTAGGTACCCATTATCGATGGTAAAATGCTTCCATCGCTGTAGTTCATCACTTGATAAAGGAGAACTAGATGTGGAGGTTAATTGTACACTACCATCATTGGAGTGAGAAGGATCCCTCTTTTGAACATGGCTCCAGACTTTGGAATATGCTTCATCATGCTCATATTTTCCCTTGAGAGAATCTAAAAACTACGAAGTTTTGTGAACAAGATGGAATTGATCTCTGGCGTTTGACTTAGAGCGTCTGCCACTACATTGTATCGGCCTTTGCGATACCTTAGCTTGGCATCATATTCCTGAAGGATCCTGGCCCACCTAGCTTTTCGACCCTTTAAATCTGTTTGTTGTGTAAACCATTTGATGCTTTCATGATCAAACACAATCTCGAACTGAGCACCATATAGATAATTCCGCCATGTTTTTAAGGCAGACACTATTGCATAGAGTTCGCGTTCGTAAGCAGAATAGTTCTGCTGAGCTGCATCAAGATTCTTACTTTCAAATGCAATCGGCCATCTGTCTTGTACAGGACTGCTCCAATAGCACGATCACTGGCATCATTTCCAAAATGAATGGTTTCAAAGGATCTACAATAGCCAGTATAGGAGCTGTAGCTAATGCATCCTTGAGCGTATCGAAACTATGTTGTTGAGCAGATCCACACTGAAAAGCTTTTCCTTTGCCTTTTAGTTGATCCGTCATAGGAACAACAATTTGAGCATAGTTTTTAACGAACCGTCGATAAAAACCTGCAAATCCTAAAAATATATGTAATTCTTCCAGATTTTTAGGAGGAGATCATTTCTTGATGGTATCCACTTTGGATTGATCCATGTATAGGCCGTGAGCTGAAATACATGCCCTAAATAATGAATTTCATCTTTTAGAAAATCACATTTAGATTCCTTGGCATATAACTTGTTTGTGCGTAATAACTCAAACACCTGCCTGAGATGTTGTAAGTGTTCTTCTTCAGAAGCACTATAGACTAGGATGTCGTCGAGGAAAACAATGACAAATTTGCCCAAATATGGCTTCAAGACACTATCCATAAGTGTCATAAATGTTGCGGGCGCATTGGTTAACCCAAGGGGCATCACCAAAAACTCGTAGTGTCCAAACCGTGTTCGGAATGCAGTCTTAGGTATATCGGCAAGCCGAATACGGACTTGGTGATATCCTAACCGCAAGTCGATTTTCGTAAAAATGCGAGCATGAGTTAGCTTATCAAATAACTCATCTACTCTTGGCAATGGGTATTTGTTCTCAACTGTAACCACATTTAAGCCCCGGTAGTCTATGCACATACGCATACTACCGTCCTTTTTCTTCACTAAAAGGATAGGCGAAGCCCATGGTGAAGAACTGGGTTGTATAAACCCTCTGCTAAGGTAGTCAGCAAGCTGATGTTCCACCTCAGCAACCTCTGAATAACTCATACAGTAAGGTGGTTTTCTAACAGGTTTACAGCCTGCAGCGACGTCAATGCTATGTTGTACTGATTGTGTCGGCGGTAATCGTGATGGCAAATCATTAGGAAATATATCTTGAAATTCCTTTAATAATTTTTGTAATTGACTAGCAACGTTTGCTTGTTTAGAATTATCAATTGGTGGAATAGAAGAGAGAGAAGCATGCGGCGTTGAGGAGTGTTCAATAGACTCAATGTTAGAAAGAAAATGAGACAGTGAGTAACACAAGAAAACCTAATCTATTTCATTATCAGAAACGGGTTGCATAAGCTCAGCGGTACAAATCAGTGGTGATGAAGGTATATCTTTTTCTCCTAACAACAACACATGTGCACCATGGGATTCAAACATCAAGCTGTTTTGCTCATAGCTACGCTTTAGTGATGGTCCTAGGCTATGCAACCACTCCCTACCAAGAACCACATCAACCCTTTCCATGTTCATAACCTGAAAATCTAAACAAGTAGAGTACCCTTGTACTTTCAATGGAACAGCTCGGCATTGAGTATCCCATATTTCAGTATCATGTCCATTCATCATTTCTACCTTGTAGCAGTGGGTACTCGGAGTTTGAGGTCGTTTGAGATTTTTCACCAATCCGTAATTGATGAAATTGTGAGTAGCAACGTCATCTACCAAGATGCGCACCTTGTGTCCTTGTAGATATCCATGCATATGTACTAACTCATGTGGTCCAAAGGTTTGTTGCCACATGGAAGTTGTGAGACAACATTCATGCACCACCTCAATGTGTGTTACTTCCACTGTGGAGAATTTTGAGGAAGACTCAAGAGGCAGCAGTTGCACCATGTGCACTGCTTTCTCCTTTTCCTGAGCAGCAGATTTCCCCTTGGGACAATCCTTTTTTCCATGACCTCTTCCTAAACATTGAAAACATAACTTTTCTTTCTTGGCTTTATCAAAATTCTCAGGAGAGAGATGACCCCTGGACCCCTTGGGTTTTTTAGATGCATCTGAATTAGCAACTAGAAAGTTTCTTTTATTGTGCCCATACTGAGTGCGTGTATTACCATGTATGCTAGTAGGCACGTGACTATTATGTGTTTTCTTCTCATCAAGATTATCATGAATATGTGCTTTCACTACGGGCTCCTCAAGTGTCTTAGGGTCTTGGGTCTTGACATACTTCTTAAGCTCGGGTGTCAGACCTCGTACGAACCCTCGTACTTGTTGAAAGGTATCCAAGCCTTCCAACTTGAGGATAGTGTCCCGATAGTGAGAGATATATTCAAGGAGTGATGGGTATTGGCGCATGGAACATGTGTCCCAAGCTGTCTAATTTCGATCGGCCTCGTTTGTAGGCAAAAATTCCTTGCTAAACATTGCTTCAAAAGCTGCCCAACTCTGTGGTATGATGTTCTTCTCCTTGAGAGACATCCACCATTTGTAGGCCTTGCCTTCCAGAGTTAATCTCGTCTACAAAGCTCTGACTGCGTCCGTAGTACGCCATAAGGCGCGAATTCCATCCCACTTGCTGAGAAAGATATTCACTGCATCCTTATTGCGATCTCGGTCTTCTCCCTTAAAGATTGGTGGTTTAAAGTTCTTTAACAAGTCATCCACCTCTTTGGCAGTGAGAGCATGCAATGTATCAGTAGTTGGGCCTTGTCCTTGTGTGCCAACGTGCTCATGCATTGATAGCCATTTTTCGGCTCTCTGTAATTGCCATAGTGAGTTATCTCACACTACCAAAATCACCTAAACAGTGTGGCTATTCTTACCTTTCATTGTACATAGGCGTGTGTGAGTTAGGGGGCTTTTCCCATATCTTCTTAAAACCCTCAGCTAGCTAGTCATTGGGCTAGTTGAGCCAAAAAAATAAATAAAATAAAATATATTATGGCCTATTTGTGTGTAATATTTCATTGTACATATCGCCTAAATATAGGGAATTTTCATCATTATTTTGGTATTTATTTAAATATTTCTACCTAGGTGTGCGTTATTTTCCTACGTATGCTATGTACATTGACTCGCCATTACCATACTCTTTCTTACCTATGTATTCTATAAAAACTAATTTCATGCAAACTTCTCTTATTTTTGGGCGATAATCCACTCCAAGGAAAAACCTCAAAAATACCTTTCACCATCAGTCATTGCCTTTCACTAAATTCCTATTCCCTAGATGTATTTTTTCTTATCTCTTGTAAATAAATATACTTCAATAGAAACAAATGAGGGTCCCCTCATTTGATTCCTTGTATTTTCATATATCTCTTTTTTCCATTTTATATTTATATATAGCTGACACTATTCTAGATTCCATAAATTGTTTATATATACTAGCCTGTTTTTTTCCATCTTATCCATGTATTATATTTTGCATAATCCACAACCATGCTTATTTTCAAACCCCTAAGAATCAATTAGGTCATGCTCTCATGCAAGGAGGGGCTCACCTTTGGAGCCATATGCAAATTCAACAAAAGGGGGGCCACTGAAGACTTTTTTTGTGAAGAAAACTAGGTATTTTGGTGGGATTTTTTATATCCATCTCCACCCCGAATTTGAAGCAGTGGTCAAAAGAGGAAATGGCGACCAAGAGCTGAATAATCACCTCAAACATTTTGGTGATGTTTGAAGCAACCACCGGTGAGCTAGGATTTTTTGAGTGGACCCCAGTTTGCCCACTTTTCTCACAAGTAGCCCATAGTCTTCTCTCACCTCTTTCCACATTTCTACACACACATAGTCATTCTTATCAATCCCTCACTCAAACCTACACCTTTCATGGTTTCTCTCACCTTCTTCACCATTAACCTCCCCTCTTACGTCCATAGATCTCATATGAGCTCTCCATGTACATACACCATCTCTATGCCTCTCCTATTACGTCCAAAGTGCAATTCCATCTTACCCCTTCCCTATATACATAAACTTCAGCATGTAAACCATGCTTAACCTCTACAAATTGAGAGATCTCATCAACCGAATTGACATTCTCATCGCGATAATCAACCTTGGTGGCGGTGGCGTAAAGAAGAGAAGACGAAGAAGAGGATCGATAGTCATTTTGAGAACCTACACAAGTCAGTCAAAAACTTCTTCAAGCTTCACCATCACAAGGATTTCCTCACTTCATTTAACCATCCACCTCATTCTACCCATTGTAAATATATCATTAACTTTCTAGTGATTACTAACACTAACCACTAACAAAAAATAGCCATTGACCTAACCATAAAAGACACCTCACCTCAAGACATGTGCATAGTAACTCTCTCTCTCTCTCTCTCTCTCTCTCTCTCTCTCTCTCTCTCTCTCTCTTTCTTTCTCTCTCTCTCTCTCTCTCTCTCCCCCCCCCTTCTCTCTCTCTCCCCCCTTCCTTAAAACTCTACTTTCACCTTATCTACCATCAATAATTCTCTCTTTTGAGCCCACCATTAGGAAAGTTTAGAACTCATTTTTGGGCCTTTTAAGAGTGCCACATCATCATCAAAGTTGTACAAAAGAAAGCAACCCGGTAGACCCCTCTAAATATTCCTCAGAACCCCATGATATGACCTATCATTGGAAAGCTTTTAAAAAATGGATTCTAAAGAGATAAGGTCCGAAAAGTTTGGATGACTTCTATGAAAGTTATGCCATTTTTTTTCAATCAACCAATTTTTGTTACCGTTATGGTAATCTAAAATCACCTTTTTCTATATCTATATGAAGGCAATGTCCAATACATGCATGCTATATATCAATAGATAGCATTTGAAGAGTAGATTCTAAATATCCAACCTCCGAAAATTTTGGATCTTATTTACAAAAATTTTACCGATCCCCACTTTTTGAAAGCTATGCCACATCAACAATTCTTACAAGGCCCAAAAATGAGCTCAAGATTTTCCTAATTACCCATGACTCAAGCAGACAAAGAAGGCCCGCAATGTTTTGATATTCAGAAAAAATCATAATCCTGATTTGTTAGCTTGTAAAATGGAATTTCCAATAATCTTAATGAGGGGTCTCAAACCTATAAATAGGCCCCTCTCCTTCTTGTAAACCAACCTCAAATATCTCACATAGCATCCCAACACTCTATACGTTAGGAGAGACTTAGGCGTAGCAACCACTTTGTGAGCTTCACTTTTGGTGTGAGAGAAGTTTTCAAGCTACACATTGCAAGTGAGAGAGCGTGAGTTCCAAAAATCTCAAAACCACTATTGTATATGCTCCTTCATCATCAATAAATTGAGGTTTGGTGTATCAAAGGCGTGATTCGACGTTCAAATCTTTGTCCTTCCATTTGTGCAATACGGTTTGGTGAATTCAAGGTGACTTGTATATTTTGGGTTTCTATCGGTGATCTTGTTTTTAGAAAGTTTTTTAGTGTGTTTTCATTGCCAATTTTGTGTCCATTGTAAGAGGGTATTGTGGTGAGAGGTCTCCCACACCCTAAGACAGTGTGTGTGTTTTGGCAATGTTTAGCAATCACTAAGCCTTGAGTGAGTTTTGTACAAGCTCTACGATAGCATCATAACGAACCATCTCCATTTGCAAGTCACAAATAAGGTATTATGAAAGATCCATTCCTCTCTCTCTTCCCTTTACTCTAGCTCTCTCTAGTCCATTTTGTGTGTGTCTTGCTGTGAGGTTGCTTGTGTGTGTGCTTTGTGGTGTATCTTCTTGGTTGTGAAAAAATCTCTTGCGTCCTAATTCGCATACCATAACTAGGTGGTACCCCTATCTTGTTTGGGTTGGGCTGTGGGTTTGTTGTTTTGTTGTGATTGTGGTTGCCCCAGCCCCAATTGAGCAGCACGGGAACCTTGAGGGGTGTTTAGAGGTTGCCTCTCTTGTCGCCTCTCTTGTTGCCCGCCCCGGACCGCCTCAATTTTGGTGCCCCCATTGAGGAGGGCTTGTGTATTTTTTTGCAGGATCAACCTTTAGCATAGTCAAGTAGTTTGCATGAATCACGAGAATTTGTATGATCCTTTCATTCCCATTGCAAGGCAAAAGGTACACATAATTGTTAGTACTAAGTTGCAATTTCAACGTGTAATTCATAGAATTTTAGGTCCTCTTAGGTTGGCTGAGATAAACGCTTCAGTAAATCCTTTTATTTTTCCTCTCATTAGGTACGACCTTAGTTTGGACGTCTATATTATTGTTTTGTTTTAAGCATTAGGTCATGCATAGACAATGGATAATGGCCCAGGAATAGAGGTTTTCCCCTTTCATTTCACTCGACACATTAGAATAAACATTGCAATTAGTAGAAAAATCCATTTTCAACAACGTATGGTGTTCATGTCTGATGCCCAAAGAGTAGGAGAAATTCTAGCATCACCAGACCCTGTCATCTTGCCTCTTATTGATTATCATAGGTCATTTGATGTGAATATTTTTATTTTGTTGTAGAATAGATTGCAATTTAGAAAATATTATTGTGTAAATATTTTTAAGAAAGAAAAACAAAAACGTGTTGTCTTTGAAACTGATTCAATGGAGGCCCAACGCCAAATGTCCGGATATCCTCTTTTCTTTGGAGAGCCTGTAGAGGATGCAGAATTATTTTTAGCAAATTTTAAGATGTCTTGCCGTATCAAGAGGATAGTAACTAATCAAGAACGTGTAGAAATGCTTGACGTGGTCCTTAGGAAAGATGCTAGCACTTGGTTTGACTCTTTGCTTGAGGAAGTTAATTAAAGGGAATTACACGGAATTTGTGAATCATTTCAAGAGATACTTCTTTGATGCCCAAAACACTCAAAAAATATGGCAAGACATTGTTTCTCACAAACAAAAAGACTTAGATGACTACTACATGTATAAACAAGAGTTTCTCTGTCTTTGGGCTGTATGGGTGAGAAATGTTGCTAACCCTGGTGATGGTGTAGAGTTCCTAAAGAAGGAGAGGTTCATAGCCGGTCTCTTTCCCACACTCAAGATAAAGGTTCAAGCAGGTGCACCTGCTACCTTTGACACAGCTGAAAGTAGAGCTGTTGAGACGTATAGGAAACTCAAGTGTCTAAGAGGAGAGGTTCCAATAGAGGGTCCTAGACCTAAGGGAAAATTGCAAGCATCAACATCTAGAGGGATTCCTGAGGTAACTTCTAAAGTGATTGAGAAGTTAAATGAATATTTAAGCAACCTATCGATTCATCTTGCACAAGCCATAGGTCCAAAGGGACAAGCAAAGAAGTCAGAAGAGCGAGAGCCACCACGACCTAGGAGAGTCTTGCAATGTTGGAATTGTGGAGAGTCTAGACATGGGATGTATAATTGTCCTTGGCCCCGTGGGGAGCCAGGGAGACCTAACTTGAATTACCCAGTGATGAATGCAGGTGAAGGAACTAGTCAACAACCACGACTTCTACAAAGGCCAAATGGAGCAAGAGCACCTTCACGAGGAGTGGAAGGAGTTCCACCTTTGCCAGACCCAAATGTGCATGTGGTAGAGGTGACAAACTCCAATGAGGTGGACATGAAAGCAAATGGCCTTAAGCGTGGTCGTGGAAAAGGTAAGGAGAAAGAAGGAGTCACATCACAAAGTGATCATGGATGACAAAAGAAGGCAAAGGAGACCAAGGAAACCAAGAGGACTTAACGTCGTATCAACCTCCAAGACTTCCCTCTTGGATATGGTATGGCTCCGTACAACTTGTTGGAAGACATGAGAGGTAAGGGTCCCGATATTTCATGGCCTCAATTTCTTGCATTATGTCCACAAGTTAGGAGGGATTTAACAAGAGCAGTTAGCACTAGGAGAAAGGTAAAAGAGAGTGTGCCTGTTGTAAAAATTGCACAAGTTGAAATGAATGAGGACATTACACCTGTGCTAGATTGTTACATCAAAGGGAGATTGGTTAGGAAAGGTCTAGTGGATGGGGGTGCACAAATTTGCATCATGACAGAGGGACTCATGCAAAGACTAGGCATGCACATTCATGAGACACCTAAAATCAAAGTCAAGAATATGGCAAACAATATCAAGGCTAGGTGTGTAGGCATTTGTAAAAATGTCTTTGTAGAGGCCTTTGGCATTAAGAAGGCAGTGGATTTTTATGTTATGTCGACCAAGGGAAGTGGTTATCCATTTATTCTAGGAAGACCATGGCTAATGAAAATGCGAGCTTTATAGAATTGGGAGAGTGGAAAATTAATTTGCAGGAATGACAATCATAAGAAGGTTGTCTTTGACATGAAGGAGCAACGCCAAGAGGAGCTCCGTGAAGAATCATCTCAAAGTGAGACGGAAGAAGATTGGACCGATAACACTTTAGAAGAACAAAGCAGCGGTAGCATTACTGAAGAGGAGTCTTCCATCGAAGTCATGGGGGTAAGGCTTAAGCCAACCAACCAGGAGACCTCTTGTCAAGGGTTGGAGGAGGTAGGCTCCCAAGAGAACCAAAATGAGGAAGATGAAGGAATGTTAGAAGGTATGTTGTCTACAACACTTACAAAGGATGAAAGAGAGGAGTTCAAAGGTGTGTTAAGGAAATTTCCTAAGCTTTTTGCTAAAGACTACACCGACGTGCATGGAGTAGATGATGTTCAACACAAGATCAAGCTAAAGCCAGAGGCCAAACCTAAAGCTCAAAAGCTACAAAGGCTAGGAGTCATCAAGGAGAAAGCTCTACTCACGGAGGTAAGAAAGCTTCTAGCAGCAGGTTTCATTTATCCAGTGGAGAATGCAGAGTGGGTCTCTCTCGTTGTTGTCACTCACAAGAAAAATGGTAAGTGGAGGGTATGTGTGGATTACCGTCCGCTCAATGAGGCAACAAAAAGAGATCACTTTCCCCTCCCATTTCAGGATGAGATACTGAATGAGGTAGCTGGTCATGAGAAGTACATTGTGTGTGATGGCTACTCAGGTTACTTTCAAATAGGGATTGCATTGGAGGACCAATTGAAAACAACCTTCATCACTCCTTGGGATTGTTATGCTTTTATAGTCATGCCATTTTTTCTTACAAATGCTCCTGCAACTTTCCAACGTTTCATGAACATTGTGTTTCAAACATTCTTTGGAAAGTCAATTAGGGTTTTCATTGATGATTTCTGCATTTATAGTTCAAAATCATTACATCTACAAAGGGTAGAAGAAGGTTTGAAGAATCTCTATGACATGGGAGGTCAACTCAACCCCGACAAGTGCCACATAGGTGAGGATGAAGTGATCTTGCTCGGTCACAAGGTTTCCTATAAAGGCATTGAGGTGGATCCTTCAAAAGCAAAGGCTCTTATTGAGCTCCCATCACCCAAGAATCTCAAAGAGGTCATATCATTCATTCAAAAGGTGAAGTATATGTCACGCTTAATTTACTTAGTCTCATAGTTACTTCACCCTTTGCAAAAGTTGACACAACAAGTCGAGTTTGTTTGGTCTGATGAGCTTGAAGAATATTTTTGTAACATCAAAGTCATTCTGTCAGAGCTACCAACACTCATGCCTCCTTGTTGGGAGTACACATTCTTTGTCAGCTCTAGTGTTGGGAAAGAAACAATTGGTGTTGTTTTGCTACAACAAGATCCCCACAGTACCAGAATGCGACCCATCTACTTTTCTAGTAGGGTCATGAATGCTTTGGAGAGAGTCATATTGATATCCGAATCCATGGCTACACAGTGCGGTGAAAGAAGTACTCAGAAGAAATACCTGATATTGAGAGCACTCGCAAAGTATAGTAGCCGTGCTAACTCCGTCAAAATCGAGAGTAGTCCGCCGTATATGGAATTCCACGAGCTTGTGATAGTTGAATTAGTTAGGCTTGAAGATGCCAACAAAAACTTGTAATTGCTCGCTTTGAAACGTCGTAGACGACTTAATCTTCCCGAAGGAAGAAGTTGCAATAGATACTTGTTCGAAAATTTCAACTCCGTCGAAATTTAACTACTTTCAATTTTTGCAATTTCTGAAATTCTGACAGTTTGCCAAGAAGTGACGGCTTACCGAAGAACTTCATGGTCCCTTGCCGATGCTTATGTTGAATCTTGGCCGACAACCGGTCTCAAATCCCGTGTACAGGGTGTGTGCCCGGGTGGGCATGCACCCTTGCTTGAGTTTTTTTGAGGAGATTGCCCAAGGCCAAAGGCCTTAGGGCGTTTTGAGTGTGAAAAAGGGTCGTTGCAGTCGACTATATATGGCGACCACACAGTGCCGCGAGAGTGAGGGAGAGAGAGAGATGCTTGTGCGATTGTCCCCGGGCGTCGCAACAGTGACGGGTTTGGCTCCTTGTCGCAGCGCGAGTCGCCAAGCACCCAACCACCCTTTATATAGGCATGCCCCTGGCCCTTTGCCCTAGTTGGACTCCCCGTTCCACACCGCCTAGCTTGGCCCTGCCTTGTCTAGTCCGGCCTTGCCGGTGTCCTGACAAGAGGTAGAGAGGAAGGCGGCATAGGATAGAGCTCAAGCCACCCAACAAGCAATTTTGCTAATTGCCATACAGTCACTCTTTAGCGTCAGCTTGTAGGTGGAGTGCGGTTGCTTGTGCACTCTTCCTTTGGGCAGAGAGGGTTGTTTTCTTTTGCTGTAGTACATGCAACATTAGTTCCCAGCCCTCTCTGCCCAAAAAAACTTTGCAGGTTTGGCCGTCGGTACAAGCAACGGTATGAGCGTCGGTACAGGCTTCTAAATAAGCATCGGAATATACTATAAAAATACCGATGCATATTTCATAGTCTCTTCCGACGCGTATCTGAAGGTTTATTCCGATGTAAGCTATACCGATGCTCATACCGACACTACGATACCGGCGTCTCTTTCGAGGCCTATTTCAACGCTTTTTAGTTTAAAAAGTAACTTTATTTTGTCGCTACCTGCGCCGATTTTTGCGCGACGTCTTGTAGTGTATGCTCCATAAATTGAGCACTATGCACCTACACACTGAAATCCACTCGGGCCACCTATCCCCAGCTGCCCTGTCCGGCAAGAATCTGCAACCCAGTGCACCTTCAAACCTCAATATCTTGGGCTCCATAGCTCTGTTTGATGAGCTGTCTTGACCTGACCCTCCAACACTTCAAGCTCTACATTCCTGGACCCAAAGATTGCACCTTGTACCTCCTCCATTTGCTCCCCAAATTAGCCCCTTCTGGAGCCTTTCTTGGCCTATAAGCCGCATCAGCCATACATTTCCGCTGCTGCCTGTCAGTCCATGATCTTCCTAGCTACTCTAGACCTTTGCCATGCTTCTTCTACCCTACACATACATACCCATGCCATCTTCTATGGTCGACACACTTTAGTTGTACCAATGCCACCATTAAAAAAGGACTATACCCAAGAGGAAGCGTCTAACCTTTGGGTGCTATGCTCCCATACTTAGTGCATACACATCTTCTATGGTCAACACACTTTGGATGTACCAATGCCACGATTAAAAAAGGACTATACCCAAGAGGAAGCGTCTAACCTTTGGGTGCTATGCTCCCATACTTAGTGCATACATACATGCATAAACAAATATATATGTACATACAAATATATATACAATTACATAATGTAGCCATCATTGTTATGATTGTCTAGATAGCCATCGTTTATACAATTGTAAATATAGCCATCGTTTTGTGTTGTGTGCAGTGCAAGAGTGCTTGCTGCTTCTGTAGAGTGCTATGAAGAACAGCTTCTT